>NC_087478.1:75134110-76334110 GCF_036417665.1 Passer domesticus | reverse complement strand
GGCTAATGAGTGAAAGCTGATTTTTCAACTGTTATGCCAAATCAGGAATTATTTTGGACTCTAGCTGGGGATACAAGTGTGTGAATTACAACAGTCATGTTCTCATTCACATGCATAACAACACAGCACCTACTAACATCACTGGAAAGACAAATGGGCTTGGAAAAGGAGTGTTTTCTTCAGCCAGAATAAGATCCTGTAAATCTGCTGCCCATAATAGCTGTAAGCAAAGCAATACCAGTGGAGGATTTTTTACTTTAGATGTTCAAAATTACAACTGAAATAACACCTGCACAGCCATTCAGAAAAGTAAGACATTTTACATTATTTTAAAGGTTTTTAAAAAGGTTTTAAATAATGTAAAGATATTTTACATTATTTTAAATAGGTTTTTCCTATTTGCTCCTTGCAGCCTAAAAAGTGTAGCTACATTGCCCTGTCTTTGAGAGGCTCTATGGCTACACTCACTCCTTCATGTTTGATTCCCACTGACAGACTTTCAAAACTTAGCCATATTAATTTCTGCTAATTCAATTGGAATATTTACTAAAACCTGAGCTAGCAGCTCTAAAGCCTGTGTGCTGAGGAGGGGGAGGAGAGGCTTGTTGGCAGCTGGAATTTTATTATGAGGCATTCCAAAAGCCTGAGAGATCATGCACTTTCCTAAGACACTGTGAACCACAAGCCTTCAGAAGAAATTGTAATAACTAGTGAGGTTTGGGTTTGCTTGTACATTGTATTCTCTGCTTTCCAGGGAGATGGATGCAGCATTTGATAGATCCTCTCTGTGCCATATGAATTCAGATGGTGGCTGACAGGGTAGTTTTAGAAGGAAGATTTATCTCAAAGTATGTTTCCATGTTTACACACTCAGCATCATTATTCACATCCACCTTTAACCATTATTCCTCCTTGGCAGTAGAAGTCGGGTTCTTAATTATATGAAATTTTTCATTGTAATGAAAGGAAACATAAAGATCCTTGTGAACACACTCACATTTATAACTTATTTACAATGTGTTTTCAGAGTTCCAATAATTCATGGTGCTAACAGTGGAAGACTCCACACACTAGCTGTAGTATTAATCCTTTGAAAAATTATTAGCCAAACTAGGAATTTTATTAGTTAGCTTTTTATGTTAGATGTGCTCTGATGGGATTTCACTATATCAATGCTTACTTCATGTTCTGACAATTTTTCTAAATAGCCTAAGATATTATTGTATTAGATGATGATTTACTCATTCTATTAAGCCTTGACATGAAATGCATTTAATGCTAAATTAGTTCTTTCTTGAAAAGACTTTCCTCCTGACAGAGGAAAAAAACCCCTGTTCCAATTAAGAGACAAAAGATCTGAAGGATAATATATTAATTACTGTATAATAATAATATGTATTATAATGATGTGTCCATATTATAATTAATTGTCCACCCTTTTCATGAAAAAGACACTTTACTTTTTTAATATGATGACAAGCTGCTTTTGAGGAAAAACTCAGAACAGAGCCTATGGATCTGTAAGTTTTCCTGCCAAAGAGCATAATGTTGCAGGAATGTCTAAGTGCCTCTTTTGGGTTTTGTTTCTATGTGAAAATGATCAGTTGTGCTGTTAGCAAGGCCATAAGAATTTAGAAGTCAAATTCTTCACGTCCTGGGCAAGCCCATCAGGTCCATGTTTGCACTGGACTCAAGACTTGTTCAGGTATCACAATAAACCAAGGCCCTAACGTGCAGAAAGTGGGGCAGAGCTCAGCTGTGGTATCAGTGATGGATATCAGTGTGCTATCAAAGGCAGGATTCTGTACACATTCTCACAGACATGGATTGAATTAAACATCATTTCCAATCACTCTGCTCTTTTTTAAATGAAAAACTCCTGACTGTCATTGAGAACTTGCCTAGGTCTGAATGACTGGATTCATATATGTTGGTCATACTACTACAGCCAGGTCCACTTGTGCTATGACTAAAAACATAATGAAAATGAATTTCTGTATTGAAATCAGTAAAAATCACAGTTACTTGTAAACTGTTTTCCTAAGTGACACAAATAAGTGGCTACTTCAATTGCATTAATTGCATCTCTTTCATGAGGAAAGTATTACTGTCTTCTTGTTTCAGACTGTTGGCATGTAGATTCACATTTCTTCTTATCAAATAAAATATGGGTCAGTAACTTTTTTAATCTTAAAAAAACCAGAGAATGCTATGAAGTGTCTGGCAAGGTATCCACCTTCCTATGAAATTAAGGTTTGGAAAGGAGACTTTCATATCCTGCTGTATAACTTGTACTTTTGAGTGATGGCTACCCAGCAATAGATATCTGACCCTGCTCTTCATTGGTTGATTATGTAAAACATTGCTGCCAGACTGCTTGAATAGTGAGATTTTGTTTGAACACTGAATTTCTGAAGACTTAAGGATTCACTTCCCTTTCTGCATATTTTGGCATGAGCACCTCAAAATCAAGCACAAGAAACACAGATCCTTGTACTTGCCCTTTGCATCCTCAGATGGGATAGACACACCTGTAGCCATGACAAAGTAAGGGTATAAGATCTGATTTGTACAAAGTCAGACATACTGTCAGAGAACAGAATCACATTATCAGCATTTAAGGATAATTAGAGCAGCCCCTTGCTACTGAATAAACAGTACAACTCCACTGATACACTAATTTACGGCTGTCAGCACCCTGTTTATTCTCTTTTGATCAATTATGTCACAGAAACTTCTCACCTATAATTCTTGCCTCTGGTCCTGGTTTACCCTCACAACCATGAGCATTTGATAATGCATGCAGACCAGATCAACAGATACTTCCAGTAATTTATGATGGATGTTAATCTGGTCTACACACAGAAATGACACCTATTTAACTAAATCGGTTTCCAATTCAATTTAGTTCAATTGGAGCAGCAAGAAGACATAGACTGGTCTAAGAATAGCTAATATCATGTTAGCTTCACTCAGTTTAAAGAATGTCTGCACAACAGGATTGCAGTGAGTTGATTAAATTGATTTAGAAGCCAATTTATTTCAACCAGAACTATTTGTGTGTAGGCCAGGCTACAGAGACAAGTGCAAACTGCAAAATGCAACATTAATTGTCATAATTACTGCTCCCAGAAAGTAAAGAAGTAATTAGTTTGAGTAAAGTTTTCATTTGTCAA
The DNA here is from genome assembly GCF_036417665.1 of Passer domesticus. Taxonomy (NCBI): domain Eukaryota; kingdom Metazoa; phylum Chordata; class Aves; order Passeriformes; family Passeridae; genus Passer; species Passer domesticus. The sequence goes on along the minus strand of NC_087478.1, from coordinate 76,330,934 downwards.
TGAACAGCACACATGCAACTATAAAGCTAACAAACAGTGTTTTGTTTACATTGTAGTTTTCCCCAGGCAGCTGTTATGCCATTAATGATGAAATGTCATTGTTGCATTACAGTCTTAGTGTGAAAATGTTAAAATGTAAATATATTTAAACATCTTGGGAATATTGTGATAATTGCTGATTTTTACTTATATTGCAACATGGATGGAAACACCTTCACTTCCCATTTGCAACCTTTTTTCCCCCCTTGCTTTCATTTTAGGTTTTTAGGTGCCTGAAGAATTTAATGCTTACTAATGTCAATAGGCATGCTAAGAAATGAGTCCTTTATTTTCAATATAAAACCTACAGATTGGTAAATTCTGTGGTGATAAAAGTTTGAGATGACCCCCTTTCCATCCTAATCATCCACAACCAGCTAAAGGCATCTGAGTAGTGGCTGAAGATATGTGCAAACTGAATGATATTCAAAAGTTTCCAGTGCTAATTCCCAGGAAAAAGTCAGGACTCAAGTTTCCTGACATGAATGCAGCCCCCTTAGTAAGAGTGACCTGAATTTGAAGAGAGGGAAAATGCTTTTTGATCTGGAGGATATCAGAAAATGGCCAGATTAGAAAGCCCTTTTCTTCTCTTTTCTTTTGGTCACTGAGATGTAATCATGATGTCATCTGTGAGTAAGAAGACATTTCTGTGAAACACTGCTCCACACTCCCCAGGCCTTCAAATCATTTCTTACCAGGAAATTGGAAGAGATTGCTGAAAAACTAATTTTGTGCCTCTTTCTCCATAATATACAGGAAGGCACTGAACAGTGATGATCAGAGGCCACTGCAGTGTAAATGTCACCAGAACAGCCTGGACAGATGGGTCTGCTCATGGGGAGATCAGACCATGGCTCTGTGTCCTGGGGAGGGAGGCAGACAGGAGCTGTGAGCACACACAGAGTCTCTGGGTTCAGAGGGAGAAGTGGGTCTTGTTCCCTGCTCAAGGTTCTCACCTCTCCTGTGGGAGCATTTTTTGACTGCCATATTCAGAAAATGCAAGGCTTTCTCAACAAGCTCTAGGAAAGTCTTAGAGATGAACAGCTCTTCCCATCAGCCACAACGTTCCCTCTTTGCTTTCCTTCTTCCTCCTCTCAGGAACTGCATCTTTCCCAAGATTCCTTCCAGGTCCCAAGGCTGTTCCCTCCATCCCCCACACCTCCCAGCTCTAATCCCAGGAGCTGCAGAGTTTGTGCCTGCCGTGTGTCTTGAATGCTTAACATGCTCTTCAGTCTTGCTGCTTTTCAAGAATCTGATTAATCACTTAAAGTTTACAAAGCATGTTGAGGATGAAAGGAACTCTAAGATCAATGGTAAGTACCAGGGTTATTTCCTTCTCTGGCTTCCCTCTCTTGTCCTGATAGACAGAAATTGGTGGCCACATGAATTTTGATCTATGAACAAAAAACTGCATTTGGCCTGTGGAAATCAGCAGAATGGGACACACACACTCTGTGTACTGTCACACTGAGGAGGCTCACATTTAATTTCTGTATTCATATCCTCATGTGGTGGCCAAGACTATGTCCAGATAGGCATAACATTTCAGTGACATGAATTTAACAACAAAACACTGCTGCTGATTTTACTAGTATTGTTTTCACACCTGACTGAGGACAAGAATTAATTCCATGCTTTCAGGAGCTGGTCAAGGAGGACACATAGGTTCCCACCAGCACACAAAAGCAAGTCGTGGTCCAAACAGCCTTTAAAGCAACTGAAAGAATCTGAAAGATTTAGGGATGAGTCAGGGAGGTACAACACAGATATACTATCACCAAGAACAAGGAAGCCACAAAATTATGTGCAAAAAAAGGAAGAACTTTTAAGAGAATTTAGTGAAACTCTCACTTCTCAGTGAACAACTTGTCCTAGGAAAGGCAGCTGAAGGGATTAAAATGATTCCTACCCAAAAATGCAGCATCCTCATCAGAAAAAGACAACGTAGTGTATTTATACTGTTTAATTCTAGCTCTCTTGAAGAACAGCCTGCAATCCATATGTGAAACACAAAAGAGACAGAAACTTCTCCATGATTGCTATGACGACTTTAGCTCACTTGGAAATTACACTAAGTTTACATTTCTTTTCACAGCATTTAGTACACAGAATATATAATTCACTTTGACTAAGAAATACCCTTTCTCTAAACTTCAGTCTTACTCCAAGACTTTCCAAACATAGGATTAAAGAGAGATATTGCTCCTTGCAAAATAAACACTTGCTGTGAGGCTCTAAATGAGAATTTACTTAAACCAACCCGGCTCTGAGCTTCCCTCAAGACTTCAGACTTCCCTCAGATAGTCTGGCACAGTTTCCTGATAGCTACTGAATAAGTGGGAAAATGTCAACTTTCAAAAAAAAAAGAAAAGAAAACAATAGCAAGTAGATCCTAAATACACAGCAGGCTGCAACACAGGTGCCAACATTAGCAGTAAGTGAATGAAGCACTGTTTTCACATGTCAAGGTACTGCCTGCTTGCAGTTTTACTGCAAGCTTAAGATGTGATTAGCAGGTAGGGCTGCTCTTGCTGAGCTCAGTTATAAGAAGACCCTGGTGGATACACAAATAATTTTGGTATTGCTGCACATGCAGTGCACACTCAGCTTGCTCAGAGCCCAAAGCCTTACCTGTTTGAGCCATAAATCACTCCCCTGGCACTATACTTAGACCCAGGACTGCTAAAATATACACAGACAATCCCTGACTACCTCTAAGATGTTTCACAATTTAAGTTCAGCAAGAGTTTCAGTCTGTACTATTCCAGATAAGCTCTTCTGAATCAGATGGAAAACCATGTTCCAAATGTATCTTTAAAGAACCCAGCTAAAACTCCTGCTGCAGGAGAGTTGACATTTTGCACCATTAAACACATTAGTCTTTTAAGAAGTTCCAGGCAACACAGATGAAATTCAGAGTTCTATCTGCATGGGGGCAAGGAGGATGCAGGCATTTAGGGCACTTTTCTGTTTGATTATGAGCACAGTGCAGTTCCTAAATGACAAGTGCTTGTGGATTTGTTGTGTAGAGTTGCATCTGTCCTTGGTAATTGGGAGCAGAAGTCCATCTGCCAGAATGTGTTTGGTGAATCTCTTTGCAGGCTGCCATTTGTGAGCAAGGACATACACAGCCCCCTGGGTGACCCCTCCCCAAAACCATCTGTAGAACCTTCCAGCTGTTCCTTTCTCTGACTCACCCTCCAGTTATCCTGAAGGAGAGAGTGGAACAAAGGAGAGAACCCCTGCACATATCTACACGTATATGTATGCACGTGCAGCCATGAGGAAGATGAGGGGGTCAAGAAGGCATCCCCTTAACAAAGCAGCCTGGCCCTTTTCTGCTGAAGAAATGCCCAGGCAGCAAACCCCCACCTGCCACAGGGGCTCTGCTGCAGCAGCAGCACAACCAGCAATCTGCCTTTTCCCCCTTCTGCTTCCCCTTCCTCTTCACTTCATCCCTTCTAGAGCTGTCCAGCTTGAGAATTCATCCTCTGGGTTGAAGAAAGATAAAATGCATGAAGGGAAGTAAAAGATAAAAAAATCTGAGCGAACAACTTTCCAAGAATGTATTGGTGCAAAATTCCGCTCTTAATTATATTATTATTACAGACACACTGGAAGATACTAGAAGAACAATTATTTCTGAACACTTTATAAATAAATGAGCAGGGCTTTCCTTTTCCCACTTCAGCGTGGTCTTTATTAACTTGTTAAACATTTTAATTGTTTCTAATGTTTCATCTAAGAGGAACCTTATAGTGAAGAAAAACTGTTGGGCTGGAACTTCCTTGAGTAATTCTCAATGGAAATTCTCATTAGTGATCTGACCTTACATTTAAAGAACTGCAAGGGAAAAAAAGTAGAATTAATTAGTCACATTATTTTTCCTCCAGCATATTTTAAAAATTAGCAACTGGAGCATGAAGGAGAAGGGGGCTCATCCTGCAGCCCTTTCACACAGTAGCTGCTGCAGTAATGACTCTGGGAATGCAGACAGGGAGAGCAGCATCAGACCCTGAAGCACAAGACAGGATAAGCCAGGCCTGTGGAGGCACAGCTCAAGCCTCTTGCTGTTGTATCCTGAGCACTCCTTAGCCACTGGAGTCAATGGGAACACTTGAGGCATGTTATGGGTACCAGATTGAAAATTGTCAGTGTTCTGTGGCATGTGGACTCACCTCAGCAGCCCTCCCAAGGGCACATGGCCCTGGCTCCCACCCTGACACACCAGCTCCATGCCTGCACAATGCTGGTGATTTCCATTGTGTCCTGTCATCCTAATCCACAGTAACAGAGCTGAGAAGCCAGTCTTGACTATCTAATCCATAAGCAACTGTACTCCAAGTATCTCTTTATTTGCATACCTATCCTGAGGCATCATTTATCAAGAGAACTATTCAGTACACATGATTTTAGTGTTTTATGCTCCTGACATTTCACCATTCCAGTAACTACCTCTCAAACCATGACTAAGATTTTGATCTGAGCCTCACGACTCAGTTGTTCTGTCTGCTCACTCCTAGCTCACATGTATGGAAACACCTTCCATCCTTCAAAAATCATCAGTTTTGAGATCTCTAGCTGTCATTTCACTGCTATTAGACAGATGGAATACAACTTCATGGCAAAAAAGAAAATCCCAAACAAACGACAAACCAAACACAAAAAAGTTTGCAACAGCCATCCACATCCAACAAAATACCCTGTGTGAAGATCATAAAAGAAAGATTAATCTAAAGTCATCATTTCAGAATGTCTGATTCCAGCTATTTACTGTCAAGGAAAGAAGATGACAAAAAACAACTGCAATCAAATATTCTAATTACCTATTTTTCCCTCCTCTCTCTGGTGAACCTGTTTTATATTTTCTATCTTGACACTAGCAGTTTTATTCACAATTTTGAAGAAACACATATTTGTTGTCTGAGATCATATCTGGCCAATAATCAAAATGCAAAGAATAGTTACAGAATTAAGAAAAAAATCCATTCCCTCTGAGGAACAGGAAGACAAGACAGATGTTATTAATCAGTCTAATTCCACTCACTCAAAAAGAATTGCATAATTTACACCAAATCAGAATGTGGTTCATGATTTTAAATTAGGATCCTGGTTACTTAATAACTTATTGCAGAGCTCCAAGATTACAAAGAGACTCTATCCTTATTTTTTTTGTTCTATTTACTATTTACATGTTTCCTTAAAACAACTGTTACAGTTAAAATCTTAAAACCTGCTTAGGTCTAAAGTTATTACTTCCTGCCAGGAATGTCTGAAAGGAGTCAGAATATTCATCTTCTTGAATAGGTCTCCTGGGAATATATCAGTGTTTTTCCTGAATAGCGTGCTTGCTCTGGAATTTGATAATCTTTGGCATTTTCAGCATTTCACACAAAGCACCATTTTTAAGGAGTGTCTTGTTGTGCCCCAGCTTTAAAATATTTGGAAAGGACCAAGACCCAGTTCTACCTTTACCCCAAAAACAAATGGTTTTCTCTTCATTCTCTGTCATTAATAAAGGTAGGATTTGTAAAAGAACTGTTTAAAGCAAGATCATTGATATGAAGTCTTCCATTTGTTGGCTGTGTATCAACTTTTTTGAAAGCTGGCTATAGGTTCTGCTTCTCTTCCCACAGATTGTTTTGTGTATTTAGTCCTGTGCTGTCTGGTCTTGGCTGCCACTCAGAATCATAGAATTGATTGTTTTGGAAAAGACCTCTAAGGTCATGGAGTCCAACTGTTCACCAAACACAGCCATGGCCACCACTGAACCATGTCCCCAAGTGCCACATCCACACTTACATGTACCTACTGTCCTGGCCAGCCTGTTCAATGCTTGACAAGCCCTTCCCTGAAGAAATTTCTCTTCATATCCAATCTAAGCCCTCTCTGGCACAGCTTGAGGCAGTTTCCTCTTGTCCTGTCCCTGTTCCCTGGGAGCAGAGCCTGACCCCACCTGGCTGCCCCTCCTGTCAGGGAGCTGTGGAGAGCCACAAGATCCCCCCTGAGCCTCCTTTTCTCCAGGCTGAGCCCCCTCAGCTGTTCCCCACAAGATTTGCTCTCTAGGCCCTTCCCCACTGCCTTTCTCTGGACATGCTACAGCCCCTCAGTGTCCTTCTTGTAATGAGAGGCCCAAACTGGACACAGGATTCGGATGTGGCCTCAGCAGTGCCAGCACAGGGGACAGTCACTGCCCTGGCCCTATGGCCACACCATGGCTGGGGCAGCCCAGGTGCCACTGGCCTCTTGCCCACCTGGGCTCACCTCCAGCTGCTGTCACCAGTACCTCCAGGGCCCTTCCTGGGCTTTCCAGCTGCTCATCCTCCAGCCCGGAGCTGCAGGGGGTTGGTCTGACCTAAGGGCAGGACCCAACTCTTGGCCTTGTTGAAGCTCAGACCACTGGCCTCAGCCTGCCCAGATCCCTCTGCAGAGCCCTCCAGCAGATCAACATTTGTACTTTCCAGAGTTCCTCTCAAGCATGCAGCTGTCCATCCTACTGAAACAAAAACATCTCGTCTTCTACAAAGTCATACTTCTAAGAAGTCACAAGACAGAAAAGGGTCTGAAGTTCAAAGATTTCATGGTCAGCAGGGATTGTTTATTCTCACCTTCTACCACCTGAGCAAACATCAGTGCCGCTAAAGAATTCCTCTATCTGCTAAATAACTTCCCATTGGGTTCTAGCTCTAATTTCTAAGCAACTGGCCCAAATTCATGGTTCCCAGATTGCACCAGTAACCCACAGCTGCTCTGGAAATCATACTTCTGAAATGTGTTTTCAGCTTGAAAACAACAACAAGTTTTTATCTGCTGAAGCCCCCAAATGCTTAGATCTCCTCATGGTAGGTGGGACAATAAGGTATGGGGAGGACCATCAATGATTTTTAGGAAGATGTTCAGTCTCTAAGGCAATGTTCAGAGGCAAACACTTTATCCTGCAGTAAGAGCTGAAAGACTTTGCTCACTGAAAAGCAGGACCCAGAGTTTTGGCTTATTTGGCTGTTGATGCACTCTGAACTGAAGCTCTCTCGTGTTGTCAGAAATTCTCCTGCTTCTCAAATGCACCCAAGGATTGAACTGTTTGTCATCACCTTCCACATATTTCACCACAATCCATGTATTTCAGACTAATGACAAAACTCAGCAGTCTTGCTTTATTCAAATTAAGACAGTAAATGTATTTCATTGCATTCTAATTGTTTTATAAGTTCGTGGTTTTAGTGGGGTTTTTTCCCATATTCACCTTTATTGCCTTTTAGCTGATCCAATTTATTAATTTATCAGCTGTCTTGAAACATAATGCAGCCACAGTGAATTTCATTTAATGCAATTAAAACCCCTGAATGTTTTCAGGAGGGAATGTTTCTCAAATGTTTCTCAGATCTTCCCTCTGAGAATTGCTGAACAATTTGGAGCAATGTAATCCAGAAAGACCAGTCTTACTGATGGGTAAATTTGTTTGTCAATAGTTTTTTTTCTGGGCAACACAAAATTCTAAAATCTTTACTCAGTCATTGGGTAAATCTTTCACTGAACTTGTTCCCCAAAGCTTCAGTCTGTTGATTTTTTTCTCAATTTGTACTCAAATTCTCAAGGATTTCAAAGGCATTTCAGATAAATAAGGAAAGAGTGAAATTCAGCACATGCAGGAGGGCAGTGCTCATCCTGCTTCACTATGTCAGTCCACTTCCAGCCCTCAAATTCTATCTTAAATTAAAACTGAGTGGTGGATTTGAGGCCTGTGTTAAAGACATGAAACAAATATCATTACACTAACTCAGCTGTGGGACCATGATCAAATGAAACTTGAAAAAGATCATGAGCATTTATCCAGACAAAGCCACTGACAGCCACTGACTTTTGAGACACTCATCAGTACAGCAGAACACTGTAATATCACATCTACTAACAGAGTTCAGATTATGCCACAAATAGTAGGTTTGGGCCTCAGTTGTAAAATAATAAATATCAGGATTAAGTTGTGAAATACAGAAAGGAAAGAAGATAAGACAAAAGATAAAGATGCACTAGTCATGCACCAGGTACATTTGTTTTGTCTCTGGCTTCACTGTCATGAGTCACCAGGTAGTAAATGAGCTACAGATGCAATTGTCAGAGCACAGCTCTTCAGCTGACCTGTGGCTGCCAGCACACTCACAGACTGCAGCAACCAGAAGGCCCAACCCTGCTTTCATTAAGATGGGGACATTTTTTTAAACCAAGATCACAAATGGATCAATAAAAATAAACCTCTTGTACCAATGTGCAGAAATCTGGGGGAAAAAAAAAGCACTTTCAAAGCTTTTCAATTTGCTGCTCCAAATCAGGGCTGCATAGTCCTTACTTACACTGCAACCAGTTTTGACAGTCACACTTTGTTTCGTGTCAGCCAGTAGCTGAATTACTTTAACAGCAGATCTTTCCATTCCCAGGCACCACTAAGTCTCAAAATGTCTGCTTTTGAACTTGCTTTACATTGTTTCGTAGGTATTACCTGTTCTAGACAAGGAAGGCATGTTCTAGATTACCACAAGTATGATTAGCATATTATTTTTGTAGCCACTCTATTTTCAAGCCATTTTCTCTACAGAAGCTGAATTATCATGTTGAAAAAAAATCTAAGTTGTGGCATTGTGGTCAAACTCAAAAGTCCAACATGCAGAAAATTCACTTAGAGCTGCTAAATACAGGGTAGGGGGACAGTCTGATCCATCTTTTCATAGACACATTAATTAATTATTTACCTGTTACACTTGTAAACCTTCTGTCTTTCTATTTTATTCCTGCAGTTGTCACTAATTTCCATTAAAATTGGAACTGTCATTTCTAATGCCTACCTTTGCAAACATAATTAATTTACTTAGCAAACTATCTACTGGGGCTTTTCAAACATTTTTTCTCTCCAGGCTTATTAAACATTTGCCAGGAGCAACTTCACAGAAAGCACATCACATGGATGACAGTTATTTGAAGATCTCATATTCACATTCCTTATTTCATAATCCCCCTGGGTGAGCAAAGCCAAGGAAAGCAGAAGCACAGACTTAATTTGGCACCTTTGCTCATGCATTGGGATGGATTCCCACACCGGACACTTCAGTGCACTCAATGGAACATGCAAAACTTTATAGCATGGTACCTCCATGATGAACAAATTAAATTGACCAGAAGAGATAATGTTAAATATTTCACAGTTTTAACTAGCAGCATGCCACAGAATCATATAAACACAAAACTGTATGTGTTGGAAAAGACCTCCAAGATCACAGAGTCCAGCTGGGGACCGACCCCCACCTTGTCACCCAGACCAGAGCACCGAGTGCCATGTCCAGGCATTCCTGGGACACCTCCAGGGATGGGGACTCCACCACCTCCCTGGGCAACCCCTGCCAGTGCCTGACAAGCCTTTTCATTAAGAAATTCCTCCTGATGTCCAACCTGAACCTCCCCTGGCACAGCTTGAGGCCATTTCTTCTCATCCTGTCCCTTGTTTGCTGTGAGCAGAGCCTGACCCCCACCTGGCTGTCCCCCCACTGTCAGGGAGTTGTGAAGAGCCAAAGGTCTCCCCTGAGCCTCCTTTACTCCAGGCTGAGACCCACCCAGCTCCCTCAGCTGCTCCTGGTGCTCCAGACCCTTCCCAGCTCCATTTCCTTCTCTGGACACTCTCCAGCTCCTGAACACACAATTTGCAGTGTGGCTTCACCAGTGCCCAGTACAGCTGAATAAACACTGCTTGCCACTTTCTCCACCACCTAAAAATGTAAATTTCCATCTAAAGAGGATGTGGAGGGCCTGAATTTGAGGATCTTACCATTGTCTAAACCAGGCACAATTCTGCTGAAGGGTGGTACATGAAGGCCTTTCCCTAGAGTAGGGGGCCACAGTTATAAAATACATCCCAGAGCCATCCTGAAGGCCAGACTTGGAGCCACTGGGAAGAGCAAAATTGGCAGCTCAGTTGCAGACACGACCTCTGGAGAAATGTGCCAACACAGCAGCAGAACCTGCCTGGCCTGAGCCTTGTGAGGAACAGCTTTGGGTCTCTGCAAGGCAGAGCTGCCTCTTTGGGGGATACCATGCACAGGACACCACGAGCACAAGGTCAAGATAGCTGCTTTGATTGCAGCAACCTGCCTGTGCTCAGTCCAGCAGGTCCAGCCACCTGAGGACATGCTGGTGCCAGTGGGCACCTTGCTGTCTGCCACCAGCAAACTGCACAAATCAGCCTTCTGTGCTGCAGTGGGGCTGGAGGAACGTCCTTGTCTCACAGAGTGTGGGATGGCAGGTGGGAGCAGCTACAGTCAGACTGCAAACCTCAACAGGGAATTTGTTTTTACTCTCTCACCCACAGGTGATCCTACCCTCAAAAGAGCAAAGTAGAGAACTATTCATATCAGATCGCTTTGTTAGATATAGGAATAGAAGATGAAAGATCAGTCTGCAGCTATTCCTTTGCAAAAAACAAACCAGAGCTAAAGGTAGGAACTGGGGCTAGTGGCAGCCAAGTTTAACTCATTGCTGACTCCAATGCTTATCAGTGTCACTGTCCACTCAAGAGCCAGCTGCCTTTCACTTTCACTGTCATTTCTCATGGTTTGAGAGCACATAGCAAAAATACCACAGATCTAATGGCTTAGCCTGAAAACCCTCTGGATGGTGTATAGCAATGCAGACTGCCAGTAATTACATCATAGGTTGTTTAGCACAGGGACCTCACGTATTGTATTAAATTAATCCCAATCTTCTCTTTGTAGCTGAAGACTGGACTGCTACAGAAGCATACAAAGAGACATCAGGAGTTGACCACCTAGAACTGAAAATCTTACTTGCAGGAGAAAACAAATAAATACTGCAGCCAAGTTCAAAACCCAGAAGGCATAAAATGGTTCTGTTTGCCTTTAAACAGTTCTTTCTGTGCTTGCCTGTAGATGCTTTTTCAATTTAACCATCTTTCAGCAGACTTCGTCAGACAAAGTAATGATGGCATTCACCTACAGAGAGCTGCTAGTTTGAATGCAGTGCTGAGAGACAATCTATCTCATGAAGAAATGTGAATGCAAGGGAGAAGAATGTCAGCACTGTGCAAACAAGAACTTTTGTTCCATACTCCAGAAGTATCCATTCAAAGAGAAGGATGATAAGATTAAAAAAATAAGCTCAATTAAAAAAATTTTTAAAAATTTTATCTGATCTCTGAACTTTAAACATGGCATAAGACCAAGAGCCTATTCATTGTAAAGAATGTCCTTTGCTGTCCCTTAGAAATCCAACAATTCTGAAAGAGCAAAAGCTGGGAAACGATTGTGAGCATTACTTGTTTGGATGCTAAATAGTGCTGAGGTCCTAAAATGCCACTGGAAGGTGAAAGGCTCAGAACTCCATGAGAACTAGGCATTTTCCTTTTTAAACGAGAGACCACTTCCTGAGAAACAACAAAGATTTCTGCTGAGGAGGTGAAGGCTTTAATGGGGTTGGCAAAGTAGGAAGCCAAAAGGAAGAAGAGAGGACACTGTGTGTATATCTGAGCTGCCAAACATGCTATCCCAGGGAATCCAACAGGACCTATTGCTTTCTAAGCTAAGCTAAGCTTGACAAGAGAATATGCTTAATGGAAACTCCACCTGGCCTCGGGGCACAGCTGTCCTGTGGCAGCGCACAGGCTCCTGGAAAAGCACTGATTCCCTTGGCTAGCTCATACAAGTATTTCTGCTGGAAAGAGTTGGGTTGGATGTCATGTAGACGGACTACTGAGGAACCCAAATCCTGCCATTTTACCAGGAAGGCAAGCCTGCAACAGCTGTTCCCAACAGCTTTGTTATAAATTTATGAAGTAGAAGTCCTGACGCAGAAACTCAAGATGAAGTCAACTCCCTTATTCTGTCAAGTGGATATTTTTCTCATTATTCAACACTTAACAGGGATGACAAGATTAAATAGTCACTCATCTTCTGTGCCATTATACCTCCTGCATGATTGCTTCAAATTAAGTCTAACAGTCAATGAAATAGTCAATATTTAATTTACTCATTGCAGGTGGTGATTTAGCTCCAGCTACGATATCATTTAGTAACAGAAATATTGGTATTCATCAGTTTTTGTGACTCTTCAGAAGATAAGGGGTTCCTTCATTAGGCAAAAATGTCCAAGCAGCTTTAAGTCATATGTGGCTCTCAGAGGATGGATTTTGAAGACCAGGGGCCTCTTCCTTTTCCCTGTTTTCCTGAGTGTTCACTATCAGTGATGATGCACAAGATGACTGTGAGTTTCCAGAGAATCAGTAATAACCAATAATTGAGACACCTCTGTTCTTCTAGGATCACCCACTGCCTGGATAGTGGTGCAGAACATTTGGACTGGGGAGAACCTGATATACCAGTGACAGTCCAGGGCAATGAGGGCTAATTCCCACTCCTTTGACCTCCCTGGCTTACTAACATAAAAGGCATGACACAGGTAGAGGCAGGAGCCACCAATAAACATTTTAGTGACATCCATTTCTGCCTTTTTTACCACACAAGAGTTCATCAACTGAAGACAGACAATTTTTGTCATGTTTCCAGAGGAGAAAACAAGCAGCAATGCTATTGCTCCCTCCTAACAATCACACTACAATATTTTGCTTTTTGTTATCACTCTTTGAGGTGAACAAAAATATGCACTTACACTCCCTGATGAGAGAGACTTTACATTGAAAGCCCTTCCTCCTGAAAAACAGGGCTTCTCCATATACCAGCAGTCACTGAAATATAGGAGACCTCATTACTGTCCTGCCATGGACAGCTCAGCTTTCACTTAAAGGTCAGAAATTAGAAAGAAAAGGCACCACTAGGCTGAGAATTCAACTATCTCTCATCCCCTCTCATGCTGAGATGGAACTGGGTGCCAAGTCTGCCTTAATCACCACACAGCTCAAAGGAATAGTTGTTTGTATATAGACTGGCATTGAAGTGACTCCCTGGGAGGTGAGTGAGGAAATATTTGCAGGAGACAGGGAGGCAAGTGAGCACCAATTGAAAGCTGGAACAGGGCATCAGCAGGTGAGCACAAAGATTTCAGCCCTTCTACCCATGAAAAGCTAGAGAAGATCATCTGTGGTTTGGGACCAAGGCAGCTTTGTAGGGGCATGCCTCTGGATGGCTTCTTCCTCTCCTTAGTTTGCTGGGAATTTCTGCCTGCAGGAAAATGCAGCAGTGTCGCCCTGTTCTTTTGAGTTCTTCTAAGTTCTTCTGATGTTTACATTCTTGTAATGAACTTTCTCATGGACTTTATGTAAATAATTAATTGTTTTGCATTCTTTTCTGGAGGAGGGGAAATGTGATGGACTGTTGGTTTGTCTGGTGTCATTGGAGAGGTGGCACTATCACACTCCAGTCCATCCACTGTCACTTTTGGAAATCTATAAATGCTGGAGTCAGAAATTAAATGCTCTCTTTTTTACCTTGGAAAACCTAGTGTCCACATCTTTCTGTTTCGTGTCCTAGAGTGACACAGCAGAGTTGTTCCTCCATTGCCCTGCTGAGGGTTCCTCCTGTGCCCTGCACATCCCTCCCTCCCTCCTCGCTCCCCACTGACTGCAGCCACAGCTTCCAAACACAGATGTGAGCACACAAAAAAGTGTCCCCTCTACCCACTTGCACAGCCCCAAAGCAACAGTACAACATGTGAAATTGCACAGTGGATACAGAAAGTTTTATGAAATGCACTTTTGTTTCCCATAAGTAGTTTAGTGAAAAATCTGCTTTCGGATTAATTTGGGTAACAATCTGCTTTGTTAATCATGTGTTTGCATATGCTTGTTTGGAAATCCATGTGTTGTGTATGTCATTGCAGAGCACACAGTTATCATACTTTGCTATCTGTTAGTGTGTAAAGATCTGGTTGAAAAACAGGCACACTTAGCAAAAATATCTCTGAAATTTTGTCTCCATTTTCCATCACAATCCCTTCACCCTTCAATCCATAGGTCCTGTCACAGGCACTTATGCCAAACAAAAACTTTTCTGGTCTTCATTTAGAAATTTCTCTCTTCAAATTTTTGAAGCAGACTAAAAGTATTTCTAATCTTTATTAAATTGACATAGTGGAATAACAAGTTTGATGCTAAAAAGATTTTAAGCTTCACAACACCAGAGAATTCTAATAGTTTTTATGGTGCATTGAATTTCCAAGGTCTAAACAAAAAGGGGGGAGGGGGGAGGCAGTACTGCAAAATAAGGGAGAAAGAGATTTCATAGCCATATGCTTATCCTCATAAAGCTGAACAGTCAATTAATGAGTTGAGTAATTTTGTATTTGTAGCTATTTGAAAATAAGATTGTGCCCATAGCTGAAGAGCCTTCTTTCTGCTAAGAGATCAATTTTTATTTACCTGCACTTTGAATGGGAGTCCCTATAAATCCTGGGATTGCTGTTTACATTTACGTGTGTGTTAATGATCCCATGTGGAAACCCCAGCTCTAACAATGGAGAGCCAGATTGGATCTTTGCCCCAAGCACTGTGGATACTTCCCTGTTGGAAGAGAATCAAATCTCAGCCTCCCCTTTGCTGCCAGTAATTTGCTGCTGATCTGTGGCAGCAGTAAATCACAATGCAGCAGCCCTGCTCCCCAAGCACCTCGGGTGACCAGGAAAACCCCACTCCTCCATCCATCCATGCATCATGGCCATGGGAAGAGGCAGGAGGAGGTGCACCACACCTGCATGGCTGCATAGAAGTGCTACTCCAGGGATCTGTAGGTCAAGTGATGATTTAACAAGGGTTTGCTCTACATTTCTCATGTGTGCATTTCCAACCTGACCTGATGCTGGCCCATGGGTTGTCTGTATGTTGACATTCACTGTACCTCTGGCTGTTCTGTCACCTCAAACTGCTCCAAGATGCACCCATGCTTTGCAAATAGCTGGAAAATCCCTCAGCACGTCCATGAACATTTCCTACAGAAGTGCAGGAGATTTGAAAAGTCCATGAACATTGCACACAGAAGTGTAGGAGATTTGAAAGGAGTTGGGCAAAAGTGTGCTTTGAGCATGGTGATCTGTAATGTGTCAGCCAGCTCTTCCAAGCTTCTAGCAACATATAACAAGAGAAGTCCCACTGTCTCCAAGGAAGGAGAAAAGCCTTTGGTTGGGAAAAGCAAGAGGGAAAGCAGCAGCAGTAACCCCCTCACTGGGGAGAGGCCCCATGCCCTGTTGGGTCAATCCCACACAGCTTTACTTCTTCTGCCTTCAGCTCCCTTCCCCTGCTCTGCCCCACTCTGCCACCCACCCTCATCACCACCAGCACATGGAGCTCATGGGAAGAGGCCAAAGAGCACAAGGAATGACTCCTGAGCATCTGCCAGGGCTCCTCAGCCTGCAAACCTACAGGCTAAGCATTCAGAAACCCCTCACTAAGGGTCTATGGCAGATTTTTAAAAAGGCTTCACAAGTGGGCACTGAGCTGCTCAGAAAATCCAGCTGTTCAGCAGTGTGAGCTCTGAGTATTGAGTGCTTTGGAAAATCTGGCTGTAAATCCACAGTCTGCTCCTTTTGTTTCATTAATTGGCTGTGGGGTTTAATTTCTTCATCTCACTTTCTCCCCTCAAGTGTAATACGATAATGAAGGCAGCTGATACAGGTTGGTGTTTCTGAGCACTGATATGCTACCTGTGGTGATTCACTCTTAGAAATATATTCTGAGTTATCCCTGGCCTCCAATACAAATATGCCTCCAAAATTATTTCAAGTCCAAGCAGGCAAACGATTAGTTGAATTTTAAAAAAAGGCATTGCTCAGGACTAGTACAGAGATGTTAAAGAAAGAGCACCTCTAGCTCAGGAAATCCCTGAGCCACAAATTGTGGGAGGTTGAGTGGAGTTTCAACTCACTCCTCCAGTGCCTTTTCCCTGTACCTGTTATGAGCCACTCCACTCTCAAATTCTTATGAATAGTTTTGTGTTTAAGCAGTCAGCACCAGTAGGAAGTGAGGACTGAAAATTTTCATCCTTAATACTGTTGTATGTTACCATGGCCAGAATAAAAACTACCAGCTTGGCAGGGACATGATGAACTCTGACAGTCAAAGTTCCCACCTGACTGGCACCAGAAAGAATGCCTAACCTCGACTTTCCAATATTTCCTAGCATTTCCAGAGCCAGAACCACTGCAGACACTACAAAGAGTACTCAGGAAATTACATCTTAAAAGGAGTTTATTTCTCCAAACATCACAGGCAAAAACAGCAAGCTGGATGTAATAAATTGCTATGGCTGTAACTGCAATTTGAAAATAAAAAGCTTCCCTTCATGTCTTCTCACTAACTTACTTCCACTTCAGAGAAGCCTTCAGAATAGACAACATAGATGATTCTAAATTTTTTCACGGATTTTATCAACTTTTCTTTCCCTTCAAAAGAATCTTACTCCTTACACTGCTTTCAAAGGAATCATCACGTGGGCTGTGAAGGCACAAGCTGGTATGAAGATAGAGATCAAATTTTGAAAGGTGCTTGTCCTCTCTTTGATTTCTTTGAGAGTTAAAAGCCTAAAAACTTCAGATTTCAATCTTGCAGTGGTATATAAAAAGCAACACTGGCAGCTCCAAACATTCAGAAATGCAAGACCAAGACCCTTCCCACACACACACATGAACAGAAATGAGCTTGAAAACTTTAAGATGTGAGCAAAATACTTACAGGATGGCTACTGTAAAGAAATTGAACTTTTGAGCTTCTCTCTACCACCAGATGAGATAAAAACTTTTCTTTGTTTAAAATGAAAGTTTAATGTTTGCTGACAAAAGCTGAGCCTGCATCTGAAAAGTATTCACCACTGTAAGATCTGTGATGAAACCATGACGGCTACCAGCAATAAAATCCTCAGAGATTTAAAATCCCAGCATTTTAAATAAGGGCTTTGGTCTGGCTATGACACTTGGGTTAAATCACAAGCAGTAAAATATTTGTTTCATCTCATTCTAATCCCTGTTTGTAAACAGAAAATCACAGAATCATCAAGGTTGGAAGGGGCCTTTAAGACTTTCCAGTCCCCAGTGATCAACCCATCACTGCCACTGTAACCCATAAATCATTAAACTATTTCAACCAAAACATAATGGGACAACTTGGAGTATCTCCCCAAGCAGCTCCTGGAATTGCAATAACAGGATATCTGAGTCCACACCAACCAGGACAGAACACTTGCTGGAAATACAGCCATGTCCAAAGTAAATGTGATTTTTCCACTAATTTCACCTCAATAACCAAGAATTGCAATGAAAAAAAAAAATTAAAATGTAAAATAAAAAAACCCAGAAGGTCTCGCTGATGTCTGTAAACTACAGTAGGGAAACCATGTGGCAAATGTCTGAAAATGAAAGGCAGTGCTTTGGGTGTGCACAACAAGAACCCCACTGCCCAGTCACTCCAGAGCTGATTTTGAGGTCATGCTGCCCCTTTGCAGAAGGGCAGCTCCGCCACAGAAAGGGGGGAGGGTGTGGAGGGTGTGAGGGGAGTCATGGAAGCACTACTCCCATGACAAACACAAGCCAAAATTTCTCCAAATGAATTTAGGGTGATCAGTGAACCATGGAAGAAATTGTTCTGTTCCTAGTCCTGCCAAAAACTCAGATTAGAGATGCTTCCTTCTGGAACTGACCCTGAAAGTCCAGAGAGAAGTAAAAGCTGATTCTATTCTCACCAACCTCTCACTCATGCCCTTACATCTCATCAGAATTCCCAGCAATTCTGCAACTTGTGCCAGTAGGGGACAGGATGATAATTCCACAGGAGTGTCTCTAAAAGCAAACCAATAAATTCAGTAGAAAGAATAACTAAACTCACTATGATTAACCAACACATTAAATTCTAATGATCAAATAGCTTGGACCAATATTTACTAGCACCTGCTGTTGAGTTTATCAGAATACAGAACTCTTTGTGCATGGAGGAGATAGTCTGTTATCACACTGCAGCTTGTCTTTCACACCACATGCACCACTTGCTACACAACTGAAGCACAGCTTCGCAATTTTATTCAGCTGGTCTGCCACAAAAAATCAATTTAAAAACTGCATTATTGTAACTTGTGGATATGGATCCCTTGTCACTTCATACAAGTACTATTTCTTCACATTTAAGGTACAATTTTAGTAGGTGCTTTCCTTTTCTTCCCCCCACCCACCCCCCCAGCCTTCTCTCTCCTGTATTATTTCAATCTACTAAAGTTTTCCTATCTGCTTCTCAACACTTTTTGTCATCCTTCTTGCATTCTAAGACAGGTTGTACATTTTCAGACCCTGTTCAGTTGCTGGAGAGGCACAGCCTTGCTTTATGTGAAGGGAAGAATCGCTTCAGGTACCATGGAAGGGGTTTAAAGACATTTTGTTGCCTTCCCTGATTCTCCATTACTCAACAACATAGCATGAATGCTAAATAGAAACTTCAAAAACTGGCTTTCTAAGGTACTCAGTTCCAGACAGATAGTTTCATACCGTCAGCAGGTGAGACATGAGCCTCCTTGAGCACCGAGCATCCTCTGCAGTGAGGAGGTGTTTATACCTTGCTGGTTCCCTTGATGGTTATACCATCTTGTATTGCCTCTGCTCCCCTATCACCTACTCATCTACCTGGCCCTGTTTTGTAAGAGCTACAGCTCAACTCCATGCTAAGGCCATTGTCAAGACTCTGCCAGCCTTTCCCTTCCAAACTCTTTTTCCAAATCTGAAAGTTCTATTTCAGACTTCTCAGAGCTGAAAACATGGGAAGCTTTATTGATCCTGTGATACTTCCACCAAATATTAACTTTATCTGTATTTTGAAAAATGCACTTCAGCACAGTTCTGGCTTTCACACACACTCAGCAAGGCAGAGTCTGTGCCTTTTTCAGTTTCCAGCCAGGACAGTCACCTGAAGGCTGCTTGAACTTGCACCACAGCCTGAAAGTCAGGGAGAAGCAGAGTATCAAAGTGACATATTATGATGACATTTTTGTCATAATTCCTTAGCTTGATAGAAAGTCAGCCAATCTTGAGGCAACATCTCAGAATCCTCTGACTTCATTCTGTGCTCTCAGAGAACCACAGTGCTGAGTGCAGAATAATAAATAAGCAAGATGCTCTGATAAGGGATGTCCTAGTAGGCAGGTTGCACAGGCTGGAGAGTTTGTGTGAGGGGCAAGACCTGATGCCAGATGGGAATGGGACTTAGTCCCTGTTATGATGCTGTTGACATATTTACAGGAACTAAAAGTAACAGAGTAACACAGGTATTTCTTTGTAATATAAGATTACATTTGCAAAACAAATACTGTTAACTGAAAGCTGTGTGGTGATGGGGAATTCCTCATTCATCCTAATACACTGTCTAAGATAACAAGGCTAATAAGAAATCAATTTTAAGTCAATAATATCCACTCTTCCTACCATTTGCTTCTATTTCACCCAGCTCAAGCACTGACAAATCAATTTCCAGTCACTGATATGCTGTTATAAAGCTGCTGGACACTGGAATAGAGCACTAAAGCCATGCAAAGATATGTTTGTGTTCGAGGGTCCCAGGATGAAGGAAGAGATGAGAATTTTGACTCCGTGTTTCAGAAGGCTGATTCATTATATCATTATATTATATTAAATTAAAATGCTATACTAAAACTATACTTAAAAATAGAGAAAAAATCCATCAGAAGCCTGGAAAGAAATAGAAAAGAATAGAATAACAAAAGCTCGTGACTCTCAGAGTCCACACAACTGAACCATGATTGGTCATTAAGAAGAAACATCTCACATGGACCAATCAAAGACACTCTTGTTAGTAAACAATGTCCAGGCAACATTCCACAGCCATCAGATAGTTATTGTTTACATTTCTTTTCTGAAGCTTCTCAACTAAAATAAGAAAAAAATCTTAGAAAAAGATTTTCATAAAAATGTCATAGTGACACAAAGACATGCCAATTCTGGCAGTTAGTGACATTTCAGTTCCAAAAGATCATGATATAAGAAAAAAGGCAAACAAAGTCTTGATTCTAAACACACAATCACTTTGAAATAATTTGAGTAATACCTACCCATGTCTCACTCATGCCCATTTTTGAGGACTAATACAGCTCAAGAAGGAATTCTGAGATTGCTGACCCAAATTTTCTCCCCTAGCATTTGGCTTGCATGGGTAAAATTACTGTTGTCAACAGGGCCATTCCTAATTTAATAAAATCAAAACCAGAACCATGCATTCTGTTATGGTGCTAAGAAAACTGTGCTTAAGCAGTGAAGAGGTCACATATGGTGTGTGGCAAACTGTAAAAAAAGACAAAGCCAACTCCTAATTTTTAAAGGTCGTGAAATCATGGCAATATGTATTTATAATTGCTGGTGCCACTGAAGGGCTCCTGAAGATCTGCACTGACATTTGACAGGTGACTTTGAAGCCTTGAAAGTCCAGAAGTTATTCAGCTATTACAGTCATTCACAAGAGTGCAGCTGGACTTTTATTTGCCCAAGCATTACAACCAACACACCAACAGCTTTATCACTTTTGTAACAGGGACAAGTCACAACTTCCAAGTTGCCAGTGTGACTACCTGAGTGCCTTAACCAAAGCATCTACTGAGTGGAGCAGCACACCTCAGTTTTGAGAGGCAGAAAATGCAGAAAACACTAACTACTGTGACACACTGTTCAAGGGAATCCCTTCCTTATCTTTGATCTCTCAGAAATATGAGTTTGATTTCAGTACTTGGGATCCTTCTTTAAAAAATGCCAATAAACAGAATGAAGCAGTCAAAGCCATGTGTGACTCCTTGCTGAAGATGAAGAGAATGCCTTCCCCAAGAGTCAGATAATGACCACAGTGCACACAAGGCTGCAGGAAGAATCCAAGAATCCTGGTTCCCACCCCACACTCTACTGCTTAAACAGCATTTTCCATAAGCAATTGAGAACAGAAGATTTAAAGCATTCCAGCTGCAGCTCTACAAGCACAAGTCCTGGTTAGAGTGGAAAGTAAAATCAGCAAAACATTGCACAATTGAAACTCACAGCAAAGCCCTCATCTCTCAACCTCGTGGTTGTATTTCCTTGACATCTGAGAGGTTACTTTCATAGGGGATGACTCAGGGAAAATAATATTCTATGGAACAGAATTTGTAAAGTCAAGGTTATTGATCCCAAAACAGTCTCAAGAAAATCAAATGGGCTTCTAAGTGATCATCAGCTCCTGGAATACTACACCTCACAATGCCTGCAAGATTCCTTAGAGTTACAAAACCTCCTGCAGCAGCTGAGCATCATGGTGAAGTATCAAGGTCTCCAGTGTATCTGCTCAAGTCCTTCTACCACCAGTCTGCTTGGAATAAGCTGCACAACCAGCAGTGGTAATTATCAGTGATACATGTATATAGTCTTACTCCACACAAATTACCAAGTGTCTTTTGTTGAAAAAAAAAAAAAACAACAACCTCTCTCTCTTGACGTTCATTTGCTCATTTGCATTTAATTTTTACATTTAATTATCACCAGTAGGTGAAATTAAGTGTTTTCTTAAAATACAAGAGAAAAAGACATTGTAGTACTTTTAAAAAGAAACTACCAGCTCTAAAAGACACTATTTGAGCATAAATATTTGTTTTTGCTGAGTAAGAACTGCTTTGATCTCTTTGCTGCAGTTAATGGATACATGTCTGAGCAGGAAGGGGTGGGGGAGAGGGAGGAATCAAAACCAAAAGACAAACAGCCTGAAATTCTAACAAACGTCTCAGAAAAACATTTTTCCTATACTTACTCTTTCCACACTGGTCCTGAAAACAAAACTCCAGTTTTCAAGGCCAAGAACACCTGGGGGGGACTTCAGAGGCAAACTGTCTATCTTCTTGAAGTTCCATTTCACAGCATTAAACCAATGTGTAATATTAAGTAAGCCATACAAAACCCCCTCCAAATCTATTCCCCTCATTAAACCACTACAGAAACCAACCACTGGTACATTCCACTAATCTTTATGAATGTACACAAAAAGGCTGAGTCTTGATACAAAGTTTGCTGAGATTTTCCCCCTGTAAAAATTGCAGGGCTGGAGCCTCAGTTATCAGTGAAAATGCAGTTTGTAAGTTAAGAACATGCAGGTTTGGGCTCCTGGAGGGAACATGGCCCAGTAATCAGACTAAAGAACTGCCAGATTGCTCTGCCAGTGAATCCATTTAGCAGTTCTAGCCTAGCCTGTCTCTCCAGTGAGACAGTGCAGAAAAGGAAAGCTCTGTTTTAATAATCCTAATGCTCTGGGCAGTTAAGAGGATGCAGAAAAACATTGCTCTTTAACAAAGAGTTAGAGATTCTTTCAGTTTGGCTATTAATTAAACGAAGGAAAGTATTAGATGGGAATGGAGCTGTGGGGATGTGATTGGGAAGTTGGTATCTTCCAGACACCAAGTCAGTGGATGGACCATGACCACTGGGATGCTGCTGCACTGGCCTGATTTACTCTGGCTTCTGCTTCAAGTGGTCGTCAAAGCAAGTTCAGGCATGGTACATCATTATTATTTCATCAATTAAATGCACTATGCTCAGCTGGCAGCCAGTGGAGTCAGCTGTCACAGATGCATCCAAATCCAGGTCAGAGGGGGGCTTTGTTCTTTCAAAAAAAAAAAAAAGCCACTGTGGAATGAGATGTTCCATACTAATCAAAACAGAAATGGTGGAAAACCCAAAACTTTAATATCTAGCAGAAGTTGACCCAGGGGGGAAAATACCTTGCTTTTGACTCTTGTTATTTACTAGAAACACTTTATCTTTTTGGATTCAAGGAAACTTCCATTAGGAAAAATTCAATACTCAGCACCACTTCAGCAAAATGCTCTTGTTGCAACAGGCTCTGAAAAAATTCCAGGCATTTGAGGAATTTTTTTCTTCTCCAGATATCTTGTTTTGTTTTGAATGCAGGAGACAAAGGAACAATACTGCCCAGTCTCTGGAATGGCCTCTAAACCTCCAAAGCCACTGCTCCCAGCAGCTTTGCTCTCCCAGGGTGCTGATGCAGGTGCAGTGACCTCAGCAAACACAAATCACACGGGTTTTCTCCTCTGAAACAGCCACCCACAAAACTCCTTTACAAGCCATGTCACCACAACTGAAGAGTGACTCGGACTTTGCTGCTGTTTTTAAAGCACACCTTTCCTTGGCTCCCTAATCTGTTTGCAAACAACCTTGATCTTGCAGATGTGTTGAGTGATCAGTACTGCCAGCTGTTGAAATCACAGAGACTTTTTAAAGGAGTTTTGTGTATTTTGTGTTTCAGTTCTGTTAGCTCATACCAAGATACCCTCATTTGTTCCAAGCCATTATATGCATGGCTTTATACAACATTGATTGCAGGGGTGAGTGACAAATATGTTTTCTTTTCAGTGGGTATCAGCTGACAAATAACAACCAGTAATCTTGGCTGTCCATCTAAGACATAAGGATTTAGTCCCACTTTTTTCAGAAATTTATATTGGGAAGCAGTTAAAAAAGAAGAGGATATATCCTTTCTGGAATGACAGTCAATGAACTCAGACACCTTGCAGGAGGTGGAGAGCACAGACAGCAACACTGAACTAAGAGCCCAACCCACACAGCTGACAGGGCTCCATTTCATCATGAGAAGCAGCTCAATCTTCCCTGCAGAAGCAAAAGACACACCAGAGGCTCTGCTCAGCATTCTTGAGGAGTTCTGGACTGTTTTTTTCCCAAGCAGTAAGATAATTGATACTGAAAATGACAACAATCAATAATGGTTGCAAAGCTACTTACAAGCCATTCTCCATTCATACTGACCTGTCAGGATTATTAATAAAAGCATAAGTGCTCTGGCCCAGATCCCCTTTCAATCAATAGATTCCCAGCCATAACATGTTCTTTATCCTTTATTTCTCTTCTTTTGTATAAGAGATGGAATTGACTTCCTACAGAAAATGTGTGTCTACAAAAGCTTGTGATATGCTGGGCATCTCCCATGTTTAGAGGGAAAGTGGAGCATGCTGTAACAACTTGGGTGGAAGCCTTTCCTATGCAAGCATCTCAAAGCCTTTGCACATTAAAGCAGAGCTCCACTGTCCTCAGCAGCAGATGGGGACACAGAGGCCAGAGACCTGTAATGATTTACCCACAGTTATTGATGAGAAAATGTTTGGCTGTACATGTTTTGCTTGTGGCATTCTTCCAACCACAAGAACCACTGGAGAGCCCCACCTTTCCCATACATACAATGCACATTTGTCTTTGTGCTTAAGCAAAAGATTAACATGAGCTCTGCTCACAAAATTTGAGCATGTAATGATGTATGTGAAATCAGCATCTTCTACACTGCATTCCACAGAATAAGGGGTTATTCAACATGAATAGAATAGAATAGAATGTCATTCTTTTGGTTGAAAGGAACCTTTCACAGTCATCAAGTTCAACTACCCGACCAACACTTAAAGCATGCTATGAATGATGCTGTCCTAATGAGCATCCCTGTGCCACCTTGGTCCTGCCAGCACCAGGAGGGCCTGGGGAGCTGTGTCTGAGCCTGGAGGTGGCCCCACACACTGCATCTAGGAGACCTCACCTGAGACCAAGCCCCACGTCAGAGACACTGCACAAACTCACACCAGGCAGTCCATTGTTCCAAGGCCCTCCTTAGAAAGAAAATCCTGGCTGTTCATAGGAGATGATGCACAGGCAGGACAACAGACTGGAGGGCACACTGACTGAAGAGGCACTGAGATGACAGCATCCTGACTGTTTTTTCCTTCCACAGGAATTTTAGCCACTGACTGATTCCTCATCTGCCCACAAACACCCAGCATCCAATGGCTCTAAGCCTAACCTGCTGCTACAATTTACATCTCTTCTCCCTGCCTTCCCCTCAAAGCAGCAAGTACATCAAAAGCTGTGCTTCCTTTTGCACTTACACAATAACACACCACTGAAAACCTCCTGTGGCTATTGCAGCTGAGAAGGGTGCTGTAATAATCACAGACTACTGTCATTGGGCTGGCCATGCACAGATGTCAGAAATTAGCAAAAGCTAGATACAAAAGGCAGCAGTAAACAAAGAGATAAATCTTCAAGGGAAGTTGGGAGTTGTGGTCTCTGGAAAACAGCAATATTTCTACATAAAGTTTCCTAGCTGATCCAAACTTTTCTTGACCTCCCAAGGTAAGTTATAGCTCTTGGCATCTCTAGTGATGCCCCTGCTTTCCTCTCCTGGCAATCCATTTCAGCTCCTGACACCTATGGGAAGAGAGAAATACTGAGAAATATTTTCAAAACCTAACTGAAACTCAGTCCTCGGATTTCAGCAGCAGTCTGAATCACAAACCAGATGAAGGAAGCCTTGAGGAGAAGCATCCTTTTTAGGCAGTGTGTTTTCAAACAGCACTGCTGTCTTGAGCTGCCCCAGCTCTGCAAACCTTTCTCAGCCAGCTGGGCAACAAAGCATGATCTGACTAACATGCTGCTTCTGGCACAGATAATCCTGGACTGGAACACAGAATCATACAACATAGAATGTCCTGAGCTGGAAGGGACTCCCAAGGATCATTGTGTCCAGCTCCTGGCCCTGCTCAGGACACCCCAACCCTCCCATCATGTGTCTGAGAGTGTTGCCCAAACACTCCTTGAGCTCTGGCAGTCTTGGGGCTGTCACCAAACCCTGGGGAGCCTGTTCAGTGCCTGACCAGCCTCTGGCAGAAAAACATTTTCCTGATATCCAACCTAAACCTCCCCTGACCCAGCTGCAGCCATTCCCTCAGGTCCTGTCCCTGGCTACAGAGAGCAGAGCTGCAAAGTTACTACCCCTTAAAAAAAGACTCCAGAATGCTCAGATGTATTGGATTGACTGTTGGCCAAACACCAGTGCACTCAAAAAAATCATCTACTCATCCTCTTCTGCTCTAATTGAGCAGAGAAGGCATAAATATTGATTAAAAATTGAGCTCATGGGGTGAGATAAGGATATTTTAAGGGCAACAACAGGCCCAAAACTTAAAAAAAAAAGAACATTTTATTAAAATAATTAAAAGAAGAATGATAAGAACTAAAATAAACCTTACAACACCTTTCCTCCCCCCAGCCCCTCTTTCTTTCCCACCAACAATGTAAAGAGACAACACCTGGGAATTGAGTCATTCTACCACTTCTAAAAATAAGTCTTTCTTCAGTTCACTTAGGGAGAGGAGTCTCTTCTGCCATGCCCCAGGGAACAGTTTCTCATTGCTTTAATTTCATGGCTAAACAGCCCACCTGGCACCTGCTTGCATGTGGGATTCCTCCCATGCTCTGGAAGTCTTTCCACAACTACCATTCATGGCCATTTTGGATTAAGGGGTACAATTCTTAAGGATGAGCTGTTCTAACATAGAAGCAGAGTCCTGTTCTACCTCTGAAAGCAGAGGTTCTAAGTCAGATCACAGTTTTTTTAGCATCTACATTTTCCAGTTCTCACGGGCTGTGGGTGAACGCTGAATTCTCCTACAAACTTTATGAATTACAGAGAAACAGTCTGGTGTACTACAGCCTTCACCACAGTTTGCAAAAGAATTTCAGCTCTGAGGCCTGGAGTATCTCCTCTTCCTCCTCCCTCTCCAGTGACCTTGGTGTTTCCATGTTGTTCTCCTCACATGTCTTCACCTTTTTATTTTATCTGATTTGGGAGAGAATTGGGGTCTGTAGGTTCATCAGTTTTCAAGCTCTATTATCTGAAAAGACTTTACAGAGTTCTACAGCACTGAAAAGGTAAATCTCACCTGAGCTCTGCATGGGGGAACCGCCTCTTGCTGTTGGTGCTGTGATCCCTGCTGGGCCCTGGGATTGCTCCTGGTGCTGATCCCAGCCGTGTATCCCAGCTCACTGGGATCCAGCCTGGGGCAGTGCCTCCAAGGCAGGAAAAAAGGAACTTCCCACAGCTTTTCTTTCTTAAATATGATTCACAGAGGTGTGTCCAGCCTTTCTAATTGGCTTAGCTATTGGTTTCTCTGGGTCTGGATTGAAGGCACTTGGGATGGTAGTTTCATGTTCAGACTCAGGTGTTTATTATTTCTTATCAGTAAAACAGTCTCACTACTGTGAGCTCGGCAGCTTTTATTAGGAGGCACAAAATGGCCAACAATCTCTTGTCACAAGGTCTTTTAAGACTAAAATATCCAATTAAGAACTGACACCTGGATTATTTTCCCTTTTAACCCAATAACTGATCCCAAAGAGTCCACAATGCCGGCTTTTCTGCCCAATTACAGAGTGCCACCCAAACCCATGAAGAAGGAGGAGAAAGAAGCATGAAGAAGAAACTCAGGACAGCACCCTGTGCCCTCCATCTAGCTTCCATCCACAACATACTAAAAATCCCAAAACCTAAATTTCTCACCTAAGTGCTACATCTACACTGCTCTCTATAATCTATTTCACACCTTTGTGGATTCTAGTCTATGTTGAAGTCTAGGAAACTTTCTCTGTGAATGAGGATCAAAGTCAGAGCTCCCCTGGGGGTCAGGACACCCCAGAGCAGACAGAGAAATATTCCTGGTGCCCTGGGTTTCCACAATAACAGTGTGCCCATCCTCAGAGCCAACCTGCTGCTGGTCTTGCCAGGCACAGAGGAAGTTGCTAATACTCCTTACAGAAAAATCACTCCTGTGGCTGACATTTTCCCTCTTCACCAAAAAACAATTATTGCAAAACCAGTATATCAAGGCTTTACTGGAGATTCAGTACTGGCATTTCAAAACTGCAAATAACACAGTTCACTTTTCTTATTTTAAAATTAATTTTATTATTCATACAAAAATGTATTATTACACTTGTCTAGAAGTCAGTTCCTTCTAAAAGTACCTCACTGTATTATTTCAGACCATAATAACCCTGCGTGCTGATTTTTAATATAAATTAAGGTAACACTTAGACTGTAAGATCTTGGGACTAGACACAACCTTTTTTGATCTGTATTTCTGTAAAAATCAGGAGAAAGAATCTTGAGCTGTGACTGACATCCATAAGAATTGTCACAATTCCTAGGAAGTTACAAAAAGGAAGTAGTGACTTTGTGTTCCCATTTTCCTAAAGTGCCACTGCCAATGCTACTGCAGCTGTTGCAGGTGGTACAACCTTTCTTGTGCATTCTGGCATGGTGTGTGACGGAAAATCAGGTCACCTTTATTCCATCCTGAACTGATTGCACAAACACAAATATAAAAACAAGAAAGGACAAAAGCCCTCCTGTGTTTCGAAACAAACCAGGTCAACCAAAACTAGTGCTGCAAACAGGAAACTAGAAATCCCAACTGGATGGCTAAGGCCAGGCACAGCTTGAATACAGAGTTAAATATGGCTAAATGTTGCAATTCCATATTAACACATGCTTGATACACTTCCAAACTTTAATATTTTAACTCTATTTCTGTATATGCATAATAGCTATTGCTGGGATAATTACAATCACCCAGTAATGCTTTAGTGATTTTGAAATAAGCACAATATTATAACATAAATGAACTTGAAGTGGAAAGCACTAACATAATTAACCTGCATGAACACACTGAATTTTGTGTCATTCAATAGACACCCTCAACCTCTAGCATTAGTTAAGTAGCCCTACACATGCACCCAAGATGGTAAAGGATAAAACAAATATCCTGTCAGTGCCTCATTTGATTTGTGTCTAGAAAAAGAAAACATCTACTGGCTCAGAGTTTAACTGCTCCATTTTTTTTTGAATTTCACTTCAAACTATGCAAATGATAGTCTCAAATCAGAATATTCTGTCTTTTGTCAAATTATTCAACTCCTCACATATTCTTTTTAACATAAATGAATTGCCTAGTGCCCATTATTTTTTTCAAAAGTAAAACAAAATTGAAACTCAATTTTAAAAAGAGCTGTTCCAAACTTTTAAAAGAAGCACACATACAATATATATGAAAATTGAAATATTGAATATTAAACACAGAACTGAACTAAAAATGCACACTAAATGTTCAATAAAATGGCTTCAAGGAAGCAACTTTTTCTCCTGGGTGAGGATACTCTGGTGACTACATTTAGTTAAGGACTTCTGTGGGTTTCCTGGGAAAATAATGGACTCCAATCCCAGTTATTCCTGATGAAAAGACAAAGTCAGAAGATAGCATTAAAGGCACATTATCTGCCTGCTCCAGCTGTGATTATTACTTGTAGAACATCAGCTTTAACAAGAAATCCATTTGAAATCACTAGATTTGTTTCATTAGTGTTTGTTCTGGGCTAAGTCCTATGATTCCTGCATCCCTCTTGCTCCTAATTGCATCAGAAAGGCGGCTGTGGAAGAGGAGACACGGGTGTTACAATCCCTGACAAACAGCTTGGGTGATCCATGGGGTTCCATTAATGCATGGAAACAGCTTTCCTGAAGATGGGTCAAATTAAAGACTCATTCAAAAGTGCCTGTTTCTTACCAGAGAAGTCTCTTGGATATAAAAGGCACTTTAAAAACAAAAAATTCAATAGCATTCATTTATCAGTCTTCCATATACTTATATAAATACATATTTTTAGTATTTTTGTAGTTATTTACATGTTTTCAGGCATATATTTAATTTTGTTTGCCAAGGAGCTCTCTCCACACATTCTGTTGTCCAGCACTGCAGTCAGCCTCCCTTATGCACACCAGACAGGAATGGGGCATGACTGCAGTGCTGGGGCCACTAAAACCCAAAGCTTCTGCAGATCATCCTCACACCACGCTGCTGGCAGAACCTGAAGACAAGAACACAGCTATTACAATATTTCAGCCACTGAAACATATTTAGTTTCATCTCTTTCCAGAATCCAAAGGGCCAGCAGAAACCATCATGGGCTGAATGTTTCCCAAGTAAAGCCAGGGCAAGGTTTTGCACCTGTGCACACAAAGGAAGACCTGAGAAGAGGAGCATAAAGACATTAACAAGGCATTCAGAGCTCTGACAAAGAACCCAGAGCACCAGGAGAACTCTGACTAGACCCTGCCACTTTGGGAAGTGGAGGATAGTTGGCTGGGGTGTACTGAATGGCACCCATGGGTGCAATGGCACCCAAGCACTAACCTTGCCAGCAAATTCGAGGAGCTGGCCTCTGCTCACTTGACAGCAGAAATATCCTGGGTCTTACTGACACAACTGAATTCCTAAAATAAAAGCCAGCCTGCATGGCTACATTTTGGAAAAAGACACAGGGTTTGTGATGGTTGGTGGTACTCCTCTGCTAAATTTTTACTTTAGCCAAAACAAAAAGACAAAACACAAAATGCTGCCATGACATGGCGTGACTCTTACTTGCTCCCCTCTGCAGCTGGTACCAAAGAAACAGAACAGGAGCTGAGATCCTCTTTGCTGTCAGTAAATAAAAGCACTATCTTTTGAGATGATTGTCCTACATCAGGACTGGATTATTTTAATGAAACAAGACTCAGATAGAAAAAGGTACCTAACAACTACCCTCCTTATGTCTCAGGGCTGCCTTAGAGCAGATGAAACTCTGATAGAAGTTTAGAGGGTTTCACACAGGATCCTCAAGCACTTTCTACACCTTGCATACAGCAAAGGGAGAGATGCAGTCTGTGGGAAAGCTGTAGGAAGGCACGTGCCAGTGCACCACTCCACACTGACACCAGGGTTACTGTCACTTTAACAAGCTTCTACTGTAGTGCTATTATCATTCAAAGCTCCTTATCATGCCAAGTGCAAATATTATGACTAGCTGAACATCTAGAGTAATCATTGCTGTAACTGTGTTCCTGTACTTGTGTTTAACATTGAGGGCTGCTGCTGTCACCAGGCTATGAAAACCAAACTGGCATTAACATCAGCGCTGGGGATTTGCATACAGCTGACAGGAGCAGAGCCTGGCACGCTGCTGGCTGTGCAGAACGCAGGCTCTGCCAAGGGAATGTCTGCCCACAGTGGCCAGGACAGAGGGATCCTCAGCAGCTGCCACTGAGACAGCCCATGGAGCAAAGAGGGGCACAGCAAACAGGCACTGTGCAAAACCCTGCAAAGACAGAAATTGTCTTGTGGTTGCTCCACCCCACAGAATCCAAGCTGAAACACCAACATGTCTGGGGCTCTTTCAGGTGGGAAGCAAGGAAGCTTTGAGGATGGGCCCCTATCAGATGGCACCTACAACTAATGCTGCCTGGGAAGATCTGACAATACACAACCAGCAGCCAGATGCTCAAAGGTGAAGTGCAGGTTCAAATTTTCTTGGGAATATCTACCAATTGGGCTTTGGTAGATTTTCATAGCATGAAAGCTTCCAAGTTGTATTTAGTCACAGCAGACTGACACTGGCTCACCCTTGTGAGGTGACTCTGGACTCAAGGTAAGGGGTGCTGTGCTTGCTCCTGACACGAAGCTTCATCTTCCAGAGTGGCCAAGGGTTCCCTCTGATATGAGCAGGGGAAAGTGCTGGGCGTTCCTGAAAAACTCTCCATTGATTTCTCAGTGCCTCAATGTGTAAAATATTAACATCCTACTGCCTACTGCAAAGTTAGACAAGCTGGGAAAGGAAAAGAAAGTACAGTAACTGCAGGGGGCCCCAACTATTTCTGTAACAAAAGCAGTGCAAAACAGTCCTAAACATGCAGAGGTCTCATTATTACTGTTCAAATGGTGAAGCATTGCAGAGGCTTGTGCAAAATTGATGGCAGAGTTAAATGCACCAGTTTACATCAGAGGCAAACCCACTGTCATTAACTGGGCTCTGCTCCCAAATGTGGATTGCTGCAGTTCCATTTTTTTACAGAACAAAGGAAGCAGAATGTTCTATTAACTAATATTTAGTAGGATCACGAAAATCTATATAATGGGCACATGATCACTTGGGGAACACCTTCCATTGCTGACAGCAGTGTGTTACTACAGCTACGTGGATTTTCAGGAACTTGCTCTTTAGGAGGAAAAGGGCACACAGAGAAAGAGCTGGACTGGAACTGGGAGGAAGGAGCATGTGCATCCTGGATATCTGTAACAGAATATGGGCTCTGCCACACAAACACTTGTTTTTGCTGGATTGTTTCAATCTTGCTTTTCACTGGCACTAAATTCATCAATATGAATGGACAAAGTCAAGAGCCCTCAGCAGCAGCACTAATTAATTTTTTTTTCAGAGATATTAAATCCTAAATCAGATTTTTCAAATTGCTACTTGGATCACTTGTGCTGGCACCAAACAATCTGAATTATTCATAACAATGGTGCTAATCAAATTCTGAAAACCCTGGTGACCCCCTGCTCTTGCCTGATAACTGGGAAGCAGTACTAGAGAGGGCAGGAGGTTGCAAGATTAAAGTTAAAGAGGTTCAGGAGGAAATAGAAGCCAGTGATGCTTTATGTGGCTACATTGTGCTAAGAAAGTAAGGCAGCAGATAGGCTCTCCTACAAAAGGAGAGGGAATTTGCAGAAGTTTTGAGTGCACAACATCCAGAAAGGAATTGCCAAGGTACAATACATAAAACACAGTTATATTTTGTTAACATTTTTATATAGACAAATCTTTGGGGTATGTAGTTGGATATTTACAGTGCTAAAACACAACTGCATAATTTCCAATGACTTTGGGCACATAATTCTGAGTACAGCAGTAACAAGTTCTAAAAAACAGTTACCATTACTGTATTTGCTATCCATGAAGAATAGCACATGTCTACTCCAAGAGGAAAGGTCAGGCACTTCTAGGGAATTTTTCATTTGCATATGAATAGACAAAGCTGCCCTGACTACAAGCTCCTTTCCATTTCCTAATACAGCTGCACACAGGCACCATAACATACCTGGCTGCACCCCTTTATGTCCATGGTCATTTGGTCTGTCATATCACACAGGGTGACCTAGCAAAGGACACTGGGTGTCAAACAATACTAGAAAGTGCAAGGGAAAGAAAACTGTCTCTTTTAAATACAGGCAACATTCCATTCCATCTAGAAGGGCACTCTAAATCAGAATTTCCTAACTATGATAGTAATTGAAATTCAACAGGACAAGCATTGTATAATGAACATCATTATGTATGTTTTATATAAACATATATATATATAAACATATATATATAATCTTTGTATATAAAAATTAGATCTAACAAGACACTTGTCATACATTGCACAACCACCACATGATTTTTCAAAACAGACTTATTGAGGGTGACCAGCTGTATAAGAGACAGTGTGACCTGTAATACTGTAGTTACACAAACATTACCAGCTTCAAAAACCAGTGAAATTATCTATTACAAGGACAAATGGTGACTAACTGTGATAAACTAAACTACAGCAGCAAAGGGAAAACTGTTCTTTTTTTAAGTGAGCCATGCTCTATATTTGACAGCAGCTTTTGTCTAGATGGGCTGAGAGTTTTGCTTTTGATTAGCTGTCACAGGCAACAGCTATCTGGGGTAGTTATGCTCATATCCATTTACTTCCTCTTGGCAAAAGAGTTAGAAGCATCAGTGGGGATGTAGAATAAAGGTTTTATATTTTAAAATTACATACTTTAAAATAACTCAGTTGGAGGTCTCTATTTTAAGGATGTTCTGTAAATCAGTTTCAAAGACAAAAATTTGCAGGGCTGCTAAAGCTCTGTTGTGCTCAGGATGAAATCCCATACATATATACATAGAGATTACATACCAACAACACATGTCTGTACACAGAGTTAATAATCAAACAAAACAGTGCAAATTTAAATTCAGACTTCGGTTGTTAAGATTCCATCCTGAGTGCTAGAGGTAGTGCTGTCATTTGGCCAAGTAACCAATAAAAGATGTAGCTGTGAAGTTGGGCTCTGAGCTGATTTGGTTTCCCCAGGCTTTCTGATAGCTTCCTGCAACAAATGCAGCAGGTCAGGACAGGCCCTTAATGCAACATTCTCATCAGTGCAAGAAACCAAGTAATGGTTTCTAAAAACACAGTTTTTAAAAGCTTGCTATAAAGCTGTCCTAATTTAATTTTTAGGCATGTCACTATTTTTTTTCATTAATGAAAACTCATGGTCTTAGGTTTCATAGCTTTCAAAGAAACAGTTGCCAGCGTTGATTGCTATAAATGTACACTGTCAGCATGACACCATTATCACCTTTTTTTAAATTACTATTAGGGAGTTCACTCCATCTCTAGCATATATCCCAAGACAATCAGTTTAATGGCCTATGCAGGTGACCTGCCAAAAATCAAGATAAATAGAGCATGACAGCTAGAAGGTTACTTTATGTCTCTTCTAGAGCCTTTTTTAAAGTTACATTTAATTCTGAAATTCCAATTTTTTCATATTCAAAGCTCTGATTAATTTCACTTATTCTTTTTCTCTTTCACTTAAATTTCCTGTTTCAGGTGACCAATGAATTTGCCACCTTCTATAATCCCAGGCTTTCTGTGGACTGTTGTCATGACATTGTAGTTTACATACAAAAGCTCCAAGGAAGCCATGGATTCACAGATGGCTTTCCACTCATTATGACAACCAGCTCACTTTGTAAGTATTAAGCTGTAAGTAAAAAGTGTAAGCTATAGAAAAGTATTCCATTTTTACTGGGAACATGCAGACCTCATATACTATTTAAAGAGATATTGTGCAGTTCCTTTTTGCTACAGCTGCAAAACCACATGGGCATAATTATTTCAGTGAAATGTCTTCTGCTGACTAGGTAGATAATACAAAGTCAGTGCAACTGTTCAGAATAAGGTCCAGATCCATAAACATGTCTATAAGCTTTTGATTTCAAGGGGCTATTAGGTGCAAAACGTGTCTGTGAGTCTGCATACCAGTCAGAAGATCTCTTCCCACTCCTGCCACAAACACTTCTCGTGACTTTTGTCACACCACTTAAGCCCCATACTTTTCCCCACCCATGTGTGAACAGAAGAAAAGGGGACAAGCCTTATCTACAATAAGGGCTTGGGGAGTTTGGTATTAATTTATGCTTATTAATTGCTTAGAGAGCAGAGGAAGAGAGAAATGCAAAAGCAAAGTCTTTTTATTAAAGGTAGTTGGATGACAAGAAGTGGGACACCTTCTGTAATCCTGAAGGAGGACTCCCAGCTGGGAAAGGGTGGCAGCACCCATGGGAGGCAGAGCCATGGTGGAGTTGCCACCAGGCTTATAAGTACTCAGCCTCCTCCATTCCTGCCTTCTGCACAGTCCCCCACTCTCTCTTTCTTATGTATTCCATAAATTTATTTCATTTGACATTCTTGCCCCAGCCTCTGTGATGGTTCTGCTGACTTCTGCTCACTGCAGGCTCTGGGCTCTGTCCTGGCACGTGCTGAGTTCCCCTGAGAAATGCCAGAAAAGTCAGTAAGCACCAGCTCAGGTTGCCCAGAGTTTTTACAGGAGGGCAGAATCCCACCATCAGAGAAAAAAAACTCAGCAAACAAATATCTCCTAACATTTCTTCACGAGTTAGGTTAGAGCTGATCCTTCCCTACTTGCCATACAGTTTACCCTGATTGTGCACTGCAGACTAACTGCAAGCCCTAAGAACTGTACAAGATACAAGTAACACAGTGATCCCCAGGACATCACAATACAGGAAAATCCTTCAGTGCTCAGTGTTATCATAGCAGTGACTGAGGATCTGCCAAGAGAAACATCCAGAAATACAGCCTTATTGGCAAAGGACATAATCATCTCATCTCTAGAATGATAAGACAGACTCTACATTTTACCTTTTCTATTTAAAGTTTGCCTAATAAGTTCATCCAGCTGGAAATACACACATATTTCTGGAAGATTTGATGGCTATGAATCATCCACTCATGTAGTATTAGCATCCAAGACCTTTCTTCCAGAGCTGGCTGTCTGGCAATCTTCAAATGTTTTCCATGGGCAATCCCAAATGTTTAACCTCTGGCATTTTCTGCCATACTAGCAAGTAACTGTGTCACAAATTTAAATGATTCCGTTTTCTTTGACCTATCATGTGTGCCTAGTGATAGAAGCACTTCATAGCCTGTGAATCACTATTTTAAAGCAACAAGCAAAACACATGCACAGTAACATAAGATGTATGTTTTGGAGAAAGATGGAAAACATTTGGCTTGCACAAATTCATATTTCTAGCTTATCTGTCCCAAACAGCTCAAATACAGTGCACAGGTCTGTATTAATACATACTATAATGCACTTTATTCCGGGTGACTGATAATGGGATTATTGCTCAAAATTGTATCTGTTTACTCCTAAGGAACAGAATGGTTGTCAGAGCCTAATGTGTTTATCAACATAAGACTGAGCCAGTGAGGTTAGCTTGATATAGTTCATATAGTTTATTTATATATCATATAGTTTGATATATGATTGTGTCAAATGATCCACAGCCAGCGTTCTAGAGAGTGACTGTCTGCAAAAGGGACACCCAATTTGAGAAGAGATTCTCTTTGAAGGAGCACCTGCAATTCATAGGGATGTTTCAGGACCTTGTGGTCAACAGAGCAGAGAATCTGAGGTGGGTTATAGCATGGACTGTAGCTCCAGAATGCTTCTTCTCGTGCCTGTCTGCTCCTCAGTCAGACTACAGCAACTAGGTTTCCATGTTCCCTGCCACAGGTGGCCTTGAGCCAGTGGAAGAGGTTGTTCCTGCCCTGTGGGATACAGTCCACCCAAAGGGTTTTATTCTCCCTAATCCGATCCCAAAGAGCCTCTTTGCTACAAATCCTGACACTAGCATTCCCACTGTGTGTTACACAGACTGAGGGCTAAGCAGGCAGGGATGCCACATTGTTCTGCCCAGTGAAGGCACCTGATCCAAAGGCTTCTCCAGCCACAGAAGCAGCTCTTATGGCATTCCATGAAGGTTTGGATCAGACTGGAAGGACAGGGCAGTAGCAGGAATGATGGGCTGGCTGTGACCATTTCCATGGAGAAGAAGAGGCCTTCTCTAGGACTGTCAAGCATCAGTATGAGCACGTGCATCACTATTTCCCAATTTAAACTTTACTTTTAAGAGAGTATTTGTATTTGCCAAGTGCCACAGTGGAGGCTTCATCAGCAAACAATGACAAGACAAAGATATCATGAACCACCACAAGGGTAAAACATGCTACTCTTTCAGGAGTGCACCACAGAAACACATCTGTCAAACAGCACTGCAGACTGAAGTAATCAGTGCAACTAATTATCACTAATCGTCATATAGTTTCTGTCTTGCTGCTAATACATTTAGACTTGCTAATCAAATCAATCTATTCCAACTTGCTGTGCTGCTTCCAAATAAATATTTCATCAAGGATAAAAAATGAAGCTTTGTTCTTGGTTTTGGGATTTTTTTTTGGTTGAGTTTTTGTTTTTGTGGGGGTTTTTTTTTGTTTGTTTGTTTTGTGGAGTTTTTGTTTGTTTGTGTTTTTTTTTCTTGCTGTTGTTATGGCTGTTTGGAGAGGCCAGTGGCCTTTTCTTCATTTATTTCACAAAACTAGTAGAAAACGCCATCATGAACACTACTCAGCACTCTGAATGTTTTCATTTAGGAGCCAGAGCATGCTCACATCCCTCCCAGAAGTGCAGAAGAGCAGCACCTTTACAGGATGCCCACGCGGGTAAACTGATAAACTAGACATAGAAGCCCTGGATTCAATTTCCAGCTCTGTTGCAAACTTCACAGCACAAACTCCATTGCCCTACTAAATACTTCTGAGCCTCTCTGCCACTCTGAGGAACTATAATCTATCATTTTCTAAACTGAAAGCTCTTCAGACAGAGGTTCTCCCCTGCATTTCTGTACCTGGGTTAACACCAAGAGACTCCTAAAAGGTTTCTGGAAGCTCCTTTAATAGAAAAAAAATGACATGTGGTTTCCAAAACTGTAATTACATTTGCAAATATATGATTTTCCTTCACATAGAAAAAAGAGTAAATAATGAAACTTCCTCCTTTCAAAATCGCACCATTCTATAAATTTTTATTAAGTTCCCTTCTACTGGAGACTTTCACATGTGCCAGCAATCTGGGTGTTCTGGCAAGGAGTTTCACACAGGTGAACAGGCAGTTCCAGAGTACTGACGCTGTTTTACTGAAGTGAACTTGACTATTCCACCCAGAGTCCTGCACAACAGAGGAAAATTTGCTATAGGCACACACTGAACACTGACATAAAGTTGGAATTTATTCCCCAAATTACCAATATAGCCCTTGGAAATCTCTAAGATTCCTGAAAGATCAGACTCTAAGATCCTTCCTTGTTTTTGTTTTTCTCCCATCCTGAACCCAACCACTTCCACGTAGGCAGCCAGGGAAAACCAGCAGCCAGTACTTTGTTTTGTGTCACAACAGAAATAAGTCCTCAAAATGCTGTGAATCAGCCCTCCTCCAAAATCTTAGCCACTATTTTTACAAATTCAAATCCATAAAAGACCATACTTAATGTAACAATGAACAGGATTTCAATATTTAGCAGTACCTAAAAAACAATAACCAAATTAACTTGCAGCTACCTTTAGCTGCCAACTGAGCACAAACATCTGACATTCTTTACATTTTCAGAAGGCTGAGGAAATATTAACCACTTAGTCCAAAATCTCAAACTACTGCTCTGAGGCACACTTTCATTAAACTGATAAAAACCTTCACCAGTTTCACCTGCATGAAAGAAAACTTTGGATCCAGCAACAGAT
This sequence comes from Passer domesticus, assembly GCF_036417665.1. Lineage (NCBI taxonomy): Eukaryota > Metazoa > Chordata > Aves > Passeriformes > Passeridae > Passer > Passer domesticus. Next base: position 76,292,302 of record NC_087478.1, on the reverse strand, counting down.
GGGAAGCTAGGCAGAGCCTGCTGGTCCTGCAAATCCCCAAAACACAGCTTTTAAAATACACTCCTACTTCTTCCAACATCAGGAATGTTAAGATGAAACATCTTTAAATCCTGAATCCCCAAAGCTAGCAGACTCTGGCACTGCAGAGGGTAAAACAGTACCCTGATACACTGTGCTCATCACATTTTTTCTAGGAACTGAGAGGGGAGAATGGGAAAGAAGAGGGATAAGTCTGGGATCTCAGGCTTGAACTGACAGACACAGAGGAGACAAAGTTTTTCATCAAAATTATTGAGGGAAGGTGCCATCTTTTTCAGTTACCATCAAGACCCATTTTTGCCAGGCTGACCTTTCAGTGTATGCTGCACCAAGATTACACCACAATTGCTTTCTTTTCACTTTCCCCCTCCTACTTCCTGCACCATCCAAACTCAGAGAAGGATAGAAAGACAGACAGACTGACTGACAGATATATAGAGATTCATAAACAGAAAAATTGGACTTTACTGCTGTCCCTTACTGGCAGAAAGAAAAAATAAGAATAAAAATACTGCATGCTGCTGCTTTTCTTTATGACAGTGTTAAACACTCTACCCAAGATTATTAATAGCAGTTTCACAAGCTTGCTCATTCACTTTCCAGCACGCATCTGTACAAACCATGCCATCTTCTGGTGCTTCCTGGCAGCTAAAAAAGAAATAACAGTGTCAGAACTTAAGCTGTCACATCTATATCCATCTAGGAAGTCCTCTCATGATTCTGTATCTGAGTGGAGCACTGTATTCTGAGAAAATGTTTTGTGGCTTTTCAGGTATTTCATGGCTCTTTCACGTACCACAATCTCAATGAAAAATGAAGTGCCAGAAATAGTATGATTTACTGTGAAATAACAATTCTCTCCTACAAACTGAGCAATCTGTGCCTTGAAAGTCTCTATATTCAACTTATTATAGAAACACTCCTATGACTGATACCGTAAGAACTAGAACAGAAAATAATTTTAAAGTCAGTTTTTTAATATAACAAAAGCATCTGTCCATCAAGAAGTTTATGACAGCTGGAACCAACTCCCCATATGACATAAAATACAGACTGACTAATTTGTTGAGCTATTCTTTCAGTCCTTTACCTTTTTTTTCCTATATCCTGCAGAAATAGTTCCAAACATTATGGACCACAAACAAGTAGCTGGTATGTGTTTTCTTCTCCTGCCAAGGCTTCTCAACATGTTTGCATGTCATAGATTCACCTGGATAATAAAAGACTGGTTGTTTGCTTCCACTTTCCTTATTGGAAAGTTGCTCCAGAACCTCATTCTTCTTGTCGCTTTGAGACAAACACAATGTCCAGTTTTTATTTCTGCTGTGGTGGCAGTAAGAAAACCACTGTACAATGTACCTTTACACACCTTATACCTCACAAGTTTTAAAGAAATGTTTGTTACTCCACAAGAACCCCACTGCACACTAACCCCTCAGCATCCACAGTTCTCCATCAATTCTGTGAGGTAGCCATGTGTTTCTATGCAGACTTTTTACTGTGGAGAAAGTGTCATGCCACTGAGAAACATGCTGACAGCAGGAAATCATGACTGTGTGTCAGGCAAGAATTGTATAAGACAGCTATACCTGCATTTGGTATAGGAGGAATTGCTGGGTAAAAACCAATAACTTATCATAGAATCACATAATGGGTTTGGGCTGGAAGGGACCTCAAAGATCATCTTGTCCCATCTTCTCCCATGGGCAGGGACTCCTTCCACTATCCCAGGTTGCTCCAAGCCAAATCAAACCTGGCCCGTGGCACTTCCAGGGATGGGGCAACCACAGCTTCTCTGGGCAACTGTGCCAGGGCCTGGCCACCCTCACAGGGAAGATTTTCTTCCTAACATCTAATCTAAACCTACTTTTCCTCAGTATTAAGTAACTTTTCCTTTTCCTGTTACACCAGGCCCTTGCAGTCTCTCTCAATCTTTGCAGGTTCCCTTCAGGTGGAAGGCCACAATTGGGTAACCCCACAGCTTCTGTTCTCCAGGCTGAGCAATCCCAATTCTCTCAGCCTTTCCTCACAGCAGAGCTGCTCTATCCCTCTGATCATCTTGGCACCTCCTTTGGACTTGCTCCAGCAGCTCCATGTCCTTCCTGTGCTGGGTCCCAGTGCTGGAGGCAGCTCTGCAGGTGGGGTCTCACCTGAGCAGGGCAGAGGGGCAGATCCCCTCCCCTGCTGCTCACAGCACAGACCCTGCACCATCAGGTCACAACCCAACCATCAGGTCACAACCCAACCCAGCCTGGTGAGTGGAAGCCCCATTGCCATTTTTGAACCCCTATCCAGCTGCCACTCAGCTCCTTGTAGCACTGAAGGTCAGCAGTGGTAAAGTTCTGGATGAAAGAATGCTACTGGATGTTGGAAGACCACTCATCTGTTTCCTTAACATTAAAAAATGGTACAACTATGCTCTCTTTCAATTGCATTTCCTGACTTTTCTATAGTGAGTAAAACATTCAGAGTAAACTAAGTCAGGTAAGTTTCAATTGTGTTTATGAACCTCATTTGAGTTTTTTGGGTCTTGTGTAATGGATTACACCACAAACATTAGGAATTTGAAAGGAGAGGCAGTAATTCCTGCTGAAAAAGGGAAGTGGTGGCATTTTCTTAAGAAATATAAGGAGTTCCAAAGTGCCCCTCTAATGTTCTGCTCAAGCAAGATGTCAAAATTAATGGACACAAAGTTCTGTTAATACAGACAAATTAAGTGCAGACTGCAACCCAAAATACTATAATGCCATGGAAGAGGCTCCAGCCTTGAGGGACCTTGTTCCCAGCCATAATGGGATATAAGTAACACATCTTGGGGAAATCCACATTAAACACTGCTTCCAGTTCAGTTTTCACTGTACAACTACTTGTCCTACTCAGAGAGCATTATAAACACGCACATTAGAAACTGATCTTTTTGGTCCTGAGGAAGTGACAGCATTAGATGCCTCCATCTCTCAGCACTTTGTATTTTCCTCCTTCCTCAGCTAAGGTGGATCTACCTACCTAAACAAACAGAAAGAGAGGTATTTTAATAGATCAGCTTTATCTCACACCTCCTGGAACACAAGTGAGGGAAGCAAAGTGACACATCCATTCTGGAATTAAAAGTTATTTCAACATTGAGATTATTGAGCTTGAAATTACCACTCTGAGGTGGGACATCATCACTCTAAACAGAGGGTTATTCAAACATTTTAACATGGACAACTGAATACAGAAATGTTAGAAATGACACTCCAGTAGAGGAAAATCAATCACACCTCCAGTTACAGCTGGTAATTAAAAATAGATGTAGTATATTAGCCTTGAGAAATAAAAATGCACAGCATTTTGACAACTACTGATTTGATATTACTGATTGACATTTTGACATTACTGATTTGAATCCCATTAAAACTCAGCTTCCTGAACATTTCCTGGGTACACATTCAGCAAAAGCTTCTTCTATGAAAGACTGTATCAACTTCAAGCAAATAAACAAGAAGTGAAAAGTGTGCACAGGAGTATCAATCCTCATCTTAATAACCCTTCTAGCATCAAACTTGCAGAAGAGAATTACTCCCTCTCATCATTAGCTAATTAATTTTAAAATGTTCTCTTCCATTTCTCCTGGGAAACAAGGAAATGTGGGAAAAGGAGACTGCTCAGACCTCTTCCAGTTGTGGGTAGCCAAAAATTCAGTGTGCCTGCCAGCAGTTCCTCCACAGAAGCTCCACAGCCTCTGCTTTGCTGGGAATTGGGGAAAAAAATAATCTTCCCATCTCAAACTTTGACCTACACCTCTCTATTTCTCATCAGAATACTGGGACCTCCCTGCTGTGTTCACAAAGAACCTGCAAGTTCAATTTTAATCCCTTTGCTCTAGATATCACCTCAAATTCATTTTCCCAAGCCCTTTGTGTGTTTTGATCTCTGTACATATTGTACACCTCTTCTGCCAGGAGGAGGGGATTTTTCTCTTTAAAATATGAAGGTTTGTGCCAACACCCTTGAGTTTGGCAGAATCTGGCCTTTGAAACATAAATCCCCATGTCTACTTTGTCTTCCAAGCCATTTCCACTAAAAACATTTGGGATGCTCTCAGACAACAGTCAGTTCCCTCAGAACAACATTGGACAGCATGTAAAGCAACCAAGTTATTTTTGTTTAAGGCTGATTCATTGCACATTCAGCACAACAAATCAAATTCCCACAGAAGTCCATCATCCACTAATTCAAATTTCAAGATTTTTAAAGTTGAAAATGGTGTAATTACTTGGGAGGAATTGTACCTACCTAGTAGAGCCTTCACCAGAGAAGGTAAAATTCCTTCAGTGGATAATAACTCAACAGAACACAGGAGTGCTGAGTTCAGTCATGTCAAGAAACTGCATTTTAATAAATGCCAGCTTCTGTACATGTCTAGTCTGCTGAGAACTGTGCATTTTGAAAACTTAATGTATTTATATGATAGGTTGGAACAGGCCAGCTGATGAACATATAACTATCTGATGATCAAAAGATCTTTTTCAAGGAACAGTGAATCATTAAGTAAACATGTAGCAATTTTCAGCATTATTATTCAGATTTTGATCTGGAATAACATTTTTAAAGCTACTTTTTGACACCAAAATCTATAGGTTTAGCCACAGCCTTTAGAGAAAGTCTATCAGCAACCAGTGGCTGATGCTGACCTAAACTGAAGCCAGCTTAATGAAAGAGCAAGAACCTGAGAGATCAAGACAAATGTAACAGTGATTGGCCAATTTTGTAGTTTTGGGATGGCAAGGGAACTTAAGTCCATCTGGCCCAGATTTTTGAGAAGTATAAACAGGCACAGCTCAACTGAACCAAAGGAAACTGCAAAATCTTAACATGAAGATCTCAGACATTTTTTTTCTTTCAAACAGTGAAGCAAAATAGAAGACTACCAGAAATTGTAATTACAGACAGAGCTGATGCACACCACTTTGCCCAGCTAACACTAGTAGAACTGATAGGGGCCACACAGTAGGAAGATCTTTAGGAAATACATTAGTCCAGTTTTCAGGACATTGGATCATCTTACAAAATCTATCATTATCATTTGACAGCACTCAGTTTAATAGGAGGCAATTTCAAACAGCAGCCAAGGAATGAACTGCAAAATAACTCAAAAACTCAACTTTGGGAGAACAGTAGAAGCACAGAATGGCTTAGGTTGGAAAGAACATCTTGCTCATACCTACGTGCTATTTTCTATAAAATAGGACAGCAAGTTCATAACAGTGGGTGAAATGGACCACCTCAGGCAGGAAAATGCCTTGCTCTGTATTTACTTGCTCTGTATTTGTAACAGTAGGCAAAGTCACTCAAAGATGAGTTTTGGGGGAAGTTGATTCTTCCACTGTGTATGGAAAACTGTCAGCTACTACTGCCTTCACTGTTTGCATTACCTTATGGTCTGAATCCTGGAAGAGAATCTCATTAAGCCAAACCCTAAATACACACAGGATAAAGACAGAACTTCAGCCTATTTAGGAGAATTACTTTATTAAGAAAGCGCAAGAGGAAAAAAAGATAAAATAATCAACTGTGGCCAAAGTTTTTCAACCAAAAGGCCTGAAATCCAGAGTCTAAATCCAGATATAGTCTCATAAATAAAAATTATCTAAAGATGTCAGAAATAGAAATTCATACTGAAGGCCTCATAATCTCTCTGACTTAAAAATACACAATTGCAAACAGCCTCCCAGCAAAGGCTACGGAGAGAAGCTCAGACTCTATTCTTAAAACAGGTCTTTCACCTTTGCTCCACCTACCTCAGGCTCAGTGCTGGCCTAGATCTCAACCCAATTTCCACCAGTTTTATGAATTTACACCTGAGTCTCCACACCATTGCAAGGAGCTGCTGACTCCCCTCTTTAATCATCAGCCTCTCTGTGTGTATGTTTGCACACACACACGGCAGGGAGAAGGGATGACTCTCCAATGTCAAAAAATCAACTGAATGTCACACTCCCAACCTGAGTTTGGCATAAAAAATCACAGGCTTCTCACAATCCTCAGTTATATTATTCATGCAGAATGCACTCAGCATTCTATTGTTCCTGCTCTCATTGTTTATAAATGAGTCTTTGCTTCATCTGGGCATGGAAGTTCCTTTAAGATTCCTTTACTAAAAGCACTTCTGTAATGAGATACACTGCTAGCACTCAGAGGGTTAAAGAAGTTTCTGGAAATGTTTGTGCTTCTGGAGAAAAAATGTATTTTTGTCTTTACTGAAGGAGAAATGAAACGCTGGATCTTGCTGATTTATTTTAGGCAATCTGACACACAGGTTCCTATTCCTTCCTAAATGTTTCAGAAAATAATGATGTTCTTCATTTTGTTCTCTCTTACTGCAATATTTCTGAAGGAAATTTCTTCATATGTTAAGACTCTTGTTTTTATACCTCACCTAAATATTCCCAGCTCTATCACATTAAAATATTAACCTAAGACATGGTTCTCAAATGCTTTGCCTAGCATAAATACTATTTCTCATGTCAGGACATGAATTGTTCCAGGTCCCTTTTGTTAGGGATCTACAGCTACAAAAAAAAGATACAAGCCTTTGCCCAGCAATATTGCAAATTTCATGATTTAGCTTGTTTGACAGTCCGAGCTATCATCATTAATCCTGGAGATTGTGCAAGATTCTAGTGCATTCCCCCAGATTAGAGTTTTTTCAATCCAAATTAAGTTAATTAACAGTGGGCTGAATTGTGAAAGAAAAAGTAAGTTAGTCAGATGGCAACTGAATCACTTTTGGCTGAGGACACCCTTTTGTTTTAAAACCAGTGTTGCCATGGTTTAAAGGGGAGTGGGACTGCATTTAGCTCTCCATTCTTTACCTCTCTCACTGCTTTTAAAGTTCAAAAGTCTTCTTTTTGCTGCTACTAAGGCTGAGATATTGCAGATCCAAAAGGGACAAGAGGCAAGCTGTCACCTGACATACTGAAACCAGAAAACTGGAGAGATCCATCCATCCATATTTTGGAGTGAAAGGAAACTGGGTTTTTTGAACTAAGGACTCAAGAAATATAACAGCTTGCCAGTTAATGGAAATGCATTTATATTTCACTAATGTTAAGCAGAGAAACAACCCCAACTCTTTCAAAAGCTTTCCCCTGTCTACTTGCAAATACCAATGGACTTTATGAAATGGATAGGTTTTGTCTTTTTAATATCAACCCCTAATATATTAGCTCTTAACTGAAGTTTAATGAAGCCATCCCCAAGAGCAGTATCTTTAACCAACAATCTCCATTTTCTGTGGGTTCTCCTGACACTCTGGACTGCCTTCATCTGCCCTCTCCCTCCTCACCTGCTTTTCTCTCTCTGGTAATATTCTGGTTTTTATCACACCACTGCAAACTTTGGGTAACTCTAGTGAACTCCAGGGAAATATATTTCTGGACTTACACCTGCCTAGCCAGCAGAAAATGTAAATTGAGCTGAATAGTATTTAGTTTGCTTGTTAAATGCATTTTTCCCCTTTAATTTATATGAAAAAAATAATGAAGTCTGGATTGTATTGCTCATACTCATCTTCACACCCTATTGAAAAAAGCTACTCACTTTTTCACTCAAAACATATGCAATTAGTAGAGGAGAGAACAAAAAAAGTATTTCTTTCAACAAAGATCAGCCCTGTAGGTCATTTGAAGGAGGGACAGTAGTGCAGAATTTCAATTGGGTTTTTGAAACAGCAGCTTTTAAAAAACATATTTGTAGTTTAAGTGCCAGGTTTTGTCTAAGAAGACAAAAATATTGCAAATACTTCTGTCACTCCTATATTCCAATTAGTTTTGGAGGGGTGAAAGATGAGAAATTAAAACAATTCCACATGGAATTGTTTTAACATGGGGAGTAAACAACCTCCAAATCTGGAAACTCATTGGTGTGTGCAACCAAGGACGAATGCCGAACCCAACACATCCATGGAAAAAAAAAAAGTGCACTGAAAAAAGCTGGGCTTGTTTTCCATTTAAATCCATGCCTATTCAAAACAGTCATATCTGAATTTCTAAGAGCATGCAAAATCAGTATGCGTTTACCATAATAAATGCCTTTTTCATCAACTAACAAAACAGACCAGATACAAATGAACCAATCAGGGATTTCCAGTGAGCTATCAGTGTTAGAAAAGCTACTCTGCAGATTCCAGTTGAGTCACCACAGAGGAGAAAAAAAAAGGGGGGAAAAGGGGGAAATAAATTACTGTGTGCAACTCCATCTGCAAACTGCTTCTCCCGCACTGGTATGTAATAAAACGTGTTGCTAAGATACAAGCTGCTAAAGAAGTTCATTAAAGGACACTTTAAACAAAGCTGCCAGACTCTTTTCCCTTTAAAGACTGCTTATTTGGTTCTGTCCCTTGTGTTTATAATTAGATCCTCTATATGAGAGATTGTATTCCATTCAAGCCCACTCAGCAAAGAATGTTAATAAAATAATGTAAATAAGGCACTGGTTTAGGTTGTACATATTTATGGGCTGCAGAGCTGCTGATAGAAATGCATCTGGACTCCACCTGTATTTTTAAATGCAAAATAAATGCTTTTCCAAGTAGTTTCTCCCCAAGCAGGAGAGCAGGAGCATTAGCTTCTGCACACAGCACGCTGACCTAACTTTCAGAAAATACTTTCAGGCAAAGAAAACTGGCTTTTTGCCTAAAGTTTGGAGTTTCTGAGGTGCCTCTCATATAGGCTTTTATATGCAAGCCTTTGTTATCTACACTGAAATAAAGGACAAAATTGTTTATGTCTTTCCCTTGGCAATCTTTCTCTTTTTCCATCTGTATACAAATTCCTAGATGTGCTTTAATGGTTTACAGAATTTCCTTGATCTAATATATTCACAAGTAAGTCTGTTTTGTAATATTTTATTGCCAGAAAAGATATGCTATCAAATAGGTCTTTATCTGACCTTATGTAAAATACTTTTAGTCCTCATAGTACCACTTGGAGGATAGGTGTACTTAGGCTTTTGTTTTGGTTGAAGGGAACAGAACGGGCAAGATGTATTTTGCTTTCAGTCAACGTGGTGAAATGATACTAAAGAAATAATTTCCACATTTATCTGTTTGGCACTTAATAACACACAAGATGCATAAATCACAGATGAGAGTTAGTATCAGTGATTCCATAGGAAATGTCAGTTGGCACTTTATACCCTGCATCTCACACTAAATTCTCTACTGCAGCCCCCAGTACATATATATATTTTTTTAATTACGTTTTCAGGCTCATTTACATGCGCATATTGGCTTGCTGCCTGAATGATATCAAAGAGAAAGACCTTATGCTCACACCCAACCACACACACACAGAGACACAGAAGCAAATTTATACCCAGAGACACTCAAGTCTGTACATTTCTGAGAATGGAAGCTTCTCTCTTCGTCATTCTTAGAAAAGACTCGCCAATAAATCTTTAGGCAATCTCAGCTGATCTGAAGCACTTTAGAAAAACAGATCATTAGAGAAAATGTAGGTTAATCTCTGCTGCATGTCAAAAGTATCAGTGATTCTCACTTGACTCAATTATTTGAAACGTAATATACAATTTCACTTTCTGTAACCTTATAAGATTTGTCATCAATAGCTGAGTTGCACAGAAAGGCAATTCCACTCCTTCTCCCCAGATAATACATAAGCTACATCACAAAGTAACAACAGGATCAAGCTAAATTAATGTGGAAATGAAAATAACTTGTACACAATATAGACTTAACTTCTGTTTCAAGGCCAATTATATGCTTCTCTCAATTAAACACAAGCAATCAGACCAACCTTCAGGTGAACACGCTGCTGTGGCCAGAGCCTCAATACCCAGGCTCTTTAAACAGAATTACAGCTCTGAAAATAAGATTGCCTCTCAAAAGCCTAAATTAACACCACCCATCATATCTATAGAGTTCTCAAGTACTTATTGCTTTGATTTTACTGCAGCTGCACTTATTGTCAATACTCTGGTTTACTTTAATTCAGCCAAAGGATTGTTTTATAGTTTCAACTTGGACATATATTTAAATTCTCCACGGGTTAAAAACGGAAGATACATGCTCCTATTTCTTAGTTCTCTGTCTATTCACCAGAAGGGTCTGCCTGTACATGTGCAGAAAGCCCTGTGGTACATATTAGATTTCAATAGATGCTTACTATTGGCAGTTGCAGGTTGGAGTGAGAACTAAGCCACATCAGCAATTTCATATGACACTCTGGAAATTGCTACTGCATAACAATAAGCAGCTGATTCAGAAAAGAGAGTGGGGGAGAAAACATTTTTCATGAAGTACATTTTAACTCAAGAAGAACAACTCCAAATGAAAAACTAGTACCACCTTAGGCTTAAAAAAATAAAATAAAAAATTATATAAAATGTATGCATATACAGACATATAAGAAGTGTGTGATGAGGATTGGATAGACCAAATATGAGTCTATTACACTGAAATAACTGTCTACTTTAATGGAAGAATGACAAATTTGCATTTCAATTAGTCCAGTTCTGTTCTTTTTGGTTCTTCTTTGTCCTTACAGCCTATTTTCACATTTCCCTTACCTTCAACTCCTCTGCATGTACCAGTTGCCCTCCTTGACATTATGGCCACACATATACCATGTACCATGGCCTTGTCTTACTGATTTGCAAATTTCCATCCTTTAACTCCATTGCTTAAAAATGTTGTTGTTCAAAATCAGATTTTGTTTTGGGGCAGAGGGAGGCATCATTTTATAATCAAGTACAAAAATACTGCACATAATATCCTTGATCACAAAGAGAAATGCATAGAAGGAAAAGTGAAAAGTTAAAAGTTAAAAGTAACTCCAAGACTCAGAGTTCCTACACAGAACTAAAGTTACTTTGAAAGAGCCTCCCTACTAAAGTATTGTGCACATCTGAACAAATACCTGTTTGCTGCAAGTATAAATTAGATATTTTACTGTGTAACAGGTAGCATGTGTCGTTAGTGTAAAACCAGAAATGAAACAAGAAGGTATTGTTGGCATCATTCCTTTTTCTAAATAGACAAAGGCATTGTAGGGAAAAAATTGCTAAATCACAGGGATAATCATCATAGCCAGCTCCTCTAATGAGGCATCATGGGATTACTGGAGTTATTATAAGAGTCATCTTATTGAAGAAATTCAAAGTTAATTGAAATCAATTGTACTGTTCTGACAGCAGGTGTTTTAAGTGGGTAAAATATCAAAGTGAACTCTTTTAAATGGTTAGAATGAATGTAACATTCTCTTTTCAACAGTTAGCCCTGCCAAGTGATACACTGTACAAGCAGAGAAAAGTGTACAGTCAAAGAAAAAAGCTGGAATGAAATAGCATTTCCCATGCCAGTCCAGCAGCTACCAAACAAAATGGGGTTCTAACCCCTCTAGTAGAAATTTTTGTTACAGATGTGTGAATTCCATGAATCTTTTTAAGGGCAACCTAATGGCAGGCTGAGAGCCATATTTCCATTCCTCCATGAAAATGTCCTTTACTACCCTTTTCCTCCAAAATGACATGGGGATCTCAGTATGCTGTTACTGAAAGCATCAACAGAATGCTAGCATTGTTATTATGCAAACTATATTCCTAAGTTTCTCCTCCAAGAAGCTGAAGGTAAATCCTTCCCTAGTTTTTTTCCTTCTTTCTATAGGTGGCAAAACAAGCAACACATTGCCACCTGATTTTGCCAAAAAAAAACCCCCAAAACTGGAGCCTTCTGGGAACTGGAGCTCTCTGAATTACAATCCAGAATCTTTACTCTGATCCAGTAAATTCATTTTATTCTGCAATTGCTCAGGATTCCCAGCAAAGTCAGCAGGACCTCCTTATACAGAAGAATGGCCAAGTCAAGCTCATATTTAATACCTGTTGTTTTTGTGCTTACAGACTCAGTGCAGGGATAGAAAAGTTGAATACTTTTGGAGTATTTAATACTGATGGGAGCCCATCACCCTGCCTGCCCTGACATCCAGAGCCAGACATGGATGCAGTTCTTGTCACAGGAGTAGGGAGGGATGTGCAGACCTTGGGTCAGAGTTTGACATCAGGCTCAACTCAACCTGGAAAGGCCTTTCAGATTTTACCTGAGTTTTCATTGAAGCTTATAACCCTTATTTTACCTTAATCATTTTGAAAGAACCCAGCCATGTGAAATATTGAGCTCTGGCAGTATCAGTAATTTACTCTTTACCTCATGTAAACAATGCTGCCATTTACAGGCACAGCCCAGCATGAACTTCAACAAACCCAAAATCCACCTCCTCCTCTTCCCCAAAACAGAGACAATATCAGCACAATGAGACATCTTGAGCTAAACCATCTCCAACAACTTGCACAAGAACTGTACTTCAATTTTAAGCAGTCTAACACTTTCCACAAACAGGTTTTGCTAGTGATCACCACAGGCAAAATACAGTCAATGATTTCATTTCAGGTATACTACCCAAAAAACCCAAACCAGCAATAACACAGACTGGGAAAGTCTGCCTGAAACTGATGTTGATTTTCTGCATAGATAGTAAATTATGGTAAAGAAATGAAGCAACACACAAGTGAATGGCATCACGTCTTTCAGGAAGGCATATTTTTATTACTGTGCTACAGGACAGGCTGTCTGAATTCAGAGTTCATCATGGTCAAAAATATAGTGGCCCACACATGTTCCTTGTTAAACACCTGACTTGCCACCTAACACTTATGTCAGCAAGGAGGAACAAGCAAAAGGGAACTTCCAATGAAGGTTAAAGATTTTTTGTTTGTATTTTTTTAATCCTGAGTTATTAATTAATAAGAGACAACTTTCTAGAATTAAAAGACCTTTAACAACTCTTTAAGGACATAAAGGCAAGAAACACATGCAGCAGAGCACCTCTGGTGTGCTGTTAAGGCCAATGCTGGCTCTTATGATGGCTCTTTTATTTACATAGAAATGCTTGTTGCTTAACAATTTAGACAAAAATGTTACTGCTGCTCTGCATGTGCTGTAGACTGAAGGTGTAAAACCACTGGACTAACTAATGGAGTTAGTCATATCACACATCACAACTTGTTAAAGAAGAGGTAACCCATTCTCAAATGTGATGACAATTCACCAAAACCACAGCATCTGAGGGATGTACTTGTGACAGAAGTCTAAGCTGTCTTTCTGAGTTGGATGCCAAATTAAGAACTGACTGAAGCTATCGCCTTCCTGTAATAAAAATGGTGGAACTAGAGTACTTGTTTGAAGACACTGAAAAATATTAAAACAATGCTAAATTGTTTTAGCATTGTTGCCAACATAAAGGAAACATCAGTGACTAACCAGGGAGCCTTAATTAGGATGCAACTTTAAATCCAGCTGCACATAAAAGTCCACTTCATAGACTTTCCTCAAAAGTTGAGTTTGTCATTCAGTTCTTTCTTGTCTTCATTTGTAACTTTTAAGAAAAGTACACATTGCCACAAATGCCACTGTAGCCATCTACAATAAAAAGTGATGAGTAGGGGCACTGGGAGATAACATTCACTCCTGCTATGTTCCTAACAGGTGTAGATGGGGGTTTTTTGTTTGTTTGTTTTGCTGTTTCATCATTAACACGTGCAGTTAAATTGAAATGCAATTTTAGGGTCTTTTGTATTCAGCGTACACAAAATCAAAGGTATACATTATTGAATTATGAATTAGTTGTGCCTAAACAAATCTTTGGGGGGGGATAAAGGAGGAAGGAATGTAAATACATATGTAAAAATAACCTCCCTACTTGAACTGCCTATTTAAATTTACACTGATGTTTCCATGAAAATGGGGGCATGAAACCACCAAAGAGCTCCACCATCAGCCCATCTGTGGTCTCAGGGGTCCTCACTGCTCCTGCTCTGCACCCTCGAGGATGCAGAGTTCATTTACAAGGCACTACCCAAGGAGCAACTACTAATTATAGCAAGTTTGCAAAGTTACTCGATGGGTTTGTGACCTGGTCACAAGCTGAGACCTCCAAACTCATTTCACTTGTGACCTGAGAAAGATTTCAGTGTAGACCTCTGGAGGTGGCAGCCTGGAGCACGAGGACACCACACCACCAGCCAGGCTCTTAATTATGAGCTCTTGTTGCACAGGATGCTGAAAAGAGTAAAAGAAATCTAGAGTTTTGCCTAAAAATAGGATGTTTCCTGCTAGGCCAAATTTGCTGCTCACAGAATTCGGGTACTTTATGCTTAATTACTTCATGGTCTATAGATTTATTTACAAGATTATGAGAATGGCAAGCCATAAATATACAAGAATTTTTTACTAGTTAGTTTGGATTAAACATAAATATGCTGTGGAAGCTTAGCAAAAACCATTTTCCCCAAGCTGAATCAGAATGTTCAAACTGAATTTTCAAATGTGTCTCTCTGCCTTATCTAAATTCCAACATGACATATAATAAATAGCTTCTCATTTACTACGATCATAAAAATTTAAACAGCCTTGAAATAGTTGCTACAATATAGGGGGAAACGATCAAATCTATGTTCCAAATATCCACTTAGAACAGTAAAACTATTTTGATATTTAAGAAACAGCACATAAAGATACATTGTTGCAGGAAAGGCTTTTACCTTATTAAACAAAAAAAAAAAAAAAAACCAAACAAGGTTCTACCCAATATAGTAGTATTAGAGTCAACAATTTGCTGTTTTACACTGCAAAACAAGGACTAACAGCCCTTACACATCATGTAGTGTCAGATTTGCTTTTAGAAAGAAACTATCTGATTTGATTCTACACAGTGATTAAACATCTTTGTGCTCTGCTGAGTAGGGTATTCTCTCCCCTCCCCCCTCCAAAAACGGCATCAAAGCAATCAAAATGGTAATGTTCAGCATGAATGGGGCCCCATCCCCCACCGGCAAACTCCGCAGACTTTTCTCCATGTTAGGAGGAACCAACACCCCTTCCTCACAAAATGGAAGCTTCCACTACCAAAGTGAGAGTGCTGACCAATTCTCATTACAATGAGCTGGGAGAAAAAGGGTGGCGGTGCAACCACCGCCCGCAGGCACGCGGGCGCTCCGCAACTTTCAGCAGCAACTCCGGCAAAACAAAACAAAACATACACACACACACAAAAAAAAAAAAAAAAAAAAAAAAAAAAGGCGAACGAACAAACGAAAAAGAGGGACGGGGAAAAAGATGTGTCCCCTCGCAGGGAGGGAGGGAAGGGCGGCTCGGGCCCGGCGCTGTCCCCAGGGCGGTGCTGAACGCCGAGGCCGCGCTCGGGCCGGGCGGCGGCGAGCCCGGCACCGCCCGGCGTGACCCGGGGGCCGGCAGGAAACTTCGGCTCCGGGATGCGGAGGAAGGGGGGCTCGGGCCGGCAGATCCCCCGCTGGCTTCTCCAGCCGCCTTTCCCGCGCTGGAAGTGCCGGAGAGGGGCCGGGGGAGCGGCGAGGCGAGCGGCGCTGTCCGCGGTGCTGAGCCCCGCTGAGGGCCCGCCGCCCCCGCCGCAACTTTCTCCTCCCGGCACAAAAACAGCCTCGAGAAACTTTGGGAAGGGCGGGGGGAGAGGAAGGGAGCAAGGTTCCTGGTTTGTTTTGTTTCTCTCCTCCGTTTTTGGTGGGTTTTTTCCTCCCCCCCCCCCCCCCACCCTCGGCCGCTGAAACGGGTTAATCTGGTTTTATTCGTATTTTTGGAAGGGGGTAGAAAAAAGTGAAAGTGCCTAAGTGAACTCGAATCAAAAGGCAACACGTCAGATCAGACCAAGGGAAGAGAAAGGCAAGTGGGGAGGGGAAGGGAAAAAAAAAAAAGGAAGAAAAGAAATAAAGTGATCAATAAAAATCAGTTTTGTAATTAAACCCATAAATGGCTCCAAACGGGGCTCCAGCCTCCTCCTCCCCAACTCTTGCTCTGCACATTACACAGAAGTGCACAAAGTAGCCCAAGACAGGAGAATTTTCCATATTCCTAAAACATGTCGACCAACTCAAAATGGACGCCTCTTTTTTTTTTCTTACGTTTTAACTACTGCTTATCTTTTTACTACTAGTACTGAAATAATTCTTTCCCCCAGCAACACATCAGAGAATCCGACCTCATTATCAAAACATGCATTTTCTGACTCCATGCAAAAGAAAATGGATGTTATATCCCCTGCCGCCAGTATTTTTCAGCTAACGCAGACACTTTTCGGATGTTTAGATAGTGCACCATAAAAACAAGAAGAAAAACCAAACACAACTGAATCGATCTGTTCCTTACTTGTTTCTCATTAAGAGCTGCTATTCTTGATTGCCTTTCATGGATTTGTTTCTTAAGATCCCCGTTCTGCAAAAACGGCAACAAGACGCATATTAAAGGCAAAGTGCAAACTAACCCCGTGATGAATAAACTTGCGAGCTAGAAATTGTTCAAAGGCAAAACCATTCCACCGAAGCCGTACAGAAGCATGCACACACAAAACACCCTCCTTAGCAAGAAAGCTCAGTGCAGACTACAAAATGAGATCTCTTACTGATAAAGTTTCTCATCCTGCTGTCCCAGCACAACTGCGCTTATTACGGCAGGGATAAAATACTGAAGAAGAGAGAGAAAAAAAAAAAAAAGGATCTGCATTTACCTGTGGATCTTGCTTCATCTGTGCAACTAGTTTCTATTAAAAGAAAAAAAAATCGCCCCACAAAAAAGGAGGAATTAGAAACTGTTTCAAGTTTAATGGATTTTTTTAAATGTATGTATGTGTGTGGACGGGGGAGGGAGGGGGGTAAGGAACAAAGAGGCAAGTAAACACTGCGAGTCAGTTTCAAGCAAAGCTCATAAATATTCAAGTCTCGTCCTAATCTCTCCAACACACACACACACACACACACACACACACACACATACACGCACTCTCTCTCACACTCACACTCACACCAGCACGGACTGCAGCGCTGACTCTGCACCTCCCCAGCACACACACACACACACAAAAAAAAAAAAAAAACAAAACAAAAAAAAAAAAAAAAAAAACACCAAACTCAGCCAAACAAGCCGCAAAAGTACTTTGGGGTCAGCGCTCGCCATGGCGGCGGGGAGCCGGGGTCTCCCCCGCGCCCCCTCCCCGGGCGGCTGCGGCACCGCGGCTCCCGCCGAGCCCCTCACGGAGCCCCTCACGGAGCCCCTCACGGAGCCCCTCACGGAGCCCCTCTCCGAGCCCCTCTCCGCGGCTCTCACCGAGCATGCATCGCCGCTGCTGCCAGCCCGCTTTCCGTTCTGTTACCTGCTGACACTGGATTTCCACTTTTAACGCCTCCTGCAAGCTGTGTAGCTCCATCCCTGCAACTTGCCAGGCACTTTCCTGCCACTTTCAGATGCGAGTGAAGTTTGGTTTTTTCTTTTTTTCTTTTTTTTTTTTTTTGTTTGTTTGGTTTGGCTTTTGGTTTGGTTTTGTTTGGCCTTTTTTTTTCCCTGCCTTTCTTTTCTTTTTCTTTTTCTTTTTTTTTTTTTCCGGTTTTGTTTTTTCTCTCTTGCTTTTTTGCGACAGACCCGCCAGCCAGCCACCCCTCCCTCCGCGGAAAAAATGGAAGAAAACGATCTCTTAAAGAAACTCAAATAAATAAATAAATAAATAGGAAAACCAAAGTGAAATGAAGAATTGAAAAGCAAAGGAGTGGCGGCAGCGGGAACGACAGCACGGGAGGCAGAGCGGCAGGACAGCGGGCGGGCACACAAGTACTCGGCGTGCTCGGCAAGTTCTTCGCCCCTTTGCTGGGGACACGGACTCATTCCTCACTTTCCGCCGAGCTGGGGGGGCCCCTCCCCGCGCACCCCCCCCCCCCCCAGGCTCGCCCCCCGCCGCCGCCGCCCCGCCCCGCGCTCGCCCCGCCGCCCCCGGCCGGTCCCCGCGGGCCGCTCCGGCGGGGCCGGGCCCGGAGCCACGGCCGGCCAGGGACTATATTTCCTGGCAGAGCAAGCGCGCCGGGATCCGCCGCGCGGGGGGGGCAGAAAGTTGTGAAACGGCCTTGGCGCGCGCGCGGGTGCCCGGATGGAGCGGGGGGCGGCGGGGGGGGGGGGGGTGGGTCCTCGCGGCCCCGCGCGCGTGCGCGGAACGGCTCCTGCGGCCACCGGGGCCGGCACAACAAAGTGGGGAGGGAGGGGCGGGGCCAGGGAGAGAGAGAGGGGTTGGGTTCGTGGGCACGGGTACGAGATAGGGATAGGGATAGGGATAGGGATAGGGATAGGGATAGGGATAGGGATAGGGATAGGGATAGGGATAGGGATAGGGATGGGGATGGGGATAGGGATAGGGATAGGGATAGGGATAGGGATAGGGATAGGGATAGGGATAGGGATAGGGATAGGGATGGGGATGGGGATAGGGATAGGGATAGGGATAGGGATAGGGATAGGGATAGGGATAGGGATGGGGATGGGGATGGGGATGGGGATGGGGATGGGGATGGGGATGGGGATGGGGATGGGAACAGAAGACAGGGATAGGGGTAGAGATGGGGAGAGGAACAGGGAGAAGGAGAGAAAGGGGGTAGAGGATAGAGACGAGGGTAGGGATGGGGATAGTTGAGAGGGAGAGGAATAGGAGACAGGGCCAGAGATAGGGATAGAGACAAGGGTAGGGACAGGGGATTCAAGGAGGGATAGGGATACGGACAAATACAGGGATCGGGTTAGGGGATAGGGATAAAGATACGTTCAGGGGTAGGGACAGGAACAAATACAGGGATCGCGATGGGGATAGGGACAGGCACAGAAATAAGCACAGCGATAGGGACAGGCAGGGGCTGGTAGAGGGATAATGATAGGAATAGGGGAAGGGAAAGGGACAGGGGAAGATGAAAGGACGGGGGCACGGACAAGGGATTCGGCTTCTTTCCCTTTCCCTTTCCTGCCCACCCCGAGCGTGTCCACTGGGCACTGCCCTGGGGTGAGGGCGGGACGCCCCTCCCAGCATGGCGAGAGATCTCGCTCCCTGTTCCTCCAACATCCCGGCCTTGTGCTCCAAGCCGAGCGCTCCCACTCCACTTGACCCACGTTCCCCTTCTCCGTCCCTGGATCTCCTCTGCCCTTCCCCGTCCCTGTCCTCACGGGGCCGGCCGGGGCAGCCGCCCTCGCCCCGGCCCGCCAGTGTCTCCCTCACGCCGTGAGGGGCCGTGCTCGCCCCAGGGACCCTCCAGCCGCCCGGGCTCGGCCGTGCCCGGGATCCCGGCTGGTGTCACCTGCTTCAGGCAGGGATCCAGGCACAGGGAGGGTCACGGTTCTGGGAGAGTCACAGGGCAGCGCATCCATTTCACGCGGTTCCTCACCCGCCCCATCCACCTGCTCCTCGCCGGGACAAGCTGCTGTACCTCACTGCTGGTGTCCTCGCACCCCGAAGTGGGGTGTCAAACCTGAGGCACATTAAAAAGCGAAATCTATCTAGGGGAGGGAAAGTCTTCTGGCAGATGAGCTACTTTCAAATCTGCAGCTAAAGGAGAGCACAAAGGGGGTTGAAGTAGCTCAAGGGGGAAGGGATGGGAGTGTGGGACCCGCTCAAATGAACCTGCTTCTGAGGGATGGCGACGCGAATCCTCTGAGTCTATTTAGTTAAACAATCACAGCAGTGATATTTTAAACTGGTTGACTCAAGAAGGGTTGACTCGAGCGGATGCTCCAGTTCAGCCAAGTCATGGTTGCATGCATTAGGAAGGGATCCGAGTGCCACCAGGTCACCCTGCAGCACAGATGTGCCCCACATCAGGTGTGGACACAAACACATCACCTTGATGTCACTTCTCTTCCATGAATATGTGACAAGGCTCCAGCTCCTATAGACAGACCGCACCTGATGCAGCATCAAGCCAGCTGCCAACTTTTTTAAAATAGAATCAAACCAGCAGCATCAATGTACATTGATGTTTTACCATGGTTTTTCCCAGTGTTTTACCGTGCAGCTGCAGTATTTTCCATGCAGTAATGGGAGCTGTGCAGCTAGATTTACTGTTGTCTTGATGCATGGCTGGAGTAGGATTGGAAGCCAAAAACAACGCTCAGAATAATTTTATTGATGACAGTCAAATTTATGGCACCTTTTAGCAAGCACCTTTTAGCCAATGGAGTGCTTGGGACCAGAATTTGGGGGTATACATACTCCACTCCTGCACTGATTGAACACTGGTATTTTATTCAATGTGCACTGAAACACAAAGCTGAAACTCATCCTAAATCATTAGTCAGTCTTTAAAACACCACTGTGCTGCTGTTGTGCTTGGATGACAATTTTAATAACTAAGTTCATCTCAAAACTATTTAAAGACACCAATATATATCAAAACCAACTCACACCAACTATACTCTAATTAAAACTAGTTTGAGATACAATGTGTTGAGTCCAAAACAATGTACCCAATTCCCATTAAACTTTTCAAACATATTCTGTTCAAGCATAGCACAACTTCTTACACTAAAATAATTTGAAGATTCATGGTGAAATATTCTTAGCCTGCCAAAATTAGGAGTAGTCTAAACAGAAATTTTCTATTGACCTTACAATGAAATAAATTATTTTGGAAGAGCCTTATTTTAAAATCTAAATTCTACTCACATTTGTAAAGACAAATCAGTCAATCCAAACTGACAAATCAGTCAATCCTGCAGATACTGATAAGAATGAAAATCTTTCAATATCGAAGCAATGTTACTTCTCATGTGTTCTGTACAAAGGTATTTTTTTTGTGTTATACACAACAAAAGCAGGGCTTTGTCAAGTAATTTTGTAAATCATGAAGGTTCCCTTTGTAGCCTCTGGTTATAGCAGAGCAAAGCTGCTGTGAGTTCAGCCATCAACTAAAGCTGATTAAACTAGTAAAGTATGCTTCCTTTACATGTTAGTGGCTAATTCATTGACATGATGCTGGTTGATTTATTTTAATGCACATTCCATGGGTAGAGCAAAGAGCCTTTTTCTTCCCATTATAAAATAGTCACTTGCTGACCACAACAAAACTAGTGATTCCTGTAAGCCTGACTTCCTGCAAAGATGTCTATGGGTTCATGAAGTAGACAATTTCACTTTAAATGTAAGGGGTGAGGATTATCATGTCATCCTCCCCAAAGCACTGTGATGCCAACAGGAAAAGTTTAGAAATTTGTTTAAGCTGCCTACCATTCAAAAATCAGTTTATACATCTTCAATGCTACTATGCTGGGCCACAAATTTTAATATAAATATAAATTATCAGTTATAAATTATAACCAATAATGAAGTGCATTGCTTTTCAGTTATTGATGCTGTGAATATTGCTTTCTAGTGAAGTTGTGCAAAATACATTAATCTGACAAACACATTTATGCGATAACATTATGCAATCACCTAGGAAAATGTTAAGAGCTTTATGCAATTTACTTGAGGATTATGATGGCAAAAATCATCCTGCTTGCAAGAGCTCAGGGGACTTCCATTTATTCCTCTGCATGAGGAACAGCTACAGTTTAGCTGGGAAATGCAAAGTGAATTGGGGAGTGAGTAGGATGGCTGGCAGTGTTGCAGGTGAGTTTGCTTAAGCACAGAAATTTATGGTCAGTGCTAGACACAAAAAGATAATTTTGAATGAAATGTCACATGTCATGTGATTAAACACATTTTTCATCATCTCCTGAAAAGATTCTTCTTGCTCTTAGAGCTTGTGGGACTCCAGAGGTCCTCCAGAAGAAACTGCATCTGTTCTTTCTCCTAGAGTGGTGGAGAGACACCATTCAGAGACACCACTCCTCTAAAGGGAGTTTTACAAGCAAAACTACTCTGCAGTGCTGGAGGAAAGATGTGTGCTCTACAGCAAAATATAAACATTGTTTTTTTGTTGCCAGAAGGTATTTTAGTTTCTGTATGACATTGTTTGGATGAGAACAAAGCAACAAAATTTACAAGCACTCATGAAATGTTTAATGCATGTGTGTCACTTTCACAGTCCTTGGTAATAAAGTTACTTATGTGTGCAAACATTTCTAAATCAGAACCTTTATCTGCTAAAAGTTATTGTAGAAATGTATTGACAGATTGACCTGTCTGATAAGATTACCTAAAAAATACAGAATCTATAGAAGACCAATAAATAACATATGTAACAATATTTCCTGCATACAGAGACTCAGGACCAATTGTTGTATCAAGAACACAAGATGCCCAAAACTTTTTCCTTCCCATGCCTGTAATTACAGATAGCCAGGAATCCAACATCTGGGAGTAGAATCTCACATTTCAAGTGCCCACAGGAGCTGATGATGTTCCTCCCTTATGAGATATTATAAGTGATTCAGAACAAGACTTGCAAATTTACAGAGGAGAGCAAGGCACTAAATTATTTTTGGTAATACTATCTTTCATTATATTTAACTTGGAAATTCACATTCCCACACACCATTGTGCAATATTCTCACTTTCCTACAGAAAATGCTACAAAGACATGGAGGAATTAAGTACTGAAAGGCAACTAATGAATTAATGACATTGCAAATTCCATGGACTGCAAACCCTATTCCCAAACTGGCAAGGAAAAGTGTCTGAAAATGGTGAGATCATGAGGAGCTGAGAAAGAAGGAAATATCTGCTGGATAGAGGTTGGCCTGGGAAAGTCCTTGAAGTGACTAGCAATGTACCACAGAACTTTGTCTTCCTACAAGCCACTGTCAACCTCTCTGCAAGAGCAGGGGCTCTTTCTAAAAAGTGGAAGCCAGTGGTAATAAAACTTCAGAACCAGCAAGGCAAGAAGAAATCTAGGGCAGAGCTTGAAGCCCCACTGAGGGGCTTAAGGCTATCCAATCTGTCCAGGATGTGTAGTTTGCCCTGCATTTTCTGGATACATCCATCCTGCAATATATTTCTTCCCCTTTTAGGATCATCTCTCCATCTTAACTGAGAAGATGCTTTAGAGAGCAGGAATTATTTTATGGAAATAACGTTTGCCTCTTCTCAAAAGATTTATCTGTAGACTAGAGACAATTGTTTGTCATCTTGGTGAAACTGAGAGATGTAGCCAGCTCTTGTCTCTGGTGGAAAAACCTTTGGGAGAGACAAAATGAGTCAGGAAATTAATTAATTCCCCAAGATTATCAGAGGGAAGGGATATGAAGAACAATAAAATGCTGAAGGCTAAGGCATGCAGGAGGCTGAAACATTTATCTAAAGATCTGATCCTCTGGATTATTTTCTAAGTCTTTGACATCTTCACTGTCTCATTACCATGAGTATCCACATTCCTGAAATTCCTTCTCCAGAACTGTGAATCAATTTTTCTTCACAGTTTTATAAAGTAGGTCTTGCAAGAGGCATTGTGTTCTTTCCCCTCCTTTACTGGAGTAAAATCAGGGTCACAGAAGCAGAATTTCTTCTCCTTGGATCATTTCCACATTGTGCACTTGAAAGCTGATAGTATCCCAGCTATTAAAGACACATTGCTAGGCAAAGATAAGAACAGACTGCAATTCTTTTGGAAATTCAGCATGGGAAAAAAACAGCTTATCCTTTCAACCATGAAAAAATCTCTGCTGAATTTGGGCAATCCCCTCTAAACAGGAATTCTTTAAACTATTATTCCTTAAGTGCAACCATCTTCCAAATGTAAACCAACTCAAAAGAAGTTTAAGATATTGCTAGGCTTTAAAGAAGCATCAAGGTTTTTCTGAACATGTTTATCTTCTTGCTTTACTTCTTCCACATCTACCAAAATGATTCACACATACTGACTTGGCAGAAATATTCTTAGTATCAGTCAAGAGAAACACAAAATCCTTCCTAACTTGAAGACTCTAGAGAGAAGTAAACACACCATCCTGGCCTTCTTTGTGGGAAAAGGATTGCACTGAAAACTGTAGAAGCTGCAGTACCAACCTAACAGGAGCCAGGGTGCTGTTGTAGGATATTGCCACAATGTAAAAGCAGGTACAGATTTTAGAGTGCAGTCAAAAGGCTCCCTTCAGCCTGCCTCAAAAACTTACTTCTGCAAAACTGGCATTTACAACAGAACATCTTGAGGCTTTTCTGCAGTCTTCATCCTATAATTATTAAAGGCAAATTTCCTTCTCTGTGTTCTAGCAAGGCATTCAGGATTTGACTCAACAGACTTTTCTGCCATTCTACATTCACTTACATTAGCTGCAGCCCAGTTCTGGAACACAGATTTCCTCAACACTGAAGGTTTGAGAGCCTTAGGACTAAATTTGTAAGGATATTTATCCCTCTGACTGGATTCCAAACAACTTTAGAGATCTGACTTGTCCTCCAAAGCATCAATCTTTTGATTTCAGGAGAAGTTAGGTGCCTATATAGGCTTACATTCTGGCTTTTCTCTTGAGGTAGGAGCTCTTCTTGTGGTCTCAAGTCCACTGTTTGCTATTAAATAGTTTCTTTTCCATTGTCAGCTCTGAGCATTTCTCTAATTATAACTATCTCCCTTGTTCTCTCATTGTGTTATAAGAACTTTCCTGTTCTGCCTTTCATCCTGTCCTTTCATCTCTCTATCTCCCCTGATTTTTCCCAGCTATCTCATTTTAGCCTTCTGTCTTAATCACAGAATCAGACCCCCCCAAGCAGACTCTGAATCTCAAGATGGACAAAATTCTATTCTATGTATTAACAACTCTTACTGACTTCAGGGGAGAATGCCTGATTCCATCTGCTGAAAATATCTGGCCCTTTAAATGCAAAATGCTACCAGCATTTTTGTGCATTTGACAAACTTCCAGTGGGTTATGTGCCAGTGTAAACTGTCAGCTGGGCTTTTGCTTTCATTTCAGAACCTTGAAAAATGCCTCCCTGTGTTGTCATACCCACAGGTAAAAGAACTTCTGAAAAATGCAGACATGCCAATGCAAGGAAAAAAATCTTTTCATATCAAACTTTTTGTCACATTTGCAAGCCAAGCAGCACTGCCCCCATGCTGTTTTTTTGAAAAATAGCTGCATCAGTAAGTATAATGTAGAACTTCAGGTAAAATAGCAATACATTCCACTCTAGTCAAGAGTGAACATGAAGGATTGACTGAAGTCCTTCTACTCATCCCTCCATACCCAAACTCTAGGTACACACCCCTTATTTGGGGGCAAAGAAGTAAAGTCACCTCCATTCCCTACACAGTTTATTTTTATTCCAAATACCAAACTTAGTTTTTGCGTGCTGCTGCTCACATATCATCTACTCCACGGTGTCTGGTAAAGTGAAGGAGCTGCTCTTTGGAAGCACAATACACTACAGGAGATTTTTGTGTTCATTTTCCCTGGGAAGAGTTGAAACAAAAGAATTTTCTTCTGAGTCAATTATTTTAATTTTGAAAGAACATTTTGAATCTCTCTAAACACACTTTTAAATCCAAGTAAATGACATAAAAAGTGTAGTCCTATTGAAAACTCAAATTCTGGTATGGTCCCCATATGATAGAGCAGTTTGTATGGGAAGGGAGCTAAACTCCACATAGTCTTGGATATTTGGGAAAAGCTGCTCAAAAAAATGGTTCTTTCTGGAAAAATATCCTACTGTTTCTGCACAGTCAGTGCAGAAAGAACTCCAGCAGCTTACTCCAAGCAGGAGCTGTGCCTGGGTTGAAGCAAGTCCTGAGAGTGTGACCCAGCCCTGATTCACATTCATGATGTCACTACAGGGCAATCACCACCCGTGAGATCTAAATCAATGCAGTGTGATTTCCTAAAGCTCTCATGCTGGGCTAACATCACTAATTTTGAAGTGAGGAGTAAATTCAAATGAGATATAATAATGCTGAACACTTCTGAAAATCCCTCTGATGACCTTGACACTTAAGGAATATTGCTAAATTAGATCAGTCAATTCTGGATGTTTCTCTTTTCAAATTGGAAAGAGTGCTAACATTTTTTTTCTGGAGAATCAAGTCAATTTGAGATGTACTAAGTTACACACATAGAAACAAAGAGTAGACAAATTCACTGTCCTTCCTTCCTTCCTTTTCTTCCTTTTTTAAATTTAGGGTAGAAGTATAAGTACAAGGGTAAATAGGTAATACAGCATAACATTATGTCAAAGTGTAAAAGGTTCAGAAAAGAAATGTGTAACCTCCAAGTGAACACTCACTAGGACTTGCAATGTTTCAACCCTTCCATGATGTGGGCACTCATACTTGAGCCCCACTGACATCTTGAAACTGGGCTGCTCATCTCCTTTAAGAAAAGAATCCTATCTCAATGCCTTCACCTCTTTTTCAGGCAGGAGGTAACGAGCCAACTGTCTCCACAGAATGCTTTCTGAACAGTTTCATCTCCCTATGGCACCTGGGAAAGCATGGGCAGATTGATAGATAAACCTGCTTGAAAGTCACAGTAATAGAAAAAATGTCTCATGCTAGGCCTAAGGTTTCCCAAGCTGCCAAGGAGATTTAGAAGCTAGCTCAAACGAGAGTTATGAATTTGAATCTCTTTAGCAGTTTGGAAAATACTTTCTTTAAGCTTTTTAGTAGGGAAAGGTAGGAAAGAATAAGCAGCTATTAGCCCAAGGCTGATTCATAATTGAAGCACACTCTTATGGAAGAGGTATCTTTGTCACTAATGTCTTCACTCTGATCTGTCATGGAGGAAATCTGTGTTTGTCCTACTACGCTAAAAACCAGGCCTGGCTCTGGCAGAGACCACAGAGACCTCCTTGTGGTCAAGTGAAGGAGAAGTCAAAGTTTAACATGGGTGACACTTATAGAAGTGATGCAAAGCTTTTAGCCAACAGAACACTCTACACGCCTCTGTGTATGAAAGATGAAAGAAAGATGAAAGAAACCAGGGTCCTGTTTCTCTTCTTTCTGGCAAAGAGCTAACACACCCCAGCCCCCTGTCTCAGCCAGGCCAGGCTGGTGCCATGCTGCAGGCCTGGTCCCCTTGCCCTGGGGCCAGTCCCCTCCTGGCAGGGGAGGGAGTGCCATGGGCCGGGCCATGGCTGCGATTTCCAACATCTGGCCTGAAAGCCACAGGGTTCAATTTGATATCAAGCAAAGGCCTCCGTGCCAAAGTAAGCAGATGTTCAAGTAGTTGTGATCCTATGAGAAGTTTGAACAGAGAAGGAGAGAAGAGTGGTCCTGTGCCCCCAGAAGAAGATCTCTGTTCCCAGAGATGAAGATGATTTTAGAGACAGATAATGAGAAATTTGCCTTTGAACAGCTCATCTTTAAAACAGTACCCCATAAGCTGACATGGCCCATAAACACAGCTGTGGGAAAAGCTTGTGGAAAATGAGAGGGACTTCACAATTGCAGATTTCCCTGGGCGGCTGCAATTCGTGAGAGAGCCACGAGAGAATTGTTTTTTCTTGTGAAGTCTCCATAACATTAACAAGAGGGACTTTTCTCCCTAAGTGAACTGAAGAAAGACTATCCTAGAGGTGGTAAACTGACTGAAATTTTAGGGTTTGTTTCTTTACATTGTCAGTGGGGAAGAAAAGGTTGGGGGGGGGGGTTTAGAAGTGTTCTGAAGGTTTTGTTCTCATTCTTATTACTCTTTCTTTTAGTTACTGCAAATAAATTTTTCTTTATAACCTTTCAAGTTTTGAGCCTGCTTTGCCTTTCTCCTAATCCTGTCTCACAGCAGGGAGTGCACTGGTGATTAGCCACCAAGCTCTTTGGTGCATTGGCTGAGAAATGTAGAAGTTGGTGAAATCTCTAATTGGCAAATCAAAACCACTACAGGAAATTGGTGTTTCTGCCTGGTTTTGAACTGAAACTGCCACAGACACCGATCACTTTGGCTTCATCACAATTGACTCAGCTGCCTGATGCCACATTTTGCTCTTACACAAAGTTCACGCACATCCGTTCGCAAGGTTCCCATGTGGAATTTTACCCAAACCCATTTTTGCTCCAAAGGAAAATATCAAATTAATTCCTGTGGCAGAAAGCAACAGGGCTTTGTAGTGCAATGAACAGACAGTGACCCAGCAGGGAGCAAGAGGAACATTACAATGAAGCCTTCACCTCTCTTTGGCTCTATGCAAAAGTTCCCAGCAGTACTGAGACATATTTTCATAGGACAGTTAAATTTCTGCTGAATGGGATGAGAAGATGAAGCAGCCCATTCCACTGTATTCAGCAGGCTCCTGCACACAGACGTCCTGCTTAACATTTCTGCTGAACAAAGCCCTAGGGTAGAAAATATATTGAACTCCCATAGTGGAGTCCCAGTAATGGCTTTTTGAAACTATATCAATTTGCAGAGCACAGATATTTTATATGGTTTTAATTACTGAAGCCTCCTAGATATTGTATTTCTTTTCTCTCTTCATCCCCATCCTCTTGTTCAATTTTGTTGTTGCTGTTGTCCTTCACTTCCAGCCTCACTGTCTTGCAAAGCTGATCCAGTCCCCAGAATCCTTTTATCACTCTGCTTTGAAGAGGAGAATTGAATTTCTTTTGTACGTTGAGGTGAATTTGTACATAACACTCGTTCGACAAATTTTGCTCCAAGGATCACTCTGGGAATATTTCAGATCAATACCATTCCTGTTGATATCACTGGAAAGCAACATTGCAGAGCATCACAGAGTGAGGCTGTGGGAATATCATCTTCAAAATAGGGGATCTGAGAAAGTCAGATGAGAAGTGTTGAGCAACAGGATTTTGTTCATGCAGTCCATGCACTCATTCTCTGGAGCAGGGCAGGGTACACTAATTATCTCCTGCTATTGCAGCAGCATACACACAGGCTCCCCAGTATGACAACTGTGCTAGGAGCTGTACAAGCTGAGGTTAAAAAAATGAAATGAAATGAAATGAAATGAAATGAAATGAAATGAAATGAAATGAAATGAAATGAAATGAAATGAAATAGGATAGAAAGTCTCCATGTTCAATGCAATTAATGTAATCATGGGGAACAGCTCCAAAGAATATTAGAAAGTACATTCTGCATTCTCAGAGGTTTTTTCTCTTCTTTAAATAAACACAGTGAGTTTCCTTAAACGGTCCTTTCTGCCCCAAGCATAAGTGCAATGAAAGATGTGCATAGACAAAACACAACAGGCCATCAGAAAACAATGTATGAAACCCTTGCATGAGTGAGACTTTCTCTCCTGACCGCCAACATTCTAGCAATGCATTAAAGTGTTCTCATTTGCTTGTGAACTCTCATTCAAAAGATGGTAAAACAAAAGGCTTCTGAGTGCTTTCCAAAAGTTGACAGGGCTGTCAAAATAAAGGACGAAGATGGATACTGGGTATACTAACACTGTGCTCATGCCCCTTCCCCAGGTGAACACAAACTTTTCAGGTGTAGTGGTGTCTCATGGCTGTGGCCCAGTCGTGGCCACACTGCCTGGGTCAGAACAAGCAGATTGAGTGACACTCAGCCCAAAAATGGTTGCTAATCTCCAATCTGCAGCTCATGCAAGTTAGCAAAAAAGGTTGCTGATGTCCTGATACTTCCTGTTTTCCACACTAAATTCCCAGCCTAAATGCTTTCCCTGTTTTTTTCTGGGTTAAACATCAGCTTCCCTGTCCTTGCCCCAGTTAAATACTAGGTGAGTTGTGTAAGGATGCCAAGCAATTCATCCTGCTATGTTCTGTGATGCCTGTTTTACTCTCTTTATGTCTCTGTAGAAGCCTTTTTTACACATTGGCCCATTCTTGCCAGACTTGCTTTTCAAATGCCCTTTGCTTGGGACTTAAATGAAAAACTTGCAAACACATCCCAGGCATGGAACAAAACCAGAATCCAAGGGCAAGCAAGAAGAAGCCCAAATTTGCTTTGAGAACAGCCCATGATTTTTTAATTCAGTCTCATGACTAGCCAGGAACAGGCTGACTCATGATGTTTGAGTGCCCTGGCTCAGCAATCCTGAGTTTGCTGTTGGAACGTCTGTGTCCTCTAGTCCTCACACTTCTTCATCTCACCCTTGGCTGATCTGTGTTGCTGGAGAAATACAGGATTACAAAAGTTAAAGGTGAAAAATAATTTAAAATAACTTGGACCTAAATAAAGTGACTTGGAAAGGTGTCTCCTGTACTGCCTGGCTTCTATTCCTGCAGGTTTTCCCTCCTAATTCCCAGTTGTAAATATATACTGTAAAATGTATCACAAAAATAAATGTGATTTTATTAAAAGGGCTGGTCCAGCAACTTTCTGTCCTCACTTTCAGTGATGAGTCCCTTTAGGATCACTTTGCAGCAACCAAGTTAAACAAGCTAACAAATTTTACTGAGATCCAAGTTTTCCCTTCCTTGATTCTACAGGACTGGAAGTGAGCCCATGCATCTCTTCCTTCTATTTCTTAATTGTTGTCAATCTGTTATGATGTCAGTGATACAATGCTTTGGGTTAATCTTTTTTTCTTTACTTTTTTTATGTTAGGCTCTGAAAGACACTGACTTTGCTGAAAGCATTCCACACTCCTTTGCTCAAATGCCATAGGAAATTACAAAATGTATTTGACAGTAAAATATTTTTGTATCTACCTGATGTAAAACATCTTCAGTTATTGGTTCAAATGTTGTACCTAAAACACTAACATGAATCCAGCAGTAATCATCAGCAGAATAGCAACCAGAAATCTCACTTCAGGTCTGGGCATCTCTTTCACAGTATGAAACACCATCAGTTCTGAAACAGCACTCTGCAGCCAACAAGAAGGGTGGAGAGACACCATGTACAAGGGCCTGGAGTGACAGGACATGTAAAAATGGCTTAATACTGAAACAGAATAGGGTTAGTTTCCTGTGAGGCCAATGAGTCCCTGGCACAGGTAGCCAGAGAAGCTGTGGCTGTCCCATCCCTGGAAGCATCCAAGGCCAGGTTGGATAAGGTTTGGAGCAACCTGGGATAGTAGAAGGTGTCTCTGCCCACGGCAGGGGATGGGATGAGAAGAACTTTAAGGTTCCTTCTGACCCAGACCATTCCAGGATTCTGTGATGATTCTATATAATGACAAAAAATATTAATAAAATGCTTGCAGAACTAGAGAGAAATTCAATAAGGACAGGGTAAGAAGAGCACTTTTTTCATGAGCCACGTGTTTTAAGGAAAAAAAAATATATTTGAGCCCAGCCTTCATCATTGTAGAAATATCATATTGTCACTGATCTTAGGAGGAGCTCAGTGAGCACAAACACAGAACACTTGTCTTGGCAGGCTGCAGATATATAGAAGAACTGCAGAAAAATCCTATGTGGCAAAGGTGTTACAAGAGGCCACAAAAGAAACTGTTTAAACCAAGTTCATTAATTCTTGCAATATAGAAGCTTGCAGTGGAGAAACTCAACTTCTACTTGGTTCTGCACTCAGCTTTGGGAAATCCAAGTATTACAAATTTGAATCCATTCAGATGAACAAATGGTGTAGTAAATGGGTCCTTTTTCCTGCTTATAGATAATCTGAAGGCAACTAAATATCTGCCTATCTATAGAATCATAGAATGGTTTGGGTTGAAAGGGACCTTTCAAGGTCATCTAGTCCAATCTCCCTGCGTGGGCAGGAAGATCTTCAACATCTAGCAAATGTTGAAAAAAATATCCTTTATCTGGGTCTAATCCATAGTTCTCATCCCAGAGCTGAAGAAGCCCATGTGCCTGTCTAAAAGCAAGGGTGTGTTTAATGCCAGCATCCAGATGGATTAAAAAATGGAGTCCAAAGGGCCACTGTCCCAGCAAACATCCTGAGAGAGCTTTGTTTAGATGACCAGACTCTGACTGATGGGACAGCTCAGCCACAGAGATCTGAGCAAACTCATGGCACACGCACAAAACACACCAGAGCTTGGAATTCAAAAAGAAAACAGGAAGATCAGAAATTTCTTCACTGAAACGAGCAGAAAGGTGAGGACTGAACCCTCCACCACTCAGTGGAAGGTTCCAGGAAGTGTTTAGAAAAGGAAGGAGGTAGCAAAATGTTGTTGGGAGTAAATGGGCCCTTGTTCTTAGGACAAAATGGATCTGGGAAGAAAATGTGACACCAAGAGGCCCACCTGAGTCTTACTGCCTCCTTACCACCTCTTTCTTATGACTGGGGCTTGAAGTCACAAATTTGGCTCAAAACTCTGTTATACAAAGCGCAATAAAAATATAACAATCATCTAAGCCCTAATTAGTTGATACAAAACTATCACCTTGATACAATTTTTAATTTCAGTGAAAACAACACTGATTGTTAACAGATTTTAGCAATTCTCAGAAAGACTGCAGCCCAGGCTTCAGAGATTAAAGTGATGATATAATGGAGTAGAAGAGCTTGGACTCTTTTAACAATTCAGACAGGAACAGAAAACAATTAATGCAAAACTTACAGATTTAAAACTACTCTCTCCAGAATGGTTATACTACCAACTGCACAGGTGAAATTTTTTTTTACTGTAAACATGTAAAGGTCTTTAAAATAAAATAATCATGGCAACGTGATGATCACCAAGGACAAATATTGTGATTAAATCTGCAGTGGAACAATAATAATTCCCTCTGCCAAGTCAGCCAGAGAAGTTAATGCAATTTACAGTTTAAAATAAAATCCAATCCTATATATTGACATTATATTTGTCTCTTATCACAGAGACAATTGTGTATATTGACATGATATTGATGCCTCAGGTTTTAGCTTTTATATTTTTCAGATTTTGTACTGCTTTAGTGTGTAGCTCTGAGCTTTATATTAGGGGATGGTGAGCTCTCTTCACAGAGTAGGGAGACAAAGCAATTCCTTCTGTAGCTGAGGATCAAGGACAAATGATCAAATCTCAGGCCCAAGAGCATAAACAACGACAGAATGAAGAGAGAAAACCAAGACAGATGGGACTTCATAATATAAAGCTATAATTGGACAATTAACTCCAGTATGCAAGTGGACCAGGACTTATAAAAGTGAGAGACCTGGTGTCCAGTCATGCATTTTGTGACCATTTTGGTTCATTTTGGGTGTAGCCCTGGCTGGGCTCTTGTGCTGCCCAAGGTGTATCCACTGAGGCCTTTTAATAAAGCCCTACTTTATTCTTTAACTCTGTCCAGGCTCTGTTCTAGGTCAGCCCTCACAAGGCATCAGTATCACACAGAAAACTGTTACACAGTGGATATGCAGTATTTATAAAGCTATTTGTGTCCACATGCATACAGAAATACCTAGACACTCACATATATACCCAAATTGACATGTTTGAGTGTAAGCTCTGCTCCTCAGCTTTCTTTAGTCATTCAAATGTGGTTTCCAAACACATGCACACAGGGCTGCACTCAATGTGAGCAGAACTCTGCTCGGAGGAGCACAGACTTGGCACACTGCTCCCAGAGTTCATTATAATCATCACTTCCAAGCTCTTCTTGAAAAGAAACTCTCTTGCCAGGATTCTTTAGAAAGAACTCTTAATTTACACAAGCATTGCTCTCCTGAAATCAAAAGAATAACTAAGAGAACAGTGTTTATATGGAAACCACTTACAACCAGCAACTCTAATTCTAGAAGCCCTGATAAGGTTTCAGTTTCCACTGTTAGCATTAATCACTTTACACCAATGATATCAAACACACTTCTTCATCCCTAGCATAAAAACATAGGGACTAAAAATAAACGTGTTACAGAATATGCATTTTGTTTATACATATTTACACAGACCTCAGATCTGCATATATGCAGTACCAGAAGGATAAAGCCATCTGATGCAGAAGATCAGCAAAGCAATCTGTAGCCCCTACAGCGGCCAGAAAAGAAATATTTGTATGGTGGCAAACAACATTATGCAAGGCATGCATGTGCTTTGGTTTGTGATGGAGAAACAATTGCCTAAATTGTGTATCCAGAGAGACTGGCAGCCATTGGTCCTGCACACAAAAAATCTCACCTCTGTTAACATTTCAAAGCTCAGGGCTACATCCTTCCTACTTCAGGATTTAACTGACTTCTTACAACCTTGCACCCCTTGTCTTCTCAAAGCACACGATGTATCAGCAAAGTGAGCACGGTTTTTTCATCTCACTGAGGAGAGATGTAATGGGGGAGGAAAAAGGGTAGAAAAGCCCTTCTCCCGTGCTTTCCCAGCGTATCCTGCTGGGAGATGCAGTCAAGCCACAACTGCCATGGAGTAGAGGAGCTACAGGAAGGGGCCACAGTAGCGAGACCCTCCCTGGGTAACCTGTGCAGGGCAGCTGGCCAAGGGCAGCTTCCAAGGGCACCGTGGCAAAGGGTCTGTGTGGCAGTATCAGTTATCAGTTTCTCTGGGTCTGGATTGAAGGCACATAGTTCATGTTCAGACTCAGATGTTTATTATTTCTTATCAGTAAAACAGTCTCACTACTGTGAGTTCAGCAGCTTTTCATTAGAAGGCACAAAAGGCACAAAATGGCCAACAATCTCTTGTTACAAGGTCCTTTAAGACTAAACTGTCCAATTAAGAACTGACACCTAGATTATTTTCCCTTTTAACCCAATAACTGATCCCAAAGAGCCCACAATGCAGGCTTTTCTGCCCAGTTACAGAGTGCCACCCAAACCCATGAAGAAGAAGGAGGAAGAAGCATGAAGAAGAAACCCAAGACGACACCTTGTGCTCTCCATCTTGCTTCCATCCACACCATACTAAAAATCCCAAAATCTGAATGTCTCACCTAAGTGATACACCTACACTGCTCTCTATAATCTATTTCACACTTTTGTCCATTCTAGTCTATGTTGAAGTGTAGGAAACTTTCTCCGTGAATGCGGGTCAAAGTCAGAGCTCCCCTGGGGGTCAGGACACACCAGAGCAGGCAGAGAAATATTCCTGGTGCCCTGGGTTTCCACAGGTGCAGCTGGGGAGGAAATGAGGATCCCAAAGGAGAGCTTGCTCCTGCAAATCCCCTTGGCTTCACTGTTCCCGGGCATTGACCAGCTTAGTGGAAAAGCCTTGTGTGCATGTGCTGTGGGATGAACTGGGACAGGGAGCAGACATGTCACCCCTCTCTGTGCATTAGGGCTTGGGCAATGGGAATTGTGGCTCCTGGGCCTTGCGTTGTCAAGCTGGAAAACTTCTGCTCTGCTTTGTGTCTGTATATAAGGCTGTGAAACGGGAGCAGGAAAAATCATTCCTTGGATTTGATATTGTTCAACTCAACATTCTTCTCAACATCTACCACATTCATTTTAATATTTCTAAATGAAAAATTAAGGGGTGTTCTTTCTCCAGTGGTGTTGGCGTTTTCAACCTACACCCTGATACACAATTACCCCCTACACCTCTACTGCCACTCCTTAGTTCTTTATTTCTGTATTTATATTCTAACTAGGGGGAGGGAAAAAAGTGAAATGGTTTCTTCCTTTCAGCCTCCCAGCAAGCAACTGTGGGAATAGAAAATGCCAATTCTTGCAAGTCCTCTTGGAAGAGCTTTTTTGTTCTTCTTGTGGGTTTTTTTGTTGTTGTTGTTTTGGTTTGGTTTGGTTTTTCGGTTTTGTTTTTTTTTTTGTTTGTTGTTGTTGTTTTCTTTTTAAGTAAATCAGGTGCTCAGCCTCGTGCTTCTAAGAGGAGAGGGGAAGTGGCTCTCGATCACGCAAAGGCTTTTGCTAGTGTTTGTCAGTGATTTTCCTAGTGATTCTTTCCAAGCTATTGCAGCACAAGGCAATAGCCTGAATCTCCTTAGTTTGTTTTCTCCTTTGCCTGGGTAATTACTTTAAGTTCCAGCTCTCTCCCGCAACCGCTAACCTTGGATCCACAGCTCCACATGATGACACTCCTTCCCTCCAGTACATCAGCTGTTACTTCTCATTTGATGGCTCACTTGTGGAACGCTTGAGCTCTTCTTCTCTTTACATGTTCAACCTGTTTCCTTCCCCAAAGTTAGAAGTCAGTTCTTCTGACTTTCCTCAAGACCTCCTCTTTTATCACATTAAAGCCGCTGGGCGTGTGTATTTTAGCGGGGTGAGAGTAGGAGCAAGAGGAGGAAGGCCAGCAGAGGGGGATGCCAGGGAAGCATCGGGAGGAAGGGGAAGGATGCTCCAGCTTCTCTCTTTGCCGTGTTGTGAGACAGGGGAGCAGGACGGGGCTTTGTCCTGCACCCGAGGCCAGCAAATCGCGCCCAAGTTCAGCTCCCTCTACACGCCGGCGGCTCAGCCCTGGGGTTGCTCAGGAATAATAAGGCTGAAAGAAAATGGAGAAAAGCAAGCTCCACTTCCTTGCAGGCCCGCAAGAACCTGGTACACCGCTGGCTCCTCCATCTCGGCCGGGGTCAGCACACCCGGTGTGGCCGCGGTCAGCCTGGGGTCCGCGCCTGGGTTTGAGGGCCTTGGTGGGGCTTATTTTGTTTGCTTGTTTGGTTTTGGGCTTGGTGGGGTTTTTTTTTGGCTTGGGGTTTTGTTTGTTTGTTTGTTTTTTGGTTTTTTGGGGTTTTTTGGGGGTTTTTTTGTAATATTTGAAGCCGAAGCAGCGGCCGGCAGGGCCTAGGTGAAGGCCTGATCAGCCGGCACTCCTCGCCACCGCAGGAGCTGGGGGAAGGGAGCCACATCGGCCTGGTTTAATGACCGGCTGGGGAAAAACCGGCTTTGACTGGAGAAAGAATTATTTCGGAGGGCAGAGAGAAAGGGGAAGGGGTTAAGGAAGGAGCATGTGCCGAGCTGGACGGGAGAGGCGGCTGTGCCCTGTGCCCCCTCAAGGAGCGAAGGAGCCTCTCCCGCCGCTCCTCGGTCACGGCCGGCCCGCAGCCCAGGGCCCCGGGGCCGCTCCGGTGTCTGCGGCTCGCCCTGAGCGCTCCCACCCTGAGCAGTCTGGGGGCCCCAGAGCCCCCCTCAGAGCTCCGCCATGCAGCAAGCTGCCCTGTGTGTGCGGGACCGCCCCCTGCCCCTGTTCCAGGGCTGCCCGGTTTTTACAGGAATGACAAACGCAATGAAAGTGAGATTAGGGTTAGGACTGGCTCAATGTCACACACGCTGTAGAAAACACTGCTGGCGCTTGAAATGCGTTCTTAGACATTTTTCCTGCTGTTAACCTGCCTGCAGGGCAACAGAGCTGGAGGAGAGTTTAGAGATTGAAGGCATGAGGAGCGGCTGGGGGAGCTGAGGGGGCTCAGCCTGGAAAAAAGGAGGCTCAGGGGGAACCTTTTCTCTCTCCCCACAGCTCCCTGACAGGAGGGTGCAGCCCGGTGGGAAAAAAGAAATGTTTTCCCAGGGAGAGCCCCCTCCACCGCAGAGATGATGCTGGAACTGCCATGCTCTGCTTTTTCTCCTGCCTCCCTTCACAGCCCCTGCTCGCCGCCACCACCTTCTCTGCAGCGGTGGCACTCACAGCTGTGTGTCTGGCCAAGTCAGAAACTGATCCAGCCCACCAGAATCCAGAAAAATGCTTTTTAAAGCAGATTTTTTCCTCTCCCACATTGCCATGCCTTGAAGTGCTTAACATTAACACCAGCCATGGAAAGGTGGTCATCTGGGGAGTCACCAGCTACAGTAGGAAATTACCTGTTTCATTGAGGATGATTATTTCCCATTAATATTAAAATAATTTTGATCTCTTTTTTGTTAGTTCCTGTTATCCAGATGTGTGAAGTTGCACATTTCCACATGCCAAGGTGCTACTGAGTGCAATGTGTATTAGTAACCTACAGTACCTCATTATACCTTATTCTAATTCTGCAGCACCTTCAAGATACAGCTGTACTTTCATGATAAAAAATAAAAAAAACTCTGAACAGTGCTCAGTACAAACACCTACAGCATTCCAAATGGTGACAGCAAGTGCAACCTCTTAGCTGAAATAAGTGATAAGAAAAACAGACTTCTCATGATTATAACTTAGAGTTGAGAGATAATGAATAATACTGAATCCACTTGTCAAATGAGTCCAAAAAAGAGTCTCTCATATTTTTTAAAGGGGCAAACCCCATCTTCTACCTAGCAGACCAGCTTCCTGCATGCTCTGGAAATAAGTGTATATGATAGATCCAGAAATAGATAACTGCCATGGTAATGGATGCCCAGAACAACCAGTTACCCCCTCTGCCTCTCTGCCTTCCTCTTCATCCCCTACTTCCTCACCCCATCCAGGATTTCCCTTCGTGCCCAGCTGGATCCTAAAGGGTGACACACTGGCAGGGAGCCTCCACTGCCGAAATTACCTGGGTCTGAGCTGTCTGTGCAGACACAAATCACTGGCTCAGCAGCCGAGGCACTCAGAGCTGCTCTGCTGTGAGCACTTGGTGGCAGCAGAATTGCTGGAGCCCGGGTCAGCCTCTCACTGCTCACAGGGCAGGACAAGGAACAGGGGTGAGGAAACAACGGAACCGAGCATTCCATTTCCTCCAGCAGTCCTAAAAAACCATCTTCCCTACGCCAAGACAAACTCCAAAGTGTAATCTTTGCATTTTCTTTTAAAAAATCATCCAACTCCTACTTCTCTCTCTCTCTTTTAAGGACATCAGGATTTTTCAGTCATAAAAGAGTCTTTGTAATGTATTCATTTTGTGAGTCCTTTTGTTACCTCCATATAATTCTCCCAGACAATTATTACCACAGCCATTGTTACACAATCCAGTTAAAGTAGTTATTCTGTGCCTCTGTCTCTTTCTCCTGCTACGAAATGAAACGTTTGAATGAAGAGCTACATTCCTCAAGAAAATGAGCTCTCCAAAAGGAAGGTAATGGAAAGTACAAATTAATTAACAATGCTAAATTGTGGGCTGGTATTTATATCACATTAACAGACCAGGAATGAAGAAAAAGAAAGAGTTTATTTTCTCTGGCACAGGCTATCTTATTGGCATAGAAAATAGAAAAAAAAAATTCAAACTAGGAATATACAACCCCTTTCTCTTACTTGTTTTCTCTGCAGAAGTGAATGAATGAACATTTCCTGTCAGTTGATTACTCCCCAGAAAATGCTGCATCACTGACCCCCAACAAGTGAGAAATTCTCAAATCCTCTCCTCAGAATATCATAATCTCCTACCAAGGACATTTTACTTTGGTTTCTGCATCACAGGAGAATTATAAAAGTTTTCCTGTATGTCACTTTGAGACAACGCTGCCCACTGTGGTTAGACTGGCATGGAAAATACACATCTGAAGGCCAGAGTAGAATTGCAACTTTGTGTCATCTTCATCTCAAAAATCGATTTGCCCCTCAAATAAAAGGAGAATGGGATCATGTGCACTCATGTGGATCAGCTGGCAGCTAGTGCCACTTAAAAGAGGAGATGTCTCTCTCCTGTGGGACAATGCAGCACAGGGACAGTGGAGACCACGGACCACAGAATTAGGGCAAAAGTGAAACTAGGGGTAGAAGATTTCCATTTTCGCCATTATTCTCTCCAAGATAAATTGCAGCATATTTACTTGAAATAAAAATAAGCCTGATTGTGAATGAGCAAGTATCTTGAATACCAAAGAAAAGTAATTCCAATGCAATATGGTAGAATAGTCCAGGGATTTTTAATCTATATGCCTTTTAACCTGAATTCCTCCAAACAAGGTGTCATTCTAGAGACAGTAAGTGAAACAGATACAAAGACAAACAGTAAAAACTTGTTATTGATCATCTTGATTTTGTTTTCTTCCTTACTAAGAAATAATGCCCTGAAACAAATGCCCTCCGTGAAAGACATCCAATCTGCAGATCAGTTTAAAAAACAGACTCCCTGATTTGCTGCAGAGAGACAAAGTTTGCGGTGCCTTATATTTTGTTCAAAGACATTAATCTCAGAGGGGCACTAATCTGGCAGAATTTCCTGGTGTGATGGCAGACTTGGCAAGAGAGGATGGGATGAGAAACCCTGTATCTCTGTGTTTCTGTGGTGGGTTTTTCATTTCATACAAACCCTTTCATACAAACCCTTTTGTAACCAAAAGGGTTTAAACAAGGATGTGCCATTTCCCTGAACAGTGTTGGAAAGAAAGCAGATTGCTGGTTGCTCTCCAGAGCAGTAAAACAAAAAGTGTGATGGCATTATGGAACTTATTTTAGGTTTATATGCATCAGGAATTTGATCAGGATCTGTGCCATTGTTTCAGGTAACCTAATGAGCTACAGACAATGCTGACATTTGTGTTGCTTACTTTTTATGATTATTTTTTAGGTTACAACGTAATAAAACAGTTTCTCTATTGAAGAAATTGCCTAATTATTTTTTGCTCTGAATACATCTTTTAAACTTATTTTTTAGCACTGATATAAAGGCACTATTTTCATCTGGATAAAGTATTTTTACTACTTGTGGAATGTTATAACTTGAACTGCTTTCCTTGTGTTCCAAAGCATCATTCCTGAGCCTTGCTCCATTGCC
The DNA here is from genome assembly GCF_036417665.1 of Passer domesticus. Taxonomy (NCBI): domain Eukaryota; kingdom Metazoa; phylum Chordata; class Aves; order Passeriformes; family Passeridae; genus Passer; species Passer domesticus. The sequence goes on along the minus strand of NC_087478.1, from coordinate 76,252,099 downwards.
TGAATGCCAAAGCAAGAAGTGCTTCTCTGTGTTCTTGACTCAGCTTATTTCAGAACTCAGCTGTTTCCTCTGACATAGCCTAGAACTGCAAACTGTAACAGGGAAACAGCTTGGACTTTCTTTTTTGTCATACTTTAAATGTTAATGTATGCTAGCAGAATATACTTTCTTTTTTTCTCAAATGAACTTTTGCCTTTTGGGGCTCTTTCTCTAAGTTCAGGAGTTATCTCACTAGTGTGAAACCACACTCCCAGATCTACTGCTTACCTAAACATGGAAATGCAATCACAAATAACTATCTGCAAATATTTTAGGATGTTACCAAACAGTAAATTCGATAAGTTTACTTTGAATTTAAAACAGGAAAATACATTTATTCAATTAGTATTATTCAATTATCACATCTTAGCTGAGGGAGGTAAATTTCTAAGACATTTAAATTGAAATGCTGAGGGCCACTTGACCATATCAAACTGATTTTATATACACACCTTTTTTTAGCATGATAAATTAAAAAAAAAATCTGGCAAAAACTTGCTTTGTGTTCCCACAAATAGACAATTTCTATTAATCAAACTGTGTTTCAAGAAAGAAAAACACAAACTGCACAGAAGTGAAAGTTATATTTTAGGTGTCACACTAAATCTTTAGCTCAGTCTAAAATATTCTGTTTCTGTGCTTAATAACATTTTTAAAATTAAGCACAAGGTAGTAACCTAAGTAACTAGAGATCCAGATTTTCCTATTTTTTCAGCCAAAACCTCACTTTTCCATCAGTAAATTCTGTGTTTGAAAATTTTACTAGTCATACTGCTGAGAGACCTTCTATAAAACACAATTTTCCTATGAAACCACTTTTCCTAATTTATAACCAAAGGAACAGGGGCCAGAACTGTCAGTCAAACTTAAAAGGACCATTTGTAGTAGCACTAGAGACCACATGGGAAGATTTTGTCATTCTGCTAACAAATTCCTTGAAGCCCAACTTTACCTCCAGAATTCATACTTTTAGGGTAGAATTTTGGATATGCAGTCTGTCAGATGCATTTATCAGAAATTAATTTTTAAGTAAAATAATGCTGGTTTCCAGTTCTGTAGCAAAGCAAGAATTTTATAGAAATATAAACTATTTTTGCTGTTTCCTTTTCTACTTTCTTAAAGGTGTTTATATAGGGCTTTCAAGAGAGAAAAGCCAAGGATTTAAAAGCTTCAGCTGTGACCACACCAGCCATTGCTCCTGAATTTCTTACGCAGTTATTTAAGTTCTAAATACCAGCTCCCTGACGTGTGGGGTCATGGGTTGGAGACAGACACACAGTGCAACCCTGAGAGTCATCAGCAAACAGCAGTGAGTTTAATTAGGGGCTCTGAATTTCCTGGGCTCAGATAATTGATTGGATGAGACCTCTCTCTGCCCGTATATCTGCATCTAAGCTAGAACAGGGTTGGCTGAGATCCTTGTTTGGGTTTGAATCCAACCTATCCCTGCCTTATCCAGGGACTTGTTTTCTTCTAGGTTGGTTGAGTTTATGGGGCAGCTTCAGATCAGCTGCAATGGGACAATAGCTGCCCACTGAAAATTGCCTAAACAATCTCACAATAGCTTCCCTCCTTCATGTTCACAAACTCAGTTGCTCCATAACCTCCATGCCCATCTTTTGCTGGGATGAAAGTGGCAGGAAGATATTGTGTTTGCGGGGTTCCCAGATGGAGGAAGGAATGATAAATCTGACTCCATGTTCTCAGAAGGCTAATTTATTATTTTGTGATACTATATTATATTAAAGAATACTAAACTAAGCTATACTAAAGAATACAGAAAGGATACTTACAGAAGGCTATAAAGATAATAATGAAACTCATGACTCTCTCTCCAGAGTCTGACACAGATTATCCCTGATTGGCCAGTAAGTCAAAACAATTCACGTGAAAGCAATGAAACATGCTCCTGTTGGTAAACGATGTCCAAACACATTCCAAAGCAGCAAAACACAGGAGAAGCAAATCAGATAATTATTGTTTTCCTTTTTCTCTGAGGCTTCTCTGCTTCCCAGGAGAAGAATCCTGGGCAAAGGGATTTTTTCCAGAAAATATGGCTGTGACAGGATGAAAGGAAAAGTTGGAAGGGAGATTAGGTAAATTGCAAGTATCTGTTATCTAGACATGTGTTTTATAGGCTGCTCCTCCTCCAGTGCTAGAAAACACAAACATAAGAAGGCCACAGTGGGGAGAGAAGAACATTTCCCACAGCCTGGAAAAGACAAGTCCCTTCCAGGAATACAGAGGTCTGGAATGGGCATCCCTGAAGCACTTACCAGGAACAGCGGGGATCCTGTTCCTCTGGGTGACATCCCTGAGGGAAAAATGGGGATCAGTCTTGCACCATGTCAGAGGGATGTGCAGCACTCCTCACAGAAGTGAAGGAGAAAACTGGGGAGTCTCCAGAGGGCAGGGAGTTTGGAGAGCATCGGCAGGAGTGCAGGGAGGGGCCTGATCTGCTGCCAACACTTCCATGGATGCCAACAGGAGAAACACTGGACCCAAAGGAGAGGAGTGACTCAGAGCCTTGCTGCTTTCTGAAAACATTTTCCCTCTCAGCATTTTCACAGCTCATTTTATTTGCAGTTTGGGGTATTTTTTTCCCCATCTTCTTCTCCTTCATGTAATTTTTGGAGTTTTTCCTACTTCAGCTGAATGGTACAAAGAGCTGAGGTGGCTTTTTTTTGTTGTTGCTTGCAAAACAGTTTAAATATTGCAGGGCAGGAGCCAATTGGAGCTGAGAGGTAACCACAGCCAGTCCAATGAGAAGGATTAATATATTTTCTATCTCATTAAAGGAACAGCAAATCCCTGTGCTCTGTTTATTAAAGGTGCCAGAGCACAAGGCTCTCACTGCGAGCTTCAAAAATTAAATACAGAATTGCCTGTAAGGGAAAACAACCAACCTCCATCATTTTGGTAGCATTACAGTCCCAGGAATAGCCACAGCAATTTGCCTTTGGTGCAATCCTAGTTTTTCTTGCCTCCCTGCATTCTCCTTCTTCATCTTGTATGGGAAACTGCGCTCAGACTGATTTCACATCTGATGTACTCCTGCTCCAAGGAAGTTTATGCAGTGGTGACAGCACTGCCACATTTCCATCTCCTTATGGAGCTTGGGAATGACACATCCTTGGGGATGCTCTGTCCTTCCAGATGGCCCTCGTGCTGCTGTCACATAGTTAGATTACAGGCAACTGGCAATTAACCTATTCTTTGATTTTATAAATACAGAATTAATTCTTCACCTCACCATGCTCCTGAAAAACAGGCAGTGAAGTTGCATGCGAATCCTCAAGACAACTTTTGGTCATAAAATGTCGGCATCAAAATTCAAACTTTTCTCAGCCAAGTGTGAATTGCAATGAAGGGAAAGAATTCCCTGTCCACAAGGAAATCCTGGGAGGTCTCAAAGTCATCAGATGTTGTGATGCGTGTTTTTGACTGTAATTTGGTCCTAGTAGTCAGATTTATACCCCTACCCCCTCCCCCACCTTTTTGTATTGTTAAAGACTCAACTGAGTTTTGGCAAGGCTGCAGGGGAACATCAGGGGAAGTTCAGGTGTTCCCACATTGCTGTTTTTCTCTGTGGGACAGACTCCATGTCCCACCATGGAACGTGGCTATTCTGCCTAAAAGTGAGTAGGCCAATAAGAAAAACATCCTTTTCCCCCTGCTGTAAAGTTTCTTCTGCCAAGTACATTATATCATGCTAAACTGAACTCTAAACTCAACCTCCTGCAGAAAATTGCTGGATGGTCAGTTTAATTTAAAATTTTTAGCCAATCCAGAGCAAGAAGAGAATTTTGCCCCTAATGACTCAATTTTCTGGGGCAAGCTCATTGAAAACCAGGAATGGTTAAACATTGCATGTGTTGTATGCAGTGTATTATCAAGTGCTCAGATATCACGAGCAGTAAAATACATGTGAAGTGTTTCCATGGCCTGACAGGGGCCTGGACTAAAGAAAAGGAAAGAAATGAAGTTTTCCTATTACTTTATCCCTGGCTTTCACAATACCCAGTTGTCTTCCCTAGGGCCTGTCCCAAACTTTGCAGCCAGTTTTGAATTTTGACCTTGAGCCTTTAATGTATTTACCATGTGCTAAAGAAATCCAGTCCTTCCCAGTCAAAGGCTGCAAGAATCAGTAACTGACCCTTTTTGGAAGCAGTCACATTTTGATTTTTGCTGGTGCATTCCCCCTTGACTCCATTCTAAGCTGCAGTGTGATCTGAGGAAATGCTTGTTAGGCCTTGTCCTTGACATCCCCCCCTGGGCTCAGTTCTCTCTGAGCTTAGCAAGAAACACTGTCTGCTCTCAGGAGCTCTGAACGAGCTTCTGCTTTTCTCATGACCAGCCTTGGAAAATGTTTCTCTGGCCTGAATGGCATAACATTCCTATTCTCACACTTTTTTTTTGAGTGATCTCAAGCACACTCATTCAGGACAATAGCATACCAACTTTCAGATATTCCTGGTTTCCCTTAGGTCATCAGTCCATAAACCTACACATCAATATGCTTTTTAATCCCAAATCTTTGCATGTAACTCTGCTAGCAGTTTCCCTTTGTCTTAGGTCTCACTTCCACTTCATTAAGATTTTTGTCTTTGTAAAAGCCTTAGGCATAAATGAGCTTTTTATATTTGTATATTCTATAAAACTGATATTACTTGCAAGGAGATAAAGATTTGAAGACTGATGCAGCACTTAATGTTAGGTTTGGATATTTTGGGCACACAGACAAACAGATGCAATCAAACTTAACACTCACTAAATATATCTATCTTGCCTTGAGTACTTGTTATTAAAGTCTAAAATTAAATTAAAACATGCAGATTTAAAATTAAATTGAATTCTGCAGATTTAAAACTGGAAGCTGTAGTTTTGATTATCATACAGTACTGAAGGGGTTAAGCATTTTTTCTGAAGAACTTTAGAGGCACAATGGAGAAGCACAGAAGCATAAATCTGAAGGTTAAATTTGTATTGGCTTTGCTCCTCCTTCCCATAGGAGCACAGATGGTAAAAACCTTTAAGCTACCCCTGCTATTACTATGGAATAAATGAATTGCCAGGTTTCTCCCTCACAATGCTAACTATGGAAGGCAACTTCCTACTCACATCTTGATCAAGATAATTTAAATGAAAAACTGTTGTTTATTTGATATGAAAAAAGACAATAAAGGAAGAGAAAAAGAAAGAAAGAAAAAGACATCTTTAGAAGTTTTGGATCACCCTCTGGACTTGGAGCAATCACTCCTCAGCTTCTGCATAAAAAAGTCACAGGTTATTTGTTGTGGTGGCTGCAAAAGATCATGACACTGCAGAAGTGGCTTTCCTGAAGGGAAGGCAAAGTAAAAAGAAGCCATCCTTGCATGTGGTTTCCTGGTAAGATAGCAAGGCAACATGAGTGATAAAGAAAACAAGGCAACTCAAAGCATTAAAAACATACTGGAGGGAAATATTGTCTCTGATGCTGTGATTAAAATAATCTCTTGGAAAAGATGAACCCCATTCTGCTCATGCTTCTGCGAGCCTCAGTGAGGAGTTAAGACAACCTTAACTAACATTAAGACCCTGGTAGGCTTTAGGAAAGCATCTCTCTTCACACATAAGCAATTAAAGCAGATGAAACAGAGATTTCAGCTGCTGTTCTAATGTTAAAATGTGGATGAAACACAACCAGGATTTAAATCTCTATGCCAATACATTTGTTCAAATCCAGTGATAAAAAGGAGCAGACTGTGAGAACTCAGTGAGATAGGTCTTAATTAAATAACAATAGGAATTGAACCTCAAAGGTCAATGCAAGCATTAACTCCTGTGTGCTCTGCCTATAGTTAGTGATTTTTATCATCTCTTCTTAATCCTCTCTATAGTGAAATTAAAGGAAATAAAAAGAGCTGTAGTTTCACTGTAGTTTGGTTTTGGTTGGTTTGTTGTTTTTTTCCTCTGGATGTCTAGGGCTTGTATTTTTTAGCCATTCAGCCAGATGATATTCCCAGTAATCACCTTGTTCCAAGAGCTGCAGCTTCACGAGCAGCTTGAGGAGTCCCAGCTCAGCAGCAGGAGATGGCAGCCAAGGAAACCTGCAAATATGTTTGATTCTGTATGTTCTGTGAAGGCAACACTATCAAGTTAATGGGGTTGGGTTATACAGCTAATTTATAACTTGAGGTGCCAGTGCAATAGGTCTGAGCATGAGGAAATTCAACTTTATTTTAAAAGGGAGAGATCATTAAAAGAATATTTGTTTTTCTTCAGTCAAGTTATACACAAGTGCCTTTTCCCTTTATTTGTCATGGTATATAATTTGGAAAATATTAATAATTCCTCTTTCAAAAATACAAGTAGTGAAATGACATGGGCACTGAAGCATTCAGATGGAAGTGATATCATTAAAAATAGGAGAAATACAGTAAGGAGAAAATTAATAGTTACTTGTTCTCCTCAGAAAAGTTCAGCAAAATACTTCCTCTGGCTTATGAATTTAGTCAGTTGTGCTTCATCATTTGTACAGGTGAAAGCAAGTTATTGCACTACTGAATAACACAATTAGATTTTTTTTTTTTTCTGAGCTCTGTTGGGCCACTTTAGAGCTGCTGCCTGCAGCATAGAAACTGGCCCCACCACACAGTGGGACTGGTTCCATGGAATATGATCAGGAAGAGCAGGGAGAAGGGAGATCACTTGCTCTGGACCAGTACAGGTGGATCAATGACTGGAAACTCACTATCTTTAGCATTAAGGGACTCTCAGGCAAAGATATGGGAATAGGAATAACAGTTCTTTACTAGGAAAATTTAAAAAATATACAAATGTCTGATTAAATGGTGGCTGCACTTGCCTGGAAAAAATCAGCCCTGTTTATCTGTCAGGGAAACCCACATCCACAGGCCTCCCTGCTCCAGGGCCTCAAGCACTGGCCTGGAGGAGCCCAGGGCTACTGCAGCTATTCACAGGCTGCTTGCAGAAAGCAGCCAAGCTAGCAAGTCTTGGGTTTCCCACTGTCAGGATAACCTGAGAGTTCCTTTTTCCCAGCCTGATGGTCAAAGAAGGAGTTGGGATTCTTTGGCTCTGCTTCACAAGGTTGTTTATTACAGATTATCTAAAATATTCTTTTTCAGACCCACAGAGGTCTGATCTGCAGGTCTGTCAAGGGCACACTGCTCTGCCCCTGGGCTGGTGTCTACATGTTATAAAATGAATACATTTTATACGTGTACTTTATTTATCATCATTTTCCAATACCTATAGCCTATGTTAGACTGTCTACTTCTACTCTTGACCAATCTAAATGTGCCACCATCACCAAGAAGATGGAGGCTAGGAAGAAGAAGGAAGAAGACAACGCCCATGTCCCTCCATCTTGCCTCCTAGACCCCCTATAATAAAATCCCCAAAACTCTACTTTTTCACCTGGTGATTAATTCATTATTACTCTACTTAAATTTCTGTGACTTGTGATTCTTCATACAAGGTTGGTAATTTGCTCCATGGGTTAAGATTGAAATCCCAAGTGTCTTTGGCTTCCTGTCAGGGGCTCGTGTCATCCGGGGCACCCAGAGGGGTGTCCTGGGTTCTGACAAGGAAGAAGTGAAAAAAAATCCTCCCAGCTGCAACTCAAGTGTTACAGGTGTGGTCCCACAGAGCCCGAGCTGTCAGCAAAGGAGGATGAGATGGGAACCAGAGGCAGAGGGGCTCCAAGGGAAGATGAGATGTCCCAGAGAATGCTGCTGGTGCCATTGGGCTTGGGGTGAATGACCCCAGGCAGATGCACTCAGATGGATTCAGAACAGACAGAGCTCCTTGGCACCTGCTTAAAATCCCTGTGCACGAGCTCTAACATCCCCCACAGCTCTGCACATCTTTGCCATGCTCATGCAGACAGTTCTGGGCTCAGAAGACAGCTGGGGTAGCTCTGGAAATCCTTCCTGCTACTTGGAAGGACTTTGTGAAGACCTACAGCAGCACTGCTGTACTGTTCTGGCACCTGCACAAGCTCATTTCAATCTCATTTGAGTGCATGTGATCTGGCACTGTGCTTTACAAGAAATGCTTTAGGCTGTTTCTAAAGAAAAGAGAAGAAATTTAGTTCCTCGTGGCAGCAGTCAGATGTTCCAGTCCATAGAAACTTCATTTCCTTTCCTGAGTCTCCCACCCAAATAAAAACTTGTTATTTGAGCAGGAAATGACATGGAGGTCCTATGAAAAAAGTTTTCTGCACTAGAAAGCCCTGAGTGTACACTGCAAACATCCACTGTTGAAAAAGCCCCAGGGGAAAACACACCACCCAAACTGATCACTAAAATTTCTGTCATACTGTACATACAGGAAAAACAACCTTAACACTGACCTTTCACAACCTTTTTATGATTTACTTGGTAACCTTCATGTCATTCTTTTAAATACAGTTGTTTGTAATGTCACAAAAATTGGCAAATATCTTTCTTGACACCAGAAGTACCCATTTTCTTTCGTGTAATTACTATTTCTAGGAACTGACAATGACAGCAGTAGCAGAGCTCTTTCAGAATGCCATGATGAGTGCCAGAGCAGTGATCCCAGGTGTTCTGCAGCTCTCACCTCCCTCCCAAGGTGTGACCCTGTTTGGGTGGAACATCCACAGTTGCTCCCCAGCAAAGAGTGAGCCCACAGGTGGTTCATGTAAGAGAAGTACCAGGAGAACTTATTCCGCCCAATCTGCTGTAACTATACTGAACTCAATCACTTATTTGAAGAAATAAAATGTTGTTCCCTACCCTCCTGTATACTGAGCCACATTTCAGATCCAATCCCACACCACAAGTCACTTGCAAATATTTCTCAGCATTTATTTCAGAAATTTCACTTTCAGCATAGCAGCACATAAATTCAATTTGGACAAATAAAAGGAAAAAGCAAAAAGCCCTCTCTGTTCAACCCTGCATTTTTTATGTTTGACTGAGGACTGGCATTTTTTCCCAAAGTGTTTGTTGTGCTTTTCTCTATGTGCATGCATCTTTTCCCAAAGTACAGACTTAACAGAGTGACTCCACCACAACTGGCTACTCTCCAGCACTTCCACACTCTAGGAAGAAATGCTTCTATGAAAGAAAGAGACACATTCCCTCCTGCCTGAGGTTTGTTGGGTAGCAGAGATTCACTGGCAAAGGGTTTTGGGGCATATAAGTGTCACTCATTTCTAGTTACTGACTCTCAACAATCACATCCCCCTGGTGGGCTGCCTTGCTGTACTTATACACCAAATAAAATTTGGAGCAAGGGGAGTCTTTGAACTATGCAATAATTAAACTAAGACTGAGCAAAGGAAGAAAAAAAACCCAATCAAAGCAACTTTGACCTCGGAATAACTCGATATCATAGCTAGATTCAATTTAGCTCAGTATTTTTAGGAAAAAAAGAAAGTATAAAAGGAAAACAATAATCTATCAGACTGAGAGTTTAAGAGATTATGTTTTCCTACAAGGTGAAGCTGTGGTTGAGATCTCTTTTTCATCTCAAGAAGCTGTGCTAGCTGTAACTCCTCTTAAACCAGTATTGGACTGGAAAATTTGACAATGTGATTTGATGTCACATTGGAAAATTTGAGTTCCTAGAATAAATAAAGGGCAAAAAGGAGGAGGGAGGCAGGAGAGGAGCATTAAGAACCAGGGAAAAAGGAAAATGGAAACAGATGAGCAACCTGAAAAGCAAAGGCCCTAAAGCTAGTTTTCCACACCAGCTGTGACACAATCCTCTGCCTGGAAACGCTGTGGATATACCACCCATCTGTGTGACCCATGTGCCCTGGCAGTGCACAGCCTTCAAATACTGATACACTCACACCACCAGTTATATTTCATGGCCTGGAAACAATAGCAATGGTGATAAGAGAAATTTAGCAGATTAATATTGGTAGCAAAATGCTCAACAATACCTTTTCCAACAATGTTACAGAGATAGGAGAAAGCCCTAATGAATTATGGGCAGAGCAGAAAAATAATAAATTAAATTACAAGTGATCAGCAACTCAGTATTTTGCATGAAAAATCAATTTTCTATCTCAGCTCTGTAATACAGCCAGCAAAAGAAAGAACCAAGAATATTATCTCCTCAGAATCCCAAACTGCCCAAGTAGAGACCTCATTGCTATTTTTCTAAGTCACTAAAGCATCTCCCTTTTGTACTGGGTTTTTTTGCATTTCTCCTTTTACCCTCTGCTGTCTTGGTGACCTGGTAACTTTAGAGGTGGAACTGATAGTGCTGCCTAATTTCTAGACAATATTTGACATTGTGAGGCCTCTTTTCCCTACTTATGACTTTGCCAAACTCCGTTACAGGTGAGTTTTACCATTCCAGTTATCAAGCTTAGACAGGACGCTGGGTGTTTTTAATTTAATTTCATTTCATTCCAAGGGAATCCACTCTTCTTATAAAAAAGCCAATGGGAAAAGATGTGGCCTTACCCTGGGAAAGGTAAACACATAAACTTAGTGCTCCTTTTGTTGAGCAGTGCCCAAATCCTTCCCTATGATTCATATCCTGAAATTCTCAGGACACAGCTTGCTCGATGGAACAAAAGCCTTCTGTGGGGAACATGAAGTTTTGGCAAATTTTTGCCCAGTTGCAAAATCTTTACAAAATTGTACGTGTATTGTGTTTGTACAATTCTTTCTAGGCCTCACAGCTCATTTGTTTAACTATTTTATCCTCATTGAGACTGATGCAGGAGAGACTAAGCAGAATACTCCCTGAGACTGCAAATTTAAGCAAAGATCTCAGGAAAAGTGTTTGGAAATGGCGCTCTGGAGCACACTTATCCAGCATGACTGGAAACCCAGAGGGGAGAGGACACCAGCTAAATGAACCAGGAGCTGAGGCTCAGAAGAAACCTGTGACTGGATTGAGGGTGCAGAAAATAAGATCAGTAGAGGCTGAGAAACAAAAATTAGGTGGAGATGGCTAGGACACAAAGACTGGTGACCCAAAGCCAGGAATCACAGAATATCCTGAGATGGAAAGGACCCTCCAGGATCACTGAGCCCAGCTCCTGGCTCTGCTCAGGACACCCCAACAATTCCACTCTGTGCCTGAGAGCGTTGTCCAGATTCTCCAAAATCTCCTGGAGCTCTGGCAGCCTTGGGGCCGTGACATTCCCTGGGGAGCCTGGGCAGTGCCCACACCCTCTGGGGGAAGAACCTTTCCCTGCTATCCAGTGTGACCCTGCCCTGACCCAGCTGCAGCCATTCCCAGGTCCTGTCGCTGGTCCCAGAGAGCAGAGCTCAGGGCCTGCCCCTCCTGTTCCCCTCAGGAGAAGCTGTGACTGCCATGGCTGCCCTCAGTCTCCTCCAGCTGAACAGACCAAGTGCCTTCACTGGGAAAATGTTCATAACACGGCTGGAAGCAAAATAAATGAAAAAGTACATGATGCTGTCTTTTAGGATGATGGAAGAGAGCTCACATCCCAGGAAAACCAGAGGAGTTTGACCCCTGTTAATGATCAAGCTGAACATGAGTACAATGCTGAGCAGCAGGATTTTGTTTTGGTTTAATTTGCTACTAAAAAAAACTGGGTGATTTCGTAAATGCATTAAAAGGACATTATTAAGATCAAAAATCCTACTGTGGAGAAGTCAAAAAAATGCCCTTGAGTGACATGGAATTACACTGCCTTTGTTTTGCCTTTTATTAGGTCTTTATTTGATTTTATAACCCTGGTGATGCTTTTCAGTACAGCCTGTGCATTTGTTTATATCTGTGTGTGATACTCACCAGTGCAGATTTTATGTGGGCAGACATTGAAATATTCTCTGTCTAACACTGGAGATGGCAACCAGGCTGTGTTCAAAATTCCACTGTCGGACAGGTCAGAGACAGGAAAAAAAATAAGCACAGCAGGTAAAACATCTCCCACAAAGTAGCCCCTTTAGACTCACATCCAAATCCAATTAAACTTTGCAAAAGCATCATTCTGTAGCTCTTTCTTTAAGATTAATTTCAATTAGCTTCAGATCAGGGCATCAGCAAGATTTTTACCCTGCCTGGTGGTATTTTTTCACCAGTGCAGGTTTCCCATAGGGAATATCAAAAAGCCATTGACTAGCTATTGAGCAGGAGGAAAGGGGCCACTCAGAGACTCTGTCTCTTTGGATCTTACACACTCCTGCTAGATCTTTCATCTTGTCACTGAGAGTGGAGTGACATTCTTCTCTTGAAAGTCAGCAATAAGTTTCCTGGTGTAGTCTTGACAGGATTTGTTTTCAGGGGAGCTAATAAATGATAGCTCCAGCTGGAGGCCATGCACGGCTGTAGGCACACATTGCTGCTACTAGTGTTAGAAGGCTGCCTTTTAGGGGTCATGTAAACATGCTGAAATAAATGTTTTTATCACACTGAAGTTGATGGGATGTAAGCTCAGTTCCTAGCAGCAGGCTAGGAACTCATATCCAGTACAATAGTACAATATCTGGGAAAATAGGTGTTCTCTACTTCCTTATCTTGGTAAAAACTTGTGAGCAACAAAATCTTCTGATGATGCCCTGGAGGAGGAGCAGCAATGAAATGCTAGAATATGCACCAGTCCATGCTGGAATATGCCCTGCTGTGTGAGATGAAACAGAGAGGTGTGGCAGAAAAGGCAGGGTAGGTCACAGGGTGAGGGACCATAAGCAGTGCCCCAGCAGCTCCTGGAGGAAGGTCTGATGCCTGCCTCAGACTCATCTGTGCCTCTGGAAGCAGCTGCAGTGCTGAGTTACTTGTCTGGGCACTTGGGCCACTGGAGTTCACTTGGCACCTCTTGATTTCAAAGGTGCCTGTCTCAAACCCACCACCACTGGATGAATTTTGCTCCAAGTCCAGAGGACAGTGGAGAAGGCATACATTTAGGACTGTTTACCCCTTCTCCTCCAGCAGGATTTTGTGAAAGCGGTGAGATACACATCCCAGCACAGCAGCAGCAAATTCTGGAGTAAAATCACATCTTTATGCTTTGGGGGTGATGCCTTAAGTTTTAGCCTTCTTATTATCCAGATTCCTTATTGTATTAGTATATAACTGGACTTGATATAAAGTGTTAGCCAGTTCTCTTCACAGGCCAGTTAGGCAAAACAATCCTTTTCCAGCCTGAGAACCAAGGACACCATTACAACTTCAGGACCAAGAAGTATAAACAATGGCAAATTGAGGAGAGCAGTTGGGGAGGATGGGACTTCATAAACTGAAGCTACAATTGGACAATTAACCCAAATACATAAATAGCCCAAAACTTCTAAAAGTGTAAAAACATATGACCTGCTGTCCATCTTGGGTGTAGCCTCAGCCTGGCTCTTGTACTGCCCAAGGTGTATTCTTTGAAGGTCTTTTCAATAGATACCTACTTTATTCTGTTAACACTGCCTGGCCTCTGTTCTAGGTAGCCTCTCAAGGCACCAGGGGTGGCAGAAGGGAGCTGCCCCCAACAGCAAGGTAACACCACTTCAGTGGCTGCACTGCCACCCAGCCCATGGGCATGCTCCAGATTAGGCTGGGATGGAATTCATGATCCAACCTGCAATTTTCATCCTTCACTGGAAACATTCCCACAGAGTAGGAACAGCCTCCGAGGGGGTTGTGGCAGATCATGCAGTAAAGAAAGCCTCTTGCCTATCCACCTAAATCCACTCAATAAGAGGCTGCACCACCACTGGAAAATATTTAGAGGTCTCTAATTGGAAAATGTTGAGAACTCACTGATTTAGAAGGATCAAGCAATTATTCAGCTTCTACAGCAAAACAAAAGCCACAGAAGTGTTGTGGAAGCGGAGTGACACACTTGCAAGCAAAAGTATTGGTCAGGACAAAGTCAAATGAGCCACTTCTAGAGCCTCTGTCAGGTCAGAAAATAAGGGCCTGTTTTAAGTAGTGCTTTAAAGCACCAGGCTGTGCTGATGTTCCTTTCTCTTTACTCGTAGCAGCTCCTCACTTTCTGGACATTTATAATGAGAGCCATGAGGGGAATTTGATTGCTTAGGAAACTTGCACTCAACAAGTGCAATGGCCCCAGCAGTACCATCACACTCTTTGCAGAGGCAGCTCTGTCATTCCAGGGCTGCTGTAGGAGGCATTCACCCTCCAAGCTCCAGAAGAAATCCAAATTATTAACCCCTTTCAGAAGGCACCAGGGTGAGAATGAACACAGCGTGGTAAAAGCGTTGTTATCTATTTGCAAAGGTAACAATTGCAGTTCCTGCCATCAGATTTCATGCATGAGCATCTACTCCAGGGCTGTGCCATCTCATACCTGGCAGCTCCATGGCTGCACAAGGATGCACACATGAGGAGAGTAGGAAAGTCAGAGGAGGAACTGCACTCCCAGCTGAGATGCTGTGCTGCCCTGCTAAGGAAACAGCAAAAAATTAAACTTAATGGAGATGTTTTCCACTGCCCAATTGGCATCACATCCATGCTGCCATGGCAGGCACAATTATTAACACAGGGCCCCAGAGCAAAGCCATCCCAGGAAACAGCACTTGTAGAGACTCCTGCAGCAAAGCCATCCCTCAGCACCCCACATTCAGCAGCAGAGAGGGAAAACATCCTGTCTGTTCCTGAACACCTGCAGGACTGGGACAACCCAGCCAATGACTCACATCCAGCCTTTCTACTTTTAAAAAACATAAACAACTAATCACACTTTTCCAAAATTGGCATTTTTAAAAAATATCCAGATGCTTTGTCTGCTCTGCAGCAGTGTCACCCAGCTTATGTAAGTGGGCAGAAAATGGCAGAATCAGAAATTTCCCAAAAAAGGCCCTTTGGGGCCAATGTCACTCAGACATTTCCCTGTGTCCTCACAGTTTATATGGATTTGTTACATTTTCTGGTTTAATTTGGGTGAATTGCAAGAAGAGGCGTGAACTATCTTACAGTGCCATGCTCAATTCTTTGTTTTGAAAGGGCCAAAGTGACAATCTGTGAAATCTTGAAGGACTAGGAGAAGCAAATTCAACTCACAATTAAGTGTCCATTTCTGCATGAGAAATAATAATACCTCTCAAAGCAGCCACATAAGGCTTAATGAACCATCACAATCCAAAATAAACTTAATAAGCCTGAACTGATGAAGACAAAGATAATCACAAAAAAGAAAGTTCTGCTTCTGTAGTGAGATGAACCTGGGTGTGATCACCACAGCACCAGTAGCAGGGATTCCTCTCCCCAAAGCATCCCATGGGCTGGAGGAGAATCTCAAAGCTCCTCAAAAGGGCTGAAAACAGATTGTACTAAACCAGCACACACTTCATGCCCACCCAAGTGAGAACCAGAGCTCACCTGAGTTCACAGTTCAGGTTATAAAACTTGATGCTTCTAACAAAAGTGTTCCCCAGAATGATGCCTGGGGCCCTGCCACTTGACAGTCCTCAGGTGCACACTCCAGTGAAAACAATTTAAGGATATAAGGGAAGAGGAAAAAGAGGAAATATCTTCATAATGTTATATTTTTTAAGTCTTTCCTTAGTTTAAATTGATCTAGTTCCCAAACAAGGAAGGATTAAAATGGAAGAACAAACCAGTAGACCATCAAAAATAACAGTGTGATAAGATCTCCCTAGTCTCACTTTTCTGTTTGTCTTGCTGGAGCCCTGTTCAGCTCCATTACTTTGTCTTGTTATCCTCTGGCAGGTTGTGGGAAGAAATAACCATGAAGAGAGCTCTTCCTCCTCACTAGTGCAGGCAAGGCTCTGGTGTCAAAGGTTTAAAATCTTGAACATGGGAGAGGGAATTTTAAAGCAGTAACCATTAGTTTTTTACATCTCTTTTAATTTTTTTTTTGCATTGAATTTTGTCTGAATGCTGCCCACATATTGGGATATGCTCCCAAGAGTTGCAAACAGCAAGATGGTTCCTCAAATCAAGGAGTGCTGACATGCAGAGTTACTGCAGCAATGCAAATAATTTTGTCTTGTCCTATATAAACTCTTCCACTACAAATAAATTTTTATATGTTTGCATGCTTGATTCCTTCACCTCGAGCTTCTTCTCACAGCCAAAACCAAACACATTCCAAATTTTCCTTAGGGATCAAAACTTATTCTCTCTTTTATTTCACACCAAAAATATAGCTGACCCAGTTACCATTGAGATGTTCAGTCAGAAACCAGCTGGGGAAAGCAGGATGAATGACATTCTGGATCAAATGCATAATTAAGGCAAACTAAATACAGCTGGCCATAATTTTTCAAAGGAAAGGATTTTATATAGCTTTTTGTACACCAACATCTTTCAGTATTTTTTATGTTGTCAAAATTTTTGGGTTTTTTTACTGTCTCACATATTTTGAAAAAAGCTATTTCTACCAAAGCAGCTAGGAACTCTTAAGAAGAAAAAATAATCAAAGCATGTTTTCAACAAGATATTTGTTTTCAAGTACAATTTTTTTTGTAGACTGTAACTTCTCTCTCCTGAAATTACAACATCATCAAAAAATGGAAGCATTGAATTTTTCTCTGAAAACTTTTACCTAAACTTATTTGGTTTTTTCCTCCTTATTTTTTAATTTAAAAAAGTCTTTAAAGTAACAATTATTTTTCTGATTAGATCAATAATCTCTGCTTAACTGACATCTGCTTGCAAGGAGGTTATTTACAATTTTGAGTTGATTATCAGCACTTTCATGTCCCCAAAACTCTACATTAAACTCTACTCTTCTGGTCGGAACATTCAGAAGTTTTCCTTGCCCTCCTTTATGTGTGGGTGATATTAGGTCACTTTTTGCCATTTGATTGCAACATGAACACAGTAGATTATTTTTATTAATTCTTCATTCAAGAAGAATTGACTGAAATGCTGAAGTTCACATTGATTGAAATGCTGATTACAATTAAGTTGTTTTAGAAATTCCAAATAGAACTTCCTTTAATCAGTTCAGACTGGTCTTAGAATTTTGTTGGAAGCAAAGTTAATCATGAAGACATGAAGTCACATAGAAATGTTTTCTTTTGTTTTAACTTAATTATCTTTTTTTAGATACCTTTGTCCATCTTGACATTAACCTTGTTTGATTTCTTTGACTCCAAACTATTCTTTTTTATAGCTTGTTTGCACTTTGAGAAGGAAATAAGTTATTTGCAGAGATCTTGCCTTTGTAGCATGTGTGTGTGTCTGCATGTCTGTGTGTTAATCCACGAATTTTCACCTGCTCTGGGAAATTGATCTTGGACCAAATCACAGGAATGCACATGGCTGGGTACATGGCAATTATGTTCTTGCTAAGCTTCAAATTAATTTAGATTGGAAAGATCCTTCCATCATTATATATATTGTGTCATAGTAAAAGAGTTGACTTGTCCCACCTGAGACAGGATGGCACTTAGATATAAACCTCATGAATAAATTTAGTCCAGTAAGATTGAAGATATTAAATATTTAATTATCTTTATGTGTTTTATGATCTTCCACCAAAGCTTTATTTTACTATGAGTTTAGAGAAACTGTTTAAACTTTACAACTTACTTTCTTATTATTGAATATGATAAGCTATAAATTTTACTGTAGAGAATTCAGGTTCTTACACTATCAGTCTTACTGCAGCCCATATTGAGAATTAGTAATGTCAAAAAGAAGCAAAAGTGGGACTTACAGTCTCAGATAAATTAGGACAAAGTTGCATGAGATTGATATTCAAACTAAACCTTTTCAGAAGACATGGAAAATCCTGATAATTTCTGTTTTCCCCTCTCCTGGGTGCAGAATAAACAAACTTCAGCAGCTGATACAAGAGAGAATCTGTTCAGATGCTTCTCTGGTGAGCAGAGAGCAGCAGAGTCCTATGGAAATTAAAGCATTTCTCTAGTGCTACGAGATGTATTAAGAAGGAATTTGGGAAACAGAGCACTTGGAAGCAGAACAGGGGGACAGTCAGGCTAAAGAAATGAAGTTATCAAAACATGACAGTACAGTAACAAGAGGGATCTACACTAAGCTGATGAAAAGCGACACAGAAATAGGAATGAAAGCTGCTTGTCAAATTTAACTACTCAGTAGGCAAGAGTTTATTTGGGTGGAGATTCTCCAAACAGCAGGTATGTGCTGGGAGAGCATTTGAACTTCATTGTATGGCTGCAGTCCCCCAGTGCTAGCTGAGCTAGTCTGGCTCTCTGAACTGCTCAGGGAGTGCACGATTGCCAATATGAGCTCTGAATTTTCTGCCTTTTGCAAGTTCCATTATTTTATCACTGTAGTTTGGGGTTTTTTTTTTTTCCCCATATATACACAGAGATTATGATTGTGCTCACAGAGCTGCAACAAGTGAAGAGAAACCTGGCTGCCCTGGCAGCATTCCTTGATACACTTTGGGCAGCTTCTGATTGCATTCCCATCTCTCCCACAGCAGTCCCCTGTGCACAACAAGGGAAAAATACAGGCAGCAGAAAAAGCACTCCCAGAGCACCAAGCTTGGACCAGCCCCTTAACTGCCTGTGGCACATGAGAAATGAGGATAGGTGGGGCTGATCTAACAGGGGCTGTTGTTGGCCAGTGAATATAAATTTCATGTTTGGGTGTCCTTCGTGCTGTGGAATTTTAATTTTTTTTCTGGTGGAGCTGACTTTTGAAGGTGGCTTTTCTTGAGCAGCCCATGCAGAGCCATTGTCTGCTAGGAGGCAATTAGCAGGAATTAGTGCAGGAGCTTCTCTTGGCTTCCATCCATGGGAGCAGCTCGGAGCTACTCACCTTCATGCCAGCCTGGGAAGGCTCCTCTGGCAGGGATGCACTGTGCTGCTCAGCTCCTCTGCACAACATAAATTAAGACTTATGCAAAGTCAGATTTTTGCCTGGGCAGTGGTTAATTTAAAGCTGACTTTTTGCTGCTAGTTACTGTCTCTGCATAATGGACAAGGGCACTTTAGGTCCCCACCTTTTTGCTGCTGATCAATTGATCTGAAATGTTGGCGTGGTCATTCTACATTTAGCATCTTTGGGAACCACAGCTGGAAAATTAACAGTTTGTACATGTTTCAGTTCCAGTTATTGTAAATTAGTCATGGGATATACAGATTTGTCATGCCAGTCATTCCAAGATGAACTGGTAGGATGAACAAAATTATTTTAGAGTTTAGCAGTATCACTGTGTGTTCAGCATCAACAGCCCATGCTTAGACAGTCATTACCTGATTTTGAAGGGGTTTAAGAGACAAGATGGAGTGGCTGAGGCAAAGAGGTTCACAGATTTCCAAAGGAGTTCAATGGATGCCTTGAGGAAGCTAGGAAAGAAAACCAAGTCTCCAAGATACAACAACCCTTCTCTTTACGGCCTGTTCATTTTCATCTCCTGATTACTGAGAACCCACAGCTCTCAGCTAAAGAGCTGAATGTTATGAGATGGTCAAGGGCTTCAGGAGAGGGACTAAATCAATTCTGTGTATAAATGTGGTGCCTCACAACTGTGACTGACACCCCTAAAGCTGACACTTACAAATGCTAGACATACCACAGTGAATGTGTCAATTAGAATATCTGTTTCTTCACAATGTTCCTGCAAGCAAACAACAGTGCCATATATAAATACAGTTATTCCTTAGAATACTGACTTTAACTTACAGTTGAATTGCAATTGTGTTTTGTTTCCCACACTTGGTTCCTAAAGATAGATATCAATTTGTACTCTAAGAGTATCTTCACAGGAGGGTGAGGCTTCCTTAAGAATTACAGGAAAGATGCTCTTTAAATGGCAAGGGATACAGAGTAATGCAGGAGTCAACCATACAGAACCTTTGCTTCTTGACAAGTCCAAAAAAGTAAATTAGGATAAAAATAGGCTCTTGAGATACTGAATTTGTACTGCTAATGGATATATCAGAAACTACAGTAGAACTACATTCCCATACAGCTTAACTGAGGCTGCAAGAAAAATAGTAGGTTGTCCTTCATAAATATATTAAAATGCAGGAAAGTCTGACTTACATTCATTTTGTGAACTTTAAGATGTCTATTTCTATCTCTACACCTACATGTGTTCCCACAAAAAATACTGCATTAATTTACAGTTAAAGAATACAGAGGGTTGTATCCTAAGACTCTACCTAAAACACAATAGAAATTGTAATAATCAGAGATGCAGAAAGTTATACATTGGGGGAGAAGGAATAAATTCATAAAACTGACTAAAAATTGGGTTTGTGAGGGGAGTTTCAGTTCTTTTGTTGCAGCTAGAAAGGGGAATGGACAAAGGAGAGCCACGCTCCAAGATACGGCCAAATCTTGGTTAACATAAATCAGAATTAAGACTGATAGCAAGTATAACTTTCATTACAGATCTATATCTGATTGTCTTGATTTAAAATATTATATGAAATGTAGGAAACATTGGTGATAAAGATTATGTAGGATTTTTCCATCATTTCACTTCGGGCTTTTTTGTTTACAGTACAGCACCAATTTCTGATTATTTTTGGGTTCCTATTTGCACTCTTCACTTTTTGGACAGCAAATTCCAGATTCATTATGATGTTTAGGTTAAAAAAGGGGCTTTTAAAAAAAGCCTTCTCTAGGGCATCTGCTTTTTCTCATCCTGTGCTGCATATGTAAAGCCAGTAAAGGAGATAGCAGGAATTTTTCCACTTACATTAGTTACAATACTTCCTGCAGCCAAAGCCACACACCAAAACCCGAGATATGACAGCTGGGTCTCCACATTTTACTATCTTTTTTGGGATTCATGGGATTTTTACCTTCATTTTTCACAGATCTGCCACAGACAGGCTTTAAGGAAGCCCCATCACTGGGAAATACTTCTATTCTCCTAATTTACCGAATGAAAATAATGATACTTCCTTCACGTGCTAGAGTCCTCTAGGAAAAGCCACAACAATAAAAGCCCAACCAGTTGTTACAATTAGAGGAAATTTTCTATCCACAGCTGTTAGCTAAAAGAAACAGAAAATTTTACTGGCTGCATCTCACTGGTCCCAGTTAAGACTCTCCAATATCCACACACTTAGAGTTATGCTGGTTCTAAAAATCAAAAAAAAAAAAACAAAAAAAAACCAAAGCAATGACTTTGGTCTTCTACACAAGATCAAACCACCACTGCCATATAACTCAAAATGCTGCCCAAGTATAAGTTCACTCTCCAATTTTACATATGTTCAGGAAGCACTGGCAACTGAGTGCAGTCCAGGCAGGTTTTATTCTACAGCAAGTATTCTCTGTCCTCTGGCAGCTGGGGCAAAGCTGGAATAAGGTGCTCTGTGCTTAATTTGATGGGAAAAAAAGTGATATCTGATAAGGACCCAGTTTTGTCATCATGATATTTTATGAAAAATCCCTTCACCAGGATTTCTTCTCCTGGGACGAGGAGAAGCCTCAGAGGAAAAGAAAAACAATATTATCTGATCACTTCTCCCTGTGTTTTGCTGCTTTGGAATGTGGCAGGTGCATCTTTGATTGGTTCCATGTGAATTGTTTTACTCAATGACCAATCCCAGTCCAGCTGTGTCAGATGCTATGGTCTGTCACGGGTTTTTATTATTCATTCCTTTCCTAGCCTTCTGATGTATTCCTTTCTCTATTCTTTTTAGTATAGCTTTAGTATAGCATTCTATAATGTAATGTAATATAATATAATAAATCAGCCTTCTAAGAAATGTGGAGTCAGATTCATCTCTTCCCTCGTCCTGGGACCCTCACAAACAACAACCCCAACACCAGTTTCAGCTCCTGTAGCACCGTGGCCAAACACCCTGTGTACAGTGTAATCTGTGCAAGGCCACCCCTGGATTGATACCTGCACGTTACAGGGGCCCACGATAAGGTCCACTGCCCACAACAGTCAGGGTAAACCTCCAGTCTTGGCACTCTCAGTGTCACTGAATGAAACCAGCATCAAATGGATCATCATGTTGGATTTGCGGCAGTCTCCAACAAGGCAGTTCTCCAGCCTCACTGAACATGACCTTTTGGCTCAGCTTTTTCAAGTAGAGAGTGAACTTTTAAAGAAAAGACAAATATCCCAGACAGGCTTTCCCTGGATACCAAGAGCTGCGTGTTTCTGCTCCCTGCAAAACTGCTTTCCCTGAAGCCATCTAGTGGAACACAACCAGAATGTTCCCAGTCAGGGAAAAACTAAGATAGGTTTATTGCATGCATTCAGAAGATCTCAATACAAATAGAAATCAAACAGGAAACAACCTTGCTGAAAGTCTGCCTCAAGCATCCTCTTCAGCTACACAGTAGCAATTTTATTAGGCAAACTCCTCTCTTTAAGAAAAGATAACATCCCAAATGTAATAGACTGATTTCTCCTATCAGCTTGGCTCTACTTTGGCACAACTCTGCTCTGCATTAATGAGTGTGTTTCTGATTACATAAGGGTAAATTATGGAAATGGGGCATATTATGTGTATATTGAGGTGCTTTCCAAAGCAATCTTATTTTTCAGACCCAGAGACTGTCTATTTGAGATATGTGTAAACAACTAATAGAAAAACTAACTCAGTGCTTGACAAATCCTGGATTTGTGCCTACCATTAGCACAGCCACAGGTGGCCCCAAAGGACTGAAATTTCCCTGCAGCTGTGAGTAGGTGTGTTCTGATCCATTCAGGAAAATCCCTGCTCTCTTAGAAGGGCAAAGGAAATGCACAAAGTACTACACCAAATTAATAAGGAAACCATGAGGAACAAATAGGATATTTCTTAAGCTAACTGCAATAACTAAGTGAAGGGACAAAACAGGGTCAGGTCACATTGTATACCAGGCAAATATCTCTTTTTTCTCCACATTCTAATAAAACAAGAATGCAGAGCTGCACTACCTGTCCTTTTCCTCAGTTCCTTCTTCACTCCAGTACTTCCATTTTAATTGCCAGCTGGGTTCACCAGAAACAAGTTACTCTGAAGGACTTCGAGATACTTCATTGAAGGGCAACTAATTCTGCTCCTACTTCCACTCACTTTTCAGACTAGAGCAATTTATAGCCATGTTCCTCCCACAGTTTTTCCACCTCCAAAAAAAGAAATGGCAGGATAAAACAGCACTAGAAGTTGGAATTCTTTCACTGTAAGGTTGATCTCATCATGTAAATTTTGACATTAACAGTATTGTCCTGCTGAAATACTTCTCCACAAGACAAACATTAACAAGTAATCACCTCTTTGTGGCTTTGTCCAATTTACAAGTGCTGTGAACTCTGATGGTTTCACACCTAGGTCTGGGTTATGCCAAAGCATTAAATGACAAGAAAATATGGTTGAGTATTTAAAAAGCCTTTTGAGGATAAAAGGCACCCATAAACTGCAAAATGAGTGTTACTGAATCTATGCAGAGCTGAATTTCAGATCACTGAAATTAAACATTTTGTTAAAAATTCATCATTTTAACATGATTCCTCATGTTGAAAACTATATTTCTGAATGACACCAACAGAGCAAGAGGATAGCCCTATACAGGAAACATAAATCAAGGTTTTAGACTGGGAAGCAGGAGGTTCATACTGCTTTATTCTGAGTTCCCTTTTTCTCCACAAAAAGCTGGGACACCTGGACAGACAGATTGTCTGAAGAGCAAGTTACTATCTAGGTGAAGCTAGGACTGTAGAATTTGTCCTTAAGTGGGTGTCTTCTGTTTATACTTGGAGCTCTTTTTCCTATCCAAGATTGTCCCACAATAGAACCAATTACAGATTCTCCATTATTTGAAGCTTTTGATTGCTAGAAACACAAAGGTCTTGAGTGTTATTTTTCTGAATTCCTGGGGTTTACTTGCACAATTTTCATTAATATTGATGTGAGTAAAATATCTTAAAAATCCCAATGCACACAAAAAATAATAGACTCCTAAGTGAATGTCTATTATCAAATGACAAAGAGCTGTAGTCTTTGCAAAAGCCAGCAAAGAGTATTCTGTTTAATGTGTAATAAGTGTCCTATTATCCATTTAGTCCAATTACATTGAAGGAGTCTGGTTTTTCCAAAGCCTTCCACTTTGTCACAGTGAGTATGGGAGGCTGACAATAAAGATGAGCCACTATGAGCTCTTGGATTGTTACACTGATCTCTCCTTGCCTCAGTAAGAGCTGGATCCACTCATTAGCAGAAAGGAAACAGGCATGACAACAGCCCCCAGTAGAGCCCTCAAGGTACCAATCTGACAATGATCCCATTGTGAACCTCTTGCCATCAAAATGTTTTTATTGTCACCCATTACTCAGTCTTCAGGGTCTCAGATTTAGAAAACAAGGATGAAATGGCTCCCTTCTGAGCTACTCTGAGGAATATAAGCCAGTGCTGAAAATTTAAGCCAAGAGCTATGTGTTTTTTATATGCTGCTTAATTCTCAGAAATTGGTCTTGCTTTTTTTCCACAACAGTGCCTTTTTCTTTATGAGACATCGCTTGTCTTTTTAGGACAAGCCCTCTGTGGTGCCACAGAATGGGACACAAATACACAGTGCTTTCCTGCAGAAAACACAAATACACAGTGCTTTCCATCCAGAGGTTTCTCAAGCATCAGTGACACCATCATGAGTCAGTTAATCTTGTCCTACCAAGAGGGTCAATATTTGAAAAAAGGGAATGCAAAACTGATTTCAGAAATATTTCATTGTATTTTAGTATAAGCTAAAAGGTGGAGTGTAGGTGCAGAGTTCTGTTTCATCATACCTAATTTTTCCTATTTCATGTGCTAGCATTTCATCCAGCATGCAGAAGACCAGAACAATAGAAGCATTATTACAGACATTCTGCTCTGGAAGGGCCTCACAAGGATCATCAAGTCCAACTTTGACCAGTAGCAGAATCTTACATTTTTTCCATTCAGTAAATCATCCAGTTTCTTTAACTATTGAAACCCACATGTATGCAGTGGAGTGTCATTGGTCTTTAGAAACTCCCTTAATATATTGGGTAATATATGTTAAACATTTGCTGCCCTTTTTTTTTTTTAACTATGTATACCATAACACTAACTTCTGAGACATTACAACATGTCTGGTAAACCACAAGAAACTAAAAAATTACATTGGTAAACACACACATACATAAAGATATGGCTTACATATGTATATAAACACATACCTGATATGGATGCTTGAATTTATTGCAGGGATTGTATTACAAGGTGTTGTTCCTACCTTACATGCAGTCCCTCTGACACCATCATGTCTTCTCCCAGGTACTACTGTCTTACCTTATTTGAGAAGTCACCATTTATTTTAATAGAAACAAATATTCAATAAATCAACCCCAAAACACCTTCTGTGGAGGGACTCCAAGTGTGCAGGTTTCTTTTGCTCATTAGAGCCAAGTGTTGTCCATGTATTCTAATACATGGAATGTATACTCCTCTCCCATCACAAAACCCACCCCCCAGCCTGCACACAGGGTCCTTCTTGATTTCTCTCATGAGAAGTGTTCAGCATTCTCCTCTGCCCTCTCCATTGCCTTTAAAACCCTTTTCAGTATTCAATGATTCACACCAACTCTTGTCTTTATGCACATTAGAATAATATAAAAGCTAGAGACTCCAAAAAAGTTTAAACTTTTGAAATAAATGAGTTTATCAATGAGGACTAAAACAATACATGGAAGTATAACAAGATCAAAACAAACAAAACCCCCAACCCAAAAACCTATCAGCAGAATTTCAAACACAATTCCAAGTCTGGATAGCTACAACACCTCAAAGACAGCAGGAAATCTGGACACAAACCATGTCTCAGGCCAGTTTTATGAGTTAAAAAGGTACTGCTGCTTAGGAGACTGAACTCACTGAATATTGAAATAAATGCAAAGATTACCACTGTCATCAATGGGAATTGTATTGATCTGAAAATTAATGGCTATCTCACTGCTGTGAGTTTATCCTT
Organism: Passer domesticus; assembly: GCF_036417665.1. NCBI lineage: Eukaryota > Metazoa > Chordata > Aves > Passeriformes > Passeridae > Passer > Passer domesticus. The sequence goes on along the minus strand of NC_087478.1, from coordinate 76,226,239 downwards.
CCCAATGTGTATTGGCCATGTCAAAATACTGATTTTCAGAATAAATATTCTTGCCCAGATTCATATTCCTTTTATTTTTTAATTGGTGCCTACTAAAAAGAAACGACACTTTTCTGTAACACATTCTTCACAATACTTTTAGCTGATTAAAGGAAATAAATAAGGCTTAAATAACTGTATCAATAAATCAGAAGACTGAAGTCCCATGGTCATACCAGCCTGGACAAAGATTGTCAAGCAATAACTGACACTGGCTAGATTGAATTTATATGTGTTTGGATTAAAACTTTGAATTTCCTTTTCTATCTTTCATCTGCCAGGAGTGATTGTGTGAGTAGTGTTTATTATCAGCAAGTTGTGAAGTATTTCAGGAATATATATTGAAATCAGGATTCATTTTCTTCCTTTGAAATCCCATTTGCTTCCACTCTTCCTTGAAAGTTTCAATAGTCCACCAGGAGAGTAATGCAACACAGACTGGGCTTCTTAATACACATCAAAGAAGGCAATCAAGCATTCCAACTTTCCAGTGGCCCTTGATTTGACATGAATTTGAAAAAAGGACTCAGACAATTTTGGGTAACAAACAGGCAGAAGTACCACAGCATATTTTTGAACAAAATTCTAACATACTAAAGGTAAATTACCTGCCAGAAGTATTTTTCAAAACTCTAGTTCATCTGGGCTTAGATGCAGAGAAAATTGCTTTGATCAAACTGCAGCACATTTCCCAGCATGGCTCCAGTACATTATTTCCTGAAGGAAACAGAGATACAGAAATTAAATTCCAGATCTCAAGCTGGACTGAAATTAAAGACAAGCAAACAAATAGGAACCGAGAAAACCTTACAGAAATAGGTGTAAACTGTTTACAAACAGATGTAATGATTTAACACCCCTGGTACTCCACACCAGTTTTCCAGGAGGCTTTAGAGAACAAGCAGAAATAAAGGCTTACTCATACATAGTTTTTAAACAAATGCAATGCCTGACCCAATTTGCTGTTCCGTTAAAGACCATCTAAAGAGCTGAGAAAAGCAAATTCAACTAGGTTTATAGCCCATTGTTTTCTTTTCTGGAGGCTACACACCGAGTCATTATTAGAACATTCCTTATTGTCAGCATTTGAAAGGAATAAATGACTAAGTAAAGAGTGTTTATCGAGTACCATTTATTGATCAGTTGGCTTCTAAGTCATCTTTGGCAGAAGGGCAACTTCCAGTCTTTCAGAATGCAGCTGAACACGAGTTATTTTGGCAAATAACTACATACAAGCCTCTCCTGGCTACGCCCAAGGAACCTTAGGTTTCATAGCACTTTGAATTTCTTTTGAATAGGATTTGGAAGCTTGTATTTTTATGGTCAGAATTGTATCAAAGGTTTGGCAGAATTTAAAGCTTTAACACTCCAACTGATACGGGCTATGATCTACACAAAACCTGGAGTTCCAGTCTTGTGAAAATTATATGTGTGCCATGAATCCACAGGTTGAGATACCATAGAAACTTTATGAAAAATTCTGACTGAAGACAATAAATGAGAATTTCACCCATAAGAGAATTTCCAGCTGAACAGAATTACAAGAATTTCAGCCATATGAGAATTTCTGGCTGAACAGAGGAACATGAAGGTCCTCTGGAAGGACATCTGTCCTTCTGCACCACAGCTGTCCAGCAAACTCCAGCTTACAATCCACTCTTGGTGCTTCCCCTTATTCTAGAACTGCAAATGCTAAAAGAAATGGGCTTGTAACTTCCCACCATTCCACTGCAAGGATGAAAAAGGTCTCTTTCATGCACTGCTGTCTGGCTTCTTGAAGGACAAGGTTTGTATTTCAGAAATCAAACCACCCACTTCATGCTGTGGTACAGGAGTTGCCATGGGAGGTGCTTATTATAGCAAATCCTTCCACCCAAGTGCCAACAGCATAAAACTGATTTACTCTAAATATCTTACCAACTTTCTGAAAGAAATAAACCTAACCTCTCTCAAAGTAACATGAATATCACAGTGTTAGTGTTACAGAAAAGTGGTAAACAATAGAAAAAAATTGAATTTGAGTCATAGGATATTTGAATCATTCTTTAAATCTGTCCCCAGAGCAGTTGTGTGAAAAGCTGCAGAAAATGGCTGTTCTTCAACCAGTGAATTTGCTTTACTTTGGTTAATTAATGAAATTAAAAGTTTACTTGGGAAATTCCTTTTGTATTATTTCACAGGCAGTTACAGCACAGTTATACTGAGGATATGAAGAGAGAGACTGGGCTTTCTGAAATAAATGTACTTAGTTTTCAGACAAAGGAAAGTAACTTTGCTCTTCTAAGAGGCAACATAATGTAATCCATAAATCTCTTCACTTTATGGGCAAAGGACTCAGCTGTGAGCTAGGCTGAAGATACTTTCTATCAAAGGAGTACCCAGAAAATTGGCAATCATACACTGAAAATCTTGTCTTTAAACATTTCAGGATAGGAAAAATAGAAAGAAAACAGCATTTCATGCATCTCATGTCATTACTATATCATCACTTAATCCCTGTATATGTACATAGATGACTGTCTCATCCTTTATTTCCTAGCAGAAAAAAATTTAAGATGATGAAGTGGCCAATTCAATACCTTGTGTACTGAAACATGCTCCTTAAATTAGCCAAAAGGCTGCAGAAATGGCCACTCTCACCACACAGCAAGTGATGAAGACATGAGCCTGTCCACTTACAGTTTTGGCCTCTAAGATGAGGGCTAAAAAGTTGTAATTAATGTTTTTTTTCTCTGCTTCAGATCCAATACCTGGGTCCTTTTTCCTTAATACACTAGGTATGTTACTCCATAAGGAAATAAAAATTCTTCCAGTCATGAAGCTCAGTGGTGTTACAGTTTGTCTCATAAAACCCTTACTCTGGAAATTCTTCTTGCAATTTGACTAGTGAAATTTGCATTAGTAGGAAATACTCCATGCACAAAACTCCCTGTTGCTTTCAAACCTGTATGCGGACTGATGAGGCAACACCACCAGTGACAAAAAATTTCACAATTGCCACAAAATTTTCCAGCAGTTTACTGTGGAATATTTCCTTAAGGGGAAAAAAAGTCATAAACAGCATTCTGTAAGAACCCTCTCACCTTGAGACAGGTTATTTATCAAAACACAAAGAAACCTCTGATCAGACCTTTCTCACTGGCACTTTACATGTAAGAGAGTAAGGACCAGGTTAGTCAATAACTTTGCACTTTGCATAGGCTGCAAAGGACATGAAGTTAATTTTTAATTATTGGTTATTGTGATACTGTATTTTATTGGTGTCCTGGTTTAGGAGTGGCACTCCCCAGTTTAGCATGCCCTCTCCTTGAGACTCTCCCAAACCAGACACCGCTTGCTCATCCCATCCTTCCCCTCCCTCTTCCCACTCTGGGGATGGCATTGAGAATTGAGGGCACAAAAAAGTAAAAATTATGTGTTGAGATAAGAACAATTTACTGGAAACAGAAAGGAGATAAGAAAATGAACTGCAACAACAACAATATTAATAACAAAAGGTACCAAGAAAAAAAGTATTCACACGGAAAAAACCTGACAAAATACCAAGTGGCTCTTCCCCCCACCACCACTCTGGATGGGTCACTGGAAGATCTTTGCACTTCCCTTGGATGATGCTGCTTTCAAGGTGTGACTAAAGACATTTCCTGGAAACAGTCGATTTGATGACTAAGAGATTAGTATTCACTCCTGTTGAAACTCTTCTGTACTCCTCCCAACATTGTCTTCATCAGTTTGAGAGGTTATTGCCACTTCAACAGTTCTGAGCCTGCAGTCTTGGCCAGGTCTGGAGAAGGATCTAGCTGTAAATAACTCTCAGGGAGAAAGCAGTAACTACTGAAATAAGATCAAGCCCTAACAGTCAAGTAATATATGTAATAATCTCTAGCCTATGACAGATTACAAGCAATGTTAACACAGCCTGGGAGCAAACTGATCCAAAAGAATGGCAACAGTTACAATCTGAAGTCATACTAAAATAATCTCCCTAAAGAAATTCCACAGAGAATAAAGCACAATGATTCTACTGTGGGATCTGAAGAAGCAAAATTTCTGCTACTTTGCACCACAGGGCAGAGGTCTTCCCTCAAATGCCTGTTATTGAGAAGAAAAACATTTCAAATAGGAGCTGTGAGAGCCTTGAAGAAATTTCAGTGATGGGAGAACTATCATGTTTACATATAAGTATGAATACATATATGAACATTGTGGTGTATATATATAGTATATATATGAATATTGTATTTATGTATATAAATGGTAACGCTGAAAATCAGAACCAGTCAGCAGCTCAGTGTACTTAATAGCCAGCAAATTATCATTTGAAGAAAACAGAAGAACACTCAGAATGAAGAGAAGATTCACAAATCCCACACAACCAGAAAGTCTGTACTCAAAAGCAGAGATGCACTCGTTCAGGGAGGAGGCTGTGCCAGATCCTTTTTTGTCAACCAAATCAATAACACATAACTTACTGCAGAAAATACCATCAAGTACTAACAGTAAGAAAAAGTGGGGCAGTGCAAGGTTGTGCTGGTGACAAAAAGTAGGTATTGCATAATGCTGGTGCAGCTACAGCCAGTACATGAAAAAGGGAAATGCTTACATGCATTCAAAACTAAAATACATTCAGGACTGCAGCAGAACTGAGTATTGTTATCATTCATGCTTTCTACTTCCAATACAGTGTCTGCATATTTCTTGTAGACAAGGCCCGGGGGAAGAGAGAATTCAAATGAGATACATCACAGTTTGGCTGTCTGAGGCAGTCTGATTAGACTTTCATATATTCTGGAAGATTTACAAATGGATTGTGCGCCTTTATTTTGAAAACATCCTTGTCTACATGACAACCAGCTAATCCAAAGCTGCTGCCCTTTCAAGGACACTTGTCCTGGGCATAGAAAGGTGTAAAAATTACTGACAATGCAGTTCAAAATCTTCCAGCTTCTCTAAAGCAGGAAATGTGAGACAGCTTGGAGGTTTTTAAGAACCGCAGCTAAATAAATATTAAACATCTATTCTGTTTGCTTTGAAAATGGATTCAGTTATGAAAACTTAACCAGAACCAAACATTCACATTTGCAATTTTTTCTGTATCTCCCTCACAACACTATCTGTATTCTTACAATGTAATTCAAAGTATTTCTGTAGTGTTCACACGTCATATAACTTTACGTCCCCTTCATATCAGCAGCCACTGACAAGCTCTGGGACCTTTACATCCATCCCCAGGTGCCACAAGGAAGGCAGTGAAGACCTTCAACAACCAAGTTCCCTGCTGCCCTCTCACACCTTGGGAGCCTGGCATCAGTGAGTGCCACGAGCTGCTCTCCAGTTCTTTTTCCTGCCAGGGTCATGGTCACAGCCGTGTCACCTCACTGCTGCAGCCACAAAGGTTTCCTGTGGAAGCATTTATTCCTTACTGCATTATAATCCTTCCAAATCCTGCTAGGAAATGTTGCCTTGCTCCCAGTTTTCTTAATGATTTCATGTTTTTTGTCCTTGGTTCACCTGTCTTGGCTCCTGGGTGCTGAGAGGTGCCCAGTGGGACACACAGCTCCTGCCAGTGCACTGGGTCTGGGGGCAGTGACAGGTCCCTGGGGGGAGCAGGGCAGGCTGGGGGCTGCCAGGGACAGCCTGTCTGGACACAGGGATAAGACAGGTAGCATAAGATAATCCTGCTTGCAATCATGTCATACTAAACCTATACTACCTCCTGACTTTGCTCAGCCTTTTTCACTAAAGTATTTTTGTATACTGTGTGGATTATTTTACATCAAGCATTCCGCTGGCTTCTTCCTTCCACAGCACAAAGAAAACTGGAATAAAAGGATTTTAGTAATGCTGAGGGAATTCTAAAAGTCTCCATTCCTTAATTCATCAATTCATGAATTTCTGTAATCCACTTCCTCAATCCACTTCTCTCCACAAATCAGAATTAAAGACGTCTTCTGAAATAATGCACACAAACATTGCATGTGTTGTGGACAGCATCCAGCTCCATAATTAATTTACACATACCCTCTGTTACTTGTCCAGCTGGAATCTGTGGATTCATAATTCATATTCTTCTATTACTAACCAGGGTGGTCTAAACAAAAATAGCTTCAATTTAGAGCTCTATCCCAGGCTTTGTGATGCCACCCCCCTGAACTGACAGAGTAGTTTCTGCAGTCAGGTGGTGGAACCTGATCAGGAAACTCACCTGGCAAAGAAATAAACAAGTTAGTATGAATCCAAACCAATTCTCCAATGTCAGCTGCAAAAAACATCTGGAAACAACAGCTTGAACTGGAAACAGGCAGTAGAACTACCTTTTCTCTTCTGGCAACAGTAACAGCTGAAGTTTTTATAAAACTCAGTTTTTTTATTCAACAAGGCTTACAATGTTAGCTGCACACAGACAAGTGTTTGAATGCCTCCTTGAAGAAACCCACAGAAGACAAACCTATCGGGGAAAATTAGGTGAATTATCTTTTCTCATTAATTTATGATCAATATTTTGTATTTTCTTGTGTTGGTTGGTTGGGGATTTTTTTAAATAGAAGTTTTCAGCCTGCTTCCCAGTGATCTCTGTGATGCAACATGGGGCTAAAGCATGACTTGGCTGAAGAGACTGAAGGGAAAACTGCTGTTCCAGAGGGTGCAGCTGACAATAATAACTTCTGCTAGAAACTTCCTTTCTGAACTCCTTGCCTCCTCAGCCTGAAAGAAGCACGGAAAGAAAATTACCCTAGCTGTGGGGAGATAAACAGTGAAACCCCACTACTGAGTCACTGAACAAACCTCACAAAGAAACACCTACGCTTGTTTTAAGTTTAAAATGTTGTTCTAAGTTTCCACCAATTTAGAAACACCTCCTTAATGCTCCTTTCAACTTTTCTCCATCCCATCTTAACTACATCTCCTGAAAATCACACCTGTCAGCGATTTCCAACAAAAACCCATGCCACTGAGCACACAAGATGCTGGCTCACTCGAGGAGAGATCCAGTCTTTCTTACTGCACACTGTTGTCACATTGCAGCTGATCTGAAGCTGCCCCCAAACTCAACCAGCCTAGAAGCAAACAAGTCCCAAGTCCTTTGGGTGAACAAGGGTTGGTTTGATTGAAATTTACACAGGAACCCTCAGCCCTAAATGCAGATGTGTCACTGGCCAGGGAGCTGGATGGTGCTAAGACCTCAATCCAGTGTGTGAGGGAAATTTGGAGCTCCTATAAAAGGAGCTGTGAGAATAAACTCAAGGCTGTTTGTCACAAGGACCTTTGAGAGTAGTGTCATCTGTATGTCTCTGACAAATGACCCCCACCATGATACACTATGCAAATCCTGCTCCAAAAATTAACATTTTCTCCTTGCCCTTTGCATTTTCCACTGTCCTAATGTTTCTCATCAAACATGTGCCTCTCTTGAGTAGCTAATCTAAAGTAGCCGAGTAAAAAAGTGGTGCTGATGGCAGCTGAAGACCTCAGATCACAGATATCCACAGATTTTAAGTATTAAGTTGAGCCGAAATGAGCTAAACTCAGAGATGGCCACCTCAGCACTGAGTACCATTTGTGCACCAGGGTTTCCTCTGGGTAGTGTGTACTGGTTTGTAAGCAAACCAGTGACAGATTCAAAGTCAGAGCTACAATTTAATTAGAAAATTAAAATAAATGTGTACAGGAACGCTGTAAAAGTACAGGAACACTGACAAGAGTCAGAGTACAACCTGATGGCCTGTTGGTCATGATGGTGGTAGCAGTCCCATTAAATGGTGTCTGCAATCCTGTTGAAATAATAGATGTGGTTCTGCTGAAGCAATGATCCTGCAGAAAGGTTGGCTCTTCCTCTGAAGGTCTGGTAGTAGTTAGGTAGCTCATGTCCTCTAGGAGTCCAGTAGGTAAGGCTGCCCATGGTGTTCCAAATTTCACATTATCCCAGGTAGGAATTCCTGGTTTCTCCCCCTGGGCAGAGCATCTCACAATGGGATGATGCAATTTCATGAGTCACAGTGAGGTTTGATGGCCCATTAACAGAAGATGCCCCTCCAGAGAGAATTATCAGGGATGTGTCCTGAAGAGGTAAAGAACACTGCCCCACCTGGCTTTAATACCTGGTGACAGAATACACACTTTTGGTTACATCTTCCATTGTAACCTAAGACAGTGGTGCTAAACTGCACAGCCTGCCTGCTGCAGCTTTCTGTCTGGTATTTCTAAGGAACAACTGCAATTTCTGTCCATCTGAAGTATCACTGAAGTACTTAGCAGGAAAGTTTAGGTATGAAGAATGTTGTGGCTTTAAATCTACTTGAACACTGGAAAAATCTTACTCAAAGTACAGATTTTTTACAAGTGATCACCAGTAGTGATGTTTGACTACAATTTGCAGATATCTCAAACATTCAAAGCTGTAAATTAAATAAATTATTGCTGTCCCTAAATATATGAAGTAATTAAGTAATACAAATTGGTGAAAAAACCCCAAACAAAAACAATAACAGCAAAACCATGCTAATAGATGTCTCTTCCAACCAAACCACTTAACTTTCTCTCCCTTCAAGCTCTGTGTTCCTGAACTCACCAACAAAACTGGTCAAGTAACCATCTACAAACCCCCCAAAAAATATTAACTCTTTCAGTACTTCATTCTGCCCTCAAGTAAAAAAAAAAGGAAACCAAAAATACAGTGTAAAAAAGCAACATAAAAACATCAAAGTCAGTAAAAAAAACCAAGTCCCAAATTAAAAAAAATACATTTAATCTTAAACTAAAATCCTTTTATAAAAATATAAACCTCCTCTTTTTTTCCTATAACACATAAAACAAAAAAAAAAATTAAAAGTTCAAATTAACATAAAAAACCCTCCATATCTAAAATCCTCTTATAAAAATATAAAAAACCCTCTTTTTCCCCTATAACACATAAAACCATAAAAAAGAAAAAGTTCAAATTAATATAAAACAAAAACCTCCATATCAAAATAAACAAATATTAAAGTAACTATAATACTATAAAAATTTAAACAAAATAAATAATAAAAATCCTATACTCCCAAAAATAAAAATTATTTCAAAGGTAAATAATAAAAACCTTTACTTTTAAACAACTCATCTTTAAAACAATACCTCATAAGTTAACATAACCCATAAGCACAACTATAAAAAAACTAATAAAAAAATTCACAATTACAAAGTTCCCCAAACAACTATTATTAATAAAAAACAAAAAAATCCCCTATTTTCTTACAGAAAAATCTCCATAACATTAACAAAAGAGAATTTTCTCCCTAAACAACCTAAAGAAAAGTATTTAAAAATAGTAGACTAACTAAAATTTAAAGTTTTGTTTCTTTACATTAGCAATTTTAAAAAGTTGTAAAAAGAAAAACCCTAAAAATTTATTCTAATTGTCATTACTCTTTCTTTTAATTACTATTAATAAATTTTTCTTTCTACCTTTTAAAATTTTAAGCCAACTTTATCTTTCTCCTAATCCTATATCACAACAATAAACAAATACATTGTAATAATTACAGTAATAATTAACCAATATTAAACCCACCCATTAATGATTAATAATCATTAATACATTGACCAAAAAAATCTCAAATTAACAAACCAAAACCACTACAACAGGTTACCTGACAGCTGTATCCAGAAGGTGACAGGCACAAAAGCTGCAAGAAAAAAAATGAAAATATATTGCTTTTAGATGGAATATGGTTCATAAGCACGAGTGTTGCACATCTCCAGCACACATTATCCTGAAACCCAGATAATTCCAATGGATAAATCACCAACACAAAGCCCACAGATGATATCCATGGTTACTGAGAACAGTACTCCGAAAAGAATTAGCTCTAGACTCCTCAAACTCTCAAATCTTTCAATAACATTTTCAGAGATAATTTTTTTTTCCTGGAAAAATGTTTCATTTGCTCCCTCTGCCCCAGGAATAAGTGAAGTTTAAAGTTTATTTGGTTTGATGACTCTGGGGCTGATGCTGTGCATGTGTAAGTAGGTTACTGTGTCTCCTCAGGGAAAGGGTGTTGTGTCTTCCAGACCTCTTCGATGCCTGGAGCTGAACCTTCCTCATGCATGATACCTGCAAATCCTCTATAAATTTTCTAATTTCATTAGACAGCCACTTTTGGTTATTGTTGTGCTGGGGATGAGCACAACACATCAGAAATTGTTTATGGCAAGGACAATCCCATTAAGGGACAAGAAAAATGACAGTTGTGCTCGTTCCTTTCAGGAGTATTAATAAATGGGAGTTCTGATACATTTTCCAAGATCCTCCTCACTGGGGAGAACAGATGCCTCTGTTTGAGGCATCTTGATTTTAGCAGAATTGGAAAAAATAAATTGAAAATACAGGAAAGAGGTTTCAGGCCTAACTTTACATAAATTAATAGATTAACAACTAGAGTCAACACATCTTATAGACCACTAGCAGAAATTTTTTCCCTTTTTTACCCATATTAATCAAAAAGTTTATTTTTAATGCAAACTTTAATCCTTTTGTAAGAATTGCATTTAGTGTTATTTCCATCAACTATCAAATTTCTTAATCAGTTGATATTTCGAAGTGCAGCTTGTGTAAAAGATCGCCCACATGACCTCTGACTTTGCAACTGTGATTTTTGTTGTTTAGGATGTATTTGGTTTTGTTATTTAAGAAAAAAACTCCATTTCAACTAATATTCTTTACCACTGGGGACCAAGGGACCAGAATATTTCAAATCATCAAGTTCTTTTGCTTAGTGTGGATCAGGAGTCCTTATACAACAGAACAGCCACGTTTCCAGCTACAATACTTCGTAGGAATTCCTAAGAAACCTTCCAAGCAACTGCACAAACATTAAAAATATCAATGGGGAAATGCCTGGAATCCTATTAAGTGACCCTGGAAAACTCCTTATTGAAAGAAGATTTTACAAATAGCCTTTCCCTTCAGCACTGTGGGTGCCCTACTTAAAATAAATAAGAGTCGACAGATAAAGCAATTAGAAAATCTACACTTCTGGAATAACAAAATGTGCAAACAACAGAGAAAATGTTTAGTTAATTAAAAAATGTATTTTAAAAAACAAGACCTTTTTATTTTCCTGCTTCTTGCATTTCAGCATGATATCTGTATTCAACTGTGAAAAATGAGTATTTCATGATTGGCTTTTCGCAAATAATAAAATGAATATTTTATGTGTTATGTTAGAAAGTTCTGCTGTATTAATTTTCTTAAGCAGTGTGTTAAATATAGTTTTAGGTTATAACATAATGTTAAAATAGAAACTATGCTATGTAGGATACTTTTTTTTCTAAAGAAAGGACTTGCACTGAGATAGCAGCCATAGGACACCTAAATCTTTCAGAGAAAGAGAATTTATTTATTGCTCCATTATCAGAAGAAACTAACTTTGTCCTGCCTCACTCAGCCCTGAGGACGCTGTGTGAATTCAGAGGAAGTTGATACTGACCAGACAGAATCCTTTGTTTAAATGGATTTATGCATCATGTATGAGATGTAAGAATATGCAACAGGCTATTGTTTTTAAGGGTTAATCCTCTGTTAACGTGTGGTTTTTTTGGGCTCATTTTGCCCAGAAAAAGCTACCTGGACTGTCCGTAACTCTTTGGTTTTTATTGTCTCATATTGTCCTAATTCAAATTGTCCAAATTCTTATTTATCTAATTATATTGCTATTTTAATAGTAATTTTATTACTATTAAACTTTTAAAATTTTAAAAACCAGTGACTGGCGTTTTTCACACGGCTTTGTTGGTTCTTTTCAGCAAAACACACTTGTAATTCTTCACCCTTGGTGAAAGCAGACAACCTGTCACAGCCCCGTACCTTCAGCAGCCGTGGTGATGCCATCGTGGGCAGTGACCTTTTCAGCTCAAATCGAGTGTTTCTTGGCTGGGTTCTTCCTTCAGCTGCTCTTTGCTGTTCTCTGTCCCCCACTGGGACAAAATTATCATTTTTATTTTCAGCATTCAGGCCGAGGAGAGCTGGACAGAGCTCCCTGTCCCTCAGTGACTTTCACTTTTGAAACATCAAAGGTGTTTCCTTTGATCATCGGAACAAGCCACCACTTAGCAGGGTTCTGGACTGTGCTTTCCCACACGTGTAGGGCACACACTAGCACACTGCTTACCATTAATATCCTGATTATGATTAATTAAAGCAATTAATTAAAAACTAAAGAGAAAAGTAAACCAGCGGCAGGGAAGAGGGAGCAGGGCTGAGCAGCAGGACAGCCCATGGCCATTGAGGCCACAGCCACCCCCTCAGCCACCCTGAGGCGCCTCCCGTGTTGAAAATCATGAATTATATAATTCAATTCCAGTGAACATTAATTTGATAAAAACGTATAAACAGGTGAGAAAGTTTTTTATCAGCTTCTGTGTGGAGGCCCAAAATTTTGTCGGGCACCCACAAAAGGCTCGTGGCCAAGGACAAAGCAGTGCTGGGTTCTTCCTTCAGCTGCTCTTTGCTGTTCTCTGTCCCCCACAAAATCAACTTTTTTATTTTCAGATTTCAGGCCGAGGAGAGCTGGACAGAGTCCCCTGTCCTTCAGTGACTTTCACTTTTGAAACATCAAAGGTCTTTCCTTTGATCATCGGAACAAGCCACCACTTAGCAGGGTTCTGGACTGTGCTTTCCCACAGGAGTGGGGCACACACTAGCACACTGCTTACCATTAATATCCTGATTATGATTAATTAATTAATTAAAAATGAACGAGGAAAGTGAACCAGCGGCAGGGAAGAGGGAGCAGGGCTGAGCAGCAGGACAGCGGCCACGGCCGCCCCCTCAGCCGCCCTGAGGCGCCTCCCGTGTTGAAAATCATGAATTATATAATTCAGAGACAGTGAACCTTAATTTAGTAAAAACGTATAAGCAGGTGAGAAAGTTTTTAATGTGGAGGCCCCAAATTTTGCCGGGCAAGGCAGAATTTCACACTGCCCAAGGACAAAGCAGTGCCTGGCGGGCTGACGCCAGCACTCCACGCTCGGGGTTTGTTTTTCCCGACATTTCGGGAGAATTCGGCCGGAGCGCGGCTCGCGGCGGAAGTCACGTGAGCCGCGGCCTGTGGGGCGCCTCCGGGCCCCGCCCCGCCCCGCCGGGCGCAGGCGCGGTGCGGGCGGGCGCGGGACGGCGGCGGGCGCGGCGTTCCCGCTTCGGGCCCCACCGAGCCGCCGCGGCTCCCGGCGCATTCCGAGCGGGCGGCGTCGGGGGATCGCGGGAGCGCCCCGGGGCCGTGCGGCCTGCGAGGAGACCCTGCGTCCCGCCCGCCGCAGCGTGGGCCCCGCAGCGTAGCGCCCGAGCGAGCGAGCGAGTGAGTGCGGCGGGTCCCACGCGTGGGGGGCGCGAGGGGCGGCCGGGCCCGGATGGAGGGAGCGGGGATGCGGGGGGATGGCAGCGGCGCGGGGCCGCAGGGCTCGGAACGCGCGGATCCGCCCGGTGCGCAGGCGGCGTCCCCGGCACGGAGCGAGCGGAGGGAGCCGGGAGTCCCGGCGGCACGGCCGCCCCGGCTTCCGCTTCCTCCCGCCGGGAGCCGCGGCCAGAGCGCTGCGGCAGCGGCGGGCCCGGCTCCGCTCCGCGCCCCGCGGCGCTCGGGCGGTGCCGCCCCTGCAGAGCCCCCGGGAGCCCGGGGGGTCCGTGCGGGTCAGCGGAGCGGCTGCGTGTGCTGATGTCGGACTAGAGCTGGGTAAGCGGACGGGTGTCAGGGGAAGGCTCTTCCCCCAGAGGCTGTGGGGCACTGCCCAGGCTCCCCAGGGAATGGTCACGGCCCCAAGGCTGCCAGAGCTCCGGGAGCGTTTGGACAACGCTCTCAGGGATGCACAGGGTGGGACTGGCGGGGTGTCTGTGCAGGGCCAGGGCTTGGACTGGATGATCCTTGTGGGTCCCTCCCAGCTCAGGATATTCTGTGATGTGTTTCTGAAAATACTTCTGTCTCAGCCTGTTTGTAACGCGTGCTCCAAAAACTTGGTGAAGTTTGTGAACTTCAGATGTAGGTTTGTGTTGGTTCTCGTTTCACGGGACACAATACACTTCAGGTTCTCTGTTAGATCCTTTAAATGCTTTTAAAGAGAAACTCTGTAAACACAGGGTGGTGCAGAGAACCTGGAGCCTGGGTCAACAAGGTTTTCCCTACAGGCTCTGTTAATGTGCTCTTTCAAAAACTCAAATATTTAATGTAATAATGAAACTAATACATTTAAATAATATTATAATATATACATAATGTGAATATATGCTACATATGTAGAATGCAGATTGTATATACAGAACACTATTAATATATAGAATATATATACAGAACACTAATTTATTCTAAATTAAAAAATAAAATTAAAATGTATTACATAACATAACACATTCTATATAAAAATTATGTAATAAAATAATAATTTAGATAAAGGTGACTTTAAAATCTTTAAAGTAACTTATTTTTGAGCTTTTCAGTGGGTTAGATTGAAATGATCTCCCAGTGATTATCAAGCAAGGATGTCTGCTTTCAGGACAGAGTGGATTAGGGCATTTAAATATGTATACACAGGCCAGTCTTTGTCCCAGAAGCTCTGGTAACTTGACCTTATTTGTGATGTGTGTCAGACAAAATTCAGGACTTGGATGCGAGATCTCCCAAGACTGCTGTGCTGCTGGATTTACTGTTCTGAAATGTTCCAACATGTAAACAAGATATCTTGTAACAATGTATTGTTGCAATTTCTGGCTCTGAAATTCAGCTTTTTGTGGATTTCTTTTGTCTTTTTTTCTGGGCAGGTCTTAATCACAAAGCCAGGGGGGTTTTGGAAGAGTTTTAGTTGTTGTGCTTGCTTGAGATTTAAATTGCAACAGAACTACATATTTCCTTTGGAAAGTTGTCATATTTAGTGGCAGAAGATATGACCATAGTTAGTAAAATACCTCTTTTTTCACATGAAATTCCAGTAGTGTGACTGCTTGCCAGGTTTTTTAGATAGAAGACATGGTAGCTGGATTCATTCTTTGGTTTTGTACACAGCTCATAAGTAGTACTTCAGTGAAATGGGACTGAGAACAGTTACAGACATTCCTTCTGCAAAGATGATTTTGCTTTATCTCACAGAGATAACCAGAAAAATGATGATTTTTCTGCTTCTCAGTAATTGCTCTAAAATCCATGGCCTGACTTATGTGTCCTTTGTAGGATACATAAGTAAGCCAATCTCATTTATTTGTAATTTTTTCCGAATTTTCAAATTAGTAATGGCCAACCAATCCAAATTTTTAAAGGAGAGCATTGTCTTCAGTCTTAACCAAGCTCTGCTCAGTTGATTCAGTGGGTCCTCATCAGTATTTATTGTAGATGTTACAAAGCAACTCACTTTTTCTTGCTGCTTACACAGGTTTCCTGAGGTGGCAATGTGGAGTGGGATAGGGAATGTTCTGACCACAGCTTTGGGGTTTTTGTAGCCCTTCAGAGTAGGAGTATGTGAGTTATGGTTCTGAAAGGAATTTTTCCAGCTTCTAAAGAAAATTTATCCCATAACTGAACTGTGCATTTCTGTTGTTGCTTTAATTTAAGATTGAATATAGCTGATCACCACAGCTTTAATCTCAAGTGCTGCTGATGGTTTTCACCACAACATTTGGTTTTCAGTTGTCATTTCAATCTTGACCTGCTTCTACATGAATTGCAGTTCCTGTTTTTTTTTTTTTTTTGTTCTAAGAATACAAATTGAAGATCACTGCCACTTAGAATTTAATTTCTGTGCAATTCTTTCTAGGATTTTCTGTTTCTTCCACACAGGTGTGGAAAAATGGCAAAGAGGATTGCAGAAAAGGAGCTGACTGACCGAAACTGGGACCAGGAGGATGAAGCTGAAGAGGTAAAATACACATTAGCCCCCCCATGTACACTTGCAGATAGTAGAGTAGCTGTTTACATTGGGCTGTGTATCTTGTGCATAAAACTCACAGCATAACTGGTTAAAAGTTTAGCAATTAAAGATCATTTTGTAGAAGTGGATTTTTAAAAAGTATTTTTATAAAGCTTCCAATTATGCAGACCATATAGCAAAGCAGCTTTTAAGGGTTAAAATTTCATCAGTGGTTCTGGGGAAAGGAACTTCATGTTTCTAGAGGGAACCCCATGCTTGTTAAAATGCTTTTGGACTCTTCAAAGGTGTGATAGGTATTTATTGAATTGATAGGAAAAGCAGACTTGATTTCTGAAGATAAATGCTCTGTATGCCTCCAGTATTTTTTTTTTAGGGTCAGCTAATTTTAGAGCTACATTAATTTCAGCTGAATTTCCCCACACAGCCAGAGGAATTAGGCAAATAGTTAAGTTGTATGTTCCACCTGATTGTAAAAAGAGATTTTTACCTTTAATGTTTCCTACTTCCTTATGGCTCAGGTTTAAACAAACTGGTTTAGTTTTTGTCCAGCTAAAAGTATTAAATGCTTGCACCTGTAAATGTAAAAAAGAAAACTGTCTCTTCCAGGAATTTGAAAATAAGAAAACTTAACTTAATTTCCTCATTTGTTGCAGGGTGGTGCTGAGCCATTAGCTGTCTTTGCTAGTGTTTGAGCTACAGCAGGCTGCTGGAGCTTGCCTTAGAGCCCACATCTCCATACATCTGCTCCCGTCAGCAGAGGGATCTTAGAGCTGTTTTAAAAAAGCAACCCAAAACTTACATTTTTTGTTGTAGTAAAATGGAGATAGCACAATGAGAAATGTAGTGCAGGACCAGAAGGAGTTTTCCAAGTGTCAGCTCACATTCAGGTGGCTGGAAAGCTGATTGACAGTGCTGTATTTTTGGAGTGGGCTGGTTTTTAACTTCTTCCCTTGTTTGTTTGGTAGCAGTGTTACAGTTGTGTTCAAAACCTGATCTCAGCCATCCCTTCTTGTTGTGTGTTTTGAATACTCCACTAATGATTCCCTAACTTCCTCTTCAAGGTGGGAACATTCTCTGTGGCAAGTGAAGAGGTCCTGAAGAACAGAGCTATTAAAAAAGCAAAGCGCCGAAACGTTGGGTCAGAGGTAATGTAGTCACTGAACACGGGTGCTGGAGTTTCACTCAGTTACAAAACACAGCATCCTGCTCAGGTTTTTGACTTCCTTGGGTTTGCAGTGAAGCTGAATAAAGTTATCATTTCAGCTCACCAGGTCCTATGTGCACATGAACTTTGGCTTTACTGTTCCATGCTAAGAATATGGCTAAGGAAAAAAAATGTTAATACTACTATGACTGGGTGAGCAGGGTGTTCTTGCATATTTTTGAAGTAAAAATAAAGAATGTTTCAGACACAATGTTGTTTGCAAATCGGTAAACCAGCTTTACTTCCATTTTTTGTAGAGATGGAAGTATGGAAATGCAAAGTTATTAGTTATCCATACTGGAGGGCTGGGGGATCTCAGAAGCTGTATTAGTAAACACCCAAATACTGAGCTGCTCTGAGAATGAGAAACATGTCTTCTGTTAAGAATGCTGCTACTTTTTTTTCCTTCCTCCCTGTCAAAAGTTTTAGTGCCATCTACTCTTTGCACTAACAAATTTAAAATTGAAAGGAAGTTGGCCTTTGTTACAGGTTTAGTCCCTGTGAAAGCATTTTCCCAGTCCAGCCAAATTCTTGTCCTTCCAGAAATCCTTGACAAATGCTTTGTTGTTTATATTTTTCCCAGACATTCTCTGAACAAGGCATGCATCGTGTCAGAAGTAGGCCTGGAGCTTTGTGTTACACAGATTTCTTTAGGACTGGATGGGACTAGGCACAGTTAGGAGCTAGACAGCCTTCTCCTATGCTTTTGATTTTCCTTCTTCAGTCCAAGCACTGTCCATGAGGAAGCTGCCTTAGCCCACTAATGCCTTGAGTAGTTTTAGCCACAAATGTGGTAGAGGATAGAGTTAAATAAAGGATTGTACTGGAAGGAGGTGATGCAAAACATAAGCTACAGCTTGAGCAGGAGAGATTCAGGGGCAAATGGAATAAGAAAAGTAGAACAGAGTGAGAAGGGGGACCAGATGGGTTGTAGAAGTAGTCAGGAGACTGGGAGCAGGCTGTTAGAGCTGGAAGAAGGGCTGGTGACAGCTAAGGACTGTGCAGCCCCTCACTCTTCCTCCTTGTGGCATGAGGAGGAGAATCAGAAAAAAGGTTAAAAGCCTCGTTTGAGATAAGAAGAGTTTAATGATTGAAATGTAATGATCATGATGATAAGGGGACCAAAAAAGAAAGAAAGAAACCCCAAGAAAAAGCAGTGATGCACAGGACAGTTGCTCAGTACCCACTGACCTCATTCCATCCCCAAGCAGCAATTAGCTGCTCCCAGCCACCCCAGTCCCAGTTTCTCTGCTGGCCATGACATTCTGTGTTCAGGTCACTGTCCTGGCTGTGCTCCCTCTCAGCTCCTGGTGTCCTGCTCACTGGCAGAGCATGAGACACTGAGAGGTCCTTGATTGCAGAGAGCACTGCACCCTTGTTATCAAAATTCTCTTACCCTGAATTCAAACCACACCACTGTACCAGCCACTGGGAGAAAATTAACTATCCCAGCCAAAACCAGGGCAACAGGCTGGACAAAATCTAAAACACTGAAGAGATGACAGGACAGCTGAAGTTGTGTAAGAAAGCTGTGAAATACTTACAAAAAGCAAAACTTGAGACTTACTGATGTTCCTACATGGAGCAAGCAGAATGCTGCAGTGAGAAAGACAGCAGTTTAACTGGAATATCCAGAGAAAAAGGTGGGACTGATCAGAGAGAAGCACAGTAAAAATGCCTACCTAGGAATGAGAAGCAGAGGACTGCACTGGAAAAAATAGCACAAAAGGAAGCAAAGAGACCCTTAAACACAAGCTAAACCTAAAATTGACAAGCTTTGCCATTTCTTCAGTGGCAAAAGCAGAAGAAACTCGAAAGCAGTTCTCGTCTCATGTCCCAGAGACACTGAAAGTTCACTTAGAGTAGTAAAAGTTCATTACCTCCAAAGGTCTGAAAATTGCAGTGCTTTATTTGCATATTAATTGTACTTTGTCTTTTAGAAACACCTAAGAAACTATACCATAAAATAATACAGTTGCAAAGACAGTGATCAGAAGTGGGTAATAAAAAGGTTGCAGAGATAAGATATTCTGTGGTCAGGTACAGTCTGTCTTTGCATCTTCTGTCACATTGGAATATTTTGTGTAAATCACAAGAGGTTTCACAGATGACTCCAGAGTGATGAGTGGATTAAAGTATTGGGCTCTTGACTGCCATTGTAAATGCTAAAAGTTGTTTAAAATAAACCTGAAGTTACATAATCCTCTGTAGTTATTTAAAGAAAACAAGATGCTGTGAATGTCTAATAGGTAGTCAAACACATCCACAGCTCTGAGCAACTTCCATGTACCCACATCCCAGACCCAGTTTATTTTCATACCAAACATCTGAGTCTTTTAAAAACAGGAGCAGTGTGTGTCATAAGGAAGCTGTTAATTTTGTTTGCATAGCTGACACAGTAATGCATGGAATGACAGGCTGAACTAGGGAAAAATAAACCAGGAATATTAAATGGGGATAGGATCTGTGTGGAGGAGATGTTTGTAACTGGTTGTCTCTCTTTATTTTCCTCCCCAGTCTGAAAGTGGAGGAGCTTTTAAGGGGTTTAAAGGCTTTGTATTGCCTTCTGGAAAAGGAGGAGGTGGCTTCAGTGGATTTGGGAATGGTGCAGGAATCAAGCCTTTGGAAGGGCTGTCCAATGGAAGCAGTAGTGTCTCCAGTACTCCTCCTTTCAGCAGTTTGAAGAGCACCTCTGAAACACAATCAGCATTTGGTAAGTTTTAAATGAGCACGCATATTTATCAACACCTTCAGTAATTAAATTTGCAGGGTTATTTTAGTAGTGAAAAAACAAATGTAGACCATCTTATAGTTACATTTTAAGGTTTTGAGACTTTATACCTCTTTGTAAGATTTCTTATTATTTTAGAGTGCTGGAGGGACAAGTTTTCACATGGACACAATTTAAAGAGGTGGCAACTAAATTCACATTTCTAATACTGGAGATAAAAGTTTTTTAGGCACAGATGGAAATAGAAAGCACTGGCATAAGGCAGTCTGTAAAAGGTATAAAGCATCTGGTAACATGTCCCAATTCTTTGAATTTAAATAAAAAATACATGCTGCATAGCTAAAGTCTTCATCTTTTTTCCTTGTACATCTGATGTTGCAGGCAGTCTTACTAGAATTTTATCTGTTACAGTTATACCTACATTTTTAGACATTTGAAATACTTCAGCATGTTGAGCTGTCATTCTTTGGAATTCCCTGCGGAATATTAGTTCTGTCCCTTTGTGCTGGACATGCAGAAATGTTAACCCTGTCACCACAGAATTTTGGAGTCACCACGCCATAGAATACAAATGGTGGAGTTTGAACTTTAGAGTAACTTGGATTTCAGTGAGCTTGAATAAATTAAGGAAAACTGAAATATTCAATGAGAATTTTTCTAGTTTGCTTCTTAGGGTTTTTTACACAAAAGTGCTCAAAAGCTTGAAAAATTATGGGGTAGTGCACTCAGGGTGATTTAAAGCACATTTAAAGCACAAATGGCAAGAGAAGTTGAGTTTTTTGATTTACTAAGCATTACAGCTTGCTGACGTTGTTAGATTTTGAAGGTTTTGGCAATATATAAAACATGTATTTTTTTAATGTTCTGTACAAGATGTCTTTGGATATTATTTTTATACACCAGTGTGCTCCATCTACCTTATCTGTCCCTTACTTGTCTAAATGAAAAATTGGATCTGCCCACTGGCATGGGAGAAACTGGGGCACAGTGTGACCCAAAAGAAGGAGCTCAGCTGAGTAAGGATGAGCGTTCCAATTAAGAAATATTGTACATGTTAGGCTTTTAAGAGAGCTGTGCTTTCTGGGTTTAAAAAAAAAAAGGTTCTAAGCCACATTTCTCACTAGGTCTGCAAATCATCTGTGGCTAAAAAAAATAACAGGGCTTATTTAGAAAATGAGTTAAGTTGGATATCAGGGAAGGGTTCTTCCCCCAGAGGGTGCTCAGGCACTGCCCAGGCTCCCCAGGGAATGGTCACAGCCCCAAAGCTGCCAGAGCTCCGGAACAATTTGGACAATGCTCTCAGGCACATGGTGGGATTGTTGGGGTGTCCTGGGCAGGGCCAGGAGCTGGACTCGATGATCCTGGTGGGTCCCTCCCAGCTCAGGATATTCTCCAATTCTGTGTTTTCTCTTGTTCCAGCATCCCCAGTGTCAAATGGTCCCAGTGCTGCCGTGTTTGCTGAGAAGAAGGCTGCGAGCCCGGCCGCCAACGGCGGCAGCCAGCCCTGCTCCTCCTCGGGCAGCGCCCTGAGCGCGGCTCCGGCGCGCGGCTCC
Source organism: Passer domesticus (assembly GCF_036417665.1). Classification (NCBI taxonomy): domain Eukaryota; kingdom Metazoa; phylum Chordata; class Aves; order Passeriformes; family Passeridae; genus Passer; species Passer domesticus. Next base: position 76,204,827 of record NC_087478.1, on the reverse strand, counting down.
GGCGCCTACCACAAGCAGCTGGCTGCCCTCAACTGCTCCGTGCGGGACTGGATCGTGAAGCACGTGAACAGCAACCCCCTGTGCGACCTGAGCCCCATCTTCAGGGACTACGAGCGCTATCTGGCCAGCATTGAGCAGCAGCACGGAGGCAGCAGCGACAGCGGCTCCGAGAACGAAAGCAGCAAGACCCCGGCCCCGCAGGCTGCTCCTGTGTTTGGGGGTTCAAAGCTGCAGCAGGGCTCCACGTTTCTGTTCAACAGCAAAACTGAGGAGACCTCAGACAAAAAAGCTGAAGCCGCGTCAGAAAAAAGAGACCCGTTGTTAGGAGCTACGTCAACTGTCTCGTTTAATTTTGGCAAGAGTGTTGACAGTTCTGTTTTGTGTTCCCTTGGTTCAGGAACGCTTAGTAGTTTCTCATTTTCACCTGGGAATTCAGGTTTGTTTGGAAAAGATGCAAACCAGGCCAAATCTGTCACTGCAGCATCCACCAGTTTATCGGAAGCTCAAACAGACAGTGGCAATACTGATGACAAAGGTAAATTCTATGTATTTGTATCTATAGTTATTTTAATGGTCAGCTGTGAGTGCATGTGACTTAGGAATACTAAAATTGCAATATTAAGTTCACTGAGATGATGGCATGGTGCAGTGTCTGAGGAGGTTTAGGCTGGATATCAGGGAAAGGTGCTCAGGCACTGCCCAGGCTCCCCAGGGAGTGCCAGAGCTCCCAAGGCTGCCAGAGCTCCAAGAGCATTTGGACAATGCCCTCAGGTACAGGCCAGTATGGTTGGGGTGTTCTGAGCTGGACTTGATGATCCTGGTGGGTCCTTTCCATCTCAGGAAATTCTATAGTCTGTGGTCATCATCATTCTTAGATTTGAAAGTGCAGAATTATTCCCTTAATCAGGAGAACACAGCCTTATGTAAGCAACACCAAAAGTATGTGCTTATCAAGACTTACATACTTCTGTCAGATTTGTACTTTATATAATATACAAAATAATTAAATCTGAGGACAGGAATTGATGAAATTTAAAGCAGCTGGTATGTTCACCTTTGAGCCTGCTGGACTTGTCAATCCCACTGCTTTTCCTAGTAGGTTTATCAAGAGATCCCTGCAGTAAAAAGCATGAGATACAGAACAGTTTAGTCCATTTTACTTAATAGATTGTAAGGAGGCCTCCAAAGTTACACAGTACCTAACAGCTTTACTCTGGTCTTTGCCTGTGCTGAATACAGTAGGCTGATAGAAATCCCAGTAGCTGAGGGGCTGGAAAGGCATAATCTGCCACTCTCTTATCTGTCATTCTGCAACTAATTCTCTTCCCCCAAATTAAATCTGGCTCTTGGAACTATTTATTGTGCTCTGCTTGAACCCATTTGTGGAGCATACTCTGAAATGTGAAAACTGTTACTGATCGAACAGAACCTTTTGACTTACTGAGCTTTATATTGTTGGTGTTTGATTGTTTGGTATGGATTGGGTGTTTTCATCCCACTTAAACTGAAGGTGAGGATGAAGTTGCTTTAAGAGCTGTATGAAAAGCAAGTAACACTTTTTGTTGTAGCTGAAGCTGCTGCAGAGTACACATGGACTGAAGGGTGTTCTGGCTGTCACTGACCAGCCACGTGTCCATGCTAGCCATGGTGGGCATAAGGGACTCCCAATACACTGCCAAAATCTGTGCTCACAACATTAACATATTAAAACTTTCTGTTTAAAGGAGGGGAAGAGGAGGAAGAAGAGCCGCCAAAAGTCATTGTTAATGAAATAAAAGAAGATGATGCTTTCTACTCAAAGAAGTAAGTGACTTTAACTTGGTAAATAAAATTAACACCTGTATTTACTCTGTATTGCTGTTCTTCACCACTGCAGTGTGTAATTAATGACGTGTCCTTGACTTCCTAATAAATAAAACTTGTTAGGAATCCACACAGAATATGAACTTGTAAAAAAATTTAATTACAGGCAGGAGTTTGTAAGATCTTACTAAAATTCTTCTGTATTTTGGGCACAACTCTAATAGTTTGTGTTGTACATGTGATCAGCTTTTTTAACAAGTGAAGGTGTTTCTGCCTTCATCAGGTTTTGTACAGTTAAGTTGCAGGACCTTGGGCCTTTACTGCAGAAACCTTATACAGTACTGCTGGAAAATCCACCAGGTGGATTTGCATAGCCTAAAAAAAGACTCTTCAGTTGGAAAATGCTGATTATTATTATATAAAGGAGTGAGCAAGTTGTGCTTTTAAGCTCAAAATGAAACTGGCTCCACTAGAAGCAGTTTTTCAAAGCATGTTCAGTAGTCCAAGTAATTGTGTGTCTGCTTGACACTCAGCAGAGAATTTGTCCTGCTACAAAAAGTCATTAGCTGTGTCTGAAAAGTGTGTGCTACTTCATTAAAATGGCTTTAGGTTTATTAGAGCCTCACTTTAAAAATGTTTATAAATTGTACACTTAAGTCCTATTCCAACTTCAGAATGATACAGCCAGTTCTTATGGCTTTCTAATTAGTTTTTTATTTTTAAGTAGCCTACATTTGTTGCTCCTCACAGGCCCTGAGTACAGGTTGCTGTGCCTTTTACTTTTATCATTTCAATACTGAAAGAAATAATTCACTTTCTCTTTTATCTCCAAGTGCTGTCCATTAGCAGGTGAAACAGGACAAAGAATAATAAAGATTTAGGTTGCTCACAGCATGTTAAATCCTGATTACTGTTACTGTGAGACAGATGGATACGTGTATCTGGGAGATACCTTTTTATTTCATCTCTACATGGCTGCACAAACAAGGATTTCAGTTTTATTTTTTTCTCCACAGGTGCAAATTGTTCTACAAAAAGGATAATGAATTTAAAGAAAAAGGTGTAGGAACATTACATTTAAAACCAGCAGGAAATGAAAAAACTCAACTCTTAGTACGAGCAGATACCAATTTAGGTAAGTACATTTATCCCAGTAACAAGTCTTGATGTCAGAATTCCTTGCTAAGCATTAGGCTTTTTTGGGTCTTTTTTACATATCATTAACAGATACAATTAGTGAGAACCTTTCTACTTTTTTTTCCTAAATCATTTAGAATACTGACAAACGCTTGGATGCCTCTAGTGAGCATTACAAAAGAGAGCACATGGAGCAGTGCAAGAAGCATAAACTAAGCACTGTGACTGGATTCCTCATTTGCTGCTTCTCCCTTGTCCCCTTCCCTTTCTCCTGTGTCCCCCTACTATAATTTGATATTCAGGTTCCTCCATTTAAAAAAGGAGGATGCAGATTTTCTCATTTCTAGTGAGGAGAGAAATCTGAGAGCAATGGCCATGAATAGATGCTTAGGAAAGAAGAAGACAAACATACATGATGTTTATGAATTGCCTTCCTTCCAAACACCACCCTAAATCTCTAGGTAGTATCTATTCTAACACTGTATTACAATAAAAGCTAGAAAATGGCTAATGGTAAATTTTTCCCCTCCTCAAATGCAGGAAATATTCTGTTGAATGTTCTAATTCCACCTAAGATGCCATGTTCAAGAACCGGAAAAAACAATGTTCTCATAGTTTGTGTTCCTAACCCACCCATCGATGAGAAGAATCCAGCTGTTCCTGTCACTATGCTAATAAGAGTGAAAACAAGTGAGGATGCAGATGAGTTGCACAAAATCTTACTGGAGAAAAAGGAGGTTTAAATAAGTTGCAGTCCATAAATTGAGGAATTATTGCCAAACTGCTGCTGCTCTTTTTTTCTTCCATAACTTCATTTGAACATTTAATTCTTTACTCTGATATTAAGAACTGTTATAGGAATTCTGGAAAAATGATGTGAGGAAAAGCTAAACTAGCTAATAAAAGCTTTAATAGAACACAAGTGTTGGACTGTGCTCCCTCATTTTCAGTATCTAAATGCAGGACCTCTTCTGGATAAAGCACGTGGATGTCAATCCAAGCATCTGTTTTTAGCACCAGTCGACCAAATGGACAGAAATCTGGGTACAAAAACATGGTACCAGAGCTTCCTTACAGACTGTAATACAATGCAAGCACCTCCTGTTTTGGGAAGGGAGGATGGTCAAGCTTACCTGTTGCAACTGTTTCTAGACCACAGCTTTTTAATTGGTCTGTTGTATTCTGGTGAGACTGACTCTTTAGACTCAGTGACAGCACTGCTCCCCACCAGTGCTGATCTCCATTCTGCTGGGTCTGTGCTCTTGCAGAGCTGTGTGCTTTCAGGACTCAGAGACTGCAGATATTTAACAGAGAATTTGCTTGTGTAGTCTTGTTGACAGTAGTGTTTCCTGCAGAGGAACTGTCAGTTCTGTTCTCACTGTAGCAACAAGCCAATGATGTGCAATATAGTACAAGCAGACAACTGGAAGTTTTACCTTGGACACACTGGCACCCCCTGGCTTCTGACAGGTCAGAAGCAGAGGGTTGCACTTCCACATGCTCCTTGCAAGGTGTTTGTCCCTAGTCCCAAAACCCAGCTGAGGCAGAGCTGGACATGCTGCATTGCTCCTGCTGCTGGTACTTTGCTGAAGAGAGCTCAAACTTCAGGACTTTCTGTTGCCCTTGCCAGGAGACACGTGCACAAGGGTGTGTGTCAGTGTGTATTTATCCATGTGATAAAAATGCTGCACTGCATTAAGCAAAGCAGCAGAGTGCAGAAGCTTTCTGTTGCATGTGGGGAGCATGGGGTACTTTGTAAACTTAGTTTTCAGCTGTGATAAAATTAACCAGGTGGCAATAATTTGGAGATCAGAACATTCATTCTGGTCTTGGTTTTGCTCTCAACTTTGTCAGACCATGTTTGGTAGTTTAATAATTTTCTTTTTTTCAAATGTTTGCTGGAAACTCCTTCCCTAGTAACTTTTTCTACTTTGCTTCCAACTCTGGGACTTCTCCAAGAGCTTGATGATAATATGAAACTTGAACTGCTCTCAGATGTGTCGCACTGACCAGCTCTGGGAAAATGGAACAAACATGCTGTTTTGCCTCTGGCTAATGTGATACAGAGGAAAAACACCTTTCCTTAAAAAAAAAAAAAAGTCAGTGTGACACAATTCATACAGGGGACCTGGTAATCCAGCACAGTGCCATCCTGTGGGCAGGGAACAAGGAATAACAGCATTGGATGAGGTGCAGCACATCTCACCTGTACCCCTGCTCTGGGGGGAAGCAAATGGCTGCCCCTAGGCCTAATTCACTGCACAATTCAGGTTATGGCCTTTTTCCCCTCTTTGTTAAAAGGAGGAAAATCTTGATTTTATCTATAGCCCTGTTGACCAAAGTTCCAAAAGAAAGGCCTTTGCTCACATTTCAGCCATGCTTAGTGTACAAGAATTGCATTTTTAACACTGGAGTGTGAAGGGAGCTTAGATGCCATTTGAGATATTTGAAAAATAAACTGGTGCCTTTGGGGGTTTCTTTTTGCATCTGGCTAAGTACTTAAACCATTAAAAGTCAGTGACATTGCTTTCCTCAAAGTAAGATGCTTTTTAAAAAAAAAAAAGTCTTGCTGCTACCTAAATTGGAGGCCCAAAGCTGACAGGGTGTGTCTAAATGTGTATGAATGAAAAACAGAATGCTGCCTAAGAGTTTAGTCCAGGCTCTGGTCCAAGGGCTCAGTTAATTTTGCATTTGTCTTTTGACTGTAGTGTCTTAACCCTGTCTCTGTACACAAAGGTGTATAGACAGAGCTCTGGTTGTACATCCCATAAAGAAAAGCTCTGTCTATAAAAGCTTGGCCTTTTCTTTGCTTACTTCTGAAAGCTCATGGATTTGGAAACATTCCTTCATCCTTAGAAACGTGGACCAACAAACTGAATTTAACACTTCTTTCCTTATGCTTGCCTCTAAAGAGGGGCAGTTGTTAGGTTTTGCACACATGGATGTGGCCCAATTCTGACAATACACCTCTGGCCTGTTTCCAAGCAGAGGACACAGAGTGAATGGAAAAATAAGTAGATTAATAATAAATTGTGTTGGAAAGAATTAAACCTTTCCCTAGCCATCGTAGCAAGTAACACCTGAATTCTTTTGTGCATGCATTTAATCAGTAAAGCCAGGTAAAAAATTGAGATGTCACCTTAATCAGAATGTCAAATATGTGCATAAACATATAATTTTGAACATTTTACATGGGGTAAATTGCCTCTAAAAGGACAGGGAAGAATTTCCCTGCAAAGCAAATCTTAATCAACATCAATTCATGGTGACCATACCATTCTGTGGACTATGAAGCAGGAAAAGATAGTCATACACTGACAAGCTTGGTGCTCAGGTATAAAGCACGGCCTTTTCCAGCACTTTAGAAATTTTTGATGATGCTTCAGTTTCTATTTAAAGAATACTAAAATACAGAAATGCTGTAAAAGGCCAGAGATTGTTAAATAGAAATAAAGGCCTTAAATTAAAAAGCAAATTTCATGGAGACCACAGACATCAGTGTACTACTGCCTTCATAACAATCTTCCACATGCTATCCAAGGAAAGAATTTTGATCAGAATTCCAACTCAAGGAGGCATTCCTATGTCTTGGCTGGTAATGTATTTAACAGCTGGATATCAGATACCTGATATTAAAGATGCAAGTTTCTGTCCCAATTTGTGTTAATGCCTTCGTTGTTCCAGGTGTATGTAGATGCTGGAGTGTCTTATCCATTCCTCCTCCTCTAATTTTGAAGTTTCAGCTGGAAAATAAACATCTCTGCTTTTCTTAATTGTCAGAATAATTTCTAAGGGAGATTATTACAGTTGGCTTGAATTTTATTTAAAAATTATTAAATTGCAGTATGCAAGGTTTAATTTGGGAGGGCAACACTGTGTTCCTCTAAGCCCTTTTGGTTGATGGATGTGAAAGTTTATATTAAATTTACAGTTCAAATGAACATACTGTAGAACATAAACCAATCAGGAGGTTTGCTGTGCTATTGAAACTGAAGTTCAGCTCCCTTTGCAGCACTGTAACATTTAAACTGTCATTAAAGATTGACTTTCTGATGCCTTAACTTATTTGCATTTGATAAAATTTTGTAGCTGGTGCCTGTGTGCAGAAATTACCTGACATTAAACAATTTGAAGTGGCATGAGCTAGTCTAAATCCAATGAGGATGCTGAATGTGATGATTTGTTAGTTGTTAGTAGATTTCAAAATGCTCTGAATTTTTCAGTGGATACTTAAGTTTTACATAACGTGTATGTTAATGTTTTCATTAGTTCTGATACACTGAGGTCATGTACAAAAATCCATGGAAAATGTGAATAAATGAATGGAAGATTCATTTGTCTTGTGTGAATCGCTTTCATTTTGAGTGTATAACATGGAGTAATAAAATGAATTGTACAACCAGTTGCTTGCAGGTGAACTCCTGCCTGGAAAATTCTGCTCCTAAAAGAGGGAATGTCCTGCCCTGCCCATTCCTGACTTGGAAGCCTGAAGCCAGTTCAGCAAAATGCTTCCTCCTTGTGGGGTCAGTGAGCTGAGCCAGCCTGGAGCAAGGAGCTGGGGCTGCCTTGGAGGGCAGAGGGAGCACCTGTGCTCACACAGCAGTAGAGTGACTGCTAGAGACTGACCTCTAAACCCTCCACATGAATATTACAGGATTTAGAAACCACATCATCTAGGTCTACCTGATAACCCTTACTGAATTTACTCCAGATCTTGCCTAGAGGCACTAACCTAAAGTCAGGCCCAAGTGATTCTTTTCTTCATTGGTTCGTGACAGTTTGCAAATACAAGACAAAAACACCAGAACTCCCACTGAATGAAAATGCCTCAGACTTGTCATGCCAAGTATAGTTCAACTTCATGCACTTGGGATACTTGTTGGCATTATTTCACATTTTGGACACTTCTTTCTTCTATTTAAAAGGACTGTCATCACTGTTTAGAGGCTCCCAAGCTTTTGGCAGCCATAAAGAGTGTGTTAATCAAAATCAGGCTCTTTCCTGATCCAGCAGGCAAATGCTCTTGCAGGCAGCAACTGGAACCATTCATGTGCACAGCACAGCAAGAGCTTAAGGTGTGGTGCTTTGGGCTGGGATAACCATTAATTTTCCCAGTAGCTGGTAGTGGCTGTGTTTTGGATTTTTGCTGGAACAGGGCTGATAACACAGGGATGTTTTAGTTACAGCTGAACGTGGCATGCACAGAGCCAGGGACTTTTCTGCTCCTCTCCCATCCCACCAGTGAGGGCCTGGGCACAAGGAGTTGGGAGGGGACATGGCTGGGACAGCTTTTCCCAGCTGGCCACAGGGACATCCCAGACCATACGGTGTCATGCTCAGCATACAGAGCTGGGGGGAGATGGAGGAAGGTGGGACATTTGGAGTGACTGTCTCCTCATGGAGCCTGCCTTTCCTGGGATGGCTGAACACCTGCCTGCCCATGGGAAGTGGGGAATGAATCCTGTTTTGCTTGTGTGCATGGCTTTTGCTTTTCTGTCAAACTGCCTTTATCTCAACCTATCAGTTTTCCCACTCTCACCCTTCTAATCCCCTCCCCATCCCACCAGGAGGAGCAGTGAAGGGCTGAGCTGCTGCCTGGGGCTGTGTGTGGGGCACAGAGCAGTGAATGCTGACAGTAAGAAAGTACACTTTAATCATGATCCAAACAATGCCTCAACAGCTAAGTTAGCTGCCATAAAAAACCTCATGCTAAAGACAAAACTGAAAGGCAAATGCAGAGCAAGAGCCAGCTGAGTAACAGTACCATCTTTGCAGGACATGGGAAGGTGTGAACAAGTTCAAAGTTTGGACAACAGCTTTGGTAAAATACTTGCTTCATAGGAAGTTTGCAAGAAAGACAACTAAAATTGAGTTGGAGAAAAGCAACAACCTGCTCTGAATATTCAGGAGAAGATGGCTGGAAGGCAAACCTCTGCACAAGCTACAGTACATTACTGTGAGCACATGAAGCTGAGTGAGTTGCATGAAATACAGCAGTTGCACCAAGGAACTAAAGTACAAGATGAATAAAGAAGCAGCAGCAGAATTCACACTGTTTGAAATAGTCAATATACTTATCCCAGTTTCTGTTAGGTTTGTGTATTGCTCACTTTTCAGGCATCACACTTGTTTAGAAATTCTTATTTGCATATGAGCATCCTGCATATGGATATTTATTTTGATTACCATCAAAATGGATTATGATGAGAATAAATACCCATAATAATCAGTTTAGTGGGTGTTACTGTTAGGGACATCATAACCTTTACTGAGAGGTAACAAAGAAATTCATAAGCTCTGGAAGTCTGCAGAGGTTTAGCATGGATGACATAATACACTACAAAATTTTTTGTCTAAGGTGTGGTTGATGCTGTATCTGGAGCCCTACCTGGACTGGTGGGCACTTAGGGGCATTCTTCTCACCTGCAGGTAGCAATTCTGTTGATGGCAATTCCAGGAAAAGCTTGCAGATGGTTAATTGTAAAAAGAAATTTCTAATACTGAAAAGAAAATGGTGGTTGACATGCCAAACTCATTTAGGCAGTTTATGAAATCTGTTTCCTTACCTTTACAGTGAAGTCAGAAATGACACCTGTGCTGATCTCCTGTGCTGGGCAGGGTGAGCACAGGCACCCATAGCAGGAAGCATGGCATTCTCACCTGTTGCTGAGAAGCAACCTTCAATAACAACTCTTCTTGCTCCTTGATGATCTGTTTTTCAAAGGAAAACTTAGTCTGACACTTGCAGTGATGAAAGAGTTCTGGCAACTCTCTTGTCCTTCAGGAGCAAAGGAAAGCATCTAGACTCAGCACAGGATTAAGGCATTCTCTATATCCAGCAGGTTCAGATGAAGACAATGATTGCATCAGAATTTAAGGCTGTGTGGGACTTCAAAAAGTCTGTAGACTTGTAAAGTGCTTTTGCTGAATCTCCACAGCAATACTGCTGCAGCAGGAAAAGCAACACTGCAATCATAACCACACTTTAACGTCTGGGGGAGATGGGAGGTAGAAGAGCACGGGGTGAGTCAGCACACATTGTGAAATACTCATTAATGAGCCATCAGAATTGCCCAAATGTTGGCACCAACAGGTAACAGGGAAAACATTGGTGCAGCTGTAACTCATCTTTTGAGACAAAGCTTTTTTGCAGTGTAGGTGCTCTCCACTGAGCTGTTCAGGAAGACTTTGTATTTCAGAAAATGATCAGCCAGCACCATTCATTTCAACAAGGGTTTAAAAACTGTTCATTCCCATTTTCCTTTGAACAGTTTGTCTGAAGTGAATTCAGGAACATGCAGTTTAACTATCTGCACACCTATTATTCACATATTTAAATCATTACCTCAAGTTCAGCAGCTTCAGCAGAATGCTCACACTGCCCAGGAGCAGCAGCAGCCCCATCTTCTTTGCTGAACATGCACATCCTCACCCTCTCCCACTCCTCACACTCATAGGAGTGTGCTCCCACCAGGAGGTTTTGCCTGAAGATCTTTCTTTCTGTGCATGAAGTACACATTGTGTGAATGTCCAAGGACAGCTGTGTGGCAAGTCAACTTTATCTTCTGCAGTGGAAGGGCATGTGCCTCACATAAGTAAATCCTGTTTGTGTATACAAACCCTTCTGAACAAAAGGGTGGATAATCTAACTTGGTTTTCATGCTATCACCTCAACCAACATTAACCCTACTAGGAAAAGCCAACTAGCTTGTTTTGGGGAAGTTTCCTAGCACAACCAAGCATAAATTACTTATTTTCAACAATCAGATCACTAGATCTCATAGTTACCTCTCCAAGGAACCAAGCTGGGGACAGAGTTTGAATTAACTTGTATTTTCCTTGATGTATTTTAATGTTTTCTTAACTGATGAGCATCAGCTCCTCATCTACACTGTTAATTGAAAATCAGACCCATATTCTTCCTTTATTTTACTCCTTTGCTTTCTGCAAAGTTTCATTACAAGTTTCAGGAACAACACACTTCTCAGAAGAGTACACAAGTAACTGCTAACATAGAGATTCCTAGTTTTCCTTTAATCTCCAAAGTGTGATTTTACTATGTGTAATCTGACCTTGTGTGCCAAGCAATACTAGGGTATTTCTTGGGAGGAACTCTCCAGGTTTGGCCAGGCAGGACACAACACTCCAGGACAAAAGAACATGAGCTAACTTAGCTGCCCAAAGCGGGGACACCACAGAGAAAGATGTTCTGCCACACTTCTTTTAGTATATTCAAGAAATTAATTTCATAAAGATGGGAAAGCTTTTCAAATATGTCCATGGCAGTCTTCTTTTCCCTCAGCATTTGGATTAAAAACTAAACCCAAAACCAGCAAACCTTTTCCTGTCCAAACTTCTTGAATGACTAAGCAAGCAGGGGAGGTTTATTACCACCCCTCATGAGGTTCTAAGGCTCTTTACTTTTTGTAATGATTTAAATAATGCTTCTCCATTATGGCTGCTTCCAAAACCTTTCAACTTGAAGCATTCAAGGAAAAAAAAATTACAGCTTGTTTCAAAGCAATATTTTAGTATTTCCCAGCCAGCTAAGATTCCTGCCTACTTGCATGAGCAGTCACAAAACAACACTGCCAACAATCTGCTCAAACATCCATGTAAAGAATTGAGACATCCTGTTCTTCTTAAGCTCTGTGTTTTATTTCTCCCTAATATCCCACATGTCTCCGAGCTATCACACATGGCTTAGGATAAATGTTGTTACCTACCACATGGATTTATACAACATCCTGGTCTGGGATTTTTTGAAATGAAATCATCAGCACATCAACTCCTGGACATAGTTGGTAACATTTGTTCAAGGAGTGTTTAACTAATTTAGACAGAAAAATCTCCTGAATGTTTCCAAAAATCAGGTGGAGAGGGAGGATTCAGAGCCTTGCATGTCTTTAAACCAAGGCAGATCCCTGCCAGTACACACAATTCAAGGCAGTGTAAGCAGTGCAGATCTAAACACAATTTCATTTTTCTGACAATTCACAAATCCACATTGAAGTTCTTCCTGAATTAATCAGGAAGAAACCATAACAGACGTCAGTCCTCACTATTATACACTGCACAAACATAAATATGACTCCATAATCAAGTTTAGAACAAACCACAGATCAGTTTAGCAGGGCTGTTCTAAAGGCAAGAACGAAAACCTTTTGTAAACAAATTCAGGACTACACTGACTTTTACCTTCTTCCCCCTTATCCAAGGTCAAGTAGTCAGGGACTGATCACTCAGAAGTTCCATAACAAAGAAGCTTTGCTCCAAGTGCAATCAGAATGAAGAGCAATGAGGCCCCTCTGCCACATGAGCATCCATCTGGCAATGCCTACGTGAGTTCTACCACTGGTGCCTGCCACCAGGAAGGAAAACAAATCCAAACTCCCAACAGCACCAGGCACAGTAGAGAGAAAACACCACTAACAGAGTTCATGGTCATTAAAGAGGTCTGTTTATTTGCTGCAGGGTCCAACACTTCTTCACTGCTGCCATAAGCACAGCCTACTTTGTTTTTGGTGCACAACGTTCTCCTTGCTCTTTGTTCAAATGGCTCAGTACAGTGCCTGCACAATTTTCAACCCATCACCTTTTAAGCAACACCAATGATCGATGAGGCAAATAAAACCTAAACCATGCAACATGTGTTAGGCTGATAAAATTAGGCTGAGAATATTTATATATTTACATAGAGAACATTCAACATTGGAACCTGCTTGCAGACTTGTATTATCTTGACCAAGTATCCAAACAGCTACATTCTGGTGTGAAATACTCTTTTGTTTAAGGTTTTGTGTAAAAGCTAATTACTTCACAATGCCTTCAACTGGATAATCGTACCTATTTTTGACACAGAATTTCTACACACCAGCACCACACGCTTGCAGTCATACCTTGCAGAATGTGTAAGGCATTTGCAGACATCTGGTTGCTGTGACCACAGGAAATCCACTTTCCAGAGCTTTCAGCCATGACCTTTGGAAACCATGAGAGTCTTTCAAATACAAAGAGTGAATTCATATGAGAGACACTGTTCATCCAAGAACTATAAACTTGTCATTTCTTGACACTGCTACATACAACACAGATAGAATTTAAGACTAATAAATTATTTTCCTAAATAAAAATTTGTTCTTAAACCCCACTGAGTAACAACAGGGCTTAGGCACTTCTGAAGATTTTATCTTACATCTGTCTTTAATATGGAAGCTTCAGACTATAAAATACAGGACAAGAAATCATCTTGAAAAGGAACAATTAGTGACTGGCAAGAAACAGGTCAATAGTCTAAGAGTGTAGTCTATTTCCCTGGATTCCACATCCATACACAATTTCAGTGATCAGATGGGATTCTGTACATGAGGGTCTGCTGGAAAAAATCTGTCTGCAGAGCCAAGGACTTCACTGTCTAAATAATGAACATACTTTGGGAAAAACATATTACTATGAAAAGCCACCTGTGCAAACAATTCTCTTTTCTGGAAAGCACACCATGCCCAGAAATAGAAAACTATAAAAATAGTAACAGCAATCCAGAGCCCAACATGCCCAAGCCTTGTAAACAATGAAGACCAGGAGAATAAAAAGAGAAGGAACAGGGACCAACATGAACTGGATTAGCCAAGACAGCTGAAAGACTCAGAGTTTCTAAAAGCATCTTCTTTTAAAAGGAGATTTGGAATCTGCCCTGTCCTGGCGGACAAGAGAACATAATTTCACATACATGGTGGTCTCTAAGGCAGAGCAATAATCTGCTAGCACAGAACAACTGATTTAAGAGCTTTCTTAAAAAAAATACAAACAACAACAAAACAAACAACAACCCCCCAGAAAAACCCCAACAAACCAACCAAAACAAAACAAAAAATCCCAAGCTTTTTATACTGGTTAAATCAATAACAGTAAAAACTTGTTATGGGTGAAAAGATTCACATCCTTGTATTTGACATCTATCAATATACAACATCTATGAAGAGCTCAAGTGGTAAGCCTTGATCTCCAGAGGGAATGAATGGGCAGAAGGATGGAAGGAGTTAACTGAGGTATGGTGGAATTACAAAAAGAAAAACAGCTGTTCTGCAGTTTCCCAACTTCATTAACTGAGCTGCATCTTCAAACATCAGCATAACTAATGAAACACACTGCTCCAACCATTAGGACAATGACAGCCAAACACCTTCATGGCACTGCAGGACACCCCAGCTCCATCTGCAGCAATTCAATGGCAACAGGGGCTGAATCAGGTTTACTGCCTAGGAGCTACAAAATTAAACCCCCTCCAAACTAATGGGGTGAGAGGTTCTTCCTAACATTCACTTTTCTTTTTTGATGTAGTGCAATAGCATGCTAAGGGTCCAGCTGTGCCATCCTGACCCAAAGAAAACTTTCTGATCAAATTTTCTGTCAATCTGCCCACACAAGGACAGATTTCAGGGTTTGTTTGAAAGCAGAACAAAATGTGGAATTTGATAACAAAAAGTGGGAATCACTGGCTATACACAAAAAGTCCAAGACAGTTGTTTAAAGAAGGAATAACTGAGAATCTGGAATATCTTTGCTTCCAAAAAGCACTATTGACATTCAGTAGACTTTTTGACCTCTATTTTCCATGGATGTCCATGAGGGCATACTTGTAGTCCTTTTCTACTAGAAAAGGTGAGTCGTCAATGTACCTACAGCATATCCCACTAGCAAGATACAAGGAATAAATTCACTTTTTTAAGGACATTACAGCCCTTCAAACACCAGACATCAAAATCCAACCACATACACGTAACAAAGCAGATGATACCTCCTGAAACACAGATGTAGGATCTAAACTGTACCTTCCGTAGCACTGCTTTCAAACTAATGCACTAGCTTAGAATCATTCCTCATTTGCTTTGAAATCTTACACAGCAAGATTTTCTCAAGTCTTTCAAATCACACAAAGTTAAGCCACCTAAACATAATATACAACACCAAGGGAGCATTACAAATTCTTCCACTGAGAAGTGTTCAGGCACCTACAGCTGAGGGTCCTGTCTGGATACACTTCCTTTTTACATCATTCCTCTGGCTGCCTGACTGAAAGGTATCAATTGTCATGATTAGTACAAATGTGAACCCTCTCTCCCTTCCCTCTGCAATGAACATTTGAAGGAAAACCAAGCACTGATTTGCCCAGCCCAGCAGTATAAAGCACAGAGTAAGGAGCACATTCAGAGGCTTGTTTTCTAGCTGAGGAGTGGTTTAATCCTCAGCATGGGCAAAGAGAGAATATTTGTACTGACTGATGCCAGGCACTACCTGTAGGGATCTCAGGTACCCACCCAGGCTGCCTGGCAAGCTCCTGGAGAGGGCACTTCAGCTGCTGTGTGAGGACTCCACCTCTCCCCAGGCTGGGGCTACCAGGTTAGATGGTGGCAACACCCTCACATCCACACAGACCACAGGCAACATTCCAAGGTTGCAGCATGAAAAGTGGGTGTGCTGGTAGTGACAAAGGAACATTTTTCTAACGTTTTCTTGCAACAGGTTTGAAGCCAACTGAAAACCTGTCAGCTGTCCCTGTCATACACTCATGCTGCCAGTGTAAGAAAGGCCACCACGCTGTGCTAAGGTGACAGATTCCAGGCCTGGCCTCAAATACAGACAGACCTCCTTACCATGCTCGGAGTCATCAGGTTGGGCTGCAGGGCAAATTTGGTCTGCCTTTATGCTGAACTGGAGCTATTTCCATGGAATCTAGCCTGAGGGAAAAAAGCAAAGTCCTAAGTAAGGTCCTAGTAAGTCCTATTTGAGAGGTTAAGTCATTAGATGCTACTGTGAGAGTAACAACAAAGCACTTTGGAAAGACCAGGTAAGAGGGAGACAAAGGTCCAGGCTCAGAGCACAGGTTTAGGTGCTCAGAGTCTGAAAAGTGACAAAAATGGCATCTTTTCTCTCCTTTGTGCGTGCACTGGAGTCTCACGTGCCCCAAGGGACACGCCACCCCTCCCACTGCTGTGGGGTCCTGAGTAGACCCAAGCATGTACTGGCTGTCATCAAAATAGTCAGCCAGAGCACAGTAACCTCAGCATTCAATCATTTTGCTTTCAAATGTCAAGGACAGCAGGTTTGCTCTTTAGAGAGAGCTGGACTTCATGTGTAAACATAAGGCTGTTTTCCTGAGAGCTCCTGACACACCATTTTCAGACCTGCCACTACGCAATTTTTAGTCACTTTTCAAAACAGAATTATGTTTCCATCTTTTGTATTTCAAGAAAGCTCTCTGTGCTTCAGCATGTAACAACCAAAGATGGAAAATCTGGGCAGGCTGCCTGATCATAAAGCAGCTCCCATGCCCTCCTTGCCTACAAAGGGTACCTCAAGGATGACTGCAAACTCCCAAGTCCAGTGCATGCAGGAGGATGGGTTCCTGGTAAGGTTTTAAGCCTTTGGAGACCGATTATAGTCTCACATTTTTTCACTCTAGACTCAAACTGGTTTTGACTCAACTGAGAGGAAGATAAGCAGCATTAGTACTGGAGATGAACCTCAGCTTTACTATAGCAGCACATTTTAGCCTTCTTTTCACTGGCTCATTTTCTTAGCCAGTTCTTGAGGATGAAAATGTTGCTGTTCTTTGGTAGATACGGTAATCTGTCAGCAGAGTTCACCTGTCCTAACACTGACACATGAAAAATGGGAACATTTTCAGCCTCTTTTAAGCTCTGACCTGACCTGCTGCACATACCAAAACAGCAATGTATCTTTCTCCTTTTCTTCCTTTAGCAGGAAGCTGCTCTCTCCCTGATCTGATCCACACACACACAAACACACACACACACAGAGGCACACACGCTCACAAATGGCTGATCAGACGAGGAGAGGGTATGGCCACAGTCTACGGAGAGATGTCCAACAGCACATCATTATGAAATTCTTAGAATGTTTCTCCCAAAGAATATAAAGTTTAGCACATTCTGTACATATTGTTGGCTTCTTAGTTATAAAGTAAACACAGTAGCAAACTGTCCATAAAGTGTTGACTCAGTTTAAACGCAGCCCCTTCTTATTTTGTCTTGCTGAAAGTCCTCTTCCAGTCAGAAACACTCCAGTCATGTGGGCATTCGGTGTGTGACAGCAGAGGAAGGAAGAAAGAGGCACTTTTGATCGGCTGGTATTCCTGGACTTCCCTTTTTCCTGCGGAGGTCTATGTTCCTGACACTAGATGGTAGTGTTAGCACGGAGAACCGCTGTGGATAGGCACTTGGCAACAAGGCTCCAAGGCAGTGCCCGCTCTCTGCTATGTCATCAGGATTGGTTTCTGCCGAACTTCCAGGATATCTGGGCATGGGAGAGAAACAAAGAGACACAGCCAACTTAAGAGGCTCCTGAGAGCAGCCACGGTAGCAGGAAGCATGAAGAACTGGAGACATAAGCGTGGACTGTGGCACAGCCCACCAGGAATCTAGAACATGACCAGTACATGGCTTTGCCTGATAAAATCTGAGTTAACCAGGATGCAACTGGGAGGAGCTGAAAGATGACAAACTGCAAATATATCCCACCACGTGGAGAGGAGAGCTGATCTACTATAATTTATACTGGGATGAAGGAAAATACGTTAGACAGGGAGTGGCAATATTTTCCAGGGAAACAAGTGTAACTGCCATTAACAAGAGATGCCAAGGGGTTTCCCATTCTTGAAGGGACAAATCCCCAGGTCCATTGGGGAGACTTCTCTAGGTACAAGTAATTCAACTCTTCCCTTCATGCTATAGCCCAAAGCCTGCATTTCTGCACTCAAAAAGCTGCCATAAAAACCATTCATCTTTTTGGCTCCTTAATTCCATACTGTCCAAGTGGGAGGGAATATGAACCTTAAAACTTCTGTTGTAATCATGGACATATTTCTAAATATACACAGTAAAACCAACATGGCAGGGCACTACACAGAAACATCTGGAAACTGGGCTGATGTCCTTTTCAAGGCTACACAAAGAACAAGGAACATGGGGAAAGGGAGCACACAATTAAAAGGCTGATCAAATGCCACTGCACAAAGAAGATGACCTGAGCAAAAAATGATCCCCAGCTCCAGATGGCTCCAGCCACACCTGTAAAGAATTAAACACAGTGGAGGGAGTCCAGTGAAGGGCCACAGAGATGACTGAGGAACTGGATCACCTGACATATGAGGAGAAGGTGACAGAAGTGTGATTATCCAACATGGACAGAAGGGTTGGAGTGAAATCTTATCCATAAACTCAAGACATTTTAAAAAGTACTTTGATCACTGTCACTGGGATTTTAATGTCTTAGTACAGGGTTCCTAACTACCCAAGAGAAATGAGCACCTTTCCCACTTCACCCTGCCCCACATGTAATGCTCCTGCTACCTGGAAAGCTGCCACTGCACAAATACATTGATTACAAAAAGGCCTTGGAAACAGGACCTACACAACATGACCAGCTAGAACAAATGTGAGTAGGGAAAAACAGCAGATGAAAATTCTGCCTTACACTTCAGAAATGTCATGCCCTATTTCTGTGTATCTCAATATATACCCTAATTCCTGAAACCATATGTTCAACAAATTAAGTCTCAAAAAGGATGTTCAAGCTCAAACCCAGTACTTGAGCATGGAAGCATTTGTTCCACCCTCTTGAGCAGATATTAAATGCCAGCAGAAACAATACATCTTCTGTGAATTCCAAAACGTCTGTGGTGAGAGAGTGAGTAAGCTTGGTAACTCCAGCTAACTTGTTGTAAGACTATCAACACAATGATCATAAGGAATAATTATGTATTTTGCTGAAACAGTGTTCAAAATCCATCCTTAATTACAAATGACCCATTTTTTTACTGGAATCTGTGATTTCCCCTAAAATGAAATAAATTCCTACTTACAACAGCATTACAGAGAAACACTTGTTCCTCTGTCTTAACAGCAGAGGAACAAGGATTTGGTAGGCTGTGCACAGTGGGTGTCAAAATTCACCTGTTAAAATTCGATGCAATGGCAAGGTGATGTATGTTAAGTGTGCATAGAGTAGAAAGTTCTCATCTGTCCTGTTCAGCTTCAGCCACGAGCCGACCAGCGAGCGTCCTGTTCCAGACAGGGAGCGCGAGCGGAGATTTGTCGCGTTGTGCAGATCTGTAAAGGCAGGAAGAGACAGCAAGCCTCAAGGGATTGTACTTCACTGGAACACTTCTGAAACTCAAAAAAAAGAGGAAAGCCTCCTATTCGTTGTTTAGAGACAAATCACATGCAGGACACTGTCATAACTGCTTTTTAAAACCAGGCAGACCTTGCCTAGCACAGAGTTCCCCATTTACACTGAAGATAATAAATGGTAGCAGCAGCAGCTGAAAACACAGACAGACAGGAGAGGGCTTGTGTTACCACACTGCACCAGCAGAACACTAACTCAGCCTTCCCTCGTACACAAAATCATAGAATAGCCCTAAAATTAAGTACTTACTCACTCAGAAATTCACCTAGGTAACAAAATAGAAATGGTTTCTTTTGAAGAAATGTCACTACAGGACACGAAAAAACACGATGCGAACATGCTGCCTTTCTCAAGGTAAAGAGAGGCAGTTTACTATCTGACTCCAACATTTACAGATTTCCAAAAGTGACAGTGCATTGGAGGGTGAAAGTGCCACCTCTCCAATGACAATGGACAAACCAACAGTCCATCAAATTTCTCCTCCTCCATAAAAGAATGCAAAACAATAAGTTATTTACAGAAAGTAAGTGAGAAAGTTCATTACAAGAATGTAAACATCAGAAGGTTTAGAAAACCTTAAAAAATCAGGGCAACATCGAAAAGTGCCATCTAGCAGACATGGAGAGTTTCAACACTAATAGCTCAGTTTCCTGCACACCTAGGACCCTTCAGCTGAGCCACTGTTCTCAGAATTAGTTGAGATATCTCCAAGCAACTTTTAAAACAAAAAGATACTGAGTCCCCTGTAGGCCAGAGGAGTTTTTCATAGGTGCAGGTCTCTCCCACAGCCACGTGCTGGATTTTTGGAGTGTTTTAAAACCTTTGCTCTATTTCCCTGTAAAATTCAGTCCTATCCCACAAGGCTAAAATCAGATGTTGAAGTCAACAGATCGATTCTGAACCAGAGTGATCCAAGCTTTGGGACTGAAAGCAGATTATGATCCAAAGAGGAAAATATGTGGTGGCAGCTGCTCTAGAAAGATGTATAAAAATGTGGGAGGAAAAAAAAACTTTTTGAAAATCTTTCCCTCCTGCCCTATACATGTGTATAGCCAAGCTGTCTATTACCCCTTCCCATGCACGACCACTGTGCCAGGAGCTCTGTGGTGATCAGGGCAGAAGGATCTGACTCTGGAAGCTGCAATAAGCACAGCTCTCCTGGTGTATCATGCTTGCACACAGCAAAGCCACTGAAGTGGGCCTTGATGGGCTGTTCCTGTTCACCACAGGTCTGTCTGCACTGGGGCAACTCTGCAGCATCACTGGCTGCACCAAGGACACTGCTGATCTTTACACAGTCCACATCTTTTCCTCCACCCACAAAGCCAAGATGCACCCAAATCTCTGCTCCTATCTCTGCATCTTCTGCATCTGGCTTTTTCATGCCCAAATAAGAGTTTCACCACTGCAGCTCCCGAGGAGCACTGGTAGGACACTCAGGTTTCTGAAGTTTATAAAAAAATAGTAATTCAGTTACTATTCCTTGTAGCAAACTAATTTTTGAATAAATTAAGCTTCCTAGCATAAGCTGTTAAAATATTACTCTTTTCGTTTTTCAGATGAGGAACAATAAGGTCAAGACTCTTAGAAACCATTTCTTGGTATTTTATATGAATGTTATAAAATATCTGAAAAACCTAGAATTTGTTTACTTCCATAAATATATTAGAAGGAAAAGGATATTAAAATAAAAAGAATGTCCATCATTATCATTAAATACTCTAGGATTAGACCCTGCAAGACAACCCTGAGCAGGCACTGCACAACCCATGGGGCTGCCAGAGAAACACCTTAAACTCTGTTCTATCCTGGGCAAGCTTCAAAATAAAGATACCAGGAACAGGACTACATGTGGGGAAAGCTGCCCTTCTCTCCACACTACCCTGTGCCTAGTAAAATCTACTAAAACACATCTCATTTGAAATAACATATGACCTGATTAGGCAAATTAGGGAAAAAGAGAAGAGCAAAGGTTTTTATTGATAAATTAAATTAGCTGAATTAGCTACCAACAGTTTCAGCTGCTACAGGATTTGCATTAAATGTTGTCACTTCAGTATGTTTTTTAATGTGCAATTCTTTATTAGCTAAGGTGGTCCAGTGCTGCTGATGGACAATTTCTTCACTACCTCAAACAGAACTTGTAAGCTGGAAATTCCCTTTGGGTTTATCTGTTAGAATGCTATAAGACACATTTGTTGACTGAATTGTTTTTCAACATATGGAAAGCAATTTGGACATGGGCATTTTTGAGTTTCCTGCCTCACGAGACTGTGATGTGATTGGGATTTATACACTATATCCTGAGTCAGGCTCCACCTTGCCAGGTATTTCCTGCTGAGTAACTAGGATTTAAAGGAAGAGTTCCATAAGGCATTAAACTATAATGCAAACAAACTCATTACGTTTTCTCTATAAAGTTCAGAACTGATTCAAAGCCAGCTGAAGTAAATGCCTTTTCTCACCAGCTTTAACCAACTCTGGGTCAAATCAGAATTCAAAGAATGTGTTGCTGAGAGCACACCCAACAACACTATGTGTCCCCAGAGACTGTGGCATCTGGGAAAAGGGGGGAATTTCATCTGCTCCAGTTTCTCTCAAATGGGTCCACATAAAAGAAATAAGTTTTAATATATTCAGGAGTTGTGGGCTCCAGCCCTCAAAGAGATGTTTAAGCCTATGAAAAATCTCATTTTCAGAGGCACTGGCTGTATGTGGAGCTCATGTTTTTCCACCCTGCAAGCCTTCTTGAAAACCCTGCACTGGGATCCCTTTCCACAGCTCTGCACCTCTCCAGACAAGTCTGTTTGGCTGTCAATACTTCTCTCACCTCCACCATCATCATCTCTGAAGAACTCCTCACTGTCATTTGCTGAGTGGGACTTTTTCATCTCAGCAATTCGATTTCGGGGCACTTTTCTCTTGAGGGATGGGGAGAAGAAGGACGGGCGGTTGTTACGCTCTGGGGTTGGCGGTGTGCTGAAAGAAGTAACCTGGAAGGGAAATAAAAGAAATGCTGGAGAAAGTCTTGGTTTTCCCTCTGTGTGCCACAAGGCAATCACGTGTGTAAAAATCAGAATGATGACTGGTATCCAGCACCATTTTATCAGAGTGGCTAGAGAATTTAAACTGAACAATCACCTCAAGATGCTCATCAAGGGGAAAATATTTTGATATATCACAACCCTCAATTATTACATGAATAAAAATTAAAAACCTCTCTCCTCAGATGATCACTTTTAACAAGGATCTACAGTCATAACGGCACAAAATTAGTAATTTAGACACCAGGAATGTCAATCTTAATTTTGCATGTTGAAATGCAGAAGACTTAATAAGAATGTACTGTATTGAACACACTCAAAATGTGCATCTTCATTTCTTTGGCACACACAAGGCAGCAGTTTCCCTACTGGGAAGGCTGTCCCATGGGATCCTTGTGGAAGGTCAATGTCCCTGGGGAGCAGGGTCACAAATTCCTAAGCCCAGCACACAGAGGCAGAAGTTAAGTCAATGTTCTCATTTGTGTGTCGTGTTTCAATACTGGAAGGAGAAAGTGAAGCTGTGGTGCTTCAGAAGATTTGGTTGGTCCAAGTGGTGACAGGGAGGGAACTGTCTGTGGTGAAACTCAAGTTAGGGCAAAACTGTGGAGACACCCTACCTTCAGAGCAGTAGTTACCATTGAGTAAATTACAATTAAAGCCAAGTACACCTGTTTTGGAGAGAACTGAAACATAGTGCTGATGTACTGGCTTTGACTATTTTAACAGTTTTAAAATGAAAATATTTTAATAGCTTCATTTAAAAGGGAAGAAAATAGGGATTACTACTTTGCCAATGGATGTGAATAACTTTGATCTTGTCCTTCTTTCTTCACACAGTCTATTTAACAATCTCATAACCTCCCTGAGCTGGCACATGACACTGCTCATATCTGTCCAAAGAAATGCAGAGGGAGGTGACATGGAGTGATGATGGCAGCCAAACCAGGTTGAGTGCAGAAACACAGCTCGCTCCATGTTGTACCTCTATCACTAATACCAAAAAAAAATAAAAGAAGGGCACTGTAACACCCAACTGATCCTCTTCCCAGCACATTTCATTTCTAATTTGTTCTTGTCTCTGTATTTAATTTGGGAGTCATTTCATATCACACTGTGGGGGGAACCAGAAACAGACATATCAGCGTTAAAACCATTAGCAAAAAGCAGTGAGAACACATTATTAAATCTAATTTTACATTTTTCCAGCTGACACTGAAAGCCTTGGAGACAAAAAAATCCTGTTGCTCTTCCAGGCCTGATTTCTTCTGGCTATGTTTCTGGGGTAGAGAGCAAGAACATTCAGTTAATGAGCTCTGTGCTGGTAGCTCATGTTGCTTTTTATCAAGTTAGAAACAAAAACCACACTGCCTGCATGGAGACTCTAGAAGCTGTTCTGCAGACCTTTAAATGATACAGGTTAGCTGTACTACACAGAAAACCATGCTAGACTCCGTCAGGTACTGACCCAGCCCAGGTCTGTGCAGGTATTTTGAAGACTTGTTGCCTAATCCCCATTAACCAGGTAAAATGTCTCAATGGAAGATAAGGCTCAGGATTGAATAAAGGCCAAATCAGCATCTGTGCTGATTCTGCTGGCATTTTACTGCACTTGCATTAAAATTAAGCATATGTATGAGTATGATGCTGTATCTGGATCTGTGACCTTTGCTTTAGCATTATACAGGTTTTGTGTTGGCAGCATTCCTCAGTGGCACAACCTAAAAGCACCACTTCCCTATGAGGTTTAGCAACCTATATAATACACAAATTCCACGTTTCTACGTAAATCCCACTTTGCACAGAAGTGGAATTTACTTTTTTTTCTAGATAACAGGCAAAATCATTGGTTTCCCTGGCATCAAGATTGCTGTTGTTTCAACAAAACACTCCTCCAGAAGCATGAATCATCCAGCCATCTCTGTATTCAGCATTTGCTCAGGGAAAACTGCATTAAAGAATTCATTTCACATACTGAGCACAACCAAATTACACACAGGCAAACCTCAGTGCAGATCCTCAATGGGAATTAACCCCAGCTCCTGCCTTTGGAACAAAGCATGTTTATGCTTCACCTTAAGAGAATATTTCTGTCTGCTACTTACTCTCTCATGCACTGGGGAGTCTGGATTTGAATCTTCTTCTGTCCCATATGGTGAAGTGTCACCAGTGGAAACTCTGCTCACAGCCATCTCTGCATGTCCTTTTCCCTGTGGTCCTTTCATTCGGACAAACTCCATGTTGTTGTATTTATAAAAGCCAAAAGACATTCTCTGAGCCATCTTAGCTGCAACACTCACCTACAATGCATGAAGACAGGAGAGAAAAACATGCAATAACAGCTCTTCCACTTGAAAATAACATCCTCTGAAAGCAGTCATCTCAGAAAAAGTCAGAACCATAGTGAATAATAATTCCTAAGAAACATTTTAAGCTACAGTCTGAAGCAATCTCCAAAAAGAAAGTAATTTTACAGAGACAAAAGCAGGTTCTGAGAAGAAACAACTCCTTCAGCCACCCAAAAGGCAGAGTTAGCAGTGGCACAATGAGAGAAAAGCAAAGGTTTTTGTTCATGTCCACACACTGTGGCACATGAGAGCAGAGGCAGGCACGTGCTCAACCCAATGCAGCCTGTGCTGGGGCACTCACTTGAGTCCAAAAAGCAATAGACATACACACAAGATTCCTCAAACCAGCAAAGCACACCCCACAACTGGGTCACCACTTTGTCCCAAGTAATTTCTGATATTTTTGTTTCCACTGTCAAGGCCAAAAAAAAAGGAACCAGCCCCATGCACAAGTAACCTGCACTGCAGGCTCACCAAGACACCCTGACAGCTTTAAATCCTCTCTCCTCAGTCCAATTTCCAGTCACCACAACTGAACTGAAAATTGGACTGAGAACTGAAAAAGGGAACTGACCAATATGAAAACAGTCAAGGTTTTGCTAAGTGAAAATGATGCCTTAAATTTTCAGCTTTTATCCATAAGGTTAAGTGATTTATTGCAATTTTCATCAGTTTATGAAAAGGCCAAGATGCTCATCAGCTTGTATTGTAGTGAGAATTACAGAATCCTAGAATAATTTATGTTAGAAACAACCTTGAAGATCATTAAGTCCAATCAATCCAAACACTGCCAAGCCCACCACTAAATCATGTCCTTAAGTGTCACATCTACACATTTGTTAAATATCTCAGGGGCTGAGGAATCCCCCACTTCCCTGGGCAGCCTGTTCCAGTGTTTGGCAACTCTTGCAGTAAAAGAATTATTCCTAGTATCAATCTAAACCTTCTCTTAAACACCTGACATCAAATAATGTTCAAAACATAGAGATTACTCCTGTTCTGTAAAAAAAAAGGGTAAAATTTCAAGTTTTGCCTCTGGCCATGATGAAATATTTGAAGAGTTAACAATTTTGCTTCATAAAACAAAATAATGTCAAGTAGCTGTGTGGTCAGTCAGGATATTCCTAGGCTATGAGGTGACTTTACCACATCAAATCTTCTCTTTTTGCTGCAGGGCTTTCTTTTTATGTTGTCTTCAGTGATTCTGCATTCTCACTTATTTAATAACCCAGCTGCTGACGGTGTAAGGCCACAAGATGATGGTGGGAGAGAAACAACTTTTGTTTCATGTTCTCTCAGAAACCTGCTGGAAGAGTGTAATGGCTCACATTTAAAACAGGGAGATGGGAAGTTATTCAGGAACTCTCCTGACAAGAGCAGAAACAAAGAGAAATGTAGAGACACAGTAGATATCGTGAGAATTTCTTTTGTTTCTAAAAATCTCTCAGGACTGTCTTCATAATAAACCATTTGAGAAGTTTATTGACTCCTCATTTCAGCACTGAGTTTGAAGGTGAAAGTGCTGGTATTTCATGCCTCCATAGAAAGCAAAGAAAGCTCCTCTCAGTGGCAGTAACACTACAAGGGTTTTTTGAATACAGCCAAGTGAAAATGAAGAATTAATGAAGAAAAATACACTTTATCACAAGGCAGTTACCAGAGTTTAAAATCTCCCATGAAGTCATACCTTCTCTGAACACAGAAATATCTATGACTTTTCAAGAAAAATGAAGGGGCTCCAAGAACTGTTGTTCAGGTCCATTCCTGTGTCACACTCTTGACTACATACCCCTACCTTCCCTCCTTCTGGCAAACAGCAGAGGAATATACCCCAGTCTGAATACCCTCAGTTATCTGAGCCAAAACCAGCAGCTTTCAGCTAACTTGCAAAGCCAAAAAAACCAGACTCTATGATGCAGCTGATCTACCAGGACAAAAAGCCTGAGCCACAAAGTAAATCTAGTCAGAGCACCACTGCTGCAAAGGACATTGTCTTTCAGAAGCTCCTTACCCTGTTGTCATAGACCTTCTTGAGTGCTTCATAGCGGATGGACCCCTGGAAAATCACCCCTTGGAAGGTGTTGCTTTTATCACTGGCTACTAGCTCCACACAGACCATTTCTCCTTCTCCCACAGTCATGTCACTGAAAACCTGAAAAAAGATGCAAGATGAAACACTTTGATGCAAAGTTGTTCAAATCAAAATATGTTGAGATTCCCATGGCTTTCCTTATGCCCAAGGAAGTTTCAAAATAAATTGAAAGGGAGCAGAATGTTCCACCCCAGCCTTTAAAAAAAAAAACAGGCTCCAGGCAGTGCACACAGCCTGGAGTAGCCTTGTTGACATGAGTAGCTCTCACATCAGTCTGTCACGCTTTAGCCCATCACTGAAACCAATGCCAAAATCCAGCTTTAAGATCAGATTTCAAATGTTAAAGAGAGATGAAGGTTAAATAAAAATAAAATAAGATCTAGCAGAAAATAACCCTCAACTGGGCAAAAACATTTGATCAAAAGGTACAAGAAAACAGCTAATCAGGACATAAGACTAGAATAGGACAAAACTTTGCTGCTGCAACAAGGAACTCACCTCCTCAAAACTGTCAATCATGAAGAATATATTGGGGTAGCTGATCTTTGATTCCTCTCCTTTACTGTCCATCGGGTGCTTGCTCGGGGACGCAAACACTTGCTGAGAAAGATGCAGAAGAAGATGTCACTTCTCAGTTACATGTGCTTGGGAACAGACACACCAAACACAAGGCAAGTAATTACAAAACACCTCAGGCTGGCACTGCTCACTTACACTAGAGATGCTGGAAATCCTGCAAGCACAGCTGAGCTGGTTTCTGACTAAAGCCAGATTTGCAATAACGGCACTTGAGAAATCCTTTCACATACAAGTAATTAAAAACTCATTGCTTCACAGTAAATCTCCCCGTGTGTACCTGACCTCTGGCCACATTACAGTACACCACTGTACTTTTTCATCACCACTTTCAGGGGCCTTTAAGTTGCTGCAATGTGCTGTAAATGCCACAGCGCAAGAAAGTTACCATGAAGCAGCTGACACAACACCTTTACTCTAATTTCTTGTTGTTTACTTAGTACCACACTAAGATCAACCTCCCTCATTAAGGGTAGCGTGGCTGTCCTGGGGTGATTCACAATGTTGTTCTATTCCACATCAATCTGCACCCCAAAACTGTTAATGTATCTTTCTGACCCCACAGCTGCAGACCTTGTATGTGTGGGGTGCTATTGTGGGCATTTTTGAAATCGGTGTGGAGGCAGGTCTGGGCTCTTGGCTGTGTGGCATTCACTTTGCAGGCTACTCAGTCTTTGTTCAGGCAAAGACTTTCCTTCCTGTTTTTCATTCTGTCTTCATTTTGTTTTGTTTTTTTTCCTTGTCTAGGGGAGACTGCAGTTAGCAATACTGGGCTGTCTGGGGGCAAATTCCCCAGCTGCCCACCTGGAGCAGGCCTCACTCCAGTCCCAGCCATGCCAGGAGAGAAGACTATGGAGAACCGCTCTCTTGTGGCACCTTTAGGTTTGCAACTGTAGCTACTTCTAAAAATTGCATTTTGCAACTAGAAACTATTCCAAGCGAACTTTGAGAACTCTCCCTGCAATGACAAAAAAGTGAGTGAGTTCAGGGGCCAGGCCATGCTGTGCCAGTGCCCACAGGCTGGTCCTTTCCCCACCCCACAGCCGGGAGCAGAGCCCATGAGCAGCATGAGGAAGCGGCTGGCCATTCTCCATCTGCCTCAAAAACTGCTCTGTGGGCTCCTGCTTTCCTGCTAGGGGTTGCCACTGTCAAAAATAGGTTAGAAACTGTAGTAAAATAGTCAATAATTGTTAAGCACGTGCCATACCTAAGTAAAGTGCACCACTCCCTCAAGCAAGAACGAGCCAGCCTGGACAGAACTGTGAAGGGCCAATCAAGCACCTTAACCTTCATGCAAATGAAGGCTCCCAACAGAAACCAATTCAAAGGAACAAAAAACAGGATAAAAAGGGGGCATCTGAGTCGGTGAGACTGTGGAACATCAGGAACATCCCTGCTCAAGAAAGGAAGAAAATCCGGTGCTGCAGCATCCTCGCTTGTCAGGAACGTTCTTGCTCAACCCACGGGCCCTCCAAGCTTTAGGCCTTATAATAAAAGCTGAAATCACTTTAGTTCCAGAGTGTGTTCCCATCTATAACCCCACCACCTTATCACTTTATTCCTGGGGACACACGGTCACCTGGGAGGCCATCTTGGAAGGGAACTGTGTGGTGCCATCTTCCCTTTGTCCCTTGGCCACATGGCTGCCTCCTGCATGCCCCATTTTGGGAACACGTGTTTCTGGCATTTTGGGTCTCTCTTTGCTCCCACAGGGTTTTGGGTTATAGCAGTTTGGTATCTAGTAGTTATTTACTTTTTCCCCCCTGACTGTTGGTAGCTGTTTCATAATAAAATGGTATTTTTTCACTTAAATCTATTAGTATTTCATTCCTTATTGGGGGAAAGGAATTGGTTGGAATCAAGGGGGAGTTCACTCACTTCAGAGTGCTCACCTCTTTTTAGACTGTCTCAAACTGTTGGAAATTATACCAAGCTTAATTTTTTTTTTAATATAACATTAGTCAGGAGTTTTGTTCACCTTTGCCCCAGGGTGGGTGGGGAGGGAATTTAATTCAGGGACTGTTTCATCACTTAAGGCCTGATGAGCTTAAGATCTCAACCAACTGGGAAGATGCACAAAAGACAACAACCATTAGCAAATATCAACTCCAAACATCACCCCTGGCAGAAGACACCTGGTCTGGGAAAAGAGAGATAAGAGAACGAAGAATGAGAACCTAATTAACATCTAAGGGGAAGAGACTGATAACCAACAGGGAACCAAATACTAAGAACTGTGTAATGTGTGACCAATGAATACTGACCCAATTAATTTCTATGGGTTTTGACTGTATGTGAAAAATCTAGTAAAAATTATGTGTGATGGAATGACTTTCTCTGCACAATGTGTGGGTGAAATTATTTTGTTTGCACATCCTGGCCAGGACAATATCCTGGCCAGAATAAAGTAATGCTTTGATTCTCTAACACTGAAAAGGTTTTTGAAGAGTTTTTGCTTTTCCCGCAGTTTCGGTGACAAAACCAAGACAATGGCTCACAGGAGGACAAGCACTTGGTTTCTCATTGTCATCTTGTGCTTCTGTTTCTTTCCCTATCACTATGCTTCCTCAGGCACATTTCTCCCTCCCAAGCAGGTCCTGAACTCCTTAAGTGACTTTGTTTGTGACTTTGTTTAAACAGCTGAGGGCTTTAGATTTTATCATCCCAAAAAGATTAATGAGTAGGTAAGGAGGGAGAAGGAATTCATACCAAGTAGATTTCTTTGCTTCCACAATTGTTTACAAACAAAGCCTTGAATTAAAGAAACCTGTCAAATCTTAGCCACTGTGAACATGCCAAGAGCAGGCTGTCAAGCTCTGACATTCTTGCTACAAACCATTCAACACAAAACATAATTAAGGACAGGATATTAGATATTCATGAGAGGGTTGCTTTTCTTTATTTGTACTTATGCAGCCTTTATGCACATTGCATAGAATTAAAAATAAAGGTTTAAGACCAGAAACATCATTAGAAAGCAATTAGACTCCTCAAAATGCTAACTGCACCAATGCCTGAAACAAGGACCTTTTCCAGGCATCTTCACTCTCACACCAGCCAATGAACAACAAAACACCCTCCCAAATTCATCTCCAGTCAGGCACACCTGAGGAAAATACAGTTTGTGGAGACCTTATTGTCAAGCCAGCAGTTTGCAAAATAAAGTCAGCCTTTTTCATACTGGCTTCATGCCACAGGCACTCACTTGTGCAAGCACAGTGATTTGCTATAGGTCTCAAGTAGGACAGCAAATCTTAGGGCATCAACATCTGGCTGTGTATGGGCAGGAGAAGACACATTTTCTAAAGCAAGAGCCATCAGAGCAGAAATGCAGATCCAAACCGGCTGGATTTTCTTCATTCAAAACCAACAGCCTCAAGAGTGGATGTGACAATGAAATGCCCAACTGCAAACATGCTTTCACAGCATATGGAATTGCCTTTGTTTCTCTATAGATCAACACAATGATGCTGAAATGTTACTGGAATGTACTGGCAAGTTTATGTGGAAAAGGGAAGACAACAATTTACAAGCAGTCCCACAGTAGGAGCTAGAAAGAAGGAACAAAAAACTTCCTCTTCATTCTAAATACTGTTCACATGCAGTAAGGCCATATCCCTCATCTTCTCCTTCCTAGTTTTCAAATCTGCAAATAATATTTACAGATTTTTCTCAAAACCATTTGCAGAAGTTAACTTGTGGTGAAATCTGGACTAGCCAACAGAGAAAAAAGCAATGACAAATAACAGGCTTAAATCAGCACTGCAAAGTGGCATCTCAACAGCCCCTAAAGAAAAAATTATGTGTAATCAACGTAAATCACAGAGACAATAATCAGCATTGCTAGTTCTGTTTGTAGGCAAAGCAAAAGTTTTTTTAAAGTGGTTAAACATAATCAAAAACTAAAGAGCATTGGATTATTTAAGTAAAGCCATGCAAGCAGCTGTACGAACTAAGGAAATGGAAAGCCTGGGAGAAACAGCCATTTAAATGCAACAGGAGCCTTTTAAAAGAAGAATTTCTGCTAGCTAGCAGAACTTGTTGCAAGGTCTATATTACAAATTGAAATTGAGTGGGGAAGCCTCAGGTTTCTTGTTCCTATCCCCTTTGTGCTTGTTATTCAGTCTCTTCCACCATGCTAAACCCTGGATTTACTGCACACAAAAGAAAAAAGCCTATGGAAGGAATGAGCAGTTTAAGAGACTAAAAATCTTGTAAAATAATAAAAAAACAAACTGGTAATCAGTGAATTGCCTTCCATTTAGCAGCTCTACATTAGAAACTTACCCTGAAGGCTCCTCATATTCCAGATCTCATACAATTTCAGGTTTAGTCTCAGACTGGGAAACAGTTAGGCATCATATTCCTTCCTCCCCCTGGCACCTTCCCTCTCTCCCCTAAATCCAGCAGGCAAAGATATACATCCTGAAGCATGCAGGGGTCTTCACAATTCTTTCAGAGGGGCTATAAAGAACATTTAGATCTCAAATCTAGATAACTGGCAAGAAATATCACTATGCAAAGACTTGAGATGCTTTAGGAGGATGAATCTGTCAGATCACCTGCCCCAGTTCTGGAGCAGTTTTTAGGATTAGGTAATACTGGATACCAACCTCTGATCCAAAGCAATAAAAGGGGAAGCTCACCTGAGATTTCTTTTTGTGAATATGAATATCTCCTCCATCGGAGCGTGTGCACACAGCACAGGTCACCACATAATCCAGCTGGAACAGGGCACCAGACAGAGAAATAAATATTCAGAGTCATTTGGGAAAACAAAACATCCATGTGCATGAAGCAGAACACATTCTGACTCATTTTTTAGCTGTCTAAAAAGTAAGATATTTTGGTGTAGCCATTTTCTTTACTCTCTTTACTATACTGAACCACCTACAATTTTTTTATTATTTTCATAATACAATGTTATTTTTTCACTTAAACCTATCAGTATTTCATTCCTTTTTGGGGGAAAGGAATTGGTAGGAACCAAGGGGTTTGGAACCAATTGGTTGGAACCTGTGTTTGTTCATTAACTCAGTGACACTGAAATCTTTTGTACAGCTGCTTGTTGAAATGCCCAACCGATGGTTAAGGAAAGTCCTGCCAATATTGTTTAACACAAGCTTAATTTCAGCTGGGGGAGTAAGCAGCACACACACCCACAAACCTCTAAGCACATTTTAGTATAGAAAAGATTTCCTCCCTTTCAACAGGAAAAAGAGACACTAATGAGTGTCGCTCTCTCAATCAGTGACATGTTAGAGAGGTCAGAAAACACTAGCACACCCTTCCAAACAACCTGAAAAAGCTTATAAGGAGCAAGTGCAACAGCTCTGGACAGCAGTGCCCAGCTGTAGTAACATCTCTGAATTCTGACTGTGGCAAATGTATCCTGGTTTTATTGAGCATCAAATAAAGGCAAAAACTGCTCTCTACAGAGAAGTTCTGCAAAGAGACTTCTGGGAGGAAGGAGAGAGAATGAAAACAATTTATTTTCAAGGATGTGTGCCTGAGCCAACAATTTCCCATTCTGAGATCATAATGAGCAAAACCTTTAAGGCATCTCAAATGATTACAGCAATATTCAGCTTTCCTAAGCCATAATGTAACAAACACAATAACCAAACAACCTCTTAGTCAGTTAAAGAAATAATTAGTTCTAGCTTCATGTTCCTACCCCCAAATATTTTATCAAAGTTCTGTTGTGAAGAGCAGTAACCCCTCAGCATAATTTATGACACTGCATTTGCACTCTTCTCTCTTAGCTGCACCAGTGAACTCTAATGGAAATGCTGCTTATCTAAGTCTCATTCATTCTCAAAAAACATTAAACTGGATGAAGTCTTCCTTTTGCAAAACTTTGTTACACAGCATAAAACTCAGCCTAGCTTCACTGCATATAGTTGAAGTTTTTTGTAGAAAGCTATTAGGACTCTATTGAAAAATAATAAACATCTCAGCTTAAGTTAATTTAGATTCTGAAAGGCCAAACTGCATAAATAGTGAAAATTAGATAAGCATCACTGTTACCTTCTGCAGGATGAGGTTCAAGTAGACACTCTCTTCCCAGTCAATGTCAGGGTCTCCCAGGCCAGGAAGCTTCTTAGAATCTCTCCGGTAAACTTCAACTTCAACCTGCTAAGAAAATACCACATTCTCTTTGAAAACGATTACTTAAAGGTACCTCTTTCCAAACATCAGACTGGAATCAGAAGCTGTACATCACGAAGCTTTCCAGTTTTCTGTCAGGATCAGATTTTGCTGATGATGCAAGGCTTTGTGTGGAAATGTCCTGGGGAAACAAGGGATGTGTGGCAAACAGGGAAGAAAGGCAAGAGAATCTCTCTGTGCAGAAGAATCTCAGTTTTGGACAGGAGCTTAATTGATTTCTTCTAACAGGTATGTGTCACAGTCATATTTTCTGGAAAAATCCCTTCGCCCAGGATTTTCTCCCGGGAAGCTGAAAAGCCTCAGAGGAAAAGAAAAACAAATTCTTATCTCATTTGCTTCTCCTGTGTTGTGCTCACATGTGGAATGTGTTTAGAGATTGTTTATCCAACAGGTGCATGTTTCATTGGTTTCATGTGAATTGTTTTGACTTATTGGCCAATCAGGGTCAAGCTGTGTCAGATGCTGGAGAGAGAGTCATGAGTTTCATTATTATCTTTTTAGCCTTCTGTAAGTATCCTTTCTGTATTCTTTAGTATAGTTTAGTTTAGTATTCTTTAATATAATATCTTAAAATAGTAAATTAGCCTTCTAAAAACAAAGTCAAATTCATCATTCCTTCCTTCCTTCCTTCCTCCGGACACCTCACAAATACAATAGGTATGTTTCAGCAAAAATGAAATTAATAAAATCAGGGATGCAGGCACATCCGTATTTCTCTTAACAAAATCCCTCAGAATCAAGCATGTCACTACACTAATGCTCAACACAGTCCAGACCATGGCTATTGCTTATTTTCCATTGGCATGGGAGTCTCTGGGAAGACAAAATCCAATAATTAAATCACAGAATAAGCCAACTTAGAAAAGACCCACAAAGATCATCCAGTCCAACTCCTGGCCCAGTACATGACCACACCCAAGAGTCACATCATGTGTCCCTTGGGATGGTCCTGTGCACTCCACAGAGGATATTTTGGAAACCTCTTTGTACTGGGCTTGCGTGGCCAGGTTTTGGTAGAAGGGAGCTACAGAGGCAGCTCCTGTGAGCAGCTGCCAGAAGTTTCCTTTAGTGCAGCAGAACCAAAGCCAGGCAGCTCCAGGATGGATGTGCTTCTGACCAAGGCTGAGCCTGTCCATGAGAGTGGCAGAACCTCAGGAATAACAGGTTTAAGAAGGGGCAGGTAGATGCCTGAGAGAGGCTGTGACCCAGTGGAGAATCCACAATGGCAGTAACTGAGAGAGAAGAGCCCAGGCTGGAGCAGGTTTGCTGGCAGGACTTGTGACCCTGTGGGGGACCCACACTGAACAGCCTGTGTCTGAAGGACTGACCCTGGGTAAGGGATCCACACTGGAGCAGTTCCTGAAGGACTCTCCCCTGGGAGGGACCCCACTCTAGATCAGGGAAAGAGTGTGATGAGCTCTCACACTAAGGACAAAAAGTGGAGGCAATGTGTGAGGAACTTCCCATAATCTCCACTCCCCATGAACCCATGTGGCCAAAAGGGTGAAGAGGTAGAGAAAACCAGGAAAGGCCAGGAAAAAGGGAGCGGTGGGGAGGTGTTTTTAAGATTTAGTTTTATTTTTCATTGGTAATAAATTAAACTAAATTCCCTAAGTTAAGTCAGTTTTGCCTGTGACAGTAACTGGTGAGGAATCTCTCCCTGCTCTTATCCTCACCCACGAGCCTTTTGTTGTATTTTCTTTGCCATGCCCAGTGATGGAGCAGTGTCAGTGGGCACCAACATCAACATCCTGCAACTTCTTCTAAAGGTTTCACACTGGAACTGCTGATTGGACACAACTACATGCCAGATTTTCAGCTGTACTAAAAAACAAGCAAATGAAAAATCACAAATAATCTCAGAACATAGAAATAAATCTGCCTATCCTAACACACTGAAGCAGCTGAGACAAATATAAAATGATGAGGTAGTACACTGAGGTGAATGTAGTTTGACACTTTCAATACAAACATAGAATAGAATAAAAATAAAGCTGGAATTCCAAACTATAGTGAGGAACAGGGTAACAGTAAAATTTCAGGATTGGCACTGTCATCAGATACCATGAAAGCTGAACATGCTGTTCTTAGCCATTAATTTTTAAACTTAGAAATATTTTTAAAGGTTTGTAGACATCGTTCTTCTTTTGATCTGTTTTTATTTCTTCCAAAGTTCCCATCCATGATTTTTTATTGGCAATAGAATTACACAAACTAATGACAGTTACTGCAAAAAACTAAAGATGTGAGTAGATGAGGGAAACAATCTAATTTTGATTAATCTCCAAACAAAGGTAATATTTGCAATTCTGTGCTTACAAGCACAGAAACATGAAAAGAACAAATTCCAGAAATATCCTGTGAAACAACAGCCATCCTGTCTCTGAAGGAAAGAAGTGGTGAGAAAACAGGGCAGTACTGAGCAATGGCAGGGTAAAACCCCAGCTCTAAGTAACACCAGGGAAAGCAGAACCAAGTGCAGAGCAGACACCTTTTCAGTCTTTCCTGCCTCTGTATCCGTGGAACCTTTATTTTAAGCCAAGAAGCAGTTAATCACCTTGTAACACTGAAGTTCAAACCTCCCTCTGCAGAAGTCAGCCACTAATTCTTTCTGCTGATGAAATTCACTCACACATGAACAACTTCTCCCCAGCAATTACAATGCCAGCACTCAACAACTCTTTCATGGAATGCCTCGCAAGTCTACCACAGATATTGACAGGAAAAAGGCTTTCTTTAACCATTTTTTCCCTGTGCACTAATTCAGGTTAGGATTCCTTGGTGTTCAGCCTGTGGGCCAGGGCAGAGTGGATCTCCATGAATCACAGCTCTGCATGGACTGGTGAACATGCTGGATTTCACACAGCTGAGTCCTCCCAGGAAATCCAAACTGCCCCAGCCAGGCATCCAGGAGACACTGGGCCTTCTCCAGGTCTGCTGCTGACTCACCAGGCCATGCCTTATCTTTGTGCTTGTTTACCTGGCTCTAGATCAGATGTGCACTCCTGCAAGCACAAAAATAGAAACAACTATGTAAATACTATTTATTCCCAGTGAAATCCAAAATCCAAGTTATATATTTGCTCATTCAAATCAGTGACCCTTCTGGAGCTGAAATCCATGATGCCACCTTTGTATCAAGTTTTCACGGGGTTCCTGAGCTACAGCTGTAAAGGAGAAGGACCTCAGCCAGGCTGACCTCCCACATGCCACAGATATTTCACCTCAAAAAACCCAGTTAAACTTTAGCTGGACAGTACCTGGGAAAATACCTTGCTTTGTTTGAGAACTCATTCCAATGATTAATCATCCTCTTGGCTCCAAGTGTGCAACTTCATTTAATTCAGCTGCTTTCCTTTTGCCAGCCTCTAGATCTTGTCATACCAATTTATGTATTTATATATATATATGAAGAAGATCTTGAATACTCAGTTTTGGGTTTTTTCATTTCATGCTTGGGCTTTTGGGGTTTTTTTTCTGTCATGTGTTAATCTTTGCTAATCTTTTAAATAAAGCAGACAAAATACTTTTAGGACACCTCTGAGCCTCTCAGAACTTGTGCTCCTTTGCTCCCCACCTCCAGATGAGGAGACACTGGTCACTCCTGGCTTCCCTCTCTACACACATCAACAGCATGATGCAGTTAGGAAAAAAAAAAGACTATCTCAGGAGCTGCCTGGAGCCTTTGGCACAGGAAAAAGGCATTTTCTCACACTGAGAAACCCCAACAAACAGCATGTCTAATATCCCAAGAGCTGTGCTTCCTGTGGGAAGGTTTTAACAAGCTGGGAAGCCCAGAAGTGCAGAGCCACATTCGGCACCCAGCAGTGCTGAAGAACAGATACTCAACAGGACACAGGCTGGGCTGGCCAGTTGGCCATCAAAATCCATCTGCTCTTGCATCTGTTAGCCAGTGACATCCCTAAATGCTAAATGGGAAGGAAATCAAAGGAGCCTGCTATTTTCTGAAGCATGCAGAGAAGCCCTGTGGGAAGGGTGCACTCCCAGTCCTGTCACACAGGGAAGCTGATGTTACAAGCCTCCACTGGAATATTTATATCCAAGATAATATTTCAAAGGAGACAACTGTATTCAACAATACAACAATGTCCTAAAATGAAAAAGAAAGTTTCATTCAGATATTATATGGAGAAGCTTTCTTAGGATTATGGCTACTGAAATTTTTACTGGTGGTAACAGCAGAGCACAGTGTAAAGAATGGCCCCCAAGACAAAATTCCTATTCCCTTTTTCTGGATATTATCAATTATTCAGAAGTTGCACCTGATCCTCCTGGAACACACTCTGGATCCCACATAAAGGCAGCATAATGCCCAGTAGCTATGGCAACTCAACACCCACCATAGCTGTAAAGCTGAAACAAAGCCCACTGCAATAAAGCAACTGCAAACTGTGCAAGAAGCAAAGTTCAGCTGCAGAAAAACCGCCCATTTTGAAAAATTTGCTTCTGTGTCAATTGCTTGAATTCTGTGCCCACAACCAATTCTGTGCTGTAAAACCAAATGATCACAATCTTTGGGAACTTTTTCTTGTGCTCGTGTCTTGGTTTAGAGAAAAGTTTAGGAGAAGAACACTCTGGAGTGAGTGTTTCTGCTAATAAACAAGGGTCCAACAATCCCTTTCGACCAATGAGAGATTAACACTAGTGGATGAAAGTAAAAAAAAACAACTGTTTATTGACAAACAGAGTGCCAATACAGGATGGGAAAAAATGGTGAATAAATGCTAGATACTGAACTGCCAGACCTTGTCCTGCCCTGCCCCACTGGAACAAAAAAACACCAAAATGCCAGGGACAGAGGAAAAAAACCCACAACAGCCACAACATGGTGGGGAGGAGGAAAAAAAATGGTGTTGTCTTTTGTCTCAGAGAAGGGAAAAAAAAAGGGTTCACACAGCAGCCGAGGCAAAAACAAATCAGAACCTGGTGAATCTCTGATGTTGGTCTCCTCTTCACAGCAGATGAAGCTGGTGGATTTAAGGTCCTTTTGATAGGGAAGATGTCTTTACAAACAATGCAGTGGGTGAAGGTATGGGTATTACTGTCATTGAAATGGGTCTCAATGTGTCTATTAACATCAAGCAGCAGGTTTGTTGCAGACAGTCTGACTCCTGAAACAGACAAGAGGTTCAGGAAGGCTGCACTCACATTCACAGTCTCTAAAAAATCCCTTTGCCCAGGATTTTTCTCCTGTGAAGCTGAGAAGACTCAGAGAAAAATGAAAACAATTCTTATCTCATTTGCTTCTCCTCAGTTTTGCTCCTTTGAGATTGTTTACCCACAGGTGATTGTTTCGTTGAATTCTGGTGTGAGTTGTTTTCACTCTTTGGCCAATCAGTGCCAAGCTGTGTCAGGACTCTGGAAAGAGTCAGGAGTTTTCATTATTATCTTTTTAGCATTCTGTAAGTATCCTTTCTGTATTCTTTAGTATAGTATAGTTTAGTATTCTTTAATATAATACAGTATCATAAAATATCTGAGAACATGGAGTCAGATTCATCATTCCTTCCTGCCACAAAGGTCCCCACAAATACAACACGTCACTTTCAGAGCACCTCAGCCAGCGGGGAAAGGAAGAGGACAACATGCAGCCAGGAGCTTAGGATAGAAGGAGGCTCTAAAACCTCAAGAGGGGAAAACCCCACAGGTGTGCCCCAGTGGACACTCTCTCCCTTTATTCCAGGAGACTCTTCTGTCTCCTTTATGGCTTTCCATAGTGTGATTTTCTGTACGCTTTCTTTT
Organism: Passer domesticus; assembly: GCF_036417665.1. Classification (NCBI taxonomy): domain Eukaryota; kingdom Metazoa; phylum Chordata; class Aves; order Passeriformes; family Passeridae; genus Passer; species Passer domesticus. Next base: position 76,165,687 of record NC_087478.1, on the reverse strand, counting down.
GCTGGGTTGGCTGTTCTGAGGTCAGGGGATAAGATGGAGCAGCCCCTCGACTTCCCACCCATCCCCGTCACTTCTCCAGTCTCTGACCAAAACCAAACTGAGCAGCTCAGGAAAAATGCTCCATGGATCTGCTAAACCAGCTTTCCAAAATGAAACTAAGAGATACACGTGTGACCATTTGAGCATTATCAAACATGGTCCCAGACCATAGAATAACCTGCATTTTCAGGTGCTGAAACAAGTTGCTCCCTGTTACCTTATTCTTGTATTACTGTTTTCCAGCCTTTCTGAAGCTCCTAGAGAAGCACAAGTACCTGAAGCAACACTCATGTGCCTTCTGCAGTATCCAGTCAGGAGGCTTCAGGAGGATACATTACATCCACAGGCAGCAGACACAGTCATAGGAGAAGGAACATTCAGAATTATTATAACATTACAGAATGGTAATAAATCAGTGTGTCTCAAACCATCTCTGTTGAATACAGAAATGCATAAACTGGATTAGTGACCGGAAGACAGGGTGGACGAAAACCCTGGTGCAGACATCAAATAATGTAAGTTCTAATTGCCAGTGTTACTGCAAACTCAATGATGATATTCCAGAGCTCCAATTCAATTGCATATTAATTTCAACACTGAACCCAGACCTTCACATACCTCTAATAAGCAACTTGACCAGCCTGTAACCCACAGATCAAATCCATTAAATGCTCTGATGAACCAGTGGCTCATGAAGCTTTTGGGGAGCTCCAAGCAGATGCTTTCAGCTTTTCCAGGATGCAAGCCCAGCCTAGCAGTGCCCTTCTGTCCCTCAAATCCCCAGTGACTCAGACAGATATGGTGCATTTCTGATACTGAATTATTCAGCACAATTCATCAGATAGGAAAACTGGGTCTGGGCGTCTTCCCTTTCCAGTGAAGTTGCTCCCTGTAGCAGAGAACAGAGCATCTTCTTGGCTGCCACGTTTCAGTGCCATTCATATTAAAATCACATCTGATTCTGGCTTTCTTGTCACCCTACTTGACTGCTTAAGAAGAGTTCTTCAGACTGGAAGCAATATAAAGCAATTCATTAAAAATGCCCCTGCAGCCCACACCCCTTCCCGAGTCTGGAATTTTGTGGCTGTGATACTGTGGAAGTATTTCAGCTGTACACTTGCTCACACATTTAGACAATCCAAGTAGCACCAGAAAGCACAGGGATTTCTGGCCAGGTGAACTGCCAAAGAAAGGTCTTTACACAGAAGATGTTGAACTCCTTACAAAAAAATAAAATATCAGAGTATCAATCTGATAACACCAGGGTTCCTTTTTCATGTTTCAAAATGAAAGCATTGTGTGAATGTTGAGCTCTGCAGGAGCCAGCGCTCCTGCTCACTGCAACACCTCTGCAAGTTCAGCACAATGGAAGAGCTGAGGCACAACAGCTGATTCTGTATCAACTTGGAAGTGTTGGAATAATTGTTCCCTCATACTACCCATGAAAAAGGAAAAATTTATTCAGCAAAAAAGATCCGATTTTTGGCCATTTGTTTTCTCTTCAGCATTTGGGTGGTGGCATGGGACTGCCATGAAGTATGGTATAGAGCTCTTCTGGAGACATCCTGTTTGCTTGCAGTGCTGAAAAAAACCTTAACACTAGAACAGAGCCAGCAATGAAAGATTCTTAAAACTTGCATTTTTATTAGATGCTGAGTTCAGGTTGTTGAATCTTCCAGGCAGCCAGACAGTGACTTGCAGATTCAGTCAGGAAAATCCTGTGATTTTCTGTGCGAGTCATGTGCCTGAAGTCATTTAGGTTTGGAAACTGACTGGTCACACCACAAGCAGTATTTGTTGAGTCACAGGTCCAGATACACATAACATGTAAACCATGGCTCTGTTCAGCTCTGTCTCTGAAGCTGTGGTCTCAACATCAATAGCTTAAGCTTTCTGGAGATTTAACAGGCCTAATGACTATCCTGTGCATTTGGCAGCAACTCTACTCCTCCACATTCATAGGATGCTGAAGAAAATAGGAACTACTCCAATATCCAGGCAAACTCAGAACATATGCCCAGAGTATCTTTTTTATTGCTTTGCCCTATAGATATGGCACCTTTTCAGGTGACAAGGCACAATGAAAGGCAGAATACAACTTGCTGGTCTATCACTGAAGTTTTATCTTTCTTTCCCAGCTGTCTGTGTAACACTGTATACTTGCATCTTTTGGATTCCCAGGAGAAAGTAAAGCTGCTCTGTACAGAAAGATCAGAGATACTCAATCTTGATCAAACAGCATTTTAAAATCATAATCCCAAGTCCAACCACGTTAACCTTTCAAACCTGCAATGTCCAAGATCCTTTGGAAGTGAGGATCAAGGCTTACATTTTCCATTAGGTCACATCAGCTGGCATGAGGCAGCAGCAAAGCTGGTTTTGAGTCTTGACTTAATAAAGAGTGACAAGTCAAAGGGATTCCACTTTACAAAACCCTGCTAAATTCCTTAACCTTGCGAAAAGCTACACGACACAGTGCCTTGGTCTGCAAAGAACCTGACACAAGACACCAGGAGAAGATGTGTCTTCAAAACTTGGCATAAAAAACTGCAAGAGTGTTACTGTGACATGCCAAGGAAAGACAGAATTAAATGTACTTCTCTGGGATCCAAGAGTCTGTGTAGTGGATATAGCCCAGAATTCAATATGGCAGTTCTGTCCTGGCATTCACATATTAGGAGCTTAATTGCTGTTTCATCCATCTATGCTCAGTTTAGAAATTGGTGGGAAGGAAAAGAGAAGCAAATAGAAAGTCACTTAGACCAGGCAGACTGCAAAGCAAATAATTTAAAAAGCCTTTTAAAATAAAATTTATCACGGTAGAGAAGTTTACCACCAGCACCTACTGGACATATCAAATGGTTCAATTTATTGCTTCAAGTTGTCATGACTCATCCAAACCCCTTCTCATTCAGTCTTTAAACTGAGCAGAACGTCTGATCTCGATCCTATCAGGTTTTTTCTGCTTATCCTCTGTTACACTTCAATTCAAAATTAAATGTTATTGCCAACACTGTTCCACCTCCAGTAAGCACAGAAAAACCCAAACCCACAAGCATGAGCAACTTTTAATCAGACAGTTCAGGCATCTGGGAACCACTGGATTGATTGACACTTGTTTCCCACTGACACACACCATCACACCAGGGCATGGAAATGACACAAACACCACCACTGTCAGCACTCAAACAGCATCTCCCCATTCAACCCCTTTTGTTGTCATCAGTATGATGATTGCTATGCTCAAAGCGGCACAGATCCTATTTTCATGAACATAAACTAATGTTCTGAGCTGACATGGCATCGAGTCACCTCTGCCAGCATTCTTCAGCCAAAACCTGCAGCAGCCAGCTAAGCACAGAGCACATATGTAGCAGAGTTTGTGGAAGAACTACAATGAACTTGCTTCAGTCTACATCCACACTACAGAGTCACCCTCAATGTGGTCCATGAAGGAATCATCACCAGACCATTAGGCTCAGCCTGGCATAAAAGCAGAAGCCAACAGCACAGCTCCAGTTCTAGTCCTAAATGTCCCCAAACAACTCTGAGCTCTGCCCTTCATTTGCCTTTTCAGTCTACCCCTGGAAACCTAAATGAGAGCACAGCTTGGTGGGTGGCAGGGAGGCTTGCACTTCTATCCAGCTCCTACAGATACCAGTCTCCATCTCCCTCCCCGCTTTAACAGTATCACTTTGGCATTTTGGCATAATTTTCCAAGGAAGAAAATCCAAAACTACAAAGTAAATAAAAAAACCATGTAGTCATAATTTGATGTGTAGGAGTAGTTGTTTGGTGTCTCACTGCACTGGGCAGGCTCAAAAATCAGATAAGAGAGGAGTTGAAACGACAAAGCAGTCAAGTGAAATCTAACAGGGCAGCTGAACAAGTACCAATGAATAACCAACTATGAAGATTCACAAAGCAATTGAAGTACTTCAAAGGCACAGGAAAGGTTCAATTCTCAGAAGCCATGCAAAATATAGCCAGCCACAGGAGAGTTACCTATGCTGTGTGTGCTGAAAAGGCCCAGTCCCTATCCCAGCTGTTACCACACACGATTCACTAACACTGATTTTGTGGTAACCACCACTTATGCAACCTCTTCACAAATAAAAATTATTTATGGTGCTTTTAAAAAGCTTAAATAATGCTCTGAGAGCAAATACAAGGGTTTATTTCACTGTCACCTATCCACAAGAGCTGCAGACACTTTAAGCTAATGAATCAGTTAAACAGATTGATCTGTGAATGGATTTAAACAACAAGGCTGTCTCTGAGATTCACTTTCCTTGTTGAGAAGGACAAGAGGTTAAACAACACATGCTTTTACCAGGCTGAAAAAAGCCATAATATCATTTGACGTGAAACAGGGATGCTTTTATAGTCACTGAAACAACAATCAGGATGGAAGTTTCCCCCACAAGTAAAGCTCCAAATACACTAGCTGAACACTAAACCACACATCTGATAGAGAAAGAGCCATATTTTTCCATCTTCTCCTTAGAGGTTGTCATGGTGGAAGTTGGAGGGTGAGGGAGAAGAGAGAAGATAAGTCTGTCCATTTTCTGTATCTTCATCAAAAGTGTGGGAAAACCTTCTGGAATCTTTTTCTCAAGGGAGCTGACAGCTGTGGCTCTTTACACCACCCCATATGAATCCAGAGAACTTTTGTCTAGCTGGTTACAAACACTTTCACAGACACCATGCACAAACACCTGTGATTCAGCAACAGTGTCAATTATTTACACGTGTCAGGAAACCAATCCCTGTTTTTTTCTCCTCCATTTATCTTCCTATAGCCACCTTAATTCCCAATAAAACCATTCTACCTCTTGCTTCTGTTTCCCCCACCTAAGATGAAAACTGCCATGGAATGCTACGAAGTTTCTCAGATCTCTCATGGGAAAATACCTGTGCAGCAACACTAGGACACCTGATTGTGCAAGGAATTTATGAGGGGCACATTGTCTTAAATGTAGACTCTGAGAACACAGGAGTTTCTCTGCTGTTTGTCACTGCTGTATCCCAGCTCCAGGAGGCTGCTTGTGTTCTGCTACTGAGTACACCCAACAGATGTTCATTCCTGATTCTCTGGTAATCTCTGCCAGTTTTCTTCTAGAAATACCAGTGTGACCATCTCTCGTCTCCTTTTTTTCCTGTCTTCCTACAGACTTGTGCTTTGAGTTTATAAAGTATCATCACTGAAAAGCAAAACAAAAATCAGCTTTCCAAAAAGGCAGGTAAGCTTTCTGGTTTTCTCAAGTCTATAATAGAGCACCTCATTTACACTGCTGCTGATGTTACAGAATCACAGAATTGTTAGGGTTGGAAGAGACCTCTGGAAATCATTCAGTCCAACCCCCCTGCCAAGGCAGGGTCACCTGACATTCACAACCTCAACCATGGTATTTCCTTATGGATCAATTTTGTATAACATCTAGTGGTGAGCAGAGCTGGAAATACCTTATCCTTGGTTTGCAATTCTTCAGAAGTGTCAGGTACCCCACAACACCAAATCCCATGCTACCTTAAGTAGTTACAGTTAAATACAAGTTAAAGTTAAATACAAGTTAAAATCCATCATCACTCACCTTTTTACCCTCTGTACTCTCCCCACTGCCATAGGAGAGTTTCCGACGGACGTAGAAGAGCATGTCATCCTGCCGGGGGGCCCACTTCTCCATGAAATACGTGGAGAACATCCAAGTCCAGAACACAATACGGTCATCTTTGAAACACCCTAAGAGGCACAGAAGAAAGGAGATATGAGAGTTGTGAAGGAGGATGTCACTTTTGCTTGTGCTTAACACGACACCAGAGCTGTAGCTCTAAGTTCTTCTGTGGTGCACAGAGCTGGTGCTGTCACTTGGCCTGAGCCCACAGGTTATCCTGGGACATTGTCAAGCACATTCCAGCAACCCATCTGCCCCTCTGCCCCACCAGCACAGCACAAGGTCAGGGCCCAGGAGCAGACCCTGGCTTGTGGAATTCATATTCTCTGAAAAATCCCTTCGCCCAGGATTTTTCTCCTGGGAAGCTGAGAAGCCTCAGAGAAACAGGAAAACAATTCTTATCTCATTTGCTTCTCCTCAGTTTTGCTGCTTTGGAATGTGTTTGGAGATTGGTTACCAACAGGTGATTGTTTCATTGGATTCTGGTGTGAGTTGTTTTCACTCTTTGGCCAATAAAGCCAAGCTGTGTCAGGGCTCTGGAGAGAGTCAGGAGTTTTCATTATTATCTTTTTAGCATTCTGTAAGTATCCTTTCTGTATTCTTTAGTATAGTTTAGTATAGTATTCTTTAATATAATACAGTATTATAAAATAATAAATTAGCTTTCTGAGAACATGGAGTCAGAGTCATCATTCCTTCCTTTATCAGAGCACCCTGCAAACACAATACCTGGCTCTGCCTGTGCTATGAAGAAGTGCAGGGCCAACACAATGAGGGAAAACACATCAAAGCCACCCTCAAGCACTTTCCAAGACATGTGATGACAGTACATGCTCCAGTTAATGACCTGAAGCCACAAGGTGCCTACAGGTTTCTTACGGGGGCTTTGGGATCACAGCCAGTCCTTCAGGAACTAACAGCTTATGCCTTCCTTAAACCAATACACAGAAAGAAGAATGTACCTGTGACTGCAACTGACCCTCTCTCTGACAAAGGAACAAAATCCAACTTGAGGAAACGATGAGTTCACAAGCCTTGAATCCCAATTACACAATAAAAAGTGGCAGGAGAAGGACAAACATGGGAAGAGGAAGATGCCACAAAGTCTCACTCAAGGAGATGAATGACATCAGCATCAGCAATAGCACTGCAGTTGGCCTCTCCCCAAGAAAAGGAGACACAGTAGAGGTGACATCTCATTTCGTGAAACTCTTCAAAGCTCTTAGCTGTAATAAAACAGCAAAGGGTGCTGCACTTTTTGTATTAAAGATAAGAAGAGAATGCAGTCCTGTATCTGGTGATAGGGGAGCTGATCACTACTCCATGGAGTGATTGCATCCCCTCCCCAAAGCCCCCAAGGCTGCTATAATCAAGCTATTTTAAACATGTAAGGAGAGAAACACTAAAAAAATACAAATAATTATATGGCTGACAAACAACAAAAACCTAAAATAGTGGAGATAATGGATGGTTATTATGTACAAGACAGCAAGGCAGGTGGAGGTGTTTGTACACACACAAAACTGTCAACCCCTCCTCTAGAGCCCCTACCCTTTACAGGACATCCTCAGCACATTTTCCTACTTCACTCCCTGTGCAGTATTTGCCAGATAAATCTTCCTTCCAATCTTTAATTACTGGGGTGGGCAGGAGATTAGATTTTCAAAATTTTAGGAGACAGATGCGTGACTGAAAGAAAAAGATGAAGTGTCTCCAAACTAAATAAAAAGCAATATTGAAACCACAATAAAAATCCACTGATGGACCATGCACAGAATATGTTAATCAACATCAAGCAGGACAGTATTTGAAAATATGCACATAGCTGATTAAAAAAATACCAAAAACAACAGGAAGGCTGAGGGAGAACAGAAAAAGGCCATGGTAGTTAGCTCCCAGTGCAGGTTAATTCCAGGCCACATTGCAATTATTTTATTTGCATGACTGCAGTGAAGTAGTTTCAATTACTTAAGCCAGCATGGAACATGATGTGCAACCCTGAATAAAATCTGCACTAAATACTTGAGTACTTAAGGACTATCCATTTTTTTTTCCAGTAGACAAATAGAATCAAGTGCTGGAGAGATCACATATGAGATCCTTGATCTCATATGATATGATCCACTCTTGATCTCATATGATACGAGATCAAGAGTGGATTCCAGTGTGTTCAGACTCACAAAACCAGTGTGAAAAAGGACAGGACCAACACTGGTCTGTTTATTCACAAAGAAATATCAGAAGAGAAAAAGAACTCCTGAGGTTTAAGGATAAATCTTGCTGACACAAGGCCAAATGGCTTTAAAGTAGTCACTGACACATATGCAGGCTGGAAATTCAAAGCTGATTCCTAAGCTTCCAAGCCACAAAGTTCAGGAGCAGCACCCTCAGCTGGAATAGTGAAGGCAAAAGTGTCTAAGCTTTTAACTAAGCTAAGACAAAGCTCAACTTGGTTAAAAAGTGACAGCCGAGGACACCGTGACCCAGTCCCACCTCTATATTTAGCAAAGAGCAGGAAATGGCACACATTCATCGTGATTAACTAATAGCCTGAAAGAAACTTAAAATCTCATGGGGTTGGAGTACCTGAATTCCCAACCTTAATTAGGTGGGGAGGGAGGAGGAAAGAGGATTGCCCTGAGCTCCTCTGAAGTTCTAAGAAAGACAAAGGAAAAACTAAAAAATGAATGTACATTCTGTAAGAACCATCTCTGAAAGTGCTCTAGTGTTCAGAAATACATTGCTTTGGTTTGCTCCATAGACAAGGAAACAAAGTAAGTCCAGGCAAGGCACTCCTAGATTTATAATGCAAAATCAAGTTATCTAAATCCAGCATTATAAAAAAAAAGGTTTATTAATCACTTCTAGATTCTTACAGTACTGAGAAACTGTCCATGAGCTGCTGACACCATCACGTGTGTTTTAGGCTATAAACCACAGGAATTTACTATGCTCACCCAAGTATTTAGGGGTGGTTATAGCATATATATTTAGCGTACACATTTCTGGGTGGTTATACCTGCAGGAAACTGGGTAGAACACCAGAAATTTGTGTGTGCTTTTACCTTTGCTGGAGAACACAGAACAAAGTGATTCCATGGATTCAGCCTTAGTCCTGCGGATAGAACCTGGGGATAAAAGCACTGCAGCATTGAACCTATATCAGCACTGCAGCACAATGCAGGGGAAAAACCCTGGAAACCCTTGGAGCCACATTGGATCACTGTCAATTTCAACCCCACCTGCAGCTGATGAGATGTAAAATTCTTCTCCATGCTTCAGAGATGCTTGCAGATTCTGCTGTAATTAAAACCAGCCTAAGGATGCTGTGACTCTTGTGACTGCAGTGGCTAAAGGACTCGTCTTGAAGCCAAAAAGAGCCAAACCACAGCAAAAGAGCTGCTTTTCTTCAATTCTAGGAGAAGCAGAGAGGATGTGCAACAGCACACAAGAAGAAATAGCCTTTAAAATCTACTATTAAATTGCATTAATTGGCAAAGGAGACAAAACATTTTTATTTGTAACCAGAACTTCTTAAAACGTGAGAGGGAGAAAATCTATTACAATTTAAAGCCTGAAACTGTCAGACCCAGTATGTCCACTCAGGAATGCCTTCACCTATTAGATCCCCACATTACAGTAATTTTGGTCATTTACAGCTTCTCATGGGAAGCCTTCCAGCTTTGCCAAGAAGAAAATTGGAAACATCAAATTGAGAGCTTGTAGCAAGTCAGCTTCCTGAAAATGCTCCTCCCCTAGCAAATCCCACTTTTAAAGGAATAAAATGGAATTAAGAGTTCAGACTATAAATCCTAATAAACCCAAAATCTTAATAAACCCACAGTTGGTTATATAATTATGAGACCTTTGTCATGAACAAATCCTAACTACAACAATTACTGTAACTACTCATTTACATGTATTTTATCCTCATTAGAAGCAAAATTTATGCCAACTGCTATGCAATAAATGTCTTTCTTCTTACCTATTAGGTTTTTATACTGAACATTCATTTCAGGGAACTGATTTCATATCCACACAGGAAATAATGAATTTATTTTTTTAATGCCTTCCAAAAATCATTAGATAAAAGGAAGTGTCAGGTTATTATTTTGCTTCAAAAGAATAGAATAAAAGACTTCTCATTCAGTGGATAATATTTTTTTTCAGCATGTACCACTCAGAGCTTAGAAGAACAATAATTTCAGCTAGACAAGGTTTCTTGCTATGCTTTTATTTCTTTAGTCTGCCAGGAGATACTCCTCACTGTGAAACATTATAAAACTCATTTCATCCAACACTGCCACAGTGATCATCTGTAAAATAACTATCCTTAGATGTTTAGGAGTTAATTAAACACTAATGAAGATCTTTACAGCCCCAGCATGGAGATGAAATGAGACTTCTAAGCAACTCACACCGGACTTATTTTTTTTTTTTTCTGAGTTTAGCAAGTATTTTGCAAGGACAATATAAGAAGTGCTTCACATATATTAAAGCTACCTTTGATGTTATAAAGTTGTAATTATGACTGCGTAAAATCAGAATGGATGTTCCCTCTCTAGAGATAGTGGCAGCTAACCAGATCATCAGAAATCTAAAGTTCAGGCTTCTTCCCAAGATTACACACAAGGACACCATTTAATCCCTTCAGTTTGACCTTATAAAAAACAGGATTCTAGTGAACTTCCAGAAGTTCAGCAGCAAGCAACAGTTGGAAGGCAGGTGACACAGAAGGAAAAAATTTTACTGGCAGAACTTTGGCTAAAAAAGGAAGGCATCATGGTAACAGCAGCAACAGGGTCAAGACATGTCACAGATACAACCCTGCTCCTTACTCTTGTGAGAAACGACGCTCACTTCTAAAATTTCAAAGGTTTATTAAACCTTTACAAAAATACAGCAAAGGACTGAATAAAGAAAAATGACAGCACTGGGAGTCTCAGTGACCAGCGGCCACGTGCTCTCCTGCAAAATGGCTGCTGTGCCTTTTATAGCCTTAGCCCTTCCCAAAGTTTTGTCAGTCAGCTCCTTCTCTGCCATCCATCAGTGGAGATCACTCTCTCACATCCCAATTAGAGGTCAGCTGCTGTCATGTTCTGCCTCCTGGTAATAATCTTACCCTCCTGAAGTGCCCCCACTGCCAAGCCTGTTACAAGGGGGAGGGAAAAGAGGACTATGGGAGGACATATTACAATAACATCACTACATATCTACAAAACTTCCCTTAACATATACATAATATTCATCTCTTAATTGTGAGAGCCAACCATCACATTATTAATCTATAACCCTAAACTAAACTATTCCACCCCACCAAGTGTGGCATGTACACTTCTATCCATTTGAGATGATGAAGACACAGTATTACCTCAGTTAGAAAATCTTAAGATCTCCAGCTTATATGTTTATTCAGAAAACAGCTGCAGATGAGCCAAGACATCCATAAAGGGTGTGGAACCTGGCTGCAGGGAGGCAAGGATTGATTTCAAGGAAATCCACACCTGCACACCGGGCTCCCCAGCTGTGTGGTGACAAATTCAGGAAGTGTTGTAGTGCCTGTGCCATCTCACCAACTTTTTGGTGGGATGCAATCAATGTCTGGAGATAACTAGAATGGAAGAAGCTCTCCCCCTTCTCCTAGCTAAACTGAGGGTGCACTCAGTCTCCCTTCCTCCATTTGAGTCTGGGAAAAATGAGCTGCTTTCCTCTTTCCAGCTTCAGAGACTGAAGAAGCCCATTAAGGTGAGCAGAAAGGAGTGCAGCAGAAAGCACCACTGCAGAGAAGCAGACAATAAAAAAACGTAAAGAGTTTCTGATGCTGCTCCACCCAGCAGCATAAAAAACCCAAACTGACTGAAAAAGAAGAAACCCTGTCAACAAAAATGGGTATGGATTGTCTTTTCTTCAGCCTGCAAGTGATTTTCAACATGCACACAACCTCCACCTCCCCAACATCCTTCCTCCTGAGATAAGAATCCCTGCCAGGTCCCTGCAGCCTCCCAAAGCTCCTCTGGCCAGGAACTGAACAGGCACCTCACGTCAGATCCAGCTCCCACCTGCCACCACAGATGGGCCAGCGTTCTGCCTCACCAGACAGGAGTGACACAGTGCCACATGATGCCACTGACGGCTTTTCTGGCTCTGTCACTGGCTCCTCCCAGCACCTGGCAGAGCCCCCAGTGGGGGAAACATCCCAGGGCTCTGGAAAAAACTCCAAAAGAGCCACAGAAACCCCCTGAGCTTGCTGGAACAGTCATGACTGTTGCTTTTTGCTGCTCCCCGATTCCTTTCCTCCTCCAGCAGCCAGTTCTCCACTGCCTCAGCCAGAGCCCAGTGTGCTACCCAGAGCTGTCCCTTGGTTACACCCTGAACCTCAGGGCATGCCCCAGAACGTGCTGTTCAATGTGGCAGGGGCTGAATTGCCACCAGCAGGACCAGATCTTCTCAAGACTCATTCTGACAGGCACCTTCCTTCAAATCCAGGCTGGGCTTGGTCCCACCACTTGCTTCTCCCAGCTCCTTCCCAAGAAGCACCTGGAAAAGCTCTGCCCTGCCTCCAGCACGTGTGCTGCCACCTCCCTTCCAATGAGACTGAAAAGATTCATCCAGCCAGACCTTGGGCTGATAAATGTTTTTTATCAGTTACACAGCAAAGAGAAGGAAAACGTAAACCCATTAAATTCCCAGATACAATAAATCTGAACCAAAGCAACACGGAACAGGCTCTGACTAAGGCATTTCCTCCACCCATGGGGCTGTTTCATCCCGAGGAGGTGAACACCCCAAGAGGGGTCCATACCCCAGGAGAGCTTTCTTCATCTTCACCAGCCCCAACAACAATGTGCTGTGGAGGAAAAGCTTTTGGGAAATGCTGCTTCCACATGGGCTTCCCATGCAAGTGACACTGGCCACTGCCATGGCCTCAGGTTCCAGGCACAGAACCCGAGGTCACCAGCTGGCCCCTTCCACGGGGCCTCTTCTTGCAGAAGTCTCTGCTTCCCAGGCCCCTGCAAAGGCTCCCAAGCACACACATCTCCCACCAGATCAACCCCAATGCCCTCTGAACCCCTGGGTCACTTCCAACCATGCCCACCTGGGGAAGGGAAGTCTCCAGACAATAAATCCCTGCAAGTGGCAGGAAACAGAGGCACAACCAAGGAACTCTGCTCAGCACCGCTGGCACAGGGCAAGGTGGAAACCTGAGCTCCACTTCACAAAACACAGAATCCACGGGATAAAACAAACCCAAAGAACCCAGGAGCCCAAATGCCCATAATCCTGTCCCTCCCTGCCCGCCATAAGGCAAAGCAAGGACATGGCAGGTGTCATCCCTCTTCCTGTGTCAGACACTGGTGATGCCCACCTCCACCTTCATGCCACTGGCACTATCCCACAGGTACAGAAAATAAAGCTGATGAGGGATTTGGTCAAGCAGCATTACTTTCACCTTTCAGGCAGGTTCACATGGTATTTTACCACACAAATTTCCCCAAGCTGCCATCCCCCAGCAAATCCTGTCTGCTACAAACATTTGTGACTCTTGCTATAAGCCTTTGGAAAAGCCCTTGAAAGTGACTGGAGCATTGCAATGTGAAAAGTGCAGATTATATGATTGGCTCTTTGTAGATATGAAAAGGATTACTATATGTATTATGTTGTATTAATTAGTAGTACTGTATTAATCTTTTTTTAAGTAGTGTGGTAAGTATAGTTTTAGGTTATAACAATGTTAAAATAGAAACTATGCGTTGTAAGATACTTTTGTTAATTAGCTCAAGAAAGGGATGAGATAATCAAGAAATTCTTCACACAGAGATAACAGCAACAAGACACCAAAATCCCCAAGAGAAGAATTATTGCTTCCTTATTGGAGAAGACCAAAATCTTTCCACCTCCTTCCAGATTTTGAGGAGCCACCAAGATGAAGGGGGGGGAATTGACAAAAACCAAAAAACGCCATTTATTTGTAAAGAATTTTTGCATTATGTATGAGATATATGAATATGCAACAGGCTATTGCTTTTAAGAGTTAATCTTTTGTTAGCATGTGTGTTTTCAGGGCTTAATTTCCCAGGAAGCATCCAGACAGCCCTTATTTCTTTGCTTTTTATTGTCCTAACTCTGATTGTCCAAATTCTTATTGCTCTAATTTTTATTACTATTTTTATAACCATTTTATTACTGTTAAGCTTTTAAAATTTTAGAACAAGTGGTTGGCGTTTCTCACAGCAACAACCAGCCTGGCCACCCAAGTAGGACAAGTGACTCCACTGCAGGAGAACTGCCAAGGCACTGCTCTCCAGCACCTCAACAGCCACACAAACTTCTTGCCTCCAATCCCCTTCCCCAAACAGCCACAGGAATGATGCAGGAACACCAGAGTCCCTTCCCCTGGCTGCCTTCCTGTACTCAAGCACTGCACCCGGGGTTTGTGTAAATCTGCCCTGATTAGCAAGAAGTTTGGCTGTAGAACTGAACTAGCAAAATCAAATAATCCTTAAAGGCAAGGATATCTGGTGCCAATATAACACAGACTTCCTAATAAATGTAATTATGGTATTTTTATGATGCCTTTTTGGGGTTTTCTACCTTCTAATTAGCCCCTGCAAGCAAGAGGAAGAGTGCAGACAGTCAGTGCCTAGAGATCAGAGCAAGGCTCCTCCACGAAGCTGCTCTCATTCGGCTGAGGACAGCAGGACAGAGCAGACCTTTGGATTGTTCATCTGTCAGTTACTTCTCGTTTATTAACAGCATCTGTAATGATCTAGCCAAGAGAGACAAATGACTGATCTCTTTGCAGACTTTTGCAAAAAGTCCAAACTTTGTACAAAAAAGTGGCAGTACATTTATTCCACCACCTGCTGATTTTGTGTAAAAGTCCATATACTCCAGACATCTAAATACACAAAACTCTTACTAGGTGTAACTACATATTATCCTGCCTTCTAAAGCATGTTTTTTAAGAGGTTACCACAATTATCCTATTTAAAAATTTATCACTAGAGAAGTATCTATCTCATTCACCTGGTGGTGTCTTTTGAGTTACTTTGATTTTTCCATTTAAATCATGCTTTTACAAAACTCAACTAAAGTGGTCTTGCTAATCTCTGAAACCTACAATCTGTTTCCCCACCTTTTCCTGCAGTTCCTACTGTTTTAACCTCCCCCTTCCACAAACTGCCTCTTATCCATTCATCTCCCCAGAATTAAAGCCAGACCACAGCTAGATTAATGAATATAACACCATGCAGTCCTTTTAGGTCCTGGTCATTACTGCTGTGCCTCAGAGCACAGACAGCCCTGCCAGTCAAAGTTACAAACACTTAATGCCTGTCTCATGTATTTAAGGACTTCACTTGGCTCCAGTGGTATTTACAGACTTTTGGAACGGGGAGAGGAGAGCTCAGGGTGAAGAGAACCCTCAAACACAACTACCAATTCTACAGTTTGCAGGAGGAGTTTAGGAAAAGGAAGGTCTCAGCTGCTTTTCAAAAGAAAATACAGTACTTTGGGATTAAAGAAAAGGTGTAAGAGATGGCTCTGGCTCACCTAGGAAAGGGCTTAAGGAAGAAGAAAGCAGCCAAAAGAGGTTCTGGCCTTGTAAACCTCCCCAGCTGGAGAACACAAAAGAGAGGGCAAAGCACAGAGAGTAGGGCTTAGCAACTCATCACCTGAAGGGTCTTTTCCAACATTTATTTTAGGGCCCAAAAGTTTAATTACTTCCTCAGCAACAAAGGGGAGTTGGGGGGTGGGGCACAAGGGGTGTGAGGCACAACACTTCTGCACACTGAAATAATCAGAGAAAGAGAGTCTAATCAGGAGATAAAACAGGGAGAGCACAGTCAGACAGCTCCAACATAGCAGCTGCCCATTCTGAAGGAACTCCTTCACATATTTAGACAATGAATTAAAACAGAAGCATTCACAAATGATCCACGTTGTACAGAAGGCATGAAAATTCAAGTCAAAAAACCACCAGAAGAGGGTTGTCTGCCCCCATCACCAACTCTTTTGATTTGACTAAGTCCCTTAGCAGCCCTGCTTGACTATTCCATCTGTCAGGATAAGCCACTATTGCCATCCTGCCACAGAGACACATCAGTTACATAAATAAATACCTTCCAAATATTTCATTTGGACTTAATGAGAAACATGCTTTAAGCTATTCTTTGTCAAAAATGCTCTCAGACACATAGATTATGACTCTAGCATAAGCAGAGATGAGCTAAGAGCATCCATGGAAAAACAGGAAAGATACCAAGGATCTATTTAGACACCAATTATCAGTGTCAGTATCATCAAGTGTCTGGAAGTACCACTTGGAGTGTCCTGACAGGACACCACAGAACTGCAGTTTAATCTCTTTGTAAACCATCTCCCTGCCAGCACTTTGGTCGTGGTTAATTAAACAGTGACACAAAGAGCTTATTTTTCTTGTCTCTTAGGAGTTTCTTGGGATTAACACTGGGGTATTTTTCTGCAGCACAATGTCTTACATCAGGTTTAATGATCAAAGTTATATATCCAGTAACTCCACAGAGTTACTAAAAGATCAGCAGACAAATACCACAAAGTAACTAAATTCAGATAACCAAAAACTGCATAGTACGAAATTAAAGAAGAAATATTTCAATTTCTCTCATAGAGAAACACTACCACTGGCCATTCCCGATGAGGAAATCCCTTGAAGGACATTTTCCTTTTAATTTCAAGGAATACAAAACCATCGTGTAAGAACAGTGAGTCAAGCCCAAAGGTTGTTTACCCCAGGATTGTGCCTGGAACAGCCGGCCCTGGAGATGGACGGGAAGGACAGAGGATGATGCAGGAGTGCATCACCTTCCTCCTCAGTACCCCAGTGTTCCTGTGCCAGAGACCAGGGAACATGGCAGCTCCTGCTGGATGCCCATTCCAGTCACCTGTTCATCATCTCATCATCATCTTCTTGGACGCAGCTAGATTTTCACAACCTACAATTGTTTGTGACCATGAAACCCACAGCTTTTATCATACAGCAGCTGGTTTTGTTTGGTTTGGGAGCTTTTTAGGAGCTTGGGGTTTGTTGAGATGTTGGGACACAAGACAGATGATGGACTTTGGACCTGGTTAGCATAAGAGGTTTGATAACAGGATGCCTTGGCAAGAGCAAACAGAACTTTGAGGATTAAAAGAAGATTCAGTCAGACTGGTTTACTGGAAAAATAAAATTTCATTAAACTCTGCAAGCAAGAGTAATATGTGATATGCATAAGTTTGTGTAGATGATTTTAACTTAATCATGGCAGTAAAAATTACTAGTCTTCCTAAAACAGTATATAAGCATTGGTAATCACAGTAAATTTGGATTCTGATCACTGAATCAGTCTTCCCCATCTCTCTTCAGCACCAGCATGAGTTTTCTTTCCCACCAATTTCCAACTTTAAGCAATGGTTTTATTCACAGAAAGGCACAGTGAGCAATTACTGCCTACACACTGTATTCACACCATTTACTTCACAAGTGTCTTGTGGCACGCAGCACCTGAAGCATCCCTTTGCCAGGCTGACAAGATAGATGCTAGACAAGTATCTCCTGTACAAAAGTCATCCCCACCTCTACTGCCCTTCTCTGAACCTTTTCAAGTCTACAATATTAAAAATGAGCAAACTGCTCTGTAAAGATGATGTTTGCTAATCAGTTTCTAATGCAACACGTTTTGGGGTACAAACATGCCTTTCCACAAAACCATTTCCTCTTTTTCCCTGCTCTTCACATTTCATTGCAGAGCTGTAGCACAACTAAAAGGAAGAAGCCTTATGCACAGGAAGAACACCAGTGCAGATTTCAAATGTGCTTGTGCACAAGTGGACACATTACCAGGCCTAGAGGAGGGAACATCAGAGCTTCTGCAGGCAACGCTTCAAACACAGCTGCTTGTGACACTTCACAGCTTTGCATTTAAAAAAATTCATCCCAGAGCTCCTCACTTTAAATATATCTTTATCAATAATATCTTACACAGGAAAGCTCAATATTTAATGTGCTTTAATCTTCCAGGATTAAATTTATAAAAACCCACTGCATCAGCAATGGAAAAATTCCACCCACCTGAGGAACACCCTTGACACTGAAGAGCAATCAACCAACACAAGTTTCTCAGTTGCCTCCCTTGTTCTTAACATCTTGTACAGCTCTTTCTGAATCCAAACAATTCTTTTCAGCTATTTTCTGTTTTACTGAATTTCACCCAAGAGAGAAGGGATTCACAGAAGTAAACTTGAATGTGGCTTTAGGCATATCTGCAATGCACAACTAAGGAGAACAATACACAACACAAAAGGGTTCTTTAAGGATTAGATTGTTTTTTCTGTGGTGAATGGAGCACCTCAATATATATATAGAGGTGCTAAATTATAGAGCAAATATAGAAAACAGCTAAAGGCCAGTAGGACAACTCCCACAGAGAGCTGTAACCTTAAGAGGGAAGGTACACCACAGTTCAACTACCAGAGTTAACATGCATTCTCTTTCAGCTTTGGGGTTTTGTTCTGGTTTTGGGGTTTTTCTCTTCCTATTTTCTTACCAAACTAAGATTTTCTGCCCAGTACTCATCTCACCATTCTAGATATCAATAAAATATCTTATCTACATCCTCACCTGCTTTCTAAAGTGCTTGTGGTCATTTCAGAAAACTCCAGTTTCCGGAACACTTTTAATTCCATTTTCTGAACTTCACATATAATCTGCCACTTTGATTACATTTACCATGTTTGTTTTCCCTTTGTTTTCTTTCATGCACAGGATGACCTTGTGGAAGTCCAGCACAAGTTCATGTATTATTTAAGTTGAAGACACATGAAGAGAACAACTCAGCTGATCCTGCAACTCACACTGAGGTTTACACAACAGCCATGCAGTGTCATATATTACAGTACTGGAATGCACTTGATGCTGGCCACCAAAGTGCAAAGGACACACAAATTTTTGTGTAATATTTTGAAAGTCCACTAAAAGTGACAGAAATGTATAACTGAACATGACTGAGGTTAAACACTAGCCACAAAGTTTGGCTTCCTCAAACTGGACCCTGTGATTGCTCACATTCTGGAAAAAAACGAGTATTGCTTATTTGTCACTTCATTTCATGCAAGTAGTGAGAATATTGAAGGACAAGAAGTGCTCATTTGCACAACAGCATCAAGAAGTTTCAGTGTTTGGACTCTGGGCATTGCAGTTTTCTGCTTTATTCTCCTTGGGATGGTTCTGTGTTACTCAGAAGTGGAAGGTGGGAGAGAGATTACTTTCTTTCATCCACATTTGTTTCAATTCTCCATTTCCATTTTTACCTGCACTTCTTCCACAGCAGAAAATTGCTTCATAGCATCATTGCTGAGAAGACAAACACAATCTCCTCTAGAAAAAATACATTTGTAAAATGTATTCCTAAAGTTCATACATCTTCCTGCAGGTCTCTTCTTTACTATTACATCCATATGCTGAGAAAACCATCATTTCAGTTAGCACTCAAAAGCCAAGCAAAACCTGCATAATTTAAAAGTATAAACTACTGTGTACCATCTACAGATTTCCACTTTGAAAAAGTAGAATTCAAATGGAACCATAATAACATGAGAAATATTTTCTAACAAGAGGAACCCTAGAAGATAAATTTAGAGAAAAATCATCCAATATGACAGGCCAGTATGAAACACCAAATAAAGACAGCATTTTACAGGCGTCTGGCAATTTACTTTGAGTACTAATCCTAGCAAGGGTCAACACAATTGAAAGGAAATGGTTACCTGCTACTGAACTGCAGTGCACAGAAATAATAAATCCATTTTCATCCAACAGTTGTCAGCTACTTTGCTGTACTTCAGCCTCTCAAAGCACATGGTAGTTCAATTCCCTGGAAATGGCACCCAAACTCTCAAAATATGCACAATTCCCAAAGGACTGCAGCATCACTGCCACAGATCTAATTTACTCAACTAGGGAAGCACCAGAGGAATCATCTTGTTATGCCTTTCATAAGAAACTACTGCAGAAAAGCTGCTGTGTTTGAGAGCTGGCTAATTGGGGATTTAATGCAGGTGTATACACTCTCCTTCAACAGAGGCAACCCCACTGGATGCAGACACTTGAAATCCAGTGAAAGAGGACAAATGCTTACACATTTCCTACTGCTGCCTTCAGGATTACCCAGCAACAGTCCCAAACTTTCCAAGACCTAGATGCAACCTGGAAAGGTCACTTGGCAACTTACAAAGAATGCTGGCCATGCTGGAGTGCAGAAACTTGTCTATAACAGCACAAATGTGTGTTGTCACTGCTAAAATACATGCTATTTTTGCTCTCTGCCAAAGCAATCCCTCTGATCAAAGGCTGCTGCTTCTGTAAATTTATGACATCCAAGGTCCCTATTTTCACACTCAATAAATACCCCTGTCAAAGCCCTATCTGCGAGACTACTGTGGTAGGTCAGATAAAACCAGCAAACTGTATTTTAGAAGTATTCCAGCCTCACAAAACTACCAAGACTGTGGTTATTACTGATAATTTCATGTATGTACCTCCCCCAGTACCTTATCTTTGCCCAGGCTGCTAGTTAGCAACTTGCTGTCAAGGCAGAAGGAAGGAGCAGCTAGCACAACAGCAGCTGGCAGGGAAGCAGAGTTATTTCCTATCCATCCTTACTATCACAGACTGGCATTTTCCAAATTCAGTTTCTGTTCTGGTTAGAAACATCGGCAGCATCTTTCTGAGTGAGCACTTGGCAGCTTTACAGTGGAAGCCATAATTCTCACTTACCTTCTACACCACAAACCCACTCAGTTTTAGAAGCTGACAACCAACACTTTCACCTATCTTGCAGCCAAGATTTAAAAAAAAACAACTTGGTTGACACCGCCATCTCATAGCTGGGTGCCCAACCTGCTATGCACACATAAGACAACCAGTCTAAAGAAGGATGTGTTTCTTAAAAAAAATAAAAGCCCTTTAAAAATCCCACCTAGGGTTGTTCAGGGTTGGTTGTCCAACAAACTGAGTGTCTTTGACAGTGCCTGGATATTTCAACTATTTAGGCAGCACTCCCTTTAGCATTGATATTACTGTTAATGCAGGTTTCTAAGACAACAAATACAGCTGTTTAGATAGAAATAAAAGTGAACTGCCTGCCCACTCATCTTCATCCCAGTGAAATCTCCTCTTATGGCAAATGCTGGCCACTCTCTTTAAACAAATCACAGTCATGCACGGAAGAAAAATGTTTCCTCTAACAGCTGATCACTCTCCTGTGAAACCATCAAATAGTCAAGGAAGCACAGCCAGGCTGTTCTGCGGGCACTGCAGGGCTGGAGACCATCAATCCCCCCATCAGCACCCCAGGTTTTCATGCTGCAGGCATCTCATACATGTGAGGAAAGGAATAGTTCTTGGCAGTCCCAAGTAAGACACAAGAATTTCATTTAGTCCACAACCAAACAACTGGAAACAAGAAAAAAAAACTGGTTCTCTGTGGCAATAGTCATTATTGGGAGAGGAGAGGGAATTTTTTTAACAGATATGACATACTACCTTCAGTCAGACAGAACCCAAAAAACTGCCCTAAAGCCAGCACCCTACTCCTTAAGGGAGAGCAACTCCTGCAAAGCTGCTGTTCTGTTTCATAAACAGAGGTTCAGCCTTCCATTAATATTTTAGCTACTGAAAACATGCCATCCCTTTCCACGGGTGACCAGCATCACTTCTCCACTTTCTCATCCCAAGGGGAGAGAGCACTTGCACAGCTCCAAGGCCCTGCAGACCTGGAATGCTTTGTACATGGGTGTATTACAGCAACCTGGCCAAGGGAACAGAATCCTGGGCTAAAGAGTTAAGAGACTTTGAAGCTTTTTGCCTCCAACCTACAACACGACTATTGTTCAGCACTTCAGCTCTGTTTCTTCCACCCTCCTTCCCCTCCCTGGGTCTCTCCCAGCCACCACATCACCCTCAGCAGGCACTCATTCCAGGCTAAAAAGAGTTACAAAAATGGCTGATAAACAACCAGAGAAAGTCACAGCCTTTATCTTCTGAAATCACTTCTATCTCATGACAGTTACAAGGTCTCAGGCGGGAACATGTGAGCTGAAGAAGAAAAGTCTTCCTTAGAAAATTCCTAGCACAAGCACCACAAGGCAGTGTCTTTTACTGCCTTTGCCCACCACTGGGCTTACAACCATCCTCCCCTGAGACTTTGATTACACAGTTTGCTGTGTAATCAAAAGGCCTTTTGATGTTGCAACTACTAGTTTAGAAGTAAATATTATAGATCTTAATATTCTTCTATTCAATCATTACAGCACTGAAGCATGGATCCTGCATTTGAAGAGACACAGCCACAGGAACTGCAATTTCTCCCTATCCTTTTGTTTTCTGTAAATTTTAGGAAATGCTCTCAACCTCAGGTTTCACAGACAGTGACAAGCAAGTACAAGGTAAGCATTACATTTTTACTTGCTGAATTCTTCATAGCATTTTGCTGAAGAAACATTTGTGATCCCCTTCAAAGTTTCTTACCACAAAAGGGGACAGAAGGAAGGACACATCTACACTTGATTTTCCCTTTTTGACCCATTCAGAACAATATAGGCAAAAAAATTCAACCCTGGAGGTTTTTTTTCATTTCTGGCAGTTGTAGAAAATAATTTAAATTGGGAAGGAACTCAGAATTCAAGTTTTGCTGCAAAAAAATCACAGGCAACTCTGTGTTTATTCTGGTCATTTTAAAAGCACCTAATGCAAACGTTTAAATTGTTGTTCCTTTGTTAACTGAAAGGAAAAAAAAAAGCCACTGATGAAGAACAATCCAGAATGAATCTGAAGACTCAGAGCAAAGAACTCAGCATAACGTAACCTATGCTTTTAATTTCAAAGATTAAAGAGGATGAAATCAGTTCCCCTTTAATCATGTAAAACATGGGCTACTAACAATTCAAACGATGCTTTGAGTAGAGTTTAGTCACCCTTGTTATGAAAAACAAGGGTCATCTCTTCAGACCATTATTTAGGCAGAATTAAACTTCTCATTAGAAACAAACAAAAAAAGGTACTTCAACATTCCTACAAAGTATATAAAAAGCTGGATCATCATTATTCAGAAAGACACCTGGGTTTACAGAGCTTTATCTCCAAGTTGTACTGCCATGAACTTGCTGCTTTCCTTCTGAAAGGATGAGATCAGGCAATCACTAAGCAGGAGTGACACCCCTGAGGCAATAAACTCATCTCCTCAAGACTGATTATTTCACTCATACACAACACCCTGTGTACTGTTATTTTATTACCATGTATTACAGAGCACTGAGTTTTATGAAAATCTGAAACCCACCTCTCAGGGTCTTCTAAGGCAGGTAAGTAAACATATCCAGTATTGGAAATGTAACACTGCTAGACATTCAACATCTCCTGTATCTGCTCTCCAGCAAGGCACAGGAATAAATTTCCAGTGAAATCCTTCCCAGCTCTTAGCAGAATGTTATGAATCCATTTCAAAACACTTCCCTCATCTTGATGGTGTTTCAGCATCTCCAGGCAATTAAATCCATCTCTTCATAGTGCAAAGACAGCTAAAGCTTCACTGGCATTTTAATCCATTTCTCAAGTTCCTGCTGATCACACCAAGTCCTGCAAGGTAGGACCAAGAACTCCCAACACACTTCTGCCTTTTATCCAAGCCTGGCAGTTAAGACATGCAAACAGAGTTTGGAGCTAAAACTACCTATGTTATTTCCAGACAGATAATCAGAAGTAATCCATCTTCCACCTCCATGTGCTCAAAGGAAACCCCACCTCAGTGCTCACCCATATTCCTCCAGCAGACCTGACACTATGCAGTACCAGCAGATTGATAAAATGGGAACAACACCTATCACAATATTCCTGACACCCGAAATCACTCTGGGTGTGGTGAGAGGGCAATTCCTGACATGGGAGCTCATGAAATGCTGGGTCACTATTGAGCTATAAAGATTTTCAACACAAACAGCAAAAGCAGGGGCAGTCTCAGCCTGACTCACTGAGCACATCTTGCCTAAAAAGGAGGAACAAAAAGCCCAATGATGTCATTTTCCAGAGGGAAACGTGACAAAGTTCAACAGATCAGGCCACCACAAATGCACTTCTGCACATCCAGCACACTGTTGTACCTGGAAACAACCCAGAATACTTCAAATGTGAGGGACTGATGATTGCCTGACATCTGCTCTGCCTTCTGAGATAAGAAAGAAAATTATGCAAAAAAAATATTCTGAAACACCAAATGCAGCCTCCATACCAGCACCAGCAGCTGTTTCCTCACTGCTGTGGCAGGACAGATAGGGCTCCAAAATGAACTGCTCTTCACACCACAACACATTACCTGCCTGCAAAATACTACATTCACCTAAAGGGACTTAACTTGTGGCCCCTAAGGAAATATGTCTAGGGAACCCCCAGAGTAGGGAGATAAAGAATATTACTGCTTTCAGGGTTCAATTTCTGCATAGTACTAGCACACTGTCTATACTAGAGACCAGGCAAACCAAAACGACAAAAACTTCAGTTTTAAAGCCTTGAAATTGCAGAAAACCCTATAAATCTTCACACATATAATTTGTGTCTTAAACAATAAGAATTCGGGGGAAAAAATACTTAGGACTGTTGGTGCATCTGATTAACTTCACTCCTGCTGCAGTGAGCCCAGGTGACCACAGCTCTACAGCAGCAGCAGCATGATGCTGTATCTGCTGCTCCTGTATCCTGACTGCATTTTGTTTTCCTGCATTCCATGCAACCCAAACCCTCTTTGGTTCACACACTTCAAAAAAAGAGCCACTTTGATTGCCTGAAATTCACCCTGTTTAACGCAAGGGACTGCAGACAGACAAAAACCAGCTTGTTTCACATACTTTTGAAAGCTCTCTGCAAAAAGCAGCTTCACTATTCAGCAGGTTCCTGACACCATGAATTGATTTTGTGGAGACTTTCTCTTTCTACCTTACTGTTCACTTCCAGGTAATACTTCAAACGTCAGTGAGCTGCTACCTGATCCTGCTGAGCCAGTTTACAAGGACAAGCAGATGCAACAATCATCACTCACTATTTAACTGCAGGGGTTTGGTTTTCCAGAAATGCAGCTGGACATTGTGTATTTCAGTGTCTTGTGTCCTGCATCCTCTGAGCTTTTTCTGTTGATCCTCACCCTGATCACTAATAGTTAGAAGGGAGACCAACACACTTCATTCTTCAGGAAATCCCAGTTTTCATTCCTTGGAAAGAATCCAAATAGAATGTTAAATCTTTAAAACATCCATCCTGAATCTAATAGGTAAGAGGTGTCCTAATCCCTAAGACAATCCTCCCATGCATCTTAAATTCCAAAACAGAACTCATATTTCCAAATGGATTTGCAACTTACTAAAGGTTTAGAGCACACTACTAGGACAACAAAACTAAGCAGCTAAGGTTATTAGAGCTACAGTATTACATAAATAAGAGATGGGTATTCTCAAATATCCGGGCTGTTCCCATTATCAGTCTTATAGATTCATAATTCTGCCCAGAGGGACATGAAACAGAAAAAAAAAAAAAAAGAAAAAAAAAGAAAAAAAAAAGGGAGGGGGTGGGTCCAGTAACACCAGCTAGCATCCAAAAATGAACAGCAGCATGCCATGCCTTAGAAACTTAACTGCTTATTTTGCTAAGGCAACAATGTTCTGGAAGGTATTTTGTGGGGGTTTTTTTTTTGGTTTTTTTTTTTTTTTTGTGGTGGGTTGGTTTTTTTTGGTGTTGTTTTTTTTTTGTTTTTTGGTGGTGGTGGTGGGTTTTTTCCTGATTAAAAAAAAAAAAAACAAAAACAAAAACTTGCCTTTTTACTTCAGCACCTCCAGTCTGATTTTGATAATTTGAGCAAGCACACTCCCAAGCAGGACAGGAAAAATCCCATAAGGTTTCATCTCGATTAAAATGAAAGAGCAAACTAATAACCCAACTGTTATAAAAAGACGTGAAAGCTGTAATAAAAGAGAGTCTGTTCTATTATCCATGTGGAATATCTGCCACACTCCAGCCAGAAGCTAGCCTTTTTCAACAGCCACAGGACAAATCCCTGAACACACCAGTGAGTGATGGAAAGCCTGACAGGCCATTAGTGACAGCAGCATGAACAAGGTTCTAAGGAACAATCAAAACAGAATTTCAAATGAATCACCTTTAAAAGACAAAACCAAATGAAGAAAATAAAACCTCACAGAAATAGGTATTAACCCTGGAGAGCTGCAGCCCTAGAGTTCAGCCCCAGATTGCTGTTCTCCATGGCCTGGTCCTACAGGGACACTCCTAAACTTGATTGTGACAGAGTGGGATCCCAGGACCCAAAATCCTTGGACAAACAGAAAGGCATTCCCATCCCCTGGACAAAGCCACTGGATCTAAGAGTTTGCTCCACCTGTGGTTTCTCCCACACCACCCCATCCAAGTGCTCATACACATCAAATGTCTACATGTATCTGACTGCAGAAATGTATTCCAGACATTTTTCAATGACAGGCAAAAAGAACCCCACCAAAAAGCAGTTTTAAAATAATCTGTCTTTCACACTGGAATTTCTTTGCTATTTGCTCATCTTTATCCAACTACAAATCTGAGGTTCAATACCTCAGGGTATTTACCTAAGGGTAAACTGGTTGAATCACTCTGATTTCAACGTATCTATTTAACTCTGATTTAAATAATCTGTTCTGATCTTGCATTGTATTTGCATTTTCTAGAACTCTTCCTGAAAAGAAATACAGATTCCCCCTGGTTGGAATGTTGTGGGGTATTTTTGGTTTTGACTGATTAGGAAGCTACTCTATAAACACTTTTTTATTTTACTATTTGCAAGTTTCTTACATGAGTATCTTCTTTTTCTCCTCAGTATTTGACTATACATTTTTTAGTGAACCTTTCATATTCATTAGCTGCAAAACACTTTATAAATAGGGCAAAAGAAATTGTGTAAATAATAAGGTAAAAGTACCAAAAAAAGTATTTTTAGGCTGAAGTGAAATTGTTCTAAATAAAACAAACTCATTGTCGAATTTGGTTGTATACATGCCTCAAGTTTTGGTAGGACAGATGTGATTTTCATATCTTCTTGTTATTGACAGATCAAAAGAAGGAAAAGCTTTGCAGCTTTTGTAGTTTCTCACCTTTGACTCCACAACTCCCTGAACTAACTCCAAGAACCATGAATGAAGAATGTTTTGTGTCTGCTGGAAAGTGACTCCTGTCAAACCAGTTCTGTGCTGCAGTAAATTCTCTGCAGACACTTCCACCTACACTGTGGATATACTTTCTTCAAAGTTACAGACACAATTATATCCTTCTTGAATATTATAATTTAATTAAAAGTTACTACAATATGGAAAAGGTAACACCTGCATCTAGTACTTTGGAATCCAAATTAATTCTTTTAGTTTTTCATTTTAACCTCTTTTGTTTTCCAAAAAATTTCTTCCCCTGTTCTTCATCCTTTTACCCACGTTTGCATCACAGTGACCAGCATTCACTGTGTGCCACCTCACCCTCCCTTCTCTCATGAAGGCCAAGGAATTCTTTCCAGGTCTTACTCATCAAGGCAACGTGGCCCATGAATCACACTGCAGCCTCTTCTCACATGATGAGCCCTGAGGTTTGTGCACTGCTGCACAAACAAGTCCAGGCAACCTCTGGCTTTGAGGATGAACATTCCTGCTTCTGTTGCCCCTGTGCCAGGTACACCCTCCTCTCCTCAAGCCCCAGAACACCCCAGGACCACCAGGAAAGCAAGAACAAGAAACTCTCCATGACAGGTAAGGCCACTGGGCCTCTGCTGGCACCTGGACCAGGTTCCTGTTGCACACCTCAGTTTCCAGCTGCTTGTTAAAGCCCCACGTGCTGCACTCCACTGGGCAGTCACCTCCTTTTCAGATCTTTTCAGGACTTCTCCATTTTTCACCCACTACATGTCCCCATTACAGACCAGCCACAGTTCAAGGGATTGTTAGGATCTACCTATTTATTTTTTTTAACTCATTCTGAATTCCAGTACAAATAAAGTCACACTCCACCCAAATCCACTGTACCACTCTAAAAGCAGGGCAAATTGTCACTGAATGACAGAAGGACAAGGAAATTAAGTATCTGAAAATGTTACACAGTAGTATCAGGGACCACTAAAAATAAAACACTCCCCAGTTCAGGGATTTAGCCAAAAGGAAACTTTAGAGCCTTACACGGCTGAGGAGACACATAGCACATCTGTTATTCCCTCAGGAGGAGAAGTATTTTGCCACAGAAGTGTTGCAACCAACAGCATTTCAGAGGGGCCTTAGTGCACAACACCAGAGCTGTCCAACTGGGTGACACCAACAGCCAGCCAAGAATTCTTGGAGAGACATCACCCTTCCCAGCTTGGTGAATAATGACATGAGTCATTATTTTGAAGTGCTACATTTTGTACATTACACAAACAGGACATTATGGAAAGCCCCACCACTCCAGGGGATTTACATTTCTGAACAAAGCCTGTCCAAATGCTTATGTGACATTCTTGAAACAAAGCAATTCCTCTCACCAAACCTCAGAGTCAGCAAAAATAGCAATTTCCTCCTCCTTGGGCTCACTTCTAGAAAATACAAAAAAGGAGAGAGAATGGCCAAGTTATGACCCAGTGAGTCCCATTTTATTGTTGAGGGACTAGCAGCACTCAGGGAAAAGCCACTGTTGGAGTCTTTGCCAGCTGGTTTGAAGGGAACTGAAAACAACAGGTTTCACCTGCTGATACAGCTCAGAAGGACACGGCCACTACAAAAAACCCCACCACAAATATAAAACCAGCTGTGGGTGAGCAGGCCCTGAGGCCCCAGAGGTGATGTGCCACCCAGGCACAAAAGGCAGACAAAATCTCTGTGTTATCCACCTGAACCCAGACAGGACTGTGACTATTCATGACTTCTGAGCTTGAGGAAAATCCTTTCCACCTGCTGTGCTGCCAGAGCCCAGCACACTGCAGAGCAGCCCAGGCTATTCCTGCATGCCCTGCCACAGCACTCACCAGTACAGAGCAGACATGCACAGAATCACACCTTGGGCTCATCTACAGTTTCTACTAAAGGAGAAGGTGTTTTTCCTAAAGGAGGTATTTAGGAATAATTTACTAACCTGCACATATATATATATATATATATACACACATATAAAATAACTAACAGCACAGGGGAAAGAGCTCTCCTTAGCTGGGAATGACAGTGTTAAGGACCAGGGAAGACACTGCAAAATGCACATCTCCACACAGCTCCTCAGTGCCACGAGCTCAGCAGCTCTCCTGAGGTTTACCTTTCTAATCCTCACCTGGCAAAAAAGAGCTCCACTGTCCCATTCCTTGTGTGACTATCCCAAAGCCACTCAGCAGGACTTCCCACCATGGGCTGTTGTGGATGTGCGCTCAAACACAAGCAGAGAAGGAATATCTGCATGGTCTTACCACCTACCACAGTTTGCTCCTTTCCTAATTTCAGCAAAAGAAAGTGATGGTGATATTTCTCTTCCTGGCAGTCTTTATCACACATTCCAACGTGAGCTGGCCAAACAGGACCTGACGGAAGCTTTCCAATGAATGCAATCTCATAGGCATTTAAATTTCATCTACAATTTCTTTGCCACAACATTTTACTTACTTTACTAGGCCCTGTAACATTTCAACACTACATTACACCCCAGAGAGCCAGTTCTATGAGAAAAAAAGGCATAAAGCACCAAGAATCATTTCTCATTGTTCATAAAAGATTTCACTCTGTGGCAAAGCAAAAGGAAAGAACAGAGAGCCCATTCCTTCCCAGGGGGACCACAGCAAGCACTGGCTGACAAACTGATACATAAAGGCAGAGAATCAGAGATGCCCCACGTTCATCCAAACCTCACAGCCTGTAAAACCTGAATAAGAACTTATTCTGAGCTTTTAACAAAGACTCAAAAATGGATGAGACTTTTGGAGCCTTATAAACGAGCTGAGGAGGGAGGAGTCATTAATAAAGGCCCCATGGAAGAAACAAGTGTTGTGTATCACTTTTCATCACTTGAAGCACGGCACCTGCACGAACTTCTGGATATTCACCCCCTCAGAACACAGGTCCAGTCCTGGCTATACAAAAGCTTTGAATAAGGCAGACAGAAATTTTGGATGTGAAGAACAATTTCCATGATCTCCAGTGCTGCATATAAAAATGATTAATTTCTATTCACCAGCCTGGCCAGAAGAGTTTCCTGATGTGAACAATTTTGGTTAATGAGCTGCCATACATTCTGTTGCCTAAAGCTGACCGAATTTCAACCCGAAACTTCTGTTTTGCAGCGCACAGGCTTCGCCAAAAGCTAAATAAAGACCTGCCGTGTGAAATTTACATCAGCCGAGATGAAAATTAACAAAACAGAAAGCTTAAGAAGCCCTCCACGGTTTAAGAAATTAACCAACCTGCAAGAGCCACGACATCCTGTGCTTACTAGACCACGGCAAGCAGAGTGAAGTCATTTCAACAGAGAAGGGAGGTGTCAGCCTCACAATCTCTAGAGAGCGTCTGGGAGCCGCACAACAGCCAGCACTGCCAAGAGGCACCAAAAATCCGCCGCTCCCATCCCGAAACACACACGCCGCGTCGCTTACACTTAAAAAAAAAATACACCACGGGGTGATGTGCGCGGTGCCGTTTTTGTCCAAGGGCATTCCAGACAATGGAGCGGGGCTGGGGGAGGCGGAGGGGCCGTGCCCGTGTGCCCAACACAACAGGTGCCGCTGCTGAGGGCGGGCCGGCCCGGGGCCGCCTCAGCCGCCTCAGCCGCGGGGCCGCCTCAGCCTCGGAGCTCCCGGCTCCGCCTCAGCCGCCTCAGCCTCGGAGCTCCCGGCTCCGCCTCAGCCGCCTCAGCCGCGGGGCTCCCGGCTCCGCTGCCCTCCCGCCCGCCCCGCCCGACTCACCGAGGCCGCTGATGTCGTGCCGGAGGCCGGCGCGGCTCCGCTCCTCCGCTATCGCCCGCAGCATGTGCCGCAGGGAGCGGTCGGGCTCGCCGTCCGCCTCCCCGTCCCTCCGGGCGCAGGCCATGCTGCCGCCGCCGCTGAGCTCATGTCAGGCCGCCGCGGAGGCGGCACCGCGGCTCCCGGCACGGGAATACCGGGAGCTTCCCGGTCCCGCTGCCCCGGCCGCTCCCCGCTCGGGACGTTCCCCGGGACACGGCGATCGCTGCCCGGCCGCGCTCCGCCGCTTCCTGCTGCTGCGGCCGCCGGGCGGCACGGGCAGGGCCGGGAGCAGCCCGGACCCGCCCACAGGGCGGATCTGCCGCCGACCGTCATCCCGAGCAACCCATCCTGCGTCCCTGACATCAGCCGGCATCCTGGGAAACCCGTCCTGCATCCCTGACATCAACCAGCATCCTGGGAAACCCATCCTGTGTCCCTGAGAATCCATCCTGCATCACTGACATTAGCCAGCATCCTGGGAAACCCGTCCTTTATCCCTGAAGATCCATCCTGTATCCCTGACAATCCATCCTGCATCCTGGGAAACCCGTCCTGCATCCCTGAAAATCCATCCTGCATCCTGGGAAACCCATCCTACATCCCTGACATCAACCAGCATCCTGGGAAATCCATCCTGCATCCCTGGCAATCCATCCTGCACCCTGGGAAACCTGTCCTGCATCCCTGACATCAACCAGCATCCTGGGAAACCCATCCTGTATCCCTGAGAATCCATCCTGTATCCCTGACAATCCATTCTGCATCCTGGGAAACACATCCTGCATCCCTGGCAATTCATCCTGTACCCCTGACAATCCATCCTGCATCCTGGGAAACCTGTCCTGCATCCCTGGCCATCTATCCTGCATCCTGTTCCCATTTCAAAGTTGGCAGGCCTTGCAAGTGGCAGTGGGGAGAAGCAAAAGGGTCAGAGGTCTTCAAATGTGAGTTGACAGCATTTGAGAGTCGGGCTTTTTGCTACAACATAATAGGAAAGTTATCAAACACTGCAATGGCATACATTTAGCCCATGTTGCCAGTTTCACTTTCCTGTCAGCTTTTGACACCAGTAAGTTAATAACCAGACACCTGCTGAATGCATGTCTTGGTTTGAAAAGACAGGTGTCTGCTAAGGAAGGCAGGAGCCTCCCTTTAAATAGAGAATGCAAACCCCCTCTTTCTGAATTATTATTATTTTGAAGTTAAGGGGCTCTCAGGCAAAGATATGGGAAGAGGAATAGCAATTCTTTATTAGGGAAAAAATAAAAATAAAATGCAGTAATACAAAAAACCACTGACAGAGTCAGAATACAACCTGACCCCCTGTGGGTCAGGGTGGTGGCAGCAGTCCCATTAAATGGTGGCTGCAGCCCTCCTGCAGTGGCAGCTGTGGTTCTGTTGGAGCAGGGATCCTCTAGAAGGGTGGAGTTTTCCTCTGAAATCCAGTAGTGGTGTAGATGGGTCTGGTCATCTGGGATTCTAGTGGAAAAGAAAGCTGCTCCTGTGGGAATCCAGTGGAAAAGGCTGTTTCTAGTGCTTCAAATCTCAGATTATATCCAGGTAGGAATGCTTGGCTCCTCCCCCTGGGTGGAGTATCTCCCACTGGGCTGATATAATTTTATCAGTCATGTAGTGACACTCACTGGCCCATTAACAGCAGATATCCCCTGAAGAGAGGATTGGTGGTGGAAGAGATAAAGAAAACTGCCCCACCTGGTTTTAACAGGTAGTCTAATTAACAGAATATAATCGCCCCACCTCTAACAGATGGCAATAGAATACACAGCCCCAGCCACATCTTGCATTTCCAACCTAAGACACTGCAATTTACAGTCACGCACTCATTTCCCATTGCATCAATACAGATGAGTGTTTTCTGTCGAAGGCCTTTCTGCTGAATTGGATAGAGGAGAGAAATCTGAAGCTGATGTAGCATTTTGCTAGTGAAATATGTAGTTCTTTCATAAAGCAATAGAAAACAGGGACATACAATCTCAGGACTTAAGCACCTCTTCTCTGGTTAAATCTGACAGTTCTTTTTCTTGGAGAGAATGAAGTTTGCAGTCACATGTTAACCTTGTAAGGGAAGAGCAGCAGAAGACTGTTACTCCAAGTTATTCCTGACATTGTCAGGAGGAAGGACTCTCTCTGCTGTCAGAGGAGCAACAGTCTCACTTCCCTCACATCATGCTGTACTCACTAAGGATTGGATGTCCTTCCCCTGCAGATTGCTCTGGATCCCAACAGCACTGTCATGTTGGGGGCACACAGGAACACTGGTGTCACCAGCCAGCAGCCAGCCTTACAGCAGTTTCACTAGAGTCTCCAGCAGTTCAGCCTCTCTGCTGTGCCCTGAACACTAGCCATAAAGTTCCAGCCACCCTGGTTTAAAAAAAAAAAACAAACAAAAACAAACAGCCAAGGAAACCTGCTGCTGCCCTGTCCAGGCCTTTTATAAAATGAAAAGGTATTCCTGCTTCTTCTTAGCTCCCCACCCTACCTTCTACTTTCTCTGGTTTCCATCAAAACACACCCATGGACAAAAATTGCAGCTGTTTTCCTTCCTTTAGCCTTCCATAGCCAAATATACCTCCTAGCAGATCACAGCACCTGATCAGAAAACACAGGAATAAAGTTTGTTTTCTTAAAGGGACTATTGATTGAGTACCCTTAAGATCAGTTAGAATGCTAATTGATTTTGGTTTTTAAAGTTCTCATGGTACATTGTAAAACAAGAAACCACTCTGTCTAGCTGAAGTCTTTACAGAGAGGGGGCTTTGTATCTGATCTTTATACATTGGTCCTAAAAATCTTCTTCATGAACACTTAACCCAGTGTTATCACTATAATGGGCACCAGGAGCACTGTCTGACCATGAATGCTCTCACTCAACTCAATGACACGCAAAAATTCTGTCTTACAAAGGGATCATGGGTGTTATGGTCCTGATCACCCTCATCTGGGGCCTCCTTCCCCCTCTCCCTGGCTGGGACCTCTGCTTAAGCTCAGTCCTGAGCCCCCTTGGAAGGAGTCTTTGGGTGTGCTTTAGCTGAGGCTGCTGCTCGTCTGGCCTTTGATCTGCAGGCTGCCTTACTTAGCTTAGCCCCAGACCCTGGAGGCACCTTTGGACCTGGGCTCTGGTTTTCCCTGTTCCCTCTCTGAGGTTCTGCTATGCTGAGCTGTGGACCACAAAAGCCCTGCCAACCTGGGAGTGTCTCTCCAGGGAGCTTTTAAAGTGCACAGTGCCCTGACAACCAATTCCTGTGCATAATAATGCCCTTTATGTCCTGATGATGATATGTATATTGATCAACACGATGGATGGGCTTTGGGGCTGAATTATTTTTTGTACCTTAGAATGTGTGTTCTATACAGCAGAAGGTTAAATACAAAGGCCTTAGGCTTATTAAAAATATCTAGCTGGCTGAATGTTGTGTGGTGTGCCTTTTGCACTAGTCAATAACAGTCACCTTTGCTATGTGAAAGTCATGCAAGTTATTTGTATGAGGCTGTATTTTTCTTTCTATATTTCTTTTAGTAGTAGCTAATAGTGGATAGCCTGCAGTGTGAGCTAATAAGACCACATGGGGTGTGAATATCAAATGGTGAAAATGAGTTTGCAAGTTAGAAAATATGAGTTTATTGAATGCATTTGAGTGTCTGTCTAAGCGCTGAGTCCTGGATTACACACACCTGACAGTCCTGACCCTGGCAAACCTGTGTGGCTACCTGCAACCTGTCAGAGACCAGCATTACTTGAGCACTTCAAGCTCTCTATGTGCATAAACAATTGCAGGAGCAGACTTTGTAACTCTGAAGCTTTGGAAGTTCTATTCAACCAATTATAAACATGAAAGTACCCCCATTTTTCTCATGTGTTCTTTACTCATAATAAGAGATTAGGATTAATAACAGCTGTATGTAGCAAATTAATGTTATATCTAGCTTGAAGAGGCAGTGCATAAAATGCAGTTTTTTGAGAAGAGATTAAGCAATTTAAAAATCAAATCCTATTTTATTCTCATATTGGGATATTGCCATCTCTGGCAGTCTGCTGCTCTGCTGAGGGCTGGCTTGAGGTCAGTGGCCATCCAGGCAGTTTATATGCAAAGAACAATTCTGCAATCTTTACTTAATTGCCTCCCTAACTTCATCAAAGCATTCTGACTTAGGACCCAGCAGTTTGGGGCCTCCCATTATAAACTGTGTTAAATTGGCCAGCTTAAAAGATAACTCAAAGTTACTTCTAAAACTTCAGCACAGGCCTGATTTTGCTTCCCAGATTAAACATACAAGTTACTGAAAGTTTTATGTACAGAGTGATATATGATCTTTTTGCAGCTAAAATAATTCTTTGGAGTTAGATCTCTGAATGCACAGCAGAATATTAAGGTCATGCAATTTTGAAGTTAGAGTTGTTCTATGTGTTTAGTTTTCTTTTGCTCTTCCCCCTTTCTTTGTCTTGTTACCCCTGCTCCTACCTGGATCTGTTAATTGCTGTAGGTTATAATGAATGGAAGCCAGAAATGCTCAGCCCAGCACTGTAGGAGTAGAAACACATCTGAACTTGTATGTAGAGCTTGCAGCCCAGACTGATCCTCCTTCTCTTCAGCCAAAACCACTGAGCCTGCTGCATCTGAACCTTCTATCCCAGGTTGTTCCTGTGCTGTTCCTGAGAGGATAATTATCTCAGTAGCAGTGACATATGAACCACAGCCTTCGTGATAACAGACTTCTGAGATTTATAAACCACTTACACGGAATCCATGAAACCAGAAACCCTCATTCACTTATGAACCCACCCCAAGCTCTTCACCAACTCAGCAAGTCTGAAATCCATGTAGGAACTATTTTTTCACATTGCTAAGCTCTTGGATAAGAGGAAGTGGGGAAGTCCCTTGAAAAATTCAAGTTCCTTTCAGAAAAAAGCCCCTCCCAGGCTAGGTAGGGCTGGTCATTCAGGGCATGGGGTTCTGCTGAAAATACTGAACTGGCTGGGAGCCACCTCAGAGAGCAGAGGTGATCAGGACTTAGCACAGGCCAAGTATCTGCTGACAACTCTGTCCCAGGGAGTGACACAGCATTGCTTTCCACAGGAAAGCATCATCTTTCATGATGCCAGTATATTGCTAAATTCCTTGTCATGTTCCCTTACCTGTGTCTCACCTGCACTCTTGAGCCTCTGTGTGTTACAGCCTTTGAGTTCATAGGCAGCAGCTGCTAAAGAAAGGTTCAGCACCTCTTGGGCACAGGATTTCAGAACTGTGAATGTGTAAGTCTGCCTGAGTATTGCCTGTGTCCTTTGGGAGGACAAATCTGGTGGAAAACAAGTGGGTGGTGAGGCCACAGGGGCTCAGCGGGGCGAGCCAGGGCTGGGAGCTGTCCTTGTGTCACACTGAGCTGTGGCTGCCAGGAAAGCACGTGGATGTTTGCCATCCACTTCAGGTGGTGCTCAAGGCTTGTGCAAGACCTGTTTGTAACCACAAACAACAGGTTTCAGCCTGCTTTAAAGAGAAAATTAAATCCCAACAGGTAAAAAAAACCCCACTTATCCAGAGGAGTGATCATTTCCTGCAAAGGTTATAAAGAATGCAGTGATAAAGTCTTCAGTTCTTTTGGGGAAAAGATATGTGATTACTTTCTTAAAACAAACTGACTTTCCAGAAATAATTTCTAAATAATTAACTTGTAATTTGGAAATGAGTTTGTTTTTTTTAAAACTCCTGAATTAGTGTATACACCTCTAGAAGTATAGGGGGGAAATCAAATCTGAGTATGAGTAACAATTCTATAAATGCAACAAGTAATGATGCAGTCTTTTTTTTTCTTCTTAG
The DNA here is from genome assembly GCF_036417665.1 of Passer domesticus. Taxonomy (NCBI): domain Eukaryota; kingdom Metazoa; phylum Chordata; class Aves; order Passeriformes; family Passeridae; genus Passer; species Passer domesticus. The sequence continues at coordinate 76,129,102 of NC_087478.1, read as the reverse complement.
AAATATCTAAACAATAGAAATACCTGGATATTTTAGAAATATCTAACCAAAAGGGTGGTTTGAAAAGCTTACAGTTTTGGTAATAGTGTGATTTTATTTTACTTGTTTCAATGCTATAGTAATTATACTATATAGTATAGTTGTGTTTGTATTTCAGTATTAATACATCTGTTAGTATTTTTAATAACAGATAAGAAAGAATCTGTGAGCAGAGAGCAAAAAAATTTGCACTTTCCAGAAGATCTGCTTTTATAAACTGGGTTGCTCTAATAAATGACTCAAGCAGCAGCTCCAGATAAAGAACTCAGTGTGGCAGGTTTTTTTAGATTCATTTTTACTTAAGCAAACATTCAGAAGGTCAGCTACTCTCAAGACAATCCAGGTAATGTTTGGAGCTCTGAGCAGCCTGGTCTAGTGGAAGGTGTCCCTGCCCATGGCATGAGATTGAAACAAGATGAGTTTTAAGGTCCTTCCAAGCCAAACCAGTCTGTGATTCTGTGATCTTCAACAATTTACCTCTAAGATTTTTCTCTACATATTACCTGGCTGAACTCTGCTCTGACATGCTCTCTCATATAATAAAATTGCTTTTCACCTTTGTAAAATATTTTGGTGCTCATACCAATATATATAAAATAAATACTAGAATCAGGGAAGTCAGGTTTCCAATTACAGAAATGCTTTCCAACATAAAAAAAACAACAACCCAATTTTGTTTTCAGGATGATTTTGAATGGAATTTGGCCTTACTGACTCAATCATGTTAAAGGAAGAGGTAAGTGGGTGTCAATAAGGTCAAGAGGTCATCTTGAAGGGGTTTTTTTTTTAATTAACTCAGTATTTTTTTCTGCCTGTGTAGAATAGAGACAGTCAATGTATCTTACGAAGAATCAACTCATTTGCTTGTGCAAGAAGCACAATCTGTAATTTTGGAAGAGAAATTGCATTCAAGCTGTAAAGCAAACAGAAGAAGTTGAAGGCTTAAAGTACTATTTATGTTTAAATGAAAGTATATGAAATGTTGCCTTTTTCTCTCAAGTAAAACCACAATAGTCTCATTTATTCAGAGGTGGGGAGAAAGAAAACCCATGAAACAGGAATTTTTTTCTGAGGATGATTTTCTAAATGTTACAGTGTCTTGGTTTGGAGGATCTGGGTTGTGATGACATGCACTTTTCTGCACACTAGCTCAGGGTGAGGAGCCAGTCTTTCTGCACACTACCTGAGGCATCAAGCCCAGGCAATTTTCTCCATGAGATCTTCCTTTTCCACCAGTGGTGAACTGAGTAAATACAACTAGCTAGGGTAGATTAAACTGTGAAGAGGGTCTCAATTATTTTATGGTTTGTAAAGCATTTATTAGTGCCCAAAGATTATTACACTTTCAACAAATGTTTTTATAAATCATGTGACCTGCTCTTCTTGCAAAAAGAAGTCAAACCTGTATGTATCAAACAGGTACCCATCTAATGAGTTCACAACAATTTATGATCACTTCAAGTAATCCTTTTTCTTATCCAATTGAATTACAAACAATTACCTCCTAAGTTTCAGACCATACACCTTGACAGACACACATTGCACTTTTTGTATATTTTACAGTGTTTTATGTACAGCAATGCCTGGAAAATATCTCTTGTATCTGAATCAGCTGTGCCTCTGACAATGAGCATATATTTGCTAAAATTGAGCAATTTCATCGTGACAAGATAAAACATAAGAAATGGATAAGGCTGACTTAAATCCTGGTAAGGCCTGGATATTTCCAGAAGTCCTGGAAGGGTGTTGTGTGCTTTCCTGCATAGTGACACTATCTCTTGTTAAAGACAATTTATATATGTGTAAATCTTACCTGGGCTTGTGGTATCCTTTAACAATGCCTAAAGAATTCCCCAAATGGTTCTTCAGAGGGACTGTGTGGGTTGGAAGTAAGTTTCTGTACTGCTTGTAGACAAGCTTGCTCTGTGCTGTAAGGCATTTGTGTCTCACCAGGAGGAAGAATTAAGACATTTGAAGGCTTGAGGTGTTCAGTGCTCCTCCTGTTAGGGGCAGGTAGCTCTTCCCTGGCCAGGTGCACACTCCACACTGTCCTGGGGAATGCTGATCACACTGGTGCAGGCAGAGCAGGAGGAGATGGAGTCAGGCCAGTCAGCTTCTGGGTGTCCCCAGGCACAGCACTCCTTCATGCAGTGCTGTTCTTCTGTAGCCAAATATTTTAGATTATAGATTACAAAAAGTGCTCCCCAGATGAGGTTAAAAAGCATCTGTTAGATTTAGGGAGTTTATTATGTGCTTGTTTCAGGCAGAATGAGATTTCCTTTCCTCAAGCAATTCAATGAAGAAGAGGCAGCTAAGGAGCAGCTAAGGAGGTGGGATGTGTCTTTCCACTGAAGAGAGGCTGTTCTTAGCATATTTAAGGTAAATAAGCTGAAGAACATACATTTGAATTTCACAGTTCTAATGGCTTCGAGAACACAGATTGATTCCACAAATTTAGGCAGAAACTTTTCACTCTTGAGACACAAATTTGGTTGCTAAGGCCAAAAGGAATGGTGAATTGCAGACATCTCTCCCTTCTTCACACCCGTCTCTGCCAGTGCACCCAAAGTGTGGTTGTCAGGAAAATCCTTTCTCCAGTCAGTGCTGCATGTCAGCAGTGCCAAGGGCTGCTGCCTTGCCTGCTCTCAGCTGAAGTGCACCCCAATACACACCTCATCCTGCCTGCTTACAGGAAGCTTTATGCACACCAGATGCCAAATTCTCAGAATTATTTCCTGCAGCTCACCAGTTCTTTGTGGAAACATTAAGGGAGAGAAGCCATCTCCTGTCAGGAAGATATGAAATCTCTAAGTGCAAGCACCAAGTCCCTGCAGAGCAGGGGTTTCACAGGCTGTATCTCTGAGCCAATCAAGGCACAATCAAGAAAATGGGAAGATTTGGGAAGTAATTGGTGAGTGCATCCCATGGATGCGTGGCTGTGTCTTAGCCCTGAGAAGTGCTTTTATTCAGCAGTGCCATGGACAGCTGCCAGAGTTCCTCTGGATGAGCTAGGTTGATGTCATGCTTTGTTTCAAAGGCCTGCACATACTGCATGTCCAGGGGAAATATACCTGTAAGGCTTTGCAGAGGGTGGAAAGGGAGAATTCCACTTGTGAAGACCATATTCTTTTGTTGGGCAGTATGAAAAAAAAAAAAAAAGTTAATATTTTCAAATTAAACTAAAGGAAAAATGCCATGCTTTTAGCTTTGAATGCTACAGTATCCTACACATGCAATATCTAGAGGCTCTAAATTATGCCACGTTTAATTACTGTGCATGGACAAAAGAAGAGAGTCCTCTAAGAGATTAAACACACTAGTTATTGCTCATGAACAAAGCCTGAGAAATTAGATGGCAGAAGTCTTTCAAAACTCACATATGGCAGCAGTGAGATAAAGAAATTATTATAACAAAAGCATCCTGAACTGTCAGGTCTTTTCTTTAACTTGGATGTCACCCAACATTTCATCATCATAAAAATCTGCTTTCTCTATAGCTAGCTGCAAGTCTCATTCTTTATTTTGTTTCTTTTTTCCCTTTTTTCCCCATCCTCCAACCTTTCTTCAAACCTAGATGAATCCTGTAATCCACGAGGAAGATGAGCCCTGTTTAACAGCTCGGACTGCTGACCTTTAAAATGTTTTTACCACACCTTTGCAAGCAAACCAAGTACACCTGAGACTGGCCCTGAACTGTGGCCTTGCCTGGGCTTGTTTTGACCCAAGGGCAGGACCCAGCACTTGGTCCTGTTGACCCTCAGTCCATGGATCCAGCCTGTCCAGGTCCCTCTGCAGAGCCTTCCTGCCTTCCAGCAGATCCAAGTATTTCACTAGAATTATGAAATAAATCAGAGAAATGCTAATAGCTGTCATTAGGTGAATCTTATGTGACGATTATAGCAAATCTAATCAAATAAAATGGATGTAATAAGAGGTAAAATTAAAGAAAAATGTTTCCATCTGCATGGTAGACAGCTGTGTGTAGTGAAAGCTCTGCTGAAGACAGGTTGAGTGGATTGTAGAAAATGTTAAAATAATTTGTAGCAGAGTCTATAGAAAATAGCTTATCAAAGTCAGCAGGAAGCTTGGGGAAGTATTGATAAGAGCATGAGAATACATGGAGATACATTTGATCTTCTTGATGACAGAAATAGTCAACTACTGTTCCTTTCAGACCTTTAGATGCATTTTTATGAATAAATAACATTCCTTAAAAGAAATATACATCCCTTATGACATCAGTATTTGAGTCAAATAGAAATAAATCCACAACTCTGAATTTTGGGAGACAATAATTTTCTGTATGCTGAGAGACAAATGTATACTACTTTGTGGTTTCCAAACAAGTGAAATAAATTACAGCACAATTTTTCATCTTGGTTCATGTTTTTTGTTAAGAAAGGCTGACAGAAAATAGAAACAAACAAAAATATCTGCAATATTTATTCTGCACTGGTCAAGTAACTGCATAAAAACAGTTCTGGACCTGACTTAATAATTCTAGCTCCAAGAATTCCCTGTGACTACAGAGCAGAAATACCACAGGCAGCTCGAAGTAAGCTGGTTCAGATTTGATGGCACTCCAGGAAACTCTACCTATGCAAGTTCAGCTGAACTGATGCTTGGCTGGAAGCTGCCCTACATGTGTTTCACTGGAAAATGTAGCTCAGCCTGTGCAACTGAGAACTGCTCAGGCTTGGACAGCATTTATTTTGCTGAAGAGAACAATGGCTCTGCACATTTTGTCATATTAGTTGCTTTTAAACCAGAATTTACAATTGAGATCAGGACTTGGCCAAAGTTATTGTGTGGGTAAGTACAGTTTTAAATGAGAATTTAAAACAGTTTATATTCTGTGAAGATCAAAGCAAGCTGAAGTTAATGTGCTGTGTTGGTGTTGATGCTGAAATGGGAATGCCAGATCTTCCTTGCTATCCAGCTTCCAGATGTGGCTGCCTTCCAGGGATGGCTCAGCACTTGCCTCACATCTCTGCAGGGTATTCTCATCCCAGGCTGTGGGCAGCACAGGAAATGCTTTTTCCTGCTCTGTTATTCCTCTTATGATAAGCAGCCAGGGCAGCAGCAGTGTGCCTGCTGACAGGCACAGTGCACTCCAAGCAAGGCTGGAAAGGAATTGCAGCAGCAGCAACTCACTGCCACTGCCCTACCACAATTAAAGCAGAAAAACAGTCATGCTGGCCTCTGGGTTTGTGTTGCTCCTTTTAATTTCTGTGTGTGCAACAAAATGAACCTTGACAAAAAAGCCAGACCTGTTAATTTTAGAGGTATTACACTTTTTCATTGGTGAGATCTTGTTGTTATTGACATTTGGTTTAAGTCCACATCTTAGCTGGAGAGAAAAAAATACAATGCTGCCATGTCTTTGTGATTATTTCTTCAAGGTCATAATGCACTTGTAGAGTGACTGGTTTTTAGGAAAAGTCAGTGAATAAGATACAAAAATCTTCTAAACATTCAGACATATATATGCACACTCATGCCTTTTTATTATTCAGGTGATTTAGGATTGTGTAGAGAACTAACTTGAAAGAATATCTCTAGTTTAGAAACTAGATATCTCTGGTTTAGAAATATCTTCCAGGAGAAAGACTCAGCTGAAACAAGTCTAGATTTTTTTGTGCCTGGATAAATGACAAAAAATACAATAGATGTGAAAAATACATAGTTCTTGCTTTATTATACAGATATTCCAGATGAGTGTATTTTTTTATTTTTTGCTGAGACTTCCTGTGCCTCAGCCTTTCAACAGCCAAAGAGTGAAGGTTTTGAAGGCTGCATTCCCAGCTGGGGTGTGTTGGCTATGTACCAATGGAGCTGTGCAAGCCTAAAGTGCTAAAGATATGGCCATGTGTTAGTAAATATCATAAATCTTTAATATAACTACCTTGTATAGCTATATCAGATAGTCATACACTATCTGCTTTTCTTGGCATGCAGTGCACTTGGGCTTTGGCTGTTAATGAATATGGAGTGAAATTTCACAGCTGAATTTTTAAGAGGCTTAGGAAAGTGAAACCTGAAAGGGCAGTTATAGAACAACACATTATTTCTGAAATGAAATTCACATTCTATTGTCATCACATTTTTCATTTTGTGGTTCTCTGATTTGTGTCAATCCTAGCAGGACCCACTGCACTGTAACACAGACAGAAGAGGTCTGTCTGTACCACAGTAAAACTCAGCAAATACATTAATAAATCAAAATAACATCAACTGTGGAGTCCACATCTGTACACACACATACAGGTTTCAAAAAACAGGTGAGCTCATTTCCCTCAGCTCCTTTAAATATAAATGCTTTACATTTCCCCTAAAAGGTGATGCAGGACTTGGCACTTTCCAATGAGCAAAGTGCTCTGTATGGCTCTGCCTTCCCACAGGCTGCTGCATTCTGTGTGGGGAGCTCTGCTCCGTGCTGCAGAGGGCCAGGACAGCCAGGACAGCTTGTCCCACTGGTTATTCCTTCACAGGGCACAGCTGAATGGACACAGGAATGGGGTCTCTAAGCAGGGAGGAGTTGGGGCCTGAAAAGACAAGTGACTAGGGAGCTGCACAGATTCCTTGTGGTCTGTGTGGGGTGCCAGCAGCCCAGCACACATCCTTGTGCTGTGCTTTCATCTTGTTACAGTCCTGGCTCATTAAAGACCAAGCAAAATGCTTCCTTACAGCTGCCACCCTACGTGGCTCTTTGTGCCTCAGGGAACCCGTGACTGAAAGAGACACCACAGCAGGGCTTCATCTTCTCACCCTTTACTCCATGAGTAAAAACTTCCACACACCTCACTCCTCACCCCCCTTCAGTCCTGCTTACACCAAGGGTTAAAATCCTCTTTGGACTGGCATGAGGAGCACAAGGCTCCAGCGAGCAGACTGCTGACCTGAACTCTGGCCAGCACTGAAGGATCACGGTCAAATAATTTCACCCTCCGTGAGCTTCTCCTCTGCTAGATAAAGCTACAGTGTGTGAAACCAGTCAAACTTCAAAACATATCCAGTCCTTGCATGAAACTACTAAGACTTTTCTAAAACTAGGAAACACAAGAAGAGCTGATTGTAGTGTGACTTATGTAAGCAGTGCAAGGTACAGAGCAGTCAGAACAAAGTGATGTCACTCAGCTTGCACAATGTGTGGTGAAATGTAGGCACTGCACTGATTTATGGATGTACCTGCTGGACTCTAAATTTAGAGTATGTTCTTGGGGTTTTTATAAGGGGCAAACCATGGCTGCAAACGTGTCCTGTGATGTTGTCATCACTCCTGCAGGAATCCTGGTTCTGGCCTCTGCCTGGCTGTGTTCAACCCACTAATGATTCAGACTGCGTGTCTGTCTGTGTGTGCTTGCATGGGAGCAAGGTCTATTTTATTAACAATACACACTCTTTCTTTTAAGTGCCTGGATGATACTGCTCACTATTAGGACAGGATGATTTTTTTTTTTGTTAATGTGGGATTTATTGCTTTATCTTTAAAAATATTGATTGCTCTACGACTGCATCAGCTTGCTCCTGTCTAGATGAGATTCCAAGTGCTATAATAATTTCTCATCATATTCAGTGGAAAATGAAGGATCTGGTTTTCACTTTCACAGCCGTAAAGATGGAGTTAAATGACTGGAGAAGTAATAACATAAAACCAGTCAAATCCCCTAGTTCTTGCCAAGAAATAAAAGCAGTGTCTAAGAGTCATATTTCGAGATAAGAGCTGGGTTTGTGCTCCCTTTTTATTTGGAAAGAAATTCCCAGATAGTGCTGTTTTTATGCAGCTTGAGAAACGTGCTCAGCCTACTGCTGTGCAGCTTTGGGATGAGTTCAGCTTCTATAAAAAGGAGGTGATCTCATCTTCACTACTTAAAGATGCATCACCCTATCTTTTCCCCTTGGCCCAGCACAAAGGGGAATTTGAATTTATGAACCCTAAAGTGGCTTTTAAAGGATTGACCTGACTGACAAAGGCATTAGTGTTAACCCCTTCAATTCCAGCCTGTCCACGCTTGTGCCCTGGCAGCGAGAGCAGCTGGGAATTGAGATCCATGCAGGGCATGTGTGGTGCATTCCCTCTGAGCTCAGGAATCACTCCTGTGGCAATCCCTGGGGGCACACAGTGTGTGCATGCTCAGCTCTAGGAAAAGAGACAGGGATAGAACGTCCCCTGCACTCCCTGGTTAGACCGTGAGAGAACTGGTAGCCCCACAGAAAGGAGAAATGCTATATTACAGGCATTTATCAGCATATTTGCCATTAGCAAAGTGGAGGTTGAATCCTAAAGTTACATTTTGACCTGCCCACTAGGATGTGATTTTCAAAAGCATATATTTAAGTGAGAAATGCTTCAGGTCAGGCTATTCATTTGGGGCCAAATACTAAAAGTTATTTAGGCTCCAGAAACTTCTTGTTGTTCAATTTAATTTGAGGATTTCAGAATTAAACTCAAAGCATTTGCCCTGAGGTTTTTATGTCTATGTGTATACAAAAAGGCAGATAATCTGTTGATAAAATGTGATAATCTGTTTAACTTTAGCTACCTGCTTACATTTTCATGACAAAACAGTGGGGTTGTTTTGCACAGTCATTTAGTAAAGCTAGTCTAATCCCAAAGAAATTTTTTAAAAAAACTGTAGAAGAGACACATACAATGTTGAGAAAAAAAATTTACACAGAATAGTCTATTTGATGTATTTGTCTTTGTGTATTCTAGAAAGGTTTCTCATTAAGCCATAGCATAAGAGGAGGTGGACTGGAATGCAGAAATGGTTAAGAGTGCTGTACTTAGAGCATTTCATAGCTAAATATTCAGCTCTTTGTGTCTTACCACTGCTTTGTTCCTGCCTGCCACTGACAGCACACACCTCAAAATGCAATCCAGTCCTGTATTTATATTTCAGTCCCTTCTATTGCATTTCTTCTTAAGAAATTCCTTAACTTCATCCAGTAGTTTTAAAATAAGCTATAACAGATGACAAGTTACTGAACACAATAGGTGTCCTAACAAGAAAGAAAGGTTTCACCCGGTGGCCACAGGTGGAGCTGCTGCTGCTCTGCTGGTGCTCAGGGCAGAGCAGCTTTGAACAGGTCCAAGGAAAAGAAAAACCACAGTCCAGGGAACTTCTCTGCCTCAGCTGGCTAAAAACTAACCAAAAGCCAAGGAGAGCCCTGTCCTGCTGTCTGTCCATCTGCAGACAGCACAGTCCAGCAGCAGGATGTGGAGCAGTGAGTGCAGTTCCTGAAAACAAACTCTGCTTCTTCTCTCCCCCTTTGCTCTCAGAACCTGTCTGAAAGGTGCAAAACTTATTTCTGGGCTAAACAGATGAATGGGGATACAAGCATCATAAAGTCACCCCAGGACCTCATTATAAAAATGGCATTTGCAAATATTTACTTTGTTTTGATTTTATGAATCAGAAATTATTATTATAGTCGGAGATTTGACAAATAAAAGAATACATTCATTACAGCAGTAAGTCTAGTGTCTCTCTGTTTAACATCCCCATTAATGCTCAGGGTGGGGGAAAGAGTGAACCCTTGGTAGGTTTGCAGAAGACACCAAGCTGGCAGGAGTGGCTGATACCCCAGAGTCTCATGCTGCCTTCCAGAGGGACCTCAACACGCTGCAGAAATGGGCCAACAGGAACCTCAGGAAGTTCCACAAAAAAATACAGAGTTCTGCCCCTGGAGAGGGACAACCCCAGGCAACACTATGAGCTCAAAGCAGCAGAGGGGGAGAAGGAGACCTTCTAGACAAGGACGCCCTGTGTGTCCCTGTGAGCACCAGGCTGAAGCCGTGCTGCACTGTGCATTCCTGCAAGGAAGGCCAGTGGCTTCCTGGGCTGCTTTGGACAGAATACAGCCAGCAGGAGAGGGAGCTGATCCTTGATCCTTTCTCAGTGCTGGTGAGTCCACACCTGGAGCTGTGCCCACTTCCAGGCTCCTCAGTACAAGAGAGACATGAGCATAAAGGACAGAGTGCACTGAAGGGCTGATGAAGACACCAGAGCCCCTCACGTGTGGAAAGGCTGAGAGCTGGGACTGTTCATCCTAGAGAAGAGATAGATTTGGGGGATCTCACCAATGTGCTTAAATAGCTGAAGGGAGAGTAAAAACAGGATGGAAGCAGGCTCTTCTCAGCAGCGCCCAGCAGAGGCCAGGGGCACACACTGAAACACAAGAGGTCCCTCTGTGTTGGCAGTGTTTTGTGAGGGTCCCAGGACAAGGGAAGAGATTAATCTGACTCCATATTTCTTAGAAGGCTGATTTTTTATATTATGATATCATATTATATGAAAATAAATGGTATACTTTAAAATTTTATAATATATATTATTTTCTATACTAAAAATAATAGAGAAAGGAATACATCAGAAGGCTAGGAAAGTAATGAATCATAAAAACCCGTGACAGACCAGAGTCCCAACGCAGCTGGACTGGGATTGGTCATTAAGTAAAAACAATTTACATGGAACCAATCAAAGATGCACCTGTTGGTGAGCAACCTCCAGACCTCATTCCAAAGCAATCAGATAATTATTGTTTACATTTCTTTTCTGAGGCTTCTCAGCAGAAAAATCCTGGCGAAGGGATTTTTCATAAAATATCATGGTGACACATCTGAACATCAGGATTATTTTTTTTTTCCTGTGTGGGTGACTGAGCAATAGGCACAGGTTGGCCAGAGGAGCTGTGGAATCTCCATCCTTGGAGACATTTAAAAAACCCCAAATGGGTACAGTCCTGGGCGACCAGCTGAAGGTGACTCATCTTGAGCAGAGGGACTGGAAAAGATGATTTCCAGAGGTCCCTGCCACTTCAACCATTTTCTGGGTCTGGGTTAGTGTTGAAGATAAAGTTTTGAAATGTATACTTTTGCATTTCCAGCTCTATCCTGACTGATAGAGATTGATCAGTTCCATGGATCCCACAAAACTGATTCCCTCTTCATGAGCTGGCTGGTTCCATCTTGGATGGCAATCAGGATTAGAAGAAGTCATTTTGAATTTGTATTCCAGGGAAAAACATGGGGTAAACCCTTACTGAAAGATGAAATCAAGTCTTTTGCTTACTTTCTACCACTGCAAAACTGAAGTCTACACTCATCACATCGTGATCTGATCTAGAAAAAATACTAGTCCACGTTCATTATGTGTTAAAATCAGAAGAAGTGGGGAGTACCATGAGTCTGACACTTAAATTGAGGCCCAAAGCTGTACTTAATCCAACTCTGCTGTCACCCATACTGCTTGCAAGGAGGAGTCCAAGGATGTTTAGCTCCTCCTGGGGGTTTAATCTCTCCTTCATGTAGTCTCAACAGTTGTGTTTGTAAATTCATGGAAATATCAAGGGAACAGCTAACATCTTGTTTTTAATGTGTATTGTAGATATACCTATTGCAGTGTGTATAGAATGCACTATTAAGCAAGTAAATAATATTTGCTCACCAAATTAAAAGACATTCCTAAGGTAATCAGGTGCAAAACTACCCTGCCACCCAGGCCCTCCTCTAGCCCTTTCTCAGTGACGTTTAGCTCAGATTATTTAATCAAGGGATGACTCTTGAGATGGAATGTGTTCCTCAAGCCTGTAGTAATTATTTCACTGTGATGAATATGAAATTCAATTCATCATTCAGGACACAATGTACATATCCTAAGTGTTGCCCAGGGATTAACAGGATTTATGAGCAGATAGAACTCTGGATACAGCTTTAATATGCCTGCAAGTCCAAGCAGTGATAAGCTGCAAGTGTTTAAGCTGGGGAAAGCTCTTGTTGTGCTGCCTAATTAAACCTCTTCTGGTATCACCTTTATTACTCTTGATATCTTGCAGACAATTTGAACTGCAAATTGGTGAGTTCTGCCTTGATTTTGGTAATTGTTAATTATTAAAGCTTTTTGGTTCACATTGGAGAAGGTGTTTCATAATCCTGTTGGTGGGGTGGTCACAGTATCATCAGCAAAATCCAAATTATGCTTGCTGTGGTTAAGCTATCTGGTGCTGCATAAGCCAAATGATAAATACTTTTTCATATAATTCTCATTATACCCTCTCATAATGAAGCAGGCAGTGACATAAAGGTGAAACAAGACTTTTTAATTTGACACTCAGCTCTGTTAAACTGTTCCTGGAAGCTATGTTTACCTAAAATATGAAACTATGTCTTGCTAGAAGAGTTTTCATATCCATTATTTTTCTTGGATTTCATAATACTTCAAGATGACATTGATACTAAAGCCTGTCTAAAGCTTTCTTTAAATATGAGAAGTTGGGTGGCTTCTGCTGTTCAATTATCTCTTTGATGACTATTCTTAGGGTAAAAATCTGGTGGGGCCTTGGTTTTCTGGAAAGAACCTTATCTTGATCTTTCTTTACTTTGGCTTTAGTTCATTAATTCTTTTTAAGTCACTTCTGTCTTTGGAGAACACTGAAGGGACCCCAAAGCCTTCAGTTTGTGCACATGCTCAGGTCATCCTTGGCATTTTGAATGAAGTGCTGCTCTCCTGTCCCTCCTTCTGGCATCAGCAAGGCTGATCTCACAAAGCACAGATACACAGTAGAAGCAGTCAGTGTAAAATTACAGTGCACTGAAAAACATCAAGAATGGGCTGTTTGTGGGAGCTATTGATACATGTAGAACATGCTCACCTGTTCCAGAATCTATTAGACCTATTTTAAGAGGACTTTGATTTCCACAGTGCGTCTTTATGAGCTGCATAAAACAATGAGCTGCTTAATAGTTTTACAAGTGCTTGAGATGAGACCATCACCAAAAGGAACCTGTTTATGGGCTTAGGCTCTGTCAGAGGAACTCATAAATGGCTGTAAGTAAAGTCACAAGCAAGGTAAACACAAGGGAATGGTCTGCAGTGTGAGCAAAGTGGCTGAAACCTGCTCACAAACCAAACTCACCACTGCTCTTGAGATTGCATGTGAGAATGAAGTGAGGAGGGCAGTGCCTGTGGCAGGAACACCTCCCTGCACTTCATCACCCACTTCAGACAGCAGAGGACAGAAACAGCTTGGCAAGGCACACACACAGAACAGCTACCAAATGCTGACTCAGGCATGAAAACAACCCTCCCTGAGTTATGTCAGAGAAGCTGACAGAAAATGGCTTTTTTGAGCAACAGCTCAGTCATCCAGCTGTGCCAGAAATACACGTCTCCACAACAAGACATTGAGGGGCTGGGATGTTCCATTACTGAGATTCCAATTAGCTAAAACGGGGACAAAATTGGTTAATGCTTAAGCTGATTCAATCAACAGTCTTTAAATTTAAATGCCAGACTAGTAATCATTTCAAGCATGTTCTCAGCTATGCACTTGTGACAGCCTGTGGATGAGCCGATTCAGAAGATGCATCCAGTGAAGCTGATCAAGAGCTGGTTGACATACATAATTTAATTTCTATTTTTGCTTCTCACTTTTTTGTCAATCACTCGTGTGTTGAGAATTCGCAGCGATTTACCCATCAATGCCAAGAGTAACTACAATTAATACACATAAAGGTATTTCTTACATACCAGTAGCAAAATCTTTGAATTTGCATTTTTCTAGAAATCTAGGCATGTGACCTCTCTGCGTAGTTTTTGTAGCTAGCTCACTGTGTTTATGAACTCACATAGCTGGAATTGTCCCCTCAGTTCACACCATGAGTCACCTTATTTAGTCTGGCTTTACTGGATGAGCCTGAAAGAACTGGGAAAAGCCCATTGAAAAAATTACAAAAAAAAAAAAAATAAACCTGTCAGCTGTAAGACTTTTTCTAAGTACATGTTCTCATGTTTTGGGGAATATTTGAACCTTAGGATTTGTTAATCCACAGACAGCCCACTTGCTCCTCTGTGATTAAAGCAGATTGTAACAGTTGGGACCAAATTACTTCACTAAACCCTTTATTTGTTTCCCAGTCATGAAATGTTCTCTTCTGTTCTGTCAGTTTAACTTATGCCTTGCCTTCTTTGCCTACAGCTGAAGAAAACTCTCCGGCTGCCACCTCAGCTCCTCTGTCATCCCCCTCTTCTGCACAGTCATGCTTTACACATCACTTGCTATTACTACATCCTCTTCCTTCGGCACAGTAACAGATCTGATTTCATAATCATATGAAATCCTGTGTGAGCTCCAAAACTAAGCTCAGGGAGGAACCTTTTCTATCTGCTGTGGCAAACACAAAAAACCCCCACAAACATCCCAAAACCTTGCTTGCAACAACATAAAATTTATCTACATACTGAGAAGACATTAAAATGCAATAATCACTATTAATGAAACTTTAAATTATTTAACTTCTTAACAATACTGATGAAGAATCCTAACACCATGTAGACAAACTTAAGTTAGAGTACTTGGCCATCCTCCTGAGATCTTCTCAGTTTTGGAAAAATAATTCTTGTTTTATAAAAAATACCATTTCATTTACATAAATATGAAGCAACATTTCCTTTACAAGAAATGTGGTGGCAGTAAATAAAAGTGTCACTTCTATCAATTTTATTAAAGAAATAATCTCTATTATTGAGACTTTTCCACCAAAACAAGTTGAAAGCTTATCAAGGATCAGTGGTTAAATAAAATAATATTAGGAACAGCTATTAATTTCTGAAGCAGGGTTTTCTTGTTGTAGTTGTTGTTGTAGTCACAGACCTTTGAGATTGTACAAACACAAAAGACTAAGATATCTACAAATTTTGTCTTTAACTTAGCAAGAGCCTTACTATGAATTGCAGAAGTGGTGAAGGTTGGAAGTGTTTCAGGCCAGGTTGGACGGGGCTTGGAGCACCCTGAACTAGCTGGTGTCCCTGCCCATGGCAGTAGGTGGGCTGGATGGGCTTCACAGTTCTTTCAACCCAAACCATTCTGGGATTCTACACCACAGAAAATTTTCAATCAGCAATTGCCACCTTTTGCAGAATTCTCTCCTAGGATTCCTACACTAGGAATGTGGACATTGTTGGAGATGTCAGTGCCCTGATCAGAAGCAGAAGATGGTACCAGGAGCTAAAGTGGCAGATGTTCTTTGCATCCTTGGTTTAAACTCCCAGAAGCTGGAAATGGTCAGGGCCTGAGGATGTCCTTGTACTTCCTAGTTTTCCTAGTGAAGACTTCTACCACTTTCTATATTAGGTTCCTGTACAGTGTTCAGGTAGCTTGTGCTTTCCCTCAGAATCTAATTCTATTACCAGTAGTAACATGCTAACACTGATTTTTAATATTACAACACAGATTACCACAGTACTGCATTGATGAAATTCAAAGAAGTGGGATCTGAAATGACCTATGGTTCTTATTATATATGACAGCAAAGATGAGCACCTAAATTCTCAAAGCCTGCTTTAGACCTCCATCAGAGTCACTTTTATAATGCTTATTTTTAATTCTGTTTTTTAAAAGTTCAGAAATTGGTAGATGAACTTCTTTTCTTGTTGGGAACTGTGGAATCAGCTTGTTTTTAATATCTGCTTTCCCCAGTTACAGCATTTCCTCCTGCATGACACACTGCTTCAGCATTTGAAACAGAAAACAGTGTCTGCTTTTATGATTACTGTTTTCAGATCTAATTTCAGTTTAGCGTTAAATCTGCTATATTTTATCTCCACTTGTTCACATTGCTCTTTCTTTGTGTCCTTAAAAACACGCAAGAATTAGTTTTGATTCTACCACATATAGTCTCAATTTTAAATTCCTTTTTTAATTTTCTTTTTCCATTCAAGAAGGCATAATGTGTAGGCACAATTCTAAGATTTGACATTTGTGGCCACCCTAACAATCTTTGTCAGATTATACATTAAAACTGGTTCCCCATTTTAGCTTGTATGACTGAGAGAAATAGGTAAAATACCATTGTGAATGTCAAATGGCATTATCTCACCATTCAATTTTTATATCCCACTTTCCATACAAAGCTGATATAAAACCAAGGTACCAGAATAAACATAATTTTATATATATATATATATATATATTTAATTAGTTAGTTAGTTATCAACATGACCTGTAAAACTGATAATAATGGACAAATTCTATTTTGAAACCTCTGATATCAGAATGAAATATTTTTCCAGGTGGCTGCAAACATGTATAAAAAATTCTTGTTATTTCACACCACCAAGATTCTTTCATGTAAATGTCAGATAGCAAAAAATAAAAACTTTAGTACTTGTATGTGCTTGACCATCATATTAATAAAACCTAATTTCCTTTTATAAAATTCCAATGACAGAAACAGAAGACTGTATCAATCCAATATAATCCTTGCAAAAAAGTCCAGTATTCACTAAAGAGCATGTTGAATATCATCCAAGCCCATGGGATACAGCAGCAACTATTAGAGCTAGTTATATATACTTCTTTTAAAATAATAAAAGGATGACAGCAGAATAGAGCCTTCCACTGTGGAAGGACATGCTCAGTATCTCCACCATAACACACAAGGCTTAGATTTTATTTGTGCAAGAAATCTCTGAAGGATCTTAGGGAATGTGCAATGCATACGTGTAAAATCAATGTTCCACCATGAATGCTTCTCTCCCAACCATTCAATTTCCACAAATAATATTATATAAACATCAGACTTGTTTAAAAACCTTTTGCAGTTCTTTGATGCTGTGTATAATGAATTTGCAGAATATCAGTGCAGTTATTCATGTTTTTGTTTTCAGGCTACTTGGAATGCAAAAGATCTATGTAAATCTATCCTCAGGCTGTAACTGATGTGAAAAAAGAAAAAAAAATCTAAGGAAGGTAAGAAACTTTGCTTTGATGATTTCTTATTAGAAGTTTTGCTTACTAAATGGTCACGTCTCATCATCCTCCTGGTCTTGTGGGTGATGTGGGATGCAGAATGCTGACTCAGCTGCATGTGCCCCAGATTCCCATGGAGCTCCTTGCTGCCTTTTTGCTTACATGTCATTGCTTCACTTCCATCCCAGAGCTGCCTTCCAGTGTTACCCAGCACCTCTCTCCTAGAGTGACAAAAATGTTGAAGCAATATGAAGCACCAGAATTCACAGCACAGCAAGTCTTTAGATGCACTAGGCTGGGCAAGGCAGGGCCAGCACCACACCTCATCCTCGTTGCTCTGGTGCCCTCTGCTGCAGTAAAGACCTGCTTGGCTTCTGAGTCACCTGGGCAGGGACAGGAGCCTCTGCCAAGTGCCATATGCTGCCACCTCTTCATCTTGATATATTTCCATTTCTGTTCTGTCTCAAGAGAAAAGCAGAGCATGACTCTTTACTTCCTTTCCTTCCTGCAGTGGTTTGTTACTTAGACTTTGTTACTTTTGAAATTTGTTGTTTTCCTTCGTAACGTTTCTGCATCACATTTTACAACAGCCTTATATTGATCTTCTGGAGATTACATGTGAGTTGAGATGATAACAACTGTAAGAACTATATTTTATAAGAATTTCTCTCTCTGTGTGTGTGTGCGTGTGCGTGTAAAAACATTAATGGCTTAAATTAACATTGTCATTTTTGCCCCTTTCTGGAAGATTTTCTCATGTGCTGAAAGAACGGGGGAAAAGAAGAGACAGGTAAGGCAATACACTCAGCACAGTTTTTCTACAGTAAGTCAGTATTTTGTTTGGCTGTACACAGACAGCCTTACTCTCACCTGGCAGGGATACCTAAATTGTACAGGTTGTAAAGGTAGAATTTACCTAAATTGTAAAAGGTTCTCAGGTTCACATAACAAGCAAGATGAGGAACTGTCTGGTCTCCTGTTCCAGCCACCAGCCCTTGTGCATCCTCCACACTCATGCAAGTTACAGTGATTACATGAGGACCAAACTGCCATCTGAGTAATTTTTCCAGTGGAATTTACCAGGCAAAGCACTCTTACTACATGTAGAAGGTGGGATTGTCTTATGTCTCTGCAGTCACAGCACATTTCTTCAGTAAAAGATGATTTCTTGCAGTTATCTTTGCTTCATATGAAGCAAAAAGGACACCAAGATTGATACTGGCTTGGTTTGAGAACATCTGATGAAAGATTTCTCCAGTGCATTTTCCAACAAATAGAATTGTCAATTCCCACAGGAAAATTGAGGATCAACCTTACCTAATCCTAACACTTGAAACAAGTCCTAACTGCATAAAACAAGTTTAGGTGTTTTTATATTAGTCTGGATTTCAAGGAGCAGCTGCTTATTCAGAAATCAATTCCAGCAGTTTCTTTTAATACACATACATATATATATGTGTGTGTGTATGGCTGCAGCTTATATTAATAGACAGTTCACAAAAGATTATTTTCAGTGACAATTGATCAAATTTGTTTAGGTGGGCTGAGATTATTTTTTAGAGATCATAGTTGTATGGTAATTTCTAATAGTCTTTTACTAGATTCTACATGATCACGTTCTCTTTGATAGGCACACACATAACCCCCTACCTTTTAACAAGAATTTCCTCTTCTTCTTTTAAATATCTTTTCAGCATAATATTTTCAGTTTCCTATCTCTCTCATTACTGTACTGGTAAAAAGTTGTTACACACCATTCCAGCAGTTCAATTTCAGCAGGAAACACTGAAATATGTGAATTGTAAATGTACATTACAATTTGTTCCTGTTGTGCATGTTCTTCTGGTTGTGGTAAATTTTCATGAAGACTGACATCATTAATCCTAAAATTTAGGGATTTTAAGAAAAATTACATTTCCATTACTAATTTTATTTTTTAACTTGCTTAAGAAGAACACAAGTTTTACAAAAAATATGTTATCTTTTATCATTTTTTTAAGCTTGCTTGAAGGCTTTAATAATCTGACATGCCACATGATGCTGCCTACCCTTCTTTGATTCCAGCAAGTGAAGGACGCAGTATTTACAAAAAAAAAAAAAACAGATAGAAAAATCCCCAAAAGGAATCAGTAAGTTGAGTGAAAATTAGTAACTACTGCTGGAATTAGCTCTTATTACCAGGCAGAAAGAGAGAGTTTGTGGCTTGGCTGGTTAATTTTTTTGATCTTATTTTTCTGCATAAACTACTGACATAATTGCTAAATAAACAAAAGTGAAAGGATCAGAACATCCTGTGAGCACAGATGGAGCTTACAATGTGTATACATTTTTAAGATATTAAATTAATTTAATTTTAGCAGGAATGTCATCAGTCTCTCAGAGATGAAGAGGTATTTTTTGCATGCTCATTGAGCATGTGGAAGGCTGTGGTATGGGTACAAGTTTTGGCCTGTTAACTTACCTCAACTACATTGAAGCACACTTTCTGTTCTGTCAGGGAAATTTCTTTTTCTGACACATAAGGCCACAGTGTCTCCAGTTTGTTTCTCCCCAAAGCTCTTGGTTTTCTGGTTCCTTTGCTGGGCAGATGTGCTGCCAGCATGAAAAATCTGATCCAGAAAATAAGTTATTCATCTTCCTTGTGTAGTCCTCAGTCTTTGAGTGCAGTTGGACTTCAGCAATTTGATATTAGAAAGTTGTTTATGTGGCAGTTTATCACTGTCTCTCCCAGGCAGCAAGTTTTCTTATTGTTTTCCATTGACACAGTGCTCTGCAAAAAAAATTTAAAACAAACAAACAAAAAAAACCACCCCAACAACAGCAACAGCAACAACAAGAAAACAAACAAACAAAAAAAAATCAACAGCAGTGTTCTCTATTTTCATGCACAACCACCACTTTCTCTTTGGATTTCCTTCCACAGGATGCACAATTGCATGTTAAACAAACGAGATAAAACTTGGCACTTACTTGCATGTTAAACAAACAAGATAAAACTGTTTCTACCCTACACAGATGAGTCCAGCATTGAAAACCAGTTGAAGGCAAACACAGTCACTCATTATTCTCTCAGGTATAACAGCTACAACTTACAAGGTTTGGGAGGCAGAGGCTGACACAAATTGGTTTTGTCTTGCACTTCTCAAGCTTGCAAATTGAACGGAGAATCCCAGAAATACAATATTAAAATTCTGAAACTCAGTCTTCCTTTCAGTGTCAGTTGCAAAACCAGAGAGCTACAAAGAACAGAGCAAAATCAATTAGGCTGGAAAAGATCCTTTGGATCATCCAGCCTGCCTAGTCACATTGTTGGGCTGTCTGTTGTCTTCTGGGTGGAAGATCCTTGTCAGCCTCTCTAGAATGAGTTTCTCCTGCTTTTCTTCAGGCCCCTAGCTGAAGAACCCAGGGTTAGTTTCCTGGCCTCTGGGTACTCACCTCTCTTTGCCCCAGGGATTTCACAGGGAGAAATACTGGTCTGCTGGCAGAGTGGGATTGCTGAGCATGCTGTGCATCACTGGCTTCTGTAAGATCCAGATCTGCCTGGAAGGAGAGGAGGGAAGGCTGTCATCCTCAATCACTGTCAGCACCTTAGAAGGAGACAGTGCTGAAGAACTGGTTTGCACCAGGAATTTATGCCACAGCCAAAGAAATCTACATCTGGCATGCACTACCTTGAACGTTAATGAATCTTGGCAAAAACCTCAACAAAAAAAACAAACCTATGTCACTATGAAATACTATTCAGAAGACTGATACAATTCCCTGGAACTCCACACAGGTAAGCTTATTAGCAGAGAATAAACACACAACCTGGTAGATTTTACAGGTTCAAAGTTGTTAAAATTAATATGAGCCCAAGCACAGCTTATATAACCAGTACTTCCATAAGAGGATCTGCACCCCTGCAATCTAGGGATTTATTATAGGTAAAAGTACAGGAAATAATAACTCACCTCCTTGGTGGAGGGACAATTTTTGGTACTGCTAATTTTTTGAGCAGTAAAACGAAAAAGAAAATCAAGTTGGATCCACCACTACTATCTGAAATCTGAGTCAGGTCCCTGTAATTCTATGTGACTATTAAACAGTGAGCTGTAGCACAGCATAATAAATTGCCAATTCTCATGTTTTTGGAAGTTCCATGTCAAAAGAATCTACTATTATCAGAAAGAACTGTTTGGTTGCTCTTCATTCTTCAGCTTTTCTCTGAAAGAGAATTTAATTTTGAGAAATCTGAAAGACCTGAGAGAGGTCTGTGCTCTGTTAACCTTGAATCCTCTGCTCATCACTGCTCAGCTGCCTTTTTAGAGGTCAGATCTTATCAGCAGCCAAGTGATGGATGTTTTCCTCAGCAAACAATTTCTCACAAAGCTTCCAATTTCCTTATTCTAGAGAACTTAAAGATGAAGGGGTTGCTTTGAGGATCAGGGGTTCCATCACAGACACACTATTAGGTTTAGTGCATATACATGGACAACAAGAAAGGCTTTATCTCCCCATGTAAACACAGACTTCCCTGTTTAATACTTTCACCTTTTTAGGGCTCCCCAAATGAAGCCTCCCAACTGCAGCTTACCACAGAAAGGCCTGAAGTTACAGACACTTTGCTATTGTGAAGATTCAGGAGCACTATTGTATGAAAGATTTTAGGCAAGTCTTGCGTTTTTTTCAGGAGGTCAACACATTTGTACTTATGACCACGTGTCACACATTTTTGCACTGACATAATTTTCTTTCTTACAGATAAAACAAGATAAAGATCTTCTAACTTAGCAGCATGAAATGTAAACATTGGAACTACGTAAGGGAAAAATATTATTGACACTATAAAAGGTTCTACTTTATTAATTTTTTTTCTAGAGACCTATAAACTTAGCAAATCAAGGGTAGTGCAGTTATAGCCTATGTTAATTAACTGATACATAAATGGCTACAGCATGTGAGCAAGCAGTTCTGCACATAAACACAGTTATGCAAAATATATATAGAGAAAATTGATCTGATTTCCCACAATCTATGGTCTGTTAATTTTTATACATATATAAAAATTTTATACATTTTTATACAGATTTAGACATCATTGTTGCTTTTTCACAGTGCCATACATAAGAAAGATTAGAAGTCACAGTGATAAGACCTCTTTAAAGCATGCATAGTAATGTGAATTTGTATTATGTGCACAATGAAGTGATAGCTTACACGGCATAGCAGGTCTACAGAATATCACTATAATCCTAATCAGCTTTTCCATGAAAAGACCTAATCTTTACAGCCCTATTTAATATAAAAATTCTACAGTGTAAAAATTAGGTTTTCTTTCAGATCACGACATCAAATTTGAGCTCAGTAATAATCAAGTCATCACACCCATGTTTCTCAGGAGGCAGTTTCCTTGGCACCAGTCCTGTTCCACTCCCCACCCTGAACCAGGAGAAGGGATGCTCCTGTCATCCTACTGACCATTTACTGAGCTGAGCTCCCCAGTTCAGCAATGCCATTGGAAGGAAGCCTGACACTCTATTCAGATATTGCAGGGCAGGGACAAGAAGGCCACAAACAGCCCAGATACTCTCTCCCAGCACAAAGAAAGAATGAGCACAATGTCCACATTTGGAGTATTTTATGTAGTCATGCATAGTTAGAATTGCTGAAATACAGTAAAAATAATTAAATTCATTTTGAGAAATCTGAAAGTAAAAGGAAACTCTGTTCCCACCAGGAACCTAGCAGCCAAAAAAGTGTTTTGCTGAGCCTAATGAGAGACAGGAGTGTTGTTTCACATTACATAGGCATGGGACATTGTCAGGACTGGCAGGTCTGGCTGACCATGTCCTCTCTGGGGGCAACCTCTCACTGCCCTTGAGACACTGAGGTGCTGGGCTTTCCTTCCTGGGGAAGAGAGACATCCTTTGCAGCCAGGAACCCCTGCCCAAAAGTGGGATTCTGCCTCCTAAAATTGCAAATGTCTGAGCATTGCTCTCAGGTGAAAGCTGCCAGGACTGATGGCTCTGGCTGGCCTTGGCCTCCCAAGCAGCCCCCAAGGCACTGGGGTGGAAAGTTTTCCTCCCTGTGGAAACACCTGAAACCCTGGGGCTATTTGTTTTCCTTCATGTGGAAAAGAACTGCCCCACTTTTCCAGCAGCTCATGGAGGAAATTTAGAATCTACTTCCAAAATTCTACACATCCAAGGTTGCTCCCAGACTAAAGCATCCAGGACAGACAAGTCTGGCTGGTCTTGACCTCCCGTGGGCCACATCAGACAGATGTTAGGGACATAGTTTCCTTCCAATGGAAAAGAGCTGTCTTGTAGTTCCAAAAGCCAACAGATGAGGTTTGGGCCAGACCTCTAAAATTTAATACATCAATGGACTGCTCCCAGAAAAAACACACTAGGACAAATAGGTCCGGATGGCCTTGACCTCCCCTGGGCTGCCTCTCATCTGCATTGAAACACCAGGTCTATAGGCTTTCCTTCCTATGGAAAATAACTCATTCTGGTCCAGGAGCCAATGGCCTAAATTTGCATTGCACCTCCAAAATTCAATACAATTGCTCCCAGCAGAAAATGGCCAGGACAGAGGAGTCTTGCTGGCCTTGTCTTCCCCTGGGCTGTGTCTCATCTGCACCTGGGTCACTGGGGGTATGGGCCCCAGGACAAAAATCTTCCTCTTACTGTGCCCCCTGTACTAGAAATTTGTATTTGTACCACAATCATGTGGCAGTCCTCTTGCCTTTTCAGCATGTAAACTGCAGTCACACTACTGTGGGAAACAACTGCTCACTTTTAAATTTTAAAGGTTTATTAAACCTTAACAAAAAGTACAACAAAAGGACTAAATCAGGAAAAATTACAGCACTGAGAGGCCCCGTGAGTATCAGCCACATGCTCGTTTATTAAAAGGCTGCTCTGCCTTTTATATCCTTAGCCCCTCCCAAAGTTTTGTCAGTCACCTCCTTCTCTGCCATCCGTGGGTGGAGATCACTCTCTTACATCTCGATTGGAGGTCAGGTGTTGTTATGCCACACCTCCTGGTAATACACTTTTTTTCTTACCTGGCAAGATACTTTTTTTAAAGATAGGAATGAGGTACTCGCACCAGGATAGCAGCCACAGGACACCTAAATCTTTCAGAGAAAAGGAATTTATTGCTCCCTTATCAGAAGAAACTAACTTTGTCCTGCCTCGCTCAGCCCTGAAAACGCTGTCAGAATTCAGAGGAAGAAGTTGACACTGACCAGACAGAATCCTTTGTTTGAATGGAATTTATGCATCATGTATGAGGTGTATGAATATGTAACAGGCTGGTTTTTTAAAGGGTTAATACTCTGTTATAATTTTGGGCTTATTTTGCCCAGAAGAAGGTACCTGGAGTGTCCGTAACTCTTTGTTTTTATTGTCTCATACTATCCTAATCCAAATTGTCCAAATTTTTATTACTCTAATTTAATTACTATTTTTATAACCATTTAATTACTATTAAACTTTTAAAATTTTAAAAACAAGTGATTGGCGTTTTTCACACCACCAACTTGTCACTTTGTTCTAATAGGGTTTGTGGCAATCTTATGGTGACCAGTTATTTCACCTGATGCTGTTGCATTTGCCAGAGCCTCACCACCCTCACAGATGAGAATTCCTTCTGCACATAGTTTTGAAAACTCCAGTTATGGAGTTAAAAACAGGGAATTATGCATTTTCAACACACTTTTGCAGCTGGAATTTGGGGGTAGAGGTCTGGAACAGCCTCCTTGGGTACAATGTCAGCCTTTACCCATCTGACTGCCAGGATTAAAGCAAGGTGCTTCAAAGGGAGGTGGGACTGCTGATGGAAAAAAAACGCTGCAACTGAGCTAAATATTGTTAACCAAACACCAGAATAAACCATGCTGAAGGAGGCTGCCACATTTCTCTTCAGAGAGAAAAGCAAGGCACAACTCTTCCCAGGAATATTCCTGGGTTTCACATTCTCTGAACATCAGAGACAGGGAAAACACAATTCTTATCACCTGCTGTGCCTGTGTTGTGCCAGAGTAGAATGCAATGTGGAGATTGTTTGCCCAAAGTGAGGATGTTTTGTTCCCTTGGCCTGTCAGGGCCAGGACAGTGTGTGTGTCAGGACTGTCACAAGGCAGTCACAGGAGAATCAGAGCGGAGTGCAGTTCTGTGCAGTTGTGAGCGAGAGTGAGTGCGAAGCAGATCCAGTTCAGATGCAGTGTATGGAGTCAGACGCATCGTTCTCTCTCCCCTCATCGGAGCCGCCTTTGATTTCCGGCAGAAGGATCTGGAAGTTTTTACGCTCTGGCTTTAAGATATTAAAAAAAAAAAAAAAAAAAAAAAAAAAAAGAGAGAGAGAGAGGGATTCGCAGGGGAGGAGCGCTGTGGGTGTTGGCGCTGTGAGGGGAGCCGGCTGCGAGCAGCGGGGCTGCGCTGCTCTCCGGCAGGTCGCCGTGCCCAGCTGGCCTGTGCCACCCGCTGTCCCGGCAGGTGACCCAGGTGGCCTGTGCCACCTTCTCTCCAGCAGGTCACCGTGCCCAGGTGCCCTGTGGCACCCGCTGTCCCGCCGCCACAGCACCGCGCCTCATGCACGATGCCTCGGCCACCCCCGCCAGCCCCGCCGTGCCCTCAGGAGAGGCGCCCAAGGTAACGCTGCCGCCTGTGCCTTTTTCTTCCGTTTTGTTTTGCATTTTCCCTCACTGTAATGCTTTTCATCTCTAACACCTCTACCGCCGGTACGTTTTCAGAGCACTGACTGCTTGATATGGGGGTTAGCCAGGTCGCTTTCTGCTCTACTGAGAGCTGGCTGCTGTGCTTCACACACACCCGCAGCCGGGCGCTCTTGCCTCTCGGTTCTCAGTGCTTTTAGGGAGCCGCGGCCGCTCCCATGCCCATTCCCGGACCGGGACCTAGGGGACAGCCCCGCTCCCTCCCCGCCGCCCACCCTCCTGGGGCTTAGAGCGGAACGGCCGCGATTTGGGAGCGGATTCTGATCGGAATCTGCGTTTCGGAGCTGCGCGGAACCTCGGCGGCGGGGCGGCTGTTTCCCGGGCGCGGGAGGCTCGGCTCCTTCTGGAGCGCGTCCGGCTCGCTCCCGGAAGCCGGCAGGGAGCTGGGAGCGGCAGGAGCGGCTGTCCTGGCCCGGCTTCTCCTCAGGGAACTGGGAGCGGCAGGAGCGGCTGTCCCGGCCCGGCTCCTCCTCACGGAATTAGAAGCGGCTGTCTCGGCCCGACTTCTCCTCAGGGAACTGGGAGCGGCTGTCCCGTCCCGACTTCCCCTCAGGGAATTGGGAGCGGCTGTCCCGGCCAGGCTTCCCCTCAGGGAACTGGGAGCGGCTGTCCCGGCCCGGCTCCCGCTCCCGGCGTGGTTCTCCTCAGAGGGAACCGGCGGGCTCGGGAGCGGCATTCCTTTTCCCGCGGCTGCCTTTGGGTGTTTTCAGATCCCAAAGTGTCTGGAAACACTCGCGCGGTGACCTGGGTTTTATTTCACCCATAAACCCGGAGCGCGTTGAGCAGCAGAGATGCGGGATTAGGAGCGGTTCCGATGTCCCCTCGCGGCGCTGGGAGTGAGGAGCCAGCTCCCATCCCGGCTGCCCGGCATCCCGGGATCGCGGCGGGCTCCGGCTTGCAGCCTGCCGTGTGGGAAAGCAGCTGTCCGCAGCGGCGGTCGGGCCCGGGGCATGGCCCGGGGCAGCTCCCGGTGCTGGGAGCACGGGCGGGTTGGATCTCCGTCCCGCGTCGCGGCTCTGTGAGGAGCGGGGATCGCCGCTCCCGCTGCCTTGCGCCTTCCAGCGACCAGCTTCAGGAGCTGAAAGGGAACAGCGAGGTCTGAAATGCTGGTATTGACAGCAGCCCCTGGTGAGATGCTTTTATTGAATGTGGGGACTTGTGATTAATAAAGCTTTCTTGAATGGGCTTATAAAATAGGAACTGTCTTTTCCACAAAAGTAAGGTGCGCTTCCTTCCTGTCTTGTTTTTGCATTGTGCATTTTCTGCTTTGCATTTTTGTTTTTGCATTTGTTTTGCACATTGCTTTTTTGCACATTACATTCCCATGTATGAAGGGGGCATGTTTTAGGGGTGTTTATGGTGACACTGGGGTGGTGGCCTTGCTGATCCCGGAGGTTTCTGCCAGCCTTGATGGTGCCGTGTGTGAATTTGAAGTGCTTTGCCCAAGGCAGATCGTTGTCCTGATTTTTGGATGTGCTAATGACAACAGGGGAGCACCTCCATGGGGTACTGTTGGTCAGGGAAGGGAGTACAGAGAAAATAAATATTACAACAAGAAAAGTCTTTTCTGCCTTAAAAGACGCCCTGGCTGCATTTGCTGAAGACATCTGTGGGGTTTTTTGAGTTTTTGTTTGTTTGGGTTTCTTTGTTTTGTTTTTTGTTTTTTTGGAGGGGGGGATTGTTTTGCCTTTTTTTGGGGGTTGGGTTGGAGTTCGTTGGTTGGGGTTTTTTGTGGGTTTTAAACTTTTTTTGGTTTTTTGGGGGGGGTGGGGCTTGGAGTGGTTTGCTTTTCTTTTTTCTTTGTTTGTTTGTGTTTTTTTTGGTTTGGTTTGTTTTTTTTTTTTTTTGTTAAGTCAAATAATCTCCAAATTTGGAGCTTCTTGCTTTCAAATTAGCTTCCAGCACATGAATGAGAGAGCTGGCAACTGCCTTAAGAGCCCCAAGCTCTGGCACAATGTTTATTTGAGGGATTAGGGACTGCAGTTTGCCATCACCATCACCAAAAACTGTGTCTCAAAGCCAAACAAAAATTACATCCTTGTGCAAAAATAAACCCATGTAATGAAATTTGAGGGTTTCTAAGTAATAACCCCATAGCCAGTCCTCCTGCCAAGATGGAGTCTTTCTTGTACTTCAGGCATAAGACATAATAGATAATACAGAAATGAGTTATTTTTTTCTCAGCAAGTATTTTAAATAAAATCTCTCATACCCTGCAGTCTGGTCATGCAGCCAGGTGGCTCTCAGAGGGCTTTTTGTGAGCAGGCTGTCATGTGGAAGTCTGGTTTCCACAAACTGGATTAAATAAACTGATTATTATGAAACAACATCAAGAAACTCATTAATTGACTTGAAATGACTTGTAGTTTTAGTGGGTATAATAAATTTTATCCTGAATTTAGACACAAGTGTTTTTTAGCTGCATGAATAGCTGCATCTCTGTTGTCTCAGTCCTGTGGCATTTGGAAGCTGAGCTGGAGTGTGCTGGCTTTGCACACTTGGCCTTTGGCAGGTTTGTTTCCATCAGTGCCTTGCTTCACTGGGATGTGACACATGGAGCCTTGGTATTAAAACAGTTGGTAGGAATAAAGAGAAAAAATCAACAGTAATAAGTCTGATTTTGGTTTTGGCTTTTTCTAAGGTAGAAGCATTAAGAATTATTTTGCTTTTTGTTTTATTCAGGGCTCAGAGATGGATTCACCAGAAGGGGCCACCATTAGAAGTGAGCAGAAATTCAGGTAATTTGTGTTAGAGTTGGTACAAAACTGTCTCTTGATGAAAATCTGAAACCACAGCAGGAATAAACTGCTGAATATTGAATACAGGAACAACATTGTGCCAGAAAACTTGAAATTATCCCAGAAGCTAGTTTCTTCACTGACCAAGTGCTTCATGCTCACTCAGGTTGTTTATGAGTGAACAATGAGAGGAAACAGTTTGGGCTAAATGTAGCAGGAAGACATGGGGCCATCAAACATATTTGATTTGTAGGCACTAGCTGGCAGCCATACCTACGTGGTTATTGCTTTGCCTGAGGCCATTTCAAGTTGAACATTATAGTTTGACCTACATAGTTACAGATGATTGTGAAATAAGATGTGTTAATCATCTTTATTACCATGAAAATCTGTAAAGGTGGTTTGGAAAGTCAGGGGAGCTCTGAGTTTCTGCACTACTGAAATCCTTGTTTGTAAAGAGTGATTTTGCTGTGTGGTTTGTATGCATTTTCACTTATTTGCTGAGCAATCATGAAAGACAGATTTTCCTCACATTCCTCTGTGCTGGTTTATGCAGGGACTGTGGGTGTAACACCAGCACACCTCTGAGAGGGATCTGTGGGTAGTAATGTCAGAACAGTGAGTTGGATGAACCCTTCATTGAACCAGCATCAACCTGCTATGTTCACATACCCTACAGTGATCATAAATGAGAATAAAATATTCCACTTTTTCCCAGAAAAAAACCCAAAAGTTTGTTTTCTTGGAATAGTGTGGCTTGTTCCTTTGAAATAGTTCTACTTCCTCTCTGTCACATATGTATTACCTCAGTCATTGGACAATCCTTTGCCTACTTTTCAAAATTTCATTTGAAATGGTGGTGGGCTTGCCTGGAAATTGGCAATTGTCAGTTTGGATCTCAGAGACAGGAGTGATTGGAAGTTTCCAATGCCTTTTTTTGGCTGGCATTAACCATGCACATTTATTTGTCTGAAATGGCAAAAAGCCATCAAGGCTATTTGTTGATTTGGGGAGGCCACGAGCTTCTGTGGCGGCCTAGCTCACCCTGTTGTGTGGGAGTGGAGAACTGTGTTCTGCTGGTTTGCTGGTGTTTTGCAAAAACTTTAATGGCTCAGGTGAACCTCTGGAGTCAATCCCAGAGCTCTTCAGGCAAACCAGGAACTGCTCAATGACCAACCAACACTTTTGTTTTCTGTGTTTAAGAAAATTCCTAAAAAGTCTCATAAGAAAGCAGCCTCGGGACCTTCTCCTGGTGATCGGGACGGGGGTGAGTGCTGCAGTGGCCCCAGGAATCCCAGCACTCTGCTCCTGGAGGAGCTGCATTGAGGCTGTCCTTGGAGCAGCTGAGCAGCTGGAGGTGCTGCACCCCGGGGATGTCGCCGAGTTCCGTAAGAAAGTGAGCAAAGAGAGAGACCTGCTTGTGGTTGCACATGATCTCATCAGGAAGATGTCACCAGTGAGTATGTCTGTAACCTCTGTTAATTTCTGAGCCTACTGTGTGCTTTTGTTCTAAGGGAACATTACTTCCAAAAGTTGATTTTTTTTAATGGTGAAAATGGAAATTTCGTGTACAGCACATTGTACATTGTGGGGAGACTAAAAAATCCCCAAGCATTCATCAGAATTAATGCAAAAAAGAGTCCTGACTATTAAATGTTTGCTGTAATGTTTTTGAGATTGAAAGAGGAATTTCTAGATCTGTGGCTATGACTGGAGGGACCCTGTGAGTACAGGTAGGCCTTGAGCCTGCTGATGGCCTTGGGCCACACATTGTGAATCACCAGTGCAGATCCTGCTTCCCTGAGGACAACCCATGCCCAGTCTCACTCATCCATCTGAGTTTCCAGAGGTTTTCAAACGGTGTTAAGACCTTTGCCAAGCCTTCCTCCTAGTTTAAATCATCTGGGTGACACACACAGTGCTAAGTGTAGGCTGGAGTGAGCCTCTCAGCAGCTCCAGTGTGACAGTGAGTCTGCATGTGTTCATAGCAGATTTAATCATTAATGAAGTTTTCTCAGCCAGGAATGAAAACACAGAAACTGCCCCCCCCATCCCTCTTTATACTATATCCCAGGGATATCCAGGATATACTGAACACTGATAAAAGACTGGTGTGTCTGAATCCAGGGTAAGCTAACTTTAGTTCTGTTGTACTTTTATTACAAGCTCTTTGAGAAATCCAGACAAGTGGAGGCAAGAACACTGGAACAAACTGAGATTTGTTTTGGTGGTGGACTCTTTTGGTCGGGTGGTTTGGGTTTTGGCTGGTGTGGTGTTCAAGCCCTCTTTTACAGGAGTCCTTTGGCATTAAGCAGCCAGGTGGTGTGGGCTCCTGTGGGAGGCAGCTGTAGCAGAGCTCCTGGGGCTGATGCAGTGTTCCTCTCCTCTTCCCTCAGCGTACCGGGGACACGAAGCCCAACTTCTTCCAGGATTGCTTGATGGAGGTGTTTGATAATTTAGAGCAACACATTCAGAACCCTGTGGTGCTGCAGTCCATCCTGAGGCTCATGGAGAGAGGCACAATGGTTCTGACTACAAACTATGATAACCTGCTTGAAATATTTGGTCAGCAACAGGGTAAACCTATGGAATCTTTAGACCTTAAAGATAAGGATAAGGTATGATGAGAGCAGTAAAATTATTAGACTTAATTTATGACAAGTCGGCACATAAGCTGCACTGAAAGATGGTTTCCTGTTTAAAGAGTCAAGACTAAAAGTTGTTAATTGTTAAAGTATGTCTATAAGCTACAGCAGATGCCCAGACATTACTTTTATGTATCTCTTTATTCTGAATAATCTGATAACAGTTACCAAGGAGAATTTCAGTGACATGTTTGTCAAACAATTCCCTGCCATTTACTAGAAAAACCTACAAATTATTTAACTTGTGTAAAGTCATTGTTAAAATTCCAAATAGAATTTCACCTGGCTGGTTGTTAATTTGCTTTAAACTTAAAAATTCATACCTTTTCTGTCAGTGCTGCTGGAACTTGCTTCTTGGTTGACTGGTTGTTTAACCCAAAAAGCCAGAGACAGCTGCAGAATCAGCCATCACCTCTTTGTTATGATTTAAAGTGAGCTGTGTAATCAGCAATTCCAATTTCTTGCTGTAGGAAAGTGCAAAAGGAGTTGTTTCTGCTTTAAGTGGTTTATAAGTCTGTTCAGGTGTATAGTTTTGCAGATTCCTGGTGAGTGTGGTATATGATAACAAAAGGATGTATCTTGCATGATGTGCTTTAGGTTCTCCAGTGGGCAAGGGGCCATGTGAAATATGGAGTTCTTCATATTCACGGCTTGTATACAGATCCCTGTGGAATGGTGCTGGATCCCTCGGGATATAAGGATGTTACTCAAGATCCTGAAGTCATGGTTTGTATGATCTTTAAAATTTTGACTGTGTTTTGCCAAACATTTTTCTTGTAATCACTGCAGACGAGATATCTAAGGCTCTGTGGGATCACACAAATTAAATACTTGGGGACCAGAGGAACTCTTCAGAATTATTCAGGAAGATGGCTCTGTTGCAAGGGCACTTCCTGGCTGTGTAAATCACAACCAAACCCCTCAGCTGCATGTCACAGTTTGTATTTATCTCTGGAGAGAACAGGAGCCTCAAAATGCTGGACACCAGGACAAGGATTCATCATCATATGATTGCTAGGTTTCTTAGGGATTTAAATTGGTACCAGGATCCTGAATTTAATGTTGTCTTAACTGTCTTAGAAAGTCAAACTTTTGGTCAGGAATATTCATTTTCCATATTTAGAGGTTGATTTACAATATTCTGTCACCCTAATTCTTTTAAATTCCCTTGCTGGCAACACTTACATGTCTGTTTAAGTTCCATGGAATGGCTTGGTTTGGAAGGGACCTTAAAGATGATCTTGTTCCAACTCCCATATTTGTATTGTAATTTTCCTTTTTTTTTTTTTTTTTTTTTTTTTGTAGGAACCATAGTATAGAAATGTCAGTTTGGCCTGGTCCTAAAACATTTGCTTTTTTCTGGTCACTAGCGAGGTTCTGCTCTGCTGGTCCTTTCCTGGCTGATGTATTTTAAAAGTTCTGACCTTGGCTTTTGTCTGCTGAAGTAAATGTGGCTCTCCTTGCTTTCTGTTCCTTCACAGGAGGTTCTTCAGAACTTGTACCGAACCAAGTCTTTTTTGTTTTTGGGTTGTGGAGAGACTCTGCGTGACCAGATATTCCAAGCTCTTTTTCTTTACACAGTAAAGAACAAAGTGGATCTAGAACATTACATGTTGGTGCTTAAAGAAAATGAAGACCACTTTTTTAAGCTCCAAGCAGATATGCTGCTGCATGGAATAAAAGTGGTGTCCTATGGGGACTGCTTCCAACAATTCCCAGAGTATGTCCAGGATCTGACTGCTCAAATCTGCAAACAGAGAAGTCCAGGTAATGTGTCAGCACAACAGCACAATCTGGAGCAGATTGCCCTGCCTGGGCACTGATCCAAGACACTGACCTTGTGTGCAGTCTGGGACATGCAGAGTTGGAGCATGTGGCCAAACTGTAACTAGATGGTTTTTTTAAAATCTGTGGATTTTGGAGGTCTATGGATGCTTGCAGATTTAATCTTGAATTCTGGATTTGTCTCTCTGTTAGTATTTGGTAAAGATGTTTACTTATATTTATGATGTGTGAACTACTTCAGCTTATTGAGTATTACACTGTCAGAAATCTGACTTGTCAGGAAGAGAGACTAAGAGAATTGAAGGGATAAACTGGTTGAGCCACAATATCTGACTGAGCATAGAATGGGAAATTAAATCTGCATCCAGCAAGTGTTTGGTTTAGTACACTTAGGGTTGTGAAGAGAATGAAGAGAAACAACAACTGTATGTCTAAGGAAAGAGATTTCTTTAATGTTTTCCAAACAATGACAGTTCTGTTTTGATTTATCCAGAGAACAGAGGGAAGTGACTAAATGACCTTGGGAAGAATTGCTATTTGACAGCTCTTCTGTTTATCATTTCAGTGAAACTGTTTTGTCTGAAATTATTCCCAGGTGGTGCGTAGGAGGAACCTTTCCCTGAAAAGTGTGTGTCCAAATTAATATCCTGGTTTTTGTGACTTGATGAATATTCCAATTAGACTGCATTGTGTTTTTCTTTCCATGAAGGCTAGAAAAAAAATATTTATCACACCACTGAGATTTCAGGAAGTTTTTCTGCAGCCTGATTTGCATCAGACTTGTAAGAAGAGGGACCTTACTTGGATTTGGAAACCTCATGATCTCATTTACAAGTCAAGATCCCAAACAAAACCATTTTCAGGTGTGCAGAACTGCTCTGTACATCACCAAACTGTCAGGGTTTGGTTTTTTGTGCCTATTTACAAACTCTCTTCTAAAATGTAGCAGGGGGAGTTTGTTAAAAGGGTTATATTAAAGAAACGAGAAATGCAAAACCAAGATAAGCTTGATGCAGACTGGGGACTACAGACCCCTGGGCACTCATTGGAAAAGGAACACAGCAAACCACAAGCAGTCCAGGAAGCCTGGAATGCCTTGAGGACCACTTCCTAGGAGAGCTGAAAGAGAGCCCAGCTGAGGAGAGGTTCAGCTGGAGCTGAGGTCAGGGCTGGTAGTAGCCTGGGCTGGAGCAATCATGTCCTGGTGGAATTCTCAATCTGCAAAACCAGGAATGAAGTTGATTAGCCATATGATTTGGAAAACTGTGTCAACTGGGGAAGTTCCCACTGACTGGAAAAGAGGAAACATAACTCCTACTTTTAAAAAGGGAAAAAAGGAAGACTTGGGGGATGCGGGTAGAAAATGGGCTGGATGGTCACACTCACATAGGGATAGGATGAGGTGAATGGCTTCAGACTGAAATGGCATAGATTTAGATTAGATATGAAGAGGACAAGTTTTTGTGATCAGAATGGTGAGGCCCTGGCACAGGGTGCCCAGAGAAGCTGTGGCTGCCCCATCCCTGAAGTGCCTAAGGCCAGGCTGGATGGGGCTTAGAGCAGCCTGGGATAGTGGAAGGTGTCCCTGCCCATGGCAGGAGGGTGGAATTGGATGGACTTTAACATCCCTTCCAACCAGACCGTTCTGGGATTCTAAATAAAACCTTGCTGTTTTGGGATGGTGCATGAAAGTATAAAAACTTCCTGGATGCTCATGTGTGTTGCTGATGTCTTTTACACTTCTCTAGATGCTGATCGGGTGGACAGCACAACGCTATTGGGTAAGTAAGGTTTTTATTTTCACAGAAAGTCCCATAATCCTACCAACACAAGAAAAATACCCCCCTTATTTCTAAAGTAATTAAGTAGTTACTGTGCAGAGCTCCGATTTAGCTCTGAAAGTTTGCTGAATGCTCTTTTTTAGTCTCTGGTTTTCTTTCTGCCTAGCAGCAGGTAACTGATGGCCTTTTCAGGTCTATCAAATGACAAATAGAGTATTCTGGTGAATGCCAGTAACTTTCTATATATACATTTTCTGGAGCTTTTACAGGCTACCATCAATGAGATTTTTGGCTTAGATTTCCAAATACAGGTTTCTGTTTCAAAAGCCTTCCTTAAGGGGGTTAGGAAAACTGAATCTCCAGGGTGTGGTACTGAAGGTGATTTTACAGCTGAGCTGTTCAGGTTGCTTTGTGATATTTCTGTGAATAACCCAAGCAATAATACATTCCAATTGATGGAAAAGATACAACGAAACAACTTCAAAAGATTCCACTCCTGAGAGATCCGTGCTGCTACAGTCAACATCAGAATTGTATAGAAATATCATTTGGTGCTGCATGTAAGGGCCTTTGGCAGTGCAGGAGGTGAGAACCCTGCTCTTCCCCAAGCAAAAAGCACACAAGCTCCAAGACACTTGTGTGCAGGTGTAAAGCCAGAGATTAGTTTTGTAATTCCAATGGGACCTTTCTCTCAACTAAGTTCATCAACCCCAATTTCAATCAAGTACAATTAGGCAGATCAGAAACCAAAACCCTCAGTACAATTTATCCCAGTCCCTCTTAACATTGCTATTAACAGTCCTCCTTTACTAACTTTTTAGCACCATCTTTAGGTAGTTTCAGCACCTGTTTCAACCCTCCAGCTCAAGCTGGGGCCTCTGAATAAAGGATCCAGAGTCAGGTGTGAACTGCACAAGTGTTAAATTAGCTGTGACAAAAAGCAGCTGAGTGCTGAGCTGAGTCCTTGTTGTGTCAGTACTAGAGGTCAGTTTTGGGGGAGATCTTGAGCCCAGGTTGAATGTTACATGTAGTTCAGAATCCAAATCTGAGCACCTTGGGGGACCAGGATTGTGTTTATCTTGCCAGCTGCTGCTTAGAATAGAAAGTACACCAAGCCCATGGATGTAGCAATATTAATGTGTTTTCTTTGCCCTCTCTCACCCCAGGAACATCATGTGTGGACTGTGCCAAAAGGAAGTTAGGAGAAAGTGGCACTGACCCTCCTAAGAGGATCAAGCAGTCAGATACACCCACTCTTGAATGAAAAAACTCCAAACCCCAGAAGCTTTTTAACAGTAGGTGTTTTACATCTGCTGCATGGAAAGTTTTCAGCTGGTATTTTCATGATTGTAAGTGGAATAAAATTGTACATACTAGCTTTCTCTTTTCTAAAGCCATTAATGTGTCGTGTGTAAAGCTTGAGAGTCAAGTGAGTCACTCCCCTGGCACTGCCAGACCACTCAGGCAGGACCTGCAGGGACAGAAGATACACAAACTTCTCTTTGCATCTGTGTGAAGCCACCTGGACCACACTCTTCCCCAGGTGAAGCCACCCAACATGTGAATCTGTCAGAAGTGCCTTTGAAATAGAGGGGTTTCAGTTCTCCCAGCAGCTGAACTGCAGCTGGGTTTCTGCATTCTTCAGGGGTCTTGCAGGCTTCAGTCTCTGATCCCCAAGCCCCGAAGAACAGTGCTGTTCCACATTTATGGAACCCACAGCATGATGACCCACCTGCTTTCCATTTTGGCAAGAGGATTTGATTCTTCCTTTGTCTGGTAAGGCACAAGAGCACCTGGGAAGGAAAGGCTGCAAGAGCGCAGGGCTGGCACTCCCTGACCCCTCTGCAGTGGGTTCCTGTGGAAATGTTAAATACTGCTACATCACAGACTGTGCTGCCTGCTGCCTTGGACAGCAGGTGATCCCTAGTGTGTAAGTTTGCTTTTGGGTGAACTGCTCCAAGGGTGAAGCTGAGGCCCAGCAGTACCTGGTACTGCCCCCACCTGCACCATGTTGGCAGCAAGACAGAATTCCCACTGCAGCCAGCACTGGTAAGGACTGTGGTTTTCCAGCCAGCAGTGGCTGCAAGAGAGCATGTCCAGGGCTGTCCTTTGTGCTGATGGTGTACCTGACAGGGCTGAAGGATTTCTGTGACACCTTCTGCAAACAGGTCACACTGCATTGGGGTTTTACAGGAGGGTAGGGGGTGGGTCTGGCAGGTGACATTTCTCTCTGAACCGTGGTTTGGCAGCTCTTCACTCTCTTGTCACACAACCAGCTCCTGCAGTGCTGGAAAGTGCTGCTTTGCAAAGTGACTGGTCAGGCTCTTGTGGATCCTGATGATCCACAAGATCCAGCTTCACCTGTTGTTCCAAGCCAAGCAAAATCCATCACCTGCACTGAGGTATTTATGACCCTCATTACTACCACTATGACCTAAAGTCATGCAACTCCTTATCCTGTGCTTGAAGTTGGATCCACAATAGGAAATCCCATCCCTCCTCTTGGTAAGGATCAGCTTACACCCAGCACTGGTGATTCTTCCCTTGTAGATCCTGCTGAACTGTAGCTTGTCCAGCAGCCTCCTGTCTTGAGGGCCATTTATTGTATCCTCAAAAGCAGAAGAGCAAGGGGTTGTTTTATCTCCTAATACATCTGTTACCAGATTCTCAAACAAGGCACTGATGCTGACTCATGCCTCAGAGTAAATTATTTTATTCAGTGAAGTGTGGCAATAACACAAGTATTTGATGAACATTTGTATTCCTGTGAAACACATTACACTCTGCTCAGACAATCTTCCTCCCTGAGGCAGGATCCTCACAGGCCCAGCACAAGCCCAGGGCTCACAGCACATGACAAGGCAGATATCTGTAAGCAACCCACAGGACAAAGAGAACCTGCTCTGTGAACACAAGATAAAATTATTAACAGCCACAAACCAAGGGAAGCTCTTCACCACTCAGAGGTGGAACATAAGCCAGAAAAAGCAATTCCAGCTTCCAGTTTTCTTTAACCAGCTTCATTAACTTTAGATGAAAAATTCATTAACTTCCATCTGCTTGGATGAAAAACAGTCAGCAAAATAAGTAACTTCAGTGTACTGGGACAGCTACATAATAACATTACATTTATATATTATATGTTTTATGTATGTATATATATTTCATTTGCCTCTATAGCATGACTCACTCTTTCCACTTCTGTATGAGGTGAAATACCTCAGAGGTGAAATTTTTCAAGGTTACATCACAGCTCTAGAGCTGCATCCCCAGTTTTTGTACAGTTAACTAATACTTGTGTAAGGCTGCAGTGGAGAACTGAAGTCTGATTGTCACAGAAGTCACCCAAGATAATGAACACACTCCAGTACCTCACTGTTTTAGAAAAGAGGAAATAATCCTATTCTGAAGGCAAACAGAAGCAGCTACAACTCAAAAGGTCCTGACTGGAGCAGCGAGCACCTGAACATCATGCTGGCACTGTGGACTTTTCCTAAGAAAAACAAGAGGCTGGTTCTTTGGGATACTCTACTTATAGAAATGAACCTGCAGCACTTCTTACAGCCAAAATATTTGGAACAAAAGCTTTGGGTACCAGTGCACACACTGCACACCTCAGAAACAGCCTCGGGCTCTCACTCCTTAACGAAACTGCATCAAGGAGTAGCAGTTGATTCCCTTAATATTTTGCAAAACTGCTTCACTTGAAAAGTGAACATTTCCCTGTCAACCCCTAACAGCCACATTCAAACTCAGGTTTGTACCAGCCAGCTGTGAGCCCAGTTCCTGTTGTCACCTGGCCCTGACAGCATCCAGGCACTACTCGAAGAGAGAACCACGGCTGGGCTTCTCTGCTGTGTCCTCCTCTTCCTCCTCTGGGTACTCGGTAAGATCCAGGGTCAGGACTTGGCTGAACATGATACCATTGTACTGAAAGAGGGAGCATCAGAGCAGGTAACACCTTCTGGTACTTGAAATAAGCATTTCATAACTATGAGATGCAATCGTGAGCATGAGTTCCCCAAAGGATGCTCCCCAAAGCTGGCACCTGCACAGCAGGACACACCCAGCCACCAACTGTGTGCAACACCTCAGGTGTGACCCAGCACTTCAACAGCCCCATGTGCATTATCTACCCAAAATTAACTGTTACCTCAGGACACACTCCAATCAATGCATCTGCCTTGTAATAAAACTCTTCCTTCAGGGAAATGACTATCATTTGGAACTGCTCATGTGCCTGTTCTCTAATGAAACTCGAGACCTTTGGGAAGAAACCAAGTATTTCAGTTAGTTCTGGCAACCTGAAACAATGCTGTGACTGGGGAATGGTGAGGGAAGAACTGAACTGTGCTAGCTGCACAATTCCATCATGACTGCTAACATGAGAAATAAACCAGTTTTAAAAGCCAGATATCTTGCATGGTTTTAAGACAACCCCTCAGGTGTGCTGCTTTTTAGAAACATTTAAGAAAATAATGGTTCATTCCAGTGAATAAAGCTATAAAAAAACCACTAGTGCCAATGAATAACAATTTTACTTTGTATAACTAGAAAGGAAGGTAGAAATCCCCAAATAAGTTTTTTTCAAAAGTGTCAAAAAGTTTGCTACTGGCTGTATAATAACCTTAAATTAGTTCACTGCAGAGAGTAGCAAGTTTCTCAATAATAATGCAACTTAAAGGTATGAAATTTAAGTTATTAACTGGTGAGATTGCAATGTCCCACAATATAAATTAAATGCCGCATAAAGGAAAACCAGTATCTTTTTAATGAGCTCTCTGCCTGCACACTTCTATCTATATGACATGGACATTAATTTTTTACTGGAAGGACTGTTAGTAAGTTAAAAACTTCACAGTAAATTCAGAGTATAGTTCCAGTTAGTGAGAGATCTGCTTTACTACATCATCCATCTGAAAGAATTGAAAAAACAGATTAATTTCTTAGGATAAAAAATAGACACCAGTGAGTACCAGCAACAATCTTTCACAGATCAGTTTTGCCCACTTGCAGTATTTAATTTTAGCTATGTTTGAATTGAGCAATCCAGGTGCACAGAGGCAAAATCACCTCTTTGTTTCCAGTGTTTTGACAAGAATGGGGCTCAGCACATCCTTAGGTGTAAAGGGAACCTCTCTTCTGCCAGGCAGAATGAGCCTCCTCAGAGGGGCAAAGTGCAGAAGTGCCTCTTGCACTCTACTAATCATTATCAGCTCTGGTAATGCATCACAGGTAGCCAATATGGAAATCCTCACCTTCATGCAAAGAGTACAGGAACCTATTTGGATTAACAAAGTCATCCAGGTAACAAGCAGGTAAGGGTCCCTGCCCAGCTCCAGACAGAGCCAGGAAACACAACAGCCAGCCACCCCAGAGAGCTGCAGAGATGGGCTGTGCTCATCACCTGACACAGCACAGCTTCCACAAGAAGCAGAAATGGGAAGTTCAGCAGTAAATGGTGTAACACCAAAGGAACTGGAGTCAGCCTGCACTGCTCCAAGTCACCAGCCTTGAGACATCTGAGCCCAGAAAGAATAACAGAAAACTCAACACTCATATTCCTCCAGAATACATCATCTTAGAGTGGTCCCAAGTGAGACTCGTCAGCAGAGCAGTATTGGGTAGAAGCTCAGCTCACAGAGGTGCTGTGGGATGTGTAATCTTGTTTTTAATCATGTCACTCAGAGCCAAACCCTGAAAATTCCTTAGGGATCTTCATTACAGCCCCACTACATCCCAACTCATGTTGCTGAAACACACTGCACCAAGGTAAACAACCTCAGGGCCTGGGTAACTCTTGTGGACTTGCATCCCAAGGATTATTTAGGGAATTCAGGTTCAGGAACCTCTCACAGTGAGTCAGTAATCTCCAAGAAGGAATTGAATTCTATCTGGCACGCATAAGTGATAAAGCTTTCCTGCTATCTATTCCAGAGGTACCCTCCAAGCAAACTCTGGGGTTCTTGGCACATCACAGTTAATGCCATCAGGGGAAAAACCACAAGATTTGGTGTTTAAACAACTGCTTGTGTTTGTTAG
The DNA here is from genome assembly GCF_036417665.1 of Passer domesticus. NCBI lineage: Eukaryota > Metazoa > Chordata > Aves > Passeriformes > Passeridae > Passer > Passer domesticus. Next base: position 76,088,595 of record NC_087478.1, on the reverse strand, counting down.
GCTCTACCAAGACTGACATTAGCAGTAATGCTAGCAGAAATACTGTTCTGAAAAGGAATGCTTCCACAGAAAAAAATCCAGGCATACGTGGAGAGCTTTAGGATTCCTCCCTACAACAAAATCCCCCTGTTTGAGCCTCCCCCTCCCAGGGGCTGCCATCCACAGCTGCAATCTCTGCTGTTTGTGCTCCAGCCCCAGTTCTTGTTACATTGAACAGTTACTGGCAAAAAGGGCAAGGAGAAATTAAGAGGGAAGGAAGGTGTTTTAATCAAGAAAAGTCATGTGACTAAAATGACTGGAGCAACAACTTTATTGGTGCTAATGCAAAAATAGTTACTAAGCCAATTCCATTAAACACTGCAGGAACAGAATGACTTGGTTTCCACATTGCAGACACACTCCTTGCTACTTCTTGGAGCCAAGGGAGCTCCAAGGCCTTACCAATTCCAAGCAGCACAATTCCCAGGTGCCCTCCAGGTCAGACTGTGCCACACGGGGTTACACAACAGACCTGCACACTCCTCATCACCTCCTCTCACCCTCCCAATTTAGAGACCAATCAAACACACTTGGATTAAGGAATTTAAATTTCTCCTGTACATCATAGACTCATTACTTTAGCCCTAAATCCAATCTAATTTAAAACAGATTCAGTCAGGCTAAACAACCTCTGTATCCCAACACTCTGCAATGGAAGTAGTCACCCTTTTACAGAAGGTACCAGATACTGTCAGTAAAAGAGCAACTTACTTTGCCAATGTTTGTGTTATCCAGTGCAGCATCTATCTCATCCAAAACAAAAAAAGGAGCTGGACGAAAGCTGTAGAAGACAAGATGGTATTTTGCATTGAGATACCAAAAGGTTAATCAATATTCTAATTACTTACTTACTCTATAAATAAAGTTGGTAGTATTTTTCAATATTATTCGTATATTTATTGTAAATTAAATAATTATGTAAATAAATAATAATTTAACATCTAATATTACATAATAGACAAGAAACTCATTAACAGTTAGTATTTTAATTAACATGAAATTCTACATTGAATAGATGAAGTTATGACAGATAAAGAATAAGGATTTCAGCAATGCTTGAACACTCCATTAGCAGAATTTTTAACATGTGTATAAGCATAACACGGTCCCTTTCTATCACCTACTTGGCCAGATACTTGGAGAATACCCTAACATTTTTTTTTCCCCCCTGGATAGTCCCAGAACAGCTCTTTTTACCTGTGTACAGCAAACACAAGAGCCAGGGCTGCCACTGTTTTTTCCCCTCCTGACAAGCTGTCCATGGGCATAAAGCGCTTGCCCGGAGCCACGCAGTGAAAGCCAATCCCTTCCAGATAGGGCTCCTCAGGGTTTTCTGGACTAAGGAAGGCCTAGAAACAAATACATTTAATTGTTAATAGTGAGATTTATCAAATTATCTAGCTGGGTATTTTTAAGGTTTAAATACTGCCTGAGCTAGTGAGGAATCCGTGAGTTTTGTTCCCTTTTAGGGAAGCTGTTCATCCATTCTGAGAGCAGCAGTATCCAGTTCCTGGAGAAAATGGTTTTGTCAACAAACCAGGATCCAAGAGGCTCAGTAACAAAACCAGTGTGGAAATGGTGCCACATATTTGTTATTTCCAGATTTTCAACTATTGAATAAGCTTGATTTTATCACCTTTTATGTAACTGCTATGATTTTTAAAAATTATTGAAATGTTAGACTTCAAAAGCAGATTTCTTGGTTTTTTTTGCCTGGAAGACAATATACTTGCAAAATTGCCTTTGTTAGCTTTACAGAACCTAGTTTTGAGCTGGACAAAGACTGCTTGTATTAAAGTATTTTTCTGTACTTTGTATCTTGGTTCCCAGGGACAAAATTTAAAAGTATTATTGTAAAGGAATCACCATTTTCCTAACCACTAAAGGTATGATGGGTAAGATCACTGCCAGATGGTTTATTTTTCTCATTAATAGAAGAGACAATAAAATAATACAGACTCTTCCCCTCTGCACAAGAGGAGACAGGTAAGAGAAATTTCCTTACTTAACCCTCATTTCAAATGTCTCTCCTCAGATCACAGACATCATGGAAGAAAACCAAACCAACACACAACATGCTGAAGAAAAACACAATCTTAAGACAGACAAGAGGTCAGTCCTTTAGACATTCCACAGTCTGTGGAATTTGAGAAAACCAAAGCATTTGGGAGTTCCCTCTTGACTTCTGGTATTAACACAGGAACAGTAACAATGATAATTATGAGACAATTTTCTTAAAAGAAACATGTTTATTAAAAGTTGAAGACATGTTATATCTGTTTATATTTTCTAAATATTTAAAGTGGGGTAGAAGGTGCTTCAAGACCTTGTACAAAACACTAGCACTGCTTCACAATTTTCAGCTGTCTGTACTAATGATTATTATTAGTGTAAGTTGATGTGTAAACCAATGTTATTTTAACTGAAGTACTCAATTACATTTCACACTTGTGCTCCAATAATTTACAAGTCTGCTAAAAGCAAAGAGTTAAACTAAGCCAAGCTGAACAGTCCCCAGTTTTGCTCACATATTACCTCTCTGTCTAATGTCAAGCATACTTAGGCTTGTTGCCTGTTCCTTCCCTGATCCTAAACTTCTGTAGTCTTTATTTCTGTCATTTTCTTCTTAAGGTCTGAGACTGTCTTTGGAAACCACAAGTGCTACTTTATTCTAGGTACCAGAGCATCCAGCACGGCCTCAAGGCCCAGCCCCTGCACACAACACACCTGAGCACTGCTGTTCCTGCAAAGCCTCTTGTAGATCCTGTCAATGGCTATGGAGGCGTGCTCAAAGCACCGGCTGAACAGCTCGTATCTCCTCCTTTTCACCTCTTCAAACTCGTGCTTGCACATTCTGGCCTCCTTTCTGCTGGCCTCAAAAGCTACGGGAAAAAAAATCACAGGAATTACTCCTTAACAGCAAATACACAGAACAAAAGTATAGTGGGTTCCATGAACAGCAACAAAGAAAATACTTATTGCAGAAAAAAGAACATACCGACATAGTGTGAGTTTCCTTCCAAATTTCAAATGGAAGAGCCACAAACCAGCAAAGGTGTGATGTATTCAATCTGCTCTGTGCCACGTTTGTCTGGAGCAAGGAATATTGTTCTCCTAATTCCTTCTGGGAACCAGGCAGCCCTAAGCAGCACCAGCACTGACCTGGTACAGCTCCAGAACCCCTTAAGTTCTTATATTGTTAATATCTTCAAAATTCTCTAGAGATACTAACCATTTTGCAGAAATGCTCATGTATGAGTTTTGGACAACACACACAGCTCCTTCAGTTATGTAAGAAAATTTAAGCAATTTTAACATTCAAGTCAGTACTTCTCAGAAAGCTAGTAAAAAACACTTTATGATGTCATGTGGGGAACAAATATTTTCCTAATCACTCAAACTGTATTTCAACAAACTACTCCACACTCAAGTGTATGTTGTCTACATGTAACTAAAAACATGACTGAGGATAAACACTTGAGCACAAAAAATACCTTAATATCTCAAAGGGGCAAAGCCAGCAGGACCAACCCCAACAAAAGGAATTTCAATTAAGGTGTAATCACAAAAGTGACTGACATGAAAGACTCAGTGTTACCATCTATCGATTCCTGGAACTTGTCCCGAGCTATCAGTAACTTCTCTTCTGCTCTCAGATTTGGAGCAGCTGTCTTCATTAATGTGACCTCTTTAGCTTTGATTTCTTGCTGCATTTGCTTCACTTGATCCTCTATATCTTTATCAGATTCTAGTTCCTAAAGAAAAAAAAACCAACAGAGGAATCTAATTTGCTTTTAGGCCCAGACATTTCAACACATATAGCAAGCACTCATGGTTCCTGAAACAATTACCCCACTCATTAATAGCTTTAACTTGAAACACAACTGAAAATGCCACCCAGGTCTTATTTCTTGCAATGAGTCTACCAGGCCCTCACTCTTCTTCCCCAGGACTTTAAAAACAGGAAGCCAATTATTTTCTCTCAATTCCCTTTTAAAAATACAACACAGGAGCAGGATTAGTTCTTCACTCCTTGATTTTTAAAGAAGAGGTTCTCGGTGAAGTTTAGATAAGTTCCACTGATGACAGATGCATCCTTTGTTCTGTGCTTAGCCTCTGACATTTAACTATTTTCCTCCAGATTAAAAAGGAAAAAAGAAACTACAAAACCTGCTGAGAAAATGTGACCTAATGGGCTGTTAGACAGGGAAGGATGGGAACCCTTGGTCTCTGCAAATACCACAAACAGAAGGTACACAACCCCCCCACAGCCACCCTTGGGTTCTGGAGTTTTGAGCCTTAACACAAAAAGCTGGAACTTCAAGGCAGAAGCTAAAGGAGGAAGAAAAAAAAAATCAAGGTTATAGTAAGTCTCTCAATTCCATTTTTGTGGTTCAGGTAAGCTGTAAGTTAAAGCCAGTTGTATGGGAAACTGACCTATCTAGAAACCCCACACATCAATGCTACATCATGAGCACAAAACCAGAGCACACATAACACATGCACTTCAGCTTAGCAGTGGTTTTACCAAGTGTCACTTAAAGACTAGGGTGAAGAACAAAATAAACAACAAATAAAATACCTTTCACAAAAACAAAAATCAGAAACTTCATCTCTAATATTTCAGACAAAAGATTACCTTTAGGTCGACTCCTAGGGTGCTGTAGTCTATCTGAATTGCCTCTTCCCTTTCATAGATCCCTGATAGAGTCTGTGTGCCTTCTACTTCAGTTCCTAGCTGTAAGATGAAGGACACTCCAGTTCAGAAATACAACAGTTAACTTTAAAACTGTAAAACCAATTCATTAAAAGATTTTAAAATTAAGAGACAGTGGTAACATGGTACGATTTTATATGTTTCACAAGAGTATGTTTCAAGAACCAGCACAAATACTTGCAAACAGTATTTTCTGTCTACAAAAATAAAAATAAATCCTTTTGAATGAAAGAGACCTGATCACATGAATAGAGTGGATTGGTTTGAACATCACTATAGAAGAGAAACGGTCCTGTAAGGAAGCAAAAATTAAATTAATGACTAAGTGCTGCTCCATCTTCTGCAAACACTTTAAGTACCTCTACTTCACTGATGTCATCCATTGATCCAGCCAGCAGCTTGATTTTCAAGTCCTGCACCTTGCATTCAAGCAGCAGATTATGTCCCCTTAATCTCATCTCTTCCAGAGAGGTTTCGAGAGCTGTAGCTTCCCTCTGCAACTTTGTGGCTTCTCTATATGCACAAAAGGCACAAAACAAGAGTGGAAACATCACTGCCAACAACATCCACAGAAAAACAGCATGAAAAACACAGCACAGACAACAGATTCCAAGCACCAAGAGGGCTGTTTCCTCTTCAGTAACCCCCATCAAACAAAGGAAAATGCTACTTCTGCCATCCCCTTCATTCTCCTGAATTACTCCAGAGGGAGCCTCAGTCTCAGTTCATTGCCAATTTCACTTAAAAGCACATTCAAATACCCATCTTTCCTAATTAAGACTACCTCTGCTCTGTTCAGCTCTAGTGAACATGTATGGAGATTTGATCCTTTAACATGTAACCAAGTATCTTTTATCATTACTCTCCCAGAAACAGCTACCAATTCCTCTGGTAGCATCAAGTTACTATCAGCAGAAACACAGTTAAAATTATACACAACATAAATTACCAGGCATACAGTCATGAGTTAACAGAAAATTTCATGGCCATAACTGTGCCAGTGTGATGGGGTTTTTAAACACAGTGATGACTCCTGTAATAAGCAAGCACAACAGAACTGAAGTATAAACTGTCCACAAAGGAGCTGATTTCATATAACAGTAGGAGAAAAAAATGACCTGAAGTTAGTATTAGTTTAAGGTATCCAACATATGAAAAGTCTGGAAAAACAACAATAAAATTGGAAAATAAAAATGTTCCCATTAATCAGACTCACTCTACAACTCAAACTGAACTGTAAAACTATGAGGGAACTTCACATGCTGCCAGTCAAGCTGTAAGCTACTACACATTCACCACAGGAGATAACAGATCTGTGGTCAGAGATCACAGTGAGACCTAAGCCTAGGCAGGTAATAGAATAATTCTGTATGGTTTATGGGATGGACCTCTTGAAATACTCTCCTTCACCCACTGAATTAGAAACATGGTTAAACCAAGGCACGCTGTAGATGGAAATCACTACGTCTCTAATAAATCTTTCACAAGAAAACAAAACAAGATTAATCCAAACATGTGATCACTAAGTCCCTTCTAAATATTATCCCTTTAATAATTTTCCCAGGAGTAGAAGTAGGAGTTACCTATTAAGAGTTAACATCATCTTTCTGCACTCTTCAACTTCATTGTGGCTTTTTGCAAGCTCAGCTTTATGAGCACTTAGTCTATCCTTAAGCTGTTGCTGCTCCTCCAAAAGTTCATTGACTTTTTTAAGAAGCTTTTCCTCATCCTGCATAGAAATATTTAGATCTTTAACCTCCCACTAATAATCTAGATATGAAACCTCTACTATACAGAAAGAGAGAGCTAAAGTTTCAACCTGCTGCATTCAAATGTGTTAGAGTGAAGATGTGAAAGGCACTGGGGGGGGGGGGTTTCCCCTACTTTGTGGCAGTTTTATACATTTCACATTTTGTTTTTTGTTCAAAGCACGTATCTTCTCCTTCCCTTTTCTGTGAACAAGCACAAGCTTGTTTCTTTAACATCAGCACAGTACAGAATAAAGAGCACTGTGAAGGAGAAACCCATACATATTACTTCAACTAAAAATCTATATGGGTTTCATAGCATTAATTTAAATATTTTAGTGGCTGTAAAGTAGCTTAAAGATGTAAAGCACCAGAGTTGCTTGCTCTTGCTCATAAAATCTCTGCTGAATCTGAGCCACATGCTGCTGGTTTTATCTATAGTTACATGTTGCATGTTCATATCAACAGAACACATTAACTGAATAAAATATAAAATAATACTGTACAGACAGTAATCCAAAACTTATTTTTTAGTAAGCTTATTTTTAATAAAAAATAAGCATTCAAATATGGCAGGTTATTCCAAAGTTAAAATGCAATATGCATCTGCATTTTTCTAAGCAATTACAAAGTCAACCCTGAATTAACCCCTTAAAAGATTAATCCACAGCATCAACTACATTTATTCAAAACTGAAACTGAGAGGAAAGAATGTATTGAGTTACAAAGACAGATTATTTTCATTATTACCTTCTTTAGCTTGATAATCTCAGCTTCATCTTTAAGAATTGTCTCCCTCAACTTGCTGACTGAGTTTGTTGTTTTTTGTAGATGATCACGATTATACTCCAGCTGAACATTCAGTCGTGTCCTCTGACTTTCAAACTCCAGTCTGGTCAAGGTACAGGATTTAAAACCACTTCTTACAAAGCAGGCTATTATCTGTGATTGGACTCTGTTTAGATACCATTACTATATATATATATTCTATGTATAGAATAGAATACACAAAAATCTGCATTACATTGATTCTACTACACCACATCCTGTGAATATATGGGAAATCACAAAGGTACAGTGATACTGGTTAAACAAATACAATACAGAATATAGCCACATCAATATGGAAAGTGACACCTGAACTTCAACCACCTTTTCATTTTAACATTCTCCTTCTAAGATACAAATCTGTGGAGCAGTGACACATCTGTGAGATAAACACTAGCTAAGGGTGCCTGTGAAAAACTCAAGAACTTGTCTTCCTTAGAGAGGAAGTTCCTGTACCAAACACCTGCATCTCACACCCAGTTTTCCTTAAGATTTATTCACATGAGTGACCCTTCATGCTACTCTCAATCTGGGATACTGCCATTTTTTAATGTGGGTATTAGAAAACTATTGTTAATTTTTTCACAATAGTGCTACCAAAATAGTAAATGTTACCTTTCAAGTCTCTTGCAAGCTGTCACTGACTCTGTCTAAACCCCAAACCATAGCAGTGATCTAACTAATCCTTGTCTAACTAATCTACAGCAGTGGCCTGACTAACAGTGACAGGGAGAACCTTCCACATTCTCCTATGACTTTGTGGTATTTCCTCTGAAGGAGTTTCTCCAGTTTCTCCACTGTGCCCAATCTAATACCAACCACTGGTTCACATTTTAGAGACATATACCACCTTCTCTTATCAATCTCCTCCTGTTGTCTCACATGTTCTTGTTCATACACACGAATATTTTCTATACCAATTTCTTCACAGAATTCCCGGAAAACAACATCTTCAACCTTTGAAACACAGAGAAATTGAACAAAAAATGATTATACTATTTTGCAACTTACAGATGTAAAATATTCAATCACTTCATGCTACAGACTAGATTTTTAAGGTACTTCAAGAAAACAGCTAACAACTACTGAGAAGTAATTTGTACTTGAAATTTTCAAATAACACTTTCAGTCCAAATGCCAGACATAAGGCATTTGTGCCTGTGATCCACCAAGTGTAACTCCAGTGACAGCACCTGGTCATTCTGAAGACAGAGGTCATCACAGTGTAACCAGCTTCCCTGGTGTTGCCTGGTGTTCCCAGGCAGCTGAAGAAGAGAAAGCTATACAGGACATTAATCAGATACACTAGATTTCTTGATGTTGCAATTCAGTTCTTTATTTGAATTCTTTCAAGAGATCCATAAATATTAATTACTATGCTCTGTTTATAGAAAAGTCAGAAAAATTCTGCCATGGAATAGCTAATTTCCTAATTATACAGCATATACTAACAAAAGCATCAGTCAAAATCAATTCTATTTTCTTTTTTTTTTTTGCAATTTAAGCAGGCAAATACTACGTACAGTGTATATGGCTGGACTGAAGGAAGAAATAGCAACAGTCCATTCCTATAAATTCCTATTTAAAAGGAAACCCAATGGACTGAACAAAAATTTAAAAGAACTCTACAGGTCAAAGCCTGGTATTATTTATATTGTTTTAGTATTCAGGATTTTTTAGTCAGGTATCAAATATTACATCAAATCAAGTTATACTATCCAAGTTACACTACTCTTTGTAAACTGATGATTGGTTCCAAATGATAGCTTCTATGTTTTTGTTTTTTCAGAACAAGCAAAAGAGAAGTTCCTATATCTGGAATTCTTACATGGCTAACCACCAGTGAGTTCCTCAGTGTTTGCAGATGACAGACATCTGCACTCCCTCATGCCTGCACCCCAAGCAGGACAGAGAACAGGCAGCAATTTTGGCTTGTTCTTACATGTAGAATTCCAGTCATGGATTAATGCCAGACTGACTGATGAGAATGGGTCAGAAGCCAGGAACTAAATTACAGATGTATGATACAGCCTGAGTTACTGCAGGCAGTGGTGAGGAATGTCTCCTTCTCCAACAAAATACATTTACACCAGCATCTAAGTCCTGGGCTGTGCATTTCCCAGATAAAACTGCAGTACCATTTTTCCACAGTTTATACCAGATTTCTTTGTTTGACAAGAGTAGGAACAAAGGCAGCTTCAAAACACAGGTAGAGATGAGGAGCCTATTTCCCCAAGAGATCAATTTCTGCCTACTCTAGCAGAACACAGCAGGAAACCCCTCTTGGCATCACATTAGGCTTTACTAACATTCCCTTCACTGAATGCCTTTAGTCTCTTCATGACAACCCTGCTCTGCAATCTGTCCACTGTCTGTATGAACTGCTCTGGGGACCACTGGAAGACTGGCCATCTCATCTCTTGTTTTCCTTGTAATTTACCAAAGTGTCTACACAAAAAGCCAAAGTGAGAAACCTAAGTGGTGGACCATGTATCATAGAGAAGTTTTCCTGTTGCTGTTAAGAAGCAGACAGGAGCAGATTCTAAAGACAAAAGCTCTTTAGTACCGTAACAGAAAATGAATTGGTCAGGTGGGGATAGAACAAGAGCTCCATATTCTCCATCACCTACACCTCAAAAGAGAGAGCAAAGAACACTCAAGATATATCACAGGCTAGCTTTATCTTCCACGAACTGGGAATTCCATGAAGCTAGCCTGTGATATAACTTGAATACCTTGAGGTCCGTTGTACACCTGAACTTGAATACAGGTATGCAACGGTCTTAAAAAAAACCAACAAAATACCAAAACAAGCCCCAAAAACCACAACATGCAAAAAACCCAAAAGAACCTTCTTCCCACCCAGCAAAGAAAAAAGCAAAAAACAAAATCAGAAATAAAATCTCCTCCCAAAACAGAGAAAAATCAAGAACAAATACTGGCTACTTCCCAAGAGAAAGGAACCTTCAGACTATGCTATTTTTCATCTGCTTTCCAAGCAGACAGGCCATCCCCCAGACATGTCACCTGCAGAGTTCAGAACAAAGCCCTCTTGCAGTGCTGTTTTCAGCTCTAGAAAGCTGTATATATATGTTATCAAAGCTTCTACTTGAGATGTAGATGGATTTGGTTGGGTGGATTTGTGTTTAGCGCTTGACAGTCACAGAATTCTGACTCTAAGTAAACTGATTTGCAAAGCCATGACTCATATACACTAACATTCTCTGTTCAGTTACCTTGGTAAGAAAGGTAGAGGATGTGGAGAGATTACTGGAATAATGTACAAGCCTTGTTGACAAAGCAGTTTACAAAGTTAAAAGTTGCCCAGTTGTAAACATCAGTAGAATTTAAGCTGCTGTAGCCTAATAGCATGAGCTCTCAAAGCTCTGACAGAAGGCATTACCTCATTAATTTTTTTTTGAAACTCTTCTATTTTTTCTTTTCTTTGCACTATTCCTTCATTCAGCATATCATGCTGAGCCTCAATATTTACCAGTTCACTTTCCAGTTTTGATTTTTCCTAGACAGGAAAGAAAAAGATGGTAACTTTACTCAATAGGATGATTAGGATGATCAACTTTCTAGAAATTAAGGGACAGCTCTGTTCCAGGTTAACTGTTTTTTTATCATTAAAAAAATTAAGTATTTTCTTCTCAAATGCCTTTTAGCCACTATTACTGCCAATTTGCATGTAACAATTACAGTTTTAATGAGTGGAAAAGCAAACTAAGTACCACATAAAGTGCACTTGGACTTACAGACTTCTGAAGGTTACTAGATGATAAACCAAGCTTACCAGAAACCCAAGTTTTAAACCACAACAGAAAAAGCCTCATGTAAAGTACTCTGCAACCTTTGTTTTTTGTATTTTATAAATTCCCCAGTTGTAACTGCTGTATGTAAAACTTGAACTGAATTTTAAAAAATATGTAAGGACGTAGCATTACTTGATCAGTATTTCAGTTAAAACAACACAATTATTAAACATGAAAATTATAAAGACTTAATATTATACCATGAGGAGATTAGCAAGATGCTTCTTTTTAATAAGGTCTAATTCACTCTGGGAATATTTAAGACGCGTCTGAGTCCCTTGGCATTGAGCACGCAGCTGCTTCAAGTCAGCCTCCTTCCGTCTGATCCTCATTAAGTCCTGGGAAAGTGGCAGGGTGGGAGAAAAAGCTTTTTAAACAAAAGATGAACTGTTTGAAAATTATTTGTTTTTCAGATGTTAAAGCTAGCCCCACTGACCTAGGCCTCATTCAAGGTAAAGGCTGACAGCACAGGTCATATTCAGTATCAATATCGTAATGGATTTACTTCTACCAAGAAAATATTCACTTGCAGATTAAATTACAACTCCATCCCTCTTAAAAAAAAGCCAACTAAAGGTATGACAAATCATTTCACACTGGCAGATTTTGGTTCATGCCAACATTCCCATGTTTACACAACCATGCTGTCATTTTCATTAAGAGTCTTCAGGTACTCTTAAAATTTTCCTGGAGGGAGCTTGGACCAACAGTGTTATCCTGTATTTCTGTCTGTCAGCTGAGAACCACGGCTAAGAACTGAGATGCAGAGTTCATTGTTAACTAGAAGAGGATGAACAGCTATTATGTCCTGTCTGTATCTTCTAGAAGCTTGGCAAATTATACTTTTAGAAAATCACCTTCCCAGAGGTGAACTAAGTTAGACACAGCATGACTTCTGCAGTTAAGTACTTTTAAGAGACCTACCTTTAACTCATTAATCAAGCTATCTCTTCTTTCTTTCATTTTATTAATTTCTTTCTCATCCCAACATCTAGCTTTAAATCTTAAATCACTTGATCCTCCAGAAATCACTCCAGACTTCAAAAATAAAGTTCCATCAAGAGACACTGTCTGGAAGAAAAAAAGTTATATCCAAAATAAATCTGAAAAAACCCCAGCCAAAATATCCCATGCACTAGTGCCCAAGATATGGTAGCAAAAGATCTAACAACCACATTTGAGTTGGACTCAAATTTTTCTTTTGTCTTCCAAACCTGCTAACATGAGGCATTTGCAGCAAAGAGAAAGTCTGTTCCTTCTTAGGAGTAATCACATTTTGGTATTATTACAGCTGATCAGAAAATAAAATAAATTGTATCATTTCCTTGCATACAGCCCCTTGTGTCTACACTTGCACTTAAAAGGTGTAGAACAGACACCTTTTAAACTTGGGAGAAACAAGCAACATGGTAACAGAGTAAAGGCAAACAGCTTGTTTGGAAAGTGAAAGTGTACATTTTTATAAAGAACATGGGTGTTTTTGTGACTTTATTTCAACTAAAAATGATTTAACACTCACCTGTAACTTAAAGCTCTCTTAATAAAAATTTTAGACCATTTATTAAGTGAATAAAATACTGTCTGCAGCAATAGAGACAGGAATAAGAAGAAAGAACTGCAGGAAGTGACAGAGAAGCTTCCAGTCCTTAACATAATCCATATCTACAACCAAGATATTCTGGCAGATATTTTACAGGATTTTGGAAGAATTTCTTCAAAAGAAATCTTGCAAGATAGAGTCTGCATTTTTAAACCAGACAGTTTTAGAAGCATGAATATCCAACCCTCCTACTGCTCATAACTAGGTCCATACCAACACATATGTGGACACTAAATATCCTTTCATTTGCCTTCTCCTTTTTCCAGGAAACCACTTCAACTTACTATCAGAGGAAAAAACAGCCAAGTGAAGGATCTAGTGATTTGTTTCTGTGGGATTAGACTACAAAGTACCAACTCTGTGTTTATCTGCAATACTCCAGCATGTTTACAGAAGAATTATTTAAGGGCATCAAACACATAACTGCAATGAAAAATGTATGCAACAAACTTTGGCTTCTCACTTTCAACCTCACTGGTCCATCAAATGCAACGTGTTTTGCTTCCTTAACTGTTTCACAGATCAAGGCATTCCCACTCACAAACTGAATCACTTTTTTCAGTGGAGCAAACTGTGTTTGTACAACATCCACCATCATTTTAGCCTCTTTTATCTCCCTTAACTTCTCGTTAATTGGTTTTACCTGCAAAGCAAACAACCAATGTTTAGAATCCATGTTGTTAAAGCAAAGCACGTCCATATCTGAGCAGTCTGGGGCAGGATGTACAGATCAATGCAACAGGGAGCTCAACCACTGCAAGACTAAAAACAGATCTGAGGTTTATTTGCCCTCTACACCACTGTCCTTCAAGCTGCATAACCTACTGCATTGCTGTTTATGATGGCATTAAGATACAACTGTATAACCTGTGCATCAAATCAAAGGACACCAATACATGGAGAATAAACAAGAGAGTTCAAAATGTGTGTGCAGTTGCAGGGCAACCACCTTGCCCAGAGAAGCTGTGGCTGCCCATCCCTGCAAGTGCTCAAGGTCAGGGGGTAGGAGCAACCTGGTCTAGTGGAGGATGCCCTTGCCCATGGCAAGGGTGGAAGTGGATGAGCTTTAAGATCCACTCTAAACCAAACCAGTCTGTGATTCTATGATTTTTGGGGTCAAGGAGACATGGTCCAATAGTTCCTATAGCTGGAGCAGTGCTATGGAGGGATACAGGCTTTTTGGGAAGAATATAGAATAGATTGAAGTATTGAGTTCTTTTCACTTCAGTCTCTACTTGCAAGACTAGCCCCTGGGAATCTAGAACAAGGAAGACATTCTTGAGAGAAGAGGGTCAGGTGAGGCACACTTAAGCAAACTGTATGCATGTAAATGTGTGGGCCCTGGTGTGATGCAGCCAGCAGAGATGAAGGATGCCATTGCAAGGCCACTTTCTATGTACCTTTGAATGATCATGGTACTGAAAGAGGTGCCTAAGGATTAGGGGAAAACAAATGTCACTCAGCATTTGCTGATCACCTCAGCAGGCTGGCAGAGTGGGCCAACAGGAGCCTCATGAAATTCACTTCCCAAGTCCTGTGCCTTAAAACTTCAGCTCATTCTAGTTAACTAAAATGAGGCAGTATCAAGACTTCCAAATGTATTAGCTTGCTGATGACAGGAGAAGGAAAAACATACTTACATCAAGGTAATCCAAAGCAAGAAAAGTTTCAGGCTCAGCTCGTTCTTGTTTTAGGAACCGAATGCAATCTCTTGCTACTTTTTCAGTGGCAACAACAATAGCAGTCATGTATTTGCTGAATACCTTGGTAACAGCAAGCTGGTATTTTTTATGAATAGGATGACACAAGTCAAGCAATCTTCCAAACTGAAGATTAAAATACAGAGAAATATTAATACTTTAAATATCAAAAATGCTTTTGCATTCAAGATATATTTTCCTCTTACTGCTTTAGTATTATGTATCTACCAGCTGCACTCTGTCACAACAGCTGCACATCAGAAAAAAACAGAAATCACAGCAGTCATCAACCCAACTTATGAAGTATGGCTTCAGAATCTGAAAGGATCTCTTTTTCTCTAAGGTTACAGGTACATATCAATGTTTTGTTGACATTTTCTTTCATACACTTCTAGAAGTGTGACAGAGTGAAAAAGTTAGCTAAGCATGATTTTTGGAGAGTAAAAATGTATCTAACACTAAGCAAGGTCTTGAAATGACAATAACATCTTAAATAAATAGACCTGTTACCTGCAAAATGACAGCAAGAGGAATCATTCCAGTTTCAACCCAAAAATGAAGAAACATGAAAAGAATAAAAACTACTTTTCTTCTACTGCATAGTCTAAACAATCAAGCCTCTTTTGCCATGCGTTGAAGTAACACCTCTAGAGAGAAAATTAATTATAGTTCCTTGATGTTCATGCTCCCTAAAGACTTTTATTTATTTTCTGTAATTATAGGCAGAGCTGACTTTCTCTGAATGACCAAACCTACTGATGCACATTCTGAACATTATTACCTGTGAATTCATGCAAAAACAATTTTCCTGCTTCTTGACATGTAGCTACTCATCTCTTCTTGCATATCTATGGTCTTGTTCTTATCATATTTAGTACCTGCAGTGCTCACCCACCATTATAAGCAAGTTTTAACAGAACAGAAGCTGTAAGATGCATGTAGAAACAGAACATTTAGAAGTTGTCTGTCATTTTTGCCCATGAAGTCCAGAAGGTCAATATACAGATTTCCTTCAGTTCTGCCAGCAGACCAGAAGAAAAAATATATCTCAACCCTTTTTTCCTAAAACTGTCATTTAGGTTGTGCTCACTCATCTGCAATTAGTACACCTGAGCATTAAGGAGCAGTTCAGAAACAACTGTGCTGCCTCGGTATGCTGGTGTCAGGAAAACTACTGCAGGAACAAGGGTGACAGAAGCAGGCAGCACCAAGCCTTCCTGTAACAGGATAATTTATGCAATAAATTTGACTTCTCATTTCTGTGGGAAGCCATCCCATCTCTATGTACTCTTGAATTTGCAGTTCCCACAGGAAAATCACACAATATTCCTCAACACAAACCTTCCCTAAGCCAATAAAGCATCACCATCTGATCCAGTTCTTTTCAAACAGGGATATAAAAGAAAGAGTGAGCAAGAAGAGATAAGCCAATCAAGCTTTGGATTTTTTGCACCACCTTGCTAACTTGGATAAAAAATTCTGAAGAGCAGCTGAAAAGCAAATTTCCTACTCCCTGGAGAAAACAACAGGATCAGATGCTTGCCGTATTCTGAGGAGGTTTTTGCAGAAGACTGAGAAGCAAAAAAACAACTGAAAACACTTTAACTTTTATGTTCTAAAGGCAACACTGCAAAGATGAGTAAACAGTAAAAAACACACAAAAAAAAGAAAAAAAGATTGCCAAGTTGCACATCTCAAATGACTGTGTATATCAACAGTTATCAATTTCACTGAGTTGTACACAGATGCCAACTATTTGATTATATGTATTTAAAATTTTCTATTTGAAATGCCTTTCAGTGTTGGAATATATATTTTAAATGTCACTAAAATATGTAAAGATGCTTAATAAACCAGTTAATGTATGCTAACAATTCAGAACCAATGGACAAAACCCTTAATGGCATTATGAAGCGTAATTTACGGAAAATATGTAAAATATCCTAACTTATAAGCAAAGACAGACCATTTGATAATATAAAAATTGTCTTTCAGAAGCAGCATTTGTTCTGGAATAAGTGGTCTCATAGTTAAACTTCTCATTCATTTGTTCAAAATAACAAAGTCAAAAAGAAGGCCAGAAGAAAACAAAACCGAATAAAGAAAAAATTAGTTTTTAAAAAAATAATAAATAATCAAAATTACTATTTGATGCAATAGTAATTCCTTTATTTTTGGAACCTGTGAAAACGAATGACAGTATATGCTATAATTCTTCCAGTAATACTATACACTCAAGCAAGAACAAGATTCAAAAAGATATTCCAGACTGTCCAATTGACTTCAGCTGCTTACTCAGTCTGCTGCAGAACCTTTAACTCTAAAAGAAAGCATTTAAATGAGGCCGTGCCATTACCACAGAATCCGGATAGAGCCTTTTTAGACTTTCCAGGATCTCTGCCCTCATCTGCTCACGCCTTCCCTCATGGTAATCAATTTTGGCATTCTGCAGCTCACCAACTACTTTGTTCAAGTCTTCGTTCACTTCAGCCATTCGTATGGTTGCATTCTCAATTTCCTTAGCCAGCACTTCCTCCTGCTGTTTTTTTTCTGTTAGTGATCCACTTTGAACAGAAGCAAACATAAAAAGCAATTCACAATTTCATTTATACACTTTCAATATAAATTGAGGTCATTCTGCAATCACCTAACTTCACAAGCAGTAAATATCAGGCAGAAGACAAGACCTAGGATGTAAATAAATGTGCTTTCTAGAGCAGCACAGCTACAAAGCTCTCCTGTTTTCTTGCTCAGAATTTGTCCAATAATAGTCCCATACCCACAGTAATATAACTTGTGAGAAAATAGAATTATAGAACTGATTCAAACAAAATATGGATTAGTCATCATACTTCTTTATTTTGACAGCCAAAGTGGCTGAAATATTAAACAAAATTAGTAAGAAATCTAGTTCTAATTAAAATTTCAAAGAAAATAATTAGAAGGAAGTAGAAACCTGCTATGTTTTGAAAATTATTAATGCCCAAGAAATCCAGTTAGCTTTTAACTTTTTTACACATACATGCATATTTTAGCATATTCTTCCAACTTCTCTATGCGTTTTTCATGCTCTTCTACCTGTTCCACAGTCTGTTTAATGGTTTCCTATGCAGTCACAAACAGAATGTGTTAAAAATTAAATCAGAGCAAAATGACAGTTTTAAGATATACAGCTCTACATTAAGAAAAAGTACTGAGATGGATCTTTTGTTCTTTACTGCTATTTCATGGTGACGTAACAGCACCTCTTTTGCAACAATAAGCTACACCTGAACAAATAACAGGGAAATTATTATACCAAGGCCATTATGAGATTTTCCATGTCCACCTACAATTTAGGGAAAGCCTCTTCAGCACAGAGAATCATGACATAACAAATAAAAAAAACTTTAAGCAAAGCAGCAGGAAATTATAGGTCTTGAAACAAAGAGGTGCTACTCTCGGCCCTCCATCAATAACTTTTTCCAAAGAAGTTGATACAGTTTCTAAACTGACACAAAACATTGTAGTTAAAAAAAACCCACCAATGGTAAAACAAGAATTTTCAATTACTCAAATTATTTGAAACAAATTAACTGAAGCAAGTGGAGAGGAAAAAAAAAAATACTGCTACCTACACAGTTTATTAAGCCTTAATTTAACCCCTGAACTCCTTGTGACCTTTTAAATAGTTCTAGGGATGGAGAGTTAACTTGCACCCACTACAATGTTTGCATATACATATTTCATGCACTCTTAAGTAATCCTTATTCTTTTCTCAACAACACAATGGGACTTGCTCAGTTTTAGAACTACAGGCATTGGAATTTATTTCACTTCTAGATACTAACGATATTTTCCTGGTAACTAGTAATTCAGAAAGAAATTGTATTTTATGAAGAAAAAATGGACGTACAAATATTAGCTTAGCTATTATGGTAAAGATAACTTTATATCCTCATAAACATGGAGTAAAATACAGACTTTTCCACAGAAGCAAGCTTATATGCTCAAGAATGAGATGTTTGGAGCTCTATCACTTGCATCACTTGTATGATGCATTTTAAAGTTTTCTGAACAACAGTCTCCCTCAACCTTGACTCTGTAACTAAATGCTCAAGAAATAAATGCATGTTACCTCTCTTAACTTCTGAGAGATGACAAAAATGCAAGTTAGCAGAGTTAAAAAAAAATACAGCCAGAAAACCCAAAACACCTAACAGGACAAGGTTTCCAGCAAAACCCAAATCCTCAGTGTGGGCCCACGCAAACCATTTCTGAACAAATTTAGAGGCAATTTTGCTAAACCTGCTGCAACATGGAAACTGAGTTAACACTTCCAATGTACTTCTGTTCTGCTGAGGATTTGATTACATCAAAGCACTGAACATGTTTATATACAATTATACCCGAGAGAATGGCAGAGAGACATTCTTCTCCTAAAAAACTAATTCTAGTTTGATCCAAATACCTCAATTTCATTTTTCTTCCTGCGATTAAGTTTCAGCCTTTCTTGATCTCCTTTATCCTCCCAACGAAGTTTTTCTAGCTGCTGGGCTAGTGTAGCTACTTTCTTTCTTGCCATTTCCTTTAGCTCTTTGTACCGCTCCAACTGGACAAAAAGAAACAAAAGAATTCACTCCTTGGAAAGCTAGAAAACTCACCTTATTACACCCCTAAGTAACTTTAGCTACCTAAATTTTATAAAAACTACCCAATTCTCCAGAAGACTCTTGTAGCTCCTGATTGCTTTTTAACAACCTGATTGTTTTTACATAAAGTTTCAATTCAAAGCTTACACCTAACAGTTCTCACCTACAGTTGTTTTTTATCTCTTTTTATTACTCTTATTGTTCAGGGAAGCTTATAGTACTTCCCATTCAATCTGAAGATTAACACTATGTTTTTGTATAGCCCAAAATTAGTGCAGTATTTTCAGCATTCTCATGTTATTAAAAAACTTCATATAGTAATTGATATATGAATATTTTAAACAAATCTGCTGAGTGATGACTAACTGACCAATGCAGTGCAGGAAGATTCACAAACTAAGGTAGCAACCCTGCAGGCTCTCCATTAATTGATCAGAAATTATTTTAAAGAGAAGACAGTGGAAAAAAGCTATCACATAGTTTTGCAAACATTTGTGGCCATATGGTTGCAAAGAAAAATTCTTTGCAAGTGAATTTACTATCAAGGGGTACAGCCCTTTCCTTCTCAAAGGAGTGACCCCAGTTACAGACCCAGAGAAGATGGTATGTATACTAGCAGGGCTTCATTGGTTCCCCTAATTGATATCTCAGATGAAAAGCCAGTTCTCAAAAATCACCCACCCTGAGGCCCTGACAAAGGTTTTCTGTCCTACCCTCCCACAGTGTGCCATGCCTAAATAAAACTTAGAATTCTGGTTTTATTTACGTTCAAGGGCGAAAAGATCACTAAAAATCACAGGTAATTGGTGAAATAACAGTTTCTGTGTAATCAGGAGTATTTTTGGAGTTTTCTCCAAAAATTTGTTTCTAGTGAATGTTTCTAGTAACAGTACTTTTGGGCCTCCTGGTTTACCTGACTTTCTCCCAGCTCAATATCTGCTGCTCTCTCTATTCTCTCTTCTTCAATTTTCTCCTCAAACGCTCTCCATGCCTTCTCGATATCATTCAATTCCATCTCTAGTTCTTTTATGTTCTGCTTTTCCTTATCACAGGCTTTCTCCTTGTCCCTTAGAGATTTTTTAGACATTTCTACTTTCTTGATTTGGTAGGATGTGTTTTCCTTTGCTTTTATATAGAGGGGTCTCTGCTGAATGAGTGATGCCTCCAGAGTCCTAAAAAACAAAACCAGAAACAAGCCCAAAACAACCAACCCCAGCCAAACATCACAAGACAGCCAAAACTGCAAAGCCACAGGAAAAGGGGAGAGAAGACAGAAAAGTCACTCCCTCCCCCTTGCTGCCCACACATGCAAACAATCAGTTTTAAACTGTAAGGTCAGGGCTTACACTGTGGGTATGTCCACAGAGGACTTTTTTTTTAATATCCTGTGAAAACAGTAATATAATAATAAAATAACAATACTGTGAAAACAGTAATTTCAGAAGTCAAACATGACCTCCTAAAATTGAATAGCAAACAAGTATTTATATAATGAAATATATAACTAGGCATGGTATAGGAGTCTGCATTTTACTTCAGTCAATTGCTAGGAACTGACTTCCACAGCACTGGACTGTCAACCAAATTTTTACCAGGCAATGCACACCTGCCAAGCAACTCCCAATGCTTTATTCAACTATCACAATCTCATTGGAAAACCTACTTCATTTCTTTTTCCATATGCTGTTGGTCCCTGTTTAGTATCCCAAACATTTTTTTCTTGACTTTAAATGAATCTTCTGCTGTAGAAAGAGCCTCTTTCTTGATATGGGCCTCCATATTCTTTTCATCCAAATTGCTTTTCAGAAAGCTAATTTGTTTTTCATTGTGATAAAGCTGAAAAAGCTGCAGCTGTATCCTTTCTTCATCCAGTTCCTTGAGTAACATCTGGTAATGCTCTGCCTACCAACATTAAAATTCAATTTGTAGTTTATAAAAACTGTTTTCCATGATTAGTCTAATTTCAAGGCCAAAGTGATGTAAGATGGTGTACTCTAATTCCAGTAATGGTCACTAATCATAAAACTCAAATATTGAAGTGGATACTTTAATTAATTACACTGGCAAGCCTATACTTACTTTTATTTAGGTTACATGTATCCCTTTACCTTTTCAAAAGATACTAAATTATTATATAGTATTCCATACTGAAAAAACCACTAGACAAAACCAGAAAAAGTCTGTGGGTTTGTTTTGTTGTGCTTTTATAAACACTACTGAAGTTCACAAGAGATGCAAAAATCTGGCAACTCAGCATGAAAAAACTGAGTAACTTTAAGCTACCTCCTCTTTTTCTATCCTTGCTTGTTTGCGTTCCACTGCCACACTTTTTTTCCTGTTATAATTAAACTGTGCATCCTCTTCTGCTTGCTGCATTTTCTTCTTCTTTTGTTCATAGTCTTCAGCATATTCCCATGAGTTACTAATTTGTTCAAAAAGTTGAGTTCTCTCCTTCGGCTTCTTCATTGCAATTGACTCTACTGTTCCCTAAACCAAAATTGAAAATAAATTATGCAACACCACATTAATATATATTTATACCAATAAATAAATTTATATATAAATAATTTACGTAGATCATTCTGATGCCTTATGAGTTTAGGAGCATATAGTACAGATTGACCTCTGTATTTATCTACTGTCAACACAGCTGGTGGAAATGCATCTAGATCTGCATCAAGGAAAAATTTTGTACAAAAATGAGGATCACCTAGCCACTCAGATTTCTATAGCTGTTTCTGTGAAAGGGAAAAATCCATTCTTCCTTCGGAATTTTTGTCAGCAACTCTAAGTAAGATGATTTTGTATAATGTATTATTCATCAAAAGCTTAAGGCCTGTGTCATTAAATTCTTGGAAACTAATAGCTGAATAGAATTTTCAACCCCTCAATCTTAAAAAAAATCCTTTACATTTTCATGTGTCTTTACTAACAAGAGTATTTTAAGATGAAACTACTTCTTCCTAGCACTCCTGCAATTAAATACACTAAGAATTTATACAGACCCATACTTTTCCATATATTGTAATAACAAAAGCACTCAACTTCTTCCAGATTAGCCTCTTTCTTACTAGTGTATGCATTTATACCCAAACCCAATTAAGTGTATTTTGTAGCCTTGTAGTTCTTGGTAAGGTCAATAAAAAGTATGTTGCCTTGTAGCTGGCTAAGGGTGCTCTCATTTCTAGACAATATTTAACTGTGTATTCTATGAAATAACCTAAGAAGCTTTTGTTTTCTTTTGAAAGTACCTCGAATGCTCACCTGAAAAATAAGGCAATTCCTGGCCTTGACAAGAATGCCTATTTTCTCAAGCTCAGATATGTATGCAGATCGGCTGACAAGCTTATCATTGAAAAGATACTCAGAACAACTACCTAAAGGAGGAAAGGAAAAAAAAAATACTACATGGCTACAACAAAAAACTCCACTGGAAAAAAAGTTAAACTAGTGGAATAATTTAGCTGAGCTATTTTCTTAAAAAGACAATAGATTTCAATCACTCCTTTATTCCTTTCAGTAATTTATTTTTTTTTGTTTAAAAACTCTAGTTTCCAATTTTAGTACTTTCAAAAGGAACTGACACCTGCACAAGGTGTCAGACCCCATTTCTTAGAGGCTACCTACAGACCCCAAGGAAACATCTAGAGACAGATACAGAGCAAAGAACATAGAATAACTTGTTTCTTTTTTTAACTAATTAACCCAAATATATTTTTTCATTTATATCACTATCTGAAGGACTACACTAATCTGCCCAACTACAAACTGATATTGGGCATCTGAAATTCCAAGTTGGGTATTTTTAGTCTCCATTTCTTTATACACCAGACAATAGACAGCACATGCAGCAGAATCCACTACCTACCACGGATAACTCTGGAAAACGTTTTTTCTTCCCCATCTTCCTCACAATACACCATCTTCACACTAGCTGTAGAAGACACAGGCTGCCCAACATGAGCTCCGTGAATAAGTTCTCGAACACTTTTAACTCGCAGATTTGCTGTTTTTTCACACATCACAAAGCTAACAGCATCCATTATGTTAGATTTTCCTTAAAAATTAAAAAAAAGTAATTTTTGACAACATGAATGGAAGCATTTTATTAAGGATTAAAGAATCTGGAAAATTGCCAAATTCTTAAAAAATTTATTTCTAATTAATTATTTTTTTATTCTTTTAGGAAGAAATTCTTCTCTCTGAGGGTGAACATAGTGGCACAGGTTGCTCAAAGGAGTGGATTACCCACTCCTGGAACTGTCCAAGGCCAAGCTGGATGGTGCTTGGAACAACCTGGAAGGCATGACAGGGGGGTTGGAACTAGATAAGATATGAGCTTCATTCCCACTGAAACCATTCCAGGATTTTGGGATTTTATTGAGGAAAAGCTGTTGCACATTTTAAAGATGTAACAACACACTGGCAGCAGAAAATAAAGCCTGTCTGTAGTAAAAACTATGACAAAACTGATTAATTTTTCCAGCCTTGTTGGAGAAATCTTTCGGTTTTTACACAGGTTTCTCTAGAGGAGAGTGTGCACATCACCCTCCTTCCTTGGCAATGTGCTTTTTGGAGTGAAGTGAGGGAGGTTTACTGCATCAGCACTCCCAACTTTTCCACTGCTACTCCACTCTCCTGAAGAATATTAGCACTTGCTTAAATCCATTCACCACAGCAACAAAGCTATCTGGTCATAGTTCTTTGACAAAAGCCTTCCTAATGGAATCCTCTTTTTGTTTTATCCCTTTAGTGTTGAGCATTTCTGCTGACAACTTAATTATTTTCAGTCTTCAACCTTGCTACTTTGACAATATTTTAACTTAGTCTCCAAAGTATCAAAAAAGCAATAACACTAGGAGGAAAACAGAGAAATAAAAATACTCAATTCAGGGATTATGTAATATTCACACCTTTTATTCTCCTGGATTCATGTATAAAATGTATCCAGATTTAACTGAAAGACCACCTGGAAAAAGTGTCATAGTTTTGAGACTTGACAATGTGGAACAGCAGGGATAAGATGACAAAGAACATGAAACTAAATATTTTCAACTTACGTTCATAGATCTTACTTCAATCAGGTAAGTGAGGAAACTACAGGGCCTAAAATCTGAATTATACACTAAACCATTAACAGACTGGGGAAAGAAAAGTGAAATGCTAAATCCATCCTCATTGCTCTGTCATGACAGCCCCCACCTCCTGTCACTTTGATAAACAGACATAAAATCCCTTTTGTTGAATGGTGCTTTCTGAAGCAGAGATCAAACGTTGGGAAGTTCCCGCACCTTGGGATCACCACGCGGCGGCACCTTCAAAGCCGGGCCGGTGCGAGCCCCTCACGGCAGCCGCCATTTTGCAGAGCTTCCCGGAGGAAGCGCAGCAAAACCTTCACAGACTCCCCTCAAGAAGCAGGTTTCCAGATACAACCCGCAGTGTTAAAACCATCTTTATGTGATCCTGCCCTTCCATCTTGTAAAAAATACTTTCAGCTAAGAATTACAGCGCAGGTGCTTCCTATGCTTTATTTATACTGCCACACCTCCAGGTGCACATGATGAGATTTTCAGCGTGTCCGTGAGGCTGAATTCCACCAAAATGAGCCCTGAATGTTGACAGCTCATGGAGCAGCTGCCCCCTACCCGCACACCCACCCACAATACCTGATCCATTGGGCCCGATGATGCAGTTGAACCTCATGAAGGGTCCGATAACCTGCTGCCCCCTCCACGACTTGAAGTCCTTCACCACCAGCAGCTTCAGGTAACCCATCCCCGCGGGGAGCTGGGGCCAGGAGCTCCTGAGCTCCGCACCTCAACCCCCTCAACAACGACACCTCACCCGTCAGTTTACCGACAGAAAAACAACCCTAGCCCTCTCCCACGATTCTATCGCCTCAAATGGACGGGCGGCCCCGCCCCGCGCCGCCCTCACAGCCTGCGCTCCTCGTGCAGCGGCTCCGCCCCGCGGGGCCGCTCGGGAGTCGCCGCTCCCGTTCCCCTCGCGACGGGCCGCCCTGTGTCCCGGCTGCCAGCGCCGCCGTCCTGCTGTTCCCATCGCGACAAGCCGCCCTGTGTCCCGGCTGGCCAGCGCCGCTCCCGTTCCCATCGCGACACGCCGCCTTGTGTCCCGGCTGGCCAGCGCCGCTGCACCCGGCTGCCGCTCTCACTCCAGCCCCGCCGTCGCGCTGTTCCCTGCGGCGCCATGAGCGGGCTGGGGCCGCAGCGGGAGCTGGAGGAGGCCGCTGCCCTGGAGCGCCGGCGGCGGCGGGAGCTGCTGCGGCGGGGCCGCATCTTCAACCCGCGGATCCGCACTATCGGGGTGAGGGCGGGCAGGACGGGAGGGAAGGCGCCGTGTCCCCCCGGATTCCCAGGAGTTCTGAAGAGAGCGGGGGTGGCGGGGGAGACCCCCAGTGCGGGGCAGGGAGGGAAGGGACGGCTGAGCTGGTGTGAGCCGCTGCCCCCGTGCCCCCTCCGCAGGTGTGTGTGAGGGGCAGCCAGCAGCAAGGGAGAGCCCAGATGCAACTTTCAGAGTCGCGTTTAAAGTCATTAGTGAAAGAAATAATAGAATATTTAGGGTTGGAAGGGAGCTCTGAAGATCATCCGCTCCAACCCCCCAGCCACGGCAGGGTCACCCAAAGCGAACGTGCCCGGGTGGGTTTGGAATATCTTCAGGGGGAAAGACTCCATGACCTCCCTGGGCAGCTGTTCAGTGCTCTGCCACCCTCGAGAAAGAGGTTATTTCTCCTGTTGAGGCAAAACTTGCTGTATTTTACTTTATGGCCATTGCTTCTTGTGTGTGCCTGTGCCCCACTGCTCTGGATTCAGGGGCCAGGTGTCATTGCCCCCTGACAGCAGAGAGATCAAGCCCTGTGTTGTATCTCTGTGCAGTAGTACTTGGATGGAAGCTAAGGGCTTCCAGAGTCAGTTCATGTAATGTGGCTGAGGCAAGTAATTATTTTTAACCTCTCTGCTTTGTGATACTGCCCTTTTCTGTCTGGACCTCGCTAGAATTGATGCTGTGGGAGATTTAGTGCTGCAAGTGTCCTGCAATTAGTCCACATTTTGTATCAGATGAAATAGGACAAATCCATCCGTGTTTATATATAATTGTTATTAATATAATTGTAATTGATTGTTAATATAATCAGTTCCCACTTACTGAACCTGACAGGTGTATGTGTCCACCTGGTACAGCATCCCAGCACACAGCAACAGTGTACCTAAGTACCCAACAATGTACTTCAGTGGAAGGAGCTAATAACATTTTTTAGCAGTTGTGGTAGGGGTTAAGATACTTGAAATTTCTTAGTCAGAGACTCATACTTTCTCTATAAAGTGGCTTTTCTGGAGCCTTAAAAATGAACAGCAAACCATAAATTCTCCGTTAATGAAATAGGTGACAACTAACATATCCTGGTGTGTTTTATTGAGCTGTACTGGAGTACACCATCTGAAGGTTTTACTCAAATACTTTTGTAAAATTGACTTGTTTGGTAGAACTGACTCAGGCAGGTTTTGATAGATCTGTTTACATTAGACAAACATCTAAAATGAAAGAGATTTCATCTGGAGAATTTTGATTGACAGCTTATTTTGCTTTAACATCATTCAATTTACCTGAAAAATGATGCTGACAGAAGGGGCTGTTCTTATGGTTTGAAGTTAGACCAGCTTTGAACCATAAAGAGCCAGGAAATCCTACAGAGCTCTTCTGTATCAGTATTTCTGTGTGGTTTTATGATTCATTGCTTCAGTTCTCTGACCAGTTTACCTGAGTGGCAGTCAATTTCAAGCTGAGAAAATTTAAAAATCAAGACAATATTTGACTTAGAAACCAGAAATCCTAAAGCAGGGTTTGAATATTTTAAAAACATGGAGGTAATATACTGGAAAGCAGAATGGGAACCCAGATTTTCTATTTTTTCCTTGATTATTACTAGTTTTATTATTACTGTGACTTCTGTTTTGTCATCTGGGTAATGGAAACATAAGATAATGCCCTCTTTACTTACAGTTTGAAGAATCTATCCTCAGTAAACCACTGATTTTTCTAGAGTTCAGATGAGTAATCCAAATGAAATACTACTTTCAATTTACATGTAAACTTTATACATAAATAGAACAAGTTTAGAAATTAGCTGCCTCAAACTGTTCATAAATTTCTTATTTAAATGCTTAAAAATGAAACCTGTAGTTTTATGTGACTGGGAATGTTGGTTTTAGGGATGTTTTTGTGTAGAGTGAAGGAGTTTTCAAGAGGTCAGAGCCAGTAGTGTAACACAAGTCGATTCACTGACCTACCTCTATTATTGCCAGAATGCCAAGAACTTGTATTGAATTTCTCTTAACAGTATTTGCTGTAGTTATATTGTCAGCTTGGCTTTCCCAATGAGAGCTGATATTTAGAGTCCGTTGTTTTTGGAGGATAGAATTCTTGATGGTTTCAGCCCTGCTTACAAACTTACCTCTTTGCTTGATGGCTCTTGTCCGTTGTCCTTTACAGCACTAACCCTGTCTATTTTCAGCCATGACCTGTTTCTGTTTTCATCTGAATAGGTTTTAGACAAAGGCTATTAAAATTGTTTGCCAGATTCTTGAAGACATTAAGTGATTTGTCAGTTAAAAAAAAAAAGAAGTAAAATCCATGTTTCTGCCTGTTAATTTGCCACAATCTGCCAACAAATGTGGGGCCACATTCTTTTGCCCAAAATGGAGGTGTCTGCTCCCATTTGATGTTGTGGCCTCTATTATCCTTTGCTCAGGTCCCACTTGCCATGGATGTGGATGTTCTGTACCATATCTGTCAGCTCATCACAGATTGTGTATCCTGTAGTGTGTTTTGGCAACCATGTGAATCTCTCTGATAAGACTGGAAACATTTCCATTCCTTCCTTATACTGAACTCTTTGTATTTTTTTCAATATGAACTATTGCAACTTCTTGTCATCTTTACTGTATAAATGAAAGCAGAACAATAAAATGGCCAGCTGTAATGGGAAAAAACATATTCTATGTAATGCAACTGAAAATATAGCTCTATGTATCATGTAAATGTATTTTCATCTGATCAGGTGCAAGAACATACCTAGCATTATTAAAACAAAGCAAACTAACAAGAATATTTATGTTTCTGGATTTTGTTTTGCCTACATTAGTAATGTGTATATATTCTGTTGCTAGCTAGTGGGATTATATCTTGTGCAACTGTGAGTCAATGTAGCTTGACAATACCTGTTTTAATTGTTCAAACACAGTATCTCCTAAAGAGCTGCTTTGTTTTTTCATTTTAATAGATTGATAAAGATGCATTGGATGCACAGGTCAAGGAGAGGAAAATTCAAGAAGCAGCTGAAAAAGCAGAACATGAGAGATTTGGTATATTCCTAGATACTGTGATATTTCTGTGAATAGTTAAATGTTTTAATCCCTTTCTGGCTTTCTTTTATCCCTTCATATATTCTCTAAATTCAGTCATCCAATTTATGTCCTATTTATTTTCATGCATCTACATTGGCACAGTGTGTATTCTCCTTGTTATCTTAAGATTTATATTGTCATGATTAAGCTGGAATACATTGCCTAATAGGCCAGAATTGTCAGTGTTTTCTTTTAAAAGGTATTGAGGAATAGCATCATTTAAAAACCTGAATATGCAGCAGGATTAAAAAAAAATTTATTTCCTTACCACTGTCCTGTTCAGTATGGTGGTGGCTAATCTGTTTAGTTGTTTAGTGTTTTAGTCTTCTGTCTGGCCATTCTTCCCTAGAATATATAGATTCTGTGGAAGCCTCTCTAGATTGTTATTGCTGGAAACATGGGTCATGTACAGTAAGGTGATAAGAGGAGCCCTTGCTGAGTCAGAACTTGCAGCCACACAAATATTTCGTGCTGTGCCCTGACCTCAAACCCTTTGTGGCCTTCTGTGCTGTGCCATCAGATGAAAGGGTCCCACAGCCTGAGCTCTCTGTGTGCCTCAAGAGGAGCTAAAATGGAGCTGCCACTTCCAGCTGCTTGGGATTTTCCTGGCTGGAAAATGCCCCTGTCAGGGTGTGACTCCTGGGAAACTACCAGCAGCAATGTGGAGTCTGGCAAAAGAGGAAATGATCTTTTCTAGCAAATTATTTTAAATAACTAAAATGGCTAGTTGGGTGGGAGTTTTGTTGTTTGTTTTTCTTAAAAATGCTGGAATTTATTTAGTTCCAATTAAATGGGCAGGAGCTCTTAAGCTGTTCAAAACTTAATGCCAGCCAATGATTTTAGTGCTATAGTTAGAAAACTCATTGGAACTGGGGAAGAGCTACCTATATTCCTTTCAGTTGCTGCCCAATTTTGGTTTGTTTCCTGGCAAGTAACAATGTAATTCATCTGTAGCTGTAAACTAAGAGTAAATGGGAACAACTGGTTTACTGTCCATTTCTTGTGTAGCAGGTTTTCACCAAACAAAACTTCCTAGTTCTAGTACTTATAATTGTATTTGTTTCACATGCACGTATTTCATTGTAACATTAATAAAATAATTTATACCTAAAAAGCTGAAAATATTTCATAAGTAAATATTACTAACATTAGAGTGTTTGGTGGGCTGGTACTTATGGATCAAATACTCTCCTAAGGCATAACAGTTTGAAGACTTATATTCTGTGTATTTATCTGGAAAATTTTGTTTTCACCTTACGTGTGCACTCCAATGACTCATGCACCTCCAAGAGTTGTGGTTTCATTGTGTTCATTTTTGTCTAGCTCATGACATGAAGAAAAATGACAAGCTCATGTGTCTGCTAGAAGAACGCCAGAAAAATGAAATCAAAGACATGAACAGGGCTCTAACTGAATTTCATAAGAATTTTCAGAAGCCGGAAACAAGGCGTGAATTTGACCTGAATGATCCACAAGCCCTAAAGAAAGACAGACCTGCTCGAGTTTCAGATGATGATCCTCGGTGCACCATATCTGGCATGCAGAAGTTTATGGGTGAAGACTTAAACTATGATCAGAGGATGAAGTTTCAGAAGGAGCAGTTGAGGGAGTGGTCTCTTCAGCAACAGAAAGACTCAAAAAATGCATTAGCCGACCAAAAATTGGCAGGTAACAAAAAAGATAATGTAGTTTTAATCTTCTTTGTCTGAAGTTGTGGTGTATCTGATGAAAATATGGTATTGTATGTTTAACTTAGAAGTACTAGACCAGTTAGAAATACTAGACCAGTTTTTACTTTATAAGCTTTAATGTATTCACTGTTTCTCTTAGGAAGTTTCTATTTCATAACATGTGATTGTAATATCTCCCAGGTTTCATTTCTGGTTTGTGCCTCCAGTTTGTATCTTCATTAGGCCAAACTGTCCAATCCCTACTGTCCTAGAGCAGAAAAAATAATACTGATTTTTCTTTCCCAGCTTGTCATGAAACATTACTTTCTGCAGTACTTAACATACTTCTTTCATTTTATCACTAAATGTTTAGACAAGATAGGTTTCATATTAAACTGATTTATGAGTCACCTGAAATCCCAAGATGGACAGCTTTGATGGTAGGATTTGGAAATAGTTAGCCTGCTGTATCTGTAGCTCCCCCCTGTCTCTTCCCCTGGCTAACTCATATGGCACACCATGTCCATGAATATTGACTATGTTTTATTGTAATCTAATTTAGATGATCTTTATGACAAGTTTAGGATTGAACTTGACCGAAAGATTATGGAAGAACAGAGAAAAGAAGAGGAAAGCAGGCGTGCTGTTTGTACAGCTACTAAAAATTTCAATAGAATCCAGGTAAATTATTACTAAGTTGGTTTGTTGTTTTTTAGAAAATGTGGAGACAGAGAAGGAAAATAAGATGGACAAAATCAGAATAAGTAGTGATGTTTTCAATGGGGGTTTCTTATCACCCGACTTCCAAGGCTGCTTCAGCTTGGAACAAGATAAATTTTATGCACTTTGCCAAGTGAACAATCGATCCAAGGATTTAGATGTCTTCTATCCAGTTAGCCTCTGCCAAAATTGTCCCTCCTGGTTCTCAGCTTGACTGGTGGGCAGAAACAGCTCCCCAGTCATTCAGAGGCTTTGAGCTGGTAAACTGGGGTGTGGCAAAAGCCTCCCATGCTTCTTTCTGGGTTTACATCAGACCTCCCATACTCTTATTGTGTCTGTCATGCTCTAGTTCTTCATCTTCCTGCAGAGGGTTTTCTTCTCTTCAGCTTCTACATACAGCCCAAAGGGTTACATGGATGCTATTAGCTTAAACTATATTTGTTGTGACTTAGGTTTAAATGTTTTTATCACATCAAAATAAAACACATTAGAATTACCTACATTAAGTATGGTATTTTTTGGTTTAGCTGTATAAGCATGCAAGTCTTTAATGTTGCTTGAGCCTTTTGAGGGGCATTTGTCATATAATTTGTTTTTAGACAGCCCAAGTTAATTGAGAATCAGTTGCTTTTGACAGCTGTATGCATGTTGGAAAGACACCTGTTATGATGTGTTGACATTTTTTCATCCCTTAGTTCATATTTTTCTTGGACAAAAAACATCACTTCTGTCTTTCCATTGAATTTAGGCTGCTGAAGTAGATCATAAAAATGAATTGGAAAAGGCTCAAAAAATAAAAGATGACATGGATGAAATTACCTGCCTCCTTCGAGGAGACTTCCTTTCTGAAAACCCTGACCAAGCATTCAGTCCCTGGAGTAAACATAATGTGCTGGTGAATCGATGGAAGGGAATGAATCAGGAGCAGCGGATGGCAATTCGTGAATTTCAGAAGGAGCAAGCTCTGGAGAAACAGGTATTTAAGCTCACATGCATTTTCATGCATTGTTTGTTTTCTTGGTTAATAATACTATAGACAATGTTTGTAGAATAAAAAAAAAACCACATTGTTTGCCCTGACATGCCAGTTTGAGACTGTGTTTTCCATTGATCTGCATTTTACCCAAACTTTAATCAGTCTAACTGAACATAATACCTCTGAAGCACCTGGGAGATGTCATGGGCTGGAGCCCTGGAGTTGGACTGGGAGGAAGGTTGCTGAGGACCCCAGGTCCAAGGGGATCTCAGGGCATGGTCCATGATGGTCCAGCTGAGCAGCAAAGTCCTGCCCAGCCTAAGACCCAGGCTTCTTGGTGCAATTCAGGACCTGAGAGTGCACAAGCTGCCTGCAAGAAGTGAGCTGCTCTGTAGGGGAAGAAGATCCAGGAGCTGAAGGTGAAAGCAGGGCAGGCCAAAGCATTCTCATGCTCATGGGTGCCCAAGCAAGGCAAATAGAGCAGGTCCAGTGAGCTAATGCATGTTTCAGAGGCCTAAAAGTTCATGAGTGTAAGAATGTGATGGAGTTTCATTTCTACCATTTCACACCACTATGAGCCATGCTATAAAATGAAATTTCAATGGTAATGGTTGATGCTCTAGAAGTGTATAGAAGCAGGCAGTTAAAATGAGGATGTCTAGGCTCCAGGCCTGCATATTGTGAAGTAGGAAGTGACTTCCTCCCTTGTGCAGAGGCTGCATTTATGACAGCTAAGGAATAGTGTTTGATTTTTATCTTTTAGTCCTTACAGTACTGTGGGCTATACTATATCTTACCTAGTACTGTTATTAAAGCTGAAGGTAGAATTGTTATTTTCCTGCCTCTCCTATTACTCTGAAATGAACCCATTCAAGTCATTAGGCTGGCTGAAAATGAGTACAACCAAGAAAAGTACGTTTTTTGCAGGCCTGTTTTTTTGATTCTGTTCAATGGGGTGTCAGACAAGAAGTGAGGCAGAGGAAAAAGGTTTCTACTCATGTGGTGTTTGTGGCTCCACTTTTTTCCCAAGTTAGCCATATCATAAGCCATACTGATGTCTATGCACCTCTTGCTTCAAGAAGTTGCAAGTCTTGCTAACAATAATAAAAAAAATAATCTGTTGCTGCTCTGGATTTTTACAGAGAGAAAAGAATAGCTCTTTCATTGGCCGTATCTTGCTTGTGCCTGGTTTAGAAATCCTTGCTCCTTTCTCCCCATTTCAAGTGCTACCCCTAGTGTTCAATAAAGGCAAGCAAGTTTGTTTGGATGAACCCATGAGCCTTTATGCACACACTTCCACCTTTGAAAGAGAAAATGAAGCCTTTTCCTCGCTCCTGCAGAGAGCCAGAGAGCAGGAGCGCCGCAGAGATGCTGAATGGGACAGGCAGCGTGTGCAGGCTGCGCGAGCCCAGTTGCTTCAGGAGCGGCACCAGCAGCGGCAGAACCAGGAACAGCGCCGAGATTTGGATGCCATGAATGCAGGGCTCTCTCAGGAGCAGAAAGCAAAGTAAGGACCAAACCCTCATCGTTATTAACCCAACAGCTTGGCTTTCAAAGAGCTCTTTTGACTTGTTCTGTTTGTAACTTTATTAATACATTTGTTACAAGTTCATGCTTTTAAAAAATCAATGCTTTGCCTGAAGTGTGTTTTCCAGTATTTAATCAATCTTCAGAGAGTAGGTTTTGAGTGTTACTGACTGACATGAATGAGTTAGGATCTAGAATCCTTAAAAGCATTCCACTGACAACAGACTGTTTATATAGATGGCAAAATAGCGAATAAATATAATCAGCTATGCAGAAAATTATATTATCAGGTAAAAAAACATTACGTGTTTCTTTAATTTATCTTAGTTTTCTGAAACAAAAAAGGATGACCTGCTGGTAACCTGCCAGTTTCTCATAGCTCAAGGTTAAACTAGCACCACAAAGAGCATTTCCATGATGTATGACACAACTAGATGATTCTTTAGCTAACCACTGGGTGTGTCTTGA
Organism: Passer domesticus; assembly: GCF_036417665.1. Classification (NCBI taxonomy): domain Eukaryota; kingdom Metazoa; phylum Chordata; class Aves; order Passeriformes; family Passeridae; genus Passer; species Passer domesticus. Next base: position 76,054,734 of record NC_087478.1, on the reverse strand, counting down.
AGGGCAGTTCTTGTGTCTGCTCTTATGGGAAAGGAGAAAGATAATACATGCAGGAAAAGAAAAACAAACATAATGATTTGTTGTTCTATTTTTCCAGGGTTTTTTTGTTGTTGTTGTTTTTTTGGGGTTTTTTTTGGGCATGAATACAGAAGCACAGAATAGTCAGAGTTGGAAAGGACCTAGAAGGATCATCAAGTCCAGCTCTTAAATGAATGGCCCATATGGGGAATGAGCCCTTGACCTTTGCATTATTAGCACCATGCTCTGACCAACTGAGGCAGTCTCAGGTTCATATATACCTTTTGTAAATGAATTTCCAATACATGATGCCTTCTTATTATGAAAAAAAAAGTTTGGAATTGTGTTAATTCAGGCTTTTTTACTCTTGAGATTTCTGGAGGGACATTTCAGGAAGAAAAAACCCCAGTTTGCTATATTGAGATGTGGCATATATTTTGCAGAGCAAGTTGTAGTTACATTAAATTCCATTTCTAATAATTTATGAACATTTATGGGTGTTAATGCATTATATCTTTTTTAGATTTCTCAGGCTACTTCTGAATAATAGCAAAAAAAATTACTAATGGCTTTTAAAAATTTTATTTATTTCTAGGAATATTTATCTTAAAGAGGAAGAGTATTCAAATGTTCCAACAGAGGAGTTTTACGCACAGTTTAATACAAGCACCCGGTGATGATATGGACAAATCAACCAGAATTATACAGAAGTATGTAGACACATTAAAATTTTCAGTTGAGCAATCCCATGTTTTATTGTTTTTATCTGTTCCCTGCCCTGTTCAAACACCGCACGCAAACTAAAGGACAGATCTATTCTAAGAAAAGGAAAACATTATAATAATTTTTAAAAATAATTGTTGTTCTGATAGGATAGTAGATTCAGTAGTAGGTTGTTTGACTCTTGTGTCTCAGGCTTAGCTGTAATATTTACATTATTCATGCCTATAGAAATCAATTTCTGGAAAGAAATCTGAATTTTAACTACAGTGCTGCTTTATGCAACTTGGCCAGAGGGGAATGCTTCCTGCCATAGTCCACAAGAGATGCCCTTTTCTGGGAGGGGAGGAAGATGACCTAGGCAGAAAATTTTGTGTTGGTTTGTTTGTGGTTTGGTTTTGTTTTTTTTTTTTTTTATTTTGGATTTTCTTAAAGCTAAAAACCCAGCCAGAGAGAAAGACAAGAAAAAAGGCAGAAGTGGTTAAGTTGGTCAGAAATGTTGTGAACAGTGGGAATAAGGAGAAAAGAGTTCAATAGTCATTGAGGTGATTAGTGCACTGAGACATGGCACTGAAACAGAATGTGTGTAAGAATTAGTGTGGAAAAGCAGGGGGGAAAGTATTCTTACGTCCACCCTGATGCTTTGAATCACAGAATCACAGAATAATGAGGTTGGAAGAGACCTCTAAGATCATCGAGTCCAACCTATGCCCTAACACCTCAGCTAGACTATAGCACCAAGTGGCATGTCCAGCCTTTTAAAAATACATCCAGAGGTGGTGATTCCACCACCTCTCTGGGAAGAGCATTCCAGTACTTTATTATTCCTTCAGTGAAAAATTTTTTCCTAATATCCAACCTATGCCTTCCCTGAGGTGGCTTGAGACTGCATCCTCTGGATCTGTCAGTGCTGCCTGGTGGAAGAGACCAAACCCACCTGTGTACAGCCTTCCTTCAGGAAGGTGTAGAGGGCAATAAGGTCACCTCTGAGCCTCCTCTTCTCCAGGAAGAATCCTAAGTTTGTCCAGTTTTTCCTTAGTAGAAGTTGTCACACAGATTTCTCAGTCCTTTTTACTGACTTATGTGCTATAAAAAAATTGACTATATAACATTTTTGAGATGAGGGGGTCAGAAGATTTTATAGTAATTATATTTTCTGTTTAATTCCTATTTTCCTTAATGCAAATACTTGTGTACTTATATAGAATTCTAACATTGGGGGTTTTGGCCATTGTTTACCACTGAGAGGCATTTTCATAGAACTCTATAGTATCTCAAAATATCTCAAATATATTTTTTTCTTCAGTGTATCAACTCGTTCAGATCCCCCAAAATGTATATTTAAAACTGGGGGGAAAGGGGGAGGTGGTTCTTGGTATGTGTCACTTTTGGGTTTTCCTGTACCAAGCTTCGCCTAACATTTTATCTGCCCATCATCCTTTTGCTGCACAGGTAGGTTAATAGGATCAGGAAAGTATATGATCACAACATTTACTTCCTTCTTTAGGGTGTTGAATAGCATTTCACCCAGGGCTCGTGGGACTTAGCAATTTCCCTCCAAAGGGAAGTTTCAAAGGGAATTTTCATTCTGTGCAACCTGTTACTGTCTATTTTATTACACTGTCCTGGACTGTCTGTAATCAACACCACACCTTGAAATACTAGCAATAAGTTCCACATAAAGCAGTGTTCTGGTTTGGAAACATCCCTACTCTCCACCACTGTATTTTTGTGCATTTTTTGTGAATACACAAAACATCCCTTCAACTGTTTGCAGTGACCTTATTTTTTCTGCTGGTTTAAGAAATTTTGTCTCCTACAGGGTTCTTTTTAAGATCACCTGCTTATGAGGCATTCAGAAAGGAACATAAATTTTATACCTTTATTTTAGAGATCCTTAAACTTTATTTTTGGACTATGTTCTTAAGTTTTACATCCAACTTGCCACAGTTTGATTTCCCCTCTGCTTCTGGCATGGACCTTTGGAGGAGTTGACAGCTTCCTTGAAAAGATTTTCTCTGCTACCTAATGATGCTTGGGGAAGATTTTTCTTCTAAGGTTTGGATAATGTTTCATTTTGTTTACTCTTATTTTTTTTAGAAGTATTTTACTTAGCTAGGAATTTTCACATTTTCTGGGCAATTAATTTAAAAAATCACTATGTTAAAATATTTTCCCATAAAAATATTTACTTTGCTTTTCTAGGTGTGAGAGACAAATAAAAGAAAGGAAAAACTGGTTCCCTCTTACCCTCATGCCAGTAGGCAGTTTATTTTTTTTCTGGAAAAGTACTTTTAATTTAAAGTTTAAAGAAAAATAAGTCTGCTGCTTACTTTGCTATTTTACAAGAAGAGATGACTGAGTTTCTAAGTTGTGATAATCTAGTGTCATCTCTTTCACTTCTGAAGCTCAGAAAGGCCTAGTAAGAGTCTTGCAGATATTGTGAGCTTTGAATCAGAAGTGAGCAGGCACAAGTTCAGCTCTTTTCTCTTAAAACCCCAGAGATCTCTGCAATTAACTTCACAATAGCTAAGAAAGACAGCTTTGAAGTAAAATTTAATACTTCTACTACAGTTACATTGTTTGCATGGTGCAAGGAAGATGTTTTAAGTGTATTTTCAACTTAACCACACACACTGACAAACAAAGAAAATTTTCAATTAAAAAAATAAGCCAATGGAACATCATAAATCAAAAAGGAGTGATCAGACTTTATAAAATAGTTTCTTGATGTTATTCTGGCTCAGGTTTGACCCTTCACTACTTTTTTTTTCATCTGTTCACATCAGTAAAATAAGTATCTGAATTTGAATAATCAGAATGATACCCATTATATTACTGAATTTTGTATTTGGTTGGGCAGATGACATTCCGTTTGTAGTCATTAAGTTCTATGCAAATAAAAATATCTGCTGAAAGAGTTAAAATGTGTATGTGTAAAGTTGTTATAACTAATGGTTTTGAAGGATTTCACCAAGTAAATTACTGCTTTTTTATTGTTTTTAAGTGTATTACTTTTTTTTTACTGTTATGTTGGCAAGTTGCATAAGCAAGTAATGGAGAGTCAGGTTGAAAATAGCCATTACAAATACTGAAGTCTGATTACAGAATGAGAAAAAGTGCAAATTCCCTTTCTCTATTCCGTTCCATATCTCTGTGAGGATCCTGTTATTTCTCTTTTTGAGTCAATTATTTTAGAACATTTTCTCAGAACCAGTTTTTAGTTCCTCGTTTTAAACTGAAGATACTGTTTCATATCAAATGCAATTGAGAGAATACTAATCTCAAAATTTGGCAATGCAGGCAGATATGTTACATAATCCTAAATGTAATTTACAAATGAAAAAGCGAACTATTCATGGACAAATGGGCTTATAGATTTCAAAATCAGAAAAATAAATTCTGAAAGAGAAAAAGATCAGTTTCTGAATCAATAAACTACATTTCACTAATTTCCTCAGTTTTCTCCTGCAAAGGCAAAGTTTTGTTTGCAGCTATTACTGAAATATTGCTTGTATTTTCAACTTACCTGGTACAGTAATGCTAAAAAACAAATAAAAGCACATAATGAAGGAAGCTACATCAGTCCTGGTTTACCTACTGTAATTTTTTAAAAATTTGCTTCACATACTCTTCCAAATTTATTTCCTGAGGATATTGTGTGTGTTCCCAGCCCTGTAGTACCAAACAACTGTACTTCAAATTCTCAAAGCACAAAAATATTCTGTATGAATTTGGGAGGAAATTAATGTTCAGTCTGTTCCAGTGATTTTTATGTGTAATTTCTGTCATACCTTGTTGCAGTTATTAATGAAGTTAAATGCTTTTCAGATGACAGCACATGGAACCAGGGAAAATTTGATATCTAGTAGATATTCTAATCAGTTAAAGGCTGATGATACAATGGGAGTATGAGGAATACTTCAGGTGATCATTTAATCAGGATAGGTACTGCTTTTTGAAGGCCGAGTTTTATCTAAATATGATTTTTTTAAAAGTTTGGCTTAGCTTACTGATTTTAGTTAACTTTATTAAATTGATTATTATTACTCTTCTGTTGCCACAGCTATGTCTATGTGTGTGTATATATATATCTGTGTCCATTTTTGCATGAATCTTCAAATACTTTTTTGGGACTTCAGCATACTTTCTGTTGGTTTAAATATTTTTCCAAATATACTGTCATTTTCTAGATTTATTACAAGAGTTATGAAATGAGGACATTACCTTTGGAATGTTTCTTGCTATTGATGCTCTAAATGTAGTGCTGCTTAACAGAATTGTATGAACTCTCACCCTGAGAAATCTAATTCCTGTGGCTTCTCATTAGCAATCCTGGTTCTTCACAGAAGAAACCACAAAAATCTTACCCATACAAGAAACCACAGAAAATAAGCAGCAGCCTCTAGATGTCATAGTAGAAATTGCACAATTGCTGTTCACACAGCAAAATATATTCATGCTGAGCTCCTTAGAAAATAGGGAAAAGGGTATTTTTTTTAAATAATACAAAGACTAATCTAACTATGACATTTTGCAATAATACAAGAGAGTGGAAATACTGAGGCTCCAGATGCATCACTGTCATATCAACTTGAACAAAACAGTGCTCCAGTGTGTGATATGGCCTTTCTAATAAGAATATTTGCTATTGATGTGGTGGTTGAAATACACTAAAAAACAGAGTACTTTAAATACTGTGGGTGTTTGACACAGAATATAAAAATTAAAATTATTTACCTTTGAGATTTATTAGATTTTCAATGAGCTTCATCCATCAATAAAATTTAAGAGTTAATTTAGGTTTCTTATTTGAAAATGCTAGGAAGAAAGTGAGGATTGAAAAACAGGGCATATACAGGAAAAAATTGACAAAAAGAAACAGCCAGGTACATAAAGATGTTAGTATTTAAAAAAACCAAAGTATTTAATTGGTAATATTAAGATATTAGTTGCTAGTTCAATGCTGTCACTGGCAATTAAATGATGAGATGTTTATACATGATGTCTTGAAAATTGGTTAAAATGCCTGAAACCAATGACACTGCTCTGAAATCAGGATGAGTGGGGAAATTATGAAAAAGTAGATGAAAAAAAAATGGTACAACTGCTGAGCAGTTTCATAGTATGGTATATGAGAAAATTCATTTTAAAGGACATAATAATTGGGGTTTGCTGAGTAGCAAAATGGGTAAAATAGTCAGTTTCAAGCAAAACTTCTAACTGGAAAATACTGTTTGTCTTTTCACATGCAGAATGATCCACGGTCATTCCCTGGGTTCATGCTTCTGCTGGAATAACAGCCAGTGTGAAACAATGACAATTTTGAGTTGTGAATTCTTGGGAGATGCAGGTCTACTTTTATCTGTAGTTACCTAAGTCCAGCTCAGAGATCCAAGTACCAAGCCTAGACTCAGGATAACTGAAATTGCAGTGGATAGATGTTTGTAGCCTCCCACAATATATAGGAGCATGTAATGTAAGTAGATGTGTGCACATAGACAGAACTTAAAGTGCAATTTTCAAAACCATCTGTTTAGCTCCTGCTGGCTTAAAGAAAAAAGAAAGATAAAATAGTAGTTTTTTGGAAGGATGGCCAGGGCCAGAGTTCATTCCAACAGAGATCATAAACTTATTTCTACAAAGAAAATGTTTTTCCCTCTAAGCTTTAAGGACTGAAGAATGAGAGGTTCTGCTAAGGCTAGCCAAGTGTTATCCAGCTGGTTTTATCCAGCTGGGAAATAGCTTATTGCTTTGATGAACTGCATTAAGGAATGGTCTGCAGGCTCTCTGCTTTTCTGCTTTTGAGGCCTTAGTAGGATGTGTAACAGTTCTTCCAGAAGTGAGAGCATGAGTCATGTATGGCATAAAGAAGTGAGCTCTGGTGGGGTGTGTACCTTTGTGTGCTTAAAAGGTACACAACCTGTGTAAACACAACCCCTGAGTGGAACCAAAATTTCATCCCTTACCTCTCCCTGTTAGATTTTAGTTTGGTAATCTGTTATCAGCATCCCACAGGGAATAGAGCTATAGTTTTTCTTTAAGGTGATGGGATAGAATTTACTGATAAAAAGGTTAGTGGCAAGTTTTGTATTAGCCAAGGGAAAAGAGATTTTATGCTGGTTAACTGAATCATCTGTGTTTTCAGATATCTAAGCAAGAAACAGAATGGAAAAAGAAAAAAAGTAGAAAAATAATTAAGTAAAATACGAATGAAAAATCAGAAACACCAAAGCATGGCTGTATAAAAGTCTGAGTAATTTATGAAAGTAATACTTCATGCTTCCAATTTTTGCACTTTTGAGCTTCTTTACAGGTAATTTATGAACAAAACAGAGCAGAGGTCACTGAGGTTCTGGTCAGGAATATGGACACTGCACTGTTGGCTGCAGCCATGATTTGAATGTTCAGGTGTGTACAGCTATGTGGCCACTCTGCCAAGCATGGGAAGCAGCATGTACTGACCTCAGGAAAATGGAAGGTGACAGTTTCAATAAAGCCTCTTCCACTCTGAAGTAAGTCAGCCCTTCTTGTTCTGTAGTTTACAATGGGTGTTCATGCATTAGTGTTCTGCAAGGAGGTCACAGTTTGCCACATACCTGTTAGAATATTTTCCTTGCACATTTCTGATTTAGTTGTTTATAGTTTGACGAGAAATTGCACATTCTGCACAGGTTTCCTTAATGCAGAAGGACACTTGGTAGACTTAGTCCCCTTACAGTCTGAGTACCTTTTTTGAAACATGGAACATTAAAGTTTGAATTTCTTCCTGCATGATTATAATCAAGGAATGGGTTGCATAGAGATGGAAGAATCTCAGGCTACCAGATGGGTCTGTATTTCCAGTTACATTCCGTGTTGAAAACAGTGAAGCACAAAAAGAGAATATTACAGAAAAAGGGAGACTCTCACTGCAATGTTCTTCTGGGTTAGGATTTGCTTTCCTCCCTTCCTTGAAAATTCAAATTGTTAATTGCATGCATTGAAGACGAAAATGATTTTGCATCCTTACTGAAGATGAAAGCCCTTGCTGTATTAAATCTGGAATACAGCATCAGTTTTCAATTTGACCTGTATATAAATAAGCCATAGAGCTGTGACATAATTCAGTTTATGAGGAAATGCATCAGCTTGGAGCAGAAAAAGCCTTCTGTTAGACATAAGCAAGGCTGAAAAGATTTTAAAGAAATAGTACATATTTTTCTCTTCTGGAAATGTGACTTCTGCTAAAGAAAGTATATTTTTCTTTTCTGTCAGATAAAACCCATGTGCCCTGAAGTTACCAATTATGGCTCAACATATCAAAGGCTTGGGGAAAAAGAAAGGCCTCAGCCTCCTCCTTCAGGGCTTTTTTAAGTGCTAGAAAACTGTTTTGTTGTCATATTTCAGTACAAAAGAGCAACTTACTAGAAAAAGTCAATGAACAAAAGATGAGTATAACAAGTTTGTCCAGCACAGTGAATTACTTCTATTTATTCTAGTATTATTTGTTAATAAGATGAACTCTTAAAGATACCTGTATAACAATCATTGTCCCAGGGCTTACAGACCTGCCTTACTATGAATTTAAATGATTATTCAGTTCTGCTGTGTGTATTAATTAATGTTTCATTTACTGGAAAATTTTGTAGTTTATAATTACCTGATGTAGGATAGGATTGTTGATGTTGTCGTGAACATAAATGTCAAGAGAAAGTACTTGAGTAATACCAGCATCTCTACTAAAGGAAATTACTTTGTACAGTAGGTCTCTAGCACATGAGACTTAGTATATTCTGGATATTATGATGCATTTATAGATGTTAGATTTATAGAAAAGCGTTAATTCTGACTGATGTAGTGTTATTTTGACTTCTCCTCCATGATGCCATTTGCAGTAAAATTCTCAGTGTCCCTCCTGTGTCATCTGACCATAAGCTGTGCTTTGTTCAGGCCTGCAGCTGTGCTGCCTGACAGGGCATGGAACAGAAGCCACGTGGAACAGAAGTGTTGAACTGCTGTGTCCTTTACCTAAACAGGTCAATCACCTTTGTTCTTTCCACCTCCTCCAAGTACAGCTTGTGAAAATAATAGAAAATTCTATTTGAAAACTTTCCCTTCTTTTGTTTGGATTGAAACTGGTAAGGGATTCAGTGTGTGAATGGAAAGCAGGAATGCAAGACAGGAAATATGGCTTCTGTCACTGTGCAAGCCCTATAACCATAGGAAAAAAAACAAGTCACAGGGATCTATGGACAAAGCACAAAAATCAAACCTTTCCTAGCCCAGGTCTCTGGAAATACAAGACACATTAGGAAGTGCTTTTTTATAATAGCAGCACATATAACACTTCACTGATAAAGCCAGTAAGCAGCACAATAATGCCTTAAACCTAGTGGAAGACAATGGCTGCTAAAAATAATAATGACACCTATTAAGGAGAAGTTGTAGCCACTGAAGAAGAAGAGCTAAGACAAGTACAAACTGATGAGGGAAGGTTTCTAGCCAGTTTGTCACAGCCCCAAACCCCAAACTGATTAAGGAATGACATAACTGGTAACATGATCCAATACCTTATGCTTGGCTGTGAGCGTCCTCTGCCAAAAAATTCTGAAGTACAAAAGGGAGCATTTTGGAGATGAGAAAGAAAAAATATCTGAATCTCAGAAAGAATCAGTTTGTGCAATAGTTCAGAACACTGGGGACCATGATTGCGTATCCTTGGTCTGCCCCATGTCATGTCTGACCAGGACAATTTTAAGATTTCTCCAGTTTCATTTCTAGTCTGCAAAATGAGAATAATTCAACAGCAAATAGTATTAAAAATATATATAGATTAGATCTATTTTCTATGCTCACTTTGAATTTGAAGCAACTATTTCACAGCACTGCAGTCAAATGATAAAGTTAAATAATGGCATTAAATTATAAAGACAGATAAAACAGAAGAACTGACTAGAACAAAATATAATAAAATATAATAAATATATCAAAGATTTTATGTCACTAAACAGAGATATAAAAATACATAAGACAAACTGATAAGTGAAATAGATGTCAAGTTCTACTGGGCAACTGGTAGGCCTGAATATCTCAACAAATACCCACATAGATCAAGTCATTGCAGGTCTCATATTATTTTTACTTACTAGTTTTGTAGTTCTCATGGGCATCTTGAGGTTGTAAGTGACTTTTGTTTAACTGCCTTCTTTGCAACATGATAACATCAGCTGCTCCTGAAATGCAGCCAACCTCAAGAGTAGAGAAGTTGTATTTATGCAGAGTTGCAATCCAAATCAGGTCTGGTTTGGGTTAGCTCAGGTGTCTCCAGCCACTTGAGCTTTGCACAAATACTACAGCTGAGAACACAGTGAATGGGCTGTCTAACTGAGTCTCTGCTAAGGGAAGAGAAGACAATGAAAAAGGAAGGCAATATGCTTACCATTGTAGAAGGAAATGTTTGAAAGCAGCACGTAAAGTAAGGAAATAGAATCTTTGAGAAGGTTAAATAAAATTGAACAATTTCCTTATATACTTAGTGAGAAGCTATTGAACCACTTTGGGCGTGCTGTGAAAATGATGATGTAAACAGTCATGTTCAAGGCTTAAATTATTAAGGACCACTGTGTGAGAAATCACTAAATCAGGTTAGGAGGAGGCATGATTTCATTGAAGGCTGTTCATACTCAAAGCATACCTCAGTGCTCCACTGGCTCAGAAGCTCATAGCTCAGTGGTAGAAGTTCAGCTGTGGGCAGGTTCTTTGGAAGGTGTCTATTATGCCTTTCTCTTACTTCCCTCTAATGCATAAGTTACTGTCCAAGGCAGGATATTGTGATAGATGGACAACTGGTCTGATCCAATAAGTTGTTCATGTTCTCATAGTTTCCTGTAAAGAGCAAATTTTCAACATTTTGTTTTCCTTTCTCTGTAGTACATTGAGGAAAAAAGGAATTATGAGCCTTATCTTCTTCATAATCTGTTTGACCTCTCTGAAAACAGACTTGTTCCCACTGGGAAATGTCAGTTTCATGGACATGTATATCGTAGGAACAGACACTCAAAAAAAAAATCTTATATAGTATCCAGGTTTTTTAAGTAGCCAGGAAAATAATTTCATTTTTCAGCAATGATGTCACTGAGCTTGTAGTCCAAATGGTGTTCTCATTCTTGGCAAGGAACATTAAACAAAAAATGTATGGTTTTCAAATGCTACTCAGATTCAGTAAAAAGCATTTACGCAAACAAAAGATGTTGTTGTGTCTAGAAACTGTTGTTTATCTTTAGAATGGAGCCATGTTAATAGTTTTAATATGCTAAAATGTGAGGTCCTAGATGCACAGAATAATCAAATTCTGCTCATCTGCCTAAAAGCACTGTCATCCTGTGAGCTGAATTAGGACTGTGCTGAAGCCTCAGGCCCTGAGTAATCTGTGCATGAACTAAATATCATAAAAGATATTTTTTCATTCTTACTTTCTATGGAAAGTATCATTGTCTTTATCAGTGTTACCTGTATTTTTTGGAATGTCTAGAGAAAATATATGTATAATACATATAATTGTCATCATGCTGCATCAATATACAAATTTACTGATGTCTGGGTTTTTTTTTTTCCTGGAATCTTGAAGGCCATTTACATTGGAGAGACATTGTGAGTTTTGGTTCAGATTGGTTTATGTCCACATCCAAAAGTATTAAAGTCAGCAGTGGGATCTCAGTACTTTTGGTATTGTCTGTTTTCTAATCAAGTGCTTAGGATTTAATCAAAGGATGTGATGGTATTGAGTGTGAACATGTAGGGTTATCTTCATATTCATGTCACAGAAAATAAACAGAGAGTGAAACTTTTGGTTGAGAGTATTATCACTAATAGTTGGTAAGAACACACAAATAGATATGAAGTAAAATGAGCAAATATTCCTGTGATGATTTGACTGCCAACCTGAATTTTCAGTTTTAGCTTTTCTGGCTTTTTTCTAAACATTTATATTTCATTGTAGGACAGTGTGTGGTGCCATTTTTGCATGGGGCTGTGCTTTTGTACTTGGAAGTACATTCCCAGGAGAATGATAGAGCACTCTAACAGACTGCCCAGAGCAAATGAGTCTTGATTCTCAGAGATACCCAAAATTCATCTGGATACAGTCCTGGGTGGCCAGCTCTAAGTGGCTCTGTTTGGCTGAGGGAGTCTCCACATCACTTCCAGAGGTTGCTTCCAAACATAACCATTCTGTAATTTTGTGATTTCATTTTTTGCCTCTAAAATAATGAAGGGAATATATTTTTTCTTCATGTAAAATATTCCTCTGTGTATCTAGGCATATTTTATCTCAATATCACTGTGACATTCAGAGGAACAGAAAAGGAACATCTGTATGTCAGCTATGTACCAGACAGTTCTAAAGCACAACCTCAGGGCCATTTGGATAACTGTGTAATTTAGCAAGGCAAATGAGACTTTATAAGCCATTTCTGAAGTAATATACAAGTAAAATAGATTGTTAGTTTCCGTGGGTTGGTTTCTCTTTGCTTTCATTTGTTCTTCCATTTTATTAAATTAGTCTCAAAAGGTCTTGGACAGAGAAATAAGAAAGGAAAAACATAAAATAACAAAAAGGAGGAGAAGGAAAAAATAAAGTAAAATGAAGTAAAATTAAATTCGTTAATGTAATACTGTAATAAAAGTAATGCTGTCCACTGACAAGAAAAAACTGTGGAGTAAAATTCTTCTATGTAAAACCAGGAAGTTTTAATCCCTTCTGGGATTATTTACTCAGTAGTGTTACTCTGGACAGAATTAATCAATCTACCTTCATAATGAGTCAACCCATATACAAATACATATATACAAAGTGTATGTTTTCCAAAAAAATTCTCAGAAATTACACATTCTTGGTTGTTTAAGGGGAGCAGAGCCAATATATTTCTGTCTTTTAAATAGGAAAAAGCACTGTGCTGTTTTGAAAGCACACCAGCAGGATGAATTAACTCCACATAAATATGTTGCTAGAGATTCCAAATCAGAACTACAGTTTAATAGGAAAAATTACAATAAAGGCAACAGTGCAGAAACACTGGCTTAAACCAACAATGTCAGAATGCAACCTGGCATCCTTCTGGTCAGGGTGGTGGCAGCAGTGCAGTTGGAATGATGGATGAAGTGGTGATCCTGTAGAAAGCTCTGGTGCTTCTCTGGAGGTCCAGTGGTGCTTGTTGAGAGCTTTTTTCCTCTGGGCACCCATGGTGGTATTGTGGTGTCCCAGCCCCAGATTATGCACAGGTAGGAATGTTCAGTACCACCCCAGTGGGGCTTTTCACAGCAGGATGATGTAGTTCTGTGGGTCATTCTGGGAAGCCCTGTTAGCAGAGCTGGCCCCTCTTTAGGCTGAGTGTGCACTGGGCAGCTGTTGCAAAGACCAACAGTGACAGATCATCAGAAGGTGATGCAGGTGGTCATTGAATACATTCCTTACATTGCAACCAAAGACAAACTCTGCAAGATGCACAAATAGTACCAACAACCTGCAATTGAAGCAGTTCTATGAGGCAGAGAAGGAAAGGTACGGGTGCTTGAGAGACAGGGAAGGTGTTTTTTATGTCTTCTCCTGCTGTGAAATACTGTTCTCCTCCAGCTGAGGTAGAATATTCCAAATCATTTTAGAATATGGAGAGCAAATGTATAACCCTGTGGATCTCCACCTTCTTGAGAGTATGGAAACTCTATCTTACTGTATCTTACAATTTGAGCAGCCATGAAGATGTGTAGATTCTGCACAACTTGCTGTTTAAAACTGTGAGAAGAAAAAAAAATCCATTTTCTTCCATCTTTTCAACTTGTGCTTTTTGTTTTAAGTGACAGACGCCAAGATCTAGTTGCTTATTTTCAGTTGTTATAATAGGCCTCTTACACAAAAATGTCAATTTGCCCATGTCACATTCCAGTCCACAGACTCTTCCCAGTGATTAGGAAATAATAAACTTTCCTAGAGCATGATACATGATCTTTGTATCATCTATAATGCAATCTTCCTCATATAAATCTGAATCTTCTGTTTCTGAGAATCCAAGGCAACTGTGTGTGATCATTTTGGAGTTCACCATGCCAGTTCCTAATTTAGCACTAATATTTTTTGGAAAAAGTGCAAAATAACCAGAAGTGGTGCTTGCTTCATGTGTATTTATATCTCAGATTTGGAGTTTTGTTTTTGCCCAGGGTTATTCTTTCTCTCACCGGCTCCCTGTCATGTAATAATTCTCTGTCATCTAATTAAGTAGAGACCTGAGATCAGATAAGGCCATTCAGTGTGTCTGTTGAATTTGGCCCAGTCTGTGAAATTAATGTACAAGAGTGAGATGTGTGTGAAAGCACTAGGAGCAATTTAATTTTGTTTTTAAAAGTATTTTAGACAATCTAAAATTCTTTATAAAACAAAATTAAATTGCTCCTTTTTGCCTCTGTTTCTTTAATTTTTTTTTAGCCTTTAATGTTTGTTCTGGAAGAAGACTTTTGATCTACAGTGATTTACACCAGTTCAACTGGAAATCACTCAGCAGAGTTAAATGTAAAAGGAAGTTGCAGTAACACAGAACAGGAATGGGTATTTTTGACGTGCCAAGGTAAAAACTGGTTTGCAAATGTGACAGTGTGCTGAACAGAGCAATGTCTGACACATTCCCCTGACACTGGCTCCCTGGCATGGAACAAAATGCAGGAGCATCACCGTGGGAAGCATTTGCCATTCATTGCTCAGGCAGGTCGGGTTTTCTATTGTGCAGAGAACAGTCCTCATCTGATACTGAGATGTGGCATTTGTACTTGGGGTTACAGTGTTTGGGCTGAGAAAGGAGGGATTTCTAATGGGATTCTTCACTTAAAAAATTTCTTTGTAGGCAGATTCTTGTCTTTTGGAAAATTCTTTCGTCCTGCATTGTATGGTGCACTGAAGAGGTGGATAAACTGAATTTCAAACTTACACTGGAGGGAAATAAACCTCTGTTATCAGAGACCTCTAAGTGTTCCTAATGCAGCAGTTTAGTAGAAGCATAACTGGTGCAGAATTGAGGCTTTGTGCTCACAGAGATGTTAAAGGATTGTCTTCCCACACTCAGTTCTTACATCTGGGTATAAAATGTTTTGGGGAACTGAACAACTACTTGCTGTACATAGAGCAAATAGATTGGGTGGAGAACAGACACTGACATAGCTATTTGATTTATTTGAATGATATTGAATGGATGTTGGGTTTTGCTAATATTTTAGATAAAAAATATTTTTTGATAAAGATGTATTTTGTTGAAGATTCCCTGCAAACAAATCAAGTCTTTAACTCACTGCAGTCTCAAATGATTACAGCAAATTTTAAGTTCAAAAAACAAGTAAAAAACAAACACACCATTTCTTTTCTATGCCTGGTGTTTAATTGTATTATAATTTTAACTACTAAAGGCCAAAAAGTTGTTCACTCATGTACACAGCTTTTATTGACAAAGACCCAGCAATTTCCCCTAAAATATTCTGATTTTCAGCCTGTTGCTTTTCATCCTGCCTTGCATCCGTGCCAACTGGACTTACAGTACGATGCTGTAATTGGAACATGCTCCTTGCTGCCTTGAGTAGTTTTCAGAGCAGTATTTTCCAAGTGTTTGTGACACTTACCATATGGTTTCCAACTTCAGTGCAGGCCAAAGCCTGGCTGTCACCAAGCAGACATGAACAGCACAGCTTCAGGAACTCACGTTCTTTATTCCTTGTGTCTTGCATCAGTTCCCTTTTGCAAAAAAATCTGCACTGAGAGGAGAAAAAGAAATCAGATGATCTCCTAAAAGAGGAGAAATTGTAATCAGGTGTTCTATACATGTAAAACTGCTGCCCACACACAGGACAATGACCTGCATCTTGTCCCTTGAATTTACTTTACAGTTCCTTTGATGAATGACTTAGGGTTGATATTGATAAATGAATGAAAAAATTAAGATACTGAGAGGGGGTAAGCAGTTCATCTATTATTACAAGCAAAACAACTTAATGCCATCTTTCTGTTAGCCTGTGCTCCATTTGTGTGTTTACCTCTCACTGGAGTTTTCTGTCCTAAATTTTAATCAGGAGTATTTTGGCCCATGTATATTTTTAGCATCTAAAAGGAATTCTGTTTCCCATTTTCTCCTACATGGTGGAGTTTTAAATATATTTAGGTGCTAATTAATGTTGAATGCAGAAAGAATTAAATGCCTTTATAAACATAGTAATAAAATAAATAATATAGACTCAATATAAATAATAATTAGAAATTTATCCAATACATTTGGAATCTCATGTTCCAGACAGTATTTTTGAACTTATTGATTTTGCATCATAGGGAGCTTTCATGGATGAGCCTAGGAGACTTGATGTCTTTTAGACAGTAGAAAAAGAGTATCTGTTTGGGTCATGCTTTCAGGGGACTATGAGCCAGTGTTGTATGGAGAGGATACAGGGTGTGCAGCTGGCTATGGAATACTGGCTGTGGGTATCACTTTAAAAATGTAACTGTAATGAATGCAGTTGTTTTTAAATCAAATTATTTGACAGGGAAGGAAAATATTCACAGTTTGCTGTGTTTTTCCTTGAAGGTTTTTGCAAGTACTTTTTTTATCTGGCTGGAAAGGGTTCAAATAATGATATGAGTTTTCTTCCTAGACAACTTTAGTTTTCTGGGTTTCTAGGTTTTCCTAATGAATTAATTAGTCTTTTTTCTTCTATGAATTAAAGCAAAAGAATGAATCATTTGAGTTCACATTTTTGGTAAAACATGATTCCAGTGAAAGTAAAAGCCAAGCAATCCTATTTACCACCCATGTAAATAGAATCATTAAGGTTGGAAAAGGTCTCCAAGATCACCAAGTCCAAATCAAGGCAGCTTCATAGAATCATGGAATTGTAGAATGTTAAGGGATTGGAATGCTCCTTAAACATCCTTAAAGTCCCAACCTCCCCTACCACGTGCAGGGACACATCCCACTAGACCAGGTTGCGAAAGGCTTTATCCAACCTGGCTTTGAACACTTCCAGGGATGGGACAGCCACAACATCCCTGAGCGACTGCCTTTCTTTCTTTGCCATATTCATTTGTAAAACAGTACCTTTTGGGTTTGGAAATACTAACTTATTCCTGTTTATAATGTACAGTGATCTGTTCCATGCAGAATTCAGTTATAAATTCATAATAACAATTAAAATGGGGAAACCTTACTCAATATGATCTACATAAGAGAATCAAGAGACTTTTGCCTTATGGACCTCTGGGTGATCTTTCAGAGGATCGGTGAAGTTGTGGATAATGTTGTTATTTCAGGCTATAGTTTGTGTAGACATGCAGTGCATTTAAAGAGGCCTGGCACTGAGAGCTTTTAAGAAAATTAATCAGCACAGACTAAAAAGGAAGGTCCTTGCTTAGCTAAAAAGTCACCTAAACTACTGACTAAGGAGGATAAGTCTAAAATGTAGTTTTTACAATGAATAGTCATTTGCAAATTTCAGGAGTGGTCTGTGCTAAAATCTACTCTCTTCAATGTACTCAAAATAACCTAGAAGCAGACGTGAACATTCAGATTAAAAGTTTGGAAGATAAGTAATTCAGGATAGAGGGAAGAAAAGGAGATGGTAAAGAAGAGCTTATAGGACTAAATGACCAGGCAATAAAATGGCAGTTGAAATTCAGAGTAAATAAATGTGAAATCAAACACATGGCAGAAACAACTTGGGAGTCACATAAAACTGAACCAGCTGTTCCCACTCAAGAGCAAGATTCTGAGGTTATGATCTTTAGTTTCATAAAACATTGATTCATTGCTCAGTGACAGTCATAAAACCAAATCAACTGTCAGGCATTTTCAGGACTGAAAACAAAACAGAGAACACCATTATGCCACCATGTACCTTTACAGTTCAATCGTGGTTTTTTGGATTTTGTGTAAGTTCTGATCTCTTGATCTCAAAAAGGAATGTATTAAAACTTGAAAATATTCAGTGAAGGCAAAAAAGGTAACAAAAGTATGGAGTTTCTCTAGAAGGGGTGGGTTACTAGGCTAGCCATTTTTAACTCAGGAAAGGGTGATTTAGAGGGCTGATAAGAAATCCACAGGATCCTGGCTTTCACAGGGATAGTTGATGCAGGTCAGCTGTTCTCTGTCTCTTTTCATAGAAAAACTACGGACCATCAAATGAAGCTGATTTCAGAAAAAATGCAGTTCTTTATCCAAAGAGTGGTATCCCCCTGGAACTGCTCACCAGGAGGCATTGCAGATGCTCATATTTATGTGGACTTTGGGGGGAAGTGGACAAACACTTTGAAGATGAATCCATTTAAGATTACTAATCAGAATAGAATCCAGTAAGATTAGGAAATCGTGTGACCTGCATATAATTGAAAACTGAGAGACTTCTGAAGGAAAAGTCTGTTTTTTCTGTGTTGCTCTTCACTGAGCATCCACTTACAGCTACAGCTAGAAAAAAAATACCAGTCTAAATGGCCCCCTGGCTTGAATTCTTGTTCCTAAGAAGTGCAAATAAAGTGTTTATTTTTTAAAAACAATGAAGACCAAAATCACAAAATTTAAGACAAAAATCACCTGTTTGGGGCATGTGGTGCACTGTATTATGAGACTATTTAGATATCCAGGCAAGAATTTAGAGATTATATTTTCGTAAAATACTAAGGGACTTAATGACTTCCAAAATTACTCAAATGGACTAAATGGCTTCCAAATCTGACCAAATTGCATTCTGGTTTAGACATTTCATTGTATTTGTTGTCACTGAAAACTGAGGCATAAAAAACTATACAGACAAGATCAGAGAGTATTGATTACAGTAAAAATTACATTTACTTTGGCACTTTAATTAGGGATTTATGTCTTCTGATATTTTTTAAGGTTATTTATCTGCTGTACATATTTTCAATATAGCGTGAGTAGAAACTCATATTTCTGTTTTAAAAGCCTGGTATGAGAAAAAGGAGATCAAAACCAGTTGATGTTCATTCAAGTAGAATAGTGTTTTCTCAATTTGCTGACTTATTGAGGCTGCTATAGCACTCTAGAATGCAAAACCCTTTAGAAGGGTTATTTCTGAAGAACTAACTGGGGCTTGGGGTTTTTTTGTTTCAGCTAAAACTCAACAAATAATTATGTGGTTCTTTAAGGCATATATTTCTTAAAACTACGCAGTTTAAGATCTAGAAGAATATTCCAGTACAAGATTATAATAATGCTTTCAAATATTTCATCTGAGAATTTATGTATGAATGGGCATTTCCAAAGCATATGTGTTAGATTAACATTCAGTCCACCACAGTCACAACACAGTTTCCTTTAATGGATTCCAGGGACTTAAGAAAAGTATATTTTACATTATTAACTTCAGCTTAGTCCTATTAACAGCAATTAATCCTCTTTTTTGTTCAACCTCATGAGATTTATGCAAGTTTAGGATTTTGAAAATAATATTGTTATATTAGCATGAAGCTCCTAAAGAAGGGATAAATAGGAAAATCACTCTTCACTGTCTGTTCAGTGAAAATGCCCTGTCTATCCAGATGCTAGCATGCTGTCCATCATTAACATACCTGCTTGATTCACAATTAAATGAGGCTTATATTAGGCACCCTAGGATGCTGAGTTCACCTAAAGACTCCTGCTGATTATGAAAATATATTTTTATATATGTACAAGTATATGTTATCTCTAGCAATACCTTACAGCATTTCTGACAAAATTAGGAATTTTCTTACTACACTAAGTCTTTTGCTTATGTTATTTGTTGTCTGCAGTATATATTGACCAATAATAATAATAGTAATAATAATAATGTTCTGTAAAGTTAGCAAAGCACTTTAGTTCTTCATGTCAGACTAATGTGTAATGCAATAATATCACGTTGCATGTGACAGCCAATTTCTTGGGCTGCCTATCAAGTAAATAAAAAAGTGCAAGAATTCAAAATTTTTAAGTTGGAATAAGAGTATTTGTGAAGCTTGGAGTGAAGGAGGGAACATTTACTGAGAATTTGCTCCCAACATCAGTGCATCTAAGACTCAAGTCTAAATTACAAGCAGCATAGATCATAATTTTGTTATTTTGATTTTTTCTCATCCTTTAGCTATAATAAACAATGATAGTAACTGTTTTGCAGGATGGCATTTAGATTTTTTTTGTGTTCTAGCATATTAGTTGAATTCTCAGACAAATTGCCCCCCTTCCTGTGTGTTGGGCATTCATTCATTCATTCATTCATTCATTCATTCATTCATTCATTCATTCATTCAAACAAGTTTTCTTGTTAAGAGCACTGTTCAGATACTTTGGAGCTGCACTTGTGTTTAAATTCCTGCTGCAGAGGAAATTTGTTTCCTAAAGTAACATATGCCACTTTTGACATAACCAAACCATTTCTGTCTTGCCAACAGATGATATGTGTTTGGATTCAGGCAAATTGCCAAAGAGGCTCCACTATATTACCTTTCTTTTACTGTTTAAAAGTTGCCCTGAATACATTAGAGGGGCTAGGGAAATCTGTTTGGAATTTAGATTCTAAAGGGGCTGTAAAGGGTTGGTTTAGGAGCAATGAAAATTTTAGTCTAGAGGAGAAATTTCATTCCCTTGTTTTCTTTTCCCCACAGGAGAGACTGGATACCTGTGTGTGTGTGTGTGGATATCTTTTAATATGAACTGAATGTAGTCTGAGAATTACATTTCTGATCAGCACAGCAGATTTATTTTCCCTGTTCCTCACTGGGAAGCCAAACTGGCTGTTTAGAAGGAGACACAATTGGTACAAACAAAAACATTTCTTTTGAAATGTTTTGGTCTGTTTCTTCTTTGCTTTGTACTTCAGGGAGTTTGGTAGAACAGTAAGAATGTGATGATGATTTTCATTCTTGCAGTAATCTCATTGTTAATTTCCATAATGAATTTAATATATGACTCATAACTAATAGTAATTACTAGTAATGCTTTGAGCACTCTGGATGCCAGAAAGCCAGACATAAGCACTGCTCCCTAAATATTGAAGAGGAGACATTCTGAGCTTGAGCGGGTGCTTGGGACACTTCCTTTGAGACCCTGAAATATCCTCTAAGAAAGCTTGGTAAAAACTTTGTGTTCTTACTTGCATGTTCTGTGCAATTGTCACAAGAAGATGGCAGTTTGCTTTTCTCCATTTCACATACATTGTTAAGCCTTCTGTTCTGTTTGGAGACTTTTTATGAATCCAGTACTGAAACCAGGGATTACATGAACAGAAAAATTACTGAGTAGTTTTAAAACAACACAAAGGTGACTCCATGTTGGAATTCAGGTGCAGCTTATGATTGCACTAAGTGAAAAATGCACATGGATTTTCTTTTAAGTGAAAAACTCAATTTTTTGGTGAAAGTTAAGTGCCATCTCTTCTTCTCCTAATCTGATGCTTCCATAGGGATATACCTTCCATGAAGACCAGTGGCTCCCATAATACCTTGTAGTATGCCAAAGACCTCTCTTACATGAAAGGGAGTCAGAGTCTCTGGTGTTACCTGTCAGAATAATTATATCACATTATGGATCTAGTGACAAAAAGTGATCTTGAAAGCAAAAATGTGATCTCACTATTTAAAACCTTTCTTTTCAAAACCAGTGTATTTCAACTGCATGATTCAAATGTGGATCTTAATATTCACCTGACCATGAAATTAAGAGGAAAAAGAACTTACACATTAATAAATGGCATGTTAAAATCATAATTATATGGTTAGTTAGTATATGCGTACATATTAACTGCCTGCCAGTTTTCATTTTATTTGAAGGACAGAGTATGTCTAAAGCAATCTCCACAGCAGAAAATGTTTCACATAACTTGGATTGGATCCTATTTCCTATGAGGTAAGGAGTGTATTTCAATGGACCCAAGTTCTTATATAGTCATGAGACAATGAAAAGAAAATGAAAGACAACTCCCACTGTTTTTCTGACTTACTCACAATTAGCACCAGGGCTTATGACTAACATGAAACACAGGAAAATGGACAATGAGGCTCACAAAATACTGTGATTGGTAGCATGCCAGAATTTGTATGTGCAATTGCATTCTTTTATTGTATAGTAGGAAAAAAGCCTTATAAATAAATTTGAAGTAAACATTTCAAATGGAACCCAAGTGTTAATATCTTAATTAAATAATTGGCCAATAGTGAGTGCTCTCTGGCAGTTTCAACCAGTTGAAATGTGTTGAGAATTGTTAGTTGACTTCAGTGGTCTCTGGACTAAACTTGCATGTAAATGTGCAGAAATGTCTTGATTATTTGTAATTTGATAATTTATTTTTTAAAGACTAGATTTCAAATTAAGTATTTGTGTTTCAATGCAGTGTTTTAATCCCATGGGCAGGAAGTATTTCTGTTTATTCATTTAGTGCAACTGTAATATAGTTGCTCAGTCTTTCTACCCTTGAAATTAATGGCAATGTTCCTGCTGATCCCAGCAGCAAAAGCAAATCTGCATCATAACCAACTGAAATTTCCTGTACTTCTCCTTCCCTCTCCAAATAATGCATTTATTAGAGAATATTAATTTTGAAATGTTTTTTAACTAGTGATTTGCTGAAAGACATTTAACTCCTTAAATTTAGTTTTTAAATGTCAGATGTTAAGAAACAAAAGACACAGATTAATGTACTTCTCTTTTCAGTCTGTACTCATGCTGAATCCCTGGCTAGAAGAGAGATATTTACATGGTACTTGCTATGTTACAAACACTAAGAGCTTTTAGAAAGACCTATACTAATGTAATTTCCCTGCTTAAATGTGTCCTCTGTGCTTTGCGTGGTGCTGGTTAAAGCTGATTATCATACAATGAAATGAAACAGCCCAGTGAAACAGGCTGTTGTCAGATCCCACATGATGATTTGTAACTTCAGGCATCTCTGTGTAAATCTCTCTGCTAACCTGTTCCCAATTAGTGACATCTGGCACCAGATTTTCTTGTATTTGAAGCAGAGGCTGTAAGAAGTTTTTACTCTGAAAAAAAAAAAATCATAAAAAGAGGAGATGGGAAATGTAATAACAGAAAGAACTTTAAATCCAAGTCCTATATATGATTTTACAAGCAGTGTCAATAATTTTAAGTATTACATCTCAGTGTAGTGCATTATACTCTGAAATGTTAAAGGTCTGACTTTACAGTGATTGGTGTTCTTCCAAATCTAAGTTTCAAACTTTAAAAGGCCTTGCCTTTCCTTTCCTTTCCTTTCCTTTCCTTTCCTTTCCTTTCCTTTCCTTTCCTTTCCTTTCCTTTCCTTTCCTTTCCTTTCCTTTCCTTTCCTTTCCTTTCCTTTCCTTTCCTTTCCTTTCCTTTCCTTTCCTTTCCTTTCCTTTCCTTTCCTTTCCTTTCCTTTCCTTTCCTTTCCTTTCCTTTCCTTTCCTTTCCTTTCCTTTCCTTTCCTTTCCTTTCCTTTCCTTTCCTTTCCTTTCCTTTCCTTTCCTTTCCTTTCCTTTCCTTTCCTTTCCTTTCCTTTCCTTTCCTTTCCTTTCCTTTCCTTCCCTTTCCCCTTCCCTTTCCTTTTTCCTTTCCTTTTTCCTTTCCTTTTTCCTTTTTTTTTTAAATTAAGAGATGAACTACAATATCTTTGAGGACACACTAATAAACTTCCTGCCTTACATATTCAAATTCATAGGATACTGCACCTCCTTTTTTTCCCCAAGAGTTGACGATCCTTTTCTGTTGCAAATTGTCACAGTTTTGATGAAAAGAGTGGAGCCATGAGGATTTATATAAGCCATGAGATTGAGATTCTTGACATATAGATATTTGTGCTTCCATTGCATTTTTAGTTATTTTATCACTTTTGTTTTTCTCCATGGCATGGATGAGTTTTTAGACTCAGTATCTGTTCAGTCTTTCCCTGAAATTATGGTTGGAATGTAAGAGTCTGAAGGCAAAACCATGTAACTTCCTGAAGTGTACAAAAGGTCTTTTAAACAAGAATTTTTCATTTTGGGAGACACTGAACATTAACCTCCTGAGCTTTTCAGCTGAAATTGGGCACATGTTGAAGAAAGAGCCAGGCCAGCATAACAATGTATGCATAGATACATAAATAAACAAAAAAGGAAAGAAACACATTCTCAAACTTGGCACTTTTGTGATGTTTCACCAGTAATTATGGGTGCTTTTCGTAGGCATAAGAGTCAAAAGAGAAGGTGGTTGTGTTTGTCCCAGAAAACACACATCCTGTTCTCGAGATAAATACCAGTGCCTAGACAATTCAATATCTAAATGTAGTTGTACATGCTATAGTGACAGTTCCAGTTCCATGTTGCAAAGTGCAAAACTTGTATTCCTTTGTTGAGTCCTCTGAAGTAGAGAGGAGCACCATGAAAATGCTTCCAAATAAAATACAGCTTGGGTGGTACATAGGAATGCCAAAGCCAAACTTAGTACAAACACATAAAAATGGGAGCCAGACAAACCCACACTGCCTGAGCATTTTCTTATATTCTAAATAAATCTTGAAAAACTGTATTTGAAGAGTGCCCCGTGGGACAGACAGAGAGGAATCATTGTGTGTGCATTCTGGCTCTCAAGTGCGCATAATACAGAGCTTAAAATTGCTGCAGGCTGATGTGTATGCTTCTCATCTGTTTGTGTTCATGTGTTGGTTTTGCAGGGCCTGGTTTTTGGTAGTAGGGGTGCCACAGAGGTGGCTCCTGTGAGAAGCTGCTGGAAGCTTCCACCATATCTGGCAGAGCCAATCCCTGATGGCTGTGAAGAGGGACATGCCACTGGCCAGGCTGGGCCAATTAGAGATGATGGTAACACCTCTGTGATAACATATTTAAGAAGAAAATCAAAACAAAGAGAGTGGGGCAGTTTTAATTCCAGATAGAGAAGGAGGAGGTGAGAACATGTCAAGGAAACAACATGGAGGCAGCGAGGTCAGTGGGGAAGGAGGGGAGGAGGTTCTCCAGGGGCCAGAGCCAAGATTCCTCTGCAGGCCATGTGAGACCAGGGTGAAGCAGCTGAGCCCCTGCAGCCCCTGGGGATCCAGGGGGATGCAGAGATGCACCCACAGCCCCTGGGGATCCATGGGGGATGCAGAGATCCAGCCCATGGGGAAGGTGCCCACACCAGAAACTGGTGGATCCCTGGAGGAGGCTGTGATCCAGTGGGAGACTCTATGGAGAGAGGGCCCTGCTTCCAGGCTGGAGCAGCCTGTCCTTGGAGGGCTGCACCCTGTGGCAGAGAGACCCATGCCACCGCAGTTTTGGGAGGATTGTCTGCCTGTGGGAGTCGCTCACATTGCAGCAGTTTTGGGAAGACTGCTGCTCATGAGAGTGGAACTATGCTGGAGAAGTTCATGGAGAACAGTCTCCTGTGGGAAGGGACCTCATGGTCTCACAGGAGAAGGACTCCTCTTCCAGAGCAGCAGAAGAAAACCTTGGGTGATGAACTGACCAAAACCCCCACACCCTGTCTCCCTGCCCTGTTGCTGGGAAGGAGGGAGGGGTTGGGGGAAGAAAAGGTGGTTTTAAGACCTTATTTTACTTCTCATTATCCACCTCTGATTTTGTTAGTAATAAACTCACTTTGTGCCTTTAAGCCGGGCCAGTTGTGCCCTTGGAGTGTTTTTCTCCCAGTCCTTATCTCAGCTCATTAACCCTTTATTTATTTATGTATGTATTTATTTATTTATTTTTCTCTCCTCTGCCCAGCTGTGGCAGGGGAGGGCAAGAAAGTGGCTGTCCTGAGTGCCCGGCATTTGGCCAGTGTCACACCACGATAATCAATAACAAAGATTGCAAACAGAACTTCAAACAGAACAAAGGACCTTAAAGGGACTTTTTCAATCAGTGTGTCATAAAGGCAGAGAGTAGCCATGGAATGCAGTGGTTCCATGACAGCCCAAGCAATCATCAAAATGAGTGCAAAGGGGAAGAAAGGGTAAAACCCCCAAAGAATAACATATATGAAATAATGAAACATCAGCCTGAGGTGGGAGAAAAGTATAAATTGTTGTTCTTTAGCCATGTCTTAAATGGCAGCTTCATAGATGACTGTCCATAGACAGGACAGAAGCCTTCTGTAGGACTTTCCAGTTAAAAAAATGTAGGAAGAGGTATTTTGACATTCCTCATCCATATGTCTGGATGGAAAGGCAATGTGGGACATAACACTCTAGGTAGGCATTAGAAAATGCTGTGAATATTCACAATAAGCTTGGAAAATAATCTAATTCTGAAGGCATTATAAGAAGTGATAAAATCTTTATCAAAAGTAATTTCTGACCTTGCCATCGTGCTGGTAAAATAGTGAGGGCTTTTTGAAGTCACATACATAATTAAGTCTCGTTTCTATCCTGGCAACGCTCTTAAGAACAAACTTGTCTTTCTAGCAGGAAAGCTCTCTAGTTAATCTTTCATCTCAGAAACCATCAATCTGCTGAAAAGGTATTAGCAGCTCTGACAGCTTAAAGCTCCAGTATTTTATCTGGTGTCAAAGGTAAATATTAATTATATTGTATGAGGAGGAGAATGTAGGGAGAGAGAACAGATGAATTCTTTAGGCTTTTATTAGTATTTCATAGATCATTACTACTGCTAGTTGCTGTTTATATGAATATGAAGGCAATATCTAGGGGCTCTGGTTTTACAAATGTCACTCCACAGTGCTAGATCCTCTAGGAGTGGCCAGCTAAAATCCACATAAGCAAATAAAGGAGTGATTCTGCTGTGTAGAACCATGCCTGGAAGAGATGACTTTCAGCTAAAACACAATGAACAGTCAGGGGGTTGAGACAATGTGTTAATGAGTTTGTCTGTAATCTCCTGAAAGTCCCTACTCCTCTATCTTCACTCATGAAGAAAATGAATACAGGGTACACTTGCCTGAGATACAAACACATTCTTGTTCCTGTGAAAGTAAATTCTGAAGAAAAATTGAATGCCAAGATTGCTAGCTCTTTAAAAAGAACAGTCATTGCCTCCTTCACAGAATAAATAAACTCAGAGTAGAAGTGGGAAAATTTCTTTTTTCTTTTTCTTTTGAAAATCTACATATGAAAGCAATGCTGACATTACTATTTGGGTCCTCTTCCTTACTTGAGGAATGAACAGAAATCTGGCAGTGAAAACTCCAGCATGAATTTTTTTTTTACTAGAAACAGAACAGCAAACCAGAAGAGAATTTACAGACATTTCTAGTAAGTCTGGCTTTACTAAGAAAGGAAACAGCTCACTGTGACAGGCAGTGAAGTGAAAGGGATGTCAGATTCTGTGAGCTGTCAGAAAATACAGAAGGAGGCATGAACACCATGTGTGTGAAAAAGATTCCTTTGACCCGTGATGGAGTCTGGCAAATGCTGGCTTCAGAAGTCATAGTGAAAAACTACAGTTCTTAACATACAGTTTGGAAAATGAAAAACATGAGTGGACTTTTTTTTTTTTTAGGACACTTTATATAACCCAGTTCAATAAAGAATTTAAGGGCAAATATAAATTAAGGTCTGTGAGTAATCCCAGTGAAGTTAATAAGCCTGTTAAATAATGATGAAGTGTTTGGCTGTATTGAAATCAGGCTACATACCATCCCATGAGAGCAAGTCTTACAGCACTCCAACAGAAATATTACCAGTTTCTTCAGTGGCAGTTCTTTGCAAAGTTAAAGCTATTCTTAGCTTTGTTGCTTCAGAGCAAACAGACCAATTTCTTCCAGCCATGATCAGAACAGTACTTGAACATCTACTGTGAAACTTTCCAGAGTCCAAAAGAAAAGCAGCTACAAAGACTTTGCAAGGGAACACAGAGAGTTAATGACCACTAACATGGATCTGCATCTGTGTGTTTAGCAGAGGACTCTAAATATGGACCATCCTTGTAGAACTTATAGAGGGAACTCTCCACAGCTGGATTTTTAGGGGTTTTGTTGCACTATCACAATGTTGCTGAATTTTCTGTTCCACATTAAATTAAGTTCCCTGTGTTTTTTTCCTATTCACAAAGTCATCTGTGTATTTTGATGAGAACAAGGAAACTGAATGGTTTGGTGTAGTAAATGGTCTGGAATGGACATATATTTAAATGTCTACATTTAAATATACAGCCCACCCCATTTCACTCCCTGCCATGGGCAGGGAGACTTTCCACTATCCCGGGTTGCTCCAAGCCCTGTCCAACTTGGTCTTGAACATTTTCAGTGATGGGGCAGCCACAGCTTCTCTGGGCAACCTGTGCCAGGCCTGACCACCACCCTCACAGCAGAGAATTTCTTCCTAATATTCAATCCAAACCTGCTCTCTGTCAGTTTGAAACCATTCCCCTTTGTCCTGTCACTCCAAGCCCTTGTAAATAGTCTCTCTCCATCTTTCTTCCAGGCTCCCTTCAGGTACTGGAAGGGGCAATTATGTCACCCCAGAACCTTCTCTTTTCCAGGCTGAACAATCCCAATTCACTTAGCCTTTCCTCACAGACTATAAATCATCTTTAATTCTAGTAGTTTCAGAAGATATAAAACAATATATTTCTATTTCAATAATTTTTATATATTTTATATATAACAAAATATATAAAATATTTTAATATATATATTTATATATTTAGTGCATTTATAATGAGATGTCAAACATGGAGGCAGAATGTTTCGTCAGTGTTCATTTCTTTTGGGAAATAATAAATTTTTTAATTTCTGTAAAACTGTCAGTGAAACCACCGGAATATGGAAGTCTACATAGGTACTTTCATTTATAAAATGAGAAGTTTTGCTTTACTCCAGGGTAAAAGTTTGGGGATAATTTATTATGCTAGTTTTGTCTTGAGGATTTGGCAAATTCTCAAGAATAACAGCTTTCGTAATTGTACAAAGTCAGTTCAACTTGTAAGCAGTCTGGTCTGAGGTCTTACCAGAGGCAGGCCAGCTTCCTAGGCAATCTGGATTTTCCTTGTAGGGAAGAGTTAACAGTACTGGCCCCACTGAAGTCAGTGGGAATTTTGCCAATGTTTTCCACAGAGCCAAGCTTTCACTTGTCTTTAGCAGAGCTATTAAATACAGTATATCGAATAAACGGAGATGAACAAAGGCATTTCTCTTTCTGGATTCATGTAAATGATTCTGCAAGTGCTTTTCATGCTACCTATTTGCTGCAGGAGAGGTAAGACACCCTTTATACAGCCCCCAACTACACCTGTTTAAAAGAAACATGTTTTCTGACTTGCAGTGCAGCAATTACTGACATTCACAAATTAGATCTCCATAATGACAGCCTGTGTGTTTGTGGAATATTTCAGGAGTACAAATAAGTATCCAGCAAATGTCTATATCTACTATTCAGCTGGGAATGAGCCTGTCTGTACATTTCTAAGTTTGGAGAAAATACGAAAATACGAGAGCTTTTCTAAATACTAATGTCACTGTAATATAGGACGCTGCTTTGAAACAGGGCAAATAGAAGTTAAATTAAAGTTGGCCTAAAATACTTCATGCCACAATCTTGGGAAGCTAATGGCTTAAAGCTGCTAGTTTCTAACAACCAATTCTTATGTACCTTGTATAATTTTATGAAACTCAAAACATTTTACAATTCAGGCTATCCCTATAGACAACATGAGGCACCAAGAGGTCCAGTATTTGGCCAAAAGAGATCTCAGAAGCCAGAGAGAATGAGCTAGAAACAGAATGTCTGTTAAAGTCTGCTCAAACTTGCTGTAATGCAGGCCACATTTCTCCTGGATAATTAATTCCTAAATATTTAGGACTTTCAGGGTGTGGGGGGTGATTTTTGTGAGTAACCTGGATGTTTTTTCTACCTCCTTTTGGTGTAAGTTGCTTCTGTCTGTCTGTCTGTATGCCACGCCCTATTTTCATACATTCACTTGGGGGCTGTTCTTCCCTCTTGCAGGAATGTCTCCATGACCCAATCCCAAACTCTAGGACTATATGAAAGAACAGTTGTGAGATCAAAGTCAAAATAAATAAGAGTGTGAGGAAAGGGTAGTCTGGAAAAGAAAAGGTTAGTTGTTTCAAGTTATTTTAGCCAGAACCTAAACTTTGTTGATTACTCTGCTTCCAGAGCTCAGCCAGCAGCTAAGAAAGGAATGACAGAGTAGTCTCTGACAGACAGAAAAGCTCAATGTTATCCAAAATTTGGAATATACTATCCAAAGACTCTGAGCCAGCCTCCTGATCCTCATGGGCTGTGGCTAATGCTGGAGTACATACAAATGAAACTGGCTGTCCTGAGAACCACAGGACACACACAGCATGGAACATGAAGCTCATTCAATATTTATATTTTGCAGCTGTACATAGATCTTCTGATCCATTCACCTTTCCAATTAAAACTCCGTGTGTACAAATTTCACACATACCAGGTATCAACCAGTTTCTGTGGAATTGTACCAGATAATATGGTAAGTTTATAATATTTTTATCCTAAACAGTTTGCTACGCTACAATAACTTTTAAATTCATGTTTATTAAGGTACCCTCCCATAGCCACTGCTCGGAATTGTGTCAGCATTTTGTAAATCCAAGCCACACTCCCTGTAAATAGTATTATTAACATGTGTTTGTAGAATCAGACCCTCAAGACTGATCTTGGGCTCCTAGGACAAAGATATTCAGCCCAAGGCTGTGAAGTCTGAAAGATATGGCACAAGAGTAAATAAAGTTTGAGAACCTCTGATAAGGAAATTGAGACTGAGGAAAAGAAACAGGCTGTTTGTGAAATTGGGGGAGAAGGAGGAAATGAGTACACATGAATTTGTTGCAGAGTTTTATCAGTGTTCATACTCTTTCCACTGACTGCCTGCTTACATTATACTGTTTTAAATCACAGTTTTTACTAGTAAGATAAAGGTTTTCTGGCAAGCTGGAATTGTTTGCAGATGGGTAGGATAGGTTCTTGTTCATTAGAACTATGCAAAAATACTTGTAATAATACAGGAAATTCATAAAACAATGAAGAAACAGCACTGAATGACACAGGTCTTCAGTGACCATGAGGAAACATAGAAAACTACTCCTGGTGTGAAGCTAGTAGGTACAACTGACTCTGGGATTTTATTTATGGAAGACTGAAACGTCTTATATTCATTTGTATATTTTCTGATGCCCAGAGATCATTGGGTCACATACTTGGATATTACTTTTGTTTGACAAGGGATGGAGTTCAGATTTCCCAGGGTTATCAGGAGGGGAAATGGCCTTTACCAGAACAGCCATTTACTTTACTGATGGATTTTCTCCACCCTTTATAATGAGATTTTATTTACACTGCAGCTAAAATAGTGGCTGATCCCTGCTGTTGTTGGATTTGTGGAGGCTCCAAGCAGAGTCTAAAGCAGATGCTGTTGTCCCCTCCAACCTGTCTGTGCATGTTCTCCAGCTTATCCAAAGGATCCCAGCTTTCCTAGGGCTCAGGTCATGGAAAACACCTTGCAGATCCACACATCCAGCTAGTTCAATGTGTGGGGACATGAGAAAGTTTAGAAGAGGAAAGGAAATTTATGGGAAGTGAGATCTGAGAGGCTGGGAGGATGCATCTCTAGAAGGAGAGGCAGGAAATGCCCCATGAATGTCAGATTGAGTTATTCCTGAATTCTACAAATAATGCCACAAGGGAAATGACATGCATCATCAAAGCATTCCTGCATGCCCAGATAAACTCCCCTCTTGTCTTAGAGGCAGTCCCCAAACATATTAATGGACAACCAGTGTGTGTTCTGAGTGTCCAAGAGAGCTATATCTATTTCCCTAAATCAAACAGGAGAGAAAAGAAAATGTAGGCAACCTGTAAAAAATGGATACAAGCTCCAAAATGGCCAAAACCTCAACATGCTTAGAAGCAATGTTGTTGAAAAGTACTCAGGGTTTTGAGTCCCAGCCTGGAATATTTAACTGATCCATACAAAGTGTGAAAAGAGGTTTTGTCTGTGACAAGGCAAGCTTTTGAAGATAAGCCAAGCCTCTTCTGACAGTCTTTAGGCATTTGAAACAGAGCCCAGGTAGATTCCCTTGTTTGGATACAAGTATCTGTATTTCTTGCTTATGCAACTGGCATAGGAGCTTGGACTACTGGCATCCATTTAATTATACATACACATATATAAATATATTATATTACTTATTTATGTATTTCTATTTATATGTAATACAATTTATATAAAAAACAGTCTAAATTTAGGATTGTTATGAATGACATAATTATTCTAGACGGAATTCCAGCTCTGCCTTTAGCTACAAGATGCTGTAACAAGCCTGGTGGTGGTGTCTGGGTGGGCCTTATTGGAGGTGCAGTTTTGGACTTGCAGAGCAACAGATGAGGATCACAGCCCTCCCATTGCATTTTGTTCACCTAGGCTGGGAGCCATTTATATGGATGTTCCATAGTTTGGGATTTGAGGATGAAGATATGCCTGCATCCTGATTTATTCCAAATTAACCCCTGACAAGGATATGGAAAGTGCATATAAAGTGTCCCCAAGTGATACTACCCAAGGGGCTTTGGTGGTCAGTGGTGATGCACAAAGTGACAACTTCACCATGAACACAAGCCCAGAGAGCCATTAAAACTAAACTACATTGATTTTGACTCAAAATAAGCAAGCAATTGTTATAATGACAGTAGCCCTTTCAAAAAATAACCAAGGATTACTGTGCATCCATCTCTGAAAACTGTGCCGAACTTCTTTTTCTTTTCCTGCTCCAGGGAGGAAAGAAGCTGAATGTCAGTTGTACCATGCTCATACTAGTGTTTGGAGCTGAGCTGAGTGGTCATTTGCTCTCCAACAGCCATGGATTTACCTAATGTAGAGTTTGAGATCTTATATTTACTGTGGGAGATGGTAAGATCCACATGAATCCTCTTAATCCTGGTGTGTCTGTACCAATCAGTGATGTATTCTTCCTATTAAGTAGGAAAAGAGGCCTTTTTAATGCATCTTTAATGCAGCACATAACAAGAGACAATATGTGGCTTCATTTTTTGCCATAGTCCCCGAGGAGTTTCCCTTTGCAGTTACAAATCTACAGTTAGATTTAATTTCTAGGTGAGTTCTATTAACTTCCTTGCAACATTCTTCCTGAAAACAGGAAGGATAGTACAATTTTATTTCCCTCTCTTTCACTCAACTTCTGGGACAGAGAGGTGGACTGGTAAAAAATCAGGCTTTGGGAGCTGCAGTAAAAGAGATGAGCTGGAAGACACAACAGCTGGGACTTCGTGTCAGCTTTGCTCATTAGACAGAGGTTGATGCCCTTACAGAGACTTAATCAGGCCATCTCAAGAATTCCTAAGTAGACAAATGGGAGCTGTGAACCTGCTGCCATAGATGGCTGGATTTGATAAAATAATTCTAAGTTCTTTGTCAATCTACTTGCATGCATCTACTCTCAACAGGACCCTTGGAAATGACTTGTGCAGCATTTTGTTACGCTGTCATTACTCGTTAATCTGAGCTTCTGCAAATGATTTTTATTCTTCTGAAGTAGAAACAAAATCCTCATTAAAGAATTTGTTTGTTTTAGAGCTACACAAAAGATTACACAGCTTTTACAAACAGATATAAGAAAAAAAAATGTGGTTATGCAAAATGTTCCCTCTCGTAAGCCCTTGCTTTCCATGGACTCCCAGGACCTCTGGATTGAGCCTGCAGTGCATGGCTCAGCTCATTACAAAGCTCGGGGTCAGTAATTGGAATCACATGTACTCGAGGCCTCTCAATCTGACTGTAGGTGAGAGTGCCAATTTATAGTAGAAATGTGTATTAAGCAAAAAACCCCCACCTCAAACCAAGCTAAAACCTGTTGTCAGATCTGCAGATGACCACAGCCATGATGTTTTCTAGAAGTACTTCTTAAACTTTTATTTAAATTTGCCTCATTTCTAGTATAGTTTGTGGTGGGGAACTAAACGGGAACAAGGAATTCTTACTCTGGAGTAAAAATGTCCACACATGGTGTTAATCAGGGTAACTCCATGTGTGGACAGGCTATTATGTATGACTTTACACTGTTTTAGGCATGCTGGGTGAAGTTCTTTCTACCCACCTTTAATCAATTAGGGGAGGTTTTAATGTAGAGTGAAAAAGCAATATTGAACTGAACCCAGAGTTACTATAAGAGGGGATTCCTCTGGTTCAGTAAACTGGCATGAATTTTAGACAAGGTGCAGTCTTTGTTAGGTGACTCTCCCAGCTGTCTGACATATGAAAAATGGTAGCTTGGAGGTTGGAATGAAACACTGGCAAGGTCCTGCTGTAACTGATATAAAATCCTTTTAAACGGAGTTAGGGCATTTAAAGAAGATAGAGAAATAGACCTGCTTATGGTAGAAAATCTCCCAATTAAAATCCCCCCCCCAATAAAATCAGCCATCCATCCTTCTTCCCCTTTTCCAGCTGCCCCTTCCCAATAAAATAGAGAGGAGAAAACCAACCAAAAAACCCCACCAAAAACAACAACAACAAAAACCACCAAAAAAAACCACCCCGACCCAAAAAACCAAACCAAACAAAAAAAACCCCCAAAACCCCAAAACCAACAAAACTCTCCCTCCCAAAAAAAACCCCTCACACAAAACCACAAAAAAACAACAAAAAACCAAACCAAAGCAAACAAACAAAGAAACAACAACAACAAACAAACAAACAAACAACCCTAAAAAACCCAAAAAAACAAAACAAAACAAAAAAACCCCAGGAGTTAAAGGAAGACAATGTGGACATTTGAGTGTGGATGGAGGTCAGTTCTTGGAAAACTCTGCAATATATGTGGGAGGCAGCACCAGAAGGGCGTTGGAACCAGGTTCAAAAGGAACAAAAGGAAATGGCCCTTCACACAGTCACTGGTAAGTAAGTGCATGAAACCAGTTGCCAAAGGGTATTTTGGATGATAAAGTTTTACAAGAACTCATGGGGAGACATGATAAATACCTGGACCAGAAATTCACTGAGGGCTACTAAGTACACGTAGACCATATTTCACTGAGGAAATGCCCCAAACTCAAAGGAACTGAAGGCTGGGAGAGTAATTGTGACAATTACCACGTGTGTTTTTCTTATTCATTCTCTTCCACTGCTTTACAAATGTGGCTGAAGACAGGCTATTGAGATAGTTGGACTCTTGGCCTTAAGGTGGTATTTATGTTCTTGTGTTAGAAAAGTTCAAATAACTTGGTGTGGAGGAAAAACACACATTCAACTCTTACTGACTTAAATACTTTTTCCATTTGGACGTTTTGAGGGGAAATACTCAAAAATTGCATTATTGAGTAGTTACAAGAGGAATAGCCCAATCAGACTCTGCGTGGCACAACCTGGAGGCAAACACACAATGACTTCCAACCCTTTGTTTGTGTAAAATCGAGGGCAAAGTATACAGGAGTGTTGAACTCTCTGTGTGTTCCATCTCCATTTGCCTGCAAATATTATCCCTCCCATTATCTGAAAGATCTCAGCAACAGCATTGCCAACTGGGTCCTCTGACCACTATCAGTGTTTGTGTTCCTGTTTAAATAAGATAAGGAGGTTAAAAAAAAAAGAAGAAAAAAAAGAAGAAGATGAAAAAGAAGGGAGGGGAGAGAAAGGAGAGCTGCCTCATTTGGGTTGAAATTCTCATCCTGACTTCTTGAGAGTAGGGGGAGGGAAGAAGGGATTTTTATTTTCCCCGATGAATTTCATTGAAAGATTCTAGAATCTCTCTCCTTTTAAAAATCATATCTGATTGACAAAAGCTGTCTTGGGGTAAAATCCACGGAAACACCTAGAAGGGGGGGTTGAATATCTCCCCTTTAGAGGTTAAACCTCTGCTAGGTGGTTTCTTTTGTTTTATTTTGCTCTGCCTTGCCTTTGTTTGTGGCTTTCCCCTGCTTGGAAACGAGAGAAGTCGCTGCACTTCTCTTTCACAGAATCAGTCACGGCGGGCCGAGGTTCAGGCTGAGGATCCGCAGCTTCCCGAGCTCAAGGAGTCACTTTCAGAGCGTGTGGGGGCGGCGGGGTATCAGAGGCACCAGGCTTCGTGCCTCCGAGCTGCGCTGACGGCTCTGTTCTGCCGAGCACTTGCAGGCTGTATAATTAAGCGGGCAGGCACTGAATTAAATCTTTGTAAAGCCCACCGAGCGGGGGGTTCACTGCGAGCTCTTTTCCAGCCGGTCTTGGGCGGCTGGGACAGCAGCAGCAGCAGCAGCAGCAGCGAGCGAGAAGGGAGAGCCCGCCGGACGCCTCAGGAGAGCCGAGCCCCGCTGGCAGCGAGCGCTCCCCGCCGATGGACAACCTCGGCGGGCCCCTGCCCCTGCCCCTGCTCCTGCTCCTGGCGCTGCTGCCTTCGCTCCGGGGACAAGGTAAGGGACAAGCCGAGCGGCTCCAGCCCCCGAGCCGCCCCGCTCTGCCGGGCATGGGCTGCCGCGGGATGGGGATGGGGCCCCCTTCTTCCCCGCGTCCCTGCACGTTCCGGGCAGGCTTTAAAGCGCCGCTGCCACGTCCAAGTGAGCAGAAAGGCGTGGTGTGCTGCCCCCGCCGCTGTCCCCGGGCGGGCTCGGTGCGAGGAGCTCTGCCGGACGGGACGGGCTGTGCCCGGGGAAGGGGGAGCGGGGTCGCCCCGCGGACACCCCCGCCCGGTGGATACGGCAGGAATCGCGACGCGCCGCGGTGCCCTCGTCCCCAGCGGTGGCACCGCTCCAGGTGATGGGTCCGAGCCCGGTGGGCAGCGCAGGCGTCGGCTCCGGTCTGCCGGACACACAGCTGCACCCCAAAAGCACGGGAAACTGCCCCCGCAGTTCAGGAATGCCGGAGGAGAGGGAGGAATAGCGGAGCAAAGGATGCAGGCTTTTTGGAGACAAAACGTGGAGCGTGTGCGAGTGGTACCGTGTGATGTGGTTGCTTTTGAAAGCAGGGATCTGGATCCGAGCCATGACTCCTTTCCGTACTGCACGCTTTTTTCCTGATCTCTGTCTGAAGAGAGGATGTGAACTTATTAATTCATTGTAGAAATCTCATGCAAATCTTAATTTGTAGGAGGTGACAAAGAAAGTATTTGTCCTCTGGTGATAATGAATTTATCACAGCTAACAGGTAAGTGACTTTTCCATTAGAGTAACCCCAAGGGGTCCATTGAGGTTTCATTACACTCCAGGCAAGTACTTGGAAACACATGGTCACTGGCCTAGGCAGACAAAAGCCAGTGAAGTAAATAATTTGTTACTATCACAATGTCTTGAGCCTTGGATTTTCATATAGCAGAGCACTTGTCACAGATATCTCTCAAAATACCTGCTTTATAAATAGATTTTAGCCCTCATTTTAAAGAGGGACACAACAAGACGGTCAGAAGACCGGCATTCACCTCCAGAATCAAAATAGCTCCTACTTTGCTTTAGACAACAGAGCACATCAGCAAAACTGTGGCTTTGATGTGTCACAGTGAGCAGGCATAGTAATTTTAAGCATTCAACATTATTGTAGAACATTGATAATTTCAGTTTGTAACCTCTGTACATTTAACCTTAGTTACTGGATAACTTTTTAGAAAACTGGGAAGGCGTTAGCTCTATAGCTTCAGTTTTTTAAAAGTTTTTTTTAACACAAAAATTATCAGTAAAATATATATCAGGGTTTGATTTCCAAATTAGAATCCATACTCTAATTTGACTGAGAATTTCTATTTCTTAAAGCTTAACAGTACACTGGATAAAATTAGATTTAAATGTATGAAAGCAGGTGAGGATCCTTACTTAGGAGATCAGCATTTAAAGAGTAGACTTCACTAGGGTGAAATAATTAATCAATATTGAATAATAATCTGTGTTTAGGAGGTAAATGATGTAATTAAATGGTGAAGTCATGTTGTTGAAGTCTTTGGGGCAGAGCCTGTGCTCCCCTGCAGGTCTGGAATGAGGGGCTTGGAGCAAAGAGGAGCTCCTATGTGCTGTGGTGATACAATTGCCAAGTTACTAGGATAGCGTATTTATGAAATACAGTTTTCTTCTGAATTTGTCACCATCAGTTTTCTTAATTGCTTTTCCTTACTAATGAATCACCAAATCATCAGTAGCTCTCAAAGTCTTCATTCTGAAGAAACTGAAGGGACTGCCTTCAGGGGAACTGCCCAGTGCACATTGACATAGGGTATGTACATCATTCTTTGCAAGAGTAAGGATCTTAAAACACTAAAACATTTCATGATGCAACTTTGTTTTACTGTAAACATTGCATTATTTAACACCTATCAACTACCATAAAATGAAGAAGATTAATTCCACCACCATGGCCAGTCAGTGTATTAATAGTTCATCCTGTAGCTCTCTCTTTGGCACATCTTGGTACTGCAGGCACAGTTTTAACTCACTAAACATCTGGAAGCTTGTCTATTCAGGGGAAGCTTACTGTTGTAATAAAAAAAAATGTTCCACTGACTTTGTGGAATGAGTTTTATTTTAAGATTATGATTTTTACATGTGCTTTTATAACAGTACATTTGTAAGAAGTATATGGGTGGAGGTAGGACACATAAAAGGCCAAATCTGTGCTTTCTTGTGTGTTACCATAAAGTCTGCCCCAAAAAATCACATACTACCAGTTCTAAAACATGAGTGCTACCTCTGAATTAGTTTTTGGTTGAGTTTTTAGTTGAGTTTTGTTTTAAGAGGCCATTTTCAGAAGTGGCATTTTATTGCAATCAGGAGAAGAGCAAGATGTTAAAGCTCTTTGTTTTTCATCTGTGTAATTGAAAGCAGACGTGTTAGTGAAACCCAAGAGAAACCCCCATAAACCAGCTTATCAAGTTACTGCAGTATATTTATATTGTTCTGTTAGGTTTCAGGCATTATCTGAGAGTAGGTCAATACACTTTCAAAAGTTATTTGTCATCCTACTTTAGCCCATTCTGCAAGTTTCATATCAAATTTACATGTGTTTTCAATAAATAGTTGTGTTAAGACCAACTTGTTCTACAATACTTCTATTCCTATTTTCTGAAATGAAAGATGGGCTTTAGCCCTCTGGGACTTGACTGAAATAGTTAACTGGGACCATGAAAGATTTTGAGTTTGGTTTTTTGAGTTATGGATACTTCCAGAGAAGTAGGTGGTAAAATGAATTCAGTAAGCAGAAAATCTGGGTTTACTTGATTTGTAAAATGTCTGTAGAGAATAAAAGGGGATGAAACAGAGAAGGTCAAGAAAGAGAGAGCTGAAATCCAAACAAAACATCTTCAGAGCACAGGCAAGAATTTCAATGGTAACACAGAGTGGGTTAGTAGGAAAGAGATGAATGAACAAAGGCTTTTGTGAAAATGTAACAGAAAGTGATGGTTGACTGTTACAGGAAGCAAAGAAAATTATTGAAGTTAAGAAATAACAAAGTAAGCAGGTAATTGTAGCCAAAATAGGCAGAAGTTTTGTGAGCACTCTGGAAATGTTAGGCACTCATGTTTTTGTGTAGATTTGATGGAAGGAGATAGGCCAGGAGTGGGATTTTAATAGTTAAGTCATCACACAATTAAATTGGGAGATTGGATAGCATTGCTCCAAGATAAGATGTAGAACTGGAAGCAGAAGGTTGAGAAGATTGCAGGGTAAGAAAGAACAGAAAAATTGTCTGTAAAGAAAGCCATGAAGGAGTTGCCAGGAGCAAGAGAGAAAATATAGGAAGGAAGAAGCCACAACAAGCAAAAAGCCTAAAAAGGAGAGAAAAAGTAAGCACAGATCAGTGAAGAGTTCCAGAAAAAGGGCTAGAATTACTGGCCATAATATTTTGTGAATAAAAATTAGCTTAGAAATGCTCAGAATAATGTCAAGTAAGTGGGGAAGGAGTAGACAAGGACCTAGTGAGATGATCTGCTGGGTGATTTACAGTGACAGTGTACAGTGAGGGGGAAATTGTGACAGTCACCTGCATGTTTATCACACTTGGCAAGGTTACTTGCCCTCTGGTGAGACTGAGGACAGTCCAGAACAAATTGTGTTGAAAGTCTCCTCTGATCAACAGGATGCAGCATGTCTTAGGCATCTCCCATGCTTGTTGTCTCCTCAATACACCAACAAGTCTTTGGCTAAGGAAGTTCATTAAGTTTCTTCTGTTCACATTTTGAAGCAAGCAACATTTCTATTTCCCTCAGCACTAAGGAGTACTTTGTCTCTGATTTGTACCTCCTATGAGGTAAGTTTTAAGAAACTTAAAAGTTTTCAGAAATTACCTTTTGGATTTGAAGTATGTGCTGCTGTATCTTAAGAAGAAAATAAATTTCAAGATTTTCAGGGATTTTCATTCACACTCTTTTCAGTTAATCAAATTACTGTTACATTTTCATTCAAGGAAAGCTGATGTAGTTTTGGGTACTGAGTGCACAGGTATAGGAAGTATCTATAGGAAGTATTGTTTTCTGGGTTATGGTAGCACCACAAATGAGCAATGATGCACAAGGGTGCACTATGTTCCCCAATAAATAAGGTTTTTTTTCAATCTAATAAAAATCTGGATTGACACTTTAATCTTAGTAGTAAAGAAAGCAATACCAGAAAAGATCTTTTTTATTAGTGCTGAAGTGTACAGATGTAGAAACACTTTGTGTGTGGTATATTCCAGCTTTTTAGGGTGTTTCCAAGGATTCATGAAGCTTTGGAAGGATATAATGTGCAAATGCTACTTGCAGTACATCCATTGGAAATACTGCCACCTTCCAGCTTTGCTCTTGTCACTGACTAAATTTCAGATACTGAGTACTTTTAATATAAATGCTTAGTCAGAGAGTCTGGGAGAGATAGATACTGATTTGTGGCTCAGTATAGATAATTGCAACATGAGAAAAGTCTCATGTAAGAGTTCTGGTAATGTTTTCTCTAAAATGAAACCTTCCCTAAAGCATTGCTATATATATATATATATATATATATATATATATATATATATATGCAAAAAAAGGATCTGTATTTTCTTCCTGCTCTGTTAAGTCTGTGGTTCCTTCCATACTTGAACCTTGACCCATTGTGCTATAAATTTTATCCCATCTGCTTAATGTTTCCTGACTATTCTTTAAATATAGCAATACTAGAATATCAGAATCTTTCATCATTGTCCATCATTTTTTATATTCAGCAATAAATTTGCTGCCTACAGAGTAGATACATTTTATTTTAGCAGTATATAAAAGCATAGTTATTATTATTAATTTTCTAGTCAGATGAAAATACAGAAATCCCAGTGTGAAAATGTTTTTCCTGTAATCATTTTACAGGAATAACAATAGAAATAGAAATAATTTTATAGCAATAAAAATGCTTGAACATATATGTTCAATATTTGGAGATGTGCTGCTCTGTCACATTCTCATGTCCTTATTCAAGTAGCTTTATTTTGGATATATACATATATTTGGACTCAATCCAAAATTCTTTAAAGTCTACCTTTAAAGAACTGTCAATTTACTGCAGTACATTTGGGGTCATGGCCTTTATACAGATGAACAGGACTAGCAATAGGCTAATTTTAATACCCTAAATAAAAATTTCTCATCACACAGTTTTTCATTATTTGACATGAGAAATCAAGAGAAGATTAAATTTGCTCTTAAATGAGAATGCCATATTTGGCACTTTTCCTGTGAGGTTATTTCATTATTTGCATGATTTTCTCACAGGGGGAAAAGTGAAGGGCAAGGTTTAGCATGCATTTGTCAGGCAGAGCAGTTGCAGTTCTTCCAATTATGAGTCTTTTTTTGTATGTCCTTCCATGTCATCTTGTGAGTCTGTGTTCTTTAGTCCTCTTGTGAATGCACCATCTTTTTTCATGTTCCTGTGAGTATGTAAAGTCTGGGACAGAAACTACACGTCCTAAGCTGTTTACACAATGCTGATTCAGTGGACTCCAAGTTTCTCTCAATACTTTCTTATCTTCTAGAAATTTTCAGAACAGTCTTTATTCTTCTAGTCTTAATATCTTTTGATCTTCAGCCTCTTCATGGAAGCACAAAAAATCACCTATCAAGAAAAATGAAAAAATAGGTATTAATTTGTTCCCAGGAAATGCATCCTCAGGAAGAAGCAGTCTTCAGCTACACAAAAGGTTGGGTGTTTAAGAGGTAGCAACAAAAGAATGAATTGAAATGTGCTTTTGGAGTGAACAGTGAGGTAATAAATTATCAAAAAACGTCTGTTGCTGCTGAATGTATGAGATCTTGGAGCACAAGAGGACATTGTCTAGACAAGCTTGGGAATCAACCTCACTTGATACTGATTTTAAACAACTACAAAGTGCTCTGCCCACAAGTGACTGAATTTTATCAGTTCTCCCTGAAAGTAGGGAGTAAGACAAGATAACCTCTTGAGGCCTTCTATATCATTATCTTTTCTGACATTTTGAGATATATATCTAGATATCTTTATAGATATCTAAGATGCCTTATTCCTGCAATAGAGGGAGTTGTCTTTTCTAATTTTTAGTAGCCAGTTTCCCACTTTTAGGAAGATATTTTTTCAGACCCAAGGCATAATAAAAACTCTGCAGTAAAGCATGTGCTTTCCCCACTAAGGACATAATTAATTGCACCATAGCTTTGCCTCTGTCAGGCCTGTACTCATCACCAGCTATTGCCATGGAAGGTTTTAAGAACTTGTTTTATAAACAGCACACAGATATCTCATAAAATGAGGTTTGGCTGTATCTGAAAAATCTCCCTAGTTGTGTGATGGCCATTGCTGGTGCTACCAGAGTCACATTCCCTCTAAATGAGTGTTCTCCAGACCCAAATAATTTCCAGTAAAATGTTGGCTGTTTTCAAACCAACCACAAAACACACTAACATACCAGGCATTTCCTCTAGGGTGCTGCTGCTTTAGTTACTGTGTTAACTGGGTTTCTTCGGTGATTTCAGCTGTCTTGAAATAATCACTCTCAGCTGAGAATCCATCTGAAAGTAACGGCTCAAACCCTTTAAACATGTTTAGAGAGGATGTAGTATTTTTTAGCTATATGTCAATTGTCTATCAGCCCATAAAACTCCAGTATTACCCCTCACACTTGGATGAGAAGCCCAGAGTCACAGATCCTCTTTGGGGGACTGAGCAGGACAGGAAAGGGACAGCTGGTGAGGAACACAGCCTTGCATCCTACAACAAATGCACTGGAGAATTCCTCCTGGCCCCTGCTGCTCTGGGTGTTAGCAGAGAGGGTGTCCTGGCTCCAAGTTTTATGCTTTTATTATGAAGTTCGGGCTGTCTTTAAGGGAGCCTGTAAGAACATTCTGCCTGAGCAGAATGACCAAGAATATCTTGCTGTCCAAAGATGACTAGGGCCACAGGTCAGCTGTGTCTGTTCATTGTACCCCATCAGGGTTTTGGTGCATTTAATGAACAGTCTTGAGCTCTTCTCTGCAGAAAAAGAAAAGCTTCTATTCACTTTTATTCTTTCTTTTCATACTAAATGGAAGAGAGGCATCTTCATTCTGAAGAGATCCATCTCATACTCACATTGTCTCAGATGAAGAATGGCAATGCTTTCCTGCTTTGCTCCTTTACTTCTGGTTCAAACAATTTGTTTGATCATAGGGCCAGATTTTCTGTTCTACATCTTTCCCTTTCATGGTTTAAGGCCTCCTTCACCCTTTCCCCTGCTCTGTGTGCCCAATCCCTAGCTTTACACACAAGATGAAGATGAGCAAAGCTGTATTTGTCATGTTAGTCTATTACCAGTTGGACTTTTGAAGTCAGCTGGCTTCCCTCTTTTCTAAACATGTCTCCAGGTCTATTCAGTACCTTAAGAGGCCAGCCAGAGTGTGTTTGCATTGCCAAAGACAGCATTTCCACAGTTTGTTGTAAGAAGAGGGAAAAAATCAAGAGCACACATCCCAGCTGCCAGCACTGTTGTCCCTGCTACAGAAGCAGCTGAGTTTGTTCACCTGATAACAGCCCAGTGTCATTGTTCAGGAGGAATTAATTTGGTGTAGCAGACCAGGCCAAGCACACTTTGTTTGCCCTGAATGTTGAGCAAAGAGGAGCCTTGGTTAAAGGGATATGCAGTTGCTGTAGTTTTGTGAGAATGCAGATGTAAAGGGAGATTGGAAGACAAAGAATGTGACTCTGAGTATTATGGCTGGCCAGTCTGTCATCCTGAGGATCAAATTCTGTAACTTTTGGAGTTTTTTTCCAGCTGGCAGTTAGATGAATGAGCATCACTAGTGAGAGAGTTTTCTGGACAGGGTAAGAGACATTTTATCAGAAAGGTACACAGTGGCTGCTGAAAGTGGTTTCCTTACTGGAAACCTAAACCAGTGTGTGCCTGCTGTAATCACAAATTCCAGAAATTCTGCATGACATGCTGTTACTGAAACTTGTTGGATTAGTGCAGAGCTCTCCCAGAGTCTATCTGTTGCTGTATTCTCATATGCTGAGAAGTGATGATCATGCTTTGTTTTCTCACATTCCACAGTGCTGAGCCTCTTACAGAGCAAATTGAGTGAAAGGCAAGATCTGCACCACATTTTGCAAACACAATAAATTCAAGTGCTTAAAGGATTATAAATATCTTAATAAGAAGGTGTGATTTTGACTCCTTGACCTGGACTCACTTCCAAATCTACACCCAACTACAGCTGGTTATGTGGGCTGGGAAATCAAAGAATTTGAGGGTCACATCACTGGGTGCCCTGAAGGACAGGCAATCCTGGCTGGCACTGGCTTGGTGAGCCCACCTAGGCTCAGGTGTCACTTTGGGTTGGTTTCACCATCAGGCTGATAACTGTTCCATAGATCAGTAATGAAGAGCCATCCAATCCTGGAATGTATGTAGGCCTTTCCAATAGAGGCAACAGTGGAGAATAGCTGCTGTTGTAGACTGTTACCTAAAAAAATCTCTCTTTTTGAAGTAGCTGCAATGCTACTGCTATGAAATTTGTCCAGTTCTTTTTACTCCTGCTTATCATTTGCACAAGAAACAATTCAGAGGTTCTCATTCCAGGAATCATGCTTTTTTGCATTCTTCAGCTTATCTTTCTTTTGCAAAAAATATTCACTGCAGCAGCTGAATAAGCAATTATTGCATCACAGAAGTCTAAGGTTATGCAGATATTAACCTCATTTCTTGCTTTGAACTCCCACAAGTTATTGCAATCCTGTTAAA
Source organism: Passer domesticus (assembly GCF_036417665.1). NCBI lineage: Eukaryota > Metazoa > Chordata > Aves > Passeriformes > Passeridae > Passer > Passer domesticus. The sequence goes on along the minus strand of NC_087478.1, from coordinate 76,009,907 downwards.
AAATCCTTTTTTAAAACAACATTTTCTTGTACACATCATGTCTGTGAAAACATAGTTCTGAACCAGCATATAAATGCATCATGCACAAATAATGTTTGAATATTTTTGACTTTAATCATGCCCTATCTGATAGATTTTCTTCATGACATCTTTTGTAAAATTAGAGAACTTAGTTCCAGCTGTGTTTTTTGCTGTCTCCTTCCCAAGACTCCTGAAATCTCTCTCACAGTCCAACATACACCAGGTATCCACTAGGACAGGCACCCTTGCTGTTACCATACTAACAGAGCTCAAGTTCTTTTGGATGCTCTGCTGCACATACCTTTGTACAGGAACAAAGGAGGGATAAAGCTGCATTGGATTTTATCCAAAGTAAACCTGGGATTTTCTGAACAAATCAGTAAGCATGCAAAATTACTGCATCTGATGAATGATGCTCTCCTATTAACAGAGCTCTGGTTTATCCTCATATTTTTCTGTCTTGTGATACCACAAAGCTGAATCAACATTCCTCAATTTTACAAAATGGATCTGACACCGTGTTTTGGCATGTTACAACTTTCCTGTAGGGTTTCTCCATCCAAATAAAAGGGCACATTTAATCTGAACAGAGATGATGCCACCAGCATTTCCCACAACTGCACTGTCTTTAGGATGCCTGAGATTTCTGATTTTTTGATCGTCGCTGGCACTGCAGGTCTGAGGTGTGCCAGGAGCCCACCAGCTGAAGTAAGAAACGTGGTTAAGTCAAGAAAAAAACCCCCAACTATTATTTTCAATGAGATTCCTTGAGTTGTCATAATCAGAGTAGTTTCTACCTTGTGCTTCCCACTGCCTGATTCTTTGCCCACCCTGCAGTACCAACTCATAGTTGGGAGAGGCTGCAGGGAGGCCACAGCCCCTCTGTGCCCTTGGTCCCCTGAAGAGGGTGCAAGAAGGCACAAATAGCCTCAGTATGAACTTTTTGCACAAGGATTTCCAACTGGCACATGAATGTGCACGTGTGTACAGCTGAATCAGCTACAAAACTGCACCTGGGAGATGGTGTGTCCTGTTTCTAAATTCTTATTAGCAGATCTTAATGCCCAAATGGAATTACTTCCAGTGCAATCAGAGGTTGACACCTAATACGTGAGACACACACTTTGAGATTTTGAAAGAGTAGGGATTTGCCCGTGAACTACTGTTTTTAAACCAAATTGCAAAGCCAAGAGAAAATATTTTTCACTGTTTAATTGTTACATTTTAGAAGAATGGCTTTGAGGGTGGAGCACTTTTTTTACTGCTTGTTTTTCACTTCCCTCTATTCTCAGGAGATGTCTGGCAGGATCTTTAGAGGGTATGAATTGTGATGTCACCAAAACAATGGGCCTGGACCACAGTTCTCCTTCAACAAACTCTCCATGATCCTTCTTTGCTTGGATGCACTCCTTCAGACAAGCTTGCTTAGCTTGGCCTGCTTTAAATTCTTGGGTTATTTGGTTGGAGTAGAGGTGTGTTGCCAGGGCTTGGAGAGAAGAGCTGGTGTCCAGAGCCAGGGATTGTCCTTCTGGGGAGGAACTTGGCTAAAGACTCATTTGTACAAAGCCCTGCAAAAACCTGCAGCCAGCTCTGCATTTCAGTTAAATGTGTATAATTTTTCAACACGCTTAAGATTGATTGCAGACAGCAGCACTAAAAATAAGGTTATTTGTGATGCTTTGTATGAAATTTGATGCATATGATGTTTGTCAGAGAGGGTCCCTAAGCCCAAAGAAGAGCTCAGACACAAATGCATGGATTTCAGGCAGAGTTTTATTTACTAGACTAGTTTAATCCGAAGCATTATAAATTGCACTTAGCTTTCAGTCACTGGCATGAATTCTGGACACACTGAGGGATTCAAGAGAAATATTGCCTTGACTTAGTAATGACAGAATTTTGACCATTATTTTGGGTAAGACTAGAAGAATGACCTGGGTCACAGAATACAGAGCACTGTTACAAACCAACACTTAAATGCAATTCTGTTAGTATTCTGTTATAATGATTTTCTTACTAAAACGTGTTTGCTTTACTTGATCCAATAGTTTTGATTGTTCTTTACTGTAATAATTCTGTAATACTGCTATTTTTGTTGACAGTCCTTTCACAGGTTTTACTTATCTATGCCTAAAATGATCTGTTTCTCCCAGTTTCTTCTCATTTAGCAGGTCTTTGATTCCCCTAATCATCCTCCTAATCTTTCTTTACACATTTTTCATTTTGATGTAATCTTTCCTAAGCAGGGAAAGCCAGGATTCTGTGCAACTACAGAACTATAGAATTTTGCACTATAGAATTGATAACTGCCTTAAGAGTACCTACCTCAAAATAACTGATGCGTCCTAAACTCTCACTTAACTCTTTCATTTTTTTTTTAAATTGTAATCACTAGTTGGGAATATAGGTTGTTCCCTGCAAAAAACCCCCCTGAATTACTGGAGGGAATTATTTTCTCTATGTGTTTCCATCTGCTTTTGTCTTCCCCACATGTGAACTCCTTGATGACCTCAGATGTCTTTTCCAACCTGAATGATTCTGTGATTCTATGAAGGTGATCAGCTTGTAGTTTCCCAGGTCTTGTCTCTTGTTCTTCTTGAAGTCAGGGAGATACTTGTTCTCCTTCATCCTTTGGGAGCTCCTCTCATTCACCATGAGCTCCAAGACCATTGTGTGTAGCCTGGCAATGTCACCATCCCTGTCCCTCAGCACTTGTGGGTGAAACCTGTCAGAGCCATCAGTCAAAAAACTTAGGAAACAGAGAAATCATTAGAAAGCTGTTCCTCTGGAAAACCAGAGAGGGTTTTTTACATAGTTTGCATATTTGTTACACAAGGAGCTGTTCAGTGTTCAGACTACAAGACAATTAATAGAAAAGTGTGACTCCTGTTTTATTCCAAGTTCTGATACACCTGCTGTGCACTGAACTTTTGCTCTTGGAACACGAAGCAAACCTGTAGTGCTTGTCAGTTCATTAACAGTATTCAGTTTTATTAAATTAGAAGCTTGCAAAAATATACTCTACACAAATAATTGTCTTCGGGGTGGTTCCCCTTAGTTGCAGTGTTGGTGTAAGTTGGTAACAGGATTAATTTTTCTTTCATATGTTAAGTGATCAAAATACCATGTACTTTTTTGTTCCTCTCTACAATACTTTTGCATTTGCACAGACATACTTCTGAGTAAAAAACTGAAAAGAGATTAACTGGATAATAACCTCAGGAAAAAAAACAGTTCTGCAAATTTTCTTGTAATGACATTAATTTTTTTTCTATCAGGTATTTGATTTATCCTGTATTTTTGAGAATTTTAAAAGGTTGCTTATTGTTACTGCTGCTTTTAATAAAGGAGTGCAATACCAAAGATCCTTTTATTTGGCAGGACAATCTGAACTGGTTTCTGCCTGTGTATCAGTCCCTAAGCTGTGTCTTTGTGTGGAATGTTAGGAGAAAATGCAGCTGGCTTCACCAAGAAAGGAAAACCTCCAGCACTGGGCTGTATTGCAAGGTGCTGACAGGTGCTTTGTTTGGCCATGGCTGCCTTTTGTATGGGTGCCCTGTTTTGTGTGTGTAAGTCAGGGAGGGAAAAACTGACTTGCTTCTGTTTGGTTGGGGTTTTTTAACTGGCAGATTCAATGCCACTTGTTAAGATTGTATTAAATATATTGTGTTTTTCTCTCTTTCCTCATTTCTACAGATCTGTCAGTGGAAGAATGCTGTGACAAGGGTGTTGAATGGGCAAACAAAAACAGAATATGTGCTTCTCTGCCGTTAATATCCGAGTCTAGAGAATGCAGGTAAGTAGTCACATATTATGTATTAAAACACAGTTTATACTCTGATATTAAACCATAGGAATGGCAGGTGTTAAAGCTAACTTAGAAGATGAAGCACCCAACTCTTACATCCCAGCTTTTCAACTCCATATGTAGCTTTGGGGAGTACTTCCTGAATAGCTACTTTTCATCCAATTAAGTCCTTTTAATTTTTGGTGTAAGTCCAGCATAGATTCACCCAGCCCTGACCCATGTGGCATGTACTGTCTCTTGCTCAGAGGTTTTCCCTCTGTGCTCTGCTCACAGGGCTTGGGCTCTGCCTGCAGTCAGGGCATCTCAGAATGGCTGCACTGATATCTCCAGGCTTGTTGTGGATCTGGCCACCTGTAGCTATGATATTTTATGAAAAATCCTTTGCTAGGATTTTTCCCTCCTGGGAAGCTGAGGAGCTTCAGGAGAGAAATGTAAACAATAACTATCTGCTGCTGTGGAATGCCACAGGTGCATCTTCCATTGGTCCATGTGGATTGTTTCCAATGGATGACCAATCACAGCCACTTGTGTCAAAGCTGTGAGCAGTCACAAGATTTTGTTATGCATTCTATTCTTGTTCTTTCTAGCCTTCTGATCAATCTTTTCTCTCTGTTCTTTTAGTATAGTTTTAATGTAGTATTTTAATATAATATATACCTTAATATAATAAATGAGCCTTCTGAGAACATGGAGTCAAGCCTCGCGTCTCCACACATGGGGCACCAAACACAAGAGCCACCTTTCTGGGCAAATGTTCATAAGGGAACACAGCAGATCCTGCACATGACTAATCTATGATTTGAATAAGCACATGTGTGTACTTTATGTAGGATAAATCATAAGTACATATGTGAGGCAGCCTTCTGTGGTGCTGCACAGGTAATTGTCCTGCAGTCCTTAGCTGAACTAAGCTTTGAGTTCCCCCACAGAGTGATTCAAGGAGATTCCTAATTAGTTCAGCTCAGGGAAGGAGCCTACAAGAAGGATGGAGAGAGACTATTTATAAGGGCTTCAAACTGACAGAGAGCAGGCTTAGATTAGGAAGAAATTCTTCTCTGTGAGGGTGGTGAGGCCCTGGCAGAGGGTGCCCAGAGAAGCTGTGGCTGCCCCATCCTTGGAAGTGCCCAAGGCCAGGCTGGACAGGGCTTGGAACAACCTGGGAGAGTGGAAGGTGTCCCTGCCCATGGCAGGAAGGGTTGATGAGATGAGCTTTGAGGTCCCCTCCAACCCAACTATTCTGTGTTTCTATGTGATTCTATGAAATGTATTTGACTGTAGAAAATAAAACCCCTAAGGTAATATACAGATTCCTTAATTCTGCTGAGAATTGATAGGATATTTCTTTTTGGTAATCTACTAAATGAAATAATGAAAGCAAATGTTTAATTAAGATTTTGATTCTACTGCATCTCTTATGTTATTGTGGCATTTGTACTTTTTATGTCAGTGATCATTTGCATTATTTTTGCTGTTACATGCACTTGTTACATTTAATTAGTGTGGCAAACAACTGGTAGTTTGAGAGGCAGCTTCACAGAGAAATTTGTATTTGAAACACTTTGCTTTGCTCCCCTCTACTCAAACAGACTGATTTAGCCTTGGTAATTATAGAAGGGTTGAGTTGATCTTTATTACAGAAAGAATGTGTCTTCCAGGGAAGCTGATCTGTGTTTTATGACTTTTGCATTTACACTGGCATCAAAAGCAGCCTCTTATGCAGAAGAATTGACAGATAGGAAATAAATCCAATTTAGGAAATAGTTGAGGATTCATAAGAATTACAGACAAAACAGAGGCAGGAAAAATAGGAAACCAAGTTTATTGAACAATCTGGGAGTGAGTATCTTGATGATTTAATAATAATTTGATTAATGTGAGTTGAGATTCTTCTGCAAATAATTTATTCAAAATATTTTAATTTTAGAGACTTACTAGGAGTTCATATGAACTGGAGAAAAATTCACTAATGATCTAGCTTTTGTGCATAACTGAGATGTAGTTAAGAAAATTATACTAGCAAAATAAAAGGCACATATTCTGTGAGAGGTATGAGCACTTCTTGACAAAACCTTAAGTTGATAAACTCAGTTTGGTTGCATTTATTCATGACTGCATGCTCCCCATGAAGCTTGGTTTTGCTCTAAAAATCACTAAGTAAAATTGGCACCTTGGAGCACTTTTTTAAACACCAATATTATTTTACTCCAGTTGTAATTACAAACTGTCATATCTGTGAGAGGTACAGAAAAATCACTTTAGGATGCCATGTCAGACACAAAGGTCAGGGCCAAATTCTGCTCCTAATTTCTGGTGTAACTGGAGCCAGGCTGAGCACTGAGGGAGCATGATTCTTTTTGCAGGCACATGAGGGTATTGACAATGATGTTGTACATTTATTCCTGCTGCACAAAGATGGGAACAGAGCTGGGTTCATGGCCCTAGCTGAGATCTAGGCAGGTGAGAATAGGGGATTGGGAAACAAGCTGCTTTGTTAGTCAGATTTTCAGAAGGACTTGGTTCCTTCTCAGACTCCTGCATGAAGTGGAAGCTGCTGGGGGCCACATGTCAGCATTCCTGGGGTTGTTTAGACCCCAGCTGGGATCCCCTGGCCACCCAGTGCAGTGTAGGGTTCACCATCTGACTTGAGTGCTCTAGAAAAGTGGGAGGGTAGAAAGCCATATCCCTTGATGTCAGGGGGAGTTGTTTGCCCTGGATATTTCACCTTCAGTTTGCAACGTTAGCAGGTGAGTATAAGGGGAAAATGCATTCTAGGTGAGCAGGCTTGATAAAGTTCCTGAAATAAAAGAGATTTCTTTGCAGTTATTGTGCAAAGACTGTGCAACGCAGAAGAGAATGGGTGTGAGTGCTTTCCCCAGCGTGCTTTACAAGAATTTCCACACTTGTTTTGAATCATCTGTTCAGAACAGGAGTATCAGTGGTGTTTCGGATTCAGTCCCTCCCTCAAAGGAAGCCCACTGTTAGAGTGTCTTGTGTGAGGAACCAACTGGTTCACTGAGTTGGAATTGCATGCCTCTGGCCATTTCCCAACCATTTAAAATACATCCATACTAATCATAGAACCATGGAATGGATTGGGTTGGAAGGGACCTTAGAGACCATCCAGTGCTACCCTTGGCCAGAGACACCTTCCACTATCCCAGGCTGCTTCAAGCCCCGTCCAACCTGGCCTTGGACACTTCCAGGGATGGGGCAGCCACAGCTTCTCTGGGCAACCTGTGCCAGGGTCTCACCATCCTCAAGGGGAAAATGTCTTCCACAGAAAGAATTGTTTTCCAGCCCTGTCATTCTCGTATCTGCCATGCATCTCAGGAACAAGGTGACAGTTCTGGGTTCCAGCACATTTGTAGTGTGGGAGGATAGAATATAAGAAAATAAAGATAGTGCAGAAAGTAATCTCACTCCTAAGGAGTTGCAGCTGGGCCAGTTAGCAAAGATTAGGAGCAGGGCTGATTTTAACAGGCCACAACTGCAACCAATAAGAAGAAGAGTGCTATAAAAAAGTGGGTTGGCTGGTTGGAAAGGAATTGGAGTTAGTTGGCTACTTGGTGAGGAGGAAGGAGTCAGTGCTCTGAAGAGCTGCCCACAAAACTACACCAAGAAGGTATGAAACTTTTGTGATAAGGAGACAACAATATGTAACTTTTGCAATAATATACTCTTGAAGTACTCTTCTCCCAAAGTCCCTTGTGGTTCCCAAGGGATCCAGCTGTGTCAGTGTCACTGAGTGTGGTGTGGTTCACACTACAGCCATACTCACTCTTTTGTCCTACACAAGGTGAGTCAGACCACCTGTAAAGTTCACAAGTTCCAAAAATCCTCCAAGTTGCTCTTACTCCTGCTTTAAGCTGAGACAAGGCTCTGGGCCCAATGTCTGCAATCTCTCACTGTGGTTTCTTGCCCCACACGTGATTTTATCTCACTGCATTATCTCTCTGGACAATGTCAGTGTTTATCTCTGTGTCTTTTTGACTCAGTTAATACAAGTGTAGAATTTTAATGAGTAATATCTCTGGCTGTCATCACGGTGGGTCTTTTCCCATTCATTCATTTTCTCGTGGTGTGGTTAAACTCAAGGCAGCTGGAAAGAGCTGCCAGTTAATTTTGGAACTCAACCTGTCCAATAAGTCTTCTTCCTTTCTAAGTGAAGAGTTTTCCCTGCACAGATCTCTTAGCAAGTGAACTTAATTCCCATGCCAGAAACAGTCTATCTCCATATGGTATTTGCATGCCTTTAACAATGTGTAGCCGTTCTGGAATTACACCAGGAATAGCATTATTTACTGGTGTTGCAGGAATGCATGCTGAAGAATCCAAGGCTGGAAGACCTAGCTTGTTTTTGCAAAATCATTCTTTTTAATTTTGATATTTTGTCCAAGACCTTCCACTGTACACGTGAATAGCACGGACATAGCTTGAAGGAAGTAGAATGAGAGAGACAGAGGGTAATAAAAGTATATCAACGAGACATTGTTTTCAGTAAAAAAGTTAAATTTTAATGCTTTTATGAAAATAAGAGAAATAAAACATAGATGATTATGAAATCTGTACTGGTTTAGGAGTGTATCCTCTGGACAGGAGAATAATAAATGTGAAAATATTGTGGATGCAAGTGGGTGTGTAAATTTTCATTTGGGAATTAACTCCATGAAAATCAGCCATATTGGTTAAATTTTAGCAGAAGGTAAAAGTGAGAACATAAATCATGATTTCTTAACTTGATTAATAATCAAATTATCTAGTAGTGAAATTACTTTTAGATCAATATCTGAAACAACAAATAAGGATTTTTTTCAATGTCTTGGTGATTTTTGTTCACTAGTGAGCCATGAATGAATCTCATCCTTCAGAAATGCATGATTTTACCTGAAATATCCTGAATGAATATCAGTTATGAGGCCTCATGCTCCTAAAGTTTCAATATTTAATGTTAGACAATATCTGCCATATTGTGAATACCTGTTTATTTTCAGAAAAATTCTATTGCTCTCTTTTAACTGAAAGTCAGAATAAGGCAGATAAAGAAAAAAAACAGCTTTTGGCTTTTTAAAGTATTACTCTTAATTAAAAAAACAAACCAAAAATCAAAAAAACCCAGACTCATAGAAAGGTACTACTTTACTTTCTCCATTTTTAGAGACCAATATTGTAATGGTCCACAGTCTGTCAATGGTACACCTGGAGGTATAACACCAAGAGACAAATCTAAATGTCCTGTTGGCTCCTTCACCTTGCTGGGGAGCAGAAAGAGAGCAGGTATTAGCTGAGGCTGGGAGACACTTGTGATTTAGGGAAGACAGGGAGAGCCCCTGCTCATCTCAAACTCCCTGGAGCCTGCCTTGCTGCTTGATCTGGCAAACAGCAGCACCTGGGCTGGTGGAAGAAGAAAGAGGAAGACCAGCACTGTGCAGGTATTTCCAGCATTTTCCCTGCCATCTTTCAAGGAGTTCAGCCTCTGCCACACTGGTGTTTAGAGTCTCGAGCAGTATTTGCTACCAGTGCAACTTGGCTGTAGGATTTGGGCAATGAAGTGTGATTTTATTGTTGTTGTTCTCAGAATGAACAAATGGTGTTTTAATCCAGTATCCAATTGATGTTTAATTCCTTGTTACAGTTGGGGTGGACCACATGACTGATGAATACAGCTGTGGGAAACATTTTAACAAACTTTCTTGTTTTGGTTGAAATTGCCTGTTTTTCAGAGATTTCAAAGAGTTGGCTTGTGTTTGAAAAAAACAAAGCCACACCAGGAATCAAACAGATCTACTGAAAGACTGCTGTTGTTTGTTTATTTGTTTGCTTGTCTGTGGCTGACATATCTAGCTCCTCAAGAGAATCTGAAGGGGTAAAGAGGCTGGAAAGTCTCAGCTCCCACACTCTTGGGCTTGGAGTTCAGTTTTCAGAAGCTTCCAAAGCCCTGAAAGTCAGACCACCCCGGAGCTGGGCAGGGAATGGAAATTCTGCTTCAGAGGGAATTTCAGCAACAAAAAAGTTACATATTCTTCCAAACTGGAACTAAATCAGATATCAAAAACTTCAAATATCCTGCCAAATAAAGTTACTGGCCTGGACTTAACTTCTTGCTATGATTTTAGGGTCCATTTTTGAATAATTTGTTCATGAGTTTATCCTGGCTTTTAGTTCCAATGCATTGATATATCATGGCTGTTTTTGTCCAGTGAGCCTGCACAGTCAGGTCATTACTGATGATGGAACTGTACAATTCTAGAGTGGCTTGGGTTGTAAGGGATCCATGTACACTCTAATAAATAGGATTTGGAATCTTCAGGATTGTAGCTGGACAACCTGGCCTCACCCACGTGCACAGAGATGCACAATCTGAGCCCAGTACCCACATGTCCTCTGCTTTTAGTTGCCTGGCCTTAGAGCTGAGGGAGCTGAAAGGTCATTTTATGGTCCTGGAGAGGAGGAAAACTCCTCCACAGGGGATGCATGCTAAGCCATTTACCTCAGGTGATGGTGGGAGAAGCCTGTGGTTCAGTAGTTCCACTAACTCACTCCTCTTCCTGATATTATCAAAATTTCCAACAGTGGGATAGGGGATTTTCAGGAGTACAGGGTATTTTTTTCTCTGTTTCCCAGTGTCTGTAACAGAAGCTGGTGGTGGAAGAGCTTTATCCACAAAACTACCCAGCAAAGCAGAGTTACACACAAAAGCAGAGTGGGGAGAGGAGAAAGGTCTTCCCTGGGCTTTGTATTCACATGACAGTAGCAACCAGACTGGAGGAGTTTAAAGCCTCCCCATGCAGATTTTTTCCCCCTGCAGGAACAAGTTTCCAGTTTGTCCACTGACATTGAGATAAAATAGAATGATTTAATGAGCAGTGTAACAAAACTAAGTTTCTTGTTCAATTTTATCCTGTCTCCTCTCCATGTCTCCCTACCCTGAAATATTTTTCTTTCCCTTGTCTTTTTTCCTCTTGCTTGCAATACACTCTGCTCTTTCTCACTGTGACTTCCCTTGGTGTCTTCATTTCTCTCCATTATCTCCAGGTGTCCCACAGAACAATGTTCTGATCTTCCTTCCACATACCATACCTGTTGATTTGGGGCAGCAGGTGTGAGGGTAGACTGGGATTGCAGGTTTTCACAAGACCCAGGGCCTGACTTCTTGTCACATTCATATTTTCTGGAAAAATTCCTTCGCCCAGGATTTTTCTCCTGGGAAGCTGAGAAGCCTCAGAGAAAAAGGAAAGCAATATTATCTCATTTGCTTCTCCTGTGTTTTGCTCCTTTGGAATGTGTTTGGAGATTGTTTACCAACAGGTGATTTTTTCATTGGATTCTGGTGTGAATTGTTTTGACTCATTGGCCAACAAGTGCCAAGCTGTGTCAGGGCTCTGGAGAGAGTCGCGAGTTTCATTATTATCTTTTTAGCATTCTGTAAATATCCTTTCTGTATTCTTTAGTATAGTACAGTTTAGTATTCTTTAATATAATATAGTATCCTAAAATAATAAATTAGCCTTCTGAGAACATGGAGTCAGATTCCTCATTCCTTCCTGCCACGAGGGACCCTGCAAATACAATAACTTCTCCCTTCCATCAGTCTCCTCAGCCACCAGCTGTTAGAAAACATGCCAGAATGCAGCCCTGAAGTCCTTGAGCCCCGAGGCAGGTGTGGTTAAAGTTACCCATTTGTTTAAAAAAGTTGTTAGGGCAGACTGGAAGGTAGGTGAGCAATGAAACTGTATTAACCATGTCGCACAGACAATCTGCCTCCTGCCAGAGAATATCTTCATGTTGTAACAATGCTCCCACAGAAACCCCTTTCTACGCAAATAGTAGAAGTACTAATTGCCAAGTGCTGCATCACCTGTTCCTGATCCACGTGTGGCATTGTTCTCCCCTTTGTTGCAGCATGACCCAGGTGCAGTGCTGCCGCAGCCAGCTGGAGAAGCAGTCCTGCTCCGACGGGGTCGAATTTGCCAACGCGCGTGAGGAGTGCGAGTCGCATATTGCCAAAAATTCCACCTGTGAAGCCGAATACTTCAAGGTGAGACACCAGAGATACTCCTCTTTGTCTCTAAGAAGTGGAATTGAGGTTATTTAGGGTTGGCCCTGAAGGTTTTTTGACTTGATTTGCATCACGTGAATATTTTTTTTCCCGCCTGCACCTCATGTCTCTGTTAAGGTTGTTTGCATGGTCCTTCTATGAAGCCCTGTTCAGCAAAGCAGATTGTCACATTGCATTTTGGCTGAGGCAGAGGGGAGAATGCAAAAGGGTGGAAAATCTTGAATGGGTAATTGCTCAGAAAACTACTTTTGCATGAAAAGAAGACATCAGTGCTGTAGTGACAGATGGGTGAGAAACTCAGACGCATTTCAGACTTCAGCTTCCACTGAAGCATTGTGGCCTAAGGTCACTGGTCAGACTCGTTGGTTTTCAGTATTGGTGGTCCAAAGGGGTAGGACTGAAGTTAATTCTCTCAGAGTACTTATAATTCTAGCTTGTGTAAGTGTTCTAAGTTAACATGACTTTGATTTACAGCTGGATGGAGAGATCTGTAAGCCTGTGATACCAGCATTTGATATCAGAATAAAAATGCCTGTTGTTGACATCTGCAATCAATCTGTGCCCTGCCCTCCACCTTTATTACTGTCTTTGCCTCTCACTGCCTGGAAGGGAGCATAGTTATACCTTTCTTTAGAGTATTTTTGGAAGAAAGTTCCACCAGTAAGATCCTGACTATGAACCAGTCATGAACAGCTTTGGTCTTGTTATGGATTTCTTTCCATGGTGATGAGAAGAGATGAGAATGATTTTAGTTCTTCCCACTGCTTCAAGACGCTGAATGGTTCATTCAGTTAAAATAAAAAAACCTGCTGTACAGAGGATGGCGGACAGTTTCATATTCTAGAAAATTCTGGCTTGATCTGCTCCTGTCAGTGGGATGTCACTGATTCTAGGGCGGGGAAGTAATCCAGGCTCTCCCTGGGAGCAGAAGAAAGGTAACCCATGCTAATGAGGCTGACACTTGGGTTCTCCTGAGTCTGTCTGCACGTGTGGGATCTCCTTGTCCCATGGTGTCTCCCTGAGGGGACATGCATCCCTTGTTGATGATGTCCAGGTCTTGGCACACAGGAATTCCTCTGTACAGCCTTTACTATCTGAATGCAGCACAAAATATTTCACCCTCTGTGTCAATATTTTGAAGGGCTCTGAGCAGATGAACAAGGACTGATGGTGAGGACTCTGCAGACCCAAGTGCTTGTTACCAAAGACAGGATTTTAGCAATAGAACTCTTTTAACCACATGCCACAGGACAGCTCTAAACCAGAATGCAGCTCTTCAAGGAAACCTACTGACTCACCAACTGCCTGATCTTTCCCTATTGAAATGTGTCAACATGAGGAAAAACACTTAATGGTGTTTTTGTAAATGGCCAGACTTCTTTAAAGATGGCAGATTTTGATAGTGACAGTTTTATTGTTAAACAAATTGGACTGGGCCTTGATCTCTGGCTCTGAGAAGAAGTGGCTGTCAGGTAGCTGCTGTCCTTCCCCTGCAACACACAGCACAGGAGGGCTGTGCTGGTCTCAGAACACACTTCAGCCTTGTCTGATGGAGTGCTTGTTGCCATTAGAGCTTGCTGGTATTTAAAATTTACAGGTGATTGTGGGGTAATGCCCTGAGCCCACATTCTGTCCCTGTTTAATTTACTGGTATAAACATAGCCTGAGTTAATTAATCTTTGTGTGTCACATTCTGCCCTTCCACTCCCTAAGAGGAGCATCCTACACTTAACAGCTTCACTGAGGTAGGGGTACCTTTGAAGGTAATCTGATCCATGGTGGACATAGGTGACTTATGATCTAATATCAGTGAACAATTCATAATTTCTCTGTTGAATACATTTTGAATTTGATCACCTTGAGAAGATCAGTGTCTGGAAGTTGTGTCTTGCTGTAGTAAACAAACTTGAATCTCTTTTTGCCTAAGTTGGTACATTTTTTCAGTCTTAGGTCATGTCTTTTGGATCTTCTTTGTCTCCCTTCAAGGAAGCAGAAAGAATGATTTAGTAATTCAATTAATAGGATTAATTGCAGCCCTTTGCAGCAAATGAGGCAGCAAATCTTTCCTTTGAATCAAAACTTGGGATTGGAAAGAAGATAAAAAGACCATATCTCAAAAATGTTTGCCTTAGCTTTTACACATAAAGGCAACAGGCATAGGAAATGATGGGCAGAATTTTTTCCTCTGAGCCTTGGAAAAAAAAAAGGGATGCAAAATGAATGATTAATCTCTAAAATCTTCATCAAAAGAAAGCAATCAATTTCCAGATGTGATGATAGTACACAAGATGTAGAAATTATTTTCTGGAAGTTTGTACCACAACAGCCCTGCAGAAAGGAGTGAAGCTTCTAGAAATTTGACCACCTTTAAGGTACTTGGACATTTTCCCCAAAATTTGGCATAGGTCATTTCCAAAGGTTGAGATCTGTCCTTATCTCAAAAGTTATGTCATGAATATTTTGGTTGTGTGATAGGTGAGCACAAAAATTTTATTGCTTTGGACTGTTGAAAATAGTTTTAATTTTTGTTTAGCTCTTTAAGAGTTCTGGAAAATTCCTCTGAGTTATTAGTGGGGTTTTGGTTAGCATCTAATGGATTTCAGCAAGGGAGAGACCTCTTGTGGACAGACACCAAAAGCTGTGTTACTACAGGGTTCACACCAAAACTGGCTTCAATCCGAACATAAATAATAAGAAATATTGTAGAACTATTGTAAACTTTACATATTCAAAAGACCTTATTAATCTAAGGAACCTTAGACCTTATTAATCTTCAGGTGCTTCCTAATCACACCAAAAATTATATTTTCAAATTCCTGACGTGTAACTTTATTCCTTTGTCCCTTGCTGTGAGAAGGCAGTCAAGGCAGGACACAGCTGTCTACTCTTATCTATTCAAACATGAGGAGCAAGGCATGGCTTGGAAGCTGCATGGGATTTTGCTAATACCAGAGGGGGCAAAGTTTTATATTATTGTTGGGGTGACTTAAGAAGCAGAGGCCTATAGGCAATGAAAGTGTAGAGTAACAAGTTGATTGTTAGGTTGTACCATAAAGGAAAGCAGTGATGGTTCTAGCAAATAAGTAAATGGTCATCAGAACTTGCTTCCAGGCAACTGGCAGCCTTTAGAAAATGGCTGCAAACACCTCAAGAACTCAATTAATATGAAGGTTAGACTGCACTCCTGACTAAACGATCAAAGGCTTTCAGAGCAGGCCAACAGCCAGGAAATTGGCGTGAAAAAGGAAACATTGAGATTAATTATACCAGGATTGTGCTAGTAGTAGTTCCATGCTATTTTGTGTCTTGGAATTCCGGAGTGCGCCATGAACATAAGTTAAAGTCTCCTTATACTGCTGTGCTGTTCCATCAGTTCACCACCTGAGATTTTCTTCCATTGCTCTGGGAGAGGAGTCCTTCTCCTCTGAGACCATGAGGTTCCCACAGGAGACTGTTCTCCATGAACTTCTCCAGCGTGGTTCCACTCTCATGAGCACCAGTCTTCCCAAAACTGCTGCAATGTGAGCGACTCCCACAGGCAGACAATCCTCCCAAAACTGCTGTGGCATGGGTCTCTCTGCCACAGGGTGCAGCCCTCCAAGGACAGCCTGCTCCAGCCTGGAAGCAGGGCCCTCTCTCCATAGAGTCTCCCACTGGATCACAGCCTCCTCCAGGCATCCACCAGCTCTGGTGTGGGCACCTTCCCCATGGGCTGCAGATGAATCTCTGCATTCCCTGTGGATCCCCAGGGGCTGCAGGGGCTCAGCTGCTTCACCCTGGTCTCACATGGCCTGCAGAGGAATCTTGGCTCTGGCCCCTGGAGCACCTCCTCCCCTCATTCCCCACAGACCTCGGTGTCTCCATGTTGTTTCCCTCACACATTCTCACCTCCTCCTCTTCTCTATCTGCAATTAAAACTGCCCCACTTTCTTTGTTTTGATTTTCTTCTTAAATACGCTATCACAGAGGTGTTACCATCATCTCTAATTGTCCCAGCCTGGCCAGTGCCATGTTCCTCTTCAGAGCCATGAGGGATTGGCTCTGCCAGACATGGTGGAAGCTTCCAGCAGCTTCTCACAGGAGCCACCTCTGTGGCATCCCCACTACCAGAAACCAGGCCGTGAAAACCTGTTAAAAAAACACTTGACACTTTCCATCTCTGGATCATTTTGGCTGAGGCATACAAACATAAATTATTCTCATTATCAAGAAGTTACATCAAGGGTCATCATGCAGAGTTAGAATAAATACAGGTTGGAACAAATGGTTCAGGGCACAGTTTTGTTAATTGAAGTTGCAGTGTCTTACAGATATTGCAAGATTTAGCAAGTTCTCTCCTTGAAGTTTCACTCAAACTGGAGACAGAGGTTTTTCAAGTGGTGGCTTAGCCTGAAAGAAATAAGGAACTTAAGGCTGTTCAACAGTTCAAAAAACAGCAAAATTGATGCTCGCTCTTCAAAAAAATTCCAGAGAAACTCTGTAACTCCCAATATGAACGTCCTGTGACAAGATAAAGAAATGGACTGAGTCTTCCAGCAGAAGCCAGTGAGGGTGCCAGAATCATATAATGTCAGAATTTGTCAAGGCATCAGCCTATTCAATACTTTAAATAAGATTTGCTTATCAAAAATATGTAGGTTCAAGTCAAGTAATGAATCTTTAGCTCACTTTCATATTTGTCTTCTAATTTATGGTTGGGAAAATTGAAAATTAACAAAATTATTGTCACACATTTAAGAAGGGTGCCTCGGGGAATTGCTTGATATGTTAGAATAAATATTGCGAAATGTTTCAATCATCAGGGGTTTATTTCTAAAGTCATCCAAAAAAGCCAGAGAAGATGGAATTATCCCAGACATAATAGGATGAAACTGGAGCATCTGCCACTGGATGGAAGTATTGAGGAACCAGTAAAAAAAATGGGTAGTAGGAACCATCTCCAAACAAGAGTAAATAAGGGAAAACATTTATCCTAGAGACTGGGAGGGCATGAAAACAACACCCCAGGAGAGAGGAGTTCCAGCCCCACAGCAGTCTGCAGCACAGAAAAGTTTCTGTTGTGTATTTAATGACTTCATACAAAATGGAATACTTACATACTTCAGGATGCTGTTACTGTCTTGACTTCACACTGCTCTATATTTTGAAAGTGCCTTTCAGTTCAGTACAGGGAGAGAAACATGTAATTCCTTCCAAGGGAAAACTTAGAATACAGGCAGGGATAGACATTTCAAAGTAATGCAAAGCATTTCATAGTTGCCTTCATTTTAGCAGGTGTGATGCTTAAAGCACCAAACTATAGACATTTAGTTGAAAGTTTAGTTATTTTATATTCCATCTGTTCTGTCTAATGGTGCAGGCAATTTTCTTCAAGAAAAATGGAGTCTGAAAGACTTAGGAAACTAATAAAAAAAGCTTAAATCTGCTTTCATGTGACAGTAGCAATTGGCAGACACAAGTTCCAGAGAACCAAACACTTTTGCTGCTTTCTGACAGCAAGGCAGAAAACTGAATAAATCATCAGCATCTTCTCAATTTAAAATAAAGGAAGCCTCCACAGGATTAACCTGTCTTGTCCTTGCTTCTGTGGTGTATTCCAGGGCTGAAGAGGCAGATCCAGTGTTGTTCCTGGAAACCAAATCAGGATGGTGATGCTTTCATATAATGTCTGACCATGCTTTTCAGAGAAAAAGAGCTCCTCTCTGAGCTACTAACACAAACCTTGGACAAGGCATATTTGTTCATGCAGGGAGGAAATTGAATAAACAACACAAGTCAAACTGAGCCTGCACTTCATTTAATGTATCCCATTTAAATTGAACTGGACACAAATGGGAAGCAGGGGTGTAAAGAATTCTGACTTCTGGCTGGTGTTTGAATCTGCCTGTGAAGGCAGGGAGTAATGAAATCCCATGTATGTGTGGGGGGTTTTGTGGTCCTCCACATCAGCTTGCACACACCTTCACACATACACAGTGTTTCTGTGCTTGGCCAGATGCAGAGCTCATTGAACTCCACAGCAGGTTCAGAAATTTGAGCCCAAGTACACCAGGAGTTCTTGAAGAGTTTGTAGAAAATGTCCCATCAGTGCCAAGGTGAGATAACTACTGACACCATTGTCAAAGCTCACATTGCTTTGACTTTGTTAATATTTTCATTTTCTTTTTAACAGACATGCTGTTACTGTTGTTTGCTGGGGAAGGCTGCACAAGTTCAAGGACAGAGTTGTGAGCCCAACCCGAAGATAGGATATCAGTGTGGAATTGTCTTCAGAAACTGCTGTGGGAAAGGAGAAGAAGGCATTGATCTGTCCATCAGTGATTATGCTCCTAAAAAAGAGCCAGGTACTTTATTGCATGCTTAAAAGAGTGAGACACAAAATGATGCAGGGTACAAGGAGTGTTTTCACTTTAAATGATTTCTGTTTGAATTCCTCTAGTTTGACATCTCATCTGAGTAATTTAATGATGCATGTTTTGGAGCTCATTTTTTTTGCTAGTAACAGCTGAAAGGCTGTTGTTGAAAATAAGAGGTGGAAAGAGGTCACTTTGTTTCTGGTGTCAGAACTTAAATGTACAAGAACTTATTTTGGCAACTAATGATCTTACTTTGGAAGCTGAATATAAGCTATTAATTTTAATGGCATTTTGCCCACTGACAAATGCTTAATTAAAATGAAAATCAACAAAAAATTCTTTGAATTGTGTTGAAAAGCTAGAGGGGTTTCGCCAGATCAGCAGGATGAAAATGTTGCCATTATGTGAGAGGCAAATGCCCACAAACCAGAGGGATTTGGAATGCCTGGACTGCCTGGAAGAACTGAAGGTCACCAGGAAATGTGGAAACTGTTTCTTTTGATATTACCAAAGAAAGAGGGCTACCTAGATGGCAGGTACCTTCTCCATAGCTAGTCCACAGAGCTGAAGAGGATGAATGGGTACAGACTGACCTTTATATACTTCCATTTGTTTGGGGGTTTTTTTTCCCCCTTTTTCACTTAGAGAGACCTGAAACTGCAGACAAGTCATGCTGTGTGGTGTTGCCTCCCTTGTGGGCTGCTGAGCACTGAAAACATACCATCTAGCTGGCAGACCACAGGCAACAGATTTTGGGGGACATCCTCCTAATCAATCATTTAAACGCAAGCCCCATCACAAAAGCTTGCACTGGTCTGCCTGAGCCAGCATGTTATCAGAGTTGTTCCAGGTCTTTCCAGCCTGGCTTGTCTCAGTGTCCCCCTTATGAGGTAACATCTGGAATTGCCCTTTTGGGCAGTTTCTCTGTGTGTGCTGTTGTCTCAGGAGGGGAATTTCCCCTGCTCTTTAGCACTGGACTTGTAGTTACCTCATACTCAGACATCTCTGCTAATAACAGAAATTTGCATACTCAGTGTACCTGCATGGCATGAGAAGTATGCCATTATGAGAACTGTGAGCATGGCAGAGCATTTCCCTGCTTGCCTTTGTGGGCAAGTGACACACACAACAATCATTAGTGTGGTTATTGTGGCACACATAAGAGCCACTGTGCATTGCAAAGCTGGGGCTGTGTCCACGAGCAGGGCAGGACAATGTTCTCATCATTCAGCTAAAAAACAAGCAGGTGTTTGAACATACATCAAATAACACTATGGACAATAAAAAAATGCCTGTAGAAGGGTAGAGCTAACAACACAAACAGACACTTTGGTTCGTTGTGGAGGGGAGATGAGGCTCCATTTTGCAAGGCAGGTTTTTGGACTAGACCCTTGCGTTTGTTGTGCCACAGCAGTGCATGAAGGGCATTCTGCTGCAGGGGTGAGGCAAGCTGGCTCTCTGAGTCACACAAAGTCTTGTCCACAGGTCAGACTTGATGGTCTTGGAGGTCTTTTCCAACCTAATTAATTTTGTGATCTCTGGCGTTGTGTTCCCAGAGGCCTGTACCAAGCCCAACAAGACTTGGGCAAACTGATTCCATCAGATTGCTTTGCATAACTGAGATGTGCCCCTATGGCTTGAGGATTCAGTTAACCAACCCAGCCTCATGCCATTGCACAAACACTGCTTGCACAAACACTGCTTTCACATCCTCTGTGCATCACTTGCTTGTAAGTGACTGCTGGAGGAATGGGCTCATGCACAGTCACTGAAACAAGCTCAGATTTCCAAGTCAGTAAGCAGAGTATTTTGGTATCTTTTTTTGCACACTACCAACCTACTTTTGCCCCTATGTTCAAAGTTGTGGGATTGGAGAAAGTCCATTAGCTGGTTCTTTGGGGATGCAGTGGGTTGAGGATGTGTTTGGCCCTTGCATGTCCTCATGTGGAGAGAGTGGACTCTTGGAATATGCACATGTGGCAGGAGTACCACAGAATAAAACTCTCCAATGTATATAAGTACATTTGAAAGAATGCTGTAAGTATGTGCCCAAAAACTTAGGTGTGGAGTTCTTTTTGAAATGAAGTCTAAATAAATAACTGAGGTTAATCTGATTCTCATTAAATCTCTGAGTACCCCAAGCTGCTGTAAAGTCAGTGGAAACCAAGCATGCCTCAACAACATGCCTTATGAAAATGAGATTAAGCTCTGGTTAAAAGCCTGACATTAAGAACCTGTGTGTGAAAATATCAGTCCATATGTAATCTATGATCACAGTGTGACTTTCATATTGAATCAGTCAGATGGAAAATGCCCCATGGCCATGAGCATTTGCATGTCAAATTTAAGTAAGAAATAGCTGTAAAATATGTAAATAATGCTTTTAAATTTTGTTCTGGTTTGTCCAAAACCCTGGTGTGAGTTCCATCCCAAGCACACAGTGTTTTACCTTGAGAAGAAAAGTGCTTTTTCCTCTAATGCCTATCTTTCCTCTTTTTAGTTGAAATTTCAAAGGAGGAACTAGACCAAGAAGATCCTTATCTGCATGATGGCTGCAGAGGTGAGTCAGATGACTAGTCCTGCTAGCCAGCTCTTTTGTGATTGCTTTCAATAAAGTTAAGCCAAATTAGATCTAGCCAAAGCCCTTTGCCTAGCATAGTTATGGGTAAAAAAAAGCATGAGGAAGGAGTAATAGCCCATTATGTGATGCCTAAATAGTGTCCAAATACAAGGGAGGCATTGTCTCTCACAGTGCAGTCCATCTTACCCAACTGAAGCTGAGACAATACATTTAACTTCTACTTAACTTCTAGTGGGTAATACCTCAGAAGTGTCACCTTTGAACCTGTGGAGTACTTTGGATTCTTCAGAATATGGTGATCCTATATTAAATATGTGCATCTTTTATTTTTCTCTTGGTGTTTGAATATCAGGGTGTTTGAATATGAAATTAAACTTGTTTGAGATGCATCACCTGCAGAAAGGAAGACAAAAGTGGCTATTGTTCTGATTAGTCATGCTGCTCTGCCTCCTTGGAAATGTGCATTTGGAATATTGCTCTGCTAAGTATTCAGATTTATTGCTTGTCACATATGATTTACATGTCTATAAACCTAAACCAGCAGTGATTCATTGGTTTCTGCCAGCATTTCAGAACTCAGAAATGTATTTAGGATAAAATCAATTTAATAGGCTTTTATTCCAGTTGAAAAATGATTTACTGTGCTCCATGTTCTACAGCTGTTACACTCTGGAGAGAGTGGGAATATCTACCAGGTCATTAGTGAACCAGAGTCAACAGTGCCTCTCCTCCTTGTCTCCAGTTGCTAATTAGAGGAGATGACATAGAAATATGTGTTACATATTTTCTAGCATTATTTCTTCATGTAATCAGTTGTTGTATTTCTCAGTTAATCAGCTGCCTGCAGGAGATGGATTGGTACTGCTATTTGCCAATGGGTGGTTCTGTCTACAGTATATTTTCTGATAAACTTGGCATGTCAAAATTACTTGTAATTTCCTGAACTTTAGCAGGGGAAACTTAAATTTCCTAGGCAATGGAACTTCCAGCAATTTGTTTTGGAGCACCTTCATGTTACATGGGGAAATTAATTCTGTTCTTCCAACACTCCCACTACAGGTTTTACTGTGTCAGGATGGAGCTCACAGTATTAGCAGAGATTCAGAGAGTAGAGGCTGTTGATCTCAACTACAAAACTACCTAATTTTCAGTGATGCATGAATGGCTCTGTCCTCATTAGAAACTGTTGTACTTAAGAATTTATTTATAATGTATTATAGCTACAATTGCTCACATTGATTGTGCCTATCTCACACCTTTTTTTTAATGCCTATCTAAAAAACAGGACATGGGTTCTGTTTGTAGTAAGAATAACTGCAGCCTTACAACAAATATTTGTTGTTGGAAGTATATAACCTTTTCTCTGTTTTTAGAGTATTAAACTCTTTAAATATTAATTTCTATCTTAACAAGGTCAGAAAAAGTTTTCTTAATGATAAGCCAAATTTTGTGTAAATTCTCTGTAGTATTCTCTGTTTGTCAGAATAACCCTTCTTTTATTAATTTTGGAGCTTTCAGTGTTTAGCCCTTTCTTTCTTTTGTATATGTGTATTAACTTCTTTTCTAAATAAATCAAGTATCCTGTAAATTAATGGTTTGTTTCAGTTCCTATGAGGAGCCCCTTAATTACATGAGGCCTTTTAACATCTCCATTAGGTGGTGGTCCCTGCTCTCAGCAGTGCAGAGACACAGGATCCAGTTATGTCTGCTCCTGCTTTGTTGGCTATCAGCTCCAACCAGATGGTATCACCTGTGAAGGTAAGAGAAATAAAGCCATTGTTTTGATCATAAATATTCTTGCTTTAAAAGAGCAAGAATAGATACAAAAATACCCAGAGAGAAGAGAGCAGAATATGCTTATGTCAGCTGGGTAAAGAGGTGAAGTCATAAAAATTTGATTTGAATGGAGTGTTGAAGGGAGAATTACAGGAAAATGAAGTTAAGAGAGGTCAGTGGAAAAGGTGGAGAATTTAGAATGGAGAAGAGACAGAATTCGAATTTCTTGTTGTGAATAAAACCAAAACAGAATACCTATTCCCTCTTGTAAAAGTGGATTGCTGTTGATAAGGCAGACAAAATAAATAGAGTAGGATTCTTTAGCTTGTTAAGGACACAGCTGATAGAAAGGCTTAATGTTCTCTATGAGTGGCATGCCAATTGTCAAGGAAGGATTGTTAGTACCTCAGATACAAACTTCAGAATATAAAATAAATATTGATGATTGGTAAGATTAACACTAACCTAATTGGACATAAAAAAGGAAGAGCTTTTACATTTCATACATATGGTCGTTAGATTTTCTTACACATTCAAAGTAAAAATGAGAAAGAAATTCAGAAAGGAAATGTCTATCAGTAACTGTGAAGTAGAAAGTCACAACTTGGCTCAGAGAGTCCCTCAACCATATGTTGGGATGCAGAACAAGGCGAGGATTTCTGAAAGTTTGCTTCATTTATATAGTCACTATTAATCTGACCATGAAATCACTGAGGTTGGAAAAGACCTTAAAAATCATAGAATCCAACATAAACCAAACACTGCCAACTGCACAGCAGACCTTGTATACACATCTTAGCTGAAACAGCTTTAGACACATCTGGAGACATCATTGACTACTAGACTCAATCAGATGATGTTGAGTCTTTGCTCTCACTCAGTTAAACTTCCTCTTAAGAACAGTGTGTCAGCAAGTCCTGGTACCAACAGGGTCCAAATGTCTTGGCTGGCTCATGCCCTGGTGACAGCTGTGTAGCAGGATGTGAATGTGAGGCCAAATCCACACCTTTGAATTCAGAGGAATTCCTGGTTGGAGGTGTGCCCACAGCGAACCTGGTCTCTTCCCAGGGACATCATGCTCCTTATTTACACTCTCTCATTTACTTTTAAATAATTTTGCATATTGTAGATATTAACGAATGTATCACTGGGACACACAACTGTGGGATTGGACAAACCTGTGTCAACACATTGGGGTCCTTCCGCTGCCAGCGGGACACGAGCTGCGGAACTGGTTACGAGCTGACAGATGACAGTCGCTGCAAAGGTATGTCCTGTGCAGAGAAACTAGAACCTTCCAGGCTTAAGTTAAAAACTAAACGCTTCATCATGCCATGCTCTTTGGCCTGTTGTAAATGAGACACACACACTTCAAGGACAGCAGTTTTCACAAATATTTCACAAATAACCAGATCATGCAGCTGGGGGCTGCTGCAAAGACTTCCAGGAGAGATAACTGTATTTCACACTGGCAGTTTGTGTTGCGTGTTAGGAGCTGCTCTAGGGACTAAAACAGGTGATTTCCAAGGCCCAGAACTCACACTAGGCACAACACCCTGGAGATTATTTCTGGCTAGCTCGTCTGGTCTGTGGGATTGATTGCTCTTTTATGAGTGCAGTGCCTAAAGTCCTGCTCTTGGAGCATATCTAGTGGTTTAGATGCACCTGAATGAATCAAGTTTGCACATTCTGGAGTGTGAAACAAAGTGTGGCAAGTGGAGCAACCAGGTGATTCAGTTTGAAAATGTGAAGGTGGATGCATCTTTAGAAAAAGAAAGCAAGCTTTTATCCTTAGGAGGTTACACAGGGATTAATTTCTTAATGACAGCATTCCTAGGGATTTAAAAATGTAAAGGGGTTAAAACCGCTGTTCAGCTAGTCAAGAACAAAAAAAAAAGTTACTTATTTCAAGTTCCATCTAGCTTAGAGAATGCTCTTATGTGCATCTGTAACTTCACCTGGCGTGCTGCCTTTACAGAGATTTAAATTAGCAGCAAACTCCAGTTGATGTGAAATTGGTTTTCACCATGAGAAAGTCTGTTCCCCCTAAGCTTAGACTGTTTTGTAAGTAAACTAATTTCACTCCACTGAGTAAATTAACTCAACCAAAATTTTAGGTAAGGTTTTACTGTAGGAACTGATCAGTGATGAATAATAAAAAGATTGAATAAAAAAAGCTGATGAAGAAAATCCAATGCCAAACCTGTAGAACATCATGCAGTGTTTTTGGAAGTATCGTGGTGTAGCTGTGATCCCTTTGAAGTAACACCTCCATTGGTTTGAATGACATCAGATTTAGGCCAGCAAATAACTTACTGGCAAGTATTAACATATTTCTCTGTTGGAAAAAAAGAGTACAGATAGTAAATTATGCCCGCAGCTAATGTTAGAAAGTTCTTATCTGGGTAAGATATGTTAATAGTGTTAATTATTAATGCTGTGTTAATAGTGATAAAAATAGTTATGTATGGTTTTTAAATGCCAAGTAACAAGACTGAGCTGTGCTACATGTAGAACCCTACTAAACCCAGTTCAGTATTAACCCAACCCAAACTTCAACTGGTTTCCACACTCATTTCTTAAGTCCCATAAAGCTCTAGGGCTGCTGTTGTATCAACTGCATGAATGGGAAAGCTGAGGTATCCTTTTGCTGGGGAGTTCTGTATTTTGATAGCTTTAGGAGAGTTCATCCCATTGACAGTTGACAAACATTAAATTTTAGTTGGTTTATGTGGACAGGACTACATTTGTGAGGGAAGCCTCATTTGCTGTTGTCTACTTTATCTGCTTTATATGAATAATAATTTATTCAGAAATATTTATTGTCTATTCTGAACAGGAGTAGAATATTAAAGAAAGCAGAAGTCATATTTATTTGCATTTTAAAGCATAATAATGCAGGGATATTGCAAGCCTTAATATGGATGGGAATCAAGGCCAATTAATTCACTTATGAAAGAAATTAACAATATCTGCACTAGATCTAAAGCTAAAATGAAAATTGCACTTGGGTAATTAAATCTTCCTGACTTCAAATCCCAGCACACTGCTGAATCAAGGCTGAACAGCCTGAATGTGATGCTTTAGGTACTCTCTAATAGTTTTGAATCATTTAGTTGTGAGAACTAAACTTGTAAAGCATAATATGCACAGACACCCCCCTATGTATAATATTAATAATGAAACTGTAAAAAAATCTTAACCTACATGGTTTTACTGTGATCTTTTTTGAGGTAGGCAGATTAATCCTGGATCACAGAATTCCAGGAAGGCATGCTGAGGATTAATCTATGTGATGATTTTAATAATGTCTTATGTTTTAAATGTAATGGAAAAACCCGTCTAATTCCTGCTAACAATTTTTTTTTGTGATGTACCAGATATTGACGAATGTGAGACTGGTACTCATAACTGCCCCCCCGATTTTATCTGTCAGAATACTCCAGGATCTTTCCGCTGCCGACCCAAGCTACAGTGCATGAGTGGGTTTATACAAGATGCACTAGGCAACTGTATTGGTAAGGCTTGTTCTTGTCTTGGGGAATGCTCATGTGTTGCCTGGGAGAAAAGTTGTAGTTTCACTGGGTAGGTTCTGAACTGCTCAAGCCGTTCTTCATCTGTGTGTGCATTGCTCTTTCCTTGATCCAAGAGGTAAGGGTGACAGATGAAAGACATTTAAATAAAAGACAAATGTTAGGTCACTATTTTTAATAGGATTGCATTACCTAAGGTGGTGGTTAGCTGCTTAAGTCTTTGGGTGTTTTATCTGAAACAAAATTTGCAAAAAAAAATTGTCATTTATTTTATCTAACCCTGTCCAAAAGGTTTTAGCCAAAGGTTTATGTGGAAAGTTGTAATTGTAGCATCCTCTGGAACACCCTTTGATATTAGTCTGCTTGATTTACAGGAATGTAGGTCTTTCCAGACCTGTCCCACGTTATAGCCCATCAAGAGTCTTACTGTGTATGATAGAACAGTTATAACATACTGTAGAGAGGAGTTTTACTTTAAAGACTGATGACGATCTTGTCAGGCCAATGCCTTGTTTCCAAGACTCCCCAAAACCAGAATTATAGCCTTCACATAAATGCGTTAAAATTACTGGTTTCCAGCAGACTTTATATGAATTTGTCTAATGTGACCTACAAATCTATCAGTTATTCCCTTGAGTATTATTTTCAAGTCTCAACTCAACTTATAATTCCCCCATTGGCATAGCAAGCCTTGGACTTGTGGAACTGGCCGAGCAGCAGCAGCTGCCAAGTTGCACTCATTATCAGCCCCTTGTTCTCCTGTAGTGTTGAAATCTGACACTGGAAACAGACTGAAAACAAAACTGCAGCCTTTAAAACGAGGGGGGCCAGTGCCTGTGCACAACAAGCCCTTTGCAAGCACACGCCTGCCACAGGTAGTGCCAGGTCCATGGCAGCTTTTGATTAACTTGCTCTCATGGACATCAGTAAAGCCACGTCAATTTGCAGCAGCAATAGTTGTGGCCCGTAAAATACATTTGCTCAAAACATTTAGGCAGTTTCACAGCCTGACTGGGGATCAAACGTGTGGAGTTGAGGGGATTTTGTTGTTGGATTTGTGACTCTGATCATCATGTAGAAGCTAAGAGCTCCATCAGAACACACAGACTGAAGCAGAACTGGATAAGATGGTGAACTGAACTGTTGATCAGTGCTTTGTACATTTAGGAGAGACTTTTAAAGGCTTAGAAACAAATACAAGTTCTATACCAAATTTCCACTGCTTTTCAGTTGTATCTGTGGCTTTTATACCTCCCCGGTCTTCACTCTGGAAGCATTGTTATCAGTGAAGCTAAAATGTGATGAAAAGTTGTCTTCTCCCACAGTCAGAACTTCTCTCTGAAGGGTTACATAATAAGAGCATCTTACCTTAAACCTCTTGAGACCAGAAAGAGTTACACTGACTTGTGCTCTTGTAGATATCAACGAATGCCTGAGTACCAACATGCCGTGCCCAGCTGGCCAGATCTGTATTAACACTGATGGCTCCTTCACCTGCCAGAGAATCTCACCCAGCTGTGGCCGAGGTTACCATCTCAATGAAGATGGGACGAGATGCGTAGGTGAGTGGCAGCTGGGAAGAAAAAGCAGTTCTAAGAAAATAACTCACATAAATAATTTATGTTTACCAGTTTCTTGCGCTTTGTCTGGGTTTTTATAATTCCCACAGTCAATTCTTGATCCTGGTCTTTCCCCTCACAGCAGTCCCAGCAAGTGCAGAATGACAAGCATTCACCCTCTGTCCTCATAAAACTCAGGAAACACTACATTTTGAGAAGAGGAGTAATTATTATCCACCCCCATAAATGGCATTGGTTGTGACTGCATCAATGGAACAATGCTGTGTGGTCCCAAATCTCCTTAGTACAGGGAGATAACACGAGGTCAACTTAATGCTCCATGGAAGCCATACAAGTAACACTGAAAGATATAGATGCCTTTGGCTGGCTTTAACTGAGGTGGCTTTAGCAAAGCCAGGCATTTTTGTATGTGTTTTCAGTTTCTGTAAGTGGCTTATCAAAGCACTACTGATGACTCTGGATCTCAAACACCTTAGACTAGACAAAAATCTGATCCACAAATATGAGTATGCATAATAAAACAATTTTGCCCCTGAATTCCTCCAAAGATTGCCTGATTACATCATTGTTTTCATCCCAAGTCCATCAGCATTAAGGACACCTTAGAGCTAACCTGCTTTGGTACGAATAGTTTGGATTTGCGACTGATCTTCTGAAACCTGAGAGCAAGATAACATCTTGTTTTCTGTTTCAAAACACTTTATAACCACCAGAGGACAAAAAAAAAAATATGTTAACATGTTGCTCTTCTCTCAACTTGCATAGTTAGAAGTATACTTAAAATCACTTTTTGTTTTAGATGTGGATGAGTGCTCATCCTCCAACCAGCCCTGTGGAGAAGGGCACGTTTGTATCAATGCCCCAGGCAATTACCGCTGTGAGTGCAAAGCTGGCTACACCTTTGATGTCATCAGTAGGACATGTATTGGTAAGTTGCACCATCAACCCAAATACCTGCAGCCACAGCACTTAGAAAATGATCCAGTGTAAAGAATGTTACTGCTCTGTGCATAGCCTCTGTCATCAGAATGTAGAATTGACTGCTCTATTATCTGGCTGACTCTAAAACCATATTAAAGAATTGCTGATACTTCAAAGGAAGCTGTATTAGTATTGTCAACATGTTATCTGCTATCCTATTAAAAAGTAAGGTTGTGAGAGTGTGTGTAATTGTTTTCTGTGATATTTTTATAAGCACCAACAGCAAAAGATTTCTTTGGAAGATCAAAGCAACTTTCTCCTGTATAGATCTAATCCAATTGTGCTCTGGCGTGCTTCTAAATGAGCATTTTGAGGACTTTTTCTCTCTTTAGTATGAACTTTAAATCTGGAAAATAACAATCAAACTTTTATAATCACATTCTTGTCCAGACTGGCATTGCAGTGAGCCAGGCAGTGCACAGAGCTCTCTGTGTGTTTGTCATTGCAGATATCAACGAGTGCAGGCGCTACCCCGGCCGCCTCTGTGCTCACAAGTGTGAGAACACTCCTGGCTCCTACTACTGCACTTGCACCATGGGCTTCAAACTTTCAGCTGATGGCAGATCCTGTGAAGGTACGTGTTGCCCTGTTCTTTTGAGTTCTTCTAAGCCTTCTGATGTTTACATTCTTGTAACAAAGTTTCTAATGGATTTTATGTAAATAATTAATTGTTTTGCATTCTTTTCTGGAGAAGAAATTTGATGGACTGTTGGTTTGTCCAGTGTCATTGGAGACGTGGCATTTTCACCCTCCAATAATCCACTGTCACTTTTGGAAATCTGTAAATGTTAGAGTCAGAATTAAACTTCCTTTCTTTTTTTACCTTGGAGATTCCAGTGTCCACGTTGTTCTATTTCATGTCCTAAAGTGACAGGTATGGCTGGCAGTGCTTTGGTTATGGAGTGTGAGAAACAGCTCATTGCTCTTTTAGCTGTTTTTTATTTTAGCTTGCAAGACTGCACTGGAATAGCATGAGGAATCATCACAGTGCAGTCTCTTTGATTACATGAGTGCTGCTGTGCTTGGTCGAGGCCACTATAGCCCACGGCTTGAATATATCACCCTTAGACTGCATAATTTCACAGGAAATGAGTGCACAGCCTCAAGCTGCACCAGGGAAGGTTCAAGTTGGACATCAGGAAGAGTTTCTTCCCTGGCAGGGTGGTGAGACATTGGAAGGGGCTTCTCAGGGAGGTGGTGGAGTCCCTCTCCAGAAGGTGTCCAAGGAATGCCTGGACGTGGCATTCAGTGCTCTGGTCTGGGTGACAAGATGGGGATTTGGCACAGGTTGGGCTGGATGGTCTTTGAGGTATTTTCCAGCCTGAATGGTTCTGTGATGCAGAGGTGCATGGGTCTGCTTTTGCTGCACTTTGAAGGGTGATTCAACTCAGTCAGGTTCAAAACCTTAAAAACCAGCCTTGTTGATATCCAGACAAAAAAATGTAAGTGTTGGCCTAAAGATTCCCTCCCAGTCTCACACTTTGAAGTACAGAAGGAAATTATAGCACGGTGCAAATTAACCTAGGCTGCCTGTTAACAGTAACACACTGAGAGTCCGAGAGTCCCCTATTTCCAGGTTGCTCAGTGACATGTACCATCCGTTTTTAATTTTAAAAATTACCTTACAAAATTGTGTCTTATTCCAGTATTAGGAGTGATGAATATTGCAAGAAATTTGGGGTTCAGGCGTATAACTCTGCATTTCAGATTTGAATGAGTGTGAGAGCAACCCCTGCAGTCAAGAGTGTGCCAATGTGTACGGCTCCTACCAGTGCTATTGCCGCCGGGGATTCCAGCTCAGCGACATCGATGGCATTTCCTGTGAAGGTGAGCTCTGTGGTGCTGCAGGGAGACAGTGGGTGGCCATTTCTCATTGTTGCTGTAACAAACATGAGCAATTCCATGTAGTTTTTTCATTTTAACATTTGCATCTCTTCGGTATTTTATTTTCTTTATTTTCTAACTGTATTTAATGAAGGTCTCCCGCCCATGTCCTTTTCTAGAAGCATCTCTTTGTATGTGCGGTGTCATTTTTGCTGTTTACACTAAATTGCTGCTTGGCATAATTTTATAAAAGAAATTTGTCTTTTTCCTGAGGAACTACCAGAATTTCTAGCCTTCAGCAAGTGGAGATATGAGCATATTTATTTTATATATTCTCTTTTTGTGGCTGATTCTGAACTAATGTGTTCTCAAATACAAGGAAGACGTGGGTGTGACCTTGTGGCCAAGATCCTGAGCTTGGACTTAGGTCTCCAAGACTTACTAAACAGTGAGGCCTTGGGCAGAACACCTAATTCTGATTTCCTTTTGTAAAAATAAGGATAAAACTATTCCTCTCCGTCCTTTTTTTTTATGAAACACTACAATACATGTCATTGTAAAGTGCTTGCTCTTGTCCATTACTTTGTCTCTTGGGCTCTCATATAGCTTTCAATTTTCTTCAGAGTTCTATTGATTCCTCAAAATCTTTGCTATTTAGATGTTGTTGACTAGAGCCACACCTATCTGATGATTTTGATTGCCCAGAAATTAGAATAATCAAATTGTATTTGAAGCTCATAGCAGGAGCATTGCACACGTGCACTGGGCTGAATGTCATGAACACATAAAAAATTAGTGGCGCTTTTTTTCTTGCAGATATTGATGAATGTGCTTTGCCCACTGGAGGACATATCTGTTCCTTTCGATGCGTTAATATTCCTGGGAGCTTTCAATGTACTTGTCCCTCCACTGGGTACAGGCTGGCACCAAATGCACGAAACTGCCAAGGTGGGTTCAATAACTGCAGGGAGACCTCACTGGATTGTGTAATTCTGACAAGTTCTAGCAGTTTTTGTACTTAAAAAATGCCTTTCCTACGACATGATAGGTACTGCAGTACACATCAGCTTAACATCTGAAGAAATAATACATATACAAGAAATTTCAGTTACAAAGTAATTCAGTAGAGACTACTTTTAAAAACATTATTAAATAATTATAACAAATTCTTACAATGAGGATTCCAATGTTGAAATGCTATGAGTTAGTTTAGCCATTAAAAGGAAATATCCTGCTGTAAACATGTCAGCAAATATTTAGGTGTTGTCCACTTAGTGGCACTGCTGCTCTTCCTTTTCTTCTTCTTGCTGGTTGGTTGGGTTCGTGTTCTTCTTTTTAGTTCTTCTGTCCTCCCCTTGCAATCCTGCAGTAATGTTTAATTGCACCCCATGTTCTGTAGTACCTGATAGGATACTGACCACATCTTGAGTGCTGTGTCCAGTTCTGGCCCCCCAGTTTGGGAAGGACATTGAGATGCTTGAGTGTGTCTAGAGGAGGAAAGGAGGCTGGAGAGGGGCTTGGAACACAAACCCTGTGAGGAACCACTGAGGGAGCTGGGGGTGTTTAGCCTGGTGAAAAGGACACTCGGGGTGACCTCATCACTCTACACCATCCTGAAGGGTGGTTGTAGTCAGGTGGAGTTGGTTTCTTTCTCCAGGCAGCACTGACAGAACCAGAGGTCACAGTCTCAATCTGCAGCAAGGGAAATACAGGTTGGATATTAGGAAAATTTTTTCATGCAAAGAGTGATAAAGATCTGGATTGGTCTGCCCAGGGAGATGGTGGAGTCACCTTCCCTGGATGGTGTTTAAAAAAAGACTGGATGTGGCACTCCATGCCATGGTTTAGTTGAGGTGTTAGAGCTGGGTTGGACTCCATGATCTTGAAGGTCTCTTCCAACCTTGTGATTCTGTGAATTCTGTGATTCTGTCATTGTCTGGCATCTGCAAGGAGAGGAAAAGCCTGTGTTTAACCCACATCCCTGTTTCCATTTGGCAGATATTGATGAGTGTGTTGCAGAAAGCCACAACTGCTCCTTCAATGAGACCTGCTTCAACATCCAGGGCGGCTTTCGCTGCCTGTCTTTGGAGTGTCCCGAGAATTACCGCAAGTCAGGAGATACGTAAGTACCTTCTTCCTCAAGGTCAATCAGGTTTTTCATCATAATCTCCTCAATGTCATGCTCTGCTGACTGAACACAGAGCAATTTCTAGCAAATATGTATTGTGTGTGCAGGCCTACCCTTTGTTTTGCACTCACAAGTCTGGTTTCTTTCTCATGCTCCTCTTTCTAAGAAAAAAGATACTCCCTTAAAAAATGCCCTGTGTCAGTGGTTTGCACCATAATGATCTCCAGATCCGTAAGCAGATACTCTCTTCCTGGCTCCCTTACAAGACAGCCTGATAGGAGGGCTACACTGGGCTTTGAAATCCTTGGCTTTTATTTCAGAATCACACATAGTCTTTCCTTACCTTCACACTTCAGCTGAAGGCTTCTTTTTAGCTCCCTCTCTGGATTCTCACCTGTACTGTTGCAAAGCATTGCAAGAATGTCTTATTTTTGGTACCATTTAATTGAATAATAGAATTTTAAGGGATTGGACCTTAAAAATCACCTAGTCCCAACCCTCTCTGCCATGTACAGGGACATGTCCCACCAGACCAGTTTGCTCAAGGCCATATCTAAATTGGCCTTGAGCACTGCCAGGGTTGGGGCATCCACCTCACTGGCCAACCTGCTCCAGTGTCTTACCACCCTCACAATAAAAAATTTCTTCCTAATACCTTACATAAACCTCCCCTCTTTCAATTTGTATCCAATTTTCACCTGTATTAAAAACCTGGGAATCCTAGCAAGGGTGCTATATTAGATGCAGCTCATAATTGTGTCTCTAACCTAGCTCAGAGATAGTCTGTGCATTCTGGTGTAGAAAACAGGAGACAGCTCTGGGAGGAGGGGCAGCTGGCAGCTCTTTCATACCCATCAAATACAGCCAGCAGAGAAGAGAAGTTGCTGCAAACTCTCATTTGTGCAGCTAGACTTTGTGGCTGGTGAAGGTGCCTCCTGCCCTGTGGCTTTCAGACCAACCTGTACTCCAGTAGTTCTGCTTTTCATGGTCCCCCCGTGTGCCCCGTACTCAGGTAAGTGTGTGCTCCACCAGCCAGGGAGGAAAGCTGACAAATCCCGTTTGTTATCAGCCCACTATTGCTTTTCCCACTCAGTGCTGGTATGGCCACCATCTGTCAGACAGACCTGAATCCCTCCTCTGTAGAATGAAGCCAACAATGCTCTCCATCTCAGGGATTTTTTGGGGATTAGTTAGTTTGCATTTAAGCTTTAGTCTTTGAAATGTCACATAAGTGGCACAGCAGATGTATTTGACCAGAATGCTGGAGAGGAAGTTCGTGGTGTAAACTCAGCTATTTATAAAGCATGCTTGTGTTCTGGGAAGGGTAATAGGAATTGAATTTTAAATCAAGTTTGTCACATCAGTGACCAAGTAGTGCCTCATGATGCAGATGTTCTCTTTATTTGTAAGACTCTGGGTTCATTGGTATCCTAATTTTTAAAAAAGTGAAAAAAGTGCAATGGGCCACTAGGCAGAATTAGCAGATTTTCTTACATTCCTGCATTGCAGAGTTCAATTTATAAAATACCTGTCATACACACATTACATTTAATTTTCTCTCTTAGCTGTATTTGACCTCATTGGCTATTTGAGCTATGTGGGATGTTTTGGGAAAGCAGTAGAGTGTCTGAATGATTTTCTGTGTCTAGGTTGTTGGGCTCTGTAATGGCTTTCTCTGCCTAACTCAGACCTACCCATAGGGTGAGATCCTCCTGGTGTGCTCAGGCTATATTTAGGCTGAGTCAGACACATCCTGCAGCTGCTCAGTGAAATTCTAATTATTTTAATTCCTTCAGTTATTACCTTGTTGGATTTATTAGGTTTTCCCCTCTCAACAGCTACAGATAGATTGTTGAAAAGATGTTTGCATAAAGCAAAGAGAATGTGAGTTCCCTGTTGTTTTTGGTGAAGCACAGTGGGTTCCAGAGGACGGATACAGGAATCAGGGTTTGTGGCTGGGATTACCTGGTGCTCACTGGGGAGCAGTTCATAAGGCAGCTCTTTAGCACCCTTTTTACATCCAAACTACTTTACATCTCCTTGACTGAATCAGTTTTGCATATGTACCCCAGCAGGGCTGATAGCAAACATATCTTTGTTACACTCTGCATGATAACGACATTAAATTGCTTTTTCACCCAGGCTCTAAAATCAAAGCAGTTGGCTTCTTATCACACCTAGTACAGATACCATTTTTTATCTCCTTTTCATTCAAAACACATTCAGGTTTCACCAACTTGGCACATCATAAGAAAGACAACTTATTTTTCCATTCCCATCAAGCTGGCACCTCAGAAATTTTTTTTTACCCTGTTCCTCATTATTTTCACTGAAATAGCCATAGTTTAATAGGCCTCAGTCCTGTAAATCCAAGTTTCCTTAGCTTGTTTTTCTTTAAAATCCTTATGTTCAGGCAACAGCACTCATTGATCCAGAGGCTTCTTTACCCAGTGCCTGTAAAGCAGAGGGTTTTGCATGGTGGTGATTGCCATCAGGTAAAGTAATTGCAGGATCATCCCAAGCTATGGGCTGAAACCTCAGGATGCTGTTTAGATGCTCTGAGCTCCAGGAGGAAACAGTCAGTGTTATCTTCCTCAAAGACAGCAAAATGCCTGGCTTGATCTAAATGGTAACAATTTTATTGAAGGCCTTATCTCTTTTACTTAAATTCTGCTTTTTGTTTGTCATTGATCAGTCTGTAGGCTTGGGATTTTTTCCAGGATAGATAAGATCTGCTGCTCCTCATAATACAACTTAACTTGCTGCACTGCCTTGCCAAACAGTTTTTGTTTTCAAATTGCATAACAATCAGCTTCTCTTTATATGGCACTGAAGTCTAACATTTGTAACATTTAAGCCAAGAAAAATAGTAGAAAAGATAAAGAAGCATTTATGGCAACATGTCAGACGTGCTGCATTGAGCCAAATGGGGAACTATTTGTGTTTTCTAGACATGTCTGTGCATATTATTAAGGTTGCCTGGTGCTTATCATTATTAGGACATGATTTAACTCTTTAAAATTTTGCCAAAATGTAACCAATGGTTGAAATTTTACATGCCAGGTGTCTGACTCAGGCTCAGGTTTTGGCAAATTTCAGCCAGAGCAGTTCACCCATTTCCAAGAACAAGTGTAGAGAGGAACACACTGGTTTTAAAGACATTTTGGTGATTTATTTTGAAAATTTATTTTAGCAGTTTGCTGTCATGTTATGGAGCAGAAGTCTGAAATTTGTTATGAAATTGCTTTTGCACTTTTTGTCACCCTTAAAAAAATCCTCTGAAACTTTTAAAATTACAAAATTTGTATAATTTGAAAAATTGCATTCAGCCTTTTTTAAGAAATTAAGAAATTACTTGTTGGGTAAACTTAATACACTCCTCTGTGACAAAATAGGCTCAGACATACCTAGAATCTTTCTGAGAGTTCTTTTGCTTCAAGTCCTTGAAGGATGAGGATTTCATAGCCTCAGTAGCAATCTGTATTTGTGTTTGGCTATCTGCCTCACTGCAATTTAATTCTTCCTATCAATAGAGAGGTTTTTTTCTTCCATCAGCAAAGAGTCTAATTCTGATTTAGTGGTCCTGAGCTTCTTATTGCTCTTCAAAGCAGTCTGAGACATGCAGATCCAACTCCACAGACTCTGAGACTGCTCCCACATAAAGTCACAGTAGAGGAGCCCAGTCTGTCCTGGGCCAGGTTGGACAACCCCAACTCCATGGATAAGTGAGCTGTGTCTAGCAGGGGTGAGAGAGGAGACAACTTGGTAAGAAGAAGATGAGAAAAAAAATGAAAACTTGGAGATAAGGAGGTACATTCCCTTGAGTGTAGGGAGGGAAGGATCTGAAGGTATGTCAAGGTGAGGAGAATGAGTCTGGGAGATGCTTCAGGGGTAGCAGGTAAAATGGGGTAAAACTATAAAGGGGGAAACCACAGAGGTCAGGTCCTTATGGTCAAGGGTGGCTGATTCCAGGGAATTAATGACAGGACAAGAGGACAGCAGTAAGCATTCCTTCCCTGAAATGGTGGCCAGGCATTGGAAGGGGCTGCCCAGGGAGGTGTTAGAGTCCCCATTCCCAAAGGTTTCCAAGGAACACCTGGACGTGGCATTCAGTGCTCTGGTCTGGGTGACAAGGCTCTGGGTCACAGGCTGGACTTGATGGTCTTGGAGGTATTTTCTGTCCTTAATGATTCCATTATCCTATTGCAGTTTTGGGTGAGGACCATCAAAGGAAGTAATAATTTGGGATGGCAACACAAAGATCCTGAGGGAAAGGATCTGTGCTTTGGGTCTAGGGCTGTGAGGTGGAAACAGATAAGTGTCAGCCAGGAGAGAATGGAACAAGAGGAGGATTGGCACTGGCTGATGCCAAATATTTGAGTGGGAGGCAAGGCCATAGGCTAGGAAAGGGGATAGGACGAAGAAACTAGATTAGGGAAGACAGATGAAGGAGACAAAGATTGGATGTAAAGGGTCAGTGCTGAGGGCTAAGAGAATATAGTTCTGTCTCTTCTACAGCTTGAAATGTCCTAAAGGCTGTCTATCTCCAGTCAGGAGGAGCATACAGAGTGCTTGTCCATCCTCATCACTACTCTGTTGTATCCTGTTTTCCTTCCTGAAGTGGGGCTCCAGATTCTCCTCTGGTTAAGAGCTGTCTGTGAAGACCAACCATCAGTTGGTTTCATTCCCTTAAAGTTCTGGTCTGTTTAAGACAAAAATCACCTTCCCTGCACAGCTGATCATCAGCATCAATGTCCATGATGTGGCAATGGCTCACCTGGACCTCATGGTGTGGTGCAACCTGCTGAAAAGAAGTCACGCCTCTTGCATGAGCAAGAGCCTTTGCAGTGGAATATATTCCAGGAGGCCTGGAAGACTGTTACAGCTCTGGAAATCTACAGCATAGAATGTATAGTGAGGGTATAGTATAATAAAACTTGGTTAGTTGTTCAGCATGTTGAGTTGGTTTCCCTGTAGGAAGTAAGCCATAAAGTCACAAATCTTGCTAATAGAAAGTTTGTTTTCCTTCAGTACGTGAGGAATTGTTACATACCACCTTTGAGCACAATGAAGTGAAAATCTGACTCAGAAATTAATGTGAAGGAAGGCACAAAATATTTTTCTCCTTGTTTTCCTGTTACAAAATGTTGTATTTATTATCTACAAATGGAATCCCTCTAGTTTTGGTAGTTTTCATTTATCAGTGTTTGGTACATGAAATTCAAACTGGGGGTAATTCTTTGAAACCAATATTTCAGCCACATAAATAAACATAATAGAACAGAGTAGAAAGTGAGCTAAAATAACTAGGTTCAAAATCAGGAATAAGCATTTAGCAGCAGTATACACTTACTTCTGTAGCCCCTGCACCTGATTTCAGAGTTTTGCAAAGACATACAAAACTGCCCCCGGGCTCTGGGCTGGTTTTCTCTGGTGGCACTTTCTGCCTCCTCAGCTCTCCCCTCTCCTGCTGGGTCCCTTGGCTCTGTCTCGTGGCTCTCAGTGCAGTGGCAGGACCCAGGAGCTCTGCAGGCAGCTCCCCTGTCCCAAGGAGCCACAGGGCTTGGGCTGCTCCCTTGTTGCATTCCCCACCAAGTGGTTTCCTGCTGCCCGCTGAAGTCTGGAGAGCACACCAGGGCTGAAATGCTCTTTGTTTCTCACCTTTGGGGTGTGTGACCCCAGCATGAACTCTGGTTCTTGAAAGCAATAATATTTGCTATCTCTCCTCTGTGGTTATTTGATGGAACAATTACTGCACATTAACTGAACCTACAGTGCAGTGTGCAGTGCATACCACCAAAGCATGAGATAAAAGATGATGAATTTTGAATAATTTTAGTCCTAGCTGCAGGCACATCTATCTTCACAAATAACTTTCTGAATCCACAGAGCGTCCTTTTTCTTCAAAAGCTGGAAGCTTTGAGTTTTTGTTCTCTTAAAAAATTCTGGCCATAATTTAAAAATGTGTTTTACTTTTATAAAATAATAAGGGAGAGCATTTTTATGAGAGTGTAAGTGCTCATAAGCATGTACATGCTTCTAAGAAGTTGAACTTAAAGAAAATATTTCCAGCTAAGGAATTAACTGTCTCAACTTGCTCCATGATTTCAGCAAAACCAAGTAGCCTCATGATTTTAACAATACCAAGTCTTTCTCCTTAGTGGAGTTATTAATGACGTTTCAGAAAAGAATGCAGAGCTCTCCATACCTGAAAATACTTCAAGAGTATCCACACCTAATTAGCTGGCCATCCTGTGAGGACTTGTGCATGATCTTTAAACACATGAATAAAACTAAGAATGCATTCAAATCTTCAAAGAATTGCTTCAAGGAACCACTTTTGTTTGCAGGTAGTATTAAAAGAAAACATGCAACACGTTAATTGAAGAACTGAGGGTACTTTTAATTAGTCTTCTTGAAAATGCTGATTTTGCATATGATGAGAAGTTCCTGGAATTCAGATCACTGTGCGTTGGCAACAAAGTGGGGCTTGCTCATGAACCACAGCTCTGTTGGTAGCAGATACTGCTGATAGGAGCTCAAAGTCATGTCAGAATAAAATAATGGACACTCAGATTTCCTTGAGGTGGTAAGAAACAAACCATGCTTTCATGCTAGAGCATTTCTTGGTAAGGAAAGAAATTGTTTAGGTTCCAAAATTTCAACCGGTGGAGCAAGTACTGCTTGGAGTGGGGAGACTCTTGCATATAATTTAATTGATTCATAGTTTTGCATGAGGCAAGTTTGGAGCTAAATGCTCAACCTGATCATGATGAAATTTTGCAAAGTCATCATCCAGCTGAGGTCGTTGTTGTCTACCTTTACTTCCACACACCTGCCTGAAAGGATATTTGGGTACCTGTGTGGTGATTTGGGCATATCTTTAATCTGAAATGCATACAGACTTACCCAGTAAGCAATCCTTTAGACATTTCTCAAACCCACCAGGTACCATGATGTCAGATCTTCATTAACATGTTCATAAACTATAACACTCTTAAACAGCAGTGACTTGGATGCCCACAGCTTTCTACCATATTTTCTGGGCAAAGTTCTCTTTTCTCTGGAGCAGAAAGCATGAAGATTGTGGCTGCTAATGCAAAGGTTTGTTGTCAGCCTGTAGGGGTGGTCTCCTGCTAGTGCTCTGGATTTTTCACTGTGACTGAGGGAATGAAGGAGCAGAGGGCAAACTCCTCTCTCACCAGAATAGTTTCCATGACTTAGGGCTATGTAGGAGGAGACTGAATGTGTAGGACACATGCTGGAGACATCAGGCCATTGGATCTTGTTTTCAGGGCTTGCCTAGATGGGTGTTAGACTGCCATAGATAGCAATACTTGTGACATATCAACAGGAAAAGGTTCTTCAGAGACTAACTCCTTGGACATTCATGGTTTTCAGAATACTTCACTCAGTCTTAAAATACAGCCAGACATCCCAAGTAAGACACACTCCCTTAGCATTTAGAATCTCTTCCTTTATTGAACATATGTCCAACCAGCAAAAGAATAAAACTTGGAGGGGAAAACAGTGGCAGTGTTCTCCCAGGGGAGCTTGACTGACGTAAATGAAAACAAACTCTCACCCCTGCTGAGGTGCCTGACTTGATCCATCTGTGCGTGCAGAGCAAGGGCAACACTCCTGACAATGGCAACGCTTCTCCCAAAGCTCCAGCTCCAGTTCATCCTCATTGAGTTCATATCCCTTTGCAGTATGAGTGAGGTGCCAGGCTGAAGAGTGGATGCAGGATCTTTTCCCACCCCCACTGCCCTTTCTCTCCCTCCCACTCGCTACACGTGCGCTAATCTTCCTCTTGTCTTGTGTTCTCACTTTTCTTGCAGTCGCTGTGAGCGCTTGCCTTGTAATGAAAATAAGGAGTGCCAGAGCCTGCCTCTGAGAATAACCTACTATCACCTCTCTTTTCCCACCAACATTCAAGTACCCACCGACATTTTCCGCATGGGTCCTTCCAATGCTGTCCCTGGGGATAAAATTCAGCTGTCCATCATCAGCGGGAACCAGGAGGGGTTTTTCACCACAAAAAAAGTGAACAACCACAGTGGCCTTGTGGTCATGCAGCGTCCAATCACAGAGCCCAGAGACCTTCTTCTGACAATTCAAATGCGACTTTCCCGCCACGGAACTGTCAACACATTTATTGCCAAGCTTTTTATCTTTGTCTCTGCACAGCTTTGATCCCTCACTTAACAGTCATCATTGGCTACTCTTTCTCTTCTAAGAGTAGCTTTTTTTTCCCCTCAATTTTAATAAAGTTTTAGTTCATCTGTTGCATGCTGCACTTGCATTTTGTTTGCCATCATCATTACAGTTTTCCACTTTCCCCTATACCTGAACATCTTAATTTGTGGAGATTCTTCTGTATACTCTGCATCATAATACAAAGCAGAAGTTGGTGTCTAAGAGTTCATTACCTGAGCATACTGAGGACTGAAAGCCATTAATTTACTTCACACAGTAGGGGAGTCAACTGATCATACACAGTTATATAGATTTAGGTCTAAATTTTCCAAAGAAAATAGGTACATATTTTGAACTGTCTCAAGTGAGACATCTCTCAAAAATTCCATCACTTATGCAGCAAATAGTGTGCATTTTATGAAAATCTGTTAAAAAGGCATAACTTGGACCCTTAGGACCCCTGAGGTGCCCCAGCACATGGGTCAGTATAAAAGTTGCAGCCAGATTCTCAAGCTGTCCTATTTATTGTTGCTCTGTTGTATCCCGTGAGCTAATGCTGATTTCCACCAGGTACAGATCCCAGTTCTAGCTTCTAAGGATGGTACAAAAGCTAATCTCCTCTAAAGAACATTTATTTGAGAGACATTTCATCTTTCTTTCTGTGGAGTTTTTGCTGAATGGAAAAACTGATGACAGCAGAACAGCAATGAACTTCATAACAGCATTCAGCTAATAGCAGAGAGCTCCTTTCTCTTTCACAAGCTGTATCCTGAAACATTCCCATCTACAGGAACATTTGAAAAAGATATTTGATTTGTCTCATAACACTTTTGTCTCTCTAGCTTTCATATTAAAGCTGATAAATTTTGACCAGTAAAGACTTTATCCACAACTACCATCACACCAAATCATAAGTGTTCTGAAAAGTCAGCCAGAATTCCAATATCCAAATCTTTCTTCCTTTGCTTTGACTTTCTTTGTTTACTTCTAAGCAGTCAAGAACAATACAACTGGAATATCTTTGGAACTCTTTTGTTTTCTGAGCTGGAAGAGGATTTATTTATTACACAGAGTCCTTGTGCTGATAAATATTAAAAGCTCACTCCCAGAGATATGATCCAAAAATTAATGTTCTATACTACCCTGGGCTCACTTATCTCTGCTGCTCATTAGAAAGGCAGAACAGTCATTCCACAGAAGAATGGGGAATAATCCATGTGAATGCACCTATAGAAAAAATATCTCACTATGTAAGTGCTGACAGCACAGTCAGGGTACAAGGCTGGAAACTGGGAGCCTTCTAAAACAAGATTATGATCCTTAATCATCTGAGCACAGGGAATGACTCCACTAGCTGGAAGCTGCAGGCTCCCAGGCTCATCCTCGGCCAAGCCCTGGATCAGGGCAGGATTGCAGCACTCTGCCAGGGTATTGCATGTTCCCCAAGGCAAAGTTTATCACAGCTGGCTGACAGGAGTTCAGGTCTCATAAGGAATGTCAGGCTTTAATAAGCCTGTTGACACATCCTTATAAAGGTGCCAGAAGTTGCCAGTGGGGAGAGAGTCCCAGGTTTAAATACTGAGAGCACAACTCCATGATACTTGAGCTAGTGGGGTTAATATAAATATAATATTCTGCCACAGTATTTACATATATGTAAATACTCTCTAACTACCACTTTCTTATGAGGCCATAATGAAGTAGGATAAATATTCCAAAATAAACTTCATTTTTGCAAACATTAATATATATATTTTTGGTAGGAAAAGAAGGGAGTTTGAGAACAGGGCCTTCAGTGTTGTAAAATGCTGCCACATTAATTGTATTTAGCAAGGAATTCAAGAGCACAAAGCTCACCTTCCACTGTGTTAGATGCTTGAATACTGCAGTGTCACTGGGACTTTAAGGAGCATGTAGGTAATTCCATAGTGCTATTTATATTTTCCAAATGATAATTAAATCACAGCTCCTGGTCCAAAGAATTATTGACTGAATCTAAGAGACAATATGAAAAGAGTCATACCAGAACCTTAGAAGAATGAAAATATTATACTCAGGAAATAATCAGAGCAGCTGAGCTGTTTCTTAACTTTCTTCTCTTTAAATGAAAATGCCCAGAGGGAAGAGGATCTCCAAAGCTGTAATTTGTGCTAGAGGCAGAAAGCTTGAAGGAAAGGTACAAATAAAAAAGTTCTCATCACTGAGGAAGAAACTTTTGCCAGTCATAGTCCCCACTGTAGGAGAACATGAGCAAAATGGAAAATATCAGCTAATCAGAAGATGAAATGCAAAGATGATGTGTAAGGATAAAATTATTAAGTATTATGAGAACAGAGCATATAATTTATAGCAAATATCAGGATTTGAGATAGATGTTAGTTGTGAAAGAAGTTACTTCAGTTCAGAGATGTCCAAAAGATGAAGCAATGAGAGAACAAAGTGTTATCAACTCCACTTGAGGCAATTAGCAGGGATAGCAAAAGAAAGGTGAACAGAGAGTGAGTATAATGAAAGAACAAATTCCAGTTTAGCAGTGTAGACAGAGCATGCAAAAAAACCCCAAAAGTTAGTGGAATTTGTAAGAGGAGTGACAAAAGGTGCAAAGAAATAGAGCTGACACAGACATCTATCTGTCACAAGTGTGGTTTTGAGCTGGATGGATCTAAAAACTCAGTTTAGATGAGAGCTAACAAAAATCACTTGTGATCATTGAGATCCTCTGATCTGTACTAAAGTCATGTCAGAAGGCTTTATTCCACACGTGAGAACTATGAATGCAAGTCTTATTTAGGACTTCATCTTTCACTAAATTATGGCTTTATTGGCAGAGTATTTCAGAAATCCTTGTATTTGCCTTTTGTTCCAGCTGAAGTTGAGAGTAAAGCTCCCTTTAATTCCCAGGAGGAAGCAAAAGGAGACCACTACTGAATGCCTGAGACACTCCCATCACAATGTTTTCTGCATACAAATTCTATTATCTAAATACAGTAGTTCAGGATATTCTATGTATTCTAACAGTACTTAATCTGCAATAGTGTCCCAAAAGAATAATTACAACTTACTGTAAGTGAGGTGTCTAGGACATGACAAGATTTTGTACACAGATAATGGTGGGAAGCAAAAGGGAACAGGCCACATCTTCTGGCCTGTATCTCCTGTCCAGTCTCAAAACATCAAGTACAAGGTGTAAATATCAGGCTCAGCTGGTGTTTATTAACTCAGCTCTGTTGCCTCCCCATGGACTGTGCCAGTTCACATCAGCTGAAGCATGAGTTCCTTGATGTTGATTTCTGTTTTCCCCTTATTTAACTTCATACTGTATCATCATGCTCGGCTTAATTTTTTTTGATGAGCAGAATTGGGAATATGTAAGGAAATTACTGATATATTGATTATAAATAGAGCCATAAAGTCCCTTTGAACATCTGAAAAAAATGTTTTGTAGGTGTGGGCTGGGATAAAACATTTTGAAAGGAGCAAGAATGGTTTGTTTTTAGAACAAAATAAATCTTCCTTTTTTGGTTTCCCTTTAACTCAGTAATTTTTCCTTACTTTTAATCTTTTAATTCCTCCCTCTCTGACACTGCAGCATTTTCTTTTTCCACTTAGAAATATGTAGAAATG
Source organism: Passer domesticus (assembly GCF_036417665.1). Lineage (NCBI taxonomy): Eukaryota > Metazoa > Chordata > Aves > Passeriformes > Passeridae > Passer > Passer domesticus. The sequence goes on along the minus strand of NC_087478.1, from coordinate 75,965,440 downwards.
GGCAGGTCAAAGTTGAGATCATTTGTGGGGCTTAGTCACATTTGAAGTCCCAGCATAGCCCTTTCATCTCTCATGAAGACAGAGTGGGCATTGTGTGAAGTTCTTGAACTGTAAGTGACTTTGAATTCACTCTAGTGGACAAGGGTGAGAAGTCATTTAACTTTTAATAGACTTTCAAGGCCGAATGAGCAGCTGCTTGAGATGGAATATGAAATGATCCTTACCATTTCCCCAAGCTCAGAATTCAACCTTTGAGATTTTAAATAATGTGGTTAATTTTTTCTCCCCCCAGTTTCCATTCTCTCTGTTTTCTCAGTTCTTTCAGATGGAAAGGGAGGGTGTGAAAAAAAGACTTAAAAGAGGCTCTTCTGGCCCTTGCTACACTGAAAATCATGAAAGTTGGCCCTTTACATAGTTGTGCCAGGTTTCTAAAACAGAAACAATTCTGTCTGCTTCATATGACTTGAGTAAAAAAGGCTTGTGCCAGTAGAAGTGGCTCCACTGCAATTGCTGGGAGCAGGCCAGCTGAGAGGGTGTGGGTCTCACTGCTTGGTCTTGTTTGTCCTTGGGAAAGGACATTGCATGGCATCTTGGGCACTCTTTGTTTTCACATGCCTGGCTTGAAGAACTGGGTTTGAGGGGGTTTTAACTCTGAGCCAAACCAAGTTCTTCAGGGGTCCCCAAGTTCTGATGAACTGCATTTCTCTAATTTTGTGGTGAAGAATCAACACTTACATCAACTACTCTTTATGGCTCCTTAGATTGCAAAACACAAAGTATTTAATATTCAGTCTATATATGAATCTCTTTTTGGTTTCTCTTAGTGTCAGACTAGAAAAGACAGATACCATCCGTTGCATTAAGTCTTGTCGACCAAATGATGTCACCTGTCTGCTGGATCCTGTCCACACAATTTCCCACACTGTCATTTCACTGCCCACGTTCAGAGAGTTTACAAGACCTGAAGGTAAGTGGTTTGTTCCTTGTTCCATTTAATAGTCTGCAGCATATAAAACCTGCACTGGAAACCCTTGCCTAAAGCCAGACTCACTACCGGTGCAGTAAATGTTTGCACAGCTCCAAATTATAGTTTACCATTCATTTAATTAAAACCTTCGATACCCAGGAGTTTTAATTTTATCGAGGAAAGAAAGTCATTCTGAGCTCTAACCCATACTGCTTCCCAGGAAATATTGACTCTGAATTCCCATGTACCACATGTACTCACACAATAGACATATGCCCCATGACATATTTTCTTCTCTTGTTTGTAGATTTTGCTGTAAGAACAAGGTACTAAATATATTTCTCTCATCTGTCTATGACCTGTTATTTGCTACTGACAGGTGACTTGTTCCAAGAATAAAAACCTTACATGCAGACATGAATCACAAAATAAATTACATTGAGTATATGATGATTGGCTGATTTTTGACCTGTGAACAAAGTGTTGTTCATTATAGATTAAAGGAAGGAAAATTGCAAAGACTGGGCAGAAAGTTTTTAAGACAAGAATTTCAAAAAGCACCCAACTGAGGGGCTGTCATCTGCAGTACTTTCAAGTTTTTAAGTCCTGCAGTTTCACACTCACTTTTCACTCACTTTCTTAGCTCACATAAAAACTAAAAACTTACAGATCAAGAGCCAGTTTTTGCTCCTTGCCATTTGTATGGATTTTCTGGCAATGCATCCATCAGTGGATGACTGCCTGCAGTCCTGCTGCTCTCAGCACTTTACTAAGTGGCACAGACACAGAGAGAAGGGTATGGAGGTAAGAAAGCTTATTTTGGAGGGGTTTCTAAAGGTCTTAAATCCTCATTTCTGATGCACCCAAAGTCTCAGCCTGGCTGTTTCTGAAGGTTGTCCTAAATGAAAGCCAAAGCTGACTCTTCCCTTCTGCACCAGGCAGGAGTGGAGAAAAAGACATCCCAGTCCTTGCCCAGACAGGAACAATTTAACCACTGATGCAGAGCTCCTGTAGGTTCTGTTTCAGGCCTTGGCTGGCCCTGCTTCACAGGGAATGGAGGAATGCCCCATGGCCACTTCTGCTCCCATACATACCCCTTCAGCTCCACCAGGTGTACTGGCAGCAGAGCTAAGGATTTGGCCCAGGATGCTTCCTCATTAGTCCATCCTCATATTTTAATAAGAGATGAGACCTAGTGATCTGAGATTACTCCTGAAGCCCAGAAGATGTAAACTGTAATTCAGTGCATGGCCTCAGGTGAATTCTTACAGCTCCAAGTCTGGTTTCATCATCTGTAGAGTGAGGATAATAATGAGAGTAATAATACCTCCATTCCTCACAAGGGACTTGAAAATAGTCTCACTTTTCTTTTTAAACCTAAAGATCTCCAGTACTCCAAAGGACTCTTTAATTTGAAATGGCAATACTTTGTGTATCTGCCATGGGGAATCAGAGTGGAGAGGTTTGTCTGTTTGGCCCCTTCCTCAGCCCAGCCTGTAGATCCTTGGTGTTGTCCTCTTTGGGTACATGCTGGAAATCTGATTGGCTTCTTCAGAGCAGTATTTTTTGATTTGAAAAGTAAGAGCGTTTTGGCTTCAGGGCCCTTGGATGGTGAAAACAGGAGGAGAAAGCCAATCTATCCAAATCCTTGCTTCCCTTAGATCTTGTGCTTTTCCATTTTAAAGGACGAACTGGGAGTGGTAAGGGAGGGTAATATCTTCCACCAACTTTGAGGACAAGTCATTTTGGATCAAATTCTGTTGGATTCTTCAGTGATGTTTTCAAATACTTGTCAGTGCATTCTGTGATACTCTTTACTTGCAGAGATTATTTTTCTTCGTGCCATCACACCTACATATCCGGCCAACCAGGCAGATATCATATTTGACATTACGGAAGGAAATTTAAGAGATTCATTTGATATCATCAAGCGTTACATGGATGGTATGACAGTGGGTGAGTAGTGTTTTCTGCCTACTTTCTTCTTTCAACTAACTGTAGGACAGGGTCACAGAAATTCATTAAAGTAATTAATTCCTACCTTTATTTCCAAGCCAGTGTTGATTTCATATTCTTCAGTCCAATATGTGTAATTTGAACTAATATCACAGATAATTTTTTTATGCAAAATACCAGAGGCCTATTCTTTAATTTGGGAAGTATTTTAATTTTTTTTTCAGAACTAGCCCTAACTAAAAATGCAAATGGCTTAGTTTTAAAATGATGAGGAACCTAATGTAACCAGGAGCAGTTGGCAAATGATGTTAGGGAGGAGGGCAGGAGCAGATCCCAGCTGATGTGTTGCTCTGCCCAATGGGAGCTGCCCAGGCAGTGGCAGGAGAATACACTGGAATCCTCCTGCCAGGTATTAAAAAGTAGCATTTGATTGCTCTTTATTAATGTTTATTTATGAAAAGAAAGACTCTTGTTCCCAGTGAACCCTTGTGCTTTGGAATGTGAACATGCAGATTCTGCTCAGGTTCATACATGTGCTTCAGCAGGACTTGTCCTGGGGAAAAAAAAAAATCACTGCAGCTTTCATAAGGAGGGCTGTGAAAAATCCCTATTTCCCGTGGTCTGAAGGTGGCACTGGTGCATTTCAGAAGCAGGATAGCACAATGTCAGCTCTGCAAAGGTTTTATGAACTGTAGATAAAAATCCCAAGTCATTAGGTTTCTATTTCTTTCTTGATCAAACAGAAGTATACATGTGAATGCTGAGAAAAAGGGAGAGTCTGTTAAAACAGGATAAGATTACAGATTTCAGTTATTGGGGCATTTCTTTAGCAGAGTATAAATGTTATCAGATCTCAGGGGAGTTACAGTAGTTTGCTTTTCGTGCCGTGTGCTTCTTTCTGTCTGAAATAAGAAAGAAGGATGTGTTTGGAAATTCGACTGGCCAAGGTATTTGCCTGAGGGAAGGGTTCCCATTTTGAAGAGCAGGACTGTGTGTCAGTAGTATTTTACTTGGTAAACTGGATTATTTGCCTCACATTGTAAAGAGAGAAAGGATATTCTTATACACTGAGTTGAGAAGATATGGTGCATGCCCAAGTGTATTCCCAGCTCTGTGAAAGAATTGGGCAACTCTTTCTTCACCTCAGTTCCCCCTGTGCAACATGGAGATGATAAAACATGCCTACTACTGTTTAATTAATTCTTGTGTGTAAGACTCTTAATTAATTCCTCTATGTAAAAGTACTTTGAGATTAATGGATGGAAGCTGCAAAGAAAACTGCCTACAGCAGAATTGGAAAAGGAAAATCAAAACAACCCCCCAGCTGAAATTACCTGGAGGGGCAGAGGTTCAGGACAGCACGTTGTCTGTGTGATATTAGGATTGCAAATAATTCTGCCAGCAGCAGTTCTGCTGCTCTCATCATAATATAATTTTTATTATTATTATTATTAATAATCAGAGTGTTAGGTGTTTCCTTAAAAAGTTCTGGGAAGCTTTCAAGACAAATCAGATGGGATCCTAGTCCATGAGAATTCACAAAGGCCCTGTTTTAAGGAAAGGGAAGGGTTTGTGTAAGGGAGGAAAAACCCAAAGGGCATAGACAGTATCAGAAAGTTTTAGTGGTTATCCCACTAAGTTACAGGGACATCAGAACTGTGTGGAACACAGCAACTCCAGCAGAGCAAATGCCCAACTAGGGCAGTAACAGAAGGGTTTTCAGGAATCTCTGCAATTACAATGTTCCAGCTGGTTGAAAAATCAATTTATGCACTTCTGGGAGAGCATACCTGGACCATCATGCAGGATGATCACATATGCCACTGGGATCCATGCAGCATATTTAAAATATTTTTATACATACGTTTTATGTCTTTTTACTGCCTATATAGGAAAGAATACATTTATTTTATAATAAATCATAAATACATTGGTAAAAGAAACAAGAAGCATGCTTCATTCTGTTGTACTGTTTCAGGAGAAATGGCCAGAACATCAAAGCTATTTTGTCTGCTAATGGAAATTAGATCACCAAATATGTTTTTTTTTACAAGACTAATTTTCTCTACGAGAGAAAAGATTGAAAATTTCTACAGTGAGCTTTTTCTTGATTGGGTGGATGATTTTTTTTTGTTAAAGAAAAGACACAGACTAATGCAGAGTGTGACGAAATGCATAAGAATATATGGAAAAAAGTAGGAAAATAATAACCAGAATTACTGAAAGACCTCAGTGTAATAAACCCTGACTCAGTGTCAGACTAGAGGAAGCTGATGAAGGGGTTCAGAGAAAGGAGGGAGCACTGGGAAAAGAGGGGGAGAAAGGACAGACCAACGAAGATGCACTTGCAGGAAGACCCTCATTAGTGATACAGTTTTAGGCTGTCACTAACAAGGACAGAGGTGGTGCCTTAAGAAGGACCTCATGTAACCTGTGCTTGTGTGAATGCAAAAGAACAAGATGCCCTCAAAGTGCAACTGGGGGGGGAAAAAAAGTGAAAAAGTACAGTTATTTTGGGGAAGGTTTAAAGAGTGGGAGGAGCTGTTAGAGACAAAGTTACAGAAGAAAAGTGGGGGGTTCAGCACTGAGAATTTTGGGCTGAAAAGATTCAGGTTACCAATTTCAGCCATTATTCCTCTAAGCTGACACTGAAATTTCAGGGAGATGTTAGGGAAGCTGAGTTTTGTGGGAGCTGGGATAGAGAATGGCTGAGCAGGCTGGTTTGTGCTTTTCTGAGGTCATTGGAGGAGATGAGTGTGAAGGAGCAGCTGTGAGGTACATACAAGAAGAAAATAGAGGCAGAGGAAAGGACTGCCCCAGGGAATGTTACAAAAAGAAAGAACACAGCCTCCCAAAAGATATGTAGAAGAAGTAGGCCCAAAGGTAGGAGAAGAAAGAGGCAAGGACAGTATTGCAAAATCAAGGAAAGAAAACATATTGAACAGGAATCAATGATGGGCACTATCAGACATGGAGGAGCCAAAAGAACTAAGAACAAACTCCAGAAGTAGCTCTGCTGACCAACAGAAAATATCTTCCAGTGGAAGAGGAAGAATGAAAGCCAGATCCCTGGAGAGGCAGCGTGTAGACATCATGCAATCTGATGAAAAAGCATTGTATAAAAAGCTGCTTCCTATATTTTTACCCTGTTATATGAAAAAAAAATGTGCAAATCCCCAGTCCTGGGGATTTCCTGGTTCAGAAGGTGCTGAGGACTCCTTGTTTCCTGGTGTGGTTACAGGCCAAGAGGGCAATGAATCTAAATGATATTGTTAAAATCCTAACATCACTTACTAGCATGGTGGGAGAAAAACAGAAGTGAAGACCTATCCAGGTTTGGTGTTTCTTTAAAGCTTTTATAGACTTTTCACTGCATTCCTCCTTTAACCAGCTGTCAGTGAAAAATGAAGAATGCATTTTCAACCTGTGCAAAAATGTCCTATCAGTGCCTAAGGTATTATCAGTTGCTATAAAACACTTTCCCCTTCAGCTATGCATTCATTTTTTTTAAAACAGTAATCCCACCTTGTAGTCTGGTAAACTTCAGGAAGGTTTAAAAATTTCATAATACATCTAAAAGTAGTTTTGATAGGCTGAAATCTTCCATATTGCATTTGGTTAATAATCTAAGCCTATAGCCTTGCCTATAAAGCAGATTGGTGCTATTCTTCTGGAAAACATGCAGAGCCAATATAGCTATAAAAAGTCACTGTAAGAGTTTCAATGGGGGGTTGTGCTGTTGTTTGAATGCTCGCTGATACATACTACTGCTCTCCATTGCTATTTGCAAGGGTTCCATTGCTGTCTCTGTCCCAAATTTCCTGCCTCTTTTACGTGGGTACAGCTTGTGATGCTACTTTTGAACCACTGAAGTGTCTCAACTACTGATAGCACTATGCTGGATTTGTCACTAACCTAACTTCTACTGTGGTATCATGATTGTTTAGTGTGCTTCAGAGTCTGAGGAGAGACTTGCCAATAATGACCAAGAAAATGAACAAAATTGGGTGCCATGGTCATGTGTGTTTGTGAGATCCCATATTAATTGCGGCAGGAGAAGGAGGCTCGAGGTTTGTTTGACTTTTGTGGCCCCTGTCCTTAGCACAGGGGTAGTAGCTCTGTATCTCCTAAGTAGTTTGGCCAGTAGCAGTGTGGCAGTCTTTCTACAGTCCTCCATGCAAATGTTTGTCTGACATTAAATTCAGTCATTGGTCTGCAAAAGATTTGGTTCTGAGCTTTGTCCCTGAACTTTGTCTCCATTGCCAGGCAAGTGCCTTCACATTTCTCTCTGCTCCTCTCTCCTTCTCTGTTCCTCCAAACTCTGTCTTTGGGCCGGAGCCTGGCTGGTTCTTACTGTGTTTTGGTGTTCAGCAAAATGTTTCCCAGACTCATGTGGGCTTCCTGGCACAGCTGGTGCTGGAAGGAACATTTCACTACAGCTGGGTTCCTGCGAGGCAGGGAGGTGTAGAGTCAGGGCATCCAGGGAAGCTCTGCTGCTTACAGGGGCAAGGAGAGAGAACACTTATCTCCCCATGTGGATACTCTTTCTAGAAAGTAAGCAGCAACAGGAACATTTTGTTGTGATTATGTCATTAGTGTGAAACAACAATGGGGTCTGGCCATACAAAACTGGTGCTGCCCAGTCATTGCCAGGCAGCTCATGGAGCAGGACAGAATTCAGTAGGTTTTTCAACAGGGCTTTGCAGCTGTACATTCAAAAAGACACAGACCCTTTCAGTATCTTCGTTCTGGTTTCATCCCTAGGCTTTCTCTCTCACAAGAGGACCTCCTCAGAAAGGAATATTTTGTGAGTTTTCCTCTGTGCCAGGCTGCCCTGTTGAAATCAGCAGCAGTGCATTTGAGATGAGGGTGCCCAGAAGCCATTTGGTAAATGGGATCCTGGATTTGCTGCCTAAACCTGCCCTTTCTGGATGCTGCTGACTGCACTGCTCAGTAGTCAAATTGTTCAACACCCTCCCTCCCCTCCAGAAAAAAAATGAGGATGGAGAGCTCTTCTGGGGGCAAAGAAGAACCTTGAGCAGGAGGCAAATTTTCATTTCATATCTGAGAAATGCTGAAGGTGCTTTTCTGGTGAGAATGAGGGGAACAACCTTCCTAATGCCAAATTTCACTCTATCACACTGCAAGAGTCTGGTTAATTCAACTCTCCTCCTTGATCTATGTTCATCTCAGCTCTCAGGTGGTACAAGGTATTCCCATTGGTACAGACCACCTTTGGTTACAGTTCCCATAAGGCTCAGCAGGCAGATAAATTATACTGCAGCTCTGATGAAGTTTTGTGAACTGTGGTGGGAAGTATAAAACCTGACAACTTGTGAAAGAAATGGACTAAATTAGGGACAGCAAAGAGCACCAAAGTCCTTGGTTCAGGTTGCATAGCATGTGTTTTCTGGTATTCATGTTAAACAGTGGGATGAGGTACTGCACAGATGAGCAAATAAAGCCAGACTTGAAATCCAGTACACCAAAAAACATACTATAGCAGCTCCTCTGAGAGATGTCTGTGTGAATCCAGCTTTCTGAGGTGCTATGCCCCAGTTCAAAGCAGTCAAAGACCTGCTTTTATTATGCTCTCCAAGTGTAAAATATATGTACAATTGGTTAATGACTGGGCATGATACCCAGTGCTCTGATTAAGTTGAGACAGTGGTGTTTGGTCAAAGGTTGGACTTATTGGTCTTGAAAATCTTTTCCAGTCTTAATAATTCTGTGATTCGGTGCTTCTGCTGCTGTATCCAAGTTTGTGTGTTGATAGCAACCATCCTATTCCTGCAGCAGCACCTACACACCCCATTAACATGGAAAAGGAAGATAAGACCCAAGGTGTATTGTAAATCTTTCTCAGTATGATACACAGATGCCTGGCTCACTTAAAAACAACCCTACTTTGACTTTTGTTTTTAAAGGGGACAAATGTGGTGAAGTGAACCCTTATTTTAACCTTTGAGAACTGGTCAGGAATTGACACATTAAAATTCAGGAAGCCTTCTTACAGAATTCTGTAAACAGGAAAAGCAGAGCTGTTGTCTCAAGGTGATGGCTGAGCACTCTATAGGGGCTTCTGTGTCAAAGCCTCAGGATTAAGTTCTTTTTCTTCCATGGTAAATCAAATCACAGAGCCATGTCATGCTGAGTGCCATAATTGTGGCTCTTTGCCAAGTAATGCTTTTATCACAAGGGTTGCAATAATTAATTGCCCCAGTGTCGTGGACCCAAGCATGGTTAAATCAGAACAATGTGATTGTGAGACAGGCAGGGTAAACATAGCCACTTTCACATGAAATAAGATATTGGGAATAAAGTAGCAAGAGTGATAGATGTGATATTGCACATTTTGGACATTCATTGCTCAAGTTTTTCCACCTGTTTTAGTAAATGTGTAAGGCTCTTCTAATACACAGAGCATCTCACATTCCTAAAGGTGGAACAGGAAAGATTAAAACTATATGATGGAAATGATTTCTTAATGAGGCTACTTCAAGTACAGTTATTGCATTTTAGGCATGAGTGATTTCACAGCATTGTCAACAATGAAACCCACTGCGAGGTTTGGCTGGAAGGCAAACCAGACATCTTAAAGCACTTCAAGTTTGCCAAACCAAGATAAGAGCACATCTCTCTGAAGTTATTTATTGTCCTTAATAAAGATCACAGCATTTGTAAACTAGCCAAACCTCAGTAAAATCAAAGATTTTTAAAAATTCTTTCATAATACCAACAAGGCTCCATATGATCCAGCATGACAGATAATAGCTTTGAAAATATTCACCATTTGTTTCTGGCCAAAAAATGTGTTAATGTGATGACACCTCTTTATGGCCTCTTTATTTGATGCATTTCAGCAATCAAAGATTTCTAGAGAAGCCTAAGTGTTAATGAAATTAAACTTCATGGAGTTGTTGAATTCATAACAAACTGAATCCTTAAATTCTGATCTGTTGAATAATGCAGAAATATCCTTTTTCCATGCTGAAATGTAATCCCTGTACTGTAATTTAATTTTTTTCTCTTTGGAGTTGAAGCAAAAGGGAAAAGAGAAGATTCAGTTTTAGGTAAAATTCAACTAACAATTGTACCCTGGGTGGAAACTTGAAAGGCTGTGAGTACCTGGGGAGTTTTAGACAATTGTTTAAGCAGTTTTTAAGAGAGCTTTGCCTTTACATGGCTCATAAATGATTCTGGTGGCCACAGATTTTCTGCCTGTGGGGGGGATGTGAGCCAGAGGTGGTGGCTGCTGTCCCAGGCATCCCCACCTGGTCACACTGTTTTCCTGAGGGGTGTCTTGACCTGCCCCTGGTCCACTTTGACACTTCTCAGAGGAGCATCCAGTGCTGCCTCGAGCTGCACTGTTGGAAAATGGTAGTTGAACTTCTCCAGGGACACACACACACACACACACACACACAGAGATATATTATTTTTATGTCCCAGGGTAATGTGCCACTGCAGCCAGCAGGCCTGGGTCATTAGGAGCCCTGTTCATGCCACCAGTACTCACTGTGACAGTACCCAAATCACTGCTACCTTTCTATTCCCAACAGGAACATGGGGGTTGGGTTCAGTGTTATGGAGCTTTGCTGGTGCTCCAAAGGGAAATCCCCTTCTCCTGCCCACCTCTGAGCACACACTCCACCCTGTGGTCAGATGAGTGCTTGTGTGGCAAGCTGCGGTTTTGGTTCTTCCAGGTGTTCATCCAAGGAAAGGGGCGGAGGATATAACAGGACCACTATTTTACTATTTTTGATGAGCTTAAACCAACAGTGAAATTACCCTGAGTGTCATATAGCTTATGAAAGTGAATTTTATGTGGCCAAAGTGACTTCTGAAGTATTTTATAGGCACTTGGTTGCTCAACAGTTGAAAACCAGGCCTTTTTCCTAAATAAAGATCTGGGACGTTCATGTTTGAAAAGTATGTTCTTGAAAATCTTGTCCCCAGATACTTCAGCAAAGATATGTACAGCCAGCCACATTCCTGTGAAGCAGTTCTCCATCAGCATGGAAACCTTGTTAACATCCAGCTCTAACTTGACTCTCCAAAACTTTTCTTTTGTGAAGTGTTCACCATCAAACTTGAATGAAGGTCCAATTCACAATCTTATGAGGGCAATATACTTCAAAGCATGAGGAAATCTATTTTGGTACTTGTATTTTGATTAATGAGTTTTCTGAATCCTTTCACTGTAGTTATGTTTCTCAGGTGTGGCATCTTAAGGATTAATGATATTTCAGAGCTATTTTTCTGTATATGATTTGATGCCTGAAGTGATGATTACCAAGAAATATTTCATTTTACAAAGAGCAGCCACTTATTAATAAAACATATTATATCAGAAACTATAGAGCTCCACATAGCAGGGGCCACATTGTTATTGTGACAAATAATGGAGAGAAATATAGAAAGCTTTCACACACACAAGAAAAAAAAGAAAATGAAAAAAAACCTGTTCAGCTTTTGAGAGGTGGAGGAATCTCAAGTATAAATTAACTTTCTGAAGTCAGCAGACAGATATCTGGTGGTCTGGGAAATGCCTGCAGTTTGACAGCTAGATTGTTCCTTTAGGCACAGTCATGAACTGGAGGGGAGTGGAGGGAAATAATACCTGTGAGGCTCCCTGTGTTGGCAGGAATAGGGCAGGAGAACTGGTGACAAAAAACGTGGAGAAAGCTGAAGTATTCAATGCTTTCTTTGCCTCATTTTTACTGGAAAAGACTGATCTTCAGGAGTCCTGGGGCTCTCAGAGCAAGAAGAAGATATGGAGCAGGAAATACTCACCCACCGTGGAGGAGGTTCAGGTTTGGGAACATTTGAACTGGGAATAACCAAGTCCACGGGTGCTGGTGGGATACTGAGGGACAAGTGCTGAGGGAACTGGCCATTGTCATTGCAAGGCACTCTCGAGTATCTTTGAAAGATTGTGGTGATCAAAAGTTCCCATAGGAAAAGGCAAATGCCACTGCAATCTTCAGGAAGGCAGAAAGAACCTAGGGAATTACAGGCTGATCAGCTTCTCTGTAATTAATACTGAATAAGAAATTACAAATCTTACTATGACTTCTTGTGAGTTAAGGTCTGAAAAGCCAGAAATTGGCTATGTAGTTTTAGCTTCACACTACAGATATGTATTTACATGTTGAAGGCTGAGAGAGCTTGGTGTTCAAGCCTAACCTGCAACTCCTATGATTTTATCCAGAGAAGCATAAATTCATGTCTGGGTTTATTTTCCTCTTGCTCATTTCTGGAATGATACCATCAATTTACCTTTTATAATAATCTCTGCCATGATCATTTCCCTAGTCCTAAATTTCCTCATTGCCTGAACATCTCTTCTGAAACTATGACAATACTCCTAAGTGCAGTAGAGATGTTTACTCTTAATTCTCTAAATCTTGGCCTGCAGTGTAAAGGAAAAAGACTTCAGGAGAAAAGAAAATTTGAAGTTACAGTCCAGGATCTCACATTAACATGAGGAGATTGGTCTTGCTTAAGTGAAACTTTTGTGGGGAAACAGAGGCCCAGGAACAGCTAAATGTAGAACTTCAGAGCATGGCCTGAGATTATCTGAAATTTAATATAAAGGTAAATAAATTACTTGAGTTTCAGCTGAGTTTAGGTTCCAGCTCCACAGCTCTCATCATGCCTTCTCATACTTGAATTTTTCCCAACTGTTCATTTCATGTTCCAAGTATCCATTTAAAGCACAAGGAAAATAGCTGGAGGAAAAATTGTAAGGTGGGATTTTTTCATGTCATTGAAATCTCTGTCATGTAGGTGTCACAAGCAGCTCATCCCAAAAGTTCCATCTGAAAGCAGACAGCACTCTCACACCAAGTAATAGCACATCCTCTTGACAATCCTTCCTGTGCTTCTTTTCAAAGGGGGAAATTTTCAGTGGGTTCACAATGGCTTAAAAGTGACAGAGGGGAAATTTAGGCTGGATAGACAGAAGAAATTCTTCCCTCTAAGGGTGGGCAGGCCCTGGCACAAGGTGCCCAGAGCAGCTGTGGCTGCCCCATCCCTGGCAGTGCCCAAGGCCAGGCTGGATGGGGCTCTGAGCAACCTGGGATAGTGGAAGGTGTCCCTACACATGGCAGGGGAAGGAACTGAATGTACTTTAGGATCCCTTCCAACCCAGCCCACTCTATGGTTCTGTGGTTTCATTTCAGGATGAAGCTTTTTTAGCTTTCTCTTACAGTCAGGCCTGTCATAGCCCAAGTGTTAGGAAATTTAGGGGGAACACCAGACATGCTTGATCTCACATGGGATTTTACTTATCTAATGAGTAATAGACATTCATATATTGCTGCCAGTATGAGTTTCCAACTCATGGAAGTTAATTTTAATAGTGCATGGCCACTGCAAACCCCAAAATAGTCTGAATAGCAGCGTGTGCTTATTTTGAAGGAAAAGCAAACTATGAGCAATGGTCAGACTTTGCAGCATCACAGAATCATTAAAGTTGGAAAAGACCTTTAAGCTCAAATCCAACCATCAACCCACCACCACCACCCACATTCACCATGAAACCATGACATTTGTTTGACTGCCTCTGGTATTTCAAATATATATCCCATTCCTATTATTTTACATTGTTTTTACAGAGTGTTTAATTTAAATAGGTCTTGGACTTAATAAAAAGATGCATCTTGTTCTATTTAGGCTCTCGTTAATAAGTTAGCTATAGATTAATGATTAAGAAAAGTAGATTTTCTTCTTTTTATCATTTTATGCTTTCTCAGTAACTCCTTACCATGTACATCCCACATTTATTCCGTTCATGGTCAGTTTTCTGCTGACCACAGATCATACAGCTAAATAATTTAAAAGAAAGCAAATTATCATAAAACAATTGTTTGTTCCCAGAAAAAGTTGCTAAATTAGTACTTGCCTGTAATGTCAAGAGTGAAGTGTTATACTAGTGAAAATGGGGTAATACTGCTGGATTCACCCAAGAGTAACCATCCAGACATCTCTCTGTTAACTTGCCTCCTGAGAAGAGTCAAGAAAGGACATTGTGTGCTTGCTGTGAGCACAAAGGGAATGAAAAAGGTGGCTTTTCACTGTCCTTTTGTATATGGTCACAGGAAAAAGCAATATAGATGTAAGCCCATGGGGGAAGTGATGGGAAGGGGGTAAGGGGAACAAGAGCTCTTGTGCTTGTTACTTAACACAAAGCTTGAAATGTGGTTGAGGGAGTTGATCCCAATTTTGATAACTGTTTATTGTATTTCCCTGAGTGTAGCCCACAGGTTATTTGGAAGAACAATTTTTGATTTGGCAGTAGCTGGGATTGTTTATATATACACAAATACATCTGCCTGCATATGCAGGCAAGGCAAGAGGAGTTTACTGCAGCACATCCCCTCTTCCAGCAGCCACCAGATACAGCCCCACTGTCAGCTTCTGATTCTTTGCCTGCTCCACGAACACTTCTCTGCCTGATTTGGGGAATCCTTAAAAATTTAGGATCTCTGAAGCTCTCTTTTTGAGGAATGGCTGGAACTTATGTCTGTTCTGTGCTCCTAATGATGATATAGGTTTAAATATTTGACTAGACTCAAGAATCAATCCCTGTGGAGAATCCTATGAGCTTCACCTCTGAACCATAAAATGTAAAATACTGCAACCTCTCTACCAGTGCATACCAGTCATTTCTTATGGCAGTATGAAAATAAACTGCTTGGTTCTGCTTTGCTTTTTACATACTATGGTGATCCTTCCTTGAGGAACTTTCCTTAGGGGAAATGCAAATGCAGTGTGAGGAACACCATGACCAAGATCCCCTGGGAGTGTAGTTGCAACAGATTTTGTGGAAAGCAGTGAAAAAAGAGGGAGAAAGGTTCATTTAAACAGGACCATTTTAAGGAGCTAGCATAGAAATCAGAAATAGGAGGCTGGAGGGAAGATGTGAGTGCCTGACAAGGCAGGGACTTGTCAGCCAGAATGGGTTAATGTGGTAACAAAACAGCAGCTCTTCTCCTCAGCTGAAAATGGAGCTTCTCAGCAAATCTGCTGCCTAATGCAGAAGTACAAGCAGAAACCAAACACAGAGGTGAAGTGCCTGAGGATCTCACATATTTCAAAGCAGAGAAGTACAATGATATCTTAAAGAGGTATCATTGAATAGAAAACCCAAGGAATACCTGTGGCATCTGGAGAACCTGTCTTAGGAGGAGCAGCTGAGGGAGCTGTGGGAGAAAAGGAGGCTCAGGAGGTAACTTCTCGCTGTCCCCAACCCCCTGACAGGAGGAGCAGCCAGGTAAGGGTCAGGCTCTGCTCCCAGGGAACAAGGGCAAAGGCAAACAGCCTAAAGTAGTGCCAGAGGAGGTTTAGATTGAATGTTAGGGAAATTTCCTTCACTAAAAGGGTTGTCAAGCATTTGGGCAGGCTGCTCAGGGAATGGTTGAGGCACCAACCCTGGAGGGATTTGACCAATGGGTGGATGTGGCACTTGGGGACCTCGGTTAGTGATGGCCTTGGCAGTGCTGAATTAATGGTTGGGCTTAATCTTAGAGGCCCTTTCCAATCTAAACAATTATATGATTCTCCCAGATTAAAATACTAGAAATGCTGCTGAAAGGCTTAGGAATATTAACAATATTATCCTTGCTGTCTTATTTATCCCATCTTCTCTGATAAGCAAAGCTTTGGTAAGTCAGTGACAGTTACTCAGATTATCGGCTGTTGTCATTGCTCTCATTTAAAAATATGCATTATATATTATTTAGGTTATTGTCCTCACTATATATGGTGACATGCTTTACCTTAGAACAAAACTAAAATACAAAACATGAAGTAAAAAACAGGAGAGGAGAGTAGCTCAATGTTTTAGTTGCAGAGCTTTAGGAGCTGGACCATGGTTCAGACCATTACTGTGACATCCAAAAACTTGCTGCCTCTCACTCTGAGGCTTTCACAGATCAGCAGGTGGAGAGGATTGCCATAGATCCTGTTTACAATAAGGGTAAAGTGTGCAAGAGAAATAAATCTTATCACTGTTTTTTAAAAGGAGGTCAACAAATCATGAAGATACCCAAACAGATTTGGGACATGTAGTGACATCTGTGCTCAGTTAACAAAGCAGCAAATCCCAGCACAGGTGAGCTCAGGGAAGGCATTCTGCCTGGCCTGTGCCACATGGCATTTTCTGCAGGTTCAGTCTGTGCTTGGGTCACAGATGATGAACCAAAGAGAATGAACAGCACCACCACTGGTCTATGTGCCTGCAGGCAAGACAGCACAGATGCTTGAGGTTTCCTGACACATCAGCAGGGGAAATCTCCATGTTCATTTATGATCAAGGATTCACCTTGTTGTTCTTCTTCTTTTTCTATGCTAACCTGGCTGAAGTCTAACATTGTTGGAAAATAATTGGGGTGAACTTGCTTAAAGGAACTCACCTTCTTTGCCAGCTGTGGAGCCTGTAGCTGTGGTGTCTGGTATGTGAGAGCCCTCTGTTTGCAAGTAATTTCCTAAGCAGCCCCACTGGTGCCCCTGACAGTGACCCACAGAACAGTGGGCACTGCTGCAGTCCTCCAGGACTGAGTCCAATTATCCCCATGGCAAATCTGAGTGGCTCCATCCAGCTACTTTGGATTTGGACAGGTAAAAGAGAGATCAAAAAGTAGCTGCTTAATTTTTACATTTCCTGACTTCTCAGTGCATTTAAAAATCTTAACCTTCCTGTTACTATAAGGTATGCTTTTGTGCTTAGTGTTCAGCTATAAATGCTGACAGCTGCCAGACCACAAATCTGGATCCACAAGTTTGCCAACAGGGATAGTGAAACAGCATGTTTATGCAAATGCTGCCGTGTCTCAAAAATCCATGTAACTTCAAAACACCCAGAATTATTACATGTGGCTTCTTCAAATGCGTCCTGGGCTAAATGCTTTTGAGATACTGACTGATTTGTTGAGTCACATATGTGAAGTACATAGACCAGACCTAGATCTCAAGATTTTTTTTTGTCTTTTCTGTGTCAGCCCAAGGCACTGCTGGCCTTGTTTGGGCCTGGCAGAGCTATGCCTCCCTTGTATGTGATGTGAAAGGTTTGAGACAGGAGAGAATCAGACACAGAAAGCATCGTGCATGGTTTCCACCTCTGTTTGTCCTTGAGTTTGGTGAAGAAAAATTCTCTGTTTTTCCATTTTAGCACTTGTCACAAAACAAAAACGCAAAACTTTCAAGGAGTGGATCTGCCAAGAGCAGCAAAGCTCTCATATGAACATTTCAAGGGTTTCTCCTCTTTTTTTTTTTCCCATTCTACCTATTCAGAACAAATGCATCCTTACACATATGCTGTAGCACAAAGCCATCTGCCTGTATCATCCTGTATCATCCTCATTCTTTTAATGGGAGAGAAGGGAAATAGTTCCTGCAGTGGATTCAGGACCATCTAGAACATTGGCACAACAAACTGTAGAAATAACTGTTGTCAGAGTATTGTTTATTTCTACATTCCCTCGAGTTCTTTCTTCAATATAGCTGTCAGCACGTGTGGCATTCACTTCTCAAGCCATTTTATCAGCTGGATTTTAAAACTGCAGCAAGAGAACTGTGTGAAGAGGCACTGCCCCATGGACTGCAGTGTTTGCCCATGGCACCTTTGTCCCTGCCTGTTAGCAGGGATGAGAAGGTTACAAATGGCTTTGAGTGCTGCATCAGTGATGTGTGATTGTTTCTCATACTGTGGCATGGCACAGCAGAGAAAGCACCACCTGCAATCCCACCTCTAGAGCAGAGTAAACTAGAGGAGTGGTGCAGAAAGTGTAGAATGCTATAACAGGATTGCTAAACCAAACCAGCAGCTCTCTAGGGCTTGGTGATGACTGCAGGAGCTGCTCACAGGGTTGGTTAAAGATTGCCAGCACTGAGTGATGTGTTGTTACCAAAACACTTTAAATGCTACCCTAAAGGGAGGACAATTTTAGCAAGATTTTTCTGTGTCAATACATCATCTGCCAAGCCCATTCATTTTTATAAGATACAGCAGAGCAGCCAAGAAATCTAAAGAATATTAAAAAATAAAATATAAAATATAAGTATGTATATTTATGCATGCATATAAATTGAAGGGGGCGGGATGCTTAAAAAGTGTATTCATCAAATATGGCAGGCAAAGTGACTGTGGTGAGAAGTTTGCAATTTCACTGCATGCTGAAGATATTAGTTAGTGTTTGAACAGGACAGAAGTGTAATGCCATCACTGCCTTAGGAAAAGGTGCTGACAGGCTGCATAAGCAAACATTTACGTCTCCCATCAGATCTCAGGCCAGAGTGTTTGTAGGGAACAGCTGCAGGAGCTGGGCTGGGACTCCATTATGATCCCCAGCATCAGGAGGAGTACACCTCAAACCATCCTTCCTTAAACTGTGCATTTCCTTCTGAATCAAAGAGCCTGTCAGAGCAGTCTGCTGTCAGAGGGAGGTGTCTGTGGAGGGGGGTCCCCACCAGACTCCCTGTTCCTGCTGGCTGACCTTGGCTTCATGCGATTTTGACATCTGGGGACATCCTTTTCAGATGAGAGCAGTTTGGTGGCTGTCTACTCTGTAACACCAGGCCTAGAAAATAAACAAGAACTGAGAATATGTTTAGAAGCTGATCTGGAGCCTTTGGAATCAAGGGCAAAGCTTGTGTTGACTTTGTTTTGTAGGTCTGAAGCTGCATCCCTATTTTGCGTAGCCACATTGCGTCAAGGCACAGACATGACCCAGACGTGCCTCCCCAGGGTCCTCTCCCACACCTACCCAGAGCCCAATGTCACCTTCAGTCCCTCTCTGAGCAGTGCTGGGAGAGAGCTGGGCTCTGGCTGTAGCACAGATGAGGGTTCCACTTGCTCTTGTCCCAGTTTGACTTTGGCCCAGCATCATCCCCGAGCCAGGGAATAGTGTGGGTCTCTGGCTGAACCTGGCTGCCCCTGGGCTGCCCTGCTGCCTGCCTGGGGAGGGGGACAAGCCCTGCCCTGCCACCCTCTGAGCACCCCAGCAGTCTCCATCATGCTGTGCCCGGCACTGGGGCTCCTCCATGGCAAACCAGTCACAGGACTGGAGGCCTGGAATGCACAGTTCTCCCTGACTGCTTCCTTCCTTATCAAACCCCAGTGCTGGCCACCATTCACTTGATGACACAGGAGCAGATGCAGAGACAGCCCCCTTTCCTCATTAAACTTTATTCCTGCTGTGTCCAGTGGGGTTGTCCATCCATGACTCAGCACACTAATGATCTACAGATTGATGTCATCTGATTTACATCATTGTCAGTGATTTACATCATTGGTGTCATTCACAGGGGAAGGGTTGATTTTACTGATGCAATACAGATAGTTTCCACTGCTCCAAATGAAACGGGGTTTTCGACAGGATACCAGGAATTGCATGGAGTTCCCAGGTGTGCTAACCCAGAATGTGTGTTCTGGGTCACCCAGGGAAATCTCCCTATGTAAAAGCAGTGTCGCAGCATGCTTATTGACTTTATGTCTCCAAATAAAAGGTAACAAAAATTATTGATTTCAGAATATATAGGAAGGTTTTGCCATTTGCAATACTTCAGTGCTCATTATAGATCTTCCAGATATTTGACTCAAAAGTTGTATTTTATCCTTCTTTTCCAAGCTTTCTTGTAAGATATTTACAGACCCAACAGATAAAATACCTTTCCCTGGGCTACACTGAACACCAAGGGCGGTGCAGCTCCCCCAGGCTTAGCTGGATCTGCTAACCTCAGCAACCTGTTTGTGTCCCAACAGGAGTAGTTCGCCAGGTGAGGCCCATAATTGGACCTTTCCATGCCATCCTGAAACTGGAGATGAACTACGTCATGGGCGGGGTGGTGTCCCACCGCAACATCGTCAACGTCCACATCTTCGTGTCTGAGTACTGGTTCTGAGGGACACCCACAGCAAGTGCTGGAACACTACCACAAGCTATTATGTCATATACTTGTTTTTAAAACCCAATAGTGTTCTCTTTTTTTTTTTTAATTTTTATTTTTAAATATTTGGTTTATAGTTTAAGACAAATAACAAGCTATTACGTTGATTAGACATAGAGCTGAGCAAATTAAGTGAGCCTGACGTAGTTGTTTGTATAAATACGTAGTGTGTAAAACTGCTCAGCTGCCTGGTGAAGTTTGAAACTTTTCTAAATGTTTGGATAGATCTCAACTGGCTCCTTGGCCAGATAACCTGGGTGACAGGCTGTGTGACAAATCAGATGTCAGTGTTCATTCGGATGAGTACACGGTGTCTTTGGATGGAAGAAGATGGATAAGGATTAATAATTTCACCTCAAATTAACTACCTTGAAGAGGATTGTCAGAGAGTGATAAATAGGTTTGGGCCCTCTGAATAGGTCCCCAGAACTGCTAATTATTCCTGAAAAGTTCAGCCTGGATATTTAAAAAGTGCCATTCAGCTGCAGCTACCAGAGGAAGTGCAAAAGGAATTAGAAATACTTAGAAACTAACAAGCTATTGCACATATTAAAAAAAATACTCCTTTTTTTGGGTACTTATTATTTGATTGTAAGATTGATTGATTCTAGTTGAACAGGTACCTCTCATTAAAATGAATCTGTTACAGGAACACAGCATATTGCTTCAATTCCAATCTCACCAGTACTCAGCAATACGTGAGAACCTAATACCTTATCTCCTCTCTGTTATAAAGTTCCATGCCTTTTTAAAATTGGTAATAAAACTAGCATGTTAAACTGTACATTTCCTATGCACCAGACTGAGGCGTATGTAATTATATAATGAAAATCTCACCAATAAATGAATGTTTAATGTATTTTCTGGGCATCAAAATACTGTATCTTTTTTATTACAGAACAGAAAAGAAATAACTCCATGTTTCAGTTTGCTATGTTTGTTAAGATATGAGGAAATAAAGAAGGTCAGATGGGAAATACTCCAAAGTATGCCATGGTTTCTGATTCCCAGGAAAATTATATGATACAGCTTTTGTAAGCAAATTCATCATATGCATATTCCCCACTCAAACCAGACCCCCTTGGTCATTATTGGCACTAAGCATGGAACAGGCTGCTGTGAGAAACTCTGGCTGTCCCATCCCTGGAAGTGCTGGATGGGGCTTGGAGCAACCTGGGCTAGTGCAAGATGTCCCTGCTCAAGGCAGGGGTTGGAACTGGATGAACTTTAAGGTCAGTGTGATCCTGCTACCTTTACTTTTTAAATGTGTGTTTGTGGTCTGGGTGTATTTGGGAGGTTGTTATTGATGCAGAAAATAGCAGGTGCCAGCTGTGGCAGAAGAGTGTGGGCTCTGAGGGATGTTCCTGTGAGCACCAGCCTCTAGCAACCCCCTTGCTGTGTTTCAGCAGTTTGCATTTAGTGTTACAGAAATGGCTTTTACAGGGATGCTGACACATGACTTTTCAATATTCTGTGGTGGTGTCAAGCCACATTGTGTAGGAAAACAGTATTTATGTTTGTGTTCAGGTACTGGGCAGGGATGGAGATGTTCATGCCATGCCCACATTGCCTTTTTCTTACCAGTCTGAGCTTGACAACTCATCTCCCAAGTCTCACTCTTGACACCAGGGATCACTAATGCAGCTGGACAAGGAAGCCACCACTGGGGTGCTCTGATCACCTTGGACAGCTTTCCCAGTTCGGTGGGATTTCCCAGAGGTTGAACAAAGCATTGTTCCCTTTGCCATGGGCTGTGTCACTCACAGAGATGGAGGTGGTTGGCGGGTGGTGCTTTCACCTTATCTTACTTCACTGGGGTTTTTCCCTCTTCCTTTCCTTTATTGACTTCTCTCCCTCTCCATATTCTCATTCTCTGCATCCATCTTTTTCTTTTTTTGTATCAATAAGTGTTTCCTTGCAACTGATCAATTGAAGTTAAATATGATCAACAGACCCAGGAGAGAGATCTTGAACAACTGCAGAGAGAAAACCCCTCCTGGGGTGACTGCAGACAAAGGCTCATTTGCTTTCATACCCAAATTATTTATCATGATACTCTGAATCACATCCAGACCATGCCAGGAGGAACACTTTCATGGGACATTTTCTGGCCACCCTCTTTTAAACTTCAGTCTTGAAGCACATCTTCTGTGAGGAAAGGCTGAGAGAATTGGGATTGTTCAGCCTGGAAAAAAAGAATTGACCTAATTGCCCCTTTTAGTACCTGAAGGGAGTCCTCAAGGAAGATGAAGAGAGACTATTTACAAGGGCCTGGAGTGACAGGACAAAGGGGGAATGGCTTCACATGGACAGAAAACAGGTTTGTATTAGATATTAGAAAAAAAAATTCTTCTGTGTGAGGGTGGTGAGGCCCTGGCACAGCTTGTCCAGAGAAGCTGTGGCTGCCCCATCCCTGGAAGTGTCCAAGGATAGGCCAGATGGGGCTTGGAGCAACCTGATCTAGTGGAAGGGGATGGGACTGGATGATCTTTGAGGACCCTTCCAAACCAAGATATTCTGGGATTCTATGGTTCTTACACTGTGTTTGAGAACCCATGAGGGCAAAGCACTGTTACTCCATGGTCACACCTAGCTTAAGTCTGGCTTTGGTACTGCTTAGGTGGAAGGCAAGCCACCCCACTTAAATTAAAAACCAATAAATCAAATGGAAGGTGATGCCTTTTTCAACCTAGAAATGAAACTCGAGATAGTTTTAGTGTAGGAGACAATATAAAAGTGGATCTTTATTGGAACTCCAAGAGCAGTCATGGAAGAATGTCCACAAAAATCCACCCCCAGAGTGGTGCATACATTTTTATAGATTTCAGAAAATTAGCACAATTGATAAAAAACACCAATTAGGAGGACAAGTGGTGATGCAATTCTCCCCAAGTCAAGCCCCTTCTCTGGAGCTCCACCCCTCCACCCCACCCCATTTGGTACTAGCTGTACTTTGTTTATGAAAATGTGTCTCATGTTTTCAGCCTTGGTTCCCAGGAAAAACCAAGACAGGATAGAGGCCTTGTACCCCCGGGGCTTGGAGCTCTGGAATTTGTGTTCCTGCCTACAGAAAGGGCAGGGAAAGCTATGGGGAAAACTAGCTATGAATGCAATAATAACCTACAGAGCTCCAAATATATGTGTAAAGAATACCAAGAATATATAAAAGAAACAAAGGTGAAAACCAATAGACATGAAAGGAAAGCAGCTGTGCTGTATCACACCATAGGTGATGGGTATCTTGGCCTGGCGATGCTCACAGAGCAACATTTGCAGGTTGATCCCCAGGATGGTGATAAGGTATTTTGTTTTGTCATTAGCTGATGGTTCTCACATGAGTGAGATCTGGTGCAGGTCATACAGTGATGGTGGGGGGAGAGCTGATAAAAGATTTTGGGTTCCTCCACTCAGGCAAAGCCAAAACCAACTTTATCTGAACCCAGCTCATGAGTGATCTTGGACCTGATGAGAACAACAACCCCTGACTCTGGATGTGAGGTAAGTTAAATTTCACATTGCCAAATTGTCCTAATACTGTCAACATTTTACGAATAAATTGTAATAATCATAAAAAAGCACTACTGTAATGGATACCATCATAACTCTGTAACTACAGTTTAGGTTTTGAAAATTACAAATATGTGTTTAACTAAGGCTAGCCAGAAAGTCCTAAATGGAGCTTGAACTATGGCCAGCTGTCTAGAAGCTAGAAATTAGGAAAAAAATGGGGTTTTTCTCTTCCAAAGTGGAAAAATTGTGTACATTTGTACCTATTGAGCTGGTGACCATTTGTCCAGCTCTACCACGAAGCACCAGATTTTCTTTGGTATTGAGAGGCTGAAGTAGTTTGTAAAACAGCTGCCAAAAACTTGAAGAAAAATGAACTGTCAAGCCTTCAACCTATGATGCACTTTACATCTTACAGATTAGGGATCTCATTTGCAGCCACTAAATCTCCTACTTTTTTATTTTTATTTTTTATTAGACCCCATCAGTTAACAAGCCATGGTAAACTTTGTTTTCTTTAGCAATAGTGAGTTTCATTTTGTCTTTAATTACATGCATTGATCAATTTTAGTGCTCTTTCTCCAACTCACATAAGCAACTTGATTTTTTCCAAATCACTGTAAAAGAATCCCCAGTGTAGAAGAATCTCTGGCTACTGAGCTCTCTAAATGTTTATGATTACAATTATTTTTTACCTCTCCTCTGAGTAAGATTTACACCTGACCCCTTATTCCACTTCCCTCTCCTTAAGCTTCTCAGATGGGGAACACCTGGGAACGTGGACAGAGTATTTCAGCTGCAGAAATGACCGTGTCAGTCAAAGAGAAATGAGATGTTCTGCTCCATAAGTTACTGTGCTGTGGGGCTGCTGTGTCAGAGACCAGAGAAGGTGGTCATGGGTGTGGGATGGGCAGGAAAGTGTCTGTGTTAGCAAGCAGGAAGGGAGTTTTAATGCAGTCTGAGGATATGTGGGCTTCCCTGAGCTCCTGCCAGGCAAAGCTATGCTGAAATCACCCGTGGCTGAGGCTGCCTTTGGTTTTGATGACTGGCCAAGTGCAGCTATCTGATAGGTGTGGGTGGCTACAAGATTGCTCCCATTGAAGGGCACTGAGAAAATGAGCTGTTTTTTTTTCCCCTAATCCCACAAGATTTCCCAGATCTGCAGATGCAGTGGTTGCTGGGATGGGGTTAAAAAGCCACTAAAGCAGAGTTCCATGGGCATGGGCTTACCTGGGCCGGGGCACGAGGACTCTGACCAGGCACACACAGCTGAGGCAGGATCTGGAAACCCCCTCTTCAGCAGTGGTGCTGTATTTGATGCTTGGAACAGAGGCTGCCTCTGCAGGAGCCTCTCTGTTGGGAGAGAAATGGGAGAACAGCACTTCCATGAGGTCAGCAAAGCCTCTCTAGTGCCTCTAGCAAAGCTCAGCCCCCCATCTCCTGTGACACATGGGGCAGGGGTTTGGCAAGAGGGACTGGGACCCACCCTGCCCATCCTCTTTTCCAAGGTGGGTCGGTATGGCCTGGTGACATGGAGAGGCCGTGCTGCTGGACTGATGGCTGTGTGCTCTTTGGCCCCAGGGATGTGCAGCTGTGGCAGCCCATGGAGGGCAGGAATGTTCTGGAAGGGCTCCTTGTGCCTCTGCTCTCACACAGCACGGGCTCCTCACTGGGCTCAGTGTGCCCAGCCTGTCGATGTGTTTGTGGGTCCCAGAACAAGGGAAGAGATGAATCTGACCCCATATTTCTTACAAGGCTGATTTATTATATTATATTAAAATGCTATACTAAAAAGAATAGAGAAAGGAATACATCAGAAGGCTAGGAAAGGAATGAGTAATAAAAACTCGTGACAGACCAGAGTGTCTGACAGAGCTGGCTGTAACTGGTCATTAAGTAAAAACAATCCACATGAGAGCAATCAAAGATGAACCTGTTGGTAAACCATCTTCACACCATATTCCAAAGCAATCAGAGAGGTGATTGTTTACATTTCTTTTCTGAGGCTTCTCAGCTTCTCAGGAGAAAATCCTAGTGAAAGGATTTTAATAAAATAGCATAGTGACAGCAGCCTGCCTTCCCACCTGCTCAGCTGCTGAGGCAGGGCTGGGTGGTTTCTCTGGGGCCAGCCAAGGAAGTCCAGGGCCTGGGGGGATCCAAAATTATCTAAAGCAGGACCATCCAATTACCCTCTGCAACTGCACTGGGGGCAGGACATTTTGACTTTCACTTCATCTTCTGGCAATGACATTAAAAGCCTAAATTGATGTCCATTGAAGTCAAAGAAGAGCTCCTACTTTATCAGGCACACAGCATTTCAAAGAGACCTTGGGCAAGTTTTTCACTTCTTCATGTTTTATCCATTCCTGCTGTATATGGAGATTATGAAGATAGATGTCTGAAAAACCCACATTCTGATATTTTGTAAAAAAAAGCCAGTTGTACTGAACCCTTGGGTGGCAGACTCTTTGAGAGAACATGGAAATGTTATTAACTGGTGTGTCTTTAATACATATCTTCAGCTGTATAAAAATGTTAAGAGAGGTTTTGGAAGTGTTCTCACTTCATAACCCAGAAACTTGACAGGAAGAGTGGAAAGGCTGTCTGGGACCACTGCAAGGTGGCAATAGTTACTGGGGAGGTCAAAAGGGAAAACACCTTCAGCACAGAGCACAGCTCTGCCCCTGTGTTGCAGGGGATGCTCACGGGGTGGCTTCCCTTGTGTCTTGCTGTGGAATATCCTGAGCAGGGAGCATCCTGAAGGGTTGGTTTGATCCTGCAGAGTGAGTCCAAGGACTCAGCACCCTGAAGAGCTCCCACCTATAGCTCTTGGTCCCTAGGTCCTTCTTTCCTTGAATTGTCAGAACCCTTTAAAATAACAAGTAACTACTTTTGGGTTGGGAGAGATCGTTTTGTCCCTGTAAGTGGGAGAGAGAAAATGTCATAACAAAAATAAAGATAAAGCATAGCTATAACTAAATTTGTCACAACTAATTTACAGTGCTGTGTTGGGGGCTATCAGATACATATAAATTCAACAAATCACCTTCAAACCACAGAGGCCTCACTCAAGGCTGCAAGTCTCACATATGTGAGGTTAAAGGAAATCCAAGAATGTAATTACCTGCAGTATGTGAAAGAGTTTACATCAGATTTTTTTACAGAATTTGTAAAAGCAGCCTATCTGCAGCTATGTTCTTTTTTTTAATCTCCTTTTCAATTCTAATGGTATACATGTTTTCCTCCCCTCCCTCTACAGTTGTTTGGCACCTGCCAGGCTCTTTGGCATTTCTTTGGAATATCATGTAAGCCACTGGGTTGATGGAAACTGCTCTTTTTTGTAGCTTGTAATTGTTCATGAAACTGAGCTCATGCTCAAATAAGGAGCCTTTGGGTAAGTGCAGCCTTGGGTCTGCCTCAGAAATGCATCACACTGAAATACCTGAGTAGCATCTGTCTCTTAAGTTACACTGCATGTGTGTCTTGTCCACACAAGTTTCTTTTATTCTCTTTGACTTGCAGTTCATAGCCTGAATTTGTTTTTTTGAAGTCTAAGGAGCATTGCTATTAGTTTTGACCAGTGAATTTCATTAGTGACTGAACATCTTTTGCTAGCTCTCTCCCTAACCTCTGTTTTCTTTTCGATTCTTCTACAACACTTAATGCCTTAGATCCTCTACAACATATCAACCACATTTTTTATTTACCAACAATTAAACTCTTGAGAGGGGTGTACCCAATAAATACTTGACAGGCTCTATGGATCCAGAGCTGTTTTCCACATGGCCAGATTCCTGAAGATCTGCAGATGCCTTGTTACATTGTCATAAGAGTCAAGGCAGATTAACTATCTGTGGTATTTTGGTATGTCAGTGCATTTTATTATCTACCCCTTAATCTCAAAATTTGGCCGTATAACAAATAAGAAAGTATGTGCTAAGCTATTTACAGAAAGGCATTTTAATGCAATTTTTCTGTAACTAGAACATGAAAATAAAATATACTGAACTTGCTAGAAAGTAACATTGTGTTTTTCCACTGTCCATCCTTAAATTTAAACCAGAGATTATGTAAAACTTGCAGCAAATTGAGCATGGTATTGACCCTTCAGTTGGGACTGAGGAATAGAAATGCCAGTATTTTATGGGAGTTCAAGGTAATATGAATCAAATAAATACAACCAACCTACACAGCAGAGCAGTCACTCGTTAAACAGTGGAAGAAAGTCACTGATGAATGAGCTGCATCCTCTCCACCTTGAGCTTGCAGTCAATAAATCTCACTTGAAAAGTGATGCTGCCACTTACCACTTACAGCACCAAGCTGTATTATTCCTAGTCTCACAGGATTTGTCCTGCTGACCCTTTATTAGCCATGTGATTTCAGCATCCATGGCTAGGTTTCATCAGAAGCCGGTGGGCGGGATTGTCCCAGGTCACTGTGGATGGATGGAAACAGAAGCACTTTTCTGTGGGAGAGGAAGATGAGAGGGATGGGCCTATCTGATGGCTGGTGTCTTGTCTGGCTGTAGCTCGTGGCAGGTCAGATGTGATCCTGATACGAGGCTGTAAGTAGCCCCAGCTGCTTGGCAGCCCAAGGTAACACTGCACGTGTAATTGCTGTGTCTCAAGAAGCAGCACCAGAGGGCTGAGCTTTGTCATCACACTGCCTCCCTATGCCCTCCAGCAAGATGTGTAGGCTGCCCACACCAGCAGGCAGTAAAGCATAAAAGGATCACACCTGGAGACTGAAAAATTTGAGGATAAGGAGATGTCCTGCACACACACAAGCTCTCCAGGCTGAGGGGTTTCCCCCAAAAAAGGTCTGGTCTGATCAATAGTGCTGAGCATGTATGAGGCTGAAGCACAGCAGGTGCCCTCTTGACATTCATCTTGCTTTAGTTTCACCCAGGCTGAATGCAGCTGTGATGTCTCTGCAGCACCCAAGGTTCAGCAGGTGAAGACAACCCAGGAGTGCAGTAGTGGAGCAAGTGAGATGCCCCTGCAGGTCACCCTGTCACTGCTGATGCCTCAGAAGGAACTGAGAGCTTCATTTGTGTGTGACCTGCTCAGCACAGCGCAAACACTTTGCCCAAAATTCTTTGCCCAATTTAAAATGAGGACTTTTATCAAGTGGTAGCTTGAATCCCAGTGGCATCCCAAGAAATACAGTTTCACTCCTTCTCCATAGACTGGGAAGATCTGGCTCTTTTTTCTTCTGGGGTTTGTCTGTCCCAAGCTGTAAAACTTGCTGAGGGTGAGGACTAGGAAGTCCCATCTACAGAAATGAAGAAGGTAGCACTATCAACTGCATTCTAGGGATTAAGAAGTTTGGTATAACTTTAAAAACAACCATGTCACCTTTTGAGCCTCGTAAAGCCTGGGTAAATTTTTTTTAAAGCCTGCCCCATCCATTTAGAATAGTTAATTTCTGCATAAAATGGAGATGGAAGTTAAACCACTTTGTAAATTACCTGAAAGGAAACTGGATTTTTTTTATTCTGTTGGGGGTTTTTTTTAATTTTTTTTTTTTTAATCAGATGTATGTCTGTAAGGATGGAAAATGCTGCACAGATAAAAAGCACCCTGGGCTGCAAAAGCATCAAAAATGTGGTAATTGAAAGCAAAAGGCAAACTCCAAGCTTGTTTTCTCTGCTTTACAGGATGAGCTGGGCATAGCTTCTGGTCAATATTCCCTGTTACATG
Source organism: Passer domesticus (assembly GCF_036417665.1). Taxonomy (NCBI): domain Eukaryota; kingdom Metazoa; phylum Chordata; class Aves; order Passeriformes; family Passeridae; genus Passer; species Passer domesticus. The sequence goes on along the minus strand of NC_087478.1, from coordinate 75,936,352 downwards.
AGACTAATTTCAGCACTAGGATTTTGGGAAAAAATAAGAGTTTGGACAGAAATTTCCTATATCTCAAGTCAGTTTTTATTTCTTAGCTTATGTTCTCAAACTGAAAGTTGTGGCAAATCAGAGTGAGTGTTGACCTGAGCTGATGGGTGCCACAAGAGGGGAAAGGGGTGCCACATGTCTCCTGCCATGGAGGAGCAGAGGATGTGCAGCCTGTAGCTAAGGAAAAGTCTAAATTTGCACTGTTTCTATAGTAAAGTATTCATGGATTGATTTATTTTTGGAGTTTTTTTGTTTTTTTTTTTTTTTTCCTGGCATGCTGAGCAAGTTCTCCCTAGTTCCCAGGAATGGCCTTTCTGCCATGCAGGCAACTTCTTCCATCTCCAAGAAAATCCATAATAATACAAGAACTGACAGTCTTGAAAACCAGCAGCCTGAAAATGCCTGGACAAGAGGGATACCTTAGGCTTCAGCAGCTTCTTTTTAGCTAAGCGTTAGGTGCACATGTTTCAGTGAAAGCATCGGATCTCACCAAGGCTCTTTGATATTGAACCATTTTAAGTTTCCATTATCAAGTGCTTGATTCTTTGCCAACAGCATGCCCTGAAGTGTCAACCTTCAAAATTCCTGCCTTGGGTCATGAGGGATTCATGGGTCAGGCATCTCTGCAGCCTCTCAGCTCCCTGGGAGCCCAGTTTGTCAGGGGTGCCAGGCCCTTTCCTTCCCAGGAACTAGACTAGATCAATTATATGTCATCTCTAGAATAAACCAAATGTTCTGAAGGTGACCTGGTCCTAGTTGTCATACAAACTTCGAACAAAAAGGTGATAAAAAGATAAAAATCTTAGAATGGAAAATGGAGTTTGAAGGAAAAGTGTCTGCAGCCCACAGTATTATAATGGTGCTGAAATTAACTGTTTGTGTTCCAAGAAAGGGCATTTATTTATACAAAATCTCCCAAATCCAAGGCAATTCTGTTCCACAGGTGGCCATGTAAGTGTGACACTCAGGCTGTTCTGCTGCAAGAGTCTGCCTTCAGCTGGATTGCTTGAGAGATTACAGGTGTCCTACCCAGCTGAGCAGCATGGAGCTGTGACTGTGCTTACTTTGAGATTATATTTTGAAATGGGAGTAATGAATTCAGAATAGAGCTGGAGAAGCTGTGTGACTTTACTTGGTTCTAGTTGTGTAACTGGATTAAAATGGCATTGCACAATAGTAGACCTGTACTTGACATCCCAATTTCTCTTCCTTAAAGGGTTTTCCATGCCTTCAGCTGCCTGTTTTTTTAAAACCTGTGGTAAAAGTTAGGATGCCAATTTGGATGGGTTAGACATGTGTTTCAGCAATATTATGATTACTTTAGCTTTTTTTTTAATGTTGATATATGAAATATAATTTTTTACAAATTCAACAAAATAAACTGGCTTTAAAACCATAATACATGTTCATTTTAACAGCAGATCTGTAAGGAAAGCAGGATAGCGTGTCTGTTGCTAAAAGCTGCTGGTAAAGGGATGCACACAAAAAGCTGTTTGCAATGCAGGGAAGGAAGCTTGATCTGGTCTGGAAGAAATCAGTGCCATCCACTTGGAATTCATCCATCAGCAATTAGCATACCTCCACACACATCTCCTTTCCAAGATGTGCCCATTTTTTGCTCTTGTGAAATGGAGCTGTGCAGTATGGCAGAACATGGCCAGATGCTCGAAGGAGCCAGCACAAACCAGAGGAATCAATCTGGAGCAGAGCCCCGGGACTGTGGGAGGAATGATGCTGTGCTCCCACTGAGTCTGATTTTTACACTGCAGTGTGTTTCCCCATGCATTTATGCAGTATTTTGTCTTGCCAGCATCTCAGGGCTGACAAATTATGGGCAGAAGCGAGAGCCAGACCATCCACCCCAATCCTTTGCAGAGATAATGTTCTTGCATTTAAGGAATTTCACCTCATCCCAGGCAGGTAATGGAAACCAGGTCAAGCAGGCCAGCAGCTCTGCTGTCTGTATTGAAGCAGCTTTTCTTGGTTTCACCCTTGCTGTCGTGCTGCTCTCCCAGTCCAAGGAGACATTGGGTCTCTCCTTTGTGCGTGCTGGCTCCTCGCCCTCTGCATTCCAAGGACAGCCCTGCCCTGGGCCCTGGGCTCAGTTTCCTTCAGCATTTTCTGGGTATCTGCTTGCACTGAGACAGCACTGGTCTGCCCCACACGTGTCTGTTCTGTCCTTGGGCTCCTGAGCTGCCCCTGACAGTGGGATGTGAATTTGGAGAAACTGGGGCTTGACTGCAGATGTCAGGCAGGTTTAGGAATCTTAGTCCAATTAAATTCCTCTAATGAAAAATTTGTCTTGTATACAAAGTCCAGCTAATGCTAGCATTTTTGCTAAACCAAGATAGGAGAGAATCCTGAGTCAGAACAATTCAAGGAAGAAAGTTTCCTCCCTTTCTCCTCTGAAGAGTTTAACCCTACAGGCCAGTAGATTTAGTTGACAGAGGGATTGGAAAATCTGATACATGCAGACAGATGCAGACATGTATAAGATACATAAAGCAGTTACCTGTAGGCATAAGGATTAGCATACAAACATACTGAGATTTGTCCTTGCAAAGATGGGAATACCAGCACAAATACTGAAGTGATGGTTTCTGTGCATCACACAAGGATTAATTTTTGAACCTTGATAATGCGTGGCCCAAACTTACCTGTTCTGTGGATGAGCACAGAAGCAATCTGCCCCTCTGATGGCACAGGGCTGCCTGGACAGGCTCAGGTATCTGAAACTGGCTGAGATCTTGTCAAGGCTCTTTTACAGCCTGCCTGGGCTCTGCCTGCCCCTCTGGAAAAGTGTGTTTCTTCCACAGCTCCTGCATCACCTCTGCCAGGCTGCTGTGGGTGCCACAGCTAGCCCAAATCACCTACTGCACATCTGTGCTCAGGTGCCTGAACTGCTCCCTTCAGGAACCTTGCTGGAGCCTGTATTTAGAATTTTGACCATAGTGGATTTTTGCCATTGGGAAGACCAACACACTGTGGAAGGAAGAAAAAAATTAGAATGGATTACACAGGGATTGCCTGACTAAAATGCTACCAGCTGTGTGTTGGAGCAAGGAATGCTGTTACTGCAGGGAGGAAAGGGAGAAAAATGCCCACTTTGTTAGTTGAGAAAACCCAATTTGTAAAGTTCAAATCTGCATTCAGACCAGAGTCCAGGGTTATTTTGATCAAAGGGGTAAGTACAGCTTGCTGAGAGACAAAAACAGGCAGGGAGGGAGCCAAAGCTTTCAGCCACCAGCTTTTCATATCTTGGGAGCATTGAGCCTGGATATGGCTGTCTGGGAGGGAATAAAGTGCACAAAGCAGTGCACATTTGGGGGCACTGAGGCTCTGGTAGGTAGATAAAGCACTAGGAGGAGATTAGATTGCAGTGTGCTGATGGAACAGGGGGTTTGGGGAACAGCAGGAGGAACAGAAAGAGAAAATATAATGTGCAGAAGGTAAGGTTTTGACAGTATTGTCTATTGTTAGAATTTTTTGATTTCCAGGAGAGTTCTCCTTGTCCAACTTCTGTCCAACTTCTCCTTGGTGAACTTCCCTGCTGTTCCCAGCTGGCAAGGAGCTGTGTCCTTGCAGGAGGTACAAGGAATCTGCATGTGATGGTTACTGCAGCAGAGAAGGGCCACTTCACTGGCCACACTTGATTTAAGGGAGTGAACCATACCAGTGACAGGGTTTATGATGTTGTAAAAGAAGCATCTGCATTGCTCAGGGTTATTTAAAAACTGTCTTTACTGAATCACTATTTGAGTCAACAATATGAATTTAACAGCACACACCACTCCTGCTCACCCTTTTTTCATTTTTTAATCTCTCTGCATGTTGTGCTTTTGTCCTGAAAAAATAAAAATAAATGGTCCTAACAACACCAGTCATTTGAAGAAATGAAAATGCTGACAGGATGGAATGGCTCAGCAGCAGAGAGCAATTTGGCACTTAGGGTTTCAGAGGCTACAGAGAGCTTCAAGTGCTGCATTCCCAATGAGAATTACACTATTGATTTATTTCATAACTTCACCTGCCTCTCACTGATAGATGACTGCTTGTTTTGATCCCTGGAAAACAGTTCTGCACAATAACATAGGTGCATTGAATGCTCCAAAGGTCAGGCAGCTTGAGCATGGGAAAATATTTGTGAATGAGGCCCAAAAAAACTACTGAAAGAGGTGATTTCTGGCTCAAAGATTAGTCTTCATTTAGAGACTGAGAATTTATTGCTGCCCAAACCAGCATTATCAGCTTTCTGTCAGCAACAATCATCAGGATTTCCTTTCCCAATCAACATGAGCTGTGACCTCATTGCTGCAAAGGTGAAACCCTGACAGGGATTAAAGGCTAATAGAAAGAAATGAGGTAGCAGGGCTGAACAAAGAGGAGCTTGTTACACAGCAATGGCCAACTCAGGCAGAATGTTACAGCTGAAACACGAGCCACCGAACCGAGGGCGAAAAGGAATATTTTTAAGAGCCTGAGTAATGCTGGGTCTCCCCATCTTTCAGTGCAGAAGGAAGGCAGACTGCCATCCTTGCCATCAGAAATTTTTGAAGTGGGATTAGCATAGCCTTGTGGTTTGTCAAGTGTTTAATTGCAATTCTGCAGGGATGCAGCCTCAAAGACATTGGAAGCCAATTTAACAATCATGCCTATCATTATATACACCAAATTGCTCCTGTGCACGTATGATATTCCGTAGTCTGAAACAGAGAGGCTGAGTCTAGGGCAAGGTTTAGAATGTGAAAAGTGATGAAAGGCAAATACATGTCTCATATTCATCAAAGCAACTTAATCCATGGTGGAAGAGTGAAAAGAGGTAAAGATGGGTTTATGTTGTTGATCTGTGAGTTGCCAGTTTTTTCACTCATCCCCCAAGTTCCTGGAACCAACAAGTGAGGCCATTTTTTTTCAGGGGGGATTCCTTTCCCTTAAAGGTCACCCCTGACTGCCACAATATCTTTTTATGTTAAAACCCACCACAGACTTGGTTCACGTCCCAGTGCAACCACATGTATCATAACTTTCAATGGACTCTGGATAAGTCCCTCTGTCAGTCACCAACACATCCCTGCTTGTTCCAGTAGAGGTAGACTTGTACTGTAGTCCAGATCAAAGTCTTTGGGAAGTCTGTGGCATCCAGGATGCTTCCTGCGTGTTTCAAATATCTTCAGCCCACCAACACAGGATAGCATCTCCTCCTGCTGTGTGCTGGGACAAAAAGGGACAGGATAATCTGACCTCTCACTGGAGCACAGAAATCCCCTAACAGTACTTGACACCTCATGGCATGAAGTGTCTGGGCTGCAGTCTGTTCTGAGGCTGCAAGTGGAGGATTAGAAACCAAATCCATCTCAAACATACAATACTATTGAGTTTGATGTGGACCAGGTACTGTCATATTCAACATGGTGTATTTTAAGCACCCCTCAATCCAGCACAAAGAATCCAAGTGAATCTTAAGCAGAAAGGATGAAAGGAAATGTTCTTGTTATAAGCAGGTGCATAAATCAGGTTCCTTGCTGATACTGAACAGGCTGCAGAAACTATTCAGAATAAAAATATCTCCAGCCTACACATTATAGAGCTTTCTGTAAGGAATCAGTGCATCTTTAAAACCTCACAGGTGCTTCATTATTTATATTTTAGAGATTAACACCAGCACAAATACAACAAGGCTAAGTCCTTTCCTTGTAAAGAAATCACCATCTGCAGCAGTCTGGTTGATCCCCAGCTCCCAAAAGGTGGAGCTGCAGGAACAGCCTTCAGCTGCTCCTGAAATGTTTGTAAGCTTTCTCCAAAACCTGAGGTCAAGCCATGTGGATAATCCCCAGCCCAGCATCAGGATGCAATGTTCATAGCTGCAGAAATTCAGCTAATGATGAAAACCTCTGCAGCAGCTTTTGAAGGCTGGGCAAAGTCAGTGTCCTTCCTGGTTTGGGTGGAGTTTGATATGGCTAAAACTTTTCACTCAATGGCAGCAAGATATTTAATTGTATGAAAAACTTAGAAATTTTAGATTTAGCGATGCTATGGCTTGAGTTTCTTTCATTTAGTACTCTCAGCCTAATAAATAAGAAGCTGATTGGGGTAGAGGAATATTAAGCCCTGTAGCAAAACCCAAAGCTACTACCCAGCACTGAAAGGCAAGTGACAGGTTTGTCAGACAGTTTTCAGAGAGGAAGACACGTACATAATGCTGAACTGAAGGGGAAATTTAGGTAGGGACAATGTAATTACCAGGCCAGGAAACTGGGCTAGGATTTTTATGAAAATGACAAAGATTGATGTTTGGCAAACTACTTGCCATGAATAATTTATTAATTTATATAATTTATTTTGATTTCGATTTCATTTTTAGTGACTGACCACCTGCAAACAAAGTTAACTTTTCTCTTTTTTTTCCCCTCCATCAAGTCTTCAGAGGTGATCAAATAGGATCTATTTCAATTGCTGCCTTTCTTGCAAAGTTCTTGTTTTGATCAACTTAATTTTGTTCATACTATTTCTGCTTCATGCAGGAAGGGCACTAGCTCTTCAGACACAAGAAAGCCACTCATTCTTTTTAGATTAGGTCTATTTTAAAGTTCAGTTTGAACATTTTTACCAATCTGAGAATGGAAGAAGTTTTGCAGATTTTTACAACATGGGAATATTTTAACGACAAAATCAAAAGTCTAGTATCTCTTTTTCCCATGTCTTTGTCAGGAGTGAAACTGGAAATTTCACACTGGCCTGTGCCCTAAGGCACCTGTATCTCCCTCAGCTCACAAGGCATACTGGCAGCTCTACCAAACCTCTTATCCTCCTGAATTAAGATATGTTCCTTTGAGATCTTTCCCTGGTATGTTTGAGTACCTTTTTATTTGTATTATAATCAACTTGGAAGCATGCCAGGGGAAATAGCTGTGCCCTCCACAACAGGACCTATTAAGGGCAGAGATCAGCATTACTCAGCTACAACTATCAGAGCCTTCCTCATTTCCTCCCTTTCTCTGCAAACACACTCTAATCTGGAGTGAGCTAGAACTATATTGTTTTTGCCCTGCATATATTGAAGACAGACTTGGTGTTTGTATTGGCACAGGGCCTGACGTGGCATTTGTGAGGATGAACCACAGGCATGTGTACTTCAGCTAGGCTGAGCGAGGGAAATGTGTGCCAGAATCAGGAAAAACCTTCTTCCCCTCTCCCTCTGCTTCCAGACCAATAAGGCAAGGGGGGAAACACCCTTCAGGCTTCTCCTTTGCAACCTGCAGCCACAACTTCCTCTCACCTCTCTGGACATGCACACACGAGGCCCCTTCACAGGGCTGGGGACTGTCACACCTGCACGAGCAAGTTGTGGGAGGTGGCTTTTGCACAGCTGCAGGGGGAGGAGGATAGAAGTGGCCATACATGGATGGCACTTTTGCTTTCTTCTCCAGTAAACTTTAATGGAAGAGAAGATAATATGTCCCTGATATGGGCAGTAATTGAGCATATTCCCAACTAGAACAGAATGGAGAGATCTCTCCAAGGAGGCAGTTATAACTCTGTGTCTGAATTTTGTCTCTGGAGTGCTCCTGGAGTAGCCCTGCCACAGCCAGCAGTAACTTACGTGCTGTGATGAGCAAAACTCCATGGCATTTTATAAAGATGTGTTCTGTAGAAAGGTTAGAAGAGAGTTCAAAGAGCAGCTTGGCATGTGGAGCAGGGAATGAATTGTGGGAGCTTTTCACTCGATGGTCATCAGATCTCACCCGAGCTGGTACCAGCCAAACTCCCCTAAACAGACTCTCCTGTTCTTGGGTGTCTTTCACAGGGAATTGTGGCTTTTTCACTGCTACTCCAACATCCACTACAAACAGCTCCCTGCTTGCTAACTTCCCAGAGACAGACTGGTCCTGTACCAACAGAGCCAAGAACTAATCCCCTTTCAGCAGAGACCACCTTGTGGTACCACCTTAGTGAGGGACATCAGTGCTGGAAACTGAGTGCCAGTTGAGCAGGATATTTCTGTCCCTTTGTACGTATGGGAAAATCTCCAGGGATGCTGCCCTGCTGGTATTTGTGCTGTGATCATTCTAGGGGCAAACCCAGACATTATTTCCCAGCAAATGCAGACTGATGTAAGAGGAGATGAAATAAGTGTAGGTACATGTGGATCATGTCCCTAGAGTGTAAGGGCTTTTCAAGAACCACTACAGAACAAACTGTGCAGGGCTCAGCCCCCCTGCACTGGCAGAGATGCTCAATACTGCAGCAATTGGACTGAGAGGAGGCTACTGAGAATGGCTGCTGTGCACAGGGGTCCTGGAGATGCTTGTCCTTGCTTGAGGTCAGTGGCAGCTTCTTGATGCCCCAGTAACTTCTGCTTTCAAAAAAACACCGAGTTTCCACCAGTGCTCAGCAGTGTGTTGTTCATCTCCTGGAGGTAACTCCTACAAAGTATCTTGGTTTGCAGTATGACTGGAAAAAATACTGTCACTTCAGCTCATTAGATCCTTTGAGTAATTAACAGTATTATTTCTGCTGCTAAATCAGCAAATTTGGTCTGTAATTTTTTTTAACAATATTCCTTGAGACTGTAATATTGGCACTTAGTAATTGCAGTATTCTGTATTTATATTGTGATTATAAAAACAGTTGTGTGTTGTCATTCCTACCCAGATTAGGATATACTCTCTTTACTCCTGTTTTATCCAAATGCTGAAAATCCTTTAATGAACTTTTCTTTCCTCCTTCAAATTAAAATGCTCATAAACATTTTAATCCTCACTTCAAAACTGGAAAATTTCAGAGAACAATCTACCCAAGAAGGAAAAAAAAAAATTGTTACTGTTCTTGTAAAAATTTTTGAAAATCACTTTATTTGATCTAAATAAAAAATGTGCAAAGGCGATATCATCCAAAATTTGGAAAGCTTTCCAAAGAACTGAGTCAGTTTTATTAACTCTAACAAACTGGATATAGTGTGATGGGGAGTTTCTGTAATTCTGAAATGAATAAAACCTCTTTACATTTAATGTTAGGAAGAGCTAACTGAGACGGTCACCTCAGCATCTCCTCTAAGTAAATTATTAAGAATGCAAAGGTAGAAAAATCAGGAAACTGCAGTTAATATGTTTCCCTGATAGATTCCTCAGTCATTTATACCTCCTCTTTTTGTTTAATCATTAAATCAATCAGTCAATCTTTTCTGCTCCACATGTATCTAACTTCTATCGCTGTGCAGCGATCTCAGACAACTTTTCTCTCAGAAACCCTGCAGGGATTAACAAGATGTTTTTATAAATCAAAGGGGAAAAATCAAGAAAAGAGATTTTGTTTTTCTATAAGCAGACTGCCTTTACGTTCTTTGGAATTTTTTTCCCCTTTACTCTCAATAAGAAAAAATAATCTCCCTACCTGGCTTACTGTGAAGTGCTCTTTGCAAGTTTCTTAAATGCTAAAGACAAGTAGGATGGTGGTTTTAAGAGAGATTATTAGACAGAGTGTCTGAAAAGGTTGAAATACAACTTTAAATAAAAGGTATTTTTAAGAATTTGGGCTTGAGGGAAAAAAGTTGCTGTCAGCTCAACTCTTTGTTTGCCAGAGGTCAATGAATGATGAGGAAGAGATTACACAGCAAGCAAATAATGTTGAATAACGAGTTTGAAACTCTTCTGAAACTTTAAGCTTGTGTTTACTCCTTTTGTTTCTTCTGCATTGGTCTGAATAAATCTTTTTAATCAAAAAAATCAACATCTGGAACAAATACTGATTTGTCATGTAGACCACAGGGCTCAACAAACGTTCTTGCTGTTTCTGGCTTAGCAGACTGAGTGTGTGGTTATGGCTGTGCTGTACCTGCTCGGAGGATGTACTCTGGAGGGATTGGTCCATCACCCTTCCTGGGAATGTTTTCCCTTGGATGTAATCCTCTAGAGCTATCCATGACTGGCATCTTGCTGCCCCATGCTCAGATAGGTCTGGACAGCCCTGTGCTGTCCTGTGCCAGGACAGGACAGAAAGGATGCAGATGTCACTTTGTTCATGAGCTGCCTGTGGTTTCCTTGGGTATGTTCTAGCTCTGAGCTGTCACAGCCACAGCTACAGGTGCTGTGCCATCTGCCCAGCACCAACTGCAAAGTTTATCTTCCTTTCTAGCTCTGACTTCCCAAAATCACCTGCCCCAATGCTCGGTGGGAAGGTGGCAGTGTCACTTTTCACATCCTGCCCTCTCATGTTTCCTGTCCCTTGCTCCTGCAGGATCCCATCTCCTGCCTTGTGTTGAGGCACGTGTTGAACCACTCCATGGTGGATCAGCATCAGGAACTAATCAAAATAACAGCAAGAATATGATAGTGCAAAATTGGAGCTGTTAAATCCAGTCACCAACCCACAGTGGCCACAGAAATACTCACAGAAGCACAGCATGAGGTGTGGGGGCACCAGCAACCAAGAGCGGCAGGAGGAGGAAGGGCAGAGAGTCCTGGAGCCAACTTCCAGCTTTCCTGCTGGATCAGCCCTCTCAATCAGCTTGTTCCTCTACTGGGTCACTGACTGAGAGACCTCAAACAATGGAGCAAGGATGGGAAATGGTCCCCAGGGCAAAGCAGGACTTCCAGTTTCTGAGAGCTGTCAGCTCCAACATCGACCTGCAGCCATCGTGTGCACCTGGCTCACCAGCAATCACCACTGCAGGAAGGAGGCCAGGCCACTTCAAGGCAGCCTATTTACATCATCTTTGGCTTCTAGAGTACAATCTCCTGCAGGACATTCACTGCTGTTCCCTCCATCCTTGCCTACCTGCCAGGGAATACCATGGGGTAGAAGTAGGGCTGTGAGGTGCGTTGGCAACCTCCTCTTGATATTTGCCACTGCACCAAGTGCTGAAATATAACCCAGTTAATGACACCCCAGTAAAATACCAGTGTGCCAGAACACTGCTCTTTTTTAATATATATGAGAGGACAGCCTGTTGAGAATGAATGTATCCTCTGAAACAAGCAACTCCTTAGAAAGGCTCCTTCCAGCATATTAACATGTATAAAATACTGGAGTAAAGTAACACAGCTTGTTTAAGACTGGGATCTGAATGCAAGCTGAATGTACTGCTGTGTTTAAATCTCAGCTGTCATTAATGGGATGGGAGAGGGGAGGAAGAAAAGACAGAAACAACCCATTCATGATGAAACCAGTCACTATTTCTTCCTTTACAAACAAAGGGGGGGAAAAAGGGAAAAGAGCTCTCATAAGAACCTGTATGAATTTCCTTAAGAGAGTGTACTTTAGGTGGAGAATAAATCAAATTCTGTGAGATGGTGAGGTTACCAGGGTAACAATGTTTTAAATACAAAACCAAATAGATGTATGAGCCCAAAGTAAATCATTAATGTGCATCAGTATATTTGAGATGGGTTGGAGTGACTTATATATTGTAGTCCTTCTTTATTTAATATTTCAAAAGTGTTCTTTGATTTAAAAGCAAACACTTAATAGGCCTCTTTTCAGACAATTATGTCCCCTCTTCTACAAAGCACTTTGAAAAGAGACTAGTCATTGATGCCATCTAATAGAACAAACACACAAATTTGATGGAGTCAAACAGAATAAAGGGACCTTGGTACATCAAGAAACTTAAACATGGGCATTATTTTAAGCTTGGTAATCATCCCAACACTGCTCTGTTTCTTGCACACTCGCATTCAGCACTCTGCTGAATTCAGGCTTACGTGGTCAATCTGCAATATACTTTTTAACAACAAGAAACATTTCTTGGTAACTATTTTTGAACTAAGTCTTTCAATAATATATGAAAAGAGTTGTTATAGATAGATTGGGGCTGGATGCAATCGTTTCCCAAGCAATTATTTTCTCATTCATACCTATTTTCCTTGTTTAATACAATTAATTCAGTCCAGGAGGCATTTTCATAGTAGCATGATAAATAACATCAAAAGTAAGTTAAATGGTCAGTTGAAGAGATCTCTTACAGGATCCTAAATTAGCCCTGGCAAGTAGTGAAACTCTACTAGTTAACAGTTGCTAAGTTAAGTTGATTGCTTTCCTCCCCCAAGATCTGACCATTCTTTCCAGCATTTCTTCCCATCCCCATTGCTATTCTAGGGACATACTCAAAGCTTGGGCTTCATAATTAGTAGGACTAAAACACAGTCATTTAACAATGCCACTATGATGGAACAAGTGGAGTTATTTTGCTTATTGAAGTGTGGGGCAAACACCAGAGAATAATATCCTAGAAGAGAAAAAACATACTTTATGCCTAACGTTATGGAAGGGAGTTAAACTCTGACTTGCAGTTGGAAAATCATTGTAACTACTTTCCTTAGTCCAATAAAAGAAACTCAGTTCTTCTCTGAAATAGGAAGTGTTAAATTTGTGGCAATTTGTAAAATGCTGGAGTTTTTGCTGTTCACAGTGTACTTGAATGATTATAAAAAACAACTTCTTAAGAGCTGAAGTAGTGTTTCTTCCAAGGATTATTTTTGGAAGCTCCTATTTGTTGGATGTGGCACTTTCCAAGTGGCGGTGAGTTTAAGCAACTTCTGTTGCAGGGCTGAAGAAGGACATTGGTGAATAAGAACTCCTCTGGCTCCTGCAGCTCTGCCAATGGTCTGACCAAACACACCTTTCAGGGGGAGAGCAGCTGCATGGTGAAAGGTCAGCACAAGAGGAAGGGGAGCTCTGCAGCCAGATGACAGTACCGCACCACATCACTGCTGACAGTTCCTTGAGCAGATTCCTTCCATGGGCAATTAGCCTTCACAAAGCATGAACAGACTAGTTTTCCACGGGGAGACTGAATTTTAGCTGACAAATTAGACAGGTTCCCTGAGGCCAGAGTTATGCGGCTTTGCCAGTCTCACTAAAAATGTGATTTATAACAGATTCCTCAGCAGAGGCACGCCTTGCTTCAGGAATGAAGGTGCGCACTGTACTTCATCTAACATGATGATCTTACAAACCTTTGTCTTGTGCAGGAAAAATTGACTGTTACTTGGTTTTGACTTAGCAAGTGACTCCTCATCTGTGCCTGAATGGATAGTGGGAAACTGCAGTGCATATTTAGAAGTCAGGCATGCACTGGTGTAAATAACATTTTAGGAGGTAAGAGTATATTAGTTTGGGAAGTTAAGTCAGATGTAGTTGGATGGAGCTTGCAGCTGTGAAAACAATGCAACAGACTTTGTCTAAGATGTGTTTGTGCCTTTTGATGACTCTGGTATAAAACAGAAGCAGAGGTTGTGGTGCACAGGACTGCATTAAGTATATGTGAAGTATCTCACCCTGCATATTCCCACGTGAACTCCTGATGCCTGGTGGCTGTGATACAGCCAGGGGCAGGATGAGCCAAGGATGGCTGTTCCATCAGTGCGAGGCAAGCAGGGGTGAGAGGCAAAAATAAAGTCCAGCAGATGCAAATACCATATTGTGCTTTGTTGCCTTTAGTTCTGCCTTTAAACCAGACCACTCTGAAAGGGAGGGAAAAAAAAAAGTTTTCCCAAAGGTAATGGAAGACTCAGAGTTTTTGTGCAGTTGCAGAGTCACAAAAATTATGGGCAAGGAGAAAAGGGAAGGGAGAAGTCAGATCCCAGAACAAATTCCTGCCAACTGAGGCTCCACCTCTGACTCATCATAAGGTTTTCTCCTTGTTTCCCCCTCTGGTGAAACCAGTATTTGTATTCTGTGAATATCAGCACTTGCCCAGATCAAAAAGCAGGCTCACCCATCCCTGACAGTGTGTTGAACATGTCTGTGTTTGCATGGAATTAATAGTTAATATTTTAATTATTAATTTATATTACCTCATAACTGCCTGCTGTGTTACTGAGGAAAGAGGCATACTCAGAGACTAAAGTATGGGAGGGGAGGCTAACAAAGCCTAGGTGGCCTAGATCTAGCAAGTGGATAATGTGTGGCACACAGATGCAGACACAGGGGGCTGATTTTATTTGGATGAGTTTTGGACTTAAGGAGAACATTGCACAGGTGAGCAGATGGACAAATGCCTCCTTCAATATCAGCTTTTATCTCCATGTGAGCTGGGAAATTTATAACTCTGAAGTATTATTACTCCCAGTCATTAAAGAGTGTGGGGTTTTTGAATTTAGAAGCCTTTCATATACATACAAATAATGACTTCTTCAGAGGCCAAATCTTAAAATCAGTAGATGCAGATGGAAACTATCGAACTCAACTTATACTTGTGTCTGCTTAAAAAAGATGTTAGTTAAAAGAAAATTAATAACCTATCACTTTTAGTCTTCTGACATGACCTTGTGAAAAAAGACATATAAAACAAGAATGGATCAAAGCTTCTCTTCAGATACATAATTAGACAAATGGTTTTGGACAACCTTTACATACTGGTTTAAAAGAAACTTAATTTTCTTTTTTGCAGATCCACAGGTATGGCAGGGAAGTTTCATCAGATATTTCTTCAATAGGTTAAGGTTTTGAAATTCAAATGCAACAAAATATCCTTATATCTGAACCTTCTGAAACCTTCTGATGATGTTATCTTAATAGCAACATTTGTTTTTTTAAAAAAAAGTTTAGGTCACATGTTTCTTTCAACAAATATTAAGCTAGCATAGGAAAATTCTGAGAAAATAAGTTCTGAGATTTTTATCTAGAACTTCACAAGTTTCATAGTATTATATCAAAATGAATGCTCACAATTTTCAATAACTTCTTGTAAGTATCAGAGCTTTTCTTATTACTGCAAAAATTGACAAAGAACTAAAGAAAAAGATTCTGTAGAACTGAAGTTTAACCCTTTATTTCTCAGTTCTATCAGTCTAGCAACTCTATATAACTGGATATATTTTCTCCTCAGAGACAAATATATAATGTATGTAGCAACTTCTAGTTACCAGTAGCATCTTCTAAAATATTATTTCTTAAGATGACATTAGACTGGCTTTCATAAATTCTGCAAAAGCAAACTTTGTAGGTATTTGTCTCCTAACATGAAAATACCAATCCCAGGCCTATTGCTCTCACCTTACCAAGCTTATCTGCTGGCAGATGTTGTACATATGGAAAACCTTCTAAAGGCTGAGGTTATTGTGATTTAAAGTTATTCTAAAGTTATCCTAAGTTATCCTGAGTTGGAGGGGATACGTATCCTGTGATTTTAGTGTACAATAAAAATGAGCAGACTAACTCATATTTCACAGGTGGAATTAACAAATTAAATGGACTCTACACCGGCAGTGAATAATACAAACTCTGCAGCTGAATGCTTTTAGGCTGAGTTCTGCTGCCCACTATTTTACCTCCACTAGATGTCAGGCTTTTGACAGAGCTGGAGGGGTTTAATCTCCATTTCTTAGTAGGAAGCTGGTCAGGATCACAGCTACAATTCTCCAATTCCAAGCACCAGCACTAACCCAAACCAGGAGATATTCTGAGTTGCTAGATGGGTTTTTCTTGCTCTTCATTCTTTTGTGCCTTGTTTTTTCCCTGCAGCAAATTCCTCAGCATTGACAAGGTACACCAATGCTGGTAAATGGGAGCACTTCCAAGTAATGTGGGATTCCCTGTGGCATTTCCCTTTGCTCCTCCATTCATTGGCTTGACACATCTGTTCAGGAAGACTAAATATTTGGTGAGTTCTTCAAAAATATTCAAGCATGTGCCTCTTCACTCTCTGAGAGCAACCAAGTGATGGGGAGCTTTTCAGTTATTTCTCTCCCTAGAAGGGATATTTATTTCTATTTTCTGGGAATGAGATACAATTTCAGAGAGTATTCCCATCTCTCCAACAGCATCTTTGTGAGATATCTGAAGGAGCCAGGCTGGCCTCCAAGCTTAGCAGACAAATTACATTTTCCAAGCAACAGAAGGCAGATGGCACTTCCAGGACTTTACACAGGATTTTGTAAGACTTTGCTCACAGATGCTAAGCAGTGGCTCCACAGTCCCTAAAAGGTGAGCTTCCCATGTGGAGCTCTGCAAAAGCAAGGAGTCTGCTGGAACTCCCTGTCCTGTGCCACAGAGTGACTCCATGGAGGCACAAAATCCTGGTGAGCTCAGCATAGAGCACAGAGGTGATTTATGTGCACTGGCTTAATAGCACCTTTTTTTCTTCAGTTGTCTGGGCTGCTGAAGTCCAGAAAAGCTGTTGCTGCAATGAAAACCAGGAAAAGCCAAAATTTTCACCTGAGAGATGAGATCTGGTTGTATTTATATGGGAAATTTAGATTATATGGCACAACTGTCGCATCCAGCCCCCACTCCACTGCTTGTGGGAGCATTTTCGCACTGGCTTCTAGGACTTAAAGTAACACTGGATAGTGGAAAAGGTCACAAGAGGAGACTAGAAACTGCATGTTCTCACCTTCACAGTCCTCCTGGAGAATCCTTCTTTCCACAAAACCTTAAACAAGACCCTGGGAACTTATTTTTTGTCCCTATGCAGCATTTCTGCAAGTTCATTGCTTACTGCCACATTCCCCACATCCATTTTTCCTTCAGCCTCATGACTGGTGTCAAGGGCAGCCTGCCTTGTGGAGAGAGATGTCCTTCCCTGCTTTGTGTAGGCCCTTGCACATCCCTGTCCTTTCCTACAGAAATTAAACTGTGGTAACCAATTTCTTTCCCCTGCAGCAGTGTCAAACTATATACCACTCACTATCACAGAATAATGGGTGGTTTGGGTTGGAAGGGACGTTAAAGAGGATTTCATTCCACTCCCCTGCCTTGGGCAGGAGAACTTTCCTCTAGAACAGGTTGCTCCAAGCCCTGTCCAACCTGACCTTGAACACTTCCAGGGATGGGGCATCACCTGACACTCAAGAAGAGGTGGAATCAGTGACTTTTTAAGGCTTAGTTTTATCCAAATTTGTGTTAACTCTGTAACAGGGACATTCTCTATCCATGAGAATAAATTTCTAAACAGAAGGAGGCCTCTCCCTGGCACCTCCTAGCATGGGAAAAGCTGCAGGATGACACAAGTTAACACACACAAAACCTCCTTGAATTCAGCACCACCCTTCTTACAATTCTGCTGCATTTTCTTCTGCACCAGACAAAACCCTGACTCTAAATTCTACATATTATAAATCAACTGGTACATGAATTCACGTGCCATGAAATTCCCCAGGCTACCAGGGAATTAGACTTTGGGTACCAGATACCCTCAGTAGCATCTCTTTGACCCAGCTGACCAGGGCAAGGATAGTGTCTTTCCACATGCCTATGCCATTGGCTGATATGATGAGGATAATGCTGATCCCAACAAAAACGCTCCATGCAAATGTGGCATAAAATCTTTGTGAAGGGCAGATGACAGTCACAAAATTCCTCATTGCCTCTAAAAATTGGACTGCATCTAGCAAATGAGGCAAGAGTCCCTGCAGTGACTCGAAGCCTGACAACTGTGCAGCTGACAGCATTTCATCTGCATCTCCTTCTCAGAAGACATCATTCCTTTCCAGGACAAAATGCAAGGGCTTTGAACATCTCCTCTGAGGCCTTGTGGGCTTTTTTTTTTTTTTTTCCAGATGGAGAGATTACTTTCTTATAAAGAATTAAATTTATTTATGATATTACATAACAAACGAGTGACACATAAATCTCAACATCAAAAATAACTGCTCTTTTATGGCCTTCAGACACATGTGTAACACCTCACCTGAAGCCAAATAAACTCTGCAGTTGGCTTCAGATTGCAGTAGTTATTCTTGGGTTTGAGACATTCTGCAGTATCCATTTCATATGGATTCTGATTTACCTCTGGTGTTTAAAAAGATGGTGCTACCTCCTCTCAGATCTGCTCTTCCTCATCTTAATACAGGTGTTCAGAATTCCTTGGCAAGGTAATTTACCCGGCGTAAGCAGGAAACTGAGGGCATGATGGCAGGGTGTGCTCCACAGATTTAGCAACAGAGGCTAATGAAAAGCATTTTTTCCAAGTGCATCGATCAATTTCACTAGATACTATTAAATAACAGAACAAAAATAAAAGCTTTTGGTCTACAGCTTCAAAGCTGTGTGGGCTAAGTCATACTTAATATAATGCAGGCCCAAAATAAGAGTCAGAAAACTAGTATTTATGCCGGAAACATATAAAATATTTATGCCGCAGGAGTGCTTCTTTACTGTAAATTTTTTCCAGAGCCCAAATTCTATCTTTGTCCCCAATTAAAAAGGGGCACAGTCAGTATACATATTGTGATTGGAACAAGTGGCCCTCTCACAAAATTTGAGATAGGAGGGATTGACATCTTTGACCTGCTTTGCCTCCTGCAGAGCCAGCATTTGCTGGAGTGGGGCAATTGTCTTCCAGAGTCTTAGCTAAGACAGGTCATTCTGTGTTTCCAGCTTCAAACACTGTTGCCTCAAGAGCATAGTCTATCTCTTAATTTGATGGAGAATTCTTTAAAATACATTCTGCATCACTTTATTTTCAGGTGTAGTTTGCTCTAGGTGGAGTGTTTCCCTTCTTGTAGTTCCCTAAAGCTGTGCTAAGAAAAATAAATGTTATTTCAGCTCTAAACTCTCTGGGGGAAAAGCTGCATCTTTAAGGGATCTGCCTGTTCACAGAACTAGGCAGATCAGATGAGCTTAAGATACAACATCGTGATTAATCTGGGAAAAAAAAAATTAAATTTTATAATCTATATAAGAATTGGCTGGATGGTTGAACTCTAAGGGTGTCTTCCCTGTGAGGATGGTCAGGCCCTGGCACAGGGTGCCCGGGGAAGCTGTGGCTGCCCCTGGATCCCTGGAAGTGCCCCTGGATGGGGCTGGGAGCAGCCTGGGACAGTGGAAGGTGTCCCTGCCCAAGTCAAAGGGTGGCACTGGATGGGCTTTAATGTCCCTTCCAACCCAAACCAGTCTGTGATTTGATGATGACTGTCTAATAAAGCTCTCTATAGTGTTTGGCCACAATTAGTCTTTTTTAACTATTGGAAGCTGATTTCCCACCCACACACATACAGATTAATTTTTCATACATGTTTAGAAAAAGGTGAATGATATTTTTAGAAAATAAATATTAAAAAAGTGTAGCATTTAATTTAAAAATATTTTAAAACCTGAAGCCAAGTAGTATTTACTTCACAGAATCACAAGGCTGGCACCGGGAGGGACCTTAGAAATCGTCTATTTTCACATCCCAGCCACAGGCTGGGAAATCTGTATATAATTCGGACATTACGCATGAAATAATTATTCAAGAAATTTATTGATTTTTATATTAATTTTTGTTTGGTTTAGAGACGGGTATCCCCAAGAGCACTCAGGGCGCTTGTGTGGGCCGCGCAGCAGCTACGTGACGGGAGCCGGCTCCGCGGCGAGCTTCCTACGGGGAAAAAGGCGTGGGGGAGGAAAGGAAAAACAACGGAATGGGAAAGACAAAAGACCCGGTAAGGAAACAGAGAAATAAAGGGAACGCGTCCCTCAGCCAGAGCGGCCATTTTCCGGCCGGGCCCGCGCCCCTCCCGCCCGGCGGGGCGGCGCCGCCGCCATTTCCGCGCGCGGGGGCGGAGCGGGCGATGGCGGCGGTGACCCGAGCCCTGCCCGCGGCCCGAGCCCTGCCCGCGGCCCGCCTGGAGAGCGTGCGGGCGCTGTCGGGTCTGTTCCGGGAGGCGCAGCCCAGGTAGTGGGGAGCAGGGAGCCGCGGAGCCGCTGCATGTCGGGCGGGACTCGCCTCGGCTGCTGCCAGCGTGGTCCCGCCCCTCGTGGAGTCGGCCGCGGGCCGGAGCAGGGGCTCTCCGCTCCCCCGTCGGGGTGCGAGTGCAGTCCCTTCGGGGAGCTTCTGCACCCCCAGCCTTCTCCTGGGGCTGTGCTTTTGGGGGTGATCTGTCCCTTCGGTCCTGCCCCAGGGGGTCCATGAGGAGCTGCAGTGTGCCCTGTCCTTGTGCTTGTAGCAGGGAGGAAAGGTGTTTGTCTCTTAATCGTGGGCGGCATAAAATATCCTGGGGATGCTGAATGGCTTGGGTTGCAGGAAGGTTAAAGCTCATCCCATCCCAGCCTTGCTGTGGGCAAGGACACCTTCCACTATCCCAGGTTGCTCCAAGACTTATCCAGCCCAACCTTGGACGCTGCAGGGATGGGGCAGCCACAGCTTCTCTGGGCACCCTGTGCCAGGACCTCACTGCCTTCTCTGGGAAAGATTCTTCCTAACATCCACTCTAAACCTACTCTGTCCGGCTGAAGCCATTGCCCTTGTTCTGTCACTTCAGGCTGGTGTAAATAACCTCCATCTTCCTTGTAGGCTCCCTTCAGGAGCATCATTTAGGTCAGCCCAAAGCTGCTCTTCTCCAGGCTGAGCACTCCCAAGTTTCTCAGCTGCTCCATCTGTCTAAACAACTTGGTGCCTTCTCTGGATTCTCTCCAACAGCTCCATGTCCTTCTGATGCTGGGGACCTTCAGGCTCAAGGCAGTTCTGCAGGTGGGGTCTCACCTGGGCAGGGCAGAGAAGCAGAATCCCCCTCCCCTGCTGCCCACGCTGGAGCTCAGTCCAGCACAGGGGGGTTCTGGGTTCCAGCACACCTGGCCAGGGCATGGCCAGATCTCACCACCAGCACCTCCAAATCCTTCTCCCAGGGCTGCTCCATCTCCTCATCCCCAGCCTGGATTGACCCCAGGGGTTGTCCTGACCCAGGTGCAGCACCAGCACTTGGTCTTGTTGACCAAGTTGTTGACACTTGGCTGTGTGATTTACTTGAGGCTTCCAGTGCCTTTAGTTGATTTCTTTATGCTTTCTTTACTAAGCTAAAAAAAACAGAAAATGGTTTTATTTTGTCCTGGGAATGTTGTGAGGATAAGTTTTTTAAAGGCTTTTTATGGACTGATTACAGGAATGGAGTTGTGCAAGTACCTAAAACTTAGAGTGGAAATACAGAAGTGTAAATTTGTGGATTTGTTCCCATCATTCCTGACTAATTTTGTGGTTTTTTGGAGCCCTGGTCTTTTGAACACAATTTCATTACTGTTTCTAACTCCATATTTGCTAAAGTGGTATCTTGTAGAGTTTCAGTTTTTAACAATCAAACAGGTCTTACAAGGAGTGACATTAATCTTCCTTTTGGCATGGGTGCAGGAATTCTGACTCTCTGTTTTGACTTAACAAGAAATTGTGCATGTCTTCCTTGTCCAAGAGCTGGGCTGCTGTACCCTTTTCCTCTGCTTCCTTTTGTATTCCTGCAGAACTTGATGTGGAAATGAAGGACAGGTAGCAATAGCAAAATGTGGAGCTGCTGTGGAAACAGAAGTGTGTGTAATATTCACAAAGCTGTTCTGGATGGATTTCAGGGGCTGTTTACTATGCCTTAAATTCATTCATTTCTGCCTGGAATGATTGGCTTGAGCAGTCTGGATTTTCTTTCATAGTGTTTAAGAGACAGATTTGGAGTTCTGTCTCTCAATGATGTAAAAAAATCAACGTCTCCTTCCACATTGACACCAAGGACAGACACTTCCTTGTGTACCCCACAGTTGCTCCATTAGGACACGCAGGTTTTCATCTTTGTGTTTTACTGAAAATGTCTTAGGTTTTCTTTTACTTTCAAGCTAATTTTAAAAGAAAAATTATCACAGCAGCTCACCATGCTTCTGATCCAGTGTCTGACTAAAAGTTCTGTTCTGCTGCATAGCTCTGCCAGGAGAGCGGAGCTTTTCCAGCACAAGAATAACTGTAAGGTGTCCTTTTACCCATTTAGTAACAAAAATGTGCACAAAAGTTCTTCTGGCTTCTTTAATGCCTGTTTTACCAATTTAAATAAGTGTATGTTGTACAGTAGCATGTGTTGCACTGACCACTCGGTTCTGTATTTTGCAGTTGTGTCAGGAAGTTATTGGTTTCCTGGGATAATCCAACAAAAGGCACAGGCTGATATGAAGGAACTACAGTGGGCTGAGTGGTCCCATTTTAATGTCAGAGTTTAAGAACTTGGAACAGCTAATGGTTCTGCTCAATGTAGAAAGCACTCCCTGGCTGGGGACTGCCTTACCAGACTGTAGCTCTTCTGACATTTAGAAAAACTTGTCTCTGGTGCATTTCCCATGGGGATGTGGTAAGTCTGCCACTGAGTCTTCTCTTGGCACATCATGAGGTGGCAGGAGCTACACTGCTTCTTGAGAGTTGAATGTTCAAGTTCCATGAATATATTTTCTGCAGTCTTGAAACCAAAACCAAATTCCAAACTTTCCTTCTGGTTATGTAAGCTCCACTGCTTTCTTTAAGACTGAGGGCCAGCTCTGCTTTTGGTCATTGTTTTTTTGTGCCACTTTGGTATTTTCCCTTCAGTATTGCACCACTGTAAAATGTAGCTTCTTCCCCGTTATTCTCAAGTGATGCAGTGGTGGGCTTTTTAATGTTTCAGTGTAGATGGAGAATGTATAAATAAATGTATTGGTCTTGATCAGCTGTGAGGATGCAGAGTAAAATACATTCTTTCTGGAGATCTGAAACCTCATGTTGTGGTAATTTAGTGGCATTAGTGTACCTTGTGTTTCTTACTGCACTCTCCCTTCTTTGTGAGTCTCCTCCACGCCCTAACAGACCTCAACACTGGAGACACTGTAATGTCAGTAAGATGTAGCCTAGCATAAAAGTGTCACTATTAGAGCAACAAATCTGATAAGGAGCTTAGAAAATGTGAACGCTGAGTAAAGATTAAGAGAGTTTTGTTTAGTCTAGGAAAGGAAACATGGCAGGAGCAGAGGTGGGAAATAATGGCTCCAGTCCTGTCTAAGGGTGTGCTTGGGGACAAGGTGGATTGGCAGTGTTTGGTTAATGTTGACCTTCATGATCTTAAGGATCTTTTCCAGCCTTGCTGATTCTATGGTTTGATTTATGGACGTGATCACTTACGAAAGATGAGGTAGAATTTCTGATTGTTCAAATATGTAGGTATTTGAGTGATCATCAGAATGCAGGTAACACCTTATCACCCAATAGTGTTTGATGAAGAGGTTTTTTAATTCTCCTTTAGGAAGAGCTTTCTGGTGGTGCTGTTTTCCTTGGTCCAGATGCTCCTGGAAGTGGCCTGGTACCTTCTGTGTTGGGTAGCTGTCTGCTGAGGTGGGACAGAGTTGGCTTTTTCCCTTGATTGTGATTCACACACTTCAGGATGGTGCTTGTGCAGCCACCAGCTTTCTCCATGACCTGTGTCCCTCTGAGGAAATCTGCAGCAGGCTGGAGCTTCTGATACCTTATTCTTCTGAAACATCTAATGTTGGACAGCTAAACTGTGTTCATTGACTAAAGCAGCATGCCATGTCATGTATAAACCTCCCAGCTATATGTATTAGGGAGAATTTTTTGTTTCCTTTTCATTAAAATTCCAAAGAGCTGTTGAAAAGTCACAAGGAATACTAAGGCAGCACCACTCTTTACAGCTCCTTTTCTGAAAAGCTGATGGGAGGATTGTGTGATGTTTTTGTTCCTTCTACTTAAAATCTTGACTATGAGTAGTTAAATACTCAGAATAGTCAAAGATTGCTGCAGAAACATCTTCAGGTTTAAAATAAGAAGTGCCAATGTCTTATAGGCTTTTTGGTAGGAGTGCATTTTTATTTTTTCTTCACCACAAATTTATGTATTTCAGAGAAACGGCAGAAGAAAGTGTATTTCGGGATGTCCTGGAAATCCTGACCAGCACCTCAAGTGCCATTGAGCAGAGCTGTAAGGACTCCTGTGGACTGGCAGATCCAGACACCTGCCTGCTGCTCATAGCAGAGTGCTTCAGGTGTCTGAGGAATGCCTGTGTGGAGTGTGCCAAGAATCAACATGTCTTGAGGTGCAGTCATGAACCCTTTTAGCCCATACCAAAGTACCACCTTCTGATGTTTCTGTGCTTTTATAAAAGAGATTCTTCCTTTACACTGCTCTGTTGGTTGATTTATTAACTGGCATTTTCTGCTTGATGGAATCACTTGAATTCAAATATGCAAGAAACAAAAATAGCTGGCCTAATTGTAGGTCAGTTTGGGGCCCTGCTCAGTAATAAAACAAAGTGTTTGGGTCCACACTACAAGTTGATTACATAAATGACACAAGCCTGTTGGAACCCTGACTGTAGAACTATCCTTTTTTTCTCTTTCTTTATTTTTTTTATAACATAATGAATAAGTAAATGGTCTTAATAAGAATTAGTAAGTCTTTTAAGGTTCATATAAATCTGTCTGGCTTTCCTGGCAAAACACAGCATGTAGAACTGTGCATATTGATCCTGATGCATATATACAGGCAAGTTGAGCTTAAAGGACATTAAATCAATCTGGTTCCTTAAGTTATTTAGCCTCTCTATTCTTTGCCTGTGTCTATTGCAACTTGGAAGGGATGCTTGTGATACAACCAGCTGTAGTTAGTGAAAACCTGACAGTCTGGTTGATGTTTTTAAAAAACCCAGCAAAATAGCAACAAATACCCTCCTTGCCTGGATGCCCCATGAGAACCCCAAACCAACCAGCCAACAAAAAAGGTGCCCCAACGTGACACAAATTGGTTATTTCAAAAAATTACTGGGGACTACAGTATTAAAAATTGGCTTCTTGGGACGTGTCAAATTTGATTTATTGAACTAAATGTAGTTTTGACGTGGGACCAAGTCTTAGTATCTGTGCTGGGGCAGAACTCTGTTAATGCCACAGAAATTGCAATGCAAATAATTCTGAGAGTCTACCTATGATTCCTCCTTAGTGGAGAAAGGATAAATGATTACTTGGCCTTTTCTGCTTCTCACTGAGTTGTGTATGTTTCCTTTTGAGCTGGCCCTGTTGTTTTTTGGTAGCTGTCACTAATTGCTTTGTTGGCATTGAAAATCCTCCAGGTTTATTAGGAAGTTAGATACATGACTTTTTCTGGATGCTTGACCTCCAGACAAAGCCAAGTTTTAACAGAAATAAAGCTGTTTAAATGATAGGAATAACTTGCTAATGTTTAATGTCTGATAGGAAAAATAGCAAAAAGGGAGGAAAGGGTACTCAGTAAATTGGTAAAATGCAGAATGATGCACTAAACCCCTTTGATCTGCTTGTGATGTTAGTAATGTGGCTGCTGATAGGGAGGCAGTAATGTAGGAGAAACTATTTTTGTTTCAAAGGTCCTGAAGATGCTAAAGACTTCCTGTTAACTTCAGTGAAAAACCTTCTAAATTTTTTTTGTGTGTATTTCATTTGAGGTGAATTACTGTGTTTTATTCCCAATTTAACACCAGGAACTTGGGTCTCATCTCCACATCTGTCCATTTGATAAAGTTGCTTCATGGAATACAAATCAAAGAAGAGTTGTTACTGACTGGTAAGTGAATGTATAGCCTGCACTATATTTTTACACATGTGGTATGATGGTCACTTTACTGATTCATTTGTCTTATAAATAGGCTTAATTTTTTCTTGAATTGCAGTTAAGAATTGGCCCTCTCGTAGACTGCTTGAAAAAGTTCTCAGCCTAAAGTCTAGTTTAGCTGTATTTTCACTGAACTGTTCCACATAGATTGCTAAAGGAAAGATATTTGTAAACTGTTTAATATGAAGCAGAATAATTGGGTTTTATAAAAGGAAAAGTTCCTGTAGTACCTCCATTCAGAATACATTCTGCTGTTTTACTGTCTTTTTATTTGCTCATACTTAAGATAATTTATCTGATTCAAGGAAGCAAATTTTGGCTGTGACTTCTTAAAAATTATTTTTAATTTTCATTTGGGTACCATGGTGGCTGGCCAGTCAGAATGGTATCTGCCAAGAATTAAGTAATGTTTTGAGTAGTGTTCACATTTCCTCAACAGGTGAATTTTTTCTTTCAAGGCAGTGAAGAGAAAATGTGACCCTGTAGTACTAGTGGTAGTTATTGCTACTGATTTCACTGGATATTAAGGGTTTTCAGTAATTCTCACAATCTGTGTTTCCCTGTGTGTGCATGTGGACCTTATACATTGGACTCCAGTTGTGACTGTGGCTGCAGACAGTAGAGCATGTTTGTTTTCTTGTGTGTGTTATTTCTTTTCACTCCTGTTCCTCATGAGGTTTTTTGCTGGATTCCTGCTACTCCTTTTCTGCTGTTCTGTGAAAGCAGGTGAAACAGCTTTCATGCAGTTACTTACCCTCAAACCCCTTTATGAAGCTGTGAGGGAGCAGTGAAGTCCAGGAGGCTTTTGCTGCTATGTTTGGCTCAAAATGAAGCCCTGTGGGCACATGAAGGTATTGTGCTTAAACCAGGCTCACTCCTGGACCTGTTGCTGGAATCCTGCTGCCAGGGAAGGGTTGGTGATGCCAGCACAGCCCTTCAGTGTGGGAGGAGCTGGACTGTAAGCTCAGTGGGTGGCAAAAAGGGCTTGCTCAGTGACCCTAAAGAGGAGGAACTGATGGCTTTCAAACCATGTTACAGGAAGGACTAGAAAAGGTCATGGAGGGCAAATGTCTTGCCCCCCACAGTTGTGAACTGCTTGGCAGACCAGCAAGATAAAAGGAAAAGTGGTTGGAGCCAGAATGTTGCTGCTGTCCAGCCTGTCCATGCTGGGGACTGGACAGCACTGAGCTCAAAAAGCTGTACTGGGGAAGTGGGCTTGTCACCTTCAGCCCATTCAAAGCTTCAGGAACTGTGGTGTAAGAATGCCACCTGCCAGAGGGGCTGCCCAGCTCCTGCAGGAGAGGGAGCAGGGTGTGCTCACTGCTGGATACAGGCATGGCCTGAGGTCTCCCTTTGCCTTGGTGGCTGCTGGCCCATCCTTGCTGGGCTGTCACATGTGTGTGCTGTTCTGTGCTCATGGGTTTCAAGAAGAAGAGGGAGTGCTATTGAGCAAAAAGCAAGGAGGGTAAACCCCACTAATTTATGTGCTTCAGGCACTTTTTCCTAGCCAGAGGATGGTGTAAAAAAACTCTGTTTATCAACACTGAATATAAGGGTGGCATTGACAGGACAGTTTTTAACAGGATTTCAGTAGAAGTTATTTTGTGACTGTTACTCTTCGTAGCCATCCAGTAAATACATCAGAGTTATAACTAAGATTTGCTCTATTGGCCCAGAGTAGGTGGGTCATTTGATGCTGTAAGTAGCATTGATCTCCTTGGGGAACCTCTGTGATGAGCACAGTTTATGTATTCCACTTATGTTAGTACAACAACAAAAAAATTGTAGACAAGAAATGTTGCTAATTCCTTGCTGAGTGATCTGGTTAACTTGGTTGTAAGTGGAAATTAATGTTGTGCTTAGAGCACAGGTTCCTTCTGCAGGGTTTACCTCAGAAGTTAACAGTTCAGTTTGGCTGTTAGTTGTACTGAAGTGCTAAACTGGACTTGCACAGCCCTGTTGAAACAAAAGAGACCCATGGAATTAGTAAATTATGTGTATTTATTAACTGTAATTCTGTTTCATGATTCTCCTCACATTTCATATAGGAAATCAGGTCACAGGGCTAGGGAAACAAGTGTGTTTTGTTCTTGCAGATAATTAGGTGTTGAGTATTTCAGGTTGTTCATTTGGGTGTGTGTCATTTCCTCCCTCAAATGGCTGCTTGGATTGGATAATCCCTCTTGGTCCCTGTGTATATTCTTAAGGTTTTTAAAATACCTTCATATTGCTTCCATAGCAACAAAGTACAAGGAGGAGGAGGCAAGGCTGTACTGCAGGGTGAACAGCACTAAGTAATGTTTCAGATCACATTCATGTGAAAAATTCCCAGAACAAGTTATTGTAGGCTAAATAAACTTGAAGTTCCAACGTTATTGTGTTTACAAAGATGAAGTTGAAAATTCTTTCTGCAGATTTAATAATTCATTTAATCTGATCTATGGCAGGTTTGCACTCTAATCCATTGGCTAAGGCTAGTAAATGAGTGGTGTGCTAATTTTTTTAAGAAAGTTCAGTGTAGTACAATTTCAAATGGATAAAACCAGAAATGAAATAAAAGTATGTATTGCTTGACCACTGCTGTGACCAGTGTGATGGTTAAGGGAATGGACATGATTAAAGAAACAAAAAAAGGAGGTGTTGTGCAAAGTGGTATGACTAAAAACTGTTGCTAATATTTATTCAAATAAATCCAGACTCTTTTGCATGCTCTCTGCTATGAGTAAAAATAGTTGCCCAAGGGTTAGATACATGGTTAATTTGGCTTGTCAATTCAGTATATTTACTGAAACAACTCTACTGCCTGTTTTCACTATACATCTTACTTTTTCTTTTTTTTCAATGCTTTAAAAAATGAGAGAAATTACTGCATGTTTGTAATACTTGTCCCAGCTAGCTGTGGAAAATGTTACTGTTTTGATTACATGATATACCACTAAGGCAGTGGGCCAGAATCCTTGAAGGTGAGTTAGAATGTCTGTCCTGAAATAGCTCTTTGAAACTTCAGGCAGGTTGAAAAATAGTTAATTCATACATACAGCATTCAGAGATTGTTCAATCCCATGTACAAGCCAGATGTCCCTTTAATAAGAGTCTCCTTTTTTTTAATACTTGCATTAAAAAAAAACACAAAACATTTTTAGTAATTTCTTTTATGGTATTGCTAGAGTTACCTGTTTGTCCCCACTCTTCCTCCTTACTTCCCCTGTTAATTTGAGTTGAGCTCTGTTGCCTGGCTTTATTTCCAATCATTGCTTACATAGTACATCTGTGATAATCTAAGGCATTCTTAAGACTAATCTTTCTTCCAGCTAATCTGTCCTGAGCAGTGTGTGTTTTGTACTGCCTGGAGAAGGGAGCCTGCTCTGAGGAGCTGAATGAAGAAAAGTGCTGGGCACTTCCCAGGGCTGGTGTGCAATGATGCTAAGCAATTGATTAGCAGCTTGTAGCCCTTCTGGGCAGCAGTAAGAGTTACCTGTGACAGATAACTCACTCCTATTTGTAAATGTGCCCCCTGTTCTTACTGCTCCAGCAGGCCTCCCTCTTCCATTGTGTGAGAGATGGAATTTCTCAGTCAAGGAGAAAACAATTTGTGTACTACGCCTCTTGGACAGTATCTAAAGACTGGACTTTTCCCCCAGTGTTTTTAAAGATATACATGCTGAAAATCTAGGAAGCAGATGATTGTGAAAGGAGGTGGTTAATGCTTTAGATTCCAGAGCTTGCATATTCCAGGTGGGAAGACAGGCAAGATGATGAATGCTGCTCCCTTTGCCCAGTTCAGAATTAATTTGGATGGGGATTGAAGATGCAGAAGCTGTACCTGCTCATGCAGAAATGCAACATGCAAGGTCTTCTGTGTTTCTTAACTGATTTGAACCACAGTCTTCCAAAAAATAGCTAATAAGATACTCAGTTATTTAAGTCTGAAGGAAAAAAAGGAATTCCCTGCAGGATATAGGTTTAATGGAATTTACAAAGTACCCTCTCCACATCCCTTTTGTTTTAGCTATTTTTTAAATTTGATGAGTCTCTTCATAACAACCTTTTTTTTTTTTTTCCCTGCATGGGTATGAAGACCAAGAACACTTGCCAGAGGAGCAGCTGATGAAGCTGCCAGATGAACTTTAACTGAACTTAAAGCAGACCCAGATCTCTTAAGAGCTCAGAAACAATTCAGTATGTTTGGGATTGCAGCAGACATAGGAAATATCCTCGTCAGAAGCCCAAGCAGAAAATCTCCTTCACTTCACAGCATGTGTCTTGGTTTGACTTTATAATGCTTGTATCCCCACTCATCTGTTTAGCCCAGGAATAAGTTTTGCACCTTTCAGACAGGTTCTGAGAGCAAAGGGGGAGAGAAGAAGCAGAGTTTGTTTTCAGGAGCTGCACTCACTGCTCCACATCCTGCTGCTGGACTGTGCTGTCTGCAGATGGACAGACAGCAGGACAGGGCTCTCCTTGGCTTTTGGTTAGTTTTTAGCCAGCTGAGGCAGAGAAGTTCCCTGGACTGTGGTTTTTCTTTTCCTTGGACCTGTTCAAAGCTGCTCTGCCCTGAGCACCAGCAGAGCAGCAGCAGCTCCACCTGTGGCCACCGGGCCGGGCTGGGCCGTGGCATTTCCAGCCCTGAGGGGCTGATCAGAGCCTGAGAGAGCTGAGCCACAGCCCGCCCAGGGACTGGCTGGGTTTGGCATCTCTCTGGAGCAGCAAGAGCTTTTATTGTTTAATATTGTTAATTTTTTTTTTTTTTTTCGTGATGGTGAATGCTTTGCCTGTTAAATAAACAGGTTTTCTCCACTTTTCTCCAAGGAAATCTTTTCCTGAACTTGCTGGGGAGGGACCGCTTGAATCTGCTTTCCAGAGGAATCTCTTTGGAGGTTTTCTCCCAAATTTGCCCTAAACCAGGACAGTTTGGTTGTAGGATTACGTTTTTTTGGGGTTTTTTTCCTTTTTCTTATGGCAAATTTTAAGTTTTCCATTGGAATGCAGCTGACCTTTGGGAATGTACATTGAGGTTTGTCGAGATGATGGATCTTTAGATTCCAGAATGTGAGAGCTGGATTTAGGATCCCTGTGTCAAATCTGTAAAAGCCCCAAACGATAGCCTTTTGTATCCTTGGTAAGTTCAAGCAAGGACATGCCTGTTTTGCAGCAAGCTCATGTTCTATAGGCAGTGTCCCATTGGATCCTTTCATTGATGCCCACCCCAGCTTGGATGGAAGGAGCTTTAATGTTTTGTTTGTAAACAGGTCTTCTCAAACCTTCACCACTTCCAAATACTGCTGATTTTGAATTCCAATATAATTGCTTAAAAATGATTTCTCTGCCAAAATGTGTTTCTGTCCTCTTGGGTGAAAAGGTACTGCATGCCTCGTAGCTGCCCTGCAAGAGACAACTTGTGCAAGTTCTCTGAATGAAGGGATTGTGCTCTCTGAGCAGAGCTGGGCTCTCAGCTGCAGAGCTTGCCTGAGAGGTGCTCCAAGCATCCTGCCAGTATTCCTCACGTCCAGGCTGCTGGCACAGGTATTGTTATTGCTCTGCTGTGCTGATGCCAGGCCCCCGTAGTTCTGAGGGGTTTGAACCACCCAGGGAAAGCTGAATAAAAATGTGTTAACGTGGGAATCGTGGAATGATTTGGGTTGAAAAGACCTCCAGGACCATCATGTCCAGCCTGTGACTGATCCCTACCTTGTCACCCAGACCAGAGCACTGAATTTCATATCCATTCATTCCTTGGACACCTCCAGGGATAGAGACTCCACCAACTCCCTGACAATGCCTGACCATATTTTCCATGAGGAAGTTCCTCCTGATGCCCAACCTGACTCTCTGCTGGCAGAACTTGAGGCCATTTCCTTTCATCCTGTCCTTGTTCCCTGGGAGCAGAGCCTGACCCTCCCTGGCTGCCCCCTCCTGTCTGGGAGTTGTGGAAAGCCAGAAGTTCCCCCTGAGCCTCCTTTTCTGCAGGCTGAGCTTCCCCAGCTCCCTGAACTGCTTCTCATCAGACTTGTGCTCCAGACCCTTCCCCAGCTCCATTCCCAGCCTGGACATGCTCCCTTTTTTTGTTTTAGGTAAAGGCCCAGAACTGGGCACAGCATTGGAGGTGCCTCAGCAGTGCCAGCCCAGGGGACAGTCACTGCCCTGCTCCTGCTGCCACACCATTGCTGGTACAGAATTTTTTGGTTATGGAATGTTTGGAGCCTGTGTTTGTGTCACAGGCACAGCTAAAGACTTCCTGTTAACTTTGATGAAAAGCCTTTTAATTTTTTTCATTGTATTTCATATCAAGTGAATTATTGTGTTTTGTTCCCAGTGTAATAATTGGAACTTGGGGATATCAGCCAAAAGCCGTGTCCAGGTGTGCTGCCTGTTAGAGCAAGGTTTGGGCTGTTCTCTGCTCATCATTCTACAAAGTCCAGAAATTTGGTTAAAATGTATTGGATTGTAGCTTGAATCTGTGAACAGGAACTTGACCTTGCTTGCAGTTTTCTGCAATGTGTTCAGGTGTAGTTAACCAGCTACAGATACTCTCTTCAGAACAGAACTTAGAGCATGCCTTTAAAAGCAGTGATGAAAGATGACTCTATGTAAATTTATTAATACTGCACTTATTATAGTAACCTGAGCATTTTCTGGTAGGAAGTTCAGCAGCATGAATATCATATGTCTAACACCTGTTCATGCTTCCTTTTGTGAGGGAGGATGTGTGGGAAAATATGTGATATTTTAAACATTTTTCAAGTACTACAAATGCCATGTTCTTATAAGGGAGCTATAAAAAAATGTTCCT
This sequence comes from Passer domesticus, assembly GCF_036417665.1. Classification (NCBI taxonomy): domain Eukaryota; kingdom Metazoa; phylum Chordata; class Aves; order Passeriformes; family Passeridae; genus Passer; species Passer domesticus. The sequence continues at coordinate 75,904,229 of NC_087478.1, read as the reverse complement.
TTCTTTGAGCTTTTTTTATTCTCCCCCCCCCCCACTTTTTTTCCCTTTTCCCCTCTCTCCATTTTCCCTCTCTCCCTTTTTCTCTATTTTTTTCTCTTCTCTTTTTTCTCCTTTTTCTCTCCTTTTTTCCTCTTTCCTTCTTTTTTTCTTCTCTCCTCCTTTTTCTCTCTCCTATTTTTATCTTCCTTTTTTCCTTTATCCTTCTTTTTTCTCTCTTCAGCCACCTTTTTTTTTCCTCTCTCCTCTGTCCTCCAGGACCATTAATGTACCATGGATCCATCCTCAGTCAGTGTTGTTGAACTGCTCCAGCTGTTCTGGTCCTGATTGGTTCTCATGCATATTTTTCTTTCAGTTCATGAAAACCCAGTTGTTCTTGAGCCATGGGTGCTTTATGGGTTGCTCATGGTCTGGGAAGAAAGTGCCTTGGGAAGTGTTTTATAATCCATCAGTGTGGAAGAGAAGCATTCTGCAGATGAGATATCAATGAGTAACCTTTGAATTCAGAACTCTGTATAAATAAATATATCACTCCTTCATAGACACTAAAAATAAATTTAAAAAAGCATAGGGGTGTGCACGTGCTTCAGAAATGACATGTAAGGGACCTAGGCCTATCTATAGTTTCCAGAGATTGTTTCTTGCAAAAGCCAAATGGGATGGAAGCATTTCATCTTTGATGAAGTAAGAAGACAAAAGCTCCCCTGAGATCCACAGGAAAACATCACAAGGCTGAGCAGAGAAGGATACTTGGTTTTTTTGTAAGCTTTTGAAGGTGAACATGTGCAGGGTTTCAAAAGCCACTAAATATGAGCTGTAGGTGCTTATGTAGGACTAGAAAATCACATTGACATTTTCTTAGGAGAGATTGCTGAGAGTAAATGGCAAGAGGAAATAAATTTCTGGCTGCTAAATTGGATACTTTCTCAGTTCTAAAAAGTTGTTAATTCAAAGTACTTTTCAAAGGTTTACAGAAGAGGAGATATTTAATCAAATGTTTTTGTTTTTCTGAAGAAGAACGTGAGTAAAACAGGGTTAAATTGTTATGTTTGCAGAAGTATTCCTGAAAACAAAAATGAGTGAATTCCAGTGGAGTGATTTCTACTTTTTCAGGAGGGTGTAGAGGAAACAAAACTTTCAGTTCTGTCCTCACTTAGTGAAAAAAAAAACAGGAGATATTTCTTTGCTCTGACCTTTTCCACTTCTGCACTCAAGGATTGGAATTACAAACTCAAGTTTGGAATTACAGTGGCTAATTTTGAAGGTACAGAAGAGCAAGGGAAGGAAATTCTTTCAGACCTTCCAAAGCACACGGAGTTGCCTTTCCTGTATTCCTTCTCAAATGGGCAGCCATGTGTCCTTAACTGTTTACTGTTTCATGTCAATATTTATTTATCTCTTTATTTTCTTCCCCTAGAAGAAAAGGGGACGAAGCATTCCCCTAAGGCTATGGTCCCCTTAAAAAGATTATTTTGGCAGTAGGAGAAAGAGCTAAAAGTAAATACTTGGACTTTTGGAAATGAATTGGAGTGGTACCTTTGCAGAACCAGTGAAGAGAAGAATCTGGGCATTTAAGGCTTGGTTAGTTTGAAAATCTGAGCATTAGAGGCTTATGTACTGGCATCACAGTCTAACTAGCTGTTAGACTTGAAATTATTTGAAATGTCTGGTCAATCAGCAAAATATTTAAAATCAGCAGGAAAGAGGAACAGAGTGGTCAGGTATGGAACCTAAATGTTCTTAAATGAATAGCCAATACTGGCCAAAAGAGTCAGCTCTCATCTCTTTTGCTTCCTTTTTATCTCTTCTCCAGTATTTTTCCATTCTTCTGTTTTATTCTTTTAAAAAACTGCATTTTGCTTTTGTTTCTTTTTGTGGTTCTTTAATCATGTTGTACTGAATGATTCAATTTCCAAATTACTGCTAATGTTTTCTATATAAAAAATAAATATTTTAAAACTTGCTTAGAAAGTGTGGTGGAACAGAGGTAGTAACTTTTTGCTAGACAGACGTCATAGCAGAGCTCACCCAGTGCATTGGGGAAACCATTGTCAAGTTTTGTTGTCTATAAAAGAGGTCTGTAACAAGTGTCTTCACACAGGTTTGTTTACAGGGATTTGGAGAAGGTGTAATTTCTAAATTGTGTCCTGGAGACTTTCATAGACAATGGCTACTAAATTTAAACCAACAGGATTAAGGAAGGAAAGTCAATCTTCCCTGTCTTCCCACGTCAGTGCCCCAAATATTTATGTATGAAGGAGGAGTCACACTGTTTTGTTGGAGGTCTTGGGGGTGTTTGTGACCAAACACAGTAAATTACTGTGCTGCAGATTCTTTTGTGCTAGTCATGTTACTTTCTGATTTACATGGAATGAGTGAGTGGTTATCAAGCTTGCATCATTTTAGCTGTCATACAGTCATCATGAACTGTTGATAGGTGACAATTCTCAATTTAGGTTCACATTAGCTTTTCTTCTGAGGGAGAGGAAGAGGGAGAAAGCAGGTCCTGAGTCTACCAACAGTCCATGGGATTAATTCCCAAAAAACAGCATGAAAGAACCTGCCTCAGTTGCATTGAAGAAAAGAGAATTTTAAAATCTGCACTACCATTTATTTTGGTATTTGGGGTTTCCTTTTGCTTACAGCTAGCATAATTAAGACTACAAACAGCTTGAATAATCCAGCTGCTAATTTAAACAGACTTTTTTTAGACATGGGAATAAAGGACAGCCCTGACCTTAAGAGTTACCAGTTTCAGTGTGTGATCTTTGATTTGTCTGTTAGGATTTTTGTATGGGGGACTGGTGGCAGTACTTTGCTGCCACTGTTAAAGTAAAAACTATAATTACATTGTCAAAATAATATTTATAGTATTTTCGGGGAATAATTGTGGGAGTGTGATGAATATATTATACTCATCAAACTTTTATGTAAACATAAGCATGAGTTTTTTATTTGAGTTATTGGTGTTGTTTTTGGCCTTTGTGTTTTTCCAATCTGTAAAAATAATATTGGGATTTTCATGGTCTCTAGCATTTGCAGAGTGTGTACCATAACAATCAGTTGATATGCTATCTGGTAGAAGTAAACTGCTAGTTGCACTTGTATTGGGATTTTGGTTTCATGTTTCCATAGCTTAAGAAAATCCTCTGTTTTTTGAGTTTTGCTATCCCCTAATTACTATAGCTCAGAGGATTTTGGTGCTTTACCAAACAGGAAAGTTTTAAGTAATTGGTGTGTTCTTTTGTACAATTTGGGTTTTTTTGTTGTTGTTGTTCTTCCTTTGTGTTTACCTCTTTTTTTCTTTTTTTCCCCTTTTTTTAAATGAGTCCGAGTTCCTCTTAAAAGTGAATGTGAACATCTGCCAGAAACAGATATGGTGAGAAGCAGTTGTGAGGTTTTCTAGCAACAGGCAGTTGTCCTTTGGCTGGCTAAAGGTACAGGCAGAATGTGCTGCTGGTCACTGGCAAGTTACCAGAGGCACAGATTCTCCAGTGCTGCCCTATATGCAAGTTTTAACTGTACAACTGTTGTCTCTGCTGTGTTTTGGTGAATATTGCCCCAGATTTTTAGTTAACTGTCTTAGAACAGTTCACCTACAGCAGGGATTCCAGCTGTGTGACTTAACGTTCCCAAATCATGTCAACCTGATGCAACCTCCTGTGGACAAGAGCACTCTCTTGGTTCTTGTAGTTTGGTCCAAAATTCATTGAAGGCTGTGGAAAGACTCTGATTTGGGTGGGTCTTGGCTCAGGTCATTGTTCCAAGGCTTTGTGCTTTGGCCTTTTTGCAGGAACTCCAAAAGAGGGAACCAACCTTCACACCACTTCCAGCTGAAAGAAAAAGAGCCAAACCAGGACCAAGAACACTCAGACTGATGAGTTGTCCTGAGTTAGCAAATACAGAATTCTCTTTAGCTCTTGTGCATGTAGTACTGGCCCTGCCTGCAGTGGTTAACTCTTGCCCCATTCACTGGGAGTTCCCACACTTGGATCTTGCACAGTGCATACAGGCACAGCTCCCTGTGCCCTGCAGGTCTGGGGTGTTTGTGTACATTTGTGCCATACAGCAGGAACTGAGATTTTGAGTAAATGCCAGGGTTACCAGTGTTTACAACCTGACATGTCTCTGTAATGCTGGCTGTGACTTCTGGTATTAATATGGGAACTTGATGCATGCCTTAATTTCTTTTTTCACTTTTTAACATTTGGAGTAGAGTGGGGTTTGAGAGAGTTTAGATCCACTGAAGAAGGGCATTGTAGGATCCATTGTAGGACCAGGGACTCTACCTAAATGCAGCACTTTCTTATCTTAATGGCAAAAAAAAAAGGAAGAGGGACTTCCAACTTCCAGCAGGGTTCAGATCCTCATTGCTACAGGCAACTGTAGTTGTAGGCTCTTGTGTCCAAATATAGTATGTTCCAATTTGCTGTGTTTATCCCTATTAGTCCCAGGGAAGGCTCTCATCTCATTTTAAAACCTTTTCCTAACTCTGGTTTGAATGCAGTGATTCGTGGTAGTGGGTTTTTTCCTACTGTGGACTTGATTCTGTCCCTGGGTCTTGCTGCTTCTGCAGTAGAGGTCTGATTTAGAATCACAGAATGGCCTGGGTTGGAAGGGACATTAAAGATCATCTTGTCCACACCCCCTCCCATAGTTCCACTATCCCAGGTTGCCCAAGCCCCATCCAACCTGGCCTTGGACACTTCCAGGGCTGAGGCAGCCACAGCTTCTCTGGGCAGCTTGTGCCAGGCCTCACCACCTTCAGAGGGGAGAATTCCCCTTATGGCAGTGGGAAGCCATTCCCTCTGGTCCTGTCAGTCCAGGCCTGTGTAAATTGTCTTTCTCTGTTTAAGCTGTGCTGAACTGAATTATTTTATTGACTGTGTATATGTGAGTATAAAAATATTTTATTGCAGCAACTTGTGGAGGCACAATTTGAACTAAAGGCCAGATCCTCCATGATGAGGTTTGCCTGTCAGGTACTGATGACGTGGTTGGCATTGTAAACAGACTTTGAAATAGTGATTTAAAAGCTGGTGCTTTCCAGCAGTTTGATACTTGTACTGATGGTCAGAACTGTCCTTCTTGTGGTACTCATGGAAAGATGTTTGGATTGCTGTCCTGGGAGGCAGAGGCAGTGACTGTCTGAGTGTCAGTGTAAATAATTTTGTTTCTTCTAGGAGAGAGAGTAACCTGAGGAAATATCTCTAAATCAGAACAATTTGTAGGTCAATGGGCTGCCCTGGTCTCATTGCTGGTACAGCTTTTAGACAGTGTGTAGAGCTAGTTTGTTTTTTTCCTGCTCCTGCAATTTGGAGGCTTTCTAGTATAGCCTGCCAAGATGTTGCTGATTTATGCCACATGCATAGTGGTTTTATAATGTGGACTGATATCCACTTGGAGCACAAAGGAAATAGGAGTTTGCTGATGTCTATTTAATTAGAATGGTTTCTGGTTACTTTGGTTGAGGCTTGAAATGAATGGTAATGCCTATATTTCTGTGGATCTCTAAATACAGTGTTCTGTAAGTCCTTTCCTTCCTTCCTTGCTCTTTAGTGTCCCCTACCCAACCCCAGCAAATAATGTCAGCAAGATTCATAATGAGGCAGGTTTCTGTTCTCCACAAATACATGTGAATCAAACCTTGCAGAAACATCCCTGGGTTTAAGATGGTCACAGTGTTTTTTGCAGGGACATTGGGATCTCAGGATAAAGGTGGGAAGAATGGAACAAAAAATCCCCCATTTTAATTGCAGAGAGCTTACTAAAGACAGAGCATCATAAATTTAACGCAGGGAGAAGAAGCTTAACTTTTTTTCACATGTGCTTAGAGGAAATATCCCTTCTAAAGAGTCTTCCACAGGGGCCCCAAGGTTTTTCCTCCAGGGAGGGTGAAGATGGAAGGGGATGGAAAGAAGCTAGAGGAAGATCTGGGCAGAGGAAGCAATGGGAGGCATCTGTTGCCTGTTGGGGTACAAATCCAAGTGGTTACAAGTATGTAGGAGTTACACATGTCATTCTCTCAGCCGTTTGATTATCACTGCCATGGCACAACTTCCATACTCTCCAGTTACAGGAGCATTGTTCTGGTGGAAAAGAGGGAATTGTCTAACCATGGCTTCCCAGACACAAAGCTACAAGACTTTTATTTACCATCCTGCAGCACCCTTTTTTTGCTAGCAGCTTTGGGCTTGGAGAGAAAAATGTGTGTCTCCCTTTTTGTGAAGAAGTTGAGGGAATATTGCCAAGTTACATGATGTGTAGAGACATCAAGAAGGTTTGTGAGACACATGGAGCTCTTTCCTTTTCCTCCATCCTCTGGGCATACACCACGTGTGGTACAAAAGGGACCATAATGTGGCAATGAGAACAGGCAAGCTGCCTTTACAGGTATTAAAGTAAATGATAATGGCCAAAAAGGTTGATGCTAAAACAGTTGCTGTACATGAATGTGGACATGCAAGTAAAAATACTAAGTGTAAGTTTGCTAGTAATTCTGTATTCCAAAAGGACTGTGGTCCATTTGTTAGCCAGGTACAGAATATAAATGGTACCAGTAAGTGGGGGGAAGTCTGATACTCTCTGCACAGACTTAGAGAAAAAGACCATTCAGCTCTTTGAGGGCAAAGATAAGCATTTCAGTGGAAAATCTGGGTTAAATGAAACAACATACACTGTATGCTATCAAAAGTAAGTGGAGAAATTTGTTCATAACCTTGGTTAGTACTTTATGTGTTAATAATTTTTTCTTCTTCTTTTTTTCAGACCTGTGCAAAGTATCATGTAGGAGGAGTGTGTCTCACAGTCAGACACCACTAATAGTGCATAGTGGGTGGCCAGTCCTTCTTATTTTTCTTGGTTTCCTGGTATGGTTTGAGCCTGGTTTGAGACTCCCCAGTACTTCAGACTTGCTGATTTCACTGCTGCAGGACCTTTAAAGAGACATTGCATTAGATTTAGGCTCAGCTTTTCAGCTAATTCAGGAAGAAGATTTTACATCCTAAAGCATGCAGAAATATAATAAAGGTAGTTCTCAGGTCTGCAAGGACTTAAAAGTGTTTCTGCAAGGACTTAAAAGTGTTTCACTTCACGTCGGAGAGCAATCTCAGGCTTGTGCTTTTGCTGTTTGTGGGGATGTAACACGAGTCCCATTTCATATGCTTTAGATTTTAATAGATAATTTGTTAAAGGAATGAGCACATTTATGTTTACTTTTTAAACTGAAATGATGCAATTAAAATTACAGGAGATAAAGAAAATTGTTCTAGTGCTGTATTTAATAAGCCTTGTTAGTGCTTGTGAATCAGAGTTGGCTTGAGCCTGATCTCAAGAGGTCTGTCAAACTGACTCTTAGTAAATGCACACTTTATATTTTAATCTCACATTATGAGACCCTGTTGGAACTTAATTTGCATCAGAGGCTAATTTGATGTGTGGTCTGATGGTTTCTTCCAGCTCCCTTCTAATTTATTTGTAACTCCATGTTTTTAATAGCATGGCAAGAATTTTACTTGTTTTTAAATCAAATTCTCCTTTTAAGTCAGAACAAAGTGTTGATGTTTTGCTTAGACATTTATCTTCCAAGAACACAAGGGTTGTCCAATCAATGCATATAATGTTCTGTTAAAATTAGAGTTATTAGAGTTGGCACTTCTAAAGGGAAAGAAAAAAAAAAAAAGAGTCCAACTTGGTTTCCGAGGTAGAGGAGATGTTGGGGAGGGCGAGCAGAAACTTAATAAAGACAACATTCTTGGTGTTCCACAGATGGTAAAAATGGGTTACTAGTCTGCACTGCAGCAAGTGCAGTAACACCAAGGTGGAAATATAAAAGGTAGCTAGACAATAATTTCATTTACAGCAATAAAATACTAAGTACTATTTTAATAACATTAAATGACAGAGCCCATATATGTATTGTACATTCAATTTCAGTAGTCTAGACAGACTGTTTTCCAAGGAAAATACATTTTCATCAGTATTTGTGGTATGATTCATGGTGGTGAAGAGGCAAATAACTCTTTATGACTGGAAGTTGCTTTAACTTGCAGCCACAAGGAAACAAGTCAATGACCGGATGGTAGTGGTGGAAACTCACATTTTATAGTAATAGAGGTCTACACCTTATGCTGAGTTGGAGGTTTTATTTTTCCAGGACAGGCAGTCTGTCACAAAGCATTCTGCCTTTATGTACAAACAGCCAGGGCTGCTCTGCAGGACAGCTCAAAGCCCACAGTTCAGATTTGCAGAGCTCACAGCCCACTCTGAAAGTGTGCAGGCTCTTGGGAGCCTGGGATGTGGTCCCAGGATTTACCAGGCTTTGTGTCTGCCCCAGTGCAGAGGGGGCACTCCAGCTCTATTTTTGCTGTGTTGTTACTGGTTGGAGCATTAAGAGAGATGCAAGTTTGTAAGTCTTATGTTTGCAATGTTGTACAGTTTTGTATGTACTTTGGTTGGATCTATTTTGTATCTCTATTTGTTTTATAATTCCAGTAAAGACAGAGGCTTTTACTCAAAACTATCACTGTGTTGTCTGGCCCAAATAAAGTGAATGGAAATCTCTTAGGACTGTTTTAAGCCTCTACAATTGCTGTCAAGGTTTTTTGGAATGATTGCTGAGCATGTTTGTGGGCTCCTGTTGTAACCACGTGGAACAGAAGTAAAGAAGTATTGAATTTTGAAATTCTAATGCTTAAAGTGTTTGTCTTCAGAACTTCAGGGATTTTAATTTTCATCTAATACACAGTCTGATTCTGCAAATGGCACTGTGTGGAATGATGTCTTTGTGTGGACTGGAGCATCTCCCTGCCAGGGAAAGGCTGAGGGAGCTGGGGCTGTGCAGCCTGGAGAGGAGCCCCAGCTGAGAGGGGCCCTCAGCCCTGGGTGTCCCTGTGTGCAGGGAGGCTCAGAGCAGGGCCCAGGCTCTGCTCCAGGGCCCAGCAATGGCACCAGAGCCACGGGCAGGGACTGATCCCAGCAGGTTCCACCTGGACATGAGGCAGAACTTCTGCCCTGGGCAGTGCCCAGGCACTGAACAGATTGTCCAGAGAGGGTGTGGAGTCTCCTCACTGGAGATGTTCCAGACCCCTCTGGACACAATCCTGGGCCCTGTGCTCTGGGATGGCCCTGCTGGAGCAGGGACGTGGGACCAGCTGACACCACTGTGGTCCTTTAGACCATATCAGGTAATTGTTGAATGAGATCATGTCAGTATAATAATTAAATTAAAAGCATGCACTGGAGTCTGGCTCAGTTGTTCTGTGATAGTAAGGGACGGGAAGGAGGAAAGGGAGCTGTGATCTTGCAGGTACTGAACTGCTGGATGCCTTTAAACCATCTTCATACAGGGCCATCAAGTATCAGCTGTCTCACATTTGTCATGGGTGGCCTTGAGTGACTGAATGTTCAGTTTACATGTAGACAAACATTTAGGTACCAGAATTCATTAGGTAAAGAGTCAGTGTTTCTGCTTGTACCCTCTGCCCTGTTGTGTAAAGATGTTATTTTTGTAGAACCTAGAGAAGTCTCCTTAAGTCATTGCAGACTGGTTGTGAAAGCAACATGTAATTTGTGTATTTGCTAAAGAACACCTGCTTTTACAGGAGCTGTTGAAATCTTGGTGAGGGGAAATCTCTTCAGCTGCAGGGTTGATTTGTGTATCAGAAGTTACATCTTGGTACATGCAATTTCACGGTGGTTGACCATCAGGTTAAAAATACTCTTCTTGACCACACACAGAGTAACCTTTTTTTAAAAGTAAAATTCAGCTATGCTGATAGCTACAGAATTGTTGAAGAATATTGTTTTTAGCTTTGTAAAAGTCTGTACATTTTTGGGGATAAGTGAAATTGTCTTTTTTTTTTTCCTCTCTTTTTTGTTTTTCTTTTCCCCTCCCACCTTTCAGAAAGCTCATGGCTTATTGGTTGCATGGCAGAATGAAAGTCTGTCTTCATCAGCTCCTACATTTTCTTGCTTTTGTTGTAAAGACTTGGAAGGGCCATGGAAGGAAATTGTCTCAAATTGTGCCTGGGAAAGTTCACATTAGATATCAGGGAAAATTTCTTCATGGAAAGGGTGGGCAGGCATTGGAATGGGCTGCCCAGGGAGGCAGTGGAGTTACCATCCTGGAGGTATTCACAAAAGGTGTGGATGTGATACCTGAGAACATGCTTTAGTGGTAAACATGATGGTGCTGGGTTGATAGTTGGACTTCAGGATCTTACAGGTCTTTTCCAAGCTTAATAATTCTAGTTCTGTGATTTTATGATAAAGAAATTCTTAAAGAGGAGAAAAGCGTATTTGTATTGCACAGATACCCAAGATGCTTCAGTCATATGTTGCAGCAGTCAAGTCCAATAGAGGTAAAACAGAAAAGAAAAAACATGGAAATTGAATGCTAAGAAAAGAGTTCCATAGTTTGAAATGTAGTTAATACTACAGTGTATTTTGGCAATGTTTGTATTTTTTAATACACACATACCTCACTGTGAGTTAACTTCTCTAGTTGGATTTTTGGGGAATTTCTTATTTAAAGCATAAATACCGTAGTATAGATTTTCAATGCTCTGTCAATACTGACTGTCTCTTGGTAGCTTGGTGCTAGGCTACTACATTTTCCATGGAGTTATATTTGGAGAGAAGCACTGCATGAGATATTTTGTATTCCAAGACCACCACCTGTGGAGTTCTGTGGGGGAGGTGTCAGTTTTTTAAACACAACCATACAGATATTGCTGTGATGAGCTGCTCTAGGTGTGGTATGATGGCTTTTCATGCTCTTTGTGCCTCGTCATCTGTGCCTTTCTATCTGTGACTGCTGGACGTGGTGTGTGACCTGGACCCTGTGCTCTGCTCAGCTGCCTTGGTGCTCATTGCTGTTTGTGGAATCACATCTTCCAAATTGCTGAGATTCTTCATGTGAGAGTATTTGTATGGCAAAATGTTGCATTGTCAAGGCATCCTCTTTCTCTGCTTAGTTGGGAATAGATGTGATAGGTTTTGTCTTACAGAATATCCACTTGCCCATATATTGATTTGTGTCCTCTAATTAAAAGAAAAATCCTAACTCTTACTGGTTAATAATAAGCATTTTGTGATGAAACTGGTTTTCTCCACAGGTATATCCACAGAATTGTCACTTTTTCCTGTATCTTCCTTCCTTGTTCAGGACATCACTGTTGGACAAGGGCAGTGTTGGTTGGTTTCACAAATACTGAAATTCGTAGCCATTTATTACTGTGTTCATGGCATTTCCTCTTTGGTACAGTAAGAATGGTAGCTTTACAGGATCTTGAACATTTTTCCTTCATCTTTTGGACAGACTAATCTCTAACAACCAAGGTGTAATAGCTGAAAAAGCTCAAGCAAATTTCAGGGAAAGATTGGAATATAGTCAACCAACCTTATGCTCCTTTGGGTGACTTTTCTTATTGCTATATAGGTAAGGAATTCACCAAGGGAAATAATACCCTGTTCCTAGGATTTACTGCCTAGTTTTTTGTTGGTTTTTTTTTTTTCCTAGCAGGGAAGTATTTCCATAAAATGTCTGCTGGCATGCCCATGCTTGCTGTCCTTCAGAAACTCCTTGGTCAGCAGGATGGGAACCAGATGGGTGTGAGAAACGGAAGCACAACGATGAGCAGAAAATAATAAACCAGTACAGATGTCCAGGGGGAAACAACAGAAATCTGAATAACTAGAGGAGAATATAGTTCAAGATGCATTATGGGGAATATATAAGTATTTGGGGCTTTTATATATATATATGGCCAAAAAAAGTTACTTTTTTCTAAGCCCAAGTGACCACTTCTTAGACTTGCTTTCTTGTTGTTCTCAAGAGGACATGTGCCCAGACCTGTTTAGGAAATCTGGCTGCCAGCTTTCCAAGAGGCCTAATTTTAGATGTGCAGAACCTGGCAATACTAGCCACCCCCATCTGTATTAGGCTGTTGTTTGTCCTATCTGTTAAACTGAATTTGAACATGTACTTTCAAGTTTCTTTGCCAGCTTATTAATAAGGGCTAGGCTATTGAGAACTGTTGATAAGTGTTTTAATTTTGTGAAGTCTTTGGGTTCATGCTGTTTCTTTATGACTTTGCACTTTTTGGTGGCTGCTCTAGGATATTGACTTGTGTGGTGAAATATTTTCTCATATTTTATATCTATATTGAGAGGAGGCTAAAAGAAATCCTTTGGAATAAGAACAGAAATCAGCCCTATTAAAATCAGTGTCAAAAATGGAGGCAGAGCTATTTGGAGACTTGGCTTTCATTTTTCTAGAATAGAAATTCTGGGATAGAAGGTGTTGAGCACATCATAATTATTTATAATGGTTTGTCCAGCTAACCAGAATATAATGTGAGAAGCAAGAACCTGTCAATTAGTTCTTGTAATCACTAGTAGCCAGTGTGTAATACTCAGACAAGTCTTGGGTGTAATTCTAAAATACTTTGTAAAATTATTTGTATTAGAAGAGAAAATGTAAATATTTATGTACAGTACCTTTGGAATACTGCACCTAAAGTTTCCTGGAGATGGATTCTGCAGTGTGTATCTGGAATATTGAAGTATGTAATTTTTTGTGAAATTTATTAGTTGAAATTTATTTAATTGAAATTTTATGAAATCTATTATTGCTTTGAATTCTTGTTAATATATTTTCTGGATTTCTTTCAGCTCTTCGTTGTAGTCTTCAGTTTCTTGGAAACATTGCAGCAGGAAATGGAGATTCCCAGAATAGCATTTGGAAGTGTGCTTTCCCAGATCTCTTCTTGTAAGCATGGATGCGGGTTTTTTCCTAGTGTCATTTCTGTGGTTGTATTCACATCTTTTGTGCATGGCAGTTGTGCCTTTGCTAGCACCATGAAACTCTGAAAAATAACTTTGGTGAGAATGGGCTGGTTGAGACCATATCCTGTAGATGTTTTTTGTTAGTCAGCCACAGGAGTCAGAACCTTTAAAAACCTGCTTGTTCTGAACTATCAGTAAATAGATTTAATTTAACAGAAACTGGAAGAAAACTATTTTGAATTACGAGCTTCAAACATAAGCTTTTTTTCAGACATGTTTTCAAGTAGTTGCACTCATTTGCAAGAACACAGCATTTTCTTTTCTCATGTTGCTGCTGTGCAGATCTGTCAGTATTGGTGGATCAGATGTAATCTATAAAAGTTCCTTAATCTTCATCTCTTTTAATCCTTCCATCCCCCTTCTAACCTCACCAGAATATCTTCCTGGGGATTTGATGATACACATGTAAGGAAATATTACATAAACTATTTTGTGCAGATGCATGACAGCACTGTTGATGTGTTCAGCCAGATTTTTTGTAGTAAGCTGGTAACAAAGGCACTTTGATTCAATTTGATAATCATTCTCCATGGGTTTTTGGAGCCCACTTGTCAGCACTGAGTGTAGGAAGACCTTACAGTAAGAAAACCAGTTCCAATTTAGCATTAGTTTTGTAAACTTCCTGTAAAGTTTGACCTTCAGCTGTGAGTTGGATATTTTTCTATGCAGGTGACTTTTATCCTTCTTAGGCAGTGACAAACTTGTGGTTCTCTAAAAGCCAGCAAAGGACAACTCAGCAAGCTCAGTGCTCCTCGCCTGTTTTTCCAGGGTCCATTTCAACTTGCCCTTAACTCCTTTATTTTCTCTTGAAGGACATGTCTGACATACAGTGATGAGAAAATTGTCACCTACTGCTGCATGGTTCTGTTCACCTGCCTGAATTCAGAGCGAGTGAGAGACCTGCTGGATCCTGGAAACTTGACTGTGGCTCTTCATGTCCTGAGAGTCTACAAAGAGCAGTTGGATTCTGAGTGGTCGTATGTATTGTTAAATTTCCTTTTTCCTCACCCATTAATTAGGTGTTTTTCTGGTGTAAATCACTGTGTTAAAATGTCTAAACATGTGATACTACAAAGTAATACATGAAGATCACATTAGAAATTAATAGTTTATAATAGAGATAATTTCCATGGTAGTTTCATTACTCTTTCGATTGTTGCTAAATTAAGACTCCATTTTTTGTTGAGGACAGAGGAATTTTCAAATCATGGTCTGGTTTTCTTTCATTAATGAAATGGGGTTCTAGAATACGAACTAATTTATACTTGTGTGCTGGTTTGTGGAGATTTTAAAGTTAGCACAGAATAGTTTCACAGACAGGTCATGCTAGGAAGACTTGTATGTCTGTTGCTTGGGAGTGCTACATAAAACCTGGGGATTTTCCTTTTTTCCTTTTTTAACATAGCCATTTTCTACTGCAACATGCAGTCATTTTTATACCAAAACAGGGAAGATTTTTTTTGTGAATCTTCATTTCATACTTTAAGAGCACCTAATCAGTGGTTTTATCCCTCTGAACTTTTGTATTTTTTACTAGTGGCCATTCTTCTAAGTATTGTTGTCAGTTATGCCTTTGATAAATGTGCTGCCCTACATAGCAAGGGTGCACATTCAGCTAATTGTTACACCATTTCCCCCTTCCCAAGGGGAAAATAATTAATTGTATGTTTTTGTAGGATTCTTTTTAAGGTTGTGTTTAAATTAAGAATTTAATTAGGAAGAATTGTTGGTGTTTTAGCAGCGATATGGAAAGTCTCAACAAGGACTTAAGATGACTGAATGAAAAGTAAATGTCATTTTATAGTTTACTTTTGTACTGAAAAAAATTATCCAAAACTTGTTTGTGACTGGGCTTTTTTAATGGCAAGGGCAGTTTGCTTATGACACAAGTAGTTTTCAAAAATCAAAATCTAAGTTTAGGGTCAGACAATGAGACTTCTGTTTCAAAAGTGCCAAACCAAGTCCTTAGTTTTGTCATCTGTCAATAACCCATGTGTAAAGTTGCTTTTCAGATAATTATCCTCATTATCCTTAATTTTTGAAATTTGTTTTGACTCAGATACCAAAGTCGTAGTGGCAAATTTATGTTTTGAAGGTAAATGCAGAATAAATGCAGCATCAGAATAAGTGCTGAGGGATGCATGTCCCTGATCTCTCCAGTGTGAAGTAGAGTCAGTTGATGTTATGATGAAAATGTCTTACCTCCACTGTGGGTGTTTGGTGTGGGTGGGGAATGGTCTCTTTTCAGGGTAGTCTTGAAATGAAAAAGGGGCAAACTCTAACACTGAAAATTTGCAATTGTACTTGAACTCTCACTGAAGTACGTCTGCATCCCAGTAGGATTGCTGAAAGGAATTTACATGGCTGTGGCATCTGCAGGGAGTCAGTGTCCTGTTGGAAAGGTTTGGGTCTCTTGTGCCACAGCTGGCAACAGTGCTCAGTAACCATTCTGTGCTATTATATGACTGGACTGAAATACAGATTATTCTTGGGTATGCTCAATGCTTACTCACTGTGACTGAAATTCAGGTGTTCTTACCTAAAGTTAAAAGTACCACTTAATTCCTGCCTACCTTCTTGTCTCTGAGCTGGAGCACCTGATTGCGTGTTACAACAAATCAGAAGTGACTGCCACGTGTGTGTTTATTCTTCCTCTTGACTGGACTTTCTTGCTGACAATTGCTGCTTTTAGGTGTTGGAACTCTTTGTTTGAATAACTAGGCAAGTTTTCATCGTAGGCAGAACTTCTATTCATTATTTGTGCACTGAAATGTATGAAATTAATATTAACATAACAAAAAATTGCCTTAGAACTTGAAAGAATGAGAGATAACAGTCCTGTGATGCATATCTAAGTGTGTTTCTTGAGTGATACACATTCTGTTAAGTATTTTTGTGGCATGCTGCTGTTAGCTAAGAAATAGTTAATAAAGGAGGAGGTCAGTTTTGTAAGGAATGCCCTGGTCAAATTGTGTGTTCAGTTCTTCTGTGATTACGTTTCTCTGGATCAGATGGTCTGAAAGCTCACTTCATTAAGCTTGTGGTTACTTGTCAGCCTCAGAAATGCTTCTGTCTCTGAAATCTGTGAAGCTGGAGAATGTAATACACACTTTTAATAGATATTCTAATGATTTAAGAACTGATGCATCTTTCTTTCTCTTTTAGAAACTCAATCTTCTCAACAACTCCAGGATTATTTGCATATTGCTGTCTTTGCCATTTTTAATGTTAGATGCTGAATGGCACATTAAATAATATTAATTAACATATATTAGACGATGTATTTTTACATTGCCACTAAACTTCTATTCAGTACAGCTCCTGAGCTTGTGTCAGGCTAGCAGTCCTGTAATCTTGAATGCTGGGAGCTCATCTGAGGTTGCTGCTGCTGGTCTGACTCTCAGGAGCAATGGTCTGAGGAAGCAGATGGTATTGAAGTTCTGAGATGGTATATAAGTTCTGAGGTTCTAAAAAATATTTGTCTGACTGGCTCGTACCCCTTTGTAGCTGGCCTTGTGGAGAGTGCCCAGAGCTTGCTGCTTTGGAAAGTGGCAAGGTGTATGATGTTACAGAGTGTACTTCAAAGAGGAAGGCTTTGCAAAGGCACTAACTCTGCAGAATCAATTTTGCTTCCTTTCTTGGATCTGATTTCTGGCATACCCTAATTAACTGATCCTATCTCCTCCATCATTCTTTGCTGTGCAGTTGTCTTCTAGAAAACATGCTGTTCTTCACAAAGTGAGCTGCTGTCTCCTGAACTCTTACTGGTTTTTCTGGGTCTGCTTCTTCCATCCCTCTCTTCCATCTCATATTTCTGTTCAAAGAGATAAGCATGGTTATCAAGCCCATGTGTGACAGTAATTTATTTTCTGTGTATCTTCCATCTTTCTGAAGTATCTCTCATGATACACAAATTTAGTTCTGAATTGTTGATATAATGAGTTGAATATAAAGAAATGTAAGATGGTTTGGGTTGGAAGGGGCCTTAAAGCTCGTCCATTTCCAACTCCCTGCTGATAAGGACAAGTAGAACTGAACAGCATTTTACTCACTTGATAAGGATAGCAGAAAAGAACAACATCTTACTCTTATCAAATAAGAGCCAATATAGCCTTGGAGAAGCAGACAAAACAGAATTCATGCAAAATGCAAGCAGGATGCCAGCTCAGCTCTGCAAGGCTGACAAAGTGGAAGTTAATGCAAAACAATGATACTGCACTTGCTCAAGAGTGGGGGTCAAGGAGCAGCCACCTAAAAATGACACTGGGTGTTGAAGACAGACCCCAAAGAACCATCTAAGGACTTCCAGTAAGGGGTGTGACTGTGTCAGATAAAGTCAAGGAAGTGGAAATAGCTGATGAATATGTAATCGGTGTATGATAAAAGTTCTGTTCATCTAATGCTTGGGGCACTCAGTTGAAAGAAGAATCCCCCTGGATCCCCAGTGCTGCCATAAGGAATACCTACTTTCTGATACTCAAACTGTGTTAGAAAGTTTCTATTGGGCCAATTTTAGTATCAATGTCATGGGCAGGGACACCTTCCACTATCCCAGGTTGCTCCAAGCTCTGTCCAGGCTGGCCTTGGACACTTCCAGGGATGGGGCAGCCACAGCTTCCCTGGGCAACCTGTGCCAGGGCCTCCACAGCCTCACAGGAGCAATTTCTTCCCTATATCTAATCTAAACCTACTCTCTGTCAGTTTATATCCATTCCCCCTTGTCTGTCACTGCAGTTCCTGATGAAAAGTCCCCCTCCAGCTTCCCTGTAAGCCTTTCAGATAGTGGAAAGTTCTCTGAGGTCTCCACACAATCTTCCCTTGTCCAAGCTGAACAACTCCAACTCTGTCATCTTGTCTCCATAAGAGAAGTGCTTCAATCCCTTTATCAACTTTGTGGCCTCCTCTGGACTTGCTCCAACAGTTTAAATGTGTTAATGTTTAAATATCTTAAACACATAAGCAAACTTGCTCTATAGGCTGATTCCTGTTCTGGTGCTGCTTGCTTTCAACAGCCTCTTCCTACCAAAGGGTGCCATCAGGAAATTGGACACATCCATCCTTTAGGAAACAAAGCTGGAACATAACTGACTGTAACTGTTCAGTAACTGATATGTATTTTCTACTCTGTTTTTGTGTGAATCCTACCAAGACCTGAAGAGCCCTCTCTTACAAATTCCTATGCAGTTCCAAATAAATCCTTTTTTTTTTTTTTCAGTAATAGCTTTTTCTAAATACATGCAGAGGGCCTTTGGCTCTGGAAGATTGTGGAGCCTTTCAAAAATTGTTTCTCTGTGTTTCCATCTGCATTCACTCCCTCTTGGGTTTGTGTTAATCAGTAGCAAAGTATGTCACACAGTGTGGAAGGTTCAGTATTTAGAAGAGAAACCAACTGAGAATGCCACACGAGATCTATTTTAGAATGTGAACCTGGAAAAATATGTGTTTTTTGAAGATAATTAGGAAAAAGTAGTAAAAAAAAATACATTGTAATTTGTCCTAACCAAGATCAATGTGTGTTCTACAAGCTGTTTATTTTAGAAATACCTTGGTGGCTCCATTAGAGATGAGAGTATAGCTTGTGTCATCAGTTTTTCCAAGTGTGTGCATGGGGCAGTTCAGCCAATATGGATAGGAAAAACAGGTTGTATTTTTGATTCCTGAAGAGCAAAGTACAAAATCCTCCATTTTAAAATAAGAGGCATAATGTCCCTTTTGGCTTTCAGAAAACTGATATTAGGAGTGTGGTCAGCTGTTTGGCATTGAAATAAGTTTTGCTGAACATCCACTTTCTCTTTTTGAAACCACAACTCAATGATTACTGTAAAGATTAGGATGTGGGGCTACCCCTCCCCAATTTTTTGCCTCTGGGTTTTTTGTCCTGGCTTATGGAAATATGTGTGGACAGAAACTGGTACTCCTGTGGCAAGGAGTCTTGCCTATGGGCACAGATTTAAAGGCAAAGATAGAACTCTTCAGTACTGCTCTTTTTGATTAATTGGGGTGTGGGGGTGTGTGTGGGGGGTGGTGAAGTAACTTTTTTTTTCATTGGGCTGGCAACTCAGTTTCTTCTCTCGGACAGTTTGGGATGTCCTCCACCCCCTTCTTCTGTTCTCCAGAAAGTAATTATTTTTTAATTCCAGGAAAGTTGAAGTTAACGTTGCAGGTTCCAAGTTCAGCTGTGGTTTTAAATAGTACTGACACTTGGAAACGTTTCCTTAATTTTAGAGATCTGAGTAACTTCTACTTTCTATTTGCAGTAGCAGTGAATTGGCACAGATTTCCTCAATCTTTCAAAGCTCAGCCTCATATATTTAATTATCTTGTCACCTCTTTCTTCATGTGTATATTGTGGAGAGGGGGCAGCAGCAAGTGCTATTAGCCATTGCTAATCATCTTCCATTTATTTCTTGGTAGCTCTTAAAAAAATTATTTCAGTTTTACATACAAGTTAGATTTAATCTCTGTTTAGTGCCTTTCAGATGTAGCTGTCAAATTCAGTGGGGGTGTCTTCTGAATCAGAGAAATACTGCGCATAATTTGAATTTAGTCTTCTAGACCTCAGAGTTTACTTGGTGGGGGCTATCATGGCCAGTAGGGAGGATGCTTTCATTGGGGAATGCCTTTGGAAGATGGGGGGATGCTCACTGTTGTGCTTGGGTCAGCACAGGAGAGGAGTATTGTGATGTTTGATGCTAGGACCAAGCCTTCCATATGAAAATGTGTTTCTTTTTCCTCCTTCTGAGAGAGAAGTGCTGGTGTGGGAATGGGGTGAATTACCTCTTTTCTAGTGAATTTATGATAGCACACGTTCCATTTGTTATTGAATGGCTTTATACTTTTGATTGTTTATTTAAATGGTTTTGGTAGTGTTCTTCTATTCTTGTACAAGGATGAAATATGTTTCTTCTAAAATGTGCTCTGATTCCAAGTAATTCCTCATGAGGCATATTGCTTTTTTAGCATCTAAAAAGGCTGGTGATGAGAGTTTGAAGGTTGGCTGAAAATAGCTGAACTTTCTTCTTTACTTTTCTTCAAAATGTGGATGATTTATTACATTTGTTTGTTAAATTACAGTAAAAAGATAGCTATTTGGTTCTTACTGAATGTTTTGGATAGAGTGGCATTATTGTAGGGTGATGAAAAATGCTTTTGGTTTTGAGATTGAAAAAGAAGGCTGCTGATCAAGTAGAGAATTGCCATGTCTTGTTCTTTCTACTTGGAAAACATGTGGTGTTGTCTTCCTCTTTTTTTGAGACTGAGGAAATTGCTCCCTAAATTTGCTAATGGGATAAAATCAACTTAATATGGAGCATGACATTTGATGATAAAGTTGATTGCTTACTCCCAGCTTTGATTGGAGCAAGCTTAGTGACCATCTGGAATATACCAAGTGCAAATGTAGCTCATACCACTTTGTCTTGGCTGCTTTGGAACTTCATTTTGGTACAATACAGCCCTTGTGCTGTTTTAAAGTCTTTGAACATCTCCTCCTGTATTTATCTACTATGGAAGCACTTGATTTTCTTAGGATTTTAGCCAGTTTTTAAAGAGTTGAGAAGATTGGCATATTTTACACTATTCATTTCTTACTGTGTTACGCTTGCATAACAGCTTTAATTGTCACGATTTCCTTCAGTAAATTACAGTGGTCTTCAGTTTATTCCAGTGGTTCTGCTGTTGGCCCCCAAAGAGAGTTTAAATCTCCTACCAAAGCCTTTTGTGTGCATTTGAAATGCCATGTTCAGTCAGTAACCCAAAACTGAATATCTTTTTATATTTCAGAATTGTAGATGATCTTACTTTTCCTCTTCTTTTCCCGTGCCACAAATGAAAAACAGGAGTGCTGAGAGGACTTAAGATAGCACATTGAATTTGCTGCATCCTTGCTTAGCTACGCAAAAGTGCTAGGCATGGTGAGGGAGTTGGAAGTGCTTGACTCCTCTATTAGTTCTTCTGTTATCTCTGGGTGATGATGCTCATGCTCTGTTCTTCATGGTACAGTAGTGCAGAAAGTAGATAAGGTAAAAAATATTTATTCACTTAAATACAGAAGCAGATACTTCATAGAATCACATGCTGCTTTGGGTTGGAATGGGCCTTAAAGTTCATCTCCTTCCACTCCATACCATGAGGAGGGAGCCCTTCTATTATCCCAGGTTGCTCCAAGCCCTGTCCAGCCTGGCCTTGGATACTTCCAGGGTTGGTGCAGCCAGAGCTTTTTGTTTTCTGAGGTGTTGCATCACATCATGAAACCAGAAGGTAAGAATCAGAAATTTTAATGTTAAAATATTCCAAGCTCCTCAAGCAGTAGAGGTCTGGTCCACAGAATGTGCAAAATGTGTGTGAGGAAATACAGGAGCACTGACCCAAGGGACACACTCCCATCTTCCACTTAGCAATAGTGATCAAGAACATGAACCTAGTAGCAGCAGATCTTTTTCTGTGATAATTATTGATCACTTTTTAATTATAAGACAAATAGGCAAGAAGGTTTCCTCAATGTAGTTTTAAACATGAAAATTAAGCTTTAAATTAAATAGCCCCAGTTGCAAAATAGAAAAATCGGGCTTCAGGCTATCTCCTGAAATGCACTTTTTACTCCACTGCATTGTCAGCTGAAATTTGTACGTTCTTAGGCCGAGTTCTGTGTTCTGCACAGCACTGATCTGTGCTATTTTTTTCTGCAGCTCCACACAAAAGTTTGTGGTTCTGCTTAAATCCATGGAAAATGAAGTTGGTTGCGACGATTCTGAAGGTTTGAGTGTGGATGACTGGGAGATGTTAGGAACTAACAGGAGCTGTGGAAGAGTTGCCCTTGACTGCCCTGCTGATGGCTGATCTTGGGTGCTACAGTTGAGTTTGTGTGGCTCAGTTGGATCCATTCATGTTGCTGAATTTGAGTCTTCGTGTTTTTTGAAATTTGCATTGAAAAACTCTTGGATCAATGCTACACTCCTCAGCATGCCAGTTTTAAGTTAATGATTCCTTACACCTCTGCATATTTTTTTTATGAATGAATGTACAAATATCAGTAAAAAGAAGTGCAGTAGAAAATAGTTGTTCTTCCTCCCCATCTTAAAAATGTCAAGTTTTCAGTAACTGAATCAGATGATGCCTAAGTCCACAGTTAGGATTAGAAATATAATAGCTATTAATCTTTTGGGCCTCTTATTCTCCTGTTTGCCCAGTTGGTATTGAGCATTTGTCCAAAAAATACTTTGTTGCAGCTGGAAGGCTTCGTTGTGATCTTCTTATTAGCTTTGTAATAGATTATGGCTATGCAAAATAAAGGCTGTCAGCAAAGGGAAAACTAGGGAGGAGGTGGAGGGGGAGTATTGAAAACTCTTGATTTTAGTATTATTTTAGCTGTTCTTTCTCTGTAACTTCATCAGCTCAGAGGATGCTCTGAGACTTCACTAGAATTATTGTAGCCTAGACAAGCTTTAAAAATGCATCATGTAGTTTTAGTGTACCTATGCAACATAAATATCACTGCTAGTGCTCCTGGGGATGTGATTTGAAGAGCTAAATACTTTTTCCTACTTTGTTTTTTTTCCCATAACTGGGATTATGAGTCTGGGTTGAAATTAAATGAGTGTCACCTGCTGAGGATTGCTGTGGATGGTGCTTGGGAGAGCAAATAGTGAAAATACTGGCATTAGCACAAGGCCAAAGCTGACCATATTTTCCAGAGAAAGTATTAAGAAGAAAGAATGAGCCATTGCCAGTTTTGGATAGATTGTTTTTTAAAGAGAGTATTTTTTGAGGAAAGTTGCTATCATAAATCCTTTGCAACATTTTAGTGAAGAGATAGAGGGAACCAGTGGCTGGTTTGTCAGCTTTTAGTCATTTGTTGGTCTTGTTGTATTCCAGACAGAATATGGTGTGAGAGAGGAAAGGTGATAATTTATTACAGAATATGCTTCACTGGATTTTGATTGGCAAGATCCTTGTGTTAAAGTTGGGCGTGTCTTATGCAGGGCCAGGAGCTGAACTCGAGGATCTTTGTGGGTCCCTTCCAGGATATGAGACTCCAGGATTCTATATCTACCTGCCTTGTAAAGCAAGGACTTAGAATTGCATCTCTGCTTAGGTCTCTATTACACAAGGACAGCATGTTTTTGAAGTTGAGAAAAGTATTTTGCTGCTTGCATCTGACAAAGAAGTTCCTATTTGCTTTGATGCTTTGTTCGATTGCCTTTTTTAAAGAAAAATCAATATGTTATTTGGGCACTTTTTTGACTGTTTGGGCTTACAGACAGTTTTGTGATGAATAGAATAATAATTTTCAAGTACTTTGTCTATGCATAAACCATTGGATGAGTGTTTCATTGTTTGAATTGGGTGTATATAGCTGGACTAAGACTCCAGCCAGCTTTTTTTCAAGCATGTGAGTAAAAGTGTGCTGAACTGCTGAGAAATGGTCATTGCTATGTTGGGGGAAAAACTGCAGGACAACATGCAATTATTTTGTGCCAATTTGTATCTATTATTGAGTAGGACCAAAAGCACAACACGTTAATCTGCAAGTAAAACTAACCAGCACCATTTGGAGTAAATGTGGATACTGCTTTTATAGCTCCAATAAGACTTTCTTTTTCTTTTCCCTTAGGTTCCTGATTGTTACAGAACATTTGCTGAAATGTCCAGAGCTGGTAAAAGCCCTCTATGCCAAACTGAGCAATCAAGAAAGGTAACCCCAAAACCAATGCGGCTTTTAGTATTTAGCATTCCATATAGAGTATCCTGTTCACATGATTGAAAAACTGTGTGGTTTCATAGTTGGCACAAAATCTCTAAATACATGTTTCTATGTCAGTAATGGTTTTAAATTGGTTGGTTAACATTACAGCTTAGCCACAACTGGCAGTGATTTATGTAGGGTTGCAGAATCCAGGTTGGCGCCATTACTCGGTAAAGAAATACTTCACACACAAAAAAGGACAGGATTTCATGCCTGGGTCTTGATTTCATAAGAGCACCACACCCTGCAGAGTTTTGCAGCTCGATTAGAAATGTCCTCAGCTCTTCATAGTTCTGTTGTTATGTCCAGAAATTAAGAGGAAGCCTTTAAGAATGATGGAAGTGTGTTTCATACTGGTTAGCAGAACCTCCAAAACATAGATGAGCAGATGCCTGTGATTACTTAGTCTTTAATGTTTCCACTGTTGAAAAGCTTCAACAAACCTTCACCTTGAAAAAGCATTGTTAGCTTCCTTCAAGTGTTTGAGTAAATGTGTGCTGAATTGATGGGAAATGGCCACTGCTATAATGGAAAAATGCTCATTGCTTTAATAGAGAATTGAGGGAGATTAAATAAGATATTTTATTAAGACAATCAAATTTGGGAAACACTGCTAGAATTCTGCAGCTCCTCCAACTTCTTGAAGATTTTGTGATCTCATTTATGTGTTTAATGTACCTACATTGTTCTGCATCCACCCAGGGAAGCTGCAAGTTCCTCTCTAGTTTTTGCAGGTGAAAGACAAAGCACTAAATGAAACAGTGCCTTTGTGGTTTTTTTCTGTGTTTTGTGTTGTTTCCAGTGTTACCACAGGTCAGGGTTCAGGAGATTATAAGAAAACTGAAAGGATATCAGACAAAGAAAGAATCTGCAATAGGTTTGAGCCGTAAATAAAATACTATTGCTCTATAGGGATGGGATGGGATGGGAATGGTACAGAGGGAAATACTGCTTTCCCCCATAATTCAGGATGACCAAGTGGAAACAAATCTGAGCTGTGTGCTTTGTGTACTGGGGGGTAGGTGCTGTGCAACTGTTCTACAGTGAATGAGCTAGATTGAATTCTTTTGGGGAATATCATGAATGGCATGTTTTCATAATGCCTTTGAGGATAGTGTGGGCTGGGTTCAGTTGTACTTAAAAGTAGGTGTAACCAGTTTCTAGAAAGGTCTCAGCATAGTACAGATTGTCATCAGATTCCTCACCTTAAAGGCTTTTGGTGTAAGCATAACAGAGATGATCACAGGGGATCACCAGTTACAGCATATCTGCTGAATTTATTATTAATCCCAAGAGTTCTGCCAGTCAACTCCATTAAGTTTTTCAAAGACATAATCACAGTACAGTGTGTTATGAATTGGACCCTGCTTAATTTCCTGACAAACATATGAAGTACTGTGAAATAATCTTTTTGCATCCCAGCTATAGAAGAATACCCTGCCTTGGCATCTTCTTAGGTGGTGTTAGTGTATTTAAGAATGCTTTCTTTTGAGATACATGAGGAGACAAATCCAGTTCAGGTAAAAACATTTTGACTGTCATGAACTGGAGAAAAAAGTAGCCATAAACCCCAAAGCACAGGGAATTCATTGTTTCAAAGCAAGATGAGGAGTCCTCACCACAAGCTGGGTGTCCAGTGGGGCTGACCAAGTCCTATAAATGAAGAATGGTATTGAGGTGTCTGGGGAAGGCAGCTGGAGCTCATGAATGTGTGGTAGCACTCAGTTACAGCGTCCTCTGTCATGCACATTAAATACAGGTAGTTTAAATGTATTTGCTGAAATGAAATTAGCTGTGCTGAGGAGGTTTGTGAATATGCCCATCAGTGGTGACTCCCAAAGCTTGCAGTTGTCTGGGATTCCCGGAGTGTAAGTGGCTATGCAACTGCAGTTATTTGCACTGTTCACATTATTTGCACTATTTAAAGTATTTCCTGCTGTTGAAATCCAGTGCATTTGTGTTGCAGTGGCCATGGTGCCTCCCTCAAAGCAGTTTTGTACAAGTGGATTAGCAATTTGAATTTTCAGTTAAAATTCCTGACTTCTGGAGAATTTTCTCTTTCATTTCCTAGCAAGTTTAATGTGTTGCATGTCTAAGTGTGCAAATGGCCTGAAACAAATCCTGTGTTAGTGTGATCAGGTTTTTAGTGGTATTCTGGCCTGGAGAAGTGCATGGTTCTGTGACAATGCCTGCTGGTTCTCTGGAAGGGATTACTGTAGAAGAATATGGCCATTGAAGTAGAAGAGTGTAGATTCTTGAATTCTTTGCCTGATTTGAGTTCATCCAAGTTAGCCTTGAGCATGGACACACTAAGTTCATGCCTTGCTTGTCTTAATTATAAAATTCTCAAAAATGAGCACATCTGTTGCTGCCCCTTCCAAGAAGGGGTTTTCCTTTAGTTAGCAGCATGAAAAATTGCAGCTGAACAGCTTCATGTGTTTTTAAGATGCTCAAGTACTTGAGCATCCCTGGGTTTGATTTTAGTGCTGTCAGGTGAAGTGTCCTGAGTGAAGGATGGAATTGCTGGAATTGCCTGCCAGGAACTGGGCACTCAGGTCCTGTAAGCAGCACCACTTCTTGCTAATGCTGCCACTGTCAGTGCTTGGAGTGGTTTTGTTCCTGGCAGTGCTCACAGACACCGAGTAGCTGAAGGTAGCACTGGAATACAGTTGCTTACAAATTTACCAGTTTTCATTTAATATGATGCTTGCAAGTATCATTTGAAGATGAAGGAAGTGAAGGTTTTGAGGAAGGGCCTGATTTGTCTCCTGGAACCATTGCTGTCAGGGAAGTGTTTCAGGAAGGAGAAGCCTAAGTCACAGAGGAAGAATGTCCCAAGTGTCTGGCCCTTGCTAAGAGGTATAAACAAAGCACATTTGATGCAAACATAGTTTGATGCTAAGAAAATCAAGAGAATTTTAAACTGCTAGTTTTAGGCTTAGTGGGGTAGCATTTTTTGGGTAGTAATAAACTTCCTGATTTAAATTGCATTTGAATTCTGTTATTTACAGGAAACAGAAGTTTGTTTTACTGATGACTGCAGATACCTTATAGTGGCTGTTATAAGTTTATGCCAGTTTAGTCAGCTTCAGGAAGAACTGGTTTAAATTCGGCTAGTGGGGGAAAAAAAACTGCAAAAGATTCACAAAAGGTCTCCCTCAGTAGTGCCTAAAGAAGAGGAAGATGACATGGCATGATTATTTCCAAACAGAAGTATAATAGTAAATGTAATACACAGAAATGGATTTGAGATACTGAACTGAGTATTGCAGAAAGTCAGCTGGCACTGGCAGTTGTCATCTTTGTTGTTTTCAGCTGCAGGCAAACAAGTAGGAGGAAATGCTGTCATTTGAGTCAATGGAGGTTAAGAAATGGGCAAATTGCATTGTCTGGGAGAACTAACTTGGAAAAATTAGGGTGAATCTTGAAAGAAAACTGAGAGAAACAATAGAAAAAAAGGAATGTAAGGGAACTTGCACCAGAACAAAGCACTGCACTTTCAGGAAACTACTGGCTGAATGGCAAGACTTGCTTGAAATTCAAGGAAAGAGGGGCGTGTCCTGAATTACTGCGCCTGGAAGAAAACTCAGGAAAATGGTTTGACTTGAATGCTTAAAGAGACCAGAAAACTTTGAAAGAAATTACATTCAGGTTGTGATTTAAAGAAGGACTGCAGTTGTTGAAAAAGGCATCCATTCGTATTGCAAGAGGAAGAGTAGTGCAAAAAAATTTCCCTATTTGCATCCATTTAATCTGTTTACTGGGGTTTATGGGAGTGTGGTCACTCTCCAGCTTGTTTATAAAAGGAATGCCTGTCAGTTTTAAACATTTATTATTTGGGTTATAGGTGCAAGAAGCACTGATAGAATCCTGTCAAGCAGAAGATAGTATTTCTTTTGGGTTTGCATGGCCTGGTTTTAGTAGCAGGGGGATTACAGAGGTGGCTTCTGTGAGAAGCTGCTGGAAGATTCTTCGTGTCTGACAGAGCCAATCCCTGGCAGCTTCAAAGATGGACATGCCACTGGCCAAGGCTGGGACAATTAGAAGTGGTGGTAAAGCCTCTGTGATAACATATTTAAGAAGAAAGAAAAAAAAGGAAGGTTTTGCGCACTTGTAATTGCAAGAGAAGAGCGGAGTGAGAATATGTGAGACAAACAGCTCTGCAGACACCAAGGTCAGTGGAGAAGGAGGGGAGGAGGTGTTCCAGGCACTGGGGCTGGGATTCCTCTGCAGCCCATGGCACGGAGCATGGTGAGGCAGCTGTGCCCCTGCAGCCCATGGAGATCCATGGGGGATGCAGAGATCCACCTGCAGCCTGTGGAGAAGACCCATGCCAGAGCAGGGTGTGCCTGTGACCCTGTGGGAGGCTTGTGGAAGGAGTAGCCCACATTGGAGCAGACTGGGTGACCCACTGCAGCAGTTTGAAGGGGACTTCACCCATAGGAGGGATTCACACTGCTGCAGTTTGATGGGAAGTGTTGCCCATGGAATGGACTCATGCTGGAGAAGTTCATGGAGAACTGTCTCCTGTGGGAGGGACCCCACGGTGCAGCAGGGGAACAACTCCTTTCCCTGAGTAGCAGGACAAACAGTGGGTGATGAACTGAGCATAATCCCCATTGCCTGTCTTCCTTCACCACTGGGGTGGGGGATAGAGCTGGGAAGGAGAGGAGTGGGAGGAATGTGTTTTTAAGGTTTTATTTTACTTCTCATTATTCTGCTCTGATTTTATTAGCAATAAATTTAAGTTATATCTCTAATTTTGAGCCTGTTTTGCCCATGACAGTGCTTGGTGAGTGATCTCTCATGGCTCTTATCTAAACCCATGAACCCTTGGTGAAGTTTTCTCTGTCCAGCTGACGTGGGGAGGAGAGGGGAGGGAAGTGAGAGAGGGGCTTTGGTAGGTGCCTGGCATCTGGTCAGGGTCAGCCCACTGAAGTACTGGAATAATTCCTTTGTTCATCAAGTCTGTATTCCCAGCCTGTGTTCTTAGCTGAGCATATGCTTGAAAGATTCTAAACTTGGTGAAAACTGACATGTCAAGTCTAGCCCTGTGTCGGTGGAAAATGACAGATCTATGGGCTTGGGTTTTGTATGGAATGCCAAATGGGAAAGCCTTTGGTCAGTGTGGGTGTTGGGGAGCTGGACTCTGGTTGTTTGGAGATGGGCAGGGTTACCTGGCTGTAACCTGCAGGACAAACAGACAGTGAGAAGAGCCCCTGAGAGAGGCTGCTCCAGCCTCCTGCCCGGAGTCTGCCCTTTGCCAAGCGTGCCAGCAGCACTTCTGTGCTGCTGTGTTGGAAAAGCTTTTTGTCCTTCTTCAGATAATAGTTTAATGCAGCTGTATTAATGACACTGAGAACTGAGTTTAGCAAGGACTAAGTAGCTGTTTTGTGATTAATAGAGGTGGATTCTTGGAGGTTAATAAAGCAATGACTGAGCTTTTTCCACAGAAAAAGACGTTTCTCTTCCTCTTCTGACAACCTGCTTGGTAAATTTAAAAGAAAAAGCATTTGAGCTATTCCACATGTTTAAATGTCAGTTGTTCCATCTGAATTTCACATACTTCACTGGAAGAAGATCCTGAGCTGGCTTTGAATTCATTCAATAAACAGTGCTCTCACAGTTTGAGGGAATGGCAGTGAGACTTCAGCAGTCCCTGTGTGCTGGACTGGAGCAGGGACCACAGGAGGGCCACGTCCAAGTCCTGCTTCCACAAAATGCATCTAGTTTGCCTTGACAACATGAAAGGACATGGGCAATAAAATAACATTAAAGCTGTTAAAATCCCAACCCAAGCAGATTTCACACAGCAGCTTCATGATGTATCTCATTACTTGCCAACTTCATGCATTGAATATCTCTGACTGCTACAGGAGTGATTAACTTGGATTTGCTTAGTCCATCTAGTAACAATTATAAAATTACTGTAAAGAACAGAGTGTGCTTATCAATTTTTATTTTCCCTGTTTAGCCCCAGAATTGGTTTGGGATTGTGGGGGAGAGTTAGTGAAGGACTGTGAGCAAGGCAAGGGCTGTGAAAACCTGTGTTTTTCAAACAGAAACTGTCAAATAGTCTGTGCTTATTTTGCTGTGCTTAACAGCTTGTAAGAGGTGGTTTGCTGGAAATTTTAGATATAAGGAATATGCAATCTCAGTAATGTTAGGACATAAGAAAATATAATTGAAATAGACTTGAGAAAAGTATTAACTGTCTGGCCAGATTGTATTAATTGAATGATGAATTCAATTAATTCTGTACAGAAAAAACCCCAGCAGACAGAAACTGATTGCCAGTATTCATGAGGCTTGTTAATTTTTAAAAATCCTCTCTGTTACTAGCATGATAATTGTTTTTATCATTTTTCACTACTGCTTATTCTACTGGTAATTGTATGTGGCTCAGTGAATCTGACTAACAAATTATTTTCTGTCTCCAGAGTTACTTTGTTAGAGCTGATGATGGTGAAAGTGAGTGACAAGAACTCAGTTAGCAGTGAAGAAATGAGTGTGTTTGTGAGAAATGCTGAGTTCCTTGCAGACTGCTTCCAAGAGAAATGTGGAGCTGTGCTCAAGTTAACTGCTGCAGCAGATGCAGAAGATGAGGTATGACTGATAACCATTTAAGTGCTAGAATTTGATGGGATAAATCCTCATTGCCACTGTTGCCCAGGGGGACACACATAACAGTGTCTTTTCCAGTTTATCTTGGGAAAGGAGTGGCAGAGCACACAGTAGAGTCTGTAGAACAGCAGCCAACTTTTGCTTTTAATTTGAGGATGGCAAAGGATATGGTACATTAAAATAAGTCTACCCCATTGTTAAATATTTCAAAATCTAAAAAATGTCAAGTTGTCACATATTTGGATATTTTATTATCTTACCAAGGATCACTTCTATAATTTATTTGAGTTGTCAATTGTGATTAATTCTAATTTAAAAGGGCATGTAGTGACAGGGCAAGGGGGAATGGCTTTACACTGACAGAGAGTAAAGATAGATTAAAAGTTAGGAAGAAATTCTTCCCTGTGAGGCTGGTCAGGCCCTGGCAGGGGTTTCCCAGAGTAGCTGTGGCTGCCCCATCCCTGGAAGTGCCCAAGGCCAGGCTGGACAGAGCTTGGAGCAACCTGGGATAATGGAAGGTGTCCCTGCCCAAGGTAGGATGGGCTTTAGGGTCCCTTCCAGCTTAGACCCTGACCTGAGCTCAGCTGGCCAGAGCATGGTGCTGATAACATCAAAGTTGTGGGTTTGATCTCTGACCATTCACCTAAGAGTTGGACTTGATGATCCTTGTGGCTGCCTTTCAGTTCAGAATATTTTGTGATTCTATGATGACCCTATGATTCAAATATGAACCAGAATAAAAATATTTGTTCTGTTCATACATGGGAAGCAGTAATATACATGGAGTCAGAATAATTTTATTTTTAATACAAAATTAATAAGCAATAGTTTCACTTCTAGAAACTCTAGAGTAGGAGCATCATAAATAATTTATTATCTAAGTAAATACAACATTTATCTTAAACACTTTTATATGATAATGTTAAAAAGTGTTGGACTTGGTTGTTTGTTTGGTTTTTTTTTGTTTAAATAGGCATAGGAATTTTAAAAGTAGGTTTGAGACGTGTTGTGAAAAAATACCATAAATCACTTTATGGGGAGGTGGTAGTTGGATGTGTTAAAAAAACCCAAAACACAAACCAATAAGCACACAATCTCTTCTTATCTGTCCAAGAAACACAGCCTCCTCCACTGCCCCAGCTGTTTAGTCTAAATTATGTCAGATAACTTGACTACTTCTGGAAAAGGTACTAACTTGGCAGTGAGAGGACATACACTGAGACAATTCCATCTTTACTTTTTTTCCCCGCCTTCTTTTTTTTTATTCTTTGTGGTTACTTTCCAAACAACTTTCTGTGGTTTCAGTTCATGGAAAAAAAACTATTTGTTTGCACACCAGAAGGAGGTCTCTGTCCAACCAGAGGGTGCTGGGACAGCAGTATTGTGAATATTACTGCATCACTTGCCCTGCTTGACACTGACTTCTTATTCTTCTCTCACATAAACAAGAGGTGTAAGTTGAATATCACTGTTTGGTAGGAAAATGGGGCTTATTGAATGAACAGAAAATAAAAGTCCTAATAGATGAATAAATGGAGGGCAATATGTGTGCATGCATACCTGTGTACACATTGTTCACAACATATGTTTGCTGTGGGAAAATAGAAATGCCAGTCTAAATTCATAAAACTGTTCTTTTCTTGCAAGAAATTATAAAGAATTGCACCAATATCTCCTCATTTGTATAAGTATTTTTAGGATTCTTTGTAGCAGTTGTATTTAACTGCAAAAAATGTGGTTGTGCATGTGGAGTCTGTCATTAAAAATGCTTCAGGCAACATCTGTGATGCTCAGCTTGGCTTTGCTGTGGCCCACAGGCCAAGTGCCTTGCCCAGGCCATGTCTGTAGTAGTAAGCTGCCTTCGACTCCAGAGCTCTGAGGCCACATTTAAAAACTTTTGGGAACAGTTCTTGGACTGGCCCTACTCCCAGAATGTTGTCTGGGTGTCCCATGCACTGTTTAATTTGTTATGTGTAGACACTGCTTTGTTTTCTTAAGGAACATCAGGTCTTGTAGCTTGCATCTTAAACCCATGAGAAGCTAATCATATGCTTTTGCAGTGCTTAAACCAATGTTTAAAATAGCTTTTCCATTTGAAGCCTGACTTGAGCAGCAGTTTGCTTGCACTAACTTTCAACCGTACTTGCAAAATAAAACCCTTCCCTGGACTTAGTTCATCTCTTTATAAGGAACAGGTTTTCTGCATCTTTCTCTAAATACGTTTATTTTTAAAAGTCTTCAGTTATTTCCTTATTTACTTTTCAGATTACATCTGTATCAA
Source organism: Passer domesticus (assembly GCF_036417665.1). Lineage (NCBI taxonomy): Eukaryota > Metazoa > Chordata > Aves > Passeriformes > Passeridae > Passer > Passer domesticus. Next base: position 75,871,734 of record NC_087478.1, on the reverse strand, counting down.
GATGTCTGTCAAATTATTTTGGGTTTTGAAATTCAAAAGGAAGTATTTTCCTTTACTGCCTTTCTTTTGTACAGGTGGAGGGCAAAAAAAAACCCAATTTGGAAAATCAGCAGCAGGGAAGGAGCAATTTTTTTGAACCTAGCAAGTTTCAAATATACATGAAAATTTGGGACTTCTTTTATGGTTTTTAAATAATCTGTTCTTCTTAAAAATTGTGAAAAGCTGGTTACTGTCTCTGAAATGCAGTTGGGGTATTATTACTTTGTAACAGGACAATGGCTGATGTATTTAGAGTCTGCCTTTGTGCTGATGAAAGCAGATTATTTAATAATTTAGGGGAAGACTTGCACTTTCCTACACCTGTATGGGTCAAAAAATGAAAATACAGCTTTAGTACTTGGCCCCTACAGCAATTCAGTGTTTTCAAGGAGCAACAAATGAATATAATTGTACTACTTAATTACTGAACACTGTTGTTGATGATTTGAATAACATTATATGGATCCAAAATACTACATTATTGGTAAGTAAACCTATTTTTTTTTTTCCTGGACCAGACAAGACAGTAATAGTTGCTGTGACCAATTTCTGAGCCTTTTCATGGCTACTTGCAGTTTATGTAACAGTCCTAGAGTGGGATCATCTTGCAGACACAGCCTGGCTTTTGAGCAATATGTGGTGTTCCAAATTCTGTCATGTGCTCGTAAGGTATTTTCTGTAAGTGCTGGATTGTCATTATAAGCAGGACCAGCATATTCTGTGAGAAAAAATAGTTCTCTGGCTGAATAAATAATATGCAAATGAAGTTGTGTCTCGTACCTAACCAAAATGCTGCATCTCTGATGGCAATCCTATTTACCCAAGAATAATGTAAATTCTCACAGCCAAAGTTTGTTTGACCACAGAACTTTACAGAATTCCTGTGGATAACAAATTGGTGTCTTGCAGGCGGTGTTTGTGTCTTTAAAGTGGAACACTCAGACTGAATAAACTCAAAGAAAACATTTATACAGAAATAATTTTCTCAGCTAGTAATTTTCTGTATTTCTGCTTTTGGAAGCTACTGTGTTTTTGTTAAAATTTTATCCGTTATGGCTCTGTTTTGGTTCCCCCATGATTTTTCAGGCAGATATAACACTAACTGTAGAAAATAAATTATTGCAATCTAATATGTTATTGTTATTTTAGAAAGTTGCCCTAATTTTATATAAATTTATTCTTGGCAGTATGGAAGACCTGCACAGAACCTGAGGAGCTGAGAGTTCCTGCCCCCTGTTTTCATTTCTGAGTTTATGTTTTTATGATAACCTTCATAAGCCATTTTCAGAAATGCAGTTTCCATTCCAGGAAGCACTGGTGACAATTCGTCTTCTCGATGTGCTTTGTGAAATGACCTCAAACAACAGCCAGCTGGAACATCTGCAGGCATTCCCTGGTTTGCTGGAAACAGCTGTAGGTGAGTGAACAGCCACAAGGCTTAACTGTTGGTGCTCAGTGAATGAAAACATGTTTTTCATAACTGGTGGTCATTCTAATTCTGACCTTCGAATGAGACGGTGGAGTTAATCTGCATTTTCAAATATTTGATTTGTTCCTGGAAGTTTTCTGCTTCTCCACTTTCTCTGCTGGCCTGTGTTGCCCAGCAGAGCCTGGATTCAAGTGTCAGCAGTGTTCTTTTCTTACTGAAAATGTTGCAAGGGATAGCTGCTTCCTACGTTCTTCCTCTGGCTGAATCCTTAGAAGAGTTTCTTGAAGAAGTAGAAAAAGGATTTTTCCTCTATTCCTGTTCCCTTCTGTTTCCCAAATTTCTGAAATTTAAGTGCAGTTTGAGTTATTAACCAAATCCAGTGACTTTTAAAGGTCAGCTTTAAAGAAGCTAAGAAACAGCAAGGGAAGGACTGTACACAGAGAAAGTTATGCCAAGATATTCCAGAGGTGCTCAAGGGAGGAAGGAGGGGTGATACCTAACATGGCCTGTGCTTTTTTACATCTTAGCACTTTGAGACTGAGCTGTGCTACCATTTTGTGAGAAAATTGTAAAAGTTTGTGTATTTTTGAGACAAATAATTAAAAATTGAAAAATAAAAACGTTGAAACAGCTGTTAGTGGTGACTCTTTTGAAATGTTTGGAGGGTTCTTCTTGTAAAAAAACCCAAACAAGCAATTAAAACCAAATAAAGAAAATACCTCCAGCAACAACAAAAGAAAAACTTAAAAAGCAACCAAACCTCTATTTTTGGTGATGGGTTCTTAGATTTATGTCTTACAGTAAGATGACTAACAACAGGATTTATTTTGTGCATGTGTGTGTGTGTTAAGGAAACTTGAAGCTGATTAGGGGGATGGAGCAGCTCTGCTGTGAGGAGAGGCTGAGACAGTTTGGATTGTTGAGCTTGGAGAAAAGAAGCTTCAGGGAGATCTAATTGTGGCCTTCCAGTACCTGGAGGGAGCCTACAGGAAAGATGGAGAGTTGCTGTTGACAAGGGGCTGTTGTGACAGAACAAGGGGAATGGCTTCAAACTGTTAGGGATTGTGAGGGTCAGACCCTGGCACAGGGTGCCCAGAGAAGCTGTGGCTGCCCATCCCTGGAAACCCAGACTGGATGGGGCTCTGAGCAGCCTGGGACAGTGGAAGGTGTCCCTGACCATGGCAGATGAGGGAAGATGATCTATAAAGTCCTTTCTAACCCAGACTGTTCTGAAGTTCTGTGTACTTGAAATTTCTCATCGTGCTACAGTGTCAGGAACAGGCCGAAGAAGAGAGGAAAAAGTGGTTCTGTGGTTAGTATGTATTGCTGTGATAAATTCAAACTACAGGAAGTTTTCTAAAAGTCTTGGTTTTAACAATATATGTATGGTGCCAGAATTCTCAACAGCCTACAAATTCTGACTCTTTAGGTGGACATGGATAGCAGCAGCCTTCAGCCTTCATGTGTGAACTATGTAAGGGTGTAAAAAGTGCTCAAAAATGCCTTCTGACATTGGGCTGGTCTTTTATGGTTGGTTATATTAGCCCAAATCACACAATGAGGTAAACTTTCAAAGTTCTTTGACATGATGTTGAATATCAGACATGATGTTGCTTAGCGTTGAACTCCACAATTAATAATAAAGCTCTGTGCCAAGTGAGACTGATTTTCTCATGGTAATGTATTAAAATGTTTTCTCTAGATACCCTGAGATTAACTCACCTTGCTGGGAAACAGGCTGTAAATATTTTCACTGCCACACATGCTGTGACAGGGCAGGAGGAAATTTCACATCCAGTCGTTGGGTTCAAATCTCATCTCATTCGTTTGATTGGAAATCTGTGTTACAAGAATAAGGAAAACCAAGACAAGGTGAGCTTGTACATTTTACTGGCAGAACTCTGATGTGTAAACAGATGCCTGACTATAAGGTAACTAAAATATATTGTTGGTCTAGAAATTGATTTGTAAATTGTAGAATTGATGGTGTAAAGGAGGCTTTTTTTTTTTGGTGCCTATGAATTACTATCACAATTATGCTGACTTTTTAATAATAATGTAATGTTTGCCTGCCTACCTTTTGTTTCAGCCCTGTAGAATGCAAGCCAATGCCTAATTCCTTTCTGGTTTTCACTTTTGCACTTTTTTGAAAAGTCTCAAACTAAATTTCAACTTCACTTCTGAAGGGGAATGGATGTGATTTGTTGCATGAACTTAACTTTAAATCTTTGAATTAGTCTAATGCTTTTTCTCCCTTTTTCATGTCACTGTAAAAATGGAGGTCTGCCTTTATCAAATCACTTGAAACCCTTAATCTTATAATTCCTATATAGAAAATCAGTTTCGTTTCCACAGTGGGGAAAAAGAGTAAACAGAAGCAAGCTTTAAAGATTAATTTTTTTTTTTGAGTGATAGAAGATGTGGCTTTCCTCCAGGATTTGTTAGACTATCGTAGTTTCAGCAAGAAAAACACTTCCAAAAGTGTCTTTGTCTGACAAATTCTAGTAATATGATCCTCTGGATGGGTAATATGGGAATGATTTTCCACTTCCTCATTCATATTAAGAGTGTGTAATCAAAGCTTTTAATATGTCTGAAAATATTATTAATACTATTAATCACTTTTGCTTAGCTGTGTCTCTGACCCATTATGATGTAATATGTGTTTGTGGAAGTGAAATACATTTTTGTGGAATACCTAATGATAGCAGAGGGGAGGGGGTTGCTTTCATTTTGAAAGGGTTGATTTACAGCTTATTGTCCTTTTTGCTGGGATTTTCAAAGGCCCCTGGAGCAATTAAGCATGCAGGATTAATGTTTTCAGTGGAAGTTGGGTATTAAGTGGCTGTAACCTGCCTGAAAATATTATTGCCTTGTGCTGTCTTAAAAAATATTCTGGTGTGTAATATCATGGTACATTACTTAAGTGCCATTGAAACTTCAGAAATGCCAATTGTATCATACCCTGTTTTCACCTTCAGTTTATTTCATATATTTGAGTTCAAATACATGCACTTGCCATTTGTAAGGCAGTTTTCATACATAAACATGTGTCTATGAGGACAGGACAAGCAGCTGCTATCATTGCACAGACGAGAGTTCCAAGATGAGTTCAGTGTTCAAAGTGGTGCATGGCTCAGACCTAGAACTGGGTTCCCACCTCTCTTCAGACTTGTATCTCACACTATAGGTCTGATTTTGTATCCCTTACTGGATTTACACAGAGTTTGCTGTCTGTATTCAGTCAAAAGCAAGGTAAAAAGGACAGATTGTGGTTTATGTAACAAGCCAAGTGGCCAGTGCTTGTGAGGGACCTTGGACTTCACCCGTGGCCGCTGCTCTGCTGTGACTTAGAGGAGTGTGTGGACTGGGGAAGCAGCTTCTCCCAGGACAGCTTGGATGGGTGCCTTGGAGGAAAGGCTGCATGGCAGGACAAGCCTGGAAACAGCCTTCCCAAAGGCTCTCCAGCAGCACTCTTAGAATTCAGGCTCTTCAATGAACTGAGGTTGTTCATAGTTGTTTTCTCTAATATTTTTCCAAAATTTCCAGTCCCAGTAGAGCCCTTTCTCCAGTAACAATGCTAATGAATTAGTGAATGGAGTAATAGCACACTGCTAATAATAAATAATAAAATAATATAGCCCCTATATTTATAATAGGGGCTGTGTATATGGGAGAGAATATATAACTGGAGAAAAGGAGGTTGCGTGGAGACCTCATAGCAGCCTACAGGGAAGCCAGGGAGGAACTCTTTACCAGGAATTGTAGTGACAGGGACAGATCAAAGGGAAAGGGCTTCAGACTGACAGTGAGTGGGTTTAGATGAGAAATTAGGGAGAGATTCTTGGCTGTCAGGATGGTGAGGCCCTGACACAGATTGCCCAGAGAAGTTGTGAATGCATCATCCCTGGAAGTGTCCAGACTAGGTGGGGCTTGGAGCAACCTAGTCTAGTGGAAGATGTCCCTGCCCATGGCAGGGGGCTTGGAACATCATTGTCATCTCCAAGGTCTATTCCAGCCCAGGCAATTCCTTGATTTTATTCTGTAAATCTGTAATACAGCCTTAGTGCTTGATGTTGGTTTGCCTGACTTGAAACAAAAGCAGTCCCCAAAGACCTCTGGGGTTTGAACAGTGGCTTGGGGCAAGCTCAGCATGGAACAGAGTTGGGTCACTGTGTCCAGGAGCTCTTTCCTGAGTTGAGTGACACCCAGGCTATGTGCCTGCTTGGGTGTGAGTCCTGCAGTGCCAGTCTCCAAGTTCAGTGGGGCAGATCCACTGCATGGGGTGCAGGTAACAGAGCTAAAGCTGCAGACTGGCTGAAGAGGGATGATAATCTCTCTGCAAAGGCTGTGTTTCCACCTCTCTCTTCATGGTCTCCACCTGCTATAACAACAATTAATACAGGGGTTTAGTGCACTGATTTGTTGGCAGTAGAGAAAAGTCTTGTAATGCTTTGGAACAGAGATACCCTACTAATGCTGTACTGCTTCTTCACTTTCTGTTTAAAATCAGTCTTTGCTTTCAGAATGCATTCTTTAATTCCTTTCTTCCTCACAGTTTAGTTCCACTGCTGTGATAGGTTCTTAAGATTCAAGGGAGTGGGCAGACCTGTGAGCAGTTACTAGCCTGGGTCTTGCCAGGCTCGATGCCCGTTTCCATGTTTGGCAAGGCTGGATAGGTTGGTATTTTTTTTTTCTTTTCTGTGTTTCGTTTTCTCTTTGGACTGACCCATGTTGGGTCCCTTCATGTCCTGAGTTGCACTAGCTCTTGAGCAGGAGAGAGCAGCAAACCAAAGTGCTGTACTTGGAACACCAAGGGATGAGCTCGTTCCATGTTGGATCTGCCAGGAGCCTGTGAGGGATGTGCAGTTCTGTTCTTTTTTCCTCCTGTGTAGGAGGAAAAGCTGTCAAGAGTTACTGTCATACATGTGTGGTAGTCCTCTGGCTTGTGTTGTGTTACATCTCCTACGAAGATGCATTGTATGATTTTATTATATAGGAAGGAAGGAGGTGTGTTCTCAGGCTGAGCAAGGGGTGGTGGTTTTGGCTGGTAGGTGATGAATGAAGCTATCAGATGGGAAAAGTGAAAATTCTTCCATACTCACCTTGTTGGACTTGCCTTCTAAACACCTCACTTTTATCATCCGGACAGAACTGATACTGGCTTCTTGGGGGAAGGCTTTAAATAGTTATTTTCCACTCCCACTTAAAGAGCTATGACAGGATGGATTAATTCAGCATATCCTGTTGCTTTACTATAGAACTGCTTAATAGAGAGTAAAACTTATAAAAGAAACCTAATGAATGAATTACAGAGGTTATAGTTCTTTATTGTAGAAATGAAACAAATACAAAATAGGTTATAGCAGTTAATCTGCACCCTTGTTTCTGTGTTCCTTTACAAGAATCATATACATGGAAGGGAAGATGACTGATCTATACCTTATTGTGACATCTAGCACTGCTCTGCACAGCCTTATTGCCTGTCCCTAATGCTGCCAAGGACATTTTAGGGACCATGGATGCCAATCAACTCCATCATAGCATCCTAATCTTGGAATCTATTTCTTTGGTAAAGCTGTTCAATTGTTCATATAGGGGAAAAAACTAACTATCTAGTTACCTTTGGTTCTGGCACCTTCTTACCTAGGTAGAGTCACTGTAATGAGATGAACAATTTATGAGGGATAATTTTTTTCTTGTGCCTGTGTTTATTTGAGGTGGTAGCAGTGCTTTCTGTAATGCTGCAATGGTGTTTTTTATCAATGCAGAGTTGAAAAAAGGAAGTCTTCTGGGAGGAAAGGGAGAAGAAAAAAATCTTCAACTGTTAAAATTAATTTTAAGAAAAGCAGCAAGTAAAACATCTGGATACTATTTAATGTATCTAAATTAGCTTGGATTTATATGTATATATAGATCTCTAAGCCAAATTGTTTTATATGACACTGGCTTCCTAATTTGAAGACTGTTCTGCCTGAAAATATGAACAAGATTTGACTTGTTTGGAATTCAGTTTTCAATTCCTTTTTCTTTCATGAGGGCAAGCTGTGCAACTAATCCATTTAGTTAGCAAAAGGTGCCAGCATCATAGATCAAACTGTGACCACTCAGATCCTCAACTTCATCTTCTTGCTGTAGTGATTATAAAATAGAAATGCTAGTGTTAAAGACACATGCTTTGTTTTTGCACAGACACAGAATAGTTAGGCCCGCAAGGGATTTTAAAGACCATCTTTTTTCGCCCCCTGCCATGGACAGGGACACCTTCCACTATCCCAGGTTGTTCCAAGCCCTGTCCAGCCTGGCCTTAGACATTTCCAGAGATAAGGCAGCCACAACCTCTCTGGGCAACCTGTGCCAGGGCCTCATGATCCTCACAGGGAAGAATGTCTTCATAATACCTAATCTAAACTTTTATCCTCTTTCAGTTTGACCTTTCACTATACTAAGTTATTTAACAAAAGGTTCTTTCTCACCTAAGGTTTTTAGAAAAACTCCATGAGGTTATCTGTTCTTCTTCAAGATTAATGTGACTTTTTAAAAATAATTACATTCTGGCATAGGAGGATTTGAAATTACTTGCAGGGAAGATCATCCCACATTTAACTGCATATGCTGTTCAGAGGTGGTGGGGGGAGTACTAAACCTCTCGGATTTCTTAAGTAGAAACTTGCATCATTGTGATTTCACTTGAAACTTTGATCATACAAAGAATGGAAAGTTAAAAAAGGAAGCAAGCTGGCTCTGTGTGCATTTCCAAAGAGTCAGTACCAACTTGTAGGCTTTCTGGCTTCCTTTTGACTCTGGATGTTGGTGGGTGTTTTGAGCTCTCTTTGGTGTTGAACCGTATCATCATAGTGGTACAGCACAGGACTCCAGCCCTTTTTAAAGGAAGGCTTGGTGCAACAGTGTCAAACAGCTGTTTCCAGACCTCTTTCAGCACTTACTTAAGTGTTGAAACTGCATCTGTAGCATTTATTTTTCATGTGCCTGTTGAAGGTGTAAAATACTCATTTTCCCAGACAAAAATCTAAAAATAAGGTAATTGACCTTTATAAGAGTTCTCAAGAGATTTCTGCAACTTCTTTCCTGGTCCAGCAGGCTGAGTAATAGTTGTCATACTTGTGGTAACTACTTCAAACATGAATCAAGCTTGGTATTCACCAAAGGGTTTTGTGCTGTTGCTCTTTCCTTTCTTCATCTTCAAATGATTCTGTAAGGTGTGGATTATTAAAATTCTAGTCACTTGAGAAATCTTTAGAGATATTCAGAGATTTTTTGTTGTTACTTGTATCATACTCAGTGAAGTGAAGAGCACCATATCAACTAAAAACATTTTACTAGGTGGTGAAGAACTGAAATTTGTTTGGCGTACACAATGTTAGAAGAACTTACTGAAGTAACACCTTCTGATGTGGTTAATACTTTTTTTAGAGAGGTTCAGATCATCTAATGTACCCTGTATTGCAGGAAAGGGGTTTATCTGTGGTTCCTGGGGTTTGCCAGTGGTATGGATTGCTGGAACCAGGAACCCCATATGTGGGAGAGCATCTGCCTTTCTGAATGCTCCTTCTCTGGCTCAGATCTGAGCTATTAATCCATATTCTTCCCACTTTTACTGACATTAGATACAAGTGACATATTTTCCAGTATTACAAGAAGAAGTTTCATCCGTTTTCTGTGTTGTTTTTCATTGTCCTAACCTAAACATGAACTGAATTTCACCATCTTCTCTAAACAGCCATCCTGCATGCAATCTCTTCAGGATGTTTTGTTCATTGGGTTTTGGGTTTTTTTTAAAGCTGCACCAGACTTCACAATGGGCTGATGTTACAATGCTGTGAGTGTTGGTTGTGATCCTTTTTGGATATACAGCTTTCTTCTCTTTCCACTTAAAAGAGGTTGTGCTTGCTATTTTAATTACCCTGAGAGGCACAGGAATAATCCCTTTTTTCATCTGTTTCCTGAGAAGTTACTGTGTTTTGGTTACTGTGAGATATTAAACTTTCGACTTATACCTTTATGACAATCATGAAGTTTATAGGAACCAGCATAAAAATAATATTATTTTCTTTTAAGTGTTGAGATTTGGCCATCACTGCTTACAATGTAGCTCAGTTCACATTTTGAAATAAAATAGTTCCATGGACTAAATAATGAAGCATGACATGTGAAGGACTACATTTTGTGGTGAATTTACTGCAGTAACTTGGTTTTAGTGGCATTCAGGGTGAGGAGAGCACCAAGGAGATGCTGTGTGTAAGGGGGTGGTGGAGGAGCCCTTCCCAGTCATCAGCAAGCTGGATGTTAAGCACATGCCACTGAAATCTGCTACCAACTTTCCCACCAAAACCAGAGAAGCACTGAGCTAGACAGAAGCTCACAATGTGCTGCCAGTTTCATTTTCATCACAGTGGGATGCAGTTGTTGACTCCCTCCCCTGTGACAGCTGTTACCAGGCTCAGTAGAGGTGTGATGCCATGCAGGCATGCCCAGCTTTGCCTTGTCAAAAAGCAGCTGTCACCCCACCCTTCAGTTCTCTCTGCCTGTGTGACCCTGAACCAGTCTCAATTCTGTTACCAGTCCTGAAAATTAGAATTATAGAATAGAATCTCCTGAGGTAGCAAGAAATCATGCAGTCCAACTCTTGGCCCTGCCCATGACACCCCAACAATCCCACCCTGTGCCTGAAAGTGCTGTCCAAACGATCCTGAGCTCTGGCAGCCTTGGGATTGTGACTGCAGTCCTGGGGAGCCTTTTCAGTGCCTGTCCACCCTCTGGGGGAAAAATATTTTCCTAATATCCAGCCTAAATCCTCCTCTGACACACCTCCAGCTGTTAATTAATTGTTCTCTAAAACTCCTGTTGAAGGATGTGGGGCCATATCAGAGCACCTAGTCTTCAGACAGAGACCAAGCAATTGATTTTATTACATTTCTTCCCATTTTTCCTGTTTTCAGAGGAACCAGAAAGTGTAGACAGTCATCTGCAGATTTGAATTTCTGCCATTGGGTGATGCTGTTTGTTCTAAATTGTAGCCCTGCAGGATTCTGCTGCTTGCTCTTGAGCATGGCAGTGCTTGAGCCAAGTTTATTCATGCCTGTGCCTGAAGGAATCAAAGGACTGGTCTCATTTTTAAAGAGGCTGGGGATGAGATTGCACAAGTCCATGTAAGCAAAGGTTCTGCCCCTTCAGCTGTTATTTGGAGAACTCCATTCAGTTATCTTTTCTGCTTGAAACGTGGGCTCCTCAAAGAGCCCTGATGTTATAAGAGGGTTGCAATAATATAAAAATAAGTGGTGGTCACTTCTGCATGCTTTTATCAACTAATTTAATCTGCCTGCTATCCTCAGCCAATGATTGGAAGAAACCTACTTAGCTTTTTATGTAAGCAGTGGTAGAACAGGTGACAAGAGAAGAACTTACAGTCTTTAAGAAGATTTTAGAAAAATATCTTCAGTTCTTGCATTGTTTAAGGGCTTCATAAATATTCAGGATCTTCTGCCTGTGTTGTGAGAGAGAACAGACTTAATATTCCTTTTACAGTCTGTTGATATCTTCAGCATGCTAATTCACATTAACTGTGCTCTTTGAAAGCCTTCTATTCTTTAACCAAAAAAAGTTCAGTATTTCAATCAAGAAGTGACAAAGAACTGCCTCATTCATGAGTATTTAAATGTTTAGAACTGTGAGTCTCCAAGTTTGCCTCATAATTGCAGTCAGTCAGATATGTTCAGATTGTTATGGCAGAAGTGGTTTGCTGGAAGGGTTTCAAAGGGACATTGACCAAAGATCTCATAAAGACACTGGAAATACAGTTGGGTTTAAGTTCCTTGAATGGAGCATGGCCTATATTTAGATATTGTAGCAGTGGGAGCAAGATCAAAGTACGTCAAGTCATCTCTGTGCTGAAAGTCAGAGCACAAGGTATTGAATTAATCATTTGCTGTTTGAGAAATGCAGAATGAGGTAGATACACAAAAGCCAAGATGATGGCTTGATTGTATGTATTAAGATTTAGTTAATTAAAGACTGCTGGCAAGATTCCTTCCATCTTGCCCTGAAGCATTTCCAGTGGGTAACACCACAAGTCTGATTGCTTCCATCACATATGCTGGCACTAAACTCTTCTCTAAGGAGAGAGAAACCTGTGCCACCAGCGTGATTTTCCTTCTTGCTCATAAGGGGGTCACTCAGTGGGGCAAGAGAAAGCACTTACTGAGAGTCACTGTATGTTCAGATCCCTGAGGGAGGCTAAGGAAGCAGACAGCAGGCTGTCATGTATTTTTATTCACCTTCCAGGACTGATGTAGTCTGCCATGGACTCTGCTTGGAAAAACAAAGTGATAATACACAGTATGCCCAAACAATCCCTGTTTACAAGACTCACTCCCTAAATTTCAGATACGTCCTCACAGTCTGGAATTCCAAAATTCCAAATTCCTTTGTCAGCAGCGGTAGAATGTCTGTGTGTGTGTACTGGGTGTGACTGAGGTGAGCTCTCAGCCCTTCCAGGGCTGTGCTTTGCATCAGTAGCTGTGCAGGTGTGATGGCACAGCAGTGTTTGGGCTGCTGCCCCTGACATTCCTTCCCCCACCAAAGGGGAGGGCAGTGGGCAAGGTGCTGGGAGGGGACACAGCCAGGCCAGCTGACCCAAATTAGCCAAAGGGATATTCCATATCATATGATGTCAGCTCCTAAGGGAGAGAGGAGGAAGGGGGGCATTTGTGATTCCTCAGTGTTTGTTTCCCAGAGGCATCCTCACATGTACTGAAGCTCTGCTTCCCTGGAGGTGTCTGAACATCACTGCTAATGAAATAGAGGTTGACTTTTTTTTTTTTCTTTAGCTTATGTGCACACGGATTCTTGCTGCTTTTTCTTTTACTGTAATAAAACTGCTGGTTTTCTCCATCTTATTCTCACCCTGCTGGTTGTTCTCCATCTTCCTCTCTCCTGTGTCCCATTGGGAACTTAATGGGCACCTGGCTCCAAGGCAAGCTCAACTGCTGCAGTGTGCTAGTTCCAAATGGGTGAAACAGGTGTAGGAACTCTTGGCAGTTGTGATAGACAGATAATGAATGGTTTTGACTAAAGTCATGCTTTGCAAGATACAGCAGAATTCAAATTCAGTATAATAATTATTGCAGAGTCATTCTGGCTGGTTGTCACAAATGTCCTCTGAGGTGGAGAAGCAGTAATCTGAGGAGGGACAGAAGAAAGCTCTGTCTGATTTTATTTGCACTTGCCTTTCTGTCAAAATTGTGTTCTTGTCTCACTGTTCTCATTTGTGAAATGGAGTATTTCTCCTAACTGAAGAATGAGGAAATTGATAATTAATAGAAGTTAGATATTTAGGAGCTTACTTGCTGTGTTATTATATATATATGTATATATATATAGCCATGTGTGCATGATTTATATATATATATATATATAGACATGTGCATCTGTGTAGATATATAATATGGAAATAAATACATGAATACAAAAATTGAACATATACTTGGAAGAGAAGAGTAGCCAGCAGGTTAAGAGTGGATTCTTTCCCTCTGCTCTGTTGTGTTGACCTGAAGGCAGCTGACAAGAAGAATGGAGAGAGGCTATTTACCAGGGCCAGGAGTGACAGGAAAAGGGGGAATGGCTTCACACTGACAGAGAGCAGGGTTAGATGGGATATTGGGAAGAAGTTCTTCCCTGTGAGGGTGGTGAGCCCCTTGCTCAGAGAAGCTGTGGTTGCTCCACCCCTGCAAGTATTCCAGGCCAGGTTGGTTGGGGCTTGGAGCAACCTGGGATAGTGGGAGGTGTCAGGGGGTGTGGGCAAGATGATCTTTAAAGGTCACTTTCACCCCAAACCAATTTGTGAGTCAATGTGCATACATACATATTTAAAAACATACATACACATGAACTCCTCAGTTGCTTCAATGTACTGCTCCAGGAAGACTTCTCTGGGTAAAATTGAGAAGATTGGTATTACTTTTGGTTAAAACTAGTTGTATTATACATCTTTGATTTGCTTCCCTTTGATAATCTTCCTACAAAGCAGAATTCAAATTGCATTATAAAATACAGTGTGGAAGAGATTCTCAAATATAATCCTAATTACTCTCTTCATTAAGAATCATAAATGTTTTTCTGTTCCTGGGAGAAAATTTGCACTGTTGAATTAAAAAAAAAAATACCATAAATATTCTGGTGTGTGTACCCCAAGATGTGATTTAGGTCACGATACAAACCCTGGGAATGACAATCCCCTGGTGACAGTTTCCTGTGGAACAGAGTGTCCAGCCCAGGGGATCTGTGTGCAGTATGAATGGATTTAACCAAGACTGGTGCAGTATTTTTTGTTGTTTTTAACAAAAAATGTAGATTGTTTACTGCCTCAAAAGTAAAAATAGCCAGTGTGCTTCATTTCAGTCTAATGATTTTTGAGGTTTTATGTGCAATATTTCAGTTTGCTTTAATATTTTTACATTATTACAACCTGACTGATATTTGAAGTGCAATATTGAATTGGCCAGGTTGGACAGGGCTTGGAGCAATGTGGTCTGTGGAAGGTGTCCCTGCCCATGACAGTCAGGGCATGAATTGAGAGGAACTTTCAAGTCCCTTCCAACCCAAACCATTCCCTGATTCTATGATGAGGATTAGCTTCATTTTGTAAAGATAGAATTTTTTCTGTTCTTCATAAACTAGAATAAGTATTGAATATAACTGTCTCTCCTCTATGTTTTTTTACATGTTTTAGCATTACAGTCAGCTTTGGTTTGACATTAATCTTACCTATAAGAAAATAAGAAGGATTTAGATTTGTGCCTGGCTATTACTGTTCTAAAGCACAATTATGGAGCTCACTGGATTCATATTGAATCTGGCAACACATGTTGAATTTTAATAAGGGGAAGTTATAACATTTATCTTCAAATAAATTTTTTCCTGTCTTTTTAGAAAATGAGGGGTGCTACCCATGGAGCTGTTCAGGGCTGGAAATTTTACATAGGAGAGTTTCCAACTTCTTTAAAATTCTCTTTATCCTTGAATCCAGGAAATGTGGTGTGATTGTGCTTTGGAATGATTGAAGGGCTTTGTAAATATTGAAGGGCTTTATTTGGAAATATTGAGCCTTTATTTCAGGCAGTTATTCAACATTGTAGCTAATAATAATAATAATAATAATAATAAAGAAAGCAGTGTTTTGACTGCAAACAAAAATGCAAACAGCTCAGTGTAATTAGCCATAAATTGGTAGGTTCCCTTTAACCTGCATCTGACTTTTGTTCCCTGCTACTTGAATGTCACTCCCTCAGGATTTTCCAGCCAGGTCTGTTTAGTTGTCTTAGCTCTGCCTGCTCCCCTCAGCTCCAGGAAAGGAAGCAGAGGCAGTTTGAGAGTACTGCCCATTCTTTGGGAACCTGCAATCCAAATGGAGTATTTGGTGGTTGGGAGTGTCACCTCTTAGTTCCAGCTCTTGAATTATACAGATTCATGAGCACCTTCCCATTCAATGCACTTTTTAAAAAAATGCTTTTAGAATTTGTAGCTGCTGAGGAAAAAAAGAAAAGCTTCTAATTCCCCTACAATAGATCAACCTGGTGTCAGCTGATTGAGGTTCTGATTCAAGGCTTTTTCTCCTCTCACCTTCTGACCCACCATTACTGTCAACCTGTTCCTGCAGGCATTTCTATAAAAGTGTTAACCTGCTCCTTTGAAAATCAACTTCAAATGAAAGTTTTTATTATTAAACTCCTATAGAAATTTTCTTTCTTTTTAAAATACTAAAAAATACTGACTTACAGAATTCAGTGTTTTTTGAAAAAGTTTCTAGTTTTTATGGTTGAATTAATTATGGTGCAAATTTCATCTATGGAAATGTACCCTCAAGATGTGTTCATATGAGATTTTTTTTTCTTGTTAATGGACTTGCTAGGAGGAGTTGGCTGTGCTTGCACAGCTTTTCTTTAAATAATTTTTAATAACATGGTATGTATATACTTAATGTAGACTAATGAAACAGTCTTGAAACAAGAACTCTTTATTTTTCAGTTAAAATATACAGTCTTGTCTTTATAGGCTGTCATCAAATTAAAGATCTGTGGCAAGAAATAAATAACAATAAAAATAAAGCAAAACAGAACATTCAAAATTGTGTAAACAATTGGCTTAGTGCTGGAGTATATATATACATGCCTTGTTTAGTGCAATAATATTTTTAAGTAAATTAGGCCTATGAAAGGATACATTTATTATGGAGTTTTTAAAACATTTTGAACAACAGCTTGGCAAATTTGAAAACCTAGAATTTTGTTTGTCGCAAATACAGGAGCTCAGCTAGAAATTGGGAATCTTATTTTTGTAGTACCTGCAGTTGTTATTACCAGACTACAAGACATTTAGAGGCACAAATAGTCAGAAAACCCTCTGGTAGTTGTAATTTAGAGGCAAATTAAGAAACAACTATGCAATCTCCTTGTGTACAGCTTCATGTATAATCTCGCTCAGTAGCCTGAGGCATTAGCAAGCTTTCAGCATGAAATTTAGTGCTAGAGCATGCATTTCTGACTTTTTGTATATCATGCATACCATATATATGGCTTTTATAGACATATAAATCACAGCATCTGGAGTCTTGTTTTCTAAATGTAGAGTTGATCTTAATCTCAACAAGGTGGCTAAATTTATCTTAATAAGAGAGTCTGATCCTGTGCAAAGGTTATGCTTGGTGGATCGTTAAAAGGAAATGTGTATTCTTAGAATTTCAGGTGACTGCAGAGAATAATTGCTCAGCTTTCTGTAAGTCTGGATTGTCAGCAAAGAAACAGTGTCAGTGTCACATGAGGGCTGGGCCAGTCCGTGGTAGGTACAGCAAGTAAGTGATTGAGGGACCACTTCTAGCCTCGAGGGCAAATTTCAGAGTTTGGCATGGCTCACATGCACATCTCAGCATTCTCCTCTTGCTCCCCTCACTCTTCTCCCACCAAAGTCAAATCACACAAGTGCCTTTCCTTCCCTTGGGCAGGGCCCATGGCCTGCACTGTGCACTCAGCAGTTCCTGAGTGTTGCCTGGAGGAGTGGAGCTTCTCAGGAGCCAGCAGCCCCAGGGACCATCTGAAAAATGCCAAATTCTGGCATCCCAGCTCTGTGTCTGCTTGTGCACTCAGAAACTCTGCTGAAGTGAGCTGTGTCAACCCAAGTTTATTGCAGCCCTCAGACTTCATTAGTGTATTGTTCACTTCAGACGAGGTTGATTAATCCTTCTTTCCACCTTGTGTTCCACATCTCCTGTAATGGTCGTTGTAATTGTTTTGATCACACTGGGAGGGATTAGACCTTGGGTGCCATTGGCTTGGGCAATGGAGACCTGCACCTCAAAATGTTCTATGTGGGTAAACCTTTGGCAGATCACTGCTGGTTCATTTTCTCACCTCTTGAATCACCACATGTGGTTTTCAAGCTGCAATGTGCCCTGCTCCTGTACTAACCTCATGACTGTCTCTGGTTCCTAACCTATCCAGTAGTTTGTTTTCCTTGAAAATAGTTATCATAATAAAAACAGCTCCCAGCTCACAGAGAGGTTTGTTAAGTAGTGTATTTATCTGCTTGTCCAGGCATTCAGGATCAGCAGTGGTATTTTAGAGTGCAGTTGGGCATTCTCTGAGTCCTGTCAGGAGCTGCCAAGGGAGCTGGAGAGGCTCAGCCTGGAGAAAAGGGGGCTCAGGGGGGACCTTCTGGCTCTCCACAACTCCCTGACAGGAGGGTGCAGCCAGGTGGGGGTCAGGCTCTGCTCCCAGGGAACAAGGGACAGGATGAGAGGAAATGGCCTCCAGGGAAAGTTTGGGTTGGACATCAGGAGGAATTTCTTAATGGAAAGGCTGGGCAGGCGTTGGAAGGGGGTGCCCAGGGAGGTGGTGGAATCCCATCCCTGGAGGTGTTCAGTGACAGGGCACTCAGTGCTCTGGTGGGGATCAGTTGCAGGTTGGATTTGGTGATCTTGGAAGTTTTTTTCAACATTAATGATTCTGTGGATCTGAGCTGTGTTATGGTGCAAGTGGACCATGTAATTTGGTGTCTTCAGTGGTCATGGGGGTGCAGTGTAAGGTGCAAGGATTTATTCTGCTTTTATTTATTGCCATGGTTGCAGATAATTGCTGAAAGGGGGAAAATACTAAAGTGTTATACTACTGTAATCTAGGCTTGTTTTCTGAATTATTTTGTGGTTTGGCAGTTTGGGATTTTCCAAAACTATAATGGAAAAGACACAAAAACTGTGCTGCCAGAATCACACTTTGTAAAAATTGTCAGTGGAAAAACTCTCTGTGAGTTACTTTTAACTGCAGTTACATCAGCAAAACGGGTTGCAAATGTCAAAAATGATGACCCATCATAAAAAGATCAATATTCAGATTTCTTTTGCAGTTAAAAATGAAACACCATTACTGGCAAAATCCTGGAATCATTGAGGAATTAATCCTGAATATATAAAATGTGTGAAAAAGACCCCAAACCAAAGGAAACCCCTTTGTGCTGTGCAGTGTGAGAAACATCAAACTTTTCAATAATATGCATACACAGGGATTTCCCCCACTTCTTTGGTTAAGCTGATCAGAGTCTAGAATCCCAGAATGGTTTAGGTAGGAAGGGACCTTAAAGCTTCTCTCATCCCACCCCCTGCTATGGGCAGAGACACCTTCCACTGGAATTATATGTCTCACATTGATTTTTACATTTTTAAAAAATCCTTGTTGTAAAGTGAAACTAAGTGAGAATGTTAGGTAATACTGGATGCAACAAAAGTCATCGTTAGAGCATGAAAGATCCAATTGGCATTTATTTTTGCTTGCTGAATTCAGAAATTTCCAAGTAAGAGTTGTAACCCTGGATGTTGGGAGTGGAAGCAATTTCAGAATATAGTTGTGATAGTGATGATATATGTGGCCTCTGTGAGAGTGGTGCATTCATCAAAATAGGATGTGATTTTGGATTGGTTTTCCTCCTTTTCCATTCCACCCACTTTAAGTTGATCATAGCTGGCAGTTTTTGAGGATTTCAGCTGGACTGTGTGTCTGGGAGCAGTGGAAATGTTGGGAGAAGGAAGCAGAAAGGCAGGTGTGCCAGCTGCTGGGGAGAAATGAAGTCAATACCAAAGCTGGCCTGAGTAGCAGAGCAAAGTAACAGTCACAAGGCTGTGGTGCCCATTTTTGTCTGGAAGAGTGTGTGATCACTAGTGTGGAACACTAATGAGGAAATCTTCAACAGGAGTGTTCAGTGGTAATCTGTTTTTCTGACAATGTCAGTGATTTTCAAAATCAGGATTTTTTAATGGATTGTCTGGAATTTTGCTCCAGAAGAAAAGTTACTCTGATGCAATATAAAATGTAAAGCAGGAGAGAACAAAACTTTAAACAAATAAAAATATCCCCAAAAAATAACAAGCCTGTACACCCAACCCACAAAACAAAGTCAGTTTAATTCATTTAACTCATAAAATGCTTTTTAAAGCCTGACATGGAAGACAAAAATACTGTAGCCACCAAAACAGTGGCAGCTTGCCAGACTGACTTGGAACTTCCTATTTCAATGGTGATTAAAAAGGCTGAATGGTATCATGTGATTTGTTGTTCAACCTTTATCCCTGTGTTTTTTCAGAACTTCAAAGTGAGAAGTCTTCAGTTTTCACTTTGCTTTAGAACTAAATAAATTTTTGAAGTTCTGATGGTCTTGCAGAAGTTGTCTCATTGGTCACATAACTAATTCTTATACTTAATTTCCATCTGGTTTCTTTTTGGTCTGATGAATGATGAAAGACAAGAGAATTAAAAATCACTTTTATAGCAGTGGTTGGAAATCAGCAAACTAAGATTGTCTCATTACTGGGTTTCGTGGACTGAGAATAGGAGAGTGTGTGACTAGAAGTACATAAATGTGTACAGTGGTGTTGATGGAAGTTTGTACAAATTCAGCTGATTTGCAGGGCAGTGTTGAATACTGGATGATGTTTAGCACCATTTTTCTCTCCTGCTGCTGCTGCCAGGATGGGCAGAGGCTACACTAGCAAGTGTTGTGTGTTTCAAGCAAATTGAGTCTGTGTTGGACCTTGCTTTATCCACGTCCAGTCACAGATGTAAACCATACCAGAGCAAGCAGCCTGCTTCTCATGGCAGCTTCTGTTTGTTGTGGCTTCTGGTTCAGGAGCTATATGTAAGAGAATGAGGAAAGCTGCATTGTTTAAAAAGCAAATGTTCCAGCTGTGTCACTGTCTCTTGTGGGAACCTATTCTGAATTCTCAAGTGTTTGTATTATCATCTCAATGGATGGAAACTCCTGCATTTTGCTCTTGGAAAGACTAGTTGAAAAAATGATTCAGCAGCTGAGTTAGCCTGTTACCCTCTCCTGTCAGCTGGGCACTCTGTGTCTGCTTGTTTTGGCTCAGTGTGGTGGTGTGCTTGGAACCTTCATTTTTCCTTCCTCTTCCATAAGGTCAAAACACTTTTTTCTAAACTACTTCTCTGAGGAAAGGTTTAGGGCATCACAAAAGTACCCCATATTTAGATTCTAAGATTTTTTTTATTATTATTTTTTCTCTCCAAGAAAGAGGCAAGGATCTCACTCCACTTTTGGGACAGTTGAAATAATCCTCATGTCCCTCTGGGAAGTAACACTGAAAGAGAGTGAGTATCTTTAAAATCAATGTAGCAGGAGCAACAGATTTTGTTGCCCTGATTTCTGAGTTTCAGACATTAAAATGTTAAATCCGTGCTTTCCTAGGTGGTGTAGAGGTGGAAGAGTGTTCTGTGGATGAAGTGGACATGAGCCAAGTCATTGATACTGGTGCAAGGGGCTCTCAGAGCAGCTAAGCAAGGCTGCTGTGATGTCCTGGAGAAGGGAGCCTCTCCATGAGGATTTCAATAGATCTGCAGAATGTAGTGAACTCCTGTCATGGACTTGATGGCCACAAGCCACAGCTGCCTGTATTCTAAACCAAAGTGCCTGTAGTCTGCCATAGGCCTTGGAATCCAGCAGCACGGAAGGCCTAAAGTAATCTTGGTATTTTGCAGTAGAATAGCCTGTGTATATCCCCTGTCACGTCTGCTGCTTGGAAAAACAAACAAAAAGCCCAAAATCAAGACTCAGAAATGAAAAAAAAAATGAAGTAACTTTTTTCAGTATCATCATAGATGCAGAGAAGCCTGTTTGGAAACCTAACAGCTGCTGTGTTCCTACTCTTATTAAGCTCTTCTGTTACACACATTGGATGCTGGATTCTGCCCAGATGTCCAAGCACTCATTAACTATTTGTTGAGGAGGTCTTGGAGAAAAATTGACTCTTGTGAGTCAGCCTGTTTGGTGTCAGAGTCTGAAGGATGTATTTCCCACTACAGAAGTTGTTATGTAGTCTCATGTGGTGTGTTCAGAAGGAGTAAAGATTAAAAATGTCTTTAATGGTGGCCAAAGACTGGCATCAAATTCCCAGTGTATATTTCATTGGAATCCTTTTCTTTGGCATAATTTAATATTCTGGTGTGATTTTCTGTCTCAGGAAATCATGCAGACTTAGGGACAAAAGGGTTTGAGAAGGTTGGAGACATTCACCTATCCAGAGCAGGACCAGAAAGGGTGTTCATGGCTAAGGTTTGTTAGGTCATTTGCAGAGACTTGGAATATTGGAGTGTGCTCCAGGAGTCTGAGACTTGTGTGTCAGTGTATTGCAATGCTTCATTCACCAGTACCAATAATAGATGTGTAATGTGAATGGTCCGTTCTGTAGGCTCACTGCTTCTTGTGGATGTGGATAATAAAACATGCTGTTTTCCTAATTAAAGGTTGCTGTGTTCACCAGCAGGCTTCTCAGGCTTCTGCTGTAGGTTAACCATGTTGCTTATGCTCTTTTTATAAACTTTATCAATTGTGGGGTTTAGGCCTTACTTGTATTCCTTTTTTTTTTTTTTTAACTTCACAGTTCAGATATTTTCTCAGTATATTAAATGGAACAAAATTCTTACTTTTTACTCTAGAAAACAGGAAGTTGTTTCCATTTGTACAGTTGGAGAATCTTTTTTGTTTGCTCTAAGGCATTAATTTGAAGTTATATGAGTTTATAAGAAGAAATTCACAGCCCTACCTAGGCACCAGGTGCTGCTGCTTGAGAGAGTTTGGGCACTTTGAGCTGTGTGACAGAACTGAAAGCATTACAAAGAGTGAAGGGAAGGAGCCAAGTTCATGAAATTGTGAAGTTTGCCAGTTGGATTGCTCCCAGAAACCTTTTAAGTTCCACGATAAGAGTTAAAATTTAATACTGTGGAGATAAATGTGATTGAAGACAGACTTCTGTCTGTACAGTTGCTGGACCTGGAGACTGTAGTTGCATTTTACAAGATGCAGGCAGATTGAGCAGCAAGCACTGTCATACTCAGACAATTTGCATTTTTACCCTGAGCTCAGCTCCATTGCTGCTAGAGGGAGAGATTCAATAAGTACTCTCAATTGATTTATACTTTTCCTGGGCTCTGCTGGGAATGATTGTGTTAATGGTAATTATTTCTGTGTACTTCATGAGAAAGCACTCATGAGTGTGAGATTGTCAGGAGCAGTTCTGTTTAGGCACATATCCTTCACTATGCTACTGACATTGTTTATGTATTGGTCATAAATGTGACTTCTGCAAGACAACATAAATTGTCCATTTTTGTCTGTATTTTTTTCATTGGTTATCAAGAGAAAAAGAGTAGCTTTCTCCTAGGGGCTGATGTGTCCCAGGTTATCTGAATTAAAGACTTTATCATTCCTGGGCCATGGAAACAGTAGGCAAATACAGCCTTGGGCTAGTTCTTCCCATGAGCTTTGTTTTATATTTGTACAGAACCTTTGCTTACATGAGCTTCTTTTTAGAGCCTGGTTTAGATAATTAAGATGGATTATTAAATTTCAGATACAGAAAAAGAGAAAAAAACTAGCAGTCACTGTCACTGGGAAAGCCATTTTTCTCTTCAGTGTAATACATTTAAATTTCTCTTACTGGCATGACACACATCTTCATTGTGTTTCAGAAGCAAGTGCAGTAAACCAATGACATCAATATAAAGAAAGTGTGTTGAGAAAGTAGGCTTTTTAACTGGCTGGAATGGATACCTGTCTTGGGATGCTGGATGTTCTGTGTTTCTGCTATTTTAGAAAACTGTTTCAGAAACTGACAATATTAGGGCAAGATATTCATTACTGACTTGACAGAACCACTAGAGATCATTAGCACAGAGCTGGATTGTTTAAATTGTAAACTTGTCTTAAGTTACCTTGCAGCTGCATTTTCTGTTTCAGTGTAGTTCAGAATACAGTATTATTCCAAACTACACTGTTCTTGATAATAAAATAACTTTGTGACTTTGTTACAGTCCAGTGCAGTTCCCTGTTATTGGCCAACTATGTTTTCAGTAATGTAAATGGAGAATAGATTTTGTGATTTTTTTTGTAACACGGGCCAACATGAACAGTTCTGTTCACCAGACTCCACAACTGTCCTATTCTTTAGTTTCTGTTTATAATTTCTTCCAAAATCTAGACAGATTACAGGCAGTTTCACACCAGCCACAAATGTTCTCTTCACAAGGTACTTTCACACCATATTTAAGGTAAGATTAGGGTTTTGTGCAATATTAACTCCTCCCCAAGCCCTGCAGAAGATCCCTGCAGAAGCTCTGCTGGCTTGCTCTACACTGGGCATTTCACAGACAGTTCTCTTCAAAGCAAAAGCTCTGAGAGCAGTAATTAATTGGAAGAGTTCCCAAAGCCCTTTCTGTTGGACAGTGTAGTTCCAGTGGATCTGTGTAAGATGTTGAGGTGTAAGACAATTTCTCAATGTTTGCAAAATGTGCTGGTTTGGGAGGAAAGGAAATTAGTGCAGTAGGATTTGAGAGACTTTCAGCAATGCAAGTGAGACCCTGGGTTGGGCAATGATTCTTCCCCCTGACTGCCTGTGGCACTCTTGTTGCACAGGTGACTGCCATGTGCAGAGCAGTTGCTGAACTGGCTCACATTACAGAGCACAAATTGTTGGTTGCTATAAAATGCCTTTTCAGTGGAGGTTCAGGAGCAGCTGGCATGGACTGGAACTTTTCTAATAGTGGTTGCTCAGGGTTTGGCCTCTTCATCTCATGAGTCACTTGGAGTATATAGGTTTGTCTTGGGAAGGTACATTGTAAGGTTTTTCTTCTTGTTCCATTTCCCTATGTAGTAAGTCATAGGTGACATTCCAAAGCTGGCATTGTGGTGACAAAGCTGTGCCTAACTCCTGCAAATTGTATGTACAGTTGAATTGCATGATGTTAAAGAAACTCCAAGGGGGGGGGGGGGTGCAATGCAGTGGTAGATAGCAACTTGTTTTTTCATGAAGGTATCACTGAGGCTGTGGTTTGCTGCTGCTGTTCCCACATAACTTTGAAGGAATCTTCTCATATTCTTGCAGTAACTTTCTGAAATGTTGATGGATCCTAATTAGAATTGTACTTTCCCAAAATGCTTACACTTTTAAGTAGACACCTCGTTTGAATCAAACCTGGAGCATATTATTGCATGGTTTGTTTCTGTTGACAGCACTTCATCCCAATTAATTTCTACTGTTCAGCATTTCACTGGTGGGAAATAAGAGGTAGCATTGTAGGCACATCAGAGTTTGGCTACAGCCTGAACATCAAAGAGCCAGCATTTCCCAAGCATGTGCAAGTGCTGTGTTACTTAAAGGTCAGGCTTTGAAGTATGATACTATGCATGGTGCGTGGCCTTTGGAGAAAACACAAACATTTAGTGGAAAGAATGGATATTTTTAAATTTGTATTATTAACTGTATTTCATGTAGGTAAAGTTAGACATGTTAGCACAGATGTGCAAGGTGGGTTTCAAGACCTAACAGTGCTCTTTGCTTCTTATACATGTGAGCATTGCCTGCTTGTCTGTCACCGCTGATTTCTCAGGTAGCTTGAGACTCTGCAATAACATTATCTGAAAAGGAACTTAAATGAGGTGTGTGCTCGTCTTTCTCTCTGAATTCAGGTTTATTATGGATCCATAGCCTGTTTGGGATTTCACATCTGAATCTACTCGTCTTGCCTCCCTTATCACAAAACTTGTAAACTTGTGCTTCAGAAAGCTGATGATCCTGCAGTGTAAATTTTGAGATTTATTATTTTCTTTGGTACATAAAAATACATCTTGTTTGGGGCAAAAAAGGTGGAATAGAGAACACCATCATCAAGCTACGGCCTAAATTGACATTATGTTAAATTCCTTTAACTGGCAGTTCTTGGTTTGAAATTAAATTTTAAGAAATGAAAGAACTTAAGATTTGGACAAGTATAGCTTGGCTATCACAGAATGGTTGAGGTTGGAAGGGACATGTGAAGCTATAAATATGCATGTGTGATGTTACAGTGTACCTTAGGAGTCTACATAAACTTCTTATGGAACATACTTTCCATAAGATAATAATGCTCCATGTTTATTATTAAGATCAGCTTGTGCCAAGTGCTTGGTAAAGTGTATGTTTATGAGTCTGTTAGATTTGTATGTTGTTATCTCATGCACACACACACACACACACAAATGTAGCAGTGCAATTCATGAACTCCCATGTGTGTGTATGCACAAGGAGCTAAAGACACCAGATCTATCTTTGCTCATTTGCCAGTAACATAAGGAACACTTTCTCAAAGGAAAAATGGCTCTTACTTGATGTAAAGAGTTTATGCTGGGCACGTACAAGTAACACATTACTACTGAAGGTACAGTAGATGTGGTCTCATGCAAACTTGTGTGTGTATGTGTATTTTTCAACTTCTTTTTTTTCCTATTTTTTGCTCCACGGTTTTTGGTGGTTCTTCCTTCTGGAAGCAAGCAGGAGCTTTAAGTGAGCATAGCTCATCTGGACCAGTGTGAGAAACAGAAAATACCTCAGTCAAACTCTTGCTAAATGAAGGGAGAATATGAAATTGGTGCCTTATTGTGTTACTGTTTTGTGATACTCATGCTGAAAACACCAGGTTTACTCTGCAGTTCATGTTAGCATGTTTAATATTTTTGATTAAACAAACATCCCTGTTACATATTTACATATTTCTTGCATGAAACATTGTTAGTATTGTTGAGACATCTGTTAAATTAAACTTTTTGGGTTTTTTTAGGTGTATGACTTGGATGGCATTTCCTTGATTCTGGACAATTGCAGCATTGATGACAACAATCCTTGTATCCTTTACAAAATAATTCTGTTTATTGAATATGACTCATGAGAAAAGGTGTGGGGGTTTCATGGATTTATGCAAGAATTGCTTTCACAGGGTATCTAAATGTAACTGGCCTCATGAGCTTCCAGGTTATATTTAAATAGTTCAGCATTGAGCAAGGGCACAAATAGGCTTCCATGAACTGGATTCTAAGTAAGTTAACTGTGGTTATATTCTAAAATAATAAATATTACTGGTTGGCAAGTGCCTATTCAAAGAGCTGTGTCAGAAATCTGAATTCAGACTCTGGTCATCGTAGCAGATTTTAGAGCTTTTGCTTCCACTGAAATCTGTTTGGGAAACTGAAATAAGTATCTTATCAATTCTCTACACTTGTTAAATCAAACTGGGGAGCTTATTCTAAGCTCAGAGACAAGGCTAACAAGCTGTTAGGAAAGTGTGTACAGTTGAGAAAATAAATTATGCAAATTACTGAAATGTTGGGGAGATTTTAATATAAATGACATTGTGCTTCATATTAGAGATGTTTTTTCCTGGAATTTAGGAGCAGAAACTTTCAAAAATAGATTGCTATTAGAGGGAAATAATCTTTTATTGAAGATAAGCAGTTGTTAAGCAGAGTTACGCATCTCTTCAAGCAATACAAGTGTGTTCAGTGACTGAGCTGTGATTTTATGTTATCTAATCATTATCTCTGTGTAAGTTTCTGATAATTTCATCTGGAAATCAAATGTCTTTCCTGTACAGAGTCATGTCAGCTTTTTTATACTGAACACTTGAACTAGATTTTCAAATGATTATATAAGAAAAAGCACATTCTTTTTAGCAAGTTATAACAAACAAAAAGAGTAGTGAAAATGTTTCACATTCTCTCAGTTGTGTCCTGCAGAACATCATATACATATAAATATATCCTAAAATGATGAAATAATGTAGATGATAGCACAATGTTAACAAACTGTGTGGAGGAACAGTGGGTGGTAAGTATCCTTTGAGTTATTCAGTTTAATGCTTTGGATCCACAAGTTTTACATCTTCAGTATTCCTGTAGTTTGAGACCTGACAGTGCACTGAGTGGCAGGATTGTATTTCCATGGTCCAGGTCTGGTATTGGGCACTGCTGGATGTGGTGGGATGGGTAGGGAAATTCACCTTTCCCAAAGTGGAGAAGCAGCCCGGAGAAAACCTAGCAAGGAGTTTCTGTCCCAAGTGACTCTTCTTTGTTGGACAGTACAGCTGTGCAATCACTTCTGGGATTAATCCTTCATTTTAGCTGTAGCAGAAGAGAATAAAATTGGAGACTCTCAAAGGGTAGACTTGTAATTTATGGTCTCAAATGAAAGGAAAATAAAATACCATGAGCAAAGTGGAATGTCTTGTACCTTTTGATACAGGCTGACATTTTATGGCTATGCCATAAACTTACTAGAGAATAAAGCTTTGTTTACTTGGTTTTTAAAAGCATAATAACACCTCTTAATGTGAGCTTTCACCAGTGATCCATGCAGTATTGGGAGATATGGAAAAGTGAGTAGCACGTGGGCATAGGGAGGACTTGCCTGCTGTGACAAGTTTGCTGCATCAGCTTCTGGAGTGCAGCTCCTGGCGATGCCTTAAGTTTTAGCTTTCATATTTTTAGATTTTGTACTGCCTTAGTGTGTGACTCTGTACTTCATATAAAGTGTTGGCCAGTTCTCTTTACAGGGTAGTCAGACAAAACAATCCATTTCCAGCCTGAGAACCAAGGACAAGGTTGCAGCTTTAGGCCCAAAAGTGTGAACAACAGGGAATTGAGGAGGGCAGTCTGGGAGGATGGGACTTCACAACCTGAAGCTGTAATTGGACAATTAACCCCAATAGGTAAATGGCCCAAAACTTAAAAAAGTGTGAGAACTCATGACTGCTCATCCATCTTGGGTCCATCTTGGGCAGCGCCATGACGGGGCTCTTGTACTGCTCAAGATGAAGGCCTTTGAAGGCCTTCTAATAAATACCTACAAGTTTATTTCTTTATAGTTTATTTCTTCTTTAGAGTTTATTCCTTTAACTCTGTCTAGCCTTTGTTCCAGGTCAGCCTCTTTAGGCATCACTGGCTGTGGCTCTGTTTATTGTTTTGACCTCTTGCTATTCCAGGTGCTCTTGTGCTACTTGAAGGTAATGCTCCCCTGCTTCTCTCCTGCCTCTAACATGCCTCATCTCCTGCCTTCCCTTCCTACACAGGGAAGCAGAGGACAAGTTTGCAGTTCAGATCTGTCTCTACTTTCATCTGCTTTGCAGCATGTTCTGCTACTTCTGGACACCTGATGCCTGAATCCATTGCACAATGTTTCTCTGCAGAGATTTGACAGTTTCTTTGCCCTCTCTATGTGCTCCAGTCCTGCCTGGCACAAAGAAATCCCAGAATCACTGAATGGCTAAAGCTGGAAGGAACCACAGTGGCTCATCCTCAGTTTTCCAAGGTGGGGTGGAAAGCTGCAGGAAAGAGCTCAGCACAGCTCTTCAAACATGGCTCCTCCAGGAAGTCATGTCCAGAAAGTTCATTTTACATTCTTATTCCTAGTGCCTGTTTTTGTGGTTTCAGGCTGTGTTACTTGGATTTCTCCTTGGATAAAGCTGACTGGAAAAGGTTTCACCCAGAATCCTTTGATATAATAACTTCTTAGATTTCTTACTAAGTCTTGGTAGGTGCACGTTTTTGTTGAATCTGTTTTGGAATCACCCAAGCTCTACAGTTAAGATGTCATTAAGTTTTCTCCATTTTACTAGAAAAGTTCTGCCTTCAAATTACACATACAAAATTTTTCACCAAAAATGTAACTTTTGTGGTAAAAGCAATAGGATATTTTTCTGGATGGAAAAAAAATAATTTCCCTAAAATGTGCAATTTATCAGGGGAAACTGGACTGCCATGGTAGATGTTAAAGGAGCTCTTTATTACATTTGAGAGGAAAAATTCTTTGATAAATCTTTTTATTTGTAGCATATGGAAGTATACTGAAAGAGGAAATGGGTCTTCTCTTATCCTAAATTAAATTCCTTTGTAAACCTGTCATTACCTTAAAATTGCTTTCTTTGAGATCCTGAACAGTTCTTTAATGTGCATAGAAATACCAGGGAATTTGTAGCTCAGCTGACATGTTTGCATTGCTGTAATTAATTGTTTAAATTCATCCTTCAGTCTGAGTTTGGAGAACTGTTACATTGTCTGATTATATCTCAGATTTGCAACTTCTACATTTATAGTAGCAAACAGGTTTTTTCCTTCAGGATATTTCATGAGTAAAAACAAACAAATCACCACTCTCATAGTTACGGACAAGAAGAGTATTATGAACAGTTAAAAACAAATTTACTGTACCTCTGTAATTATTTGAATTGGTATTTTAATTTTCCAGCTACTTCAACTTTTCATGTAAATGCAATAGAGAGATGCTGAAGGATGCCAGATTTTCTGTGGCTCTTAAGTTTTCAGTACAGGACAAAGGTAAACAGAGTGAGACTGGGGAGAAGCAGTTCATTAAGAGTTAAATTTCAGAGAAGGTTTAATACCACTTTTTCTATACCTGTTAAATCTTCCATGGATTGGCTGTGTCCTAGTCATAACTCTCCTTCTGTTTCAAAGGAAAACAGGGTGTTTCAAAATGCAAGCAGAGTTATTTGCCTTTAGATTAAGGAGAGATTCCTGTATGAGCTAATCTTTATTTTTGAAAATTCACTTTCTTGTTCTGCTTCTGAAAAGTGGGAACATCCTGTCTTACCTTTGTAACCTGTGCATAAAAACAAATAAATTCAACCTGCTAAAGGATAGCAGAGAGAGTTGGAGATGCCTATCTGGGTAATACCAGTAAAAAATTTACTCCAAATCCTGCTTGTCAGGTTACTTGTGTTGAAAACATGTTCTAAATTCAAATCTTTTGTATTTTGCTCTCTGAATCATCATTTTCCTCATCTCTGACTGGCTCTATCATCAGACAGGAGCTCTTCCTTTTGTTCCTGCCTTTTACCTCATCCTAAGCTCTTCCTGCTCCTTCCAGCTTCATTTCTGCCCTTTCACAGGTTCCATTTCCTCAAGGTAAACATGAGCAGGGAGGTCAGCCTGTTCTGATCAAAATACTTTTGACCCCAATCACTCAAAAAAAGGTGCTTATGAGAGGCTTTAAATAAACTGACCTGTTTATTATTGAAGACTTTTCAGTTTACCTTAACTAAGGTGCTTGGTTTTTCACTGCTTCCTAACATTTGTTCTCATGAGTAACACACACAGATGTGCCTTTTTTTGCTTTTCAGTGGCTGCCCATAGAAATATTTATTACTATTTTGGGGGAAAAAATATTATCCAGAGTACTGCAATATAATAGCTGAAAGTCAGAAGTGAACTGCAGTTTTGAAGATGGAATATTCTTGTTTTTTCAGGCTGCTTGCCAATGTTACCCTTTTGAGATTCTTATAGGTGTCTCAATAAATTGATGTTGTGAATGACTGGATTTAATCAGAATGACCTTATGTAAGTATCTATTTTATATAAACTGTTAATTAACACAGTTTTCTATTAGCCAAGAAATCAGTCATACATGAAGAATATGTATCCTGCTGTGAGGATATATATTTTTATATATATACATACATATGTCATATATGTGAGTAAACACCTAGCAAGCTGTGTTTTAGGAGTAAGAATTTTCAGCATTTGAAAAGAAAAGCTTGATATGGAAAGGAAAAGGTTGATATGAATATCCATACACAGATCCCTTAGTATGAATAATGGATGAAAATGTAGAAAGAGTAAGTTAATTTCCAGATACTCCTTCCAAAACTGCTTCTATTATATTCAGTCATCTGAGAGGTAGATTGAAAATACTTTTGACTTCATGGCAGCAGCAAGTATAATTGTGGTTCATGAAACTGCCTAAAGCTGGAGGAAATCAACTTGCTATGGTCTACAACAATGGCAGTTTGTTTTTGCAAGATGCCAGCAAGGACTTTTGGGGGAGCTGACAGACATTTTTATCTAAGTTACAGAGTGCAACCTTAAACAGGCCACATGCTGTAAAACAGCCTCACTGCTGAGTGGGAGCCAGTAGAAAGCAAAAATAGGAGAGTGAGTTGACTTTTTAGAGTGAGCCATCACAGAGCTGAGCATTTTCATGCATGTGTGACTATCCCACGTGTATTACTGAGAAAATACAGCAATGTCATTTCAGCAATGGTTGCCTTTTTTTGGAAAGCTCATTTCAGGCACTGACTGTGCATTAAGAAGTCTGATGTGACCTATTTGATTCTGCATTTTTATAAGCATACAACACATCACGTTATTATATGATCACTGCAAAGGACCCACTGATGAGAACTGTAGTGGTCTCCTCATGCCCAGTGAAGTTCTGCCCACTTGGACAGAACTTGGCCTTCCCAACCCAGGAAATGGAATTACCATTTTCCTCCTCACAGTGGCACTTGGCTTTGCTGCACAAGTAAATTTGAAGGCTACCTAGGCAGAGGGGGAGTGCATTCTTTGGTAGGTCACAATTGATTTTGCATTATTGTTGGTTGCTCTGTGTCATCCAGGGATGACAGAGAGTTCTGCAAACGTCTTACTTTCTATCAACCAGTGCTGAATGAGTCACTGTGATTTAACAAGCAGTGGTTGAGGTCAGCAGTGGAAGAATGGGAGTTGTCAGCACAGGTTAAGAACATAAATTGGTGGGCCTGAATCCTTCATTGATAGAGCCAAAGGCAAAATAAAATAACAGCAGAGTGGAAGCCAGCTCTACCTCTTCTCACTGGCACTTGATACGGAAAGGAAAAGGTTGAGATGAATATCCATGTGGGTGATATGGGCTGTGGCTGCCCCGTCCCTGGAAGTGTCCAAGGCCAGGTTGTACAAGGCTTGGAGCAACCTGGGATAGTGGAAGGTGTCCCTGCCCATGGAATTAGATGAGTTTGGAACTAGAGGTGGAACTGGTTTGGAACTCAGTGATCTTTAAGGTCCTTTCCAACCCAAACCAGTCTGTGATTCTATTCTATGATTCCACCATAGATGGAACTAGGAAACCAAGAAGTCACTGTATTGCCATGTTCCAGTTCAGACCAATTTGATTCCTGAGTTCTGAGAATTTTTTTTAAAGAGAGTGGAGGATTCCTGCCTTGCACACAAACCTGAGGTCTGTCTGAATGTAATTTGAAGGTACAGAGAAGAACTGGTCAGACGAGAAGCTGGAACAGGTGCAAGTGTGGTTATTCATTGGGCAAGAACAGTCTGAGAGGGGCTTATTTCTTTCACCTTACTCAGTAGATGAAACCCTGCCCTGTTCTGCGAGTTGCTGTGAATTTTTGTAGCTGTATTTTGTTAGTGGCTAATGGAGACCAGGGCCCTGCATTGGTTTAGAAGGGAATCCCTCAGTGTTGTTTCAGGATGGAGCTTTAGCAGGCTGGTTTTTGAAGTGACTCCCAAAAGACTTCAGCCAAAGAGCTATTTCCAAACACTACATTTGGTTGTACCTGCCTACCAGTGCCTACTGCAGTCACTACCTATCAAGGGTATTTTTTACACTCTTGAAAGAAGCATTACCAGATTATCCAGCATTGTATTCTCTTACATCAGCATTAATTAAAAGATATCTCGATTCCAAGTAGATTTTTCGGTGTATTGCCTACAGAGTCCTGAGTGGGATTATTATAAAGCTCCTAAGGGGGGAGAGCTGAGTGCTGCTCCCTGTTGGAAAGGGCACAAAAGGCATTCCATGTATAACCTAAGCTTGTCTTAAATCTCACTAAACATTGGCTGCACATCCCAGGAGTTGGGATAACACAGCTTCCATGTTTCCACTCATTGTTTATCTTTTCTGGATGCTGCAGACTCTTCAGGGCAAAACTCAGTTAAAGGTGGAGAACCAAAGGAAAAACCTACCACATTAAGCATATTTGGTAGATCTAAATTCTGATACAAAGACTGTAATTCTCAAGTATTTATTGCTAGAAAATGTTTATTTAAAATGAAAAAAAAATTACAAAGTTTTCTTGTGAGATGTTACATTGCTAATTCTGTTTTCCACACTGTTCCCCAGGAAAACTTTTCTCCTGTCAAATGCAACATTCTCCTCATATGAAAAATACTTGAGACCACAGAAAGAATGCAGTGTGCAGAACAGAAACAGATATTCTGAGAAATTAAAGGGCTTAACCTGTTTTGTCTTCCAGAAATGAGCACAGATCACACTTTGTGTTTTATCACTTAACTAAATTACAATTTCTAATTATATATTTCAGGTTGCTGATTGTGTAATTCCTAAATTTTTTTTTAGAGCACCTGCAGGATGATTAAAATACTGTAAATACTTAAAATAGTTAATAGTTTAAAAATATTGAACTTCAGAGTTTGGGGGGAGGGGGTGGTGGTGTTAGTAATTTCCTTGAGAGTTTCTAAAATGCTAACACAAATTTGCAGAGATGTGAATATGAATCTATTCTTCAGCATCTCATTTCTACCCAGCTATCACCATTAAGAAACGTGATGTACAGGGTCACTGTAAAAGCTGGAGGAAATCTGACAGAGCTATACAGAATGTGAGAAGGCCCTTTCAAATGTTACATTCTAATATTTCTAATCCCTTGTGAGGAGTAATCTCTGTAGGCACCAACTCATGCATGTAAAAGTGAGGAATTAAAGTTAATAACTCTATTTCTAAACCAAATATTGTCATATTTGTCCTCTTCTCTAATCCTCTTGGTGGATTTAAATCCATGACAGGCTTGAATTCTTGAAAAAAAACCAGGTCTTTAGTTATCAGAAGCACCTCAGAAAAGAAAATCACTGCTTTTATAGCTCAAACAGCTTCCTTGATTTTTCTGTACACTCACTTTTGAAAAATTCCCCTCTGGGCTGAGATGGAGCACTAGAAATTTGAGAGCTAAAGATTTTTGGTTTTTTTAAGTAAAGCTAGGAGTGGTTCAGAAATATTGTTGAGAATGGAATGCCTTCTACAACCACCTTATCATATTTCAGTCTGTCTTCTTGGCATTTTTTCTTGTGCATACCTCCAAAGAATATTTGGATGTCATCTGACCAATGCTTCAAATAATATTTTTATTCTGACATTTTTCTGTTGCCCTATTTTTGATCACTGTAATTAGAACAGTTTTATCTTCAGCTGCTGAATGTGTTCTCTTGTGTAGCTCCTTCCTGAGCCTTAAATTTGTTACCTCTCACTTCCTCAGATCTTTGGTTAAAATTTGTTCTTTAGATTTGCAAATGATTTTTAAAACCTAGCCTTTCCTTCCTCACTCAGATACATTTGCAGTCCTTTCCACTCGCCTTGTGGATTTGTTCCTTTCTTTTGGACTGTGGAGATTTCCTCAAGGAGATGCAGCCATTCCCTGAAATTGTAGACAGGATTGTGGCTAATGGCTATTTTGCTAAACAAATAGCTGGTTATAATTTAGTTGCATCTTTCAAAATACCCATTTATTTAATGGTTGTTATTTTTGGATGCACACTGGGCATCATTTGGTGTCTGTGACCATGGAACTGGAGTTTCATTTACCTTCAGTGTTATGATTATTTGTCATAAAGTGACATTTGAAATGACCATAAGCAGCAGGAGGGGAGGTATGCCACATAAGTTACTCAGAGACCCTGAATCAATAAAATACACATGTACTGTACTGAAAGATAAGGTGGCATAAAATGCTTGTTGGATCTATATAAATGCATGGATCTCTGACATTTCTAAACAGAAAAAGAGCTTCAATCCAAATTGTGTCAGCTCAACTCATCATCTGTCTGAGAGTGGTGAATTATAATTAGCTTAACCACATCTCAGGCATGAATTAGATTGGATTTTTAAGTGTAGTGCCAAATTTCTGAAAGTTTTGTTTGACTCCTGTAATTGCCATTTAAAAGCATTTTAAAAAAGGTATTTATTTCTGTACATAAATACACATTAAGATATTTCTGTGTAAAGGTGGAGCCTTTTTTTTTCCATGTCCCAGGAAATTTAAAAGGACTACAGCCTGCCTGATGATCAGTTTGTGAGCAGTTACCATCCCCCTGTGCTTCATTGCTTCACAGTGTTTGTGGTAGGTTTTAATAGTAATTTGATGCATAAGTTTCAATTTAATGAAATGTTGCTTTTTTTTTTCTGTAGGGAAGAGAAGATAAAGCAAGGCATTTTTAAGTAAGGTAACAGCAGTTGAAGCTTTTTAACATACCAGCCTGCTAACTCTGTACCTCTTACAGATAGGTAATAGATTTAGTTATGAACTCTTAAAATGGAATTATTGGAAAAGAAGGGGCTAAAAGAACTGAGTATTCTAAAGGTGAAGTACTAGCTTGAGATTGATCAAGAGTGTGATTCTTTCTGTTTCAAAACCAGATGATTTGTAGCTGCTCATAAATTATGGGTTTCTATTAAAAATGTAAGTCATAATTTAAAAAAAATTGGCAGCCTAAGCAGCAAAAAATGAATGTGTCATATTCTTGGTTTTAAGCTAGTATTACAAGTCTGAGTATAGGGAAAAGGAAAACAAGCTGGAGGTTATGGCTTAATTTTTTTTTTTTAAGTTCTGTAAGTTTTGGCATAAGAGACATTATAATAAAAATAGCCTGACAGAGCTAAACATGTCCTATGGCTTTTGTAGCTCTGAAGTGCTAGATCCAAATTTTTTGTTCAAGTTCATAGTATGCTAAGATGTTCTGGTATTGGGTTTTAGGTCCCACAGAACATGAAAGGCTACACATGGAATATAGATTAAATGTTTAGTAGGCAGGCATTAAAAGCTGATAGCAACCTGGGTGCATAATACTGCTCAGAACTGTTAACCCAGAAATAACAGTGATCTAGGGAGAAAAATTCCTCTGTGACTCTAGTTAAGAAATGTCCCAGTAAATTTCAAATTTCTGAAGTAGTACACCTGATTTAATGAACATAATGTACCATTTAGTTGGACATCACTGACATGAGGATGTAGTTAAAAATGGGGAAGCCTTGGAGCTTAAATGATCCTCATTTACTGTCAGTACTGGACAGTGCTGAAAAGGTGTGAAAATGTGAAAGGCTGGAGAGCTTGGACTCTGCTTCTGGGAGCACAGTAAATATTACATATACATACATATTCATAATTATCCATTAGATATACAGCAACTGGATATTGTGAGCTGTTGTTTTTCTCTTTCTGAAGTACTCGCAGCCAAAGGGCCAGGAAACTGTGCTGTACCTGTAATCAGCCACATAACAAGTTTTGGCAGATTTTATTACTTAGTTCTGGTGCCTGCCCTTCCAGAAGGATGCTGAAAAAACACAAATTGAGGGAAGAGACACAAAAATTATGCAAACCTTGGAATAAGTCTCTTGGTTTCTTTCTTTAGTTCATGCAAAAAATACCAAATGCTGGTTATGATCTGGGAAAATTTTTTTTTAATCTATGCTGAAAAGCTGTGTTTGGAAACAATTCTAAACAAATCTAAGCCAGAAATAAATCACAGGCTGTAATGAGTGAGATATTTGCCCACTAGGAAAGTTTATTTAGGGACACAGTGAAATCTTCCAGTTCAACACTGGAAGTTTTTCAGAGAAAAGGCAGGAAAGCATCTTGTGCATGGAGCAGAATTGACAGGCGAATTTCAAGAGGAGCTGACCTTTGGTCATCTGTGTTTGTGCAGAAATGTTGGGCAAAAGAGGTTTAGTAGTCCATTCTGGTCTTCAAAATATATTTATTTGCCATAGATACTTAAATGGATGAATTGTCACTGAAAGTCATACATGAGGGTTAATGTGTCTGTGTTATGTTTAATGTGTCTGGTTGTGCAGAAGGTGTAAGTCCCATTTTAAAGAAGCCTGTGTCCCACAAGGCACACTTGAAGAAATGGATTCATCATGGGTAGACTGCTTAGTGAGATAAATAAATGCAAGTAGCCAGAAGGATGGTGTTTGTCTGCAAGAGAAACTGGAGTATCCACTACTGGTGTGGGAGAATAGTGAGGGCTACAGAACTGGAAAAAGTACCTAATGTACAATTATTTTGTGCTGTGGATGTTTCCTGTTGTCTGTAGCCTGTGAATTACAGAGAATATTGCCTCAGCACTGAAGCTGTTCTGGTGCCTTTAAACCAAATGGTTTTGCCCATTTGTCTGTTCTGAGGTGGTGAGGTTTAAAACCTCTGTCAAAGCCGTGTTCTGCAGGGCGGAATTCGAGCTGCAAACCCCAGTTCAGGTTTTTGGGCATAGGCTTTCTGTCTTTACAGGAATATTTTGTGGAAGCAGCTTCCCTTGGGGAGGGCTGAGGTGAGGAGTGGAGGGGCTGCCAGCTCCTCATGCCACACGTGCTGTGCAGTGAAGCTTTGCTGCCACGCTGTGGTGGAGATGGAGCCTTGTTTGGTACTGGATGGTCCAACCCTCTGAGTGATCCCTTGGGCCAGATGAGAGTGGCCTGCAGCAGAAACATCTGCTTTCACTTCCCCAGTGTTACAAATCCTATCCCTGAAAAGTGTGATCAGGAATAAATACCTCTGACAGCATCCAGCTCTGTGTTTTGGAGGCTTCTAGACTGGATGGGTTGTGCTGCATCAGCTCTGCAGGAGCAAAGTCAGACAGAGGGGGGAGGAAGGGACATTCCCAGCTTATATTCCCAGTACTGCCCATTATTGAACCCAGAATGTGGTGACTGCACTCACAGGTGATAAGAACAGCTGTGGAATAAATAAAAATAAAGGCAACTGAAATATTCTAGACTTTTTTTTTTCCTACCTTCTAGGCAAAATATTTTAAGTTTGTATAGGATGAATTCCCGATGTTTTCTGGTGCTGGTAATTCAATGCCAAGTATAAATAGAGTCTATGGCATTAATTCTAAAAATATAAATTGGCTTTTGAAAATAAATAAATTAAGATAAAACATTTAATTTGTTACATTTTCTGTTGCTACTTTTATGGTAATGTCTTAATCACAGGTAGAAAGTCACATAAAATATAAAGGAGTTACAATTGCTCTGATCTTATACAGCTTCTAGAACTTCATTAAACTACTAAAACCCCAGACAGAAAGAAACTTGCAGAGCTTTGTAAGCAGTTTGGCTGATGGTGAGGATCCAAAGTCCTGGTGTGTGGTCCATCACAGCTCCTAACTGTGACAAACAGCTGTGGGAGTTGGCTAGAGACCTCTTTCAGAGGTAGGAAGAATTATCTTCAAGGTGCTGTGGATCAGAAGTGCTTGAAAGGACTGAAAGGCTGGAAAGAAAAATGGTTTATGTCTTTTCAGTGTGGTCCAGTCAGGTCTGCAGGTGGAAGTGACTCTTAAGTGATGCTTCAGTATTTCATTCCAGTCTGCAGAGGTTCTAGTGATAACTGGATTACTTGTTGAAGGCCATAAAGAAATATAATTATTGTACAATACAAATACTTTATTTTCATTGCCTTTGTTTTTGAGTCATACAGTCCTGTTCTAGAATGCATCTTAGAAAAATTGGGTGGCTTTGAGAAAGGGGTTACATAAGCAGCCCATTTGATGAGGGTTCCAACCTGTGAGTGCTGGCTTCCTTAATAAGGTTTTGTATCTTTTCCAGTATTTGATTAGAATGTAGTTGCTGTTGAAATAATAATAAATTTGATTTAAATTAGGTAATGGGATTGGGCAAAGAATGCCCTCTTTTTTGCATAAGAACTAACTACTCATAAGGAAGAAAGTTCCTAACTAATAATTTAGTTATGGAAAACTGACTGTAGTGCAGGAAACAGTCTAATTAAAAAAAAAAAAAGTCCCTGTACTATGTAATAAATCAAACTCTCCACTAAAAATGTTACATTTAGAAATCCTTTGGTATTAATAATTATGAAGGGGACTTAGGAAAACAGATATACATATTTCATTCTCCTTGTCATCCCTTCAGTGTCCTGTATTAGTTAATGATAATTAACTTCTGAAACTTGCCTTTTTCAAGCAACATACTTCTAAGATTGCTTGTGCATTGCCTTTTATCCACCTCATCAGCTTCCAGCCTCATTAATAATGTTTTCTGTTCTCTGTCGTCCATAGAATCCAAATTACTTTGTGTAACAATTCTTTTGGGTCCTGGTGGCTACAGTGGGTTTGTCAATAATGTTTAGTTCTGATTGGACTAAGAATGAGAAGGTGGAACACTTTCCCTGAGGAATGGTCTGTGTGTCCTCCTCTCCAGCAGTACTGGTGAGCGGTTCCTGGCAGGACATCGTTGTATTTT
Organism: Passer domesticus; assembly: GCF_036417665.1. Lineage (NCBI taxonomy): Eukaryota > Metazoa > Chordata > Aves > Passeriformes > Passeridae > Passer > Passer domesticus. Next base: position 75,832,834 of record NC_087478.1, on the reverse strand, counting down.
CACACCCCATTAAGCTTACAAACCAGCCACTGTGCTCTTGCATTGACTCCAGCAACCTCTTGTAGCAGAATCCAGCTGAAAAGAACTGGGAGAATTGTGAAAAGTTCCCTTTGCAGTCAGTGACAAAACTTAAACAGGATTTAGTGGCGTAGATTTTCATGGCTTCCAGATAGTAATATTTTTCATCCTTAAGGGACAGTTTTCTCCACCTTTCTTCCTTTCTCTTTGTGTTCCTCCCTTCCTGACAATTGAAGTTACATCCCAGAGGACGATTTTAAATTTTAAATTGTGGAATTAAGATGTTACTTAGGTACGGAAGACAGGGCGAGTTGATTCAGTTTTGTTACTTGTATATGTCAAAATGGCATAGGAATTCCAAAGCACAGAGTACTGAAAGATTTTGGAAAAGTGTTGCTATAAATGCACAGAAATGTTTGTTTTCAGTCCCTAAACACAGATAGTCTAGTGATGAGGCTTCTGCAAAATAAAATGAATTGTTTTCTTCCTTTTCTATGTCCTCTTCTCTGTGACAGAATATCATAATCTTCACTTCTCTATAAGATTAATTTATTTGAGAGTATAATATGCCCAATTGGGAAAATCTAGACGAGTGTGTGCAATCAGATCTGCTGTGCTTGCTGTGTTGCTTCTCTTTGGTGCAGTTTCACGACAAACAGGCTCATGCTCGTATTTTTAGTAACTATGGCAACTTTAGAAGCTCTCTTTCTAAAGCTGAGCATACAATAAAGTGCCGCAAGTGTAGGTAGGATTAGAGACTCTCGAATATGTTTAATTTTCTCTCTGTGTCTCTGTCTTTGGAGAGGAGCAAGAGGGTAATGTGAGTATTAGCTGGGGACTGGCTTTAATCTTTGCAGACACTCAAGTCTGCCAGGGTCTGCTCCCAGCTGTCCAAAGGCCTCATCCTTCCCCAGCATGCGAACAAGGGGATGATGAATATTCATGGCTGTGGTCACAATGGAAAACCTACCCACAGAAAGGGGTTTCTGAAGGAGTGAAAATGTTATTGAAACCATTTTGCAGCTTCAGCTACAGTAGTCAGTAATGATAAATGCCACAATGGTGATAGAGTTCATAAGATAATGGGGATGTCTTAGATATTATGTAAGCATGAATGGATCTGGTAATAGGAAAAGAGCATTTGCCATGGGGTTTAGCAGCGGGTTTGTGTTGAAGGACATAAAGACTATAGTAGCAGGATCATTCTCAAGGCTAATACACAAAAGTTTTGAGAGTACTTTTTTTGTCTGTGTGGCAGTTTGTGTGACTGAGAACTGTCAGTCTCTGAAAATTGCTGTTAATATTACAGAAAATATGCTTTTATGCAAGTGCCGTATTTTGTGCAGAAGCTGTGTTATAGGAGCACAACAAGGAAAGTCTGCTTCTCATCCAGGAGCAGAGCCAGGCAGGGTGGTAGGATGTTTTTCACAGTCCACTGGGAGAACTTCGTGTTACTTTTTGGCTCTTGTGACATGCCCTAAATCAGGCCTGGAAAAGACCTGGTGGGTGTCAGCCTTGGTTTATCTGCATTCATCAGCTTGCATGCTTTGCTGGTCTGAAATCTGTTCTCACCATTGGCACTAATGACTGAGAGTCCGCACATTTATGATTTTATTACTTTGGCAACTTATTGTTTTATATAGTCAAATGTAATCTTCAGTGTAAATACCAAGTTTATGTGACTTAAATGTAGATTGGCGCTTGTCTTTTTTACTTAATTCTAGTAGTGATGCACTGATAGAAGAGAATATATTGATATTCTCTGTTGTGTTCACCTGTGAAGGCTTTGATGAGATGCATAATTTGTTTTGGTGCTAATTTCTCTCCTCTGTCATTACCTCACACGGGAATTTTTTTGGATAAAGAAGATGTGCAGCATGCTTCCTGACAAAGCCTAAAGAGGTCTATCAGGAAAAGAAAAAAAGCTCCATAATAGTTAGTACTTCATTATTTTTTATTTTTAGTTCTGGCCTTCATGAATTTGAAAATAAATATAAACTGCTACAAAAAGGCTAATTTACTGACACATGCCAGTGCAGGGCTGTTCCCTTATGTTTATGTCCAAGCTACTTTTCATCTAAACTCTTCTCTCTCTGTTGAGGTTGTGTAAGATTGTTTAAGTCCAGTTCCTCTCTTCTGTTGTTTTGTCTGAAGTTCCCCTCTGTCTGAGTTTTCCCCTCCTGTCACCCTGTGGCAAATGCCCACAAGAACATTTATCTCTGTGCTTAGATGCTCCCCAACCCAAAAGACGTCAAGGAGATGAGTAAATTATGCATATTCTTCTACTGGATGTGAAGCTACATGTAGTAAATAATTGGTGCCCTGCAGGCAAACCACTCATGGGATTCAGAAAGGCTTGGCTCCTGTATGGGTAACTTGGGAAAGATTATATCATAACAACTTTTCAGCTGCAGAATTGGGACCAACATCTCTGACACTTCATAAAAGGAACACTGTAGTTCACTTGGAAGATGCCTGGCTGATAATCCTGGGAATTTAAATCCTTTGTCTACATCCCTGACATGTGCCTCAATCCTGGCCTCAAGGGACCACCTTGGGAGGTGAATGAGTTGCAGCTTGTGCCCATTTAAACATCAGCAGGAGCTCCCTGCCAGTGATCATAGTGTCTGGTCTTCTCGCAAGTGTGTAAAAGCACCCAGGCATAAAGGACTGAGTTTAGGTAATCTTAGGAGTCAAAGAAGTTTAAGTGTCTCTGATATTATTTGTGCTATTTTCAGATATTAACCTGGATAAGTTGTCTTTTTCTACATCTCTTCAACTTTAGCAGTGAAAATAATAGTCATCTTTCCTGTGCATGATGTACAGCTTATTTTGTTTGCCAGTGCTTGGAAGTGTACTGTTGAAGTGTTCAGATCATAAACAACTGACTTATTTTTTATTTAAACTCACTAGGAAGATCATTGGAACATTTCAATTGACTGTAATTTTGGTTTAAAATTTGGTTTTATGTCTTTTTAATTCCTACAGTTTATTTGGTTGGGGTTTTTTGTTTGCCTGGGGTTTGTTGGGTTTTTTTTGACTTAATATAAACCCTAGTAAATTTGAGTGAAGTTAAGGGCAAACCTCTTTTAAAATTAAATTGCCTCACATGCAAGTATTTGCAGGTTCATTGTCAGCACTTGCGAGCGTCTTACTTGTTCAAGCCCTTGATTTCTACTGCTTTCCTGAGTTTAAGAGTTTGGGGGAGGGCTGGGAGAGGTGAATGCAGTAATAAACCAAAATAAACAATGTTTCATCTTTAAATCAATGCTCCTTAACTCTGGCCAACAGTTGTGAGCCAGTGGGCAGTTTATGCCATCCGGAACCTGACGGAGCAGAACGAGCAGAACCAGGCGCTGATCGCGCAGATGGAGCGCAAGGGGCTGGCAGACAGCTCTGCCCTGCACAGCATGGGCTTGGACATCCAGCTCAGAGATGACAAGTTAATTCTGAGGTCAACCAGGAAAAAGCCCTCCTGAGCAAAAATATTAGCAATAGACTGAAAAAGTATTTCTCTTCTAAAACATTTTCCCTTGCTCAGCAACCATTTTTTTCAGATTTAGTCCCAGAATGTTGAAAACGTTTTGTTTGTTCTCAGAAAAGCTGCCAGATGATGCTTCTGCCTCCTTCTGCTGTAAATAAAAGGTCACCTGTGTGTTTTCTATGTACCTGGGTAAATCAGCTTATGAAAAAAGGTCCTTCTTGTCAGTCAGTTGGAATTTCATGACCTCCATTTTCATCAGTGGAAGATTGTCATACGTGCAGTATCGACTTGTCATAATTTCCTTTGCTGAACCTGGAGATAACTATTGTTAAAAAATTCTTCAAAGAGCTCCTTTGCAGGCTGCCTTCTCCCTGTAAAAGATCTGTGCTGAGTCAGGGCTAAACAAGCCAAGTTACTAATTTTCAATCATGGGACCTAAATATCTCTATTTATATAAGCATCAAGAGAATGTTGGATGTACTTAAACATTTAGTGAATTAAACACAACATGGCTTTTGTCTATTTAAATTATTAGTAAACTGTCTTTTCTACCTTGATACCTATCAGTCTTCATGACAAGTATATTAAAACCAAAGCTGAAGCTGTTGTGGCAACAGATGCTGCATTCCTTTGCACTGGGGCATGTCTCTGTTTTGGAGACTTGGGTGTTTGTTTGAATGTTATTTGTTCCTTTGGAGGGTAAGTCAGCCCACTTTCCTTTTATTTTGCACTTCTCATGGGTTTTCTGAACTTTGGCAGACTGCTGAAGAGGTAGTTTCTCACTGTGATTAATTCTAGCAGTTTCTTTTCACCCCTCTGCCTTTCCAAAACATTGACAAAACTCATTTCCAGTTAATTAATTCAAGAGAGGCAGAAGAATAGAAGGCCCTGCCTCTTCATTTTGGGTACCCTCCTATATTGTTGTTGGACCCTGCCACTGTGGAATGTGGCATGAATGAGATGGGGGAGAAGGGGGGGGTGAAACTGGGGGGCAGGGGGAGGAGGGCACAGTTAACTCTGTGTGTGCCACAGCTTTGCCCTGGAAGCCAAAAAATGTAATCCCTGCACAAGCAAAATGGGAATTACAGCTTTATATTGCTGGTACTTGTGTATGGTAACTGTAGTTGGTTTATCTTCAGCCATGTCTAACTCAGAGGTCTCAGAAAAATTCACATGTTCATGTTCTTGTTGACATGTAATCCCATGCTTAAACAGAAAGGCAAGTTCATGTCCTTAAACTCCATATTGCATGTAAACAAACCTTCATCCATGTGCATGAGCTTTTGCTCCTCCAACTGAATTTTTGATTTAAAAATGGAAGAAAGTACACATTGCTTTGAGAAACACATTGTGCTGCTTAAAAGTGATGGTGAGTAGAGCTGGGCTGCTGAGGTCATTTCAAGTTAACAGAAGGATGATGGTGTCTGCCATGCCAACCTGGTGGGACTGTGGAATTGACCCAGTGGGAGTTTAGACACCTGTTGGTTTTAAAGGCAGTGATACAAAATTCCTGTCCACAGCTGTTTGTTAAGTAAGTGATGTCTGAAAAGGGATAATGGCAATAGGAACAAAGACTCTAACTCTTATTTCTTTTACTGACTTATTTCTTAAAAAATAAATAGGGGAGAAAAAGGTTCTTTGCTTTAGCAAGGAGTTAATATGAATATAAGCAAATTGATTTGTTTCTAAAAAACAACTTGACTGTATTTTGGTTGTTAAAATTGTATTGAAGTGCTGTCATACACAGGTAGGTTTGTTGGCTTTTGCTGTCTGAATGGAAATGTGATTATGCTTCTTCTTGAGCACATGGTTTCTCAATGATTTCCTTAAGCCTTAATGATTGTGTTTAGGCCAGAATTAATTTAGAGTTTTCATTACTGTCACCTAAGAATTACAGCTGGGTTGTAGGGGGTTTTGCTCTTATCTCCATAACACAGTGGAAGGTTCATACTCTAGCACCTAAATGGAAAAAAAAAAAAAATTCTGCTCTTACAGAAAAATAAAAAAGTGGTTATTTGGAAGACTGCATCATTCAACTTTAAAAGGAAAGAATTAAACTTTTGCTAACAAAGGAGCATCAAATATGACACTATCTGAAATAAAGTGAAGTTGTTCTTAATTTGGTAATTAGAAAAATACAAACACTTTTATTTTAGTGCCACTACTTAGGAAACTCATGGTAGATAATTTAACAAAGTGAGGGGAAAATTATTCTGAACAGAAAATGGACTTTCTGTGCTTTCTGTGTAAAGAAAAAAATGCAAAGAATTTCCTTTTATTTAGGGTGATAAAGAGTTAAAATCCTATTCACAAAACAAATCCAGAGAGAACTTTGGTTGTGGAAAAAGCAGTGGGAGTCCCTTTTCTTTTTAAGCAATGAGGAATGGACAGGGTGGGGTTTTTTTAACTTGATGGTTGTATACCCACCAATAGAATACACACGAACCCATAAATATAAGCCAAATAATAACAAACACAAAAAAGATTAAAAGAGTTTTGTGTGTTTCAGTACATAATGGAGTAATAGTTGTGTTTTCTAAAAGGGAAATGTAGGGCTTTCATAGTGGAGAACATGCTGATTACTGTATTGTGAGTGGCTGGCTTTTGATTTTCCAGGATGGATTAATTCTCGGAAGACAACAGCTTCCCTGTCCTCCCCCAGTGGAGTCCTGGTCTCCAATAGACTCGTTTTATATGCTTGGGGATTAATACAGCACAGCAATCAGTCATAAAAAGCAAGCTTTAGTGAGTTTGTAAAGGGGCAGAACAGGCAAATCAAGTCTTGTGACCATCTTACTGCTTTCGAGTGCTTTCAAACAATAGTGATCAGATTTTTTTTTTCTTTTTTTTAAGGTCCATTTGTTATTAAAAGAGAATAGGGAGTTGGTTTTTCATCGTAAGTGGAAAGATTCTAGAAGAGCTTTCTGGCAAATTCTGAGAGATAACCTGAAATGTTAGCAAAGCTCTGAATATGCTTGTAATAATTCAAGTGACTTTTGCCTAAAGTGCCTGTAAAATATGCTTTTAAATACAACCAACAAAAAGGAGAAAAAGTCACAGGCAGTTTATGCCATTTTCACAACCTTTATTTAACAGTCAGTTTGTATTTTGAGGTTGGTGTAGTGAGAACCAAAAAAAAAAGTCCACTTGGTTTGCAAATGAGAAAGTACTAAAAATATGGGGCTCTACCCAAAATTACCCTCAGTTTTTGTACGAAGCCTGAGCTCTGTCATTCGTATTGATTTAGATATCCCTATATTTAGATATCCTAGATATTCTTAGTGTAGACTTTTTTCTGTTAAATGGGGGGAGTTTATGAAGCAATGCAGAAGCATTTTAGTGAGACTAAGAACAATTTTAGTAATTGTTCCCTGTAAGGCTGGGCAGGCCCTGGCACAGGGTGCCCAGAGCGGCTGTGGCTGCCCTTGGATCCCTGGAAGTGCCCCTGGATGGGGCTGGGAGCAACCTGGGACAGTGGGAGGTGTCCCTGCCCATGGCAGAGGGGACTTGGAACTGGGTGATCTTTGAGGTCCCTTGCCACACAAACCATTCTGTGATTCCCTGGATTTCCACCTCCCTAAAACCCCCGTGTCCCCCTCGCTCGGTGCGCTCCGCCGGCTCCCTGCGGTGCTGTCCAGGGTCCTGACGGGCTTTCCCCTCTTTGGAGCTCTCTGGAACAACCCTCTCCATGCCAGCAGCCAGTTCCAGTCTCTTGAAGCTTGGCCAAGGCCAAGCCACCATGGAATAACCATTCCAGTGGAGGAGTTTCATGCTGCTTTAATTTAGCTATTCCCAAGATAAATAAGGGTAGTGAATTTTCCTCTTGCATAATCCAGCCTGAGCTTCACCACATTGTAAGCTCTGGAAAACTTTATACACTGAAAGTAGAGACATGGGGGCTGAGCTTCTAAATTTACTGAATTGATGTTCCAGTCATGGATCCAGTGTCTGTACAGGACATTTCCCACAGCTGTTGCCTCTCACTAGGGTGGTGCTGGCAAAAGAAGGCAAGAAGTGAGAGACTCCCTGCATTTCTTTCAGACCTGCCTGGTGATGTCCATCAAACATGGAATTAGGCAGAAGCAAATGTAGAAGGCATGGAGCAAATAAAAGTGGATTCTGGGGTGAGAGAGGGAGGAATTCAGCTCCTGGGAGATGGAAAACATGTTGTCAGTCAAATGAGAGAGTCTTGTTAGTTTGCATCTTCCCTCTCTGAATACTCGCAGAAATTTGTTGTCCAAAAAGTACCTTTTTAGGAAGAGCCTCCCCTCTCCAGACTAAGATAAAAGAGGTGTCTTCTCTCACCCCAAATTTCATTTGGACAGAATTGGCATTGCATTGCTTTTAATTGCCTTATAGAATCATTAAATCATTAAGGTTGGCAAAGAGCTCCAAGATGATCAAGAATACTCTGCAGTTTTGCTCAGCATTTTCTGCAGCCTTACTGCTTACTCTAGAAGTAGTATAGAGTTCAGAGAATATCTAAATACTTAAAATATTTAAATAGTAAAGAGAAAATATACAAACAAATTAAAGAATTCTAGTTTTGCATGGATTTTCATGGGAAAGGAAAACACAACTGGAGGTAAAGACCAAGGTAAGCCCAGAGCATTTAAAATTAACCTCCTGTTTTTTTGCTGCATGGCATCTCATCTCATCTCAGTTCAAAAGTGGAGCTGATTCTGCACTGGTAATGACATGGAGATGTCACAGAAGTTCCTGAGCAAGACACACTGTAAGTTGCACTTGGTTTTGTTTGAATGTAAGATGGCTTCCATAACACATTTATGCTAAACTTTAAAGTTTCCTTTCATTTTTGAGTACAGGTAAATATTCATGTAGAAACATAATTGCACAAAAGGGATTTGTGTTTGATTTTTTTAATTTTGTCATTCAGGAAGTATTTCAACCTGTTTGTCCACTTGCAGAATTGTTACCCAATGCCTTTAGTTCTGTAATAATTCAAGAGTTCCGAAAATCTTTGTGCTTTAGCATACATTCCTAGTCAGTATTTGTTATAAGACAAACAGTCCAGTCAATTATGTGGTTTTTTGTGATGTTGTTCTTAAAACAATTTCTTCTCCTGCAGTTTTGAAAATGTGACTAAAGTAAGCACAAAAGCCGTGTTGCCTAAGGGAAAAAGTCTTGATAAAGCTCTGAAGTGGAAGTGCATTAGTCACAGAGGTGCCTCACCATGGTAGTGTTAACTCTAAAACATAAGCAGAACAAATGGTGATGATCACTGTTCTACTGCACACCTTGTTTCAGAAATACATGTTTATGTGGTATTCATAGCACAGTAATAAGGAAAAAAAATTAAGGTAAATTAAATAATCCCTACCAACTGCAATTGGTGCAATTTTATAAAGTGGTGCAAGTCCTCAATCTGCATGGAGAGGGGACTTTCAGCTGTTGTGCTGGATAGTTTTGGTTTTGAAATTGGGTTTACTGGAGGTTATTATATAATGGTTTGTATTGGAAAAGATCTCTTAAGACCATTGGGTCCAGCCATCCCCCCAGTACTGCCAAGGCCACCCCTAACCCTGTAAGTGCCACATCCACATGGCTGTCAGACCCCTCCAGGGATGGTGTAGTGAACAAGTGAAAAGTAAGGAATGTTTCTCCAATGCCTCTCTGAATATTAAGTTTTGCAAGTTAGTTTTGAACTGCCTCTGACAAAAATTTTAGCAATGGCTTTATTTTAGAAAATAAGGCACCCTCTTTGAAGGCCATCAAAATCACCTGTTGGTCATCAGGTGAACAAGCAATAAAGTTTTGATATATGAGAAAAGCAAGCAGTAAACTTTCTCATGCATCAAGGGAACTTTGCCTGGATGCCAGTGAGCAGCCAGTGAACTTTAAGGGAGCACAGATGAAGTTCTCCCCAGACATGCTCTAAGGCAGGTACAACACAGCCACTCCATGAGCAAGTGCCCAACCTGCAGCAGGTTGCAAAACCTGCAGAGTGTCAGGGTCTTTGCTGTGTGTGCTGTTATTTGCTGTCCTGGCTGCTCCTGTGAGGCTGCTTGTGCCCCACCCTGCTGGTCCTGCTGCTGTGGCTCTGCCCTGCTGCTGGCAGCTCTTGGAGGGACCTCACTGGGCATGGTTGTCCACATTGCACTGCACGAGCCAGGACTGGACTCATGGAGGTGGTAACCCCTTTCCTGTGCTTCTTGTAATTGTTCTTGGCATTTTCCTACTTTGCTGTTTTATCTCTTTCTTTCCTTCTTTATGGAAAAAAAATGAAGCTGAATGGTCACTTTGGAGTCCAACATTTAGGCTCATTTGGGCTTTAATCTTGTTTCCCACTATGCTGAGAACCTAATTCCTTTCTGCAATTTTAGACTGGGGCAAAAATCACCTGTCCTCACCTTAAGTGGATCAGAACAGATTCTACCACTACCTTGGGCAGCCTGTGCCAGGGCTGGATGGCCCTTTCCAGGAGGAGTTTTCCTGAACAGCCACCCTAAACCTCCCTGGCACAGCTTGAGGCCATTTTCCCACGTCCTTTCTCTTGTCATTCAGGAGAACAGCCCAATCCCAATCTGGCTGCCCCTCCTGGCAGGGAGTTGTGGAGAGCCAAAGGTCTCCCCTGAGCCTCCTTTTCTCCAGGCTGAGCCTCCCCAGCTCCCTCAGCCACTCCTGATGTTCCAAACCCTTCCCCAGCTCCGTTCCCTTCTCTGGACACTCTGCAGCCCCTCGGTGTCATTCTTGCAGTGAGAGCCAGAACAGGCTCCCAGACCCACAGTGCCTCAGCAGGGCAGCACACTGAGCTCTTTGAGGCTGCTTATGAAAGTATTTGGCTTTAGTGATAAATCCTGTGCCTATTGCTTCTTTTAAATGTATTAAAACACCTTTGACTAGGAATCGGTTTAACACTGAGCATTTGCATGTTCTGTCGTGGCACTTTTCTCATGGAACAGGTCATGGAAATAGTGTACATGGGCTTTTTGGGGGGCAGCTGGGGGAGAAAAATCCATTTGCTGCTTCAGATTACCTCTATATTAATTGTGGAGGAAGTTATCTGCATTTGCTGCAGAACTATTGAGCTGTTAATGTTAAATGTAAGAATTAAAGTGTAGGAAGGGAAGAGCATGCTGGAAGAATATATAAGATAGGTTGGGTAAAAAAGAAAATCCCTAGAAAAAGAGATCTGAACACTTATAGAATCACAGAATGGTTTGTGTTGGAAGGGACCTTAAAGCTTGTCTCATTCCACCCCCATGCCAGGGGCAGGGACACCTTCCACTATCCCAGGTTTCTCCAAGCTCCATCCCAGCCTTGGGCACTGCCAGGGATGGGGCAGCCACAGCTGCTCTGGGCACCCTGTGCCAGGGCCTGACCAGCCTCACAGGGAAGAATTTCCTTCTAATCTCTAATCTAAGCCTGCTCTCTTTCAGTGTGAAGCCATTCCTCCTTGTCCTGTCCCCCCATGTTCTTGTAAATAATCTCTCTCCATGCAAGTCCAAGCTGAATGTGTCTTAACAAAAAAAGTTAAAGCAAGCATTGCAGATCAAGGCACTGTGGCAGGGGAGAAATAGGTTTTTATTCAGCAGTGATTTTAAAAGAGACAAAAAAGCAAATTCTGAAACTGTTGATAAACCATTTACAAAACCACATTTTCCCAGACAGGGGCTGTAGAATGGCTGATATTTCTGTTCCTTGCCCCCTTTATTCTGCACCATGCATTTCTTTTCTTATGGACATCACAGGCTGTGCCTACTTTTGATTAGAAGTGATGCTGATTTATATACACAAGGAGGGGAGGGGGAAAGGCAGTGCAATAAATGGGCAAACACAGATAAGGAAATAATGGATGAAAATGCCCAGTTATTTCCTGAGGGTAAAAAGCATCCTTAGTGACTCCTTTGAGGAGCCTCACCCTTAACTTTAAATCTTCTAAACTGGGCCAACAGGCTTGAGCATATAATTTCTGCCCCTCACCAGGGGTAAAGTGAGTGTATAACACTGCAACAAATCACCAAGGGATCTTACTAATAGTGTCATTAAAATTACAGCACATCCCTTGTCACTGTAAAAGTTTGTGTGTTGTGTAACTGTTGGCTTCACTCTCTTCTCCTTGTCTTGCAAACTCTTCCTTAGTGGAATTGTTTATTGCTACATTCAGACAGACCTTGGCACCTCTTATCAACTGCTCTCTAGGCCAATATTAAATTTTGTTTTAGAAGCAGGTTTTTTAGCACATATTTTATAAAGTGGTGCAATTCCAGTCTTTGCCCCAGGCCCATGTTTGATGTTACCAAGATGTGTCTGGAAGAGTTTCCTCCTCAGTTCTGTGTATCTCTCATTGCCAGGGCTTTTTCTTAAGTTGCAGCCATCTGTTGCGAGCCTGCACTCCATGGGTTAAAGTTTATTTTTATATTAAGACAAGCTTTCATTATGTTTTCCCCCTTTCCCCCTGTGTCCCACCCCCCCAGTTTGGACCTTTAGGCTCTCTAGTTAAGCTTTTATGGTGGCCACAAACAGGTGCTGGCTTTACAGAGGGTCTCATTCTGCAGCTCCCACTGGCATCCCTGGCCTCCTGAACTCCTTTTGCTACCTCCTTCCCCCTCAATAATTTTTTATGAATGATAGCTTTTCAGCACCCTGGGAACAGCTTGTCGGGAAGAACACTCTTTGTGGGGTGCAGTCAAATCCTACACATTTCTCTGAGGGTTTTCTGTGAAAGGGCTGGTTCTGTGCTGCAGGTATGACGTGCCTGTGGGCTCCCGCTCCCTGCTGGCTCCCCCACCTCCTGCTTCTGTGATTCACTGTGATAAATTTGCTTTTTAATAATGCTGGTGGACTCTCGCCACAGGTGCTTCTCAATTAAAATCCACTTTGTTTAAAAACTGGAGGCTTGTTTAACTGAGCCCCTGGGGAGAGTTGTCGGATCCCAGGATAGGTGACACAAATGGGTTGGTGACCCTCTGGAGCTGCATTGAAAATACCATATCCTGGGGTACCAGAGGGCAGCGTCACTCTGAAAACAAATCCGCACATTTGAGAAACCCCGGGACTTGTCGTTTCACTGTGGGGCCTTTTTAATCCATCTTTTAACATTTTGTTTTGTTCCTGCTACCCTTCTCACACCCCCTCCCCCCCACCTTCTTTCTAGTACTGATTTAGCTGTTTAGAAAATACAAAGGTAAAAGGAACATTTTTTTTTCCCAAGAACAGTCTCTCTTTTGTATTCTAAAGATATTTGTGAGAAATTAATTGGAATGGCAAAGCAGGGTGTGAAAAAATATATCTGGAAAAATAGAAAAAGCAAATTCAAAGTGAATTACTTTTAATTTTCTTTTTAAAGAGAAAGAAAAATGTACTCTTGAGCGATCTGAACTTTTCCCTGCCTTCTTAGACGTGTATTTTTAGCATTTTGAATACATGTAATGTTCTCAGATATTGCTTACCAGAGCACTTTGAAATAACTACAGAGGGTGGATGGGATGACTCAGGGGACTGGTAATTGAGTGCGGAGCCTTTTCACCTCCAAGCCCCCAGTTTGAACGGAGCCCAAGTGGAGAGCGACCTCGTGGTTACCCTCAGATGGGTGTTTAGTGGCCTGTCTGAAGTGAGTTGGTGGTCTCAGTCCAGCTCCTGGCAAGCAGCTCCCACATCACAGCGACCACGGCCGCGCTCGGTGCCAATTATCAGCCGGGCTGGCAGCGCCGGCAGCCAGGGGAGGATGGAATTAGTGAGAGCTGCTCCTGCTGCCCGAGGTGGTCCCTGCAGCAGCTGGGTTTGGTGCTGTCAGCCCTGTGGGATGTGTGTGCCTGCGCTCTGGGGTGGTGGCAGCTCCCAAGGGCTGAGCTGGGTCCCTGGGTTTGGTTTTGCTTTGCCTCTGCAGGTTATCAGTCCCTCGGTTCTAGGGCATCTCTGTGCATGGGGATTTCCTACACGCCCTTTGTCAGTCGGATTTGTGCCTTGACGTCTCTGCTAAGCATGCCAAAAAAGAGATTATTTACATTTGTGAGTCCAGAGAAGGGAATGGAACTGGGAAGAAGGCCTGGAGTGCCAGGAACAGCTGAGAGAGCTGGGGTGGCTCAGCCTGGAGAAGAGGAGGCTCAGGGGGAACCTTCTGGCTCTCACAACTCCCTGACAGGAGGGGGGTAGTCAGGCTCTGCTCCCAGGGAACAAGGGACAGGAGAAAAGGAAATGGCCCCAAGCTGTGCCAGGGGAGGTGCAGGTTGGACATCAGGAGGAATTTCTCCACCAAAAGGGTGGTCATGCACTGGCAGGGATGGCCCAGGGAGGTGGTGGAGTCCCCATCCCTGGAGGTGTCCCAGGAATGACTGGATGTGGCACTCAGTGCTCTCTGGGTGACAAGGTGGGGATCTGTCACAGGCTGGACTCACTGGCCTTGGAGGTGTTTCCATCCTGGATGGTTCTGTGACTCTGTGATTTGAGCCATTTGTTTGATAACATTAATCACACTTCCGGTAACCATCAGCTCCCAAAGTTTCCATGCCGCCCCATTATTTTGCAATCCTCTTTCTTAAGTGGTTTTACATTTTATCTCTGAAGAAGTTTGTTTGGGTTTTTTTGTTGTTTTTTTCTGAAGCTAAACTAAAATGTACTCATTTTGAAAGTGGGAGGACAAAACAGATAATTCTTACCCTTTAAAATCCCTTATAGCTAAAAAAAAAAAAATCTTGCATAAATTTCTTGTATTTTGGGAGTTTTAGAGTACAGAGACTCTGAATGGAGCTTTAATGGATTTCAAAGCCCACAGAGGATCCCTCTTCTGGCAGTAAGATTTTGGGTTGATAAACAAACCTTATCTATGGCAATCTGTCTGCAAAATCATGACAGTTTTCACATGTTAAAGAAAAGTTGAAGTAAATACGGTTTACAACATTTTCTGCTGTAAGACAGTTCTTTCCAAAAATGGGGAGTTCATTTTTCACACTCTACATTTCATTCAAGGGAACAGAGTAACACAATTCTAATCAAAATAGAGTGGGTTTTTCCCCAAGTAATCAACTAAGTCCCTTAGAAACCCATTTTTTATTTTTTGCCCCTGACTCTTAATGTTAACTATAGTTTCTGTAAAAATAAACATTTCCTCAAGGTACTGGCAGCTCAAATAGAGATGCTGAAACTGAATATAACAGGAGTGACCTTATGAGGATTTTTTACCTCTAAATTGAGACAAATGACTGAAGTGAAGAGCACAAATAGAAACAATGTAAATTTTTAAGCTTTGATTAAGCTTAAAAATTTAAGCTGGTATTGGTAAAATGGTAAGGAGGATTTTGTATGAAAGGAGTTCTGAGTGTTGCCTGTTGAGGAGGGCAGGGATGCAACTTTTGGAATCTGTAGCTTGGTTGGGCTAACTCCTGCTGCACACATCCAAGGAGCTAGTTAGGTTGATTTCCTCATTTTTAGTCATTCACTGATAGATCATTTGGCCAGGCTTCATGGGGAAGGGATAGATTTGGGCTGTCTTTGCAGAATATGGTTTATTTTTATCCAACAGGAAGGTATGAGGATGCAGGTGGGAGTCCAGCTTTCTGGCTGGGGACAGCACTGCCGGAGATGAAGGGAAGCCTGGCTCGGGGCTTTCTCTTGTCTTTTGGACAAGCTCAGGACATTAACACTTGGAAGGGTCTACAGGGATTATCCCATGCTTGGTGTCTTGAGCAGTCCAGAAAAGAGGCAAAAATAATTGCTGTTTGCAGGTTGAGATTAGTGGGTAAAACCAAGAAAATGTTGTAAGTGATTTGCCTCAGTGGAGAAACAGACGTGTCCCTCTTCAAAGCTCAGGCAGGAAGGAGGACTCTGCATAACACTGCCCTGAAAACTTGTCTTGGAACACATGTTCAGAGTGGTGGAAGTGCTGTAAGTCTGGAGGAGATTAAGTCTTCTGAATAATGATGGTTTTCTGGAGGAGGTGATGCTTTCTTCTCAAAAGGAAGGACATGGAAAAAACTGAAGTGGAAACAGTTGGCAAGGTCACTCTGTCTTGTCTCAAGAATGTCAGGAAGGAGGCCTCCAAACAAACCAAAGCCCTAGGAGTGGGGCTATCACTGTTTCTTCCTGCTCAGATAGAATTCTTGTTCGAGGCATTTCCAAATAAGGGTGAGGAGCTGAGCACTGCAACCGCAAGATGACAGTGCAAGGCTGTTGAAACCAAGACTCCTTTTTCTTTCTACTGAAAATAATCCATGTCCAGCCATGAATCAAAGTGCCTCTGTAACCTGCCTAGCTCCAAAACAGACTGACAGAAACATATACACATCCTCCTGGAAAAATAAATTATGACAAAAGCTTTGGCTGGAAACTCCAGAGTAAGAATGATTAGCGAGTTGCATTGTTGACTTAACGTGATTTTAATCATGGGCTAATTGTTCATCTCAAGACTAAAAATGCCATAACGTGTGGGGTGAGCACAAGGCACATAGAAATTACATGGCAAAAGTAGCATTTGCATAATATGGTAAGAGTAGAAGCAAAAAAAAAACGAGAACAAGGGGTAGAATTTCCTGGCTAGTATGAATTAGCCTGAAATCAGTGGAGCTTTACTAATCCATACCTTTGAAACCCTCCCCTTCAGCATGCCAGTGTTACAGCAGCAGTGAGCCATGGGATAGTTGTTGAGATGTTTCACTGAAGTAAAAATCAAACCACTGTGCTGCTGAGGGAAAGAGGGAAAGAACAATTTTAGCATGTAAGATTAGGGCAGTGCTGTCTGGGTGGGACCAGCCTGGAGTTTGCCAGTACTTGAGCCCACTTAGACTTTGTATAAACTTCTAAATATTCGAGAAAACTTTCCATGATGTTTTGATTTCAAAAGCTATCTGGTGGCCTAAGTGCCCATACCTAACAATTAAACCAATAAATTCAGAGGCCAGTCTTTAAAGTTCAGAGCTTCAAATGCTCTCGCTAGTGCATTATTCATGGGCTTGGTTTTTCCCTTTGATATCTCTCTATGGTGTGATCTGTATAGCAGAAGAGAACCCACATCTGTCTGTTTACACCACCCTGGAAATTCTTGTGGGCAAACAAAAAAGCCAACCACAAATTGGGCTGGGCTACCAACAAACATAGTATCTGGAGTGCCTCCACCCACCTGCCATCAGGCAGACTTCTAAATCTCACTTGAAATGGGATAAGTCAGATCAGGGTGGGAGGGAAAAGAAGAGGGAGGGCTGGGGGGAAAAAACTAGATTGAAAGACTAAGCTGAAATTAGCAGAATTTTGCTTTTTTTTTTCACATGGAGTAGGTCACATGTGGGCCTGAGCTGAGCATCAAGGATGGCACACATCCTTCAGTCAGATCCTTTGACTCATTGTGGGGTTGAGGACTGAGCCCATTTGTGCTAAAAGGGGACAGGTTCTTCTGAGCTGTGTCTTGAAGGAAGGTGAACAGAAAATGTCCTGTAAACCATTTTAAAATTCATGAGAGATTCTCCAATAGGATGCTGGGAGAGGCTGTCAATTCCTGTTTTGTTTGAACCACTGGGGACTCCGGCCATTCTCACTTTAGCTGCAGGGTCTCTTTACATTGTTGTGGGTCCTATTGGAGGGAGTTACAATTTCCATTGGCTTGAGAAGCTTCCCAAAGCTTCCAGTGATGACTTCCTGACCAAGGCTTTTGCTCACCCAGATATTTTCATGTACCTGAACTAAAGCATTTGGGTAGTGTTCTCAAAATCAATGGAAGTAGTTACATGCTCAAAAGCAGGCATCCACAAAGTTGGATCTCATCCTATGACCCTTTAATTTGTGGGAAGTATGGAAAAGACTCTGATTTATTAAGCTGATCCTACACGATGCCCCTCAATTTGCAGTGGTCACAGAGTTTTAATTGTTATTTATTTCACACTAATATCCAATCACTTGGATGTTTCACCTTAACTTGATTTATGACTGAAAAAATAAATCCATGGTGGAGATGAGGATTTCATTGTCCATAAATAGCTTTTCAGTCAGGTTTTACATCTATTTCTGAGGCTTTAATTGTTGGTGAGGTAATTTCTCCCCAGTGCAGATCATCTCATGTGCTGGAGTAAACCACGCTGATCTTGACTCGCGTGCTTAGAAGTTTGTTCATCTTACAGCTTTTATTCCCTGAATCTGGGGAACAGTTTTTCCCCTTCCAGTTGTGTTCAGTTTTCTGAGAAAGGGGTGCCTTTCAGACTCGTCCCGACTTTCTCCCTTGTTGTGTTTCTCCTTGCTGCAGGAGATGGCCACAATTCCTCCATTTCGTGCAAATTAGAGGTAGTGCTAGGGTCCCTGGCAAGTTCCCAATACAGGTCTCAGATGACTTAAATGCTTCCCATGGGTACATTGACACATTATTGAGCAATTACATTCTCTTGTGGCAGTCATCTGTGGAATAAGTAAACTGCCTCTGTGAGCCCCATGGTGATATCATGCACCATAAATGCATGCCTGGCCTCCATTGTGTCAACAATCCCTCACGCTCTCAAAGGCAGAAATGCCAGTATAATTCTCAAACTACACTGACTAATAAACAGGTTAGTTTTATTGCTTGTTTCTACCTTGAAGGGCAAGATTAAATTTAATTTATAAGGCTGCCATAAAAGGAGAAGTCATATGGGTAAGCATGAAGTGATTATTTGTTTATTCACTCTCAATTTATTAATTTGGGGTTTGGGGAGTGAAAAGGGAGGCCAGAAGAAGAGAGTGAGTTACATTTAAGTCTTATTTTTTTTCTTCTGGCTCGGGGAAGGTTGGTCATGAGGATCAGTTTCTCATCAATAACTTTGCCAATACTATGACATACATTACTGATAACTCCCAGATCTGATTGCACAAGCAGAATATTTATGCAACAAGATGTCAAGTAACGCTCTCCTGAAAATTAGGAGATCCTTGATTACACAGTGTAGTGTAAAGTTAATGGTGTAATGAGTCTTTTTTTTTCTCTCCCTTCAAAAAATTTGGGTCTAAACGTTTTGTAAAACTTTGAAAACTCCCAAGGACGAAGTGTAACTAAAAAGGTGTCATAGCTGCTTGTGTACTCATTAATACATTAATTTTATTTACATTTATTTACATTAATTCACATTATTTACATTAATTAGCTATCATTAATGAGACAGCCTGTGCTTTGGTGCTTTCTCCAGCCTTTGTGTGTCGTTCAGTGATGTGTGGTTGAGGCTGGTCTCTCTCAGCCCAGCACAAGGGGAGTTTGGGCTCCCAGCACTCACAGCTCTCACCCACCAGCACCCCCAAGTCCTTCACCACAGGCTGCTCTGGATGACACTGTCCTCAGAAAAATGTTATGGCCAGCAGGTGTGTTGAAGCCCAGCACTCCTGCCTGAATCTCCCTGAAGGTGGATGTGACAGCACGGGGTGTCCTGCACACGAGGCCAGTGGGGTTGTTTCCTGTGGGTCTTTGTTGTGGCTGGGGGCAGAACGCAGATCCCAGGGTGCTTTTCAGGGTTGTACGGTATTATTCAGTCTGGTTGAATGACTACCCTCTGCTTTGTCATCAGAGAATATTTATGACCGTCGAAGGAAGGCCGAGTTCCTGGAGACGGGATAACGCATGGCTTTCTGCTGCCAGACACAGAGTTCCTTTCCGTGGTCACACCAATGTTTTTTCATACTCCCACGGACACCACAACTTTTTTGGATAAGGAAGAAGATGATGGAACACAGATGAGGGAAAGAAATGGCCTCAGAGAACTTGGATACGTGGGGGTATTTTTACCCTTTGGGGTTTTTTCTTCCTGAATTTCAATGAGTGACTTATTGGAAACTTCTTTGGGTTTGAAGTGTTTTTTTTCTTGTTCCACACACACGAAACTGTTTTGGGTTGTTTTGTTTGTCTTTGTTTATAATGCAGCTGAGATAGGGTGACTTGATATTTTTAAAATAGAAAACTGATGCCTTCTGAGGGAATAGGCGGAAGAGAGGAGGACTTTACCAGCTGGAAAAGTCCTATGGGTCATGCCAAGGACAAGTTGCTGTGAAGGTTGTGCTGGATATGGCAAGGAGGATTTGGTGAGCTTCTATGGAGGCAAGAGTAGGGCTGCTTCTCTTTGGGTGCCAAATCCATTGCTGGTTCTCTAAATGCCAGATCCCAAGGATCCCTGCACCACAGCCACATATCTCTTTTGATTTATTAACTTTTTCTTCCCCTCTTTCTTTTAAAGCAAATTCTAAATTAAGCTTTCCAACCCATGGTATTAGAAGCTGTCAGGCACTGAATGCCAAGCAGGTGCCTTGAGTTTCACTCACTGACATCCAGCTATCCTCTATTACTCAATGAAAATAAACCTAAAACAAAAAATATCTTGTCTTGTTGGTGAGGTAAATGAATGGGATTACAGATCCAGTTTTATAATGCTCAGCATCTTGTCCCTTCTCATTATGATCATTGCCAAAGCCCACAAAGCACTGGGAGTTTAGGAGCATCTTCTGGAGCCTGTGATGTGCTGGAGGCTGCCCAGCACACCCTGGAGTGACAGCAGGTTTTCAGAGGAAGAAATTGTCAGCGAGCTGTCCAATGTGTTGTGGAACAGGAGTATATGTCAGTGACAGAGTCTCTTCCAGGGAATACCAATCAAATGAACATCGTGAGTCTCCATAAGAGGCCCCTCCCCTGGATGCCTGTTGGGAAAAGCACAGTGCTGTTTTCCTTGTTGTGAAATTAAATTAGTGAACAGTGTAAGGCATTCTACTTTTTCAAAGCCATCACCCTGGGGATAACTCAATAGTTTGAAAGGAATATTTCCTTGTCATTTCTATGTCTATGTTAAAAGTGTTATATGCTAATATTGGCAAGTGATCACTGTAGGGTAAGTCTCTGTGATGGTAATCCTCTTTCCCTTCTCTGCTGTCATTGCCATTTCAAAGCTTCCAGTCTTTGCTGTGGGAATTATTCCAATTGGAGACAGGGACTAGAAATTAATGAAATAAATGCTGTTGTTCTGAGATTTCTGAAAAACATGTTTGCACTGCTGCTGATGGGTTCAAACACAAATTTGGATATGCTTTGCTGACTCCTGCAGGTGGACTGAGAGAGAGGGAGAAGGTGGCATTGATTTTGCTTACCTATTTTCACTTAATTTTGATTGTATTGTTCTGAAATACTTGAGGGTTCACATGTTTTGAGAAGCTTAGCAAAGGTGCACTTTGTGCAGATGCACTTCAAACATCAGCAGATGAGCTCCAGGAAATAATGTTGGACAGGGCACTGTTACAGTCATCCTCTCTACCACTTCCTCTCAAACTGATATAAACAGATGCATGGTTTTATGTCCTTTCCCTTGGGAAAGGGAGAACTCTGAGCACAAATGATCAATATGTGGCTTTTGCGTGGTTACTTGGGAAACTTCATCCCTGAAATCTTTTTTTTTAATCACAAGACAGAATCCAGTGTTTTGTTTTTCATCTACTGTAAGTTATAGAATCTGGACAATAGGAACAAAGCTGGATGAGCTGGTTTATGCAACAATAAAATCACATATGTGTGTTTGTGAAAACTAAGGAGTTGTAAAAAGGGAAAAAATCACTGCTTTAAAAATAGTGATTAATTTTAGATTTTCGATGCACTGTAGACTTCCATATTCATTTACTGCTCCTTCCAACCATTTTTCACATTTTATTTTTTCCTTCAGAATTTTTAGCAGATTTATGGAAGCTGGATTTGGTGGCTTCTGGCACACCATGATTTCTCTTCACTTAGGAAGGCCCTAAGTGAGGCAGTCCTGTGAGAACACGAGGTGCAGTGGCTGTTCTGTGGTGACCAGTGCCAAGACAGGCTGGTGTGCAATTCCTAGATTGTGTTTCTGGTTGTATTGCAGCTCTGGACAAACCACACCTGGGAGGTTTTGGAGGGCACAAGCCTGGTGTTTATTTCCCACTGACAATGGACATATTTCCCATGCAGTAACATGCGTGGTTAATAGCTGGCTGTATTTTTCAGAATCCCTCCCATACAGTCTTTCAGTTTCCATGTTCTCAGTTATCCCAAATAAAAGGTGAAGGCTTTGGGGTTATCCTCTCTGGGACTGAAGCTCTGCAAAAATATACTTGGAAATATCCCTCCAAGAGCAGCAGCAACTCGTTCCTAGGGCTGGAGCTGCTGGGCACCAGGCGAGCATGGGCTTCCCAGGCTGGGTAAGAAAGGGGCTCCTGAGCCACAGCTTCCTTCCAGACACTCATGGGTGGGTGAGGCTTGGCACACCTTGCTGCCAGATTTGCAGCTTTGGCAAATAAATTGTGAGGCAGATTGTTCAGAGGGCTGAGGGAGGTGGGAGGTCTGTGGGGTTGTGTTTGTGGGATGGGAGGGAGATGGGATTGTCAGTGCTTTGTGTCTGGGAGCTGCTCCTGGACCTGCCCCCAGCTTGGAGGAAGGGATAAGACTTTTGAGGTCAAACATGGGGGTTGTTGGAGGTGAGAGCTGGTGTTTTCTAATGGTATTGAGAGCGATTTTAACAACGCCAGGTGAGCACAAACACTGTTAGAGGTACAAAATAATAGCACAAGTCAAAAGGCACAATAGCCTCACCATGGAGAGGAATTGGGAGCTCTTGGATCAGTTTTTGGCTTTGCCACAGACCTCCAGTGTTACTTTCAGGCAGTCACTTAATTTCTGCATCCACCATCTGTGAAGCAGCCAGGCTTGGAACAGTTTGTGTCTCTGGAAGCATGTATCTAATTCAGCTGTTATTATCAAAGTTAAATATTAAAGAACTGTTGTGTTGTCATAGGATAAAACCATGCCACACCATTTTCACTGTGAACTTTGTTCTTTTGCTATTACATTTTATTTACATTACATTTTTTTCAGGAAAAACAATGTTTTCTCTGCATAAAAGTAAGTTAGGCAGAAATTCATGATGCACGTTGTGCATGCTAGACTTGTAGATTTGATGTCTGACACTAAAATAAGAGATGCATGTTAAATGCCACTAGGAAGACTTCAGGGCTGGTTGTTCAATAAAATGAAGCACAAGTCTGGGCACTGAAAGTTAACAAATAATATAAGAGTTTGTAGAGATCAGCCTTCCAAAGGTGTTTGGAAAGTTCCATAACTTGGGTCTCACTGTAGGCACTCCTCATCCCTTGGTGACAGGCATGCTGCTCTGAATTCGTTGTTGAAACTTCCATTAATATTCTGTGTCAGACAAGGAAATAACTTAGATAGAATCAATTTTCAAACATGTTTCTTCAGGAAGGAACTAAAGAGCAGCCCTGAAAAATATCTACTGGAATGGAAAAATTCTGATATTTGGGAAAATAAAGGAACTGCTGTGCGAGAGGGAAAATGTCAATACATTTGGAGGACAGGTGAGTTTGTCTGCCAAACTATGCAACCTTCAAGTCTGTCTTTGAAAGTGCACAGTCAGTTTATGAGGAGGTGCTTTCAGTTTTAGGAAGCACTGGTAAATGTCAAAACCATTTCTATTTTTCACATCATGGAACGTGGAATCTTCCTGTGACAACAGCAATTTGTCCATGTGGGGGAGAGGATGAACGGCAACTTTGGAGAAGTCCAGTTTGGGCTTAATTGTGTTTTTCAGTATTCATTGATACTATGCAAGGTGCTAATTGTCTAGTTGAAGTCTGGAGCAGTGTAACTCCCCAGTAGACATCTACAGCACTGTCCCATACACCCAAAAGGGCAGGGATTTGGGCAGCCTGGGGCCATCCATGTGCTCTTCAACCAGCAGTTCCCTCAGTCCCACCCTGCAGTGTCTTTGGTCTAGATGATGAGAATTTCTCCAGCCCTAAGCAGAGTGAAATAATAGCCCACAGGTTTTTACAGAATTTCAAATATTTCACCTGTGTTGTACCTGCATTGCCACATGCACTGATGTGTCATCCCTGAAACATTTCTGCTGCCCTGTTAAGTATCCTGTTTCAGCTATCTCAAATCACTTTTTTCTTTTTTTTTACCACTGGGTATTTAAAATGATTAAATTTTAAATTTAATAATAGTCATTAATAATGACTATTTCAGATTGGTTGTGAACAACTCCAGAACAATGTTTTGAGCAACTTTTGCTCCAAGATCTATAGGATAGGCCACTTTCTGTAAGCTCCCAAAAGCATGCCTGGAGCCTCCAAATCAGGGAAAAGTATTCACTTGGAAAACCTTTCCCTTTTAGTGGAAAAAAAAAAATCACCCATATTCTTTGGATGGCCTTCTGTAATGCAGCAACTCTCCCAAACCCCTAAACCAGAGACCTCCTCTAGCTTCTGAAACAGCTGCATCTCTGCCTGGTTGTGCTCTTTGATGGTTTGGTGCAGCTGTCACAGAGCAGAGCCTTGCTCTGAGGCACCTCCTTATCCCTGCCTTGTCTGCTGGGACAGATGAGGCTGGTGATGTCTCTAACCTACCCTGAATTAGTTGTGTTCTTTACTGCAGAAGCATCTTCAACAGCACCTGCTGGCATAGGTTGTATTTTGTGTTATTGGGGTTAAATCAGCATGTCTGGCTGTGGTTTGCATCATTCTGTGTAAACTCAGGTCTTTGAAATCTAAAATGCTTGGGATGTCTTGCCTTTCTTTCAGTGAAATTGTCAGGAAGGAAATACTGTTAAAAAGGAGGCATAGTTTAAATTTAAGGCTTCATCTGAGGTGTGCTGGCCTGCAGGTTTTCTTGTTGAGTTGCACAGCCGTAGACTTTCAGCCACACAGAGCCCTGCAACAAATTAGACAAGGGGCACTGAGGCCTCTGCTGCAGGAATCCCATTCCAGGAGAAGCTTGGTTTGTGCAGGAACCTCCCAAAAAAGTAGCAAAGCCACTGCTTCTTTGTAAGGACCTGCTGGACTTCATATGGTAGTAGTGTAACAGGTTTTGGAAATGCATATTATAATGAATCATGTGTGATCTAGTAGGTTCTTCCTGCCTGTTTGCCCTTATACATGGGCTGAACTTTAAGTGCCACTTGACACTTAATCCACACTGTCACACAGAAGGCTTAATTTGAAGTTACTCATTTGAAGATCAAACTATTTTAGTGCCTGATAATGTCTCTGACAGTGAAAGGTCACAGATTAATTGAATTAAAAAGCTAAAGCAAAGCACTAATAATACACGATATCTCACCAAACCCACAGTCACATCCCCTGCAGCTGTTGGATTTGCAAAAAAAATAAAAAGCCATCAAATAATGGATTCAGGATGCTTTCCAGCCTGAGAGCTTTAAGTAATACACCAATATATGATTCTTAATTGGAATATCATCATTTAGAAACCTAGCCAGCAAGCACTGAATTAATCTGTTTTTGTTGTTGTCATTGCAGGCTGGCAGTAGTTCTCTCCAGATGTACCATTTGGCACATTAAGCAATTCTTTTCTTAGAAGGGGAACCTATGTTTTTGCCATGTAATGCAAAACACCAATGGAATCACTACATAAGCAAAATGCCAGTAATGGTACAGTGGTGCAGCCACAAACATTGGTATGTTAATTTTGTTTTATTTTTCCTAGTGTGTCATCTGTAGTACTGGATTTTGTATCAAGGCTATGGCTGCACTGTTTAGTATCAGATTTTAAAGTGTGTTTTCAGCAAGAGATTTAAGCTACAAAACTAATGGTTGGGGGTTTTTTTCTACTTTATATGGATGTGACTATAATTTTTGCTTGATCTTTGAGACCAGGCCAAATTTTCCCCTCAATTATAGCTGTTTTGTCATTCACTGTATGCATCCACTTTTGATAATGGTACTCAAATACACTGGAAAGCAAATAGTCTACACTAAGGCTGTGGCTTATACATAAATAATATATGAATGCCATTGCTTCCTAAGACTAGCTAGGCCTTAAAAAAAAGAGAGAGCTGAGAGCTGGTGATTGGGAAGCTTCCTCTAGATGATCATTTAGAGACTTAGGGTGGTAAGAAAGGATTTTTCACCTGGGATAAATGATAACAAGTGTTATTATATATGTTATATCTATAACATATATAATTATTAATATATAATTGTCATCTATATGTTAAATAACTGTTATCATTAATTGTTTTAATTTCCTTTTCTTGCAGGTGAAGGACAGAAAAAGACCAAGGACATTCCTCATATCCCTCTGCAACTCTTTATGTGTGTTACATTTTCTTCCCTTTCCCCTGCCTGAAGCTTCCTGTGGGATGAGCAGCAGGACAAGCCTTCCTCCCAGTCTTCCTAGGGAGGAAAAGGAGACTGGCCAGGCAAATCACACTTTTTTTTCTTGGCAGGTCTGGGCTTTGCACTGGGGAAAGGTTTTCAGCTGTGACACACTGCCCTGCCTGACTGCCCAGCCTGACCCCTGGCTTGGCTTCTCTGGGGATTTTCTGTTTCTTACAACAAACCTCCTGTAATTCAAGCTTTGTGTAAGTGGGGTCATGCTCAGTAGAGTTTCAGTAAGCAGGTTTCCTTCTAGTTAATATGACAGGTGTTTGGTTTTTTCTTGCCATTCACCAGAAATCTCACCTGTATTCCTCCCGTGTTAAATAAGTCAGTTCTGGCTTTGCCTGTCCATGCAGTCAGAAAATTATATTTTCTGATTATTCTCCCCCTGCCTAAAAGCAATGGAAAAGCAACAGTGAAAAAAAAAGAGTGATTTCTCTCCAAGTTTCTAATTAAATGCGGTTGTGTGGCCTTTCCAGTTTGATTAACTCTGTAATTAATAATGACCAGGTGAGGCAGGGTAGTTACTCTTTGGGTTTTTCTGTCCCATGAATGCTGGGGAAGGATGCAAGGAAGACACACAGTTGTGAGAACAGTTTCCCTCTCCTGCTGGTACAATTCCTAAAATCTGGCCTTGTTTTAAACTCCTGCAAAGAGCAAAATTTCATTCTTTCTCCTCTAGAGGATTTCTGCAAAGAAGCTAATCCTTGGTCCTGCTCAGCCACTGGAGGCAAAAGGACAATGTTAGTGCCCTGTTTCAGTTTTTCTAGTTTTTTTTTTTATTATTATTTTTTATTTTTATTACTCTTTGAAGCAAACAAGCCAGGGCAAAAGATGGTTTTGAAGGTTTGCAGCTACCATTGGGGCTGAAGTGAAGAAAGCCACTGCAGTAATGCTGTGAGCTTAGGCATGTGGGTCCAGCACTGAGGGGGAAAGGGATGCACATTTTAAAAAAGACACTAGCTAAATGTTTCAGTGTGTATTTAGTATTTTCCCACTCCTATTTGTGTTGCAGGAAGTGATCCTCTGCTCCCTGTGGGGTACCTGGGGTGGGGGGATTGAGGTAGACTATGGGATTACCATGGGACTGTTTCTTCTTTAAGGCAAATATGTTAAAGTTAAATATGTTAAAGTTAATATGTTAAAGTTTGAGTTGGTGTGTGAATGAAACTCACAGCACTGGCACTGCTTTACTCACCTATGTTACCATTAGGAGTCCACGAAAGAAATGTGGATTAGGCAATCAGCCTGTGGAAGACTTTTCCCTGTGGCACACCAGCTACTCTTCTTGTTTGCTGTATTTTCATAATAACTGAACTTAACATACTCTCCATTCCAAAGTTCATTCCATTTCTTCTTAGTTTTCTGTTGGAGGTGGCTTTTCACACCTGGCTGTCACCCAAATTGCATGTTGAAGGAATTTTTGAGGAAACTTGAAGTTTTAGAGTGTTAATAAAGTTCTGCCTGCTAAAATAAAGTCAGATTGGTTCAATATTAATGTAAAAGAGTAGGTAAATAGTAAATACAGAAATATCAAAACAAATATAGATTATTTAAAAATTAAAATAGGTCATGAAATGTCACCAACCTACCTGTGCTCAAGGTAGGTGACATGGTGACATTTCATGACCTATTTTATTCTTTTTACTTTAAAATTGTGCAATGCCATATGCTGAATATATTGAGCTGCCCTTCTTCTGCTGCTGTTCATGTATTAGAGGATTCTTCTATAGTATACAAAATCAGGTTATGTTCTTTTCCTTCAAAATCTTCCTTGAACCTGCACCTCAGGACTGCCTACAAATACAGTTTTGTCTGCAGTTTACTGCAGGTGCTTTTACAAAGCTACTCTTTTGTCTTTTGACTGTCTGCCTGAATATGTGTCTCCTCTCTTGACCTCTTTATTTGGGACTCCTCTGAGACAAGAGCCTCATACAGCACCTGGATCCTTGCCCATAATAATGCTCACTCTCTACACATCCAACAGCACATGGTTTTTCCTAACAAGTGTGAGTCCTTTTCTTAAGAGCGGAGTTAGGTTGTTCTTTTCTGAGATTAGTCTTTTATCTTGGTTGTTGACTTGGTATGTTACTAGAGCTTTGGCACCAAAGCAGTGTTCCCTTTCATGGGTTTTCACCTAGAAAGGGATGTCCAGCTCATTGGTAGGATGCACCTGCAGCCTCTCCCCTTTGCCTCACACCTGTCCACATGTCTTTGTCCAAAAATCTCGAGGCTGTTGCACCATGTGCAAAATGTGGTTGTTGCAGGCTTGTTCTCCTGAGTTGTAGCATTACGATAGGCCATGATGTGGAGATTGAGAGGAGAATGATTCTGGTGCTGATTCCAGACCCACTGAGACCCAGAGGGTGCATTTTCCTTTGATTTACATGATCCACTGACAAGTATTATGGTGGCATGTTGTTGGAAACAAGAGGAAGGAGAAGAGAAAGACTGGGAGAAATGCTTGGACTCAAGGCTCATAAGGGTTTTTCCCAACCTAAATGGCTCTCTTTAGTGAAACCTTGAAAGGCTTTTCGTAAATGAGCAAAGAAACTGTGTTCCAATACCACCAAGACAACCTTTACCACTTTTTTCAAGATGTCTTGAAGCACATATGAAATTCAACTTCACATCAGTTTTTACGAGACTCCACTTTAAGTTAAAAGCAACTCTTGGGTGAAGTTGGATTTGATGTGAAGAATGACATTATGTAATCACATAGGAAAGTACTGCTTAACCACCAAAATATATTTAAAATACTTTTCTGAGTAGATTTCTTGCTAATTATACTATATAAATTTAAGAGTGGAAACTTTGTTTTTCCTTCATCATGGCTTGCACGTCTAATATTTTGCACTGAGCTTTGGAGTGCAGCTGAAGTGCACCTCTCCTTGTAAATCTGTTTCTGATCTAATCCCATTTTCTAGTTAAACATTTCAAATGAAATATACTGAGCAAGGAAAAGAGAGCTACTTTGTTTGGGGTATTCTATAGGCAGAAGATTGCCTGAGGACTTCCTTGTTGACTGTACCTTATCTTGCTGTGTATCCAGGAACAGATCAAGTTGAAGTGTAGGTACCTCAAGCTCTGTTTAATTTTCTTTTTTTTTTTTTTCATCTCCAAGTACATGGATTAGAGCTATAAAGATGTTGGTCTAAGTCACAAGGGTTTTGGAGACCGGAAATGCTTGATTTCAGTAGTTGAATTTAAAGTTATCTGAAGGTAAATATTTCTTATCTAGATGGTGTGTAAATTGTGTATTCATCTGATTTCCTTCCCTTACTGGTTATCATTTTCCTTTGGTGAGTGGTTCATTTGGCTTCCTAAGCAGAACTAGACAAACTCCTAAATCACTCCAAGCTTTCAGTGAGCTGTGTCACCTTTCTTTTTTATTTTCTTTAATCATTCTTTTCATGCTTCCGGAACAAGCTGAAGTATTGTGAAAGATTTCCTATCATCTTCTGTGTGCCTGTCTCAAACTTCATACCTCAATATTCGGTGTGTTTGATATTCAGCTGCCTTCTCTCTCATATTGCATGCATGGGGGGGTTGGGATTTCCAACATGACTGCAAATGCTACCTTCCCAATGAAATGTTGCATTGGATTAAAAGGTACAAACACTGGAATTGTGAATATTGGAGTTATGTGCCCTTACCAGTCTGGGGACGTGTAACCTGCTGCTGGAAATTCTTATTCAGGTTTCCCAAAGATAATAGCTTGCTGGAATTCTCTGATAAATGGCTATTGTGTGTTACTAAATAGTTTGTAGAGCTCAAAGCTGACTAAATTCCAGTGATAGTCCCCATTTTGAAAAAGGATGTGTGTGATGGGTACTGTAATTTTATGGGCTTTTTTGCAAGTACCATATGTGGATATTTGTTCTAATGCCAAGTAATTATAGCAATAAATGCCATTAATAGATCAGTTAATTCAATGCTTTCTACTCTGAGAAGTCATTTGGAAAAAAAATTCACCTTTCCTCTATACCATTATCACTCCATAACACACCATTATCAGCAAATACCTGATAATATATCCCTACATGCTTGCTGTTGTCAAAGAAATTAATATTTATACTTTTATTGCTGCAAGCATTGCCAGAGTGTGTGGATGTCTCAGTTTTCGATATGTCTTGGCATTTTTAACTATTTTGCTACTGTGGATGCAAATCCTGTCTTTAACTTAGCATTGTTCTGCCTTGTGGGAAAGAGGGAGTTGTCCACATAGGGTTGAAAGCAGGGTTTGACTCCTGGAATTTCTGTTCCCAGTGGTGCCATGCAGGCAAAATGAAAACCAGCTTGACTCCTGTCAGTGTCCAGGTGAACTTTTCTCAGCTTGGCAAAACATCAGTACTGTGTTGCACAACAGATTGGTATGAGGAAGGATTGATGCACTAATGTCTCCAGGTTGGCTGTATACTTTATGGTCATACAATTAAAAATGTTTTTTTAAAAAATTAATATTCCCCCAGAAGCACTAACTGGATCTTCTTACAATCCCTGCCTGGTCTCTGCATGTGCAAAGCTGATGGTTCTGCATGGAGACACTTGTTTTCATCACAACTCTTGATGTCCTTCCAGAGCCATTAAATTAAGAGCTGGCATGCCCTCCTTTGAATACCCAAGCGAGAGATGGAGGAAGGAGGTGGAAGTTTGGTACCATCCACACACATCTCAAATCATTTAAAAGCAAATTTGGAGGGATTATAGCAGCCAAGAATGTAGGCGCAGTCTTGAAGTCACGTGCAAATACCACTGCTTTATAGATCTCTCTTAAAACTCTGACCATGCTGAAGTATTAATTTAGTGGCTGAGAAGCTTTGAAAAACCTCAATTTCCATGTCGGCTACATGAAAAAAATGGGGTCTGTCCTCCGGTTCTGTGGCCTTTTGTACTATTTTTTCTACATGTTAGAAATGGTCTCCACTGCTGCATGACCTTCCTGAGCAGGAATATTGATGCACTTCCAGTTAGGCTGAGGTAGTGATTCACTTTTTGGTGGCATTTATGCAGTCTCCCCTGCCAAAGTTGTGCAGCTGCTTTGTATTTCATCTCGGGAGTAGCGTTTCCTTGAAACCAGTCTTCAGGAATCCAGTGTATAACTTGGAGAGGGGGAGGGTATCCTCAATTTCATTAAAATTATATCCAGGACTTCTGTGGAGGAAAAGTCTTGGAGAAAGGGGAGAAGCCAGCGTGCTATTAATGAAACATTAGATTCCTTGCAGAACACTGCTTTCCTTGCAAGGCAAACCCCAAAAAGCGGAAGGAGTCCTCCTTGAGTTTCTGATTTCTGTGGCCCTTTGAGCTGATTTGCAGCAGTGAGAAAAGGTGCCAATATCTTTGTATTGTTTGGCAGGGAAAAGATTACCTTGTAACTCATCTTGTCTGGCTATGGCCTGGCACTGGATCATGACCAGGTTGATGGCAGGCTGACAGTTTTAAAAGAATATGTTGGCATTTTATGAAAAGGGAAGTTATTACACTTGAAAGGAAGTAAAAACAAAACCAGAAAACCTACACTTGTCAGTTTTATGGCAGAGAGGCTGTAAAAATTCTGGCATGTTACTTCAGCCAATCCCTGCAACAAATTACTGAACTAAATTGATTACAAAATCAAAGATGGATTTACATAAGCATTTGTGTTTTAGTTACCCTGCTCTTAAAATGTGTCAGACACTCAAAAGAGTCAACCCCATGCCCCTTAGAGTTAAAATTAGTTTACAGCCTAAATTTAGATGTGTAGCAGCAAGAAGGGAGCATGGAAAGAAAAGAAGAGCATGGGAAGGGATGAGACCTCCTGGGTCACTGGCTCCAATCCCTCCCAGTCTCAGGAAACCACATTGTCTTACCCTCTTTCAGACTGTGTTATGGTCTTCTGACATTCTGTTGGATAATACAAAAGATGGGGAGTTAAATTTACAGATTTGTCCCAGTTCAGCATAGTTTTTGTCTGTCTCTGTTAACTGCAGGGTTGGCCCCACGCTGAGGCTTATCACGAGTTTCTGCTGGTGGGCTCTGTTTTACTGCAGGAGATGTGCCAGGGAGCTGGGCACTGTGGAGACAAAGGCAGCAGCATTAGTGAGCAAAGTGTGAAGAGCAAGGAGGATCCAGGGTAGCTCTTCCAGCAACCAGGAAGAGCATGAACTTGGGAAATAATGTTTCCAAGCATGATAATTTCTCTTTCTGTTCCCAAACTGCTGTCAGAGTAGTGAAGCAGATCACTTTGCCCT
Organism: Passer domesticus; assembly: GCF_036417665.1. Lineage (NCBI taxonomy): Eukaryota > Metazoa > Chordata > Aves > Passeriformes > Passeridae > Passer > Passer domesticus. Next base: position 75,801,004 of record NC_087478.1, on the reverse strand, counting down.
GGTGAAGCCTAATCTGCAGTGCAGCCTAGGGTGAGCCAGGGAGGTTTGGGTGCTGTGGACAGGCTGAACAGATGCCTGAGGAGCCACATGCTGTGCCAGCTGGGTGGCATTCCATTCCCATGCTAGCTCAGGTATTCCTGTGCTCTGCACTACAGGTCCCTGGAAGCTCCTTCTCATGCCATCCTTCAAAACCCTTTATTGAGTATCTTCATCTTCCTGCCCTGTATAAGTGAAGGCTACAAAGAAGGCTTGCTTGGTGATGCCATGGCCTCAAAAGCAGTTTTGAATCCTTTTGCTTTGTCAGTCAGAGCTGTAAACTGCAACCGTATGACTTTAGCTCCAGAGAGGGGTTCCTAGCATTATAGCATGTTTCTAGTCAGGCCACATAGCCAAAGAAAATGATGAAACCAGACTTCTTCTTGTGGTCAGAAAGAAACAAACAATTTGTTTTGATTGAAGGCTCAGTGCTGTAGAGAGGCCTGGAGTTCCGAGCAGCTGCACAGGAATTACAGAGATAGGGGCTGGTGCTTGAGAGCACAACTTACCTCTGCCACAAGTGAACCCAGGGCACGACAAGGGGCTGGAGAGCTGAGAGCAAGGCTGGGAGCTGAGAGACACAGAGAGAGCTGTCACTGAGCTGGAGAGCTGAGACACAGAGCTGTCACTTCTGGCAAGGGAGGTCTTGGCCAAAGTGATCTGCTTTTCTCAACGCCAATCAAGATTTTTGTGTGAATTGCCTAAGTAGACATAAATAATCTGGGGGGAATTTTCTGCAGGAACTCTGGCTCCTGTGTTGGGAAGGAGCATCTTGATGGTGGGAGCTTTGGGTCAGCAACACGTGCTATTACACCTGTCTGTGGCCAGAGAATCTGTCACTTATGGCTCCATCCCTACAGTGCCTGCATCCTCTGGGCAGTGCAGCCTTGTGTTCTGAGGCTGGCAGCTTTTATTTTATTCCTCCAGGTCAATGCAATACTTGCCCCATCACAGTTATTCAACCCAAGAAGGTCCAATGTCTCCTGTTACATAAAGCTGAACAAATTTTAATACATTTTCTTTAGATGCTGAAAAAAATCAGTTTGGTTTGGGATTGAACTCAGTATAGGAAGCATGTTTTTGGTGTGCTCAGATTCCTTCAAGGATTTTAGACCTTAAGACTCCTCCTAGTATGTAGCTCCCAAACAGGTTTTTCCATGAGAGAAGAATAAAACCTCCCTTTTCTGAGGTTTCAGAAAGTTTTCAGTCTTGTGCTAGTATAGTGGGAAATACTAAATATTACTTAATAATTATTACTTATACTTGTATTACTTAACTATAACCCATACTACTTATTTATTGGCTTTTTGCTGAAAAATGTTTTGTCTAGACAATGTGTTTGAGAAAGATATTCTCAGATTTAGAGTCCAAATGTCACCTTGAGAACATTAGATGCTGGCGTTCAGACTTTGCCTTTTATTGTGGGTTTGTTGGGGAAGGTTTCCTAATTCCTATTTTACAGATGGGAAATTCAAAATGCTTCTTAACCATTCAGGGGTATTGTTAAGATAAATATTTGAGGGGAAAAAATGGTAATATAGAGTCACAGCTGACATATGGTGAGCACCCCAATGTCATTTGTCAAAATCTGTAGTTGCTTCACAAAAGCAAAGGTGAGTAGAAGAATCAGAGCTGCCATTTAAAAACGAGATTTTGCCTAAAGCTGTGTTGAAACTGCATCTTGGGAATTTGTGCAAAAGGGATTTCTGCAGAGCTTGTTGTTGAGGAAATCTTGCGAGAAAATGTGATAATTTTTTGCTTTGAAACCCTTGAGAAGAACTAAACCACGAAAAAAATGAAGTTTAGAGTCTGAGTTTACTTTCAGAGCTCTACCATCCACCAGCTGTCTGTAAGTCAGTCAGGCAGCTCTCTGTTTATCCCTGTAAATTTAGGTGGTGAAATATGGCCAAGGGCAGCAAGAGCTGTGGATGAGGATGGGAATTGCCTGCCAGGGCCACCTTGCTGCTCCAGAAAAGCTGTTCAAATAGAGATGGGCTGGGGCGATGTCACAGCTGGCCAAGATGAGCATGGGAAAATGAAATATTGTGACAGGAGATACAGGAGTGACTCGGTGTGTTGGCATTCCTTTCTTTTCAGGGTGAAGACATGTGAAAGGGCCTGTCACTGACAGAAAGACCCTCTCACATTCTGTGGTGGTGAAACTTTCATCCTCCAAATAATGCCACGAGCTGTATGTTTCAAGTAATTTGTGTACACATAATGTTACACCACGGGAATTCAGCATTGTCTCCTCACCCCACAGCCTCAACAGCTCAGAAATCTGCTGGTTTATTTGGGCAAAGGGTTGGGGTTTTCTTATTTTTTCATTTTTAATGCGTGTGTCTGGTAAATTGCATTTCCTTCTAATGTTAAATTCTGTGCAGGCTGAGATCCTTCTATTGTGCTTGATTAGCTGAAACTCACAGATAAGTCCTTAAAAATCTTTAAATCTTTTCTAATTTCCATGGAGTGACTGCACTAGGGGATTAGGAATCTCATCTTGCACCTCTAAGCGTCTAAGCTCAAACTTTTAAGTCAGTGTAAGCAAAGCTCATTCCTGAGAAAAATTGAAACTGAGGAAGAAAATAATAGTATTTCTAAGGAAAAAAAAATGCAATATACAGTGGGGGAGTTTATCCATCTGTATTCAGCATGAAACCCTGTGTTGATTAGGGGCTTTGTGAAAAGTTGATTTTCCAGTTCAGCAAAACTTATAGAAAAAACATTTGCTTCAGGTCAACTGCAGCTAGTTGCCCTCCCTCTCACTCATTAAAATGAAAAGCAAGCGTTCCCACTTCATTCAACGTTTTTGATCTAAAGCAGAGCTTTAGAGCAGAGCTTCTGAGCAGAGCTTCTCCCTGAGCTTGGTCCTGGTCACTGGACTCAGGAGGATTCTTAATTTCTGTGGTTACAATGGCACTTGAGGTCACAAATAACCAGGCCCCAAACTGAGGAACACAATCCAGGGTCCCAGCCCATGATGGATATCTAACCAATGGAACGCCATGGGTTGAGGAAATAGTTTTCATCAGTCCCTTGAGAGGAGGAGCTTCACTTTGCCTGAGATGGGCCAGATGAGAGGATGTTCATCTGTAGCTGATGGAAACTGTCCCTGTGCTGGCACTGCTGAGACACTGCAAATCCATGGGCAGTTCTGGGCTCCCCACTACAGGAAAGACCTTGAGGGGCTGGAGCATGTCCAGAGAAGGGAATGGAGCTGGGGAAGGGTCTGCAGCACCAGAAGCAGCTGAGGGAGCTGGGGTGGCTCAGCCTGGAGAAAAGGAGGCTCAGGGGAGACCTTCTGGCTCTCCACAACTCCCTGCCAGGAGTGCAGCCAGACTGGGATTGGTCTGTTCTCCCAAATAACAGGAGACAGGACATGGGGAAATGGCCTCAAGCTGTGCCAGGGGAGGTGCAGGTTGGACATCAGGAGGAATTTCTCTTCTTCAGTTGGCCATTAAGGAAAATTTCTTCATAGAAAGGCTTTTCTAGCATTGGAAAAGGCTGGCTAGAGAATGGTGAAGTCATTATCCCTGGACATATTTAAAAGTCATGGATATGGTGCTTGGAGTCATGGTTTAGTGGCGGCCTTGGCAGTGTTTGGTTAACAATTGGTCTTGATGTTTTTAGAGATCTTCTCCAGCCTAAATGATTTTGTGATTTATAGAAGAGAACACTGCCAAATAGCACTGAGATGCTATATTAGCTTCTGACTTGGTAGGAGGCATCAGTAGACTGGATTGACTGTTGGAATAACTTTTCCACACAGCCATAAATTGACAGTTTAATCACAGTGTTAAGGAGGGTTTATTTTTTCAGTAATAACTTTGGTTAATTTTATTATGTGTTTCACTTTTCCGTCCAGCAATCTTCAGTGCAAAAAGAGTGGCTTCAAAAATAGAAGGGAGAAGGGGCAGTGTGTAAGGGAGTTTGTCGAGCCCTAGGAATAGTGCCCTGCAGTGTCAAATCTTACAGAGCAGGCCAGCCAACATTTTTATGGTTGTTTTTGAGAAACCTGCCTTCTGCAAGTTTGGGAAAGAGAGCTCTGCTCATCTTCATGGTGAAGCAGTGGTGTTGAGATGGTCTTGTCACATGCAGATCCTTTGCTCTAGATGCTTTGGGGTTTGATGTTGTGCCTGAGAAGGTATGAGATCATCCCCTGATCTCATACCATCTGTTTAACAGATGGGTGTGGATGGCAAGGCTAATGGTTAAAAACCTGGCTCCACTTAGGTCAGTGGTATCAAGATCTTACCCACGATTGGAGGGGGAGGAAGAAAAAAAGTGTCCAAAGATAGGTCTCCTAAATCACTGCTGGGAAAGCCTGTAGGCTTTAGAGCCTTGTTTATTTACCCTTCTGTCATTTGGCTGATAGTTATTTGTGCTTGGCCCTTGGACAGAGTATTTATCTTTATGGCTATGTCTGTGTGATTGTTGGTGCAGACTATTAATGCATGTAACTGCTGACAGATATGGAAGAAGTGCAGATTGTATTTCTGATGGAACTGTGAAAATTATAAACTTAGCTGGTATTGGTCAGAATCCTGTTTGTCCATGCTGTTCTGTAAGGAATGTAGCACAAGTATCAATCATGTTTATTGGCAAGTCAAGGTGTTCTGTTTGCTGCACCAGACCAGGTGATTAGGTTGTTTTCTCGTTAGCTGAACTGCCCTCTTTTTTTTATTTCTTTTCTTCTCTTTAAACACCCAACACCACATACATCATCCCTGGATTTCTTTAACCCACAGAATACAATTTTTCTACCCTCACTGAAATGCTAAAAGTCTGTGGACTGGAACATGGCTGGGTGGGGCACTATTCAGTTTCCAGCCTAAAATCCGGCGATGGCTCCTAAAATACAGACCTCAAGAGATTAAACCCAGCTGTTGCACAGGTGCACTGAGGCTGTGCAGCAAGGAAGTTTGCCCACTTATAAACTTCTGCCTGCGTGCGTCATTAAACCAAGATATTTTTGGATCTCAACTATATACTTTTTGTTTTTTTGATTAGGCAAGGCAAGTGGTCTTCATTAAAGCCGCAGGCAGCAGAATGGTTTCATCTAAATTCTCCCCTGTAATTGCAGAAAGACAAACACAAGTCTCATAATGCTCTGATTCTTCCCCATCCAGCTCATTCAGCCATTTCTATAATTGGGAGTAAAGCCTACAGAATCTTAATTGTTTGTCTAATCTGACACTTCAGCATCCAGTCTGCACTGAAATGGTATATGTGGAGTTACATTTTATAGATTTTTCTCATTGACTCTGAAAGAGCTGTGATATCCCATTAGGAATACAGTAAAGGGTCTAGAGAGTCAGTCCTGTGTGGAGCAGGTCAGGGAGCTGGTGGGGCTCAGGGTGAAGAAAAGGAGTTCCAGGGGGACCTTCTGGCTCTCCACAGCTCCCTGACAGGAGGGGTGTCAGGCTCTTTTCTCAGGGAGCAAGGGACAGGACAAAAGGAAAGGGCTTCAAGCTGTGCCAGGGGAGGTTCACTTTGGACATCAGAAGGAATTTCTTCACTGAAAGGGTGGTCAGGCATCAGCAGGGGCTGTGCAGGGAGATGGTTGTGTCCCCATCCCTGGAGGTGTCCAAGGAGCAGCTGGACGTGGCACTCAGTGCTCTGGTCTGGGTGGCAAGGTGGGGATCAGTCACAGGCTGGACTCCATGACCTTGGAGGTCTTTTCCAACCTGAATGGATCTGTGGTTCTATGGAATACCCCAGGGAGTAAATGCAGTAGAAAAGTTGCTTTGAAGAAGTAGTGTGGTGTGTTTATCTGAGTGAATTCATGTGCAGACCCAGACTTCTCTTGCCTTTGCAGAACTTTGTAAATAATGTGCAATAAACAACTGCCCTGCAGGCAGGAAATAGTGACTACAGTGTGCAACTTACACACTACAGTGTGTAACTTACTTACTTAAGTTACACACTGTAGTGACAAATGGGATGGTCACTCCCTGGGGCTCCCCTGGCTGCTGGGGGACATCCAGGTAGTGACAATCCCATTTGTTCCTACTGATTCCAGCTGCAGGTGTGACTGAGAGGCAAGGGGAAGAAAAACCAATCAGTCCCCACATGTTTTTGTTTTATAAAGTCAATTCTCCTAATGTGTGCAGCCAGTAATGGTGGGGCTAATTGTAATCTTTGCCATAACCCTTCCTGGCTTGAAGACAAAGCTTGTCACTTGCAATGACTCTTCCTCAGGTCACAGCTACGGTCTGGAGGCAAAAAGCTTAACACTTCTATAATGACTAAGAAAGGGGGGAGGTTGCAGTTTTATGCAAGGGTTTCCATACCACAATGTGCTGCCTTTCTGATTGTTGACTTGCTCCTGAACAGGACAGGAGGAAAAAGAACATGTCTCTGCACAGGAATCCCCTTGAAATTTTGTAGTTTACTTTAAATACTTCTCTTGGTGCTTCTCCCGGCCAGAGGTTCACTCTGCACTCCTGTTTTTTATAGCTACTGACATATGCATTGTCACTGTATTTCTCTGATGGGATTTTTTATCTCAACCCCAAAGCCTCCTGTATCAGTGAGGTCTGCAGTTTAATTGTGTGTTTTGGAAGAAAGCATTTCCTCTGTGTTTTTGATCTTATTATCTGATCATTGCATTGGAGCTACATTTGTACTGTATTTGGAAGCAGGCTGTTCTTGTAAGTTTGACTTTAATGGGCTCCAAACAGAAGATTACCATGCTGATTCAATACAGATTGTTCTGTATTGTCCTGAATGCTCAGGAACATTTTGCAGTTCCTGAAATGTCTACTTCCAAGCTGAAAATGGCAGCACAGCAAGGCATTGGCAATGGCATTTCAACCCAAAAGGGCACCTAAGTCTTTAAGCTGCCATTGTCTGAAGTGGAATTTGGTGCAGAAATCTGGTAATTTATATTCTTGCACAAAAAGTCACCATGAGGGATAGAATGCTTCAAAAGAATCGAGGCTTCTATTACTTTTCATTCAAAAATAAATGCTTTAAATGGGGTTATGAAGCAGGAGCTCACTGCTGGGGTCAATCCTCTCCCTGAAGGCTTGAGGCCTGATTAGCTTCAGGCTCTTAAACTGTGCACACAGTTGATACAACAATTAATGGGATTGTGATCATTGGCTTCAAGTGCATCGAGGTGATCCCTAATGTTTCTGAGGTGGACATTAGAAACATGGAACTTGAACTGTGTAGAATTTTCACTTTTGCTATGAAGAGGCTTTCAAGAGCTTTTCATTTTAATGACGTCTCACTTGTTTACCAAGGTCTGTTTTAATGTGTTCCATTTTAAAATAGACTGATGTATGTTTTTTAACTCTTGTTACATTTATGTTACTTTTTATTTCACTATTTGCATCCATCAGTCTTTTTGCTGAGAATACAAACTCTTTTACCTTTCCTCAGCTGATATGTGGTTGAATATCTATTGTCCTGTTCATAAGGGACTGTAGAATTGAATTTTGATCCAGTCCCACAGCTGACATTCTGCTATGGGCTGTGGATGTCAACAATGTGAAACTTAAAAAGTGGATGAAAACGATTGTAGGAACATGTTTGTTAGGTTTACTGTATTATGCAGTAGATTTCACTGCAGGACAAAGCTGTTATCAAGGTGAAATGTATTTTAAACTTCAATTCTTCAGAAAATAACCTATAGATAAAGCTGTGATAGCATAAAAAAGTAGATAGTTTTGAATTAATTTTTTGCAAATGAATGATAAAATCAATGCCATGGTTCTCATAAGGGTTGTTTTTGTGTTTTCAATTAATTTGATTGAAAGATTATGTGGGTCACTCTAGCTTCCCTCTTCATGGCTGATATTCTGCTGAGATGCATGTGACTTTTCACATGACTCCAGTCTCACTTTAGGCACACCACAAACTCAAGAAAACTATTTTTTTTACTTATTTGTGTTGTCCTCTAAATCACAGAATCATAAAATTGTCAGGCCTTAAAGATCTTAAAGATTGTATAGTTCTAATCCCATGCCATGAGGGGGTATAAACCTCTACTACAACTGTGCTAGGGAAAAAAAAGCACACTTGCTCTGGTTTTATTTAATAAAAGCTGCAAAGTCCAGCACAGGTGATTGAATTCCCAGCCTTCTGCCAGTACCTGAAGTGACATCCACACTCACAGCAAAAAACTATTAATTTCATTTGGTTTTTCCTCAGAGATTCCTATGGGGAAAAGAAACTTATCATCTCTAGTCCAAAAGCACTTGTGAACTTTTTTTGAAAGTTGGTGGGAAATCCCCTTAGTCCTTTGGGTTACAGGACAGTGAATTCTTTCCTTGCCATCTGCAGCTTTGGAACACCTGAGCTGGGAAGCGTGTGTTTGGCATCTGCCTATAAACAAGAGTGCTTCTACTTCTTTTTGTGTCTGTGTGTTTGCCAAGCAGCTGAGAAGGACTTTTTTCTTTCTGTGTATGTGTGTGACTGAAGGAGAAAAGGGCAACTGGAGTAAAAGGCAAGGAAGATATTATTTCCAATTTTTTATTTTATTTTAGGCTTATTTTTTCTAGCATGGTAAATGTAAACTCCATACTCTGATCTGCAACTCACCATTTTCTATGCTTTCCCTTGAGATCAACAGTATCAAACTTTTAAATACACCTTCATACAGAAAAATTTTTGTACAACAAATCGTTTCTCTAGCAGCTATTTTCTGTGGGAAGATGGTTACATTCCAAGCCATTTAATTTAAAGTGCAGTGCCTGAGATTGCTTTCCTTGTCACCATTGCCCAGTATGAGGTTCTCATCAAATTTTTTGGAATAGTAGGTGAAGTTATTGTTTCAAAATTAGTTTGACAAACTTGTTGAGTTTGGACAAGTGATGAATATGTCCCAGTTTAAGCCAGCAGGGAATTTATACTGCTTGTCCCTGGACTTCTTTGTGTCAGGTGCTGTTCCCAACTCTCCATGCAGCCGTGGCGTTCCCCTTCTGTCCTGGCTTGTAAGGACCTCTGGTACTCCAGCCCAGGCTTTCTCTTCAGCAGAACTTTCCAGTTGTGCAGGACTCTATGGTGGTTTTTCACTGTTGGCAGAAGTCCACGAGGATGCAAACCACCAAACTCACATTCTCACTGTGACCTAAACCAGGATTTGAACTGAAGTCCCTGGAGGTGAAAAACCAGGCTACTAACAAGTGATGGGAGAGCCTCACATAGCTTGGTTCAGATAAAAAGCTTAATGTTTAGCTTTTCTGAAACCATTCTGGTCCAGAAAGCAGCATTTCAGTCCCACGAGAGTAGCTTGCCTTTTCTGATTTATTGCATAATGAGCTTGGGACTCCATTTCTGAAACACCAACAAAAAAATCATTTTTTTTCACAATGATTTTGACTAAAACCAGTGAGAAAAGACATGCATGCAAACATTAAAACAAAGGAAAAAACAACACTTAGAAGGCCTCATGTTTTGCAATCTCAAACATTGGGTTTGTTTTCTGGAAAACAGTCTGGAAATGTTTCCTCTTACTTGAATTTTTGTTTTACCATAGTAGTAAGCCTCAATGAGAGAAGCAAAACTCTGGTCCTTATGCCAGAGGGGTCTAGAAGAAGGACTGGGTTTAAATAGACATTAGAAAAAGAAACTGATAGTAAGAATCTGAATCACTGCTACCAGACTAGGAAATGGGTGTAATTTCTGTCACTGAACATGAGTGGCGAGATAAAAGTTTTGGAGAACTGAAAAATGTAGGGCTGATCCTAGGACAGGAGTGTGCATTATAAATTGTCTTCAGATGGTTCCAGGTTTATGATTCTGTAATCACTTTTCTGATGCAAAAAAACAAATCTCAAGTGTATTAATCTTCATGTGAAAATATCGTACTGAAAAACCCCAATGTCTTAAAGATCACTCATTATTTACTTTATTTGGCATAGCTTAGCAAAGACTTCCCTGTTAAAATCGTGGCAGCCTTTGCTTCCTGGGGTTTCATTTTGGTCTTCCAGAAAACCTTTGCACAAAGCACTTGGAAGATGCTAATTGACTAGTAAATATATCCTGAAATTGCTGTTCTGATTTTAACCCCAAAAAAGTGGTTTATTTTGCATCCTGAAATGATTAGGAGGTTTTCACTTCCCTTATTCTTGATACTCAAAAGTTGAAATATGTGTGGGAGAGACATGCAGAGGAAGAACTGATGATGTGAGAAGTACTAGATACAACTACTGGAAACAGTGGTTCCAGTAGATGAGACCCACTCAGATAATAAAAATGTGAGTCAGCTCTCACTCATGTGCTAACAGAGAAGTCAAATTTTCTCTAACCAACTGTTTTTTTCAATTTTCTGCATAAACACAATGATGCATCAGGATATGTCTAAAAATAGTTCCTCCTCCCATGAGGGATATATCCACAAACCCTGCACAAAACCACTTGTGCTTCTCAAACACAACTACTGTGCTGTGAAGCCGTGGGTGAGTGAAGGGGCTTGGTTAAGATGAGTTTCAATCAAACTTTAGTTAAAGCTAAGCAAAAAAAAATTTATATAATATCTGTTCTGAAGGGAAGCAATGAGCTGAATGTGCTACCATGGTTCTTCCATTTAACATGGGTTTGTCAAGTCTCACGCTGCTCATTGGTGTGATGAGCTTCTCTGAGTTTCTCCTATTTTTGCTAGTTTCTGGAAGTGCTGTGTCCTTCTTAGCAGAACTTTTTTGCTTTCCCAATAACTATTAAAAGTTATTAAAAGTTCATCTGAGCTGCATAGTTTCATACAAAAATTTAATTCAGCTGAATTGACATATGGCAAAAAAAGGTGACTAGAGCTGTTAGCTTTGCTGTGGTCAGCTCGAGTAGGAGCTGGCTGAAAGGGCAAGATAATATTTGAATGGGATGTAGGAATAGTGGTGTTACACTGGGAAGCAGGAAACAAGTTCATTTTTACATTTCTGGTTTTGCTTTTTAGAAATCAGCTGTTATACTGAGCTGCTGCTGTGTAGCTTGGTGAGAGAAGAAACATTCTGACTGTCCCCTCTTTCTGTTGCAATATTAGCTGGGACTGGTTGAAGTGCACACAGGTGGTGATGCTGCTGTTGGGGACCGTGGCCAGGAGTTTTAGGGTTGGCTGTGGAGCTGGACACACAGGTGGGAGACACAAGGCTGGAGAGGATGTGACAGGGCAGCACTGAGGTTTGTCATCGTGTGGAAATCCTGCTTTCTGTGGGTCACTGAGGTCAGTGACAGGTTTTGTGCTCTCCTCTAGAGGAGTTCCTTCTGAGCACCATCAGGATGTCAAAATCAGGGAATCACAGAATGGTTTGGCTTAGAAGGGACATTAAACTCTTCTCATCCCACCCCCTGTCATGGACTGGGGCACCTCCCAGGCTGCTCCAAGCCCCATCCACCTGGCCTTGGACATTTCCAGGGATGGGGCAGCCACAGCTTCTCCATGCAACCTGTGCCAGGGCCTCACCACCCTCCCAGGGAAGAATTTTTCCTAATATCTAATCTAAGCCTACTCTCTTTCAGTTTGAAGCCATTCCCTTTGTCCTGCCATTCCAGGCCCTTGTCAATAGGGGGAATTTCAATAGTCAATAATTTCTCTCCACCTTTGTTCCCTTCAGGTACTGGAAGGCCACAATGAGGTCAGGTTCTCTTCTGCAGGCTGAAAAAACCGAGTTCTGTCAGCTTTTCCTCACAGCAGATCTGCTCCATCCCTGTGGACATCTTGGTGCCTCCTCTGAAGGTGCTCCAGCAGCTCCATCTCCATCCTGTGCTGGGCCCAGGGCTGGAGGCAGCTCTGCAGGTGGGTTCTCCCCTAAGGGTACCAACTGCCCCTGAGTGACATAAACCACTCAGTAAATGACAGAGGTTGTTTTAAGCCTGACACAAGGAGCTCAGCTGCCACAGCTTCACTGAAAATTACGTCTCAGAGGAGCTGTGTTTTTTTACACCTGCTCAAAACCTGCCTTGTGAGCTCCACAGCACTGGGCATACATCCTGCAGCTGGTGTCTCACACACAGACCCAGGTGAAAGCCCAATATTTCTGGGCTTTCATAAATCCTGGTGTCAAAGTTCCATCTTAGATTCCTCTTGAGTCACGGAAAGCTGTGTTCTTAAGAGGGTTAGTTCAGTACCCTACAAAAATGAGTTGTTGTGGTCTAAATTAAGTAAAAATAGGCATCAATTTTGTCTTCTGAAATGACATAATCCTGCTCCCATTTAAACCACTGTTGGGATTGAGGTGGACTAGAGCTCGATGTGAAAACAAGTGCTTTCAGAAATCCCATCCTAAATAAAGAAGAGTTAGGGGTGTCAATGTGGTGCATTCTTGAAAAGAAATAAAAACCAGAGAAACCCATTTGAAGTATGACTTCAAGAAATCCTGTCATTTTGTGCAAAGAGGTGTTTGACAGATATGTACAGTTCCTAAAATGATAACTTCAGCATTAAACTTTGAAAGATTAACAGTAATCTTTTACAAGTTAAAAAGAAAATTCTGGCTGGGCTTTTCAAAGCAGTTCTAAACTTTAAATATAAAATAGTAAGTGTTGCATGGGTTGTATTTTGCCTTAATCCTCAAGTGCATAATCCTGAAATAAATTTTGAGCTAAGTCCCCTGTGACCAGAAATATTCCTTTAAACACTAGGGACTGAGCCAGCTATAGTTTCATTTTATGCCAACTAGCCAGATGTATTTTAAAGAAATAAAATTCTATTCTAAGAAAAATAAATTCAAAACTCTTTACCATAAAGTCTAAAAAATAAAGCTAAAAACCAACATAGACTTTATTTCCACAACAGCTTAGAGTAAATATGAGCAAAATCTGTGTCACATGGGATGAGAACTGATGTTTGTGCATTGCAGGGGCATTGTCTGATCAAGGACCAGGGCAATTGCCTGGGCACACACAGGAAAGAAATTGCTGAAGGGGTTTTATATTTGATAGTGGCATCTCCTTTCGTATATAGCACTGAAGCCTTTTTGACCAAAAACCGCGGAAATTTTTGCAACTTTCATTGCTTGGCTGAATTTCAAGAAGCTTTGCTTTGAGTGAAAAGCTCTAAATAATGAAAGAGGAGCACAGGACTTGACAGGGTGTGATTCTTAGTGCAGTGAATCTGAGTGCAGGGAGGCTGCCCTGGCCTGGCACGTGGGTCTTGGCATCACTCACAAAACTGGCTCCCAGTTGTGACTCCTGGTAGTGATTCACAAACAGGGGCTTAGAACTGTGCTGGAGTTACACCCTCAAATGCATGTTGGTGCCCTGGTTTTCTTCCATTCTCCTTCACCATTCTTTCCTTGCATTCCCTTTTCTGTACTCCTCTGCTGTGAATATTCCTCCATTCACAACCCCTTCTGCCATTTAGCATTACACCAGCAGAAAATTACTGCAGGAGTGACTTCCATAAAGCAGCAAGTAGACTTGAAATCAAGGAACAGTTTCAAAGATGGGCTTGTTGTGCTCCTGTGAACGTATCATAACTGTAATGAGGGTTTGGAATACTTTGACATATGGCATAGGGGTAACCTCATCGTTACCCACCCACAGTGACTCTGATCCTGGGTGATCTCATTCCATATCCTCAGTGCAGTTCTGGCATGTTCCCTCTCTATGGAAGGGAGAATAGAGAATGACCTTCCTTTGAAATCCTAGATGTATTTACATGAGACCATGCCAAATGCATTAACAAGTGGTGGAGTGGAAACCCTGAGTGAGTAAACATGGTCAGCCCAAACATATGTAAATATATTTAAAATTTTGTAGTATATCATGCTTTGATTTACACCGCAAACTATAGGAGGAAATTCCAGGCCAGTGAGAATCTGCTCTGTTAATTTGCTTTTAATTGGTATTTTGTCATGGCACAGCATGTCACGCTCTCAGGGAACTTTTAAATCTCCTTTTTGCAAACTAGATTTGGTTGAGGTGGCAGCCCTGTTTTGTTGTGACTGACATGGCATTTCCTCACACACAGTAGCAGCTCCTGGTGGTGGTTATTTGTGATGTTGCAGTCTCCTATATCCCTATATCTGCTGCATTCCTGCTCAGAGGAAAAGAGAAGGCTGCTGCTAAGCTTGAAGCAGATATTTGGCCGAGTGCTTCCCTGGTTTTGGACGGGCGTTCCTCCTTGGAGCAGCATGCCTGGGCTTTGAGAGGCACGTTGTGATGAGTGAACAGCTATATGAGGAACTTTCAAACTTTAAATGGTATCCAAGGAACCTCCAGTAATAAGGGCTTCAGCTTCTACCCACAAGTGGTCCTGTGGGAAAACTGGTCTTTGGGTTTTATTTCCTGAAAGGAAGGATTGTATGGCAGGGCTGGGGCTTCTGGGTCTGTATAATCAAGGCTCGGCATGATGAATTGGATGTACTGGCATCTGTTCTGTGTGCTTTGTAAGGCTTCCAATAAAATATGAATTAAAAAGAAATATGCTTCATATGCCTATATGGGACATATGGCAGTTAAAGCTTTAGATATGGCATTTTTGTTGAGTTAAAAAGGATGTGTTAGAACACACATAAGTTGTACAGTTCTTACAAAAAACAGAGGGGCAGGGAAAATTTAGGAAGCCAGTCAATGTAGATCTAACCTTCAGTGGGGGGGATTTTTTAGGGTGCCAGGGTTTGCTTCAAGCTTAGAGTACCTTTAAAAGCTGAGGCTCCACACTGCATCATGTTACTGCATATAATCCTTCAAAGAGGGCAAGGTGTGAAAACAAGCTAATAAATGTATAAGGGCTAAAGGAGGAATTTTACAGATCAGAGTCAAGGTTGCCAACCTTTCCCCACCACAAAACCCCAACATCCCTCTCCAGGAACTCAACCCAGAATATTAGTTTTGGATGACTGCCTTTGCAAGTCAGTTCAGTGCAGATGAGGACCCGCCCCCATTATCAACTTCCAGCCCTTCTATGAGTGCAGAAAAGGAAAAAATAAAAGATGAGGCTGCAGAAAGATTTTGGTCTGCAATTGATTATTCAGCATTGTCAATGTGCTCTGTCTTTCCATTGTGATGATTAGAAACACGATTAGGTAAATCAATTGTTTCCTATCTTGCTTGTGTTTTGTCCCAAAGCAAAACCAAACAGTCACTTTTTCTTCCTTGAGCTTTCTGCACATGAGCTCCTCCAGATGCCTTTTGTAGGTTTCTGAAGGAGCTGCAGACAGAAGAGAAAAAGAGAGGGCTCTTCCCTGGGAGGTGATCCAAGGGAATATTTGTGGAAGATACTTCACAAGCTATGGGTAGCTTATGAATCCCCTGCCTCAAATTTATGAGAGGAATTGAACAGAAGATTAAATGCTTTGTAACGTGATTTGGTTTCAGTCATTCGAGCTGATCATGAGCTACCCACTGTTCAGACTGGCTGCTTGCAAGAGGAAGATATTTCCCTTGAAGGGTTTGTAAGTTCAGTGCACTGGACTGACAGAAAACAATTTATCATCATCCTGTGCCATCTCCTTGGAGAGCTTTCTCTGGTCCCAGCACCATGTGGTCTCTTCCACGTGGTGCCTGTGTTTCTGCTCTTCCTGAATCCCTGAGACTGTGAAACTTCTGTGTTTATTCTGGTTTTCTCCTGACCCAGAAATGTCCTTTCCTGCATCTCACCTGGGACATTACTCACCATAGCAGCACTAACCCATATTCCGCAACTGGAAACAGTCTCCTGGGGACAAAGACCAAAGGCTGCTTCTACTTCTCTGTCTTCTTCAGCATATGGGTGGGCTGGAGCCAGAACCCTTTGAGGGAAAACCTCTGAGATGGGAAAATGTTTGAGAAATACCTGAGGCCCCTGCTGGACAAGAGGGGGACAATGAGCCAGCAGTGCCATGAGGACAAGAGGGCCCCTGGAACCCTGGGCTGCATCAGGAAGAGCAGTGCCAGCAGGTCAGGGAGGGATCCTGCCCCTCTGCTCAACCCTGGAAGGCACAGCTGGAGAGCTGTGTCCAGCTCTGGGATCATCAGGACAGGAGGGACATGGAGCTCCTGGAGCGGGGCCAGCAGAGGCTGCAGGGATGAGGAAGGGCCTGGAGCATCTCCCTGCCAGGGAAAGGCTGAGGGAGCTGGGGCTGTGCAGCCTGGAGAGGAGCCCCAGCTGAGAGGGGCCCTCAGCCCTGGGTGTCCCTGTGTGCAGGGAGGCTCAGAGCAGGGCCCAGGCTCTGCTCCAGGGCCCAGCAATGGCACCAGAGCCACGGGCAGGGACTGATCCCAGCAGGTTCCACCTGGACATGAGGCAGAACTTCTGCCCTGGGCAGTGCCCAGGCACTGAACAGATTGTCCAGAGAGGGTGGGGAGTCTCCTCACTGGAGGTGTTCGAGACCCCTCTGGACACAATCCTGTGCTGTGTGCTCTGGAATGGCCCTGCTGGAGCAGGGAGGTGGGACCAGATGAGATCCCTTGCCCAGTCTGTGATTCTGTGTTAAAATAATACACATTTCATTTCTCTTTCAGAGTAAACAAAGAAAGTGCAACTAATTTCTAATAGTGCACATGTAATTTATGGCAATGCAATTTCTGCCAGCTCTAAGGGCTTTTGCTGCTGGAAAAAGACAAGTGAAAAACTGTGTGAGGTGAACATGAACTCCACGTGAATGAGATTGGAAGAGAAATAGAAAATGCTTCAGATTGTTTTATATTGAGGCAGAATTATGGGGGTATATGTATTCTTGGGTGCCCGGTCAGAAGCACCTGGATGCCATCACAGTGCACACTGTTATTATTTATTACCTGTTCCTGTCTCTGGGACAGCTCTCCTCCCTGCAGCCTTCTTGCCAGAGGATATGGTAGCAATGGCTCCAGGCCTTGCCAGGCACAGCTCAGCAAAGCATACATATGACCCCATGAAACCAAAACATACTCTCAAAGAGCTCTTGTACTCCAGGCCTTCCACTTCAGGAAGGATATTCAATTTCAAAGTATATTTACATATTTACTATAGCACTTCCAAGAGCAAGGTTTTTTTTAAAAAGGTTACAGCAACATCTGTTTGCCTTTGATGGAGACAATTCCTCTTGCTTATGTTCCCTATGCTGTTGAACTTCTGAATCTTACAGAAATCTTCACCATTTTAAACTATCTAAAGGTTTGATAGGTTTTGGAGTAAGTGGTCGGAATCTAGTTGGCTGCAGAATATTCACAGGTGAAACTAACAACACAGCAGTGCACTTTTAAAGCCCTGTGCTTCTTAAGTGTGTTGCATTTGCTAAAGTTAAAGAAAAAAGCAAAGTCTGACTATGTCTGTGGCTCATACTATGCTGTGTGTGACACGTGGCAGCACAAAAGTGAGTTTTCTGGTTGCTCCATAGTAGTGAAGTGGGTGAAAGGTGGGGAAGAAATTCAACAGTCAAGTACCTTTGTGAATCCTTTGTGGAATCTTCAGTGTTCAGGACTCATGAGTCTAACAATAATAAGGTGATTGGATTAAAAATGTGAAACGCAAAATATGAAGCTGGCAGGGTTGAACCTTGGACATAAACACTTGTTACACTTTTTAGCTATTTTTTGCAGCTATCTGGTTTGGCAATACATTTTTGTCTAAAAATTCCTAGTGGCTGTAAAATGTATTGACATCAAATACTGTGAGATGTGTCGGTGCAACTCCATAGAAATAGGGTAATGCCAATTAATTTTGTTTGTTTGACTGTCAGCTATCCAGTCAGTGTTCACCTGAATGTAGGAATGAACTTTATAATAATTTATTGCAGTATGCTAAAATGTGACACAGTATTTCTATGTGATTAAAGAGCTACAGTCATAAAACCCTCACAAAATATGAACTGGTTTGAAATCTGTTCATGAAAAGTGAATGCATCACTCTTACCTTCACCTCAGCTGCTGTTTGTTCTGTTGATAGTTAAGCATGAACTTTGGGAAAGCTCCTGTTATCCTTGCTCCCACCCTTTTCTATTTTGTATTTGCCCTGGAAACTCTCTTTCAGCTGGAAGTAGATGTGGCACAAGAACAGGATATTCTTTGGGGAATTACAGAAGAACAGAGCAGAAAAGTTGGACAAGTTGGATCCAGCAGTCAAAGGAAAAAAATAGCTTAGGACAACCCTTGGGATTTCACCACCCCTTTTCAGCATTCATAAAGCTGCACATGAGTTTTCCAAGCTGGGCTTGAGGGGTCCCTCAGGCCTGCAGGGTCCATGAGCTCTGGGGATGTGATTGGTCTGACAGCAAATGCACAACTCTAAGACAGTTGTGCTTTGATACAGAGGAAGTGCCCTTTCTGGAGTAGAGAAATGTGAATCCTAGTCCCAGCCCTGACTCTAACTGCAGATGCCCAGAGGATGGATTAAGGCTCTGCTCTTCACTTTAATGAGAATATCTTGGTATAAAAGTATAATCTAGACTCACCATTCCTCAAGCTGTCCCAGCTTTAAAATGCATGTGGCTACCAGACCTCATGACTGCTCCTAGTTCATTCTTCAGGGAAGTGTAAAAAGACTTAAATATTTTATTTGTTTTAGAAATTCTTTCAGTGAACATGGAAGAATGTAAAAATTGGAAAAATGCAGAGAATTAAGCTAAGTCCTCCCAAATATTAACCCATTAGTGAAATTGCAAGTATGGTGGGTTTTGCTGGTAGGTGCTAGAGTGAAAGCATAGGTAGAAGTGGGGAGAAGAACAATGATTTTAGGTTTATTCCTAAAATATTTGTGTTTTCAAGAGGCAGTCTAGAGCCAAGGATTATATATTAAGATATATGTTGGAGGACCATACCTACCACACAAAGAGCATCTCCCTGAGTTGGATGGTATAGCTCAACAGCTGGGAAGTTGGAGCATTAGCTATCAGCTAATTAAAAAACTGGAGGAAAAAATAAAAAAGAAATGCCTGTTCTTGAAAGAAAGCTCACCCAGGGGTGTTAATACACTTTTCCGAGGAGAAGGAGGAGGATGATGTTCTCCTCTTACTTGTTCAAGGCATCTCTTTTTGTTCCTTCCTGTATCCTTGAAGGCAGTATAGGTGATTTTGTCTTCCAAAGAGCTGTAATAGTCTACAACTAAGATTTGCTGGACTTTGTCTTTGTAATCACTTCTCTCTTCTAAAAGGAATGAAGAGGAGCTGCAATTTCTGGTAATATCTGAATGAAGATCATTTGGTACAGTGAAAGTTCTTTATCCCACAGCTGCAATTATCTTAAATAAACAAAACCTTGTGGGTTTGTCCCATAAAAAGGATTTCTCTGATTTTCTGTGTGCGAAACCATCTCATTTGAATTATACCAGGGATTAGCATGGGAAATGTAATGCAAATGACTGATTTTTTTTAATAGATCAAAACGCCTTTTCAGTTTATGAAAGCCTTTTTCCCATAATTGATATTATTCCTTCTATTTCTTCTAAGTCCTTAGAGGATTATGAATGTCAGTATTAGAATAAAAGAAAGATTGCTTTAGATAGTTTTATGTTCAGGGCTCCGTTCCAAAGGAACCAAACTCACATGGAGATCTTTGAGAACTCGATTAAAAGGACATGATGAAAATAAGGTGGGGGTGAAGAAGAAAAATCTACAAATCAGACTCAGCATAGGTTTCCAGTACAGCTGACAGTCAGTACAGCTGCACTTTTGGTCATTACAATCCATCTGGAACATCCTAATGCCCTAACACAACACTGATTCAAGATTGTTTTCACTCAACACTGGTGATTCTTTTTCTGACTTCTGTGAAGCTTTCCAGTAATTCAAGTACCATGATCTTGTCCTAGATTCACACAGGACAGAGCTGCAGGGAACCCAAGGCATGGAGATTGTGTCCCTCTGGCTGCAATTTGTAACACCACAGTTTTTTTCGGACTCAGGAGCAGAAGATGCAGCTTTGAAGGACAATTCTTAGTGTATAAAGTCATATTATCCAGTTCCTATGGGAGAAGGTGTTTTCCCATATCACAGAGATGATAGCAAACCTCTCACCTACAGCTCAGAGAGAAGAGAGCAGTGGCTCTTTTAAAAGTAAAGAGTTTTCTTATTTTCTATTATGTAAATGTTAATTAATGCTTTTAAGATTAAATACAATATGGTTTGGAATCACACCTCCTATCAAAAACCAACAGTGAATGTGCTTGTAGAAGACCTTTTGCCATTAATTTTAGTAGACATATGGGAAATGTCCTAAACGTGTACCAGTCAGCCTACAAGTTTTTGTTGGCAAGCAAAGATCGAGATTAACATTTCCACCAGATTTTTTTGTGCATTTGCCTTAGCTACCTTAGATTAACAAGGAGAAAGGTGGGGATGTGAAAGAAATCTGACCAGCCTGATGCAGCTCTCTAACAACTTATAGCCTCCATCATAGATGATGACAAGGTTACCCCTAAGGGTAATTTTTTTTAATGTCTAGTTTTATGTCAGTTCAAGACTGAGTGACAACAGTAGCACAAAAAATAAAAAAAAAAAAAGCACAAGATTTGAGGCTGTTGACATTAATTTAGGTTTTGGCTGCCAGAGTGTTTTACACACCCACCAGTGCTACAGAGCCTGATGGAGAGGAGCCCCGTTTGTTTTGTGGGAGCATTGCTGTCCTGTTCTCATCTCCACTCTCCTGGAGGCCTCACAGTGGTCAAGGTGCAGCCAGTGCCAGGTGATGCCATTGACTCATCCAGTCCCTGTGCAGTGCAGTCCCTGGGGGGAGGAGTGGACCAGGCACACAGTTGTTGCTGGACTTCAGAGGAATGCTCCTTTTCCTGGTTGGTGCTGCCCAGTAGGACCATTGGGAAGGCAAGCCTGTCTTGTTATAGTAGTGTTGGTACTGGGATAAATGAAATTAAAGTAACAAACAGGGAAAAAGGCAGGCTGGTTGAGAGCAGTGGTTCCCCAGCATCCTGTCTCCAGCACAGGCTGGGATCAGAGGCTGGAGATAAAAGTAGAAGAAAATATAAAGCATTTTTTTTTAAATTAACATGCCCAGGAGAGAAGTTTCTTTCAGGGTCCCCTGACAAAGGAAGAAAAATGATGAATCTGACTCCATGTTCTTAGAAGGCTAATTTATTATTATATTATATTATATTGTATTATATTATATTATATTGTATCGTATCGTATAGTATCATATCATAGAATGCTATACTAAGCTATACTAAAAAATAGATAAAGGATACAGACAGAAGGCTAAAAGGTAATAATGAAGAACTCGCGACTCTCTCCTCCAGAGTCCGACACAGCCTGACCGTGTGTGGTCATTAATTTAAAAAATACTCACATGAAAGCAATGAAACATGCACCTGCTGGTAAACAATGTCCAAACGCATTCCAAAGTAGCAAAACACAGGAGAAGCAAATCAGATAATTATTGTTTTCATTTTTCTCTGAGGCTTCTTCTCAGGGGAAGAAACCTGGGCAAAGAGATTTTTCACAAAATATGACAGTGACACATGTCTCAATTTGGGGTCCAGTTAGAAACTGAGAGTGTTGGGAGCATCTCAGTTTCCATCCTTGTAAATGTTCTGCTGGCTGGCTCAGGAGTTCTGAAGCTGCAACTTTGGGTGGCAGGAAATGGTGCTGTGCAGGGGTAGTTTTGAGGAAGGATAGATCAGAAAGGAGGACACTGGCTAAGAAGTGAAATAGGTGGTCTCCAATTTTACAAATTTATTCTGTAATCACAAAAGTGCTTTTCATGGTACAGTAGTCAAGTTAGTCCTGGAAATTAGCTCCTAAATTAATATAGTCAAGTAGGAGCATTTCCACAGCAAAGCTTTTGCCTGCTGCTACTCTATGAGTACTGGGCCATGTTTTATATTCCCTTGGGCTGAAGTGCTTTTCCCTAAATGTCCATAGAGGAAATTGTGCCTCAATAAGGTTCAGATGATTTAACCACTTCAAGTGTTGATACCATTAAATCTGCAGAATGCCATTGGGTTTTGAAGCTGGAGAGCTGCCAATCCAGAAAAGGAAAGAGTTTTGCTCTACAGCCAGGTTAACAATCCAGGCTAGCCCTAAAAGTTAGTGCTTCACAGACTTAATGATAAATATATGAAATATTTTAAAATAGATCTTATGCTGGTGGAACTTACATATATTAGATGAATGAAAGTTTGGAATCCCACTCTGAAGCAATTTGCTGCAGTCCAGAAATAGTTAGAAACTGAAATTATGGAACTGTGATGTGGCACTCACCTACTTCTGGTATCATTTAGAGGTCTTGTAAGTGTATTTATTAGACCCTGCTTTGTGCCATGTGGACTCCTTTTCACATTTTGGTCCTGCACCATCTGATTTTACCCAGCTACTTGCTTTCCAATGAGCAAATTATGTGACTGGTGAAGATTTAAACTGCTCATGGCAACTTGAGTAATTGCTGCCAAATGATGTGGATTGCCAAATGATGTGGGTCATAAACAGAGGATAGGCATTCCTGTCAAGATCTTTGAGCCCACAAGTGAGAACCTGTAATTCTAATTTGCTATTTAGGAGCATGAAAACAAGATCCATGTTTTCCATAAATCTGGGCTTGCACCTGAAAGCTCCTATCAGAAGAAGCCTTTTACTCCAAATCTTTGAAAACCAAAAACCGGTTAACAAAGTGCTCAAATAAGAATTTAGGAAAAGAGAATTAGGCACCGCTTTGGGAATTTCATCTCTGAACAGAAGGAGCTTGGCATAAAACCACGCTGACAATGACTCAGTGCAGTCTTTCCCAAACGAAGTGAAAGATGGCATGGAAGCTGGCCAATGTGAGATCAAAGCAGCCATAGCAAGGCTGCAGAGAAGTCAGCTGCAGATGAAGAGCAGAGATAAAAAGCTTTGCATATTTTTGTCTGAAGACCTATGAGCTTGCATTTATGTGGGTGAGTATCACTGATTTTATAATGAGTCACTAGAGCAGTTGAAGGAAATCATTAAATGAGGAGTAAATGTGTGTTGCAACAAAAGTCTGAAGGAAGTGGTGTGTCCCCATTCTCCTGCTGTCTTCAGACAAAGCTCCTTCTGGAAGGTGAGCCCTGCAAGATGTAAGGTACAGACTGAGGTGCAGAGCAGTTCAGGGGTGTTTGGCTGTGCATCTCTGCTGACTGGCTGTGGGGCTGAGGGGCTGCCAAGAACCCACTGAATTGCTTATTTGGCTCTGAGGGGAGAACTTTGTCTCACTGGCCTGTCCAAACAGCTCTTTCACAAGTTTTCTGATGACAGAACAAGCTTGGATAGACTGCTACAACCACCAACTATATGTTTTCCAAAGCTGCATTGAGTTAAAATTCTACAGGACTCACCTAGGTGGTGGATACCCTCTAAGACTTCCAACTTTACCCAAGGTAAATGAATGGGCTCTGTTGTTTCACAGGGATGTTTTCATGTCCATCTGCTTTCCTGTATCACAGCATAAGTGACTTCCCCTGCAAATCTGTCAAAAGCCTGACAAAATTCAGAGTATATCACAGTCTGTACTTACCTCGTCCCACTGATAAAACTGGTTCCCATTTTATTCAATCACTTTATTTCATTTATTTCAAATCTGTACTTCAGTACGTGCATTTCTTCAGTATGTGCATTTCTTCAGTAAGGAGAAAACCTGAATAATTTACAGTTGTTTCATTACTGTATTTTTACATGCAAGGAAAACTGGATAAATCTACAGGGTTCTGTGTGAGAGGTTGTTTTCTTTTATATGCAGCTTTCAATAAATTAGAAATGCAATTCACTTGAGGACTTTTTCATCTCTTCTTGTTGAATAGTGAGATTCATTTTGGCAACTGGAAAAACTTAGATTCAGTGCCACCATGTAGATTTTCAGTTGGACAAAATGATGCCATTGCCTTGTATATTATTATAGAACAACCACATCAAACTATGCAAGTGTCCTGTAATGTCATGATTACAGTGTTAGACTCATACCAGTTGAAAAATATAACTAATTGAATATTAAAATATTCCTTCAATTATATGTTTGGTTGTCCACATAGATATAAGCAATCTGCTAAAATACTATGTCAATTTGTATTATGGCCAGCTTGGAAGGCTCCTGAGAATGGAAGGGGAGGCTGGAAGTGCAGGTTTTAGTAGGTATTGTGGTATCACCTCATCATGCCATCTCCTCAGAGCCTGCTCGTGGGGAAAGCTACAGGAAAGAAAATCCCAAAGAACCCCCAGATTTGTGCTGGTGGTCATCAGGGACATGGCTGCTTTTCCAGCCATTCCTCACTGTAGCACAGAGTGGCATCCTCTGGCAAGCCTGTTTTGGATGGTGGGAGAAACAATGGAGCTGGTCATGGCACAATCTCTGTAAGTGGTTTTTTTGTAAGAACTTCTAAAAACATAGAATCATTTAGGTTGGAAAAGACCTCTAAAATCATCAAGTCCAACCATTAACACATCATTTCCAAATCTACCAGCAGACAGTGCCTGTAAGTGTCCCATCTACAGGGACAGTGATTCCACCCCTTCCCTGTTCCAATTCTTGATTACCCTTTTGGTGAAGCAATTTTTCATGATATCCAACACAAACATTCCTGGCACTAATTGAGGCCATTTTTTCTTGTCTTGTCCCTTGCTACCAACCCCAAACCTTGCTGTAACCTCCTTCCAGCCTGTCTGCAGAGCACCCAGCACTCCCACCCGATTTGGTGTCATCTGCAAAGTGTCTGAGGGTCGTTGCTGAAGATGTTAAAAAACTGACCCTAGTTCTGAGCTTTGGGAACACCATTGGTGCCTGGACCCAGCTGGATGTAGCTCCACTCCCCAGCACTCTCTGGGCCCACACGTCCAGCCAGTCTTGTACCCAGTGAACAGTGCGTGTCCCTGCCCAAGCCATGAGGAAAATTCTGGGACAAACAGTGACAGAGGCTTTCCTGAAGTCCAGGCAGACACATGCACTGCGGGGTCACTCTGCCCAGGAGACCAGGTGGGTCAGCAGGACCCATAAACCCTGGCTGGCTGGGCTGCTGCCCTGCTTGTCCTGCACGTGGTGCACGATGGCACTGGAGAGGATCTGCTCCATGACCTTTCCCAGCACCAGCTCAGGCTGGCAGGCCCGTAGCTCCCTGGATCCTCCTTCCAGCCCTTCCTGCAGGAGTGTCACCCTGGCCAACTTCCCTTCAGCTGGGGCCTCCCTGGTGAGCCAGCACTGCTGGGAAGTGATGGGAAGTGGCTCCATGAGCACGGCCACCAGCTCCCTTCAGTATCCTTGGGTGGATCCCATCTGACCCCATGGACTTGAAATTCTTTCTGAAAAAGCGTGATTTCTACTGCCAAATTGCAGCCTCTGTAATTATATTCTGGTTGCCTCCAGGAATCCTGCTCTTTCAATTGATTGCATAAATAAATAAATAAACAACATGTTTTAAAAATACTAACTGGACAGAATGGCAGGAGGCACAGGGGTGTGGCCATTTTGTTTGAAAAAGCATACTTTATTTTTTGATACTTTTGCCTGAAATAGCCTCATATTTTTGGGTCAACTTATGGCCAAGAAAAACACAAGTCAAACCAAAGCCCACAGGAAACTCTAACAACTCTAAGGAAGGCCAGCTAATGAAGGTTGTAGAAAAATCACTGTGAATGATATCATTGACCACTGGCAGTGGGAAAGTCTGAGGACTTGTAGCTGATCATGAACAGGGATTGGGGAAATGAAATGTTAAAATATTCTGAATTTTTATTTATTTGTCTTCTGTTTTCTAAGAATCCTGGGAAAAACAACTTTGTTATGATTACCACCCGTTGCTTTCTGACTTTTAAGGTCGCACAAATACAATTTATGCCTCTGAGTTGCTACAGATACAGGACATGAAATCTGTTCCTGGCCTTGCTAAAGTTGCTGGGAGTTTTGCCATTCAGCAGGGGACAGATTTCACCATAGATGTTCAGTGCCACAATCTTGGCTTCTGACAGAGTAAAAATGCTGCCACTTTGAAGAGCAATACTTTGCAAAAGAAAGGAGCCCCCACGTAGCTGTTTGTAGAATTCCTTCTGTGACTTTATTGGCATGGTGTGTGCTGGCACAGTGCGAAGAAAGTGCATGAGATAAGAATTTAGGTGGTGCATTGGAAACAGCTTTTCTCAGGTTTGATGTGGACCTCTTGCTGGAAAGCAAAAGTGAGGAAGCACAGAAGCAAATCGAGAGTGCTCCAGGTGATATTGAGCTGAACTTATTAGATAACAATCATCTTCTGATGCCACAAAAGGGCTTTGTGTTCAAGTATCTTTATGTGACTGGCCCTAATCTTTTGTTAATGCACCTGAATGCCCTGGTTTGTGGGCTAGGGTTGTATTGCTCTCCTCTCCTATCTTTCAGAGACTTGATTGCATTCGTGTGGTGGACTACATTTTCACACAAAGCTTGTATCACAGATCACCTTTCCTGCTGTTTCTGAGCACAGACTGTGCTTCTGTGGTATCCGTTGCAATGATTTTAATAGAAATGTGATACTGGGAAAGCAGGAAAGATATTGTATATATGGTTTCCACTGCTCAGAAGTCAAGAAGCGAATTCCATATGATGAGGCAATTCTCAGCAGACCTCAACCTGGGGAATGTGGAGCGTAGCTGCACTGCCCTGATGCTTTCCCTGTAGGAGAGGTGGGAGCTGGCTTCTGAGCTGTTCCTGTGCTTTGGGGTGAGGGTTTCCTCTGAGCAGCAGTTCATGGCACAGCCTGTCTGCTGCTCCTGGGGCTCAGTGCTGTGACACACACGAGCCCCATCCTGCCCCTGCAGATGCAGATAGTTCCACAGAACTGTGCTGTGAGATCACCAAAGCTAAAATTGGAGCAGAGGCAAAGGGAGCCAAGGCCAAGAGTGAGTGAGCTCAGGACAAATCCATAGCTCTGTGTCCCAGTTCAATGCCTTTTCCACCCAACTCGGTGGTTTGGGGCACCTTTCCAAGCTCCAGCATCTGGCTAACACTGGAATTAACTGGCTGAATTTCAGTCCAAACAAAGCGAAGGTGACATAGGCAGGTGTTGGTGTGGTTCATATCACAGAGATGGTGAAGGAACAGTGTCAAACACCACAGTTTCCACAGTTTTCTCCCTATCATTGTTCCCCAGAGTCCAAAATACTTTACAATGTTAAATTATCTGTATTAAAACAGTCTCTCCAATGCAACTGGAGACCACCCAGAACTTATTCTAGATACAACAGCATTCTCTCCAAGGACATAGGCTGAAATTATTTGGAGTTCACTGCCCATAGGGCATATTCTGAGCTGGATTTATGCACGCAGGCAGTGCTCAGGGGACTTGTCTCAGAGCACTCTGTTTCTGGCGTGCTTTGTTTCCATTTGTGTAATGGAACCATTTAAAAAATAAATAGCAGTTTAAAAATAAGTGAGTGATCTTCATAGCTAATGTTTATCTAGGATAACTGGCATCCATGTCCATGCTAAAAAACCTTTGCTGGCTTTATGAATCTGTTTATTTAAGTATCTGTATTTGAAATGAGGCTCATAATATTTGCATGTTGAATAGCATAGAATTTCTTTTATCAAGAAAGCTTCTTCCCTATATAATTCTATGCTGAAAAGAGGAAGTTGTGCTTTATAACAAAGCTTACTGACATAACAAAGAAAATGAGACCTGTCAGATTCTCCGTAGCACCAGTTGCTCCAGTTTACTTTTGCTCTGCCTTAGTCTTTTGTCATAGAGTCCAGTCATGGTGTTAAATCAAATCAAGAGCCTGAATTGGAATTGTTATTTTGTTCAGCTGTATCTGAAAAAAAGTGTGTGAGGCCATCACCAGAGGACTTTAGAGAGAGTTTTCTGTGTGATTTTTAACTGAAGGACAAATGACTTATCACACATTGATTCTGTATACACAGGTTTTATGGTCGAAGGCAATGTGAAATATTACAGGAGGGTTAATAACAAATTAAGAAGATGTGAGACACTTTTAGCACCCGTCTGTTTTGTCTCTGTATGGATTGTCCTTCACTTTTACATTAGTAATTTTATTAATTTCCCATACAGTCCCAAATATTCACTTCCTCAATGGAACTGCCTCCATCCAGGTCCCCTTTTTGGGCTGTGCGTGTTAAATGCCCTCCTGCTAAAATATACCTGATACTCATTTCAGCTGTGCTAGCTGGTGTCCATGGTGCTAATAGGAAATACAACAACACAAGTGATGTAATTTCATTATCTAAAGCCATTTTGCAAAAGCTTGGATCTTCCTTAACCAGCCCTAGTGTAAGTTACATTGGAGTGAGCTTACTGAGGGGATTTGAAAGACAGTCGCGGGGATCAGACACCCAGAGTTCATACCCGTACCAAAGGAACAGAAGAATTACAATGCTCTGTGGAGCTTTGATTAACTGTCTCCAGAGTAAATACAACCTCTGGAAACAAAAGCTTTCTCTCACACCAGGCCCCAGAATTGGCAACTTTAGCACATTCTCTTTGTTCACCTCCAGGATGGCTGGCAGGTTCAGCCAAAGGAGAGGGACTGTAAATTACAACAAAAAGGGAATTAGAAGATGTTATTTTAATCAGGCTACTGAATGACTTAACTGCCGAGCTAGTGCACGGTGTGCACAGTAATCAGACTTCTGTGGGCCCGGGCAGCAGCTTTCTCTGTGGGGCTGTGCAGGAGGAGGCTCAGAAAGAAATCTTTCAGCACACCCTCACGCTTGAATGATCAGGCAAGTCCTGTATCCCTTCCCTTGTACCTCTATTGTATCTCCTTCAGACCACTCTTTGCATAAGCAATAAGGCCGGATTGTTTTAGCTGGCATATCAGGCACCAATTTTGCAAAACATGATCTACTTATGTAGACCTGAATGCCCACAAAGAGTCCAACACCATTCCAGGAGTGATTCAGGGGATCCTTGCTAGGAGCTGCTGTTGAATGATTAACTTTCACCCAAGCCCCTGCATTATTTTGAACTCTACCCTTGTTCTTATAGATAAATGCAAAATATTAGAAAGTTCCTTGTGCTGTGCTATGCTTTACATTGTCAGAGCTTTAATCTCACTGTTAATTACTGTGTTTAGCACCCTGGTCTGACATAGCTCTCCCATGCAGGCAAGCTGAATTTCCTTGCAGTATTTCAAGTGAGATATTTACTGCCAGTGTTAGGCAAATAAAGGATTTTTGAATGCTCCATTATTTTGAATTATTTTCCCTTTTCTTTGTATGCTGCCTCACACTCACTTTCCCTAGGCTCCAAACAGCTCTCAGTGAAAGTGACCTGCCTTTCCCACAGCAAAGTTCAGGAGTTGTTCCCCAGACTCTGTTCCTGAGAGCTGGCATGCTTGAAGCAAAACCAAACTGCAAGATTGGATTTTTCAAGGGAAGATACCTGCCATTATTCAAAAGAAAAGCATGTTTTCCATTGAACATTGCCATCACGTAGCTGGCAGCTGCATGAGCAAGAAGGAGCAGGACTAACAGACTGTGCCATACTTAAAAACATAGTTGAATTTAAATTGCCAATTGTGAATCTGTTTAACAGGATCATTTACAGAAGAGCATTAGTCACATGAGTATTTCTGTGGAGCTTAGTGGAGTGGATAACATGACTATGTGAATTTCTCTCACAGGAAGGAGCAACTGGTGGTACAAATTTGGAATATTCTTCACTGCAAGGCTGTGTTTTTGGGGAAAATATGTGTGCACCCCAGGTGAAGACGCACACCACTGTCACCAGAGGAGGTCCATATTGCCTCACTCAGTTTTCTAAAAGCTTCTCTGCTCAGAGCAATCTCCACCTTTGTACCTCTGTCATGCACCTCCTTTTCCTAAAAGCTCTGACACACGCCTTTGCCCTCAAACTTCCCCGGTTCTCTTTGTGCCACGAGGCAGGGCAAGGATAACCTCACAAAATTCATCTTCTGCACGTGCAGATGCATGGTGGGGTCCCCTGTGTGATGGAGTGACCACATGGGGCTGTGCAGATGTGTGGTGTGCCTGGGCAGCAGTCGGGGCTTGGCGGCTCCTCCATCGCTTCCCCAAACATGGCAGGAAGCTTTCCCCTGCCTGGTCTTTTGGGGCTGTCTAGAGAAAGTATTGAAAAGTCCAGATAGTTTTGTTGGACTATGCTTAACCCACTCACTGGTGGAGGCTGGGACTGATTGGCCCCCACACTGATTGTCCTTCAGCAGCTTAAAGCCAGGCCACCCTTTGGAAGGGCAGCTGTCTCAGACATTAGGAGCTCTTGTTTTACCACTTCATCACTTACCTGGACAGCCATCTCTTGCAGCACAGTTTGCTATTGCTGGCATCCTGCTAGAATAAAAAAACACAATAAAAAATAAAGTACTGCATAAAAGAAAACCCAAACCAGAATTCAAGATTGTTCCTTAAATATGTGACTTTCTGGTTTTTGTATGAGAGAAATTAGGGACCTGGGTTTGTTCCCTCCCCCTTAGCCCTCTTGAAAGTAAGTGAGACTTCTGCTCCTAAACTACTTCAGCCTTTTGGAGTGCTGTTCAGTGTCTTTGCCATCTGTTTGTCCTCCCACCTCTCCTCCTTGCTCATGCTGCTCTCTAGAGCACTGCTGCTTCTTGCTGCTTCTCCTGTGCATGTGCCTTTGGACCAAATGGCGGGATCCTGGCCACAGCTCATGGTGACAGCACCTCGGAGCAAATAAATGCAGGACCAAACTGGAGCTCCCTGTGGACGAATCTAAAATCTAGTCTGGAATGACCCGACCAAGGATGTTGATATTAAATGTTCTTTTCTGTTAATCGGTTACGTATGGTGTCCTGAGTAAATGGGTGTATACAGGGCTGGGTGCAGCAGTTTAGCATTCAGGAGTCTGTGTCTGCAGCCTGGGGTCACAAACAATGAGGGTGGAGGAACCAGGAGCCTTTAGCAAGCCCACAAGATGTGGATGAGCCCAACACACATGGACAGGGCAGCAGCTGCTCCTCAGGGCTTGCAGACTCCACACATCTAGGTAAAAGAGATGCCCTGATCCAGCCAGGCAAAGCAACGCTGCTACAGCCACCCCCAGTGCAAGGAAGCAGCATTTTCATGTAGAAGTAAAGATATCTGAATCAATGTTTTAAAGAGAGGAATTTAAAGCAGGAAAACCCAAGTTTACCTAATTTAAAGCAGAAAACCCAATATATGAGTTCACCTAAATGAATGACAAGTATGCATCAGTTCCTTTAGTGGTTGATGTGAGGTGCACAAGATATTGGATAGTGGGAGTTGTTACCCACTGGGCTGTGTCTTTGGAAGTGGGAGTTTGGGGTCATAACTTTATGGCTCTAAATCCGGTGTCACATTGCTCAGTGGAAAATGTTACAATCTCTGCATGCTGTAAGTATTCTGTGCCACAAGCCTCAAACTTTTACCGCTTGACTGTTACACCACCTGGGTGTAATTAGCAGTTTGACATCAGATGGTAACTAGAAAGTTACAGTAAAATGGAAAACCTGGGCAACCTGATTTCCAATTTTCATTTTATACAGACAAGAACAGACACCACAAATGTATAGTCCCTTCAATGCACTGATTCTCTCAAACATTTCAGAGGCTTTACTCTTTTAACCAAGGATGTAGCTGGCACATGAATGCACATGAAATACATTGTTCTTCATGCAAATATATACAAATTAGAAGCTACCTGTGGTATATTTTACAGAAACTGTTTCAGTGCTGGCGCAGCCCAGCCACATGAAACCCACCTGGCCACCCGTGAGGTTTCTGGTTTCAGAGCCAGCTTCGCTCAACCCGGCCCTCGTTGCAGAGTTAATTGGAAATATTTGTCCAGGGAACTCGCCTGGCGGATTTTGTGTGTGCTGTTTGATTTCCTCATTCTTGGTGTTTAATCTGTCATATCAGAATGTGTGCTGTGGTGCAGTTGGTTGGTACTGTCCAGAGGAGGGGATGGAGCTGGCGGGCGAAGCCAGCAGCCAGTGCAGCTCCTGCTCCCGTGGATCCCAGCAGCTGGCAAGCCTGGCAAGCAGGAGGGGGACAAGATTGTGGCCAGGGAATTTGGAGGAGGAGGAGGAGGAGGAGGAGGAGGGCTGATGGACGGCTGCCTGCTGATAGCAGGCTCAGGCTGGATCTTTGGCACTCAGTACAATGCCCTCCTTAGAGTAAAAGTGATAGCAGTAGGCTATCTCTGTGCAGGATCACTGGCTGAGTACCCCAGAGGAATTGCCAACTAATCCTGATTGTGTTTGTTCTTTAATCCAAAATTAATCTGAGCTAAGTCATCTGGAGTCTTAAAAGTAAAAGCATTTATTTCATTGCTGCTCTAAGGATAGGTAAACCTCTTCTTCCTTGCTCTTTTTAAACTTTTGAGCAATACTTTGCCTTTTTTAAGCCCTTTTGCCAAGGTTTTTTCTTAAACACCAGTGACAAGAATATGAAAGAAATTAGAAAAATTTTATGAGATTAAGACTCATGCACAAAAGACATGTTGATTCCTTGTCCTCCAAAGAGGGCAGTATGGGTTCTGCAATCAAACCTGGGGGGTTCACAAGGGGTTCATGTGCCATAATGTATGTAGTAGGTAGGAAAGTAATGCATGGAACAATCTTTGATTAAAAAACCAAACACCTCCCTCCCCCAGACAATGTAAAAGGGAATAGTCAAAACCTATTTCAATTTTTGGGACTGAAGAAAAAGTATTCTTCACTTCTGTTTGTGAAAAAATGTTATCTGTCAGTGGTAAATAGCAAAGTGGGTACACTTCTGACCTTACTGATTTTATAGTATGTTATTTCTGTCTCTTTCTCATGAGCAAAGAGATGCTTTGCGGCAGGGACAGATATTTTTCTAATTCCATATTAAGTTCCCATATAGAGTAAAATTAGATGGGATACAAAAATGATTTATTTGATACTTATTGGAGAGTTGTCCTCCCCACCTGTTTTTCAGCAAATGGAAATGTCACCGTCCATATCCTCTTCCTTCTAACCACAGATATGCCAACAGTTTTCATAAAAATGCTGAGAGGGGGAAAAGTATTTCTTGAGGAAATTTACATACAACTCTCTGAATTCCTGTTTGCTACAAAATTTGACCAAGAAAAAATTACTTTAAAACTCTCCTGGCTGGACTTTGCGCTCTTTGGAAGTCCCAGCTAACTGAGGGCCAGTCTTAAACCATGAACTCTGAGCTTAGTGCTTGGAAACCATAAAAGTAATATAGGGAATTTTGCATCAGTGAGGGCTTCAGGATGTGGCTGTGTGCCTTTCTCTGTACCTTACCCCAGTTCCTGTTTTCTTCTCCCTTTGAAAGCCCTGTTTGAAGTTTCTTCTTAATCTCCTCAGTTGTTGACTTGAAAATGCAAGCAGACCTCCTAAGTATGAGTCATGCCAGCCCTCAATCATCAGTATTGTCCAGAAATGCTCTGGTTCCCTTTTCATCTCTTCTTACCCCTTAACCAAGGGCAGCGATGATTCATAGTGTAAAAGGACTTGATTTGCATTTGATATGAGGCAACAACTAATTCAAGATGAAGAAACAGCATCAAACAGGCCTTATAAAAAAGGGAAGGAAACTTTTTTATTTAATGTGGCCAAATCAAGAGTACAGGCATAGATATTATTCTTGAAAAATCAAAAGATATATTACATTGGCTAGAAAATCCCCTCATACAGATTCTGCAAATGTTTAAAAAAATCAGTGTGGGTTAAAATATACTATGTTCCAAACAAATCAAAATCTTGTTTCTCTTTTAAACATCTTTGCAATGAAACCTTTCTGCTTTTTTGGGTGTTTTTTTTTGTTTGCTTCTTTTAACAGAAATTTTTGTGCTAGGCACTTTACAGGCGAGCAGAACAAGATGAAAAAAATCTCCCTTAAGAAATATTTTTAGGAATGCACTTAAAGTGTTCAAATCTCATCTTTATTTTAGACGTAAGTCATTATATGCTTACCTGCTATTGATGTCTTTAGGCATTAATCACATTTTTTATTTCTAAATTATTTTCCTCCATTGAGGTCTAAATACACAAAATAAGGGGAAAATCTAGGGAGGGATCAATACAAAATGGC
Source organism: Passer domesticus (assembly GCF_036417665.1). NCBI lineage: Eukaryota > Metazoa > Chordata > Aves > Passeriformes > Passeridae > Passer > Passer domesticus. The sequence goes on along the minus strand of NC_087478.1, from coordinate 75,767,143 downwards.
TATAGTAAGTCTTGCAAGTCTAGAAAGTTACTTCAGGGATCTTGAGCTGCTAATATTGATCAACTCTGAGTGAGTAGTGCAGCTGAGCAGGAGCAGACTTTGCAGGACAGCTGCACCCCATAGTCCTGGGGCAGTTTCCTGTGAAGAAAATTATAATATACATTACAAATATTGTATGTCTGTCTCCCTCTCTTTTGCAGAGCTCAGTTTGCCCAGAAGATGGCCTGTTTCTTTAAACTGCCTTGAAAAAGATTCTGGTGGAGATGGAAGTGGAAACTTTTAGTAACATACTGAAGGAATTAGATGGTTTCCTTTCCCTCTGCCTGTCTCTTGACATTCAGCTTCTGTTCCTTCCCTTTTCCCATCTATCATCATTATGGTTGTCTACCTGAACTCTAAATTCTATGAATTCTTTTGTCTTCAGCTGGTGGCCAAAAAAATCCCTTGGCATTTTCAAAGTAAGCTAACAACTGCTCAAAGGAAGGGTTTGGGAGGAAAGGAGACGGCTCCCAGAGCAAAGTCAGGCTGCTTACATTGGTAGGTGTAAACTAAAATAAGGTCTTGGACCTCACTGAGGACTTAAATTTCTCCATGAAGGCAGGACAAAATTCACCTGATGGTGCAGCAAATTCTTCAGAGCTGTCCACTGGGCGCTGAGCTGGTGCTCCATTGGTTGTAGCTCTCCATAATCTTTTGTTCAGTTCTCAGACTGATGCTGGCCAGTTCCCTCTCAATTTTTAATGTGCTCTGATGAAGATCTTGGAGCCTCAGGATATCTGCTTGCCCTCTTTCTTTTGTGCAGCTCTCAGGGGGGCATTATTTGTGTGGACTTTCTTAGTAATCTCAGGGAAATTAATGAACTAGTTTTACAGGACACAAGTGATTTTCATAACTGTGTTTGCTGTCAAATATCTTCAGTGTGCTATTGTGTGCATAAAAAGACTTTTAGTCATGTGATACACTGTCATAGTGTCTCCTTTTCCAGCTTGTTTCAGTATATGTATACAAATTTACAAAAAATGCATTAATACCATCTTTGGTTCTCCAAGGCAAGTAACTTCTATGCAAACAGAGATTTTGTATGTGTGGTCACAAATTTCATGGTTGAGTACCCCAATGATCCTATTTTTGGAAATTAAGAATAACCATATAATCACAGAATTTTTAAGACTGGAAAAGACCAAGATCATTGAGTCCAACCTGTGCCAATCCCCACCTTGTCACCCAGACCAGAGCACTGAGTGCCACATCCAGGCATTCCTTGGACACCCCCAGGGGTGGAGACTCCACCACCTCCCTGGGCAGCCCCTTCCAATGATTAACATCCTTTTTGGTAAAGAAAATCTTCCTGATGTGCAACCTAAACTTCCTCTGGCACACTTTGAGTCTCCATCTGCTTTTCCTGCCAACCAAAACATGAATAGTTATTCATCTGTGTACATACACATTTATACATCAAATGTGGTCCATAGGTCTTACATTGTTTAACATCACAGTTTCTGCTACACCCCTCTAGTTTCTGAATATTCCTTTTTTTGACATTTGGGCTTTATTCTCCCCTGAATCTGAACTAATTTTGAATCAAATACCTTATGATTTTAAACCAGTCTTCTCCATTCCTGCTGTCCACAGACCTTGCATGTACTCACTTTTGTATTTCCTAAATTGCAATTTTGCACATCAATGTCTAGAACCTCTGAGTAAAGTGCTGTCTACCACATAAATTTCTCCTTCAAAGTTGTTAAAAGGAGTAGATTTACACTCAGAAGTCAGCCAGCCTTAATCACTGGCATTACCTTTTGCAAAGTCTCCTTTTTGCATTACTGTCTCTTGCAGTGACCGATCACATCCTGTCTGAGACCCAGAAAACTTTCTTGAACCTATTTACATGAGCAACATCAGACTCTGGTGTTTGTGCTACCTCTCTTTCACTGAAAACTCAGACAGAGTGTCTGCTGACACAAGATCTTTTCCAGGTTTATATCCTGGCTGTAAATCATCCATCTGCAATTGAAATAACTTTTTCTCTTTGTGAAACTCTTTTCTCCACCACTGGCATTAGTGGTTTACAGCCTGCTTTGGCAAAGGAAGAGCTGAAGGTTTTGCATGCATAAGCACTGGAAGCTTTTAATTTTTCTGTCCATATTTGCTGGCATTCACCTTCTGTTAGTTTTCTTGCAGCATTACCTACAGTCTGATTATTTCTGTAGTTGCAAAAATGTTTTTGCAAGACCTCACATAGCAGGTCCAGGTGATGCTTCTGTATAGCAATTACCACCAGACAATCAAAGGAAGGGTGTCTTCTTCATAAGCTGTTCCTAGGCTAATTATTATTATTAATGTGTTTTGTACACTTTTTTTTTTTTAGATCAACAATTATGGCAGTAAAATTGGACAGAATTTTTTTCCAGCCAAATTTATCATCCCATGTGTACTTTCCTTCTCTGTAAGTAAAGAAATATTGATAGCCATCTCTAACCCCCCCAAGGGCTAGAAGGGCCCCTGGATCAGTCCTGGTTTTCCTATAGAAGTTAATTATTCACTTCTACCTTTACATTGCTGTCTGTTTTGTTCCAGGCTTGCAGCCCCAACTCCCTGTCCATGATACCCTTCTATTGTTTATACTCAGCAAAATACCATTGCTAAACTTCAGTGTATTCCCACGTCTGGATATCCTTTCAGGAAATTATATGGGTGCACAGCACAGCCTAATATTTACAGGGAAGCACTATGTTTAGAGGGTCTAGGTTAAAATTTCACGGACTATAATTTTCTTCCTTAAGAAATTTTCCACCACCCCAATGAAATAATTAGGATGAGATGACAGGAAGAGGAAGAAATGCATTTATTAAGAAATACTCTTCCTGGTAGATGTGTGGAGATCTGTACAGGCTTGGCCCCTCAGGGGGTGGGTAGAACATGAAATCACACAATGGTTTGTGCTGGAAGTGGCATTAAAGCTCTTCTCATCCCACCCCCTGTCAGGGACGGGGACACCTCCCAGGCTGCTCCCAGCCCTGTCCAGCCTGGTCTTGGGCACTTCCAGGGATGGGGCAGCCACAGCTTCTCTGGGCACCCTGTGCCAGGATCTCACCATCCTCACAGGGAAGAATTTCTTCCTAATATCCATTCTAAATCTACTCTTTCTCAGCGTGAACCCATTCCCCTTGTTCTGTCACTCCATACTCTTGTAAAAAGTCCCTCTCCTTCTGTCTTTTAAGTTCAAGGTGTGGGTAAAAGGTTTCTGCTTCCTCTTCTGGAGCTGGTAGACAAAAGACCCATTCTAAAAGTGTATTGGTACTTTCCTCTGGATTCAGAGCAATAAGTCTAAATTCTTCCTTAAGTTTTCATCTAAGTGTGCTTCTAAGTATGTGTTGGCACACGTGCAACAGGGAATTTGAATTCTGCTAACTTTATTTTGTGTTCTGTTGGTAGCTTTTCTATGCCATTAAAAACATCTGAGAATATATTTTTTAGCTTTTAATGGCTTCTGTCCTCCTACTGTATTCACTTTCTTAACAACCTAATATCTGGCATTTTCACCCCTTGAATAAGTACTCCTTTTCCTGAAAATGTTTTATAAGAAAGCAATTATAAATGTTATTTCTTCTAGATTTTGTTTTGCTTTCACATGAAGTTCACATTCACATGGCATGGTTTGATTTTACCCTAGTGTCGTCAAAGAAAGATTTTATCAATGCTTTCCCTATAAATAGACTTTCTTTTCAAAATTATTTTGGTAACTACAGCTGACTACTATCCTGTACACACTCTCTGGGTGTGAGAATAATTTATGCACCCAAGTCTAAGCTAGAAAAACCTAAAAAGTGAAAAGAGTTCCACAACATTTTCTTCTTTTTTATTTCTCCCAGTATTGGCATGCACAATCTCTTGCTTTTTGTCTTGGTACTTGGCTAATGGCTAAAGTTTTGGTTCTGTGATCCACAGAGCTAAATCAAAATCTGATTACAGCTTTAATCAGTCACAGTGAAAAAAATTGTGCTAAATACATCAGAGATCTTTCCATCTTTTTTGTCTCTCCTAGGAAATTTCTATCCCCATAGCTTGATTTTTCCCAAAACTTCAGCATTGTGATTCTATAATTTAGAATGGCAACTAGTTCAGTCTTCTCCTCAATAAATCCAGTGTTTCTGACCTAGTTCTGTGTAATAATAGCCACTTTTGCCTCCTCCCCACTCACTGTCTTCCCAAAGAGGAGAATATTGCTTGAGCCTCTTCCAGCTGTGTGCTGTGGTTGCCATGAGCCCTGCACTCATCCCTTTATCTTCTCCTCAGGTTCTAGAGGTTGCCTCCAAATTTGTGGGACCACATCATGCTCAGTCACCACTCCAGGGAGAGCCTTGCATTGCTACTTATAAGCCACAGATGGTCTTTTATGGACTAAGCCAACTGTGAAAAGAGGGAATTAGTGAGAAACCGAGGCAGAGGGGGCTCTCCACAAAGTCACTAAACATCTGAGGACAGGATGAAATAAAATTAAATGCTCCATGCCTTTTAGATGGCCAGTTCTCTTGCAGCATGTGTCCTCTTCTGCCCTAAGCCACAAAAACATTGCCATCATGCTCACAGGAGCAATAACATGGATTTTTAAATCATGTTCCAGTTGCTCTTATGCATGATCTGCAAAGGAAAATACCTGAGGCCAATACTTGGCACAATCTTTTTGTGTAGCAGCTAAGATTAAATAAATCTACTACTGAGCTAATAATCAGAGCAAATTTATATCCAAAACCTTTTCTGAAAATATTTATTCATTTAAAAAAATTAAACTAGCTTTCCTTCCACAGTTTTTCCAAGAAACTAAAGAAGTATTAGAAAATACAAAGAAATAATAAGGACTATTTACAGTGTATAGATTACATTTTTAATGGTTTTTGGGGCATACGTTCTGAAAATTATTTTATTCCAGTACTCAAGCTTTTGGGAATTCATCTTTTCCCAATACTCTTTGTTGAAGGACAAGAATTACTCACAAAAATAATTGAGTAAAATGCATTTTAGTATTTCTAGTAAGTTATTTACTCTTTATCTCAACCACTTTTGCAGTGGAGAAAAGGGGAGGCTTCAGGTAAAAGCCAAGAGCCTGTAAACTCATCTTTTACTCATATGGGATAATGCAGATGCCATCCAGTTTCAGAGGAATGACACAGAATGAGTTTTGCATAGGTTGTTAGAGTCAGGATGATTTTAAGTCAAATAAATACAAAGGAAAGCAGGTTGAAGAAGGAGATCAGTAAAACTCAGAGCAGGATTCAGGGTTTTTTCAATGTACATCTGTTCTGATGGCTGTAGAGTTATGTCTATATCTATGCTCACAATCTCTTTGGTCTTGCCTTTCCACTCTAAAGAAGTTTACAGTAAAGATTTAGGTTATTAAAATACTCATAAGTTAAAGTAATACCTTGAAAAACACCAGGTGAAATAGCACTTTCCAGTGTTCACAGCTGATTTCCCTGTGTTTTGGGGCAATGCAACTCTAAGCCAGTATGTCACAGTACATGAAGTTCCTGTGAAAGTTGGTTGGGATATATCCTAAAGGATTGTTATGGAGCATGCAACCACGAAATATGGATCAGAATCATGAAAATGGACACAGAAATCTGCAACTACTTTGGGCTATTTTAGACAATGAAAACATAAACTGCATGAGATTTGTTTAGTTTGAGGACTTGTTTGGAAATTCAGAACAAAAACTGCGTTTGTCTGAAGTTTTATTCAAGTCCACTGACTTGTCTACTGATGCTGAATTCTTCTTTCAGATAAATCTGGGCTGAATTATAAATTGGTATCAAAATCTCACTGAACTTGTGGTTTTGAGCAGTTTAAACTGGCCGTGCTATAAAATCGAGGTAGCAGTCAGTGGTTTTGGCTGGGTTTTGAGTGGCTATTTTGAGTTCAGTAGAGCCCCAAGCTCAAGATGGAAAACCTGGAGGTGCCAAACCTGTCCTGCTCCCTGCCATGAACCTTTGGCAGGGCTGCAGGAGCGTGCAGGGGAGCTGGGTCTGCTTCTGCATAAAGGATTTCAAGTGGAGGAATCTGTCCTTTTTCCCCCAGAAATTCTCCCCCAGCATTCTGAGACTGATGCTCAGTCACAGAATAAAGTGTGAGTGTGTCTGCAAAAGGCTGAAAAGCTGCTCTGGGCACTGAGCACTCAGGCAGAAGAGTAACTGCTGCAAGTTCAAGACTTTTCTCCAGTTGTGAGTTGAGAGTGTTCCTACTTGTGTTATTGTGTCTACTATCATTAACCTCTTTCTTCAACTCGTGCCAGATTTTATCAGTAATATCTGTTTTGAGAGACAAACAGCTCTTTTTGGAATGGGGCTTGTGTTTCTGTGACCACTTGCTTTGCATCTGTCTTGCGTGATTCAGGAGCAAATTCATCCACTTGTCTCCTCTGCAGTATAACCCTGCTGTGCTTCTATTATGTGCATGATTTCACATATTAAATTTATTTCTCGTGCTGCATTTATTTTAAAACTTTATTCAGTCTTGTGCCTCTCGGTGCATTTAAAAGGAGCCACAAATATTTATGAGGCAATTTTAACACTTACCAATTACTTTTGTGGGGTTTGGTACTTTAATAGCTGTAGTTGTATCAGCCTTGGCTGATATTTCCTAATTATTCATATCCTGACATGTTATCAGCCATCACAGAGCATTACCAGCATCATTTTAAGCTCTCTTCACCTTCTTCAGTCTGGGTTTTATTTGAAAAGCAGACATGCAGTCCCCAGTGAGAATTAAAGTAGAAGCATTAGCTTGCAAAATATATGCCAATGACCTAATGATTCTGACATTTCCACAATACAAGCTTTACAAGAAGGCATGCAGACAGCAAAGTCTGTTTTTCTATCTCATATTTTTTTAATGGCTAAATGTTTGGAGGAAACAAAATGGATTTATTCTGCTCAATCCAGGGTATAATATCAGGACTTATCCGGTTCCGGGCCCCAGGGCTTCAGACAACTAACAAAACACATCTTACTTCTGCTCTGCTAGTTCTCTGTTATGCTTTTCACATGCAGGAAGAAAGAGTAAAAGCATAACCCAATTGAATAAAGCAGCATGGCCTGCTATTCTTTGCTTATGAAGCATCACATGATAGACACCAAATTAAGAAGAACCCCCCCACCTGTGGTTAAGTATGTATGAAACTGTCAAGCTGTTTTATCTAATATAGAGGGAATTTTACCATTCCCTTCACTACCAGAGTACAAGAATATGTTTAAAATGTTAATGCCTTACCAAAGCATGCTTCATTGTTTTTGAATAATCCAGTGATTTTACATAATTAGAATAAAAATCAAAGCTGCTCCCTGATCTATTTTGAAATGCTCCTACCTTTCAAAGCCTTTGCTCTGATATATGGAAAGAAGGCTGATCTGACGTGGTTCTCCTTACAGAGTTTAAGTTGCAATTTGTTTTTTGGCTCTTCAGTCAGTGTTTATGTAAGGATGTATTGGGATAGGGCTGTCTGCCATGATATGGTAAAAAAACAAAACCATCTTTCCTAATAAAAATAAGATGCTATTTAAACAAGAGGCCAAAGGAAATCTATCCTCTCTGTTGACCTTTCAGACTGTGGTGAGCACAGAGCACACAGTGCCAATTTTATGACACAGTCACGTCAAATAGATTGTATGTGACATATTTGAGCTGTGATTTCAAAGAAGGTTTAGATGTAAGAGTCAGGAGGGAAAACCCATTCAAATGTGTTCTTGTTACTTTTTGCGCAGTGACTTCATGGACCAACCACCTAATGACTAAGACATGCCATTTGCAAGAACATTCCCTTAACCACAGATTTTTCTGGTTCATTTGCTTGAGGAACTCCAAAATTTTCCTGTCGTTGCCCAGGAAATCACAAGCAAATCTGGTGGTGGTGTCGAAGACTTAGAGGTGCCTGGCACTTGTTCGGGTACTGGGCTGGTCATTTCCTCCTTTGTGTTTTTCCTTTCTCTCTTTTGCAGCCTTTATCCACTCAGGTGATGAGCTGGTTACAGGAATTTCTCATACCTGCAGAGAGTGGGGTCCTTGCAGCAAAAAGGGTTTAAATATCAGAAGTGGCCTTTGGACATTAAAACCATATAAACCTGGATTGCTTTCTTGTGATGCAGTGTTCCGAAAACAAACAATGAAAGAATCATTTCAAATTCAGCAGAAGGAGTCATACTGCAGCTCTCATTGCCGAGTTCTGTGACAGAAATATTCCAAATACCTGTCTGTAGACCAAGGACATCCAATATTTCACAAGTGGCTTCTCACTGTGTGCAAAACCCCAGACCTTGCTGAGCATAAGAATCATTAGTTGCTTTCAAGGATTTAGCCTGGAATTAACACGACTCCTTTTCTTCCAGCATTTCTTCCCTGCAGTTGCTGATTCTCTCTGTGCATGTAAAAGCACTGATAGGGTCATCATTAATGTACAGCACCTCTTTTCTTCTTAACATTGGCTTCTCTTTACTGCAGAGGTGAAAGCCTTCTGCCTTTGAAGAACTACTTAAGATGAAATGGTTCTGAAGTGCATTTAAGGGTGTTTACTTTAGGCACTTTATTTTTTTCTTTATTTTTATTCCTATTGGAACTGGCTAATGTTATTCATTAAACTAACAATTTCTCCCCTGCCTGTTCTTAAGTGTGACTTGTGACCTTGCAATCTGTGTATTTTGTCATCACAATGTGTTACCATGGAACTGATTTTGATGTCATGAATAAGGGCATTGTGAGTTTCCACGTTCCCAAGCATATTTGAGACACAGGTTTGGAAACAAAAATGACTTCACCAGTTAAATATTGTTAGATCCTATAGCATATCAAAGGTAAGAACACTTGTGCCCTATATTCCTTTACATAGAAGAATCTAAGGTTAGGAATTTCAAAGCAGGCATATACAAGAATGACACTACAAATAGCATTTCATAAGATTAAATATTTTGTGAGAGTATTGAACTCTAACCCCTTTATGTTACTGTAGACAAAAATCTTTCATATTGTTCATGGAGCCTCCTCAGACTGTCTAATAGGGATTCTGTATAAAGAGGAAGAAATGCAGTGTGCTGAACAGCTCCGGGATGCTGCTGGGACTTAACTCCTTCAAGACAATAGTGGCTGAAGGGAATTTTCCACCCAAGATCACTCACAGGCAGACAGAGGGCAATGTACCATTGCTGCTTTTGAAGCTGAGAGGAGTAGTAAGGATTTTTCAGAAAAGAGCCTTACACAATGCACAAAGGGAAAATACACTTTTGTTGTGCAGCAGAATACATGTATTGCATGCTTTAAACTGAAAAAAAGCAAGTTCCCTCAGTGATCTACCTACCCACATGAGGTTAAAAGTGTTCAATGGAATCTCTTGTCAAGCTGTTCCCCAGGGTGTTTAATTCATCACATTTAAAGTCTTGATAGCATTCTATTATAATGGAGAAGTTTGAAAAGCCTCAAGTGGGGTTAAAGTCCTGGGTTGCAAAAAAATCTAGTTTAGCAGGAACCACATATATAGTTCTGTTTACTTCATCTGCTGGGGTTTTTTTCCAGATGAGGCTTACCCATCCATTTCATTTTACAATCTATCTCAGCAGCATTTTGCTCCTGGCACCAGGCAAATATGTCCTCATTAAGTAAAATTTATGCTAATACCATTCTGATTAGCAGCAGTCATTGATATTCACTCTCATTAGCTAAATTGGTTCACTGGAAGACATCCCGTTGAGGGGTTTTTTTCTGTTTTAAATGGAATATTAAATGTATGGATTCACAGAGAAGACAGATGATGATAATTATACCCTGTGTTTACTCCAGCCATTTTTTTTATCCTAAAGCCTCCTGAAGTACTTTGCAGCATTTAGATCTGCAAGGAGTGAGAAAGACTTTTTTTCCCCCTTAAAGAAAAATCTCTGTCAGATATGAAGAAGCTGTTCTGGTTTTACTGTTATTAGCACAGATGACACAAAGGAGTCTCCCATTCTGAATGTAGGTGCACATTTTGATGACACAAAATGCAGGACACTTCATAGGACATCTAACCTGGGAATAAGCTCAATTCATGGAGTAAAGGGACTTTCTACATGCAGTATTTTTGGAGTAACCTTGTGATCCTGACTTACCATCTCTAGGAGTTGGGCCTGCACTGATATTGCAATATTAGCCTCAGTGTGAACCTTTTATGAAAAGTACAAGGATCCTCATCTTTATAAATCTGCTCATCTTTATAAATCTTGGTTGAAAGGAATGATCAGTTCAGCTGAGAATTTTATTATATTTTCTTATGTTAAAACATACAAGATCAGTTCAAGCCATGCTTTGATGCAGTCTGGTACGATGCTGTGATGAATTGCCACCTGTTTTCTCTTAACCCTCTTGAAGGGCTCTTGTTGGGCAGAAAAGAGTTGGAAGCTGTTATTGCCAAGGTGTGATAATCTTGCCATCAACATTGTTAGGTCCAAAGCAGGTTTCTTTGTATTATAGCCCCCAATTCAAGTGCAAGAAGGAAAGCAGTGCTCTTAATGCCTTATATTTTACTCATATTAACAAAAAATCCCAGTTGATGTCTGTCTCTATATGCAGACAGATCTGTCCTTTACAAACTCTGCCCCTATAGTTGTCTGATAAAGTTCTGTTTGCCTTTAAATATTGACTCTGCACATACTCCATTCTCTTTAAAGAGGAAAAACATTTCTCTGGTCCATTCAACCCTTGACCTTACTAGAAGGATTCTAAACAAGGATGTCTCTTCTTGCTAATTTTTTACCTTTTGCTCCATCGAGGCTGCCGAGCAGCAAACAGATGGCAGCAGCCACTGGCCACAGGCAGTGGCAAGATGGGAAACTCTGGCCTACAGTGACCTTTGACTGGGCTTGAAATTCCTCAGTTTGCCTTTGAATTCCCATCACTGAATAGCTCACATCACTCCTGTGCAATAATTGCAGTCTTTTCACATGTGCACTTCTGTTTCAAGTCTCTTAGATTGATCTAATCTTTCTTCTTTAATCAAAACTAGTTCCACATCCAAAAGATGCTTCGGAGGGGAGTTCTGTGACCACAAGCAGCAACGTGAAACCACCCAGATGCAGATAAATTGCCATTCTCCCTCACTGCACAGAGAAATTGGGGCCTAATGGTATAGCAATTACTTTGTTTCCATGGTAACGTGTGTGAGCGCTATAAATAATGTTTGGTGTTTATAAACAATTCAGTTTACACTGAATTACAGACACTATTTGTATGCTAATATATGGGATGCACTTCTAGTTGTTTCACAGTGATAGAAGAGCAAACAGAAAGCTGCAAGTTTTGTGAGCACTGCACTGAACAATGTGATTATTATTTTTTCCCATGCCTATGTCCAAAGGAAAAACTGCATGAGCTGAATATATTTCCTTTCATAATATATACCTTCAATAATGGAAAAAAAATCCTGGAAAGAAAAACTTACGGAATTAGCAGATGGTTTTGCTCCCCATCATCATTACTGTACTGGAGGTTTTGTCCCAGAAGATAAAAAATATTTAGGTTGAGATACAGCAAAATGCTTCTGTGCATGCTTATTTTTAAGCTTGTAAAGTGATAAAACATCTTAGTTTGGTGTTTTAAAATTGCTTTCTTTTTTCCACCTTTTATTATGTAACAGCAAAATATTTTCTGTTTCAGATTTGGCCTTGAATTTTCACTTTTTTTTCACAAAACCAATAAGGAGCTGCTGGTGTTTGTTCAAATAACATATAAATTCACTGCAACACCAGTTTATTTGCTGGTCACAGGTAGTGATCAAGGGGGAAAAGGGGGCTGCTGCAGGTATTTAATGGGGTTGCAAGAGTGTTTGCAGAGAAGGCAAATTTTAAGAAGGAGCAGTGAATATCCACTGGCAGCTGGAAACACAAGCACAGAGCACAGCTCTGAAAGGACAAAGCTCTGTCATGATCAGCACGAAGGGAATTCCTGCTCCCTCCTGCTGCCTGGCTGGGGAAGCAGAGCTCCCTGGCCACGGGCCAGCAGGGCTGGAGCTGTGCCCCTACCTGGGCGAGCTCTAATTGCTGCTGCTCCCTCTGAGAGCAGTGCTTGTGCTTGTTTGGCTTGGGACCTGGGATGGGCTCTGGCAGCCAGGCTGGAAGAGGGAAGCAAACACGAGGGAGCAGATTTATGTTAACAGGCTGTGAGTGTTCACAGGGCACAGCACCTGTGGGCAGACACGTAGACAGCAGTGGGCACTCCCCTGAAACAGCAAAAGAGTGCCATTTACCCATTGTTAAGGAGTAAATGAAACACACTGCATTAAATTTGTTCCCTGGCAGTCATCCCAGTTGAACTGCCATGCTGGTTAGCTGTGGATACCCCTGTATTTACATTAAAATAGTTCAGAAAATTTCACCTTTATTCATGCCCTGAGCATGCAAACTGAATCTCCTCGGTGTGAGCTGCAGGCAAAGCATCGAGCTGTGCTGAAGGCTGAGATTAAACCTCCCTGGCTCCTGGTTCCACACTATGGCTCTTTGCAGGTGGCAGGGCAGCTCCCAAGGGCACAAATCCCAGCCCATTCCCCTGAGCAGATGGAGTCCCCTCTGCCTTTGATTTCCTGACACAAGCCACGGCCAAAATTACACGAATTGAATATTTGCTTTGTCATCTGGGCAAGACTTGTTTGTTTGCGCCATCCACGCTCACTCAGAGTGACTCCTCAGCCTGTGCTGAAGCTGTGTAGCAGCAGGCAGCATGTTTATTTTGCACTCTTTGGTTGCTGGTCTGGAAAAGAAAGATGCTTGGCTTTTGGGAAAGCACCAGGAAAACAAACATGAGCCAAATAATGAGGCTAAATAATGTGGGATTCAGTAAAGGGCTGATATTGTTGTGACAGGGCTGCAGGGTCACTTGGGGGTTCTCCTTGGGCACTGACTGCATCCTGTCCCTCCCTGTCTTAAATAACCTCTCCATCACTGGCCTCCAAGTGTTCTCCTGAGCTGGTGCCATGAGATGCAGGAACAACTACAGCAAGTTTCCCTTCAGTGCTTCTGTAGCTCTCAAAGTCTTGCCTTCTGCCCTCTTCTCCCCCAGAGGATGCAGAAGTTGTCATTCACCAAGAAGTGCAGAGAAGCCAAACATCTTCCATTTGGAAATACTGAAAATGACTGAAAATGGTTCCAGCCATAGATTGCCTGGGGTATGGTTGCTGGTATGAGTATCCCTGTGCTCCACAAATAGCTGTGGTGAGGTTTGAAAACCCTGCTAAGCCTGTGCCTTGCTGCACCCACCGTGTGCTCCTTGGTCCCCGTGTTCGATTTGATCTCTCTGATGTGTCCTCTGCTACACCTGACCCCAGGAATGGATTTCACTAGGGTCTGCTGAATGAAGGAAAGGGGAAACTACCCCCAGGCATTGGGCAATATTTCACAAATGGCATCTCAGGTCAGGCCAGTAAGCTCCTATTTAATCAGTTGTATTTATTTTAAAACTATGACAGAATATGATAGCCTGGCTTTGTTTTAATGGTAGACTTTGGCCGTTTAAGTTTTGGGTTCTGTGTTTTGGGGTGTTTTTCTCTATATCTTAATATCTTTTTAAAGTACTTTTAACACCTCTTGGCTTCATATATTTCTCTAAGATTAAGATGGTGGTATACTCCAATTTGTTTGATTTGCATGTCTGAATTTGGAAGAATAACAATAACAGAATATATCTGAGAAAACTTAGAAAGAAAAAAATACAGGATTATCTTTTTTTGTAACTAAAATATGAAACTCCATCCTGTCACCACTCAAGGTTTTTACAAAAGTAAGAGGAAATAAAGATTATTGACTGCATTGGGACAGAAATGTTCAAAAAGGTAACATGTTCCTTAACTGGGAGTACAATGATTTCCCCATCACAAACACACACACACAAAATAATCCTGAAAGTGGTTCTCTTTCCAAGGAAGCACAAAAATTTATATTTCCCTTGATTTAAGACAGTATCTGGTTTGGACCAGCCAGCTAATTTCAGTTTGATATTTGTGAAACCTTTCTGTATCTTGTTCCTCCTTTTTTCAGCTTCTGGATTAAATATATTAAAGTACATAATTAAAATAATGCAAAAACTAGGACACTGAGGAAGCCTGTCTTAAAAAACCTCCTCACTCCCTAGTCTTCTGGTTTTACATAGAATTTGAGAGATGCATCATAGCTCTATTTTGGTCTTGATTAATCTGTCTTTTGTCACCAAATAAGTTTTTTGCAAAGTTTGAGAGGCACACCAGACTTAGAAAACTTCCTTGTTTAGTTCATAGCATCCTACTGTCACCACCATATTTTCTGGAAAAATCCCTTTTTTCCTGGGAAGCTGAGAAGCCTCAGAGAAAAAGGAAAACAATATAATCTCATTTGCTCCTCCTGTGTTTTGCTGCTTTGGAATGTGGTTTGGAGATTGTTTATCCAACAGGAGATTGTTTCACTGGTTTCATGTGAATTGTTTTTACTTATTGGTCAATAACAGCCAAGCTGTGTCGAGGCTCTGGGGAGAGTCACAAGTTTTTCTTCAGTATCTTTTAGCCTTCTTCTGTATCCTTTCTGTATTCTTTAGTATAGTTTTAGCATAGCATTCTTTAATATAATATAGATCAAAAATAATAAATTAGCCTTCTAAGAACGTGGGGTCAGATTCATAATTCCTTTCTTTGTCTGGGAACCCTGCAAATACAAGATCCTCTAGTCTGGCTTTGCTTAGTGCAGAGTCAGAGCTGTATTTGGTGCAAACCATCACCTTGGGCAGGTTTCAGGTCAGGAGCTTGAGCTGATTTGATTTATTGCTCCTTAAGCTGATGTGCCTTACCTTGCAGTCCTCCACAGGGGAAGGGGAAGCTCAGCTCCCTCCTCTTTCAGCTGGAGATGATGGGAGCAGGCAAACACTTCACTGCTTTGAAGTGCCAGCAGAAAGCTTTCAGGATGGTGGCCAACACCCTCTGCAAGTGCATTTGGATCTGTCTCAGCTTGAGTAGAGACATTTGAACAGGTATCAGGCTGGGAGGGCATGTAGCCAGCTAAAAAACTGGAGTGGAAAAAGAAGCTCAAGTGAACCCACCTAGGGAAAAGAGGCAGCTCTTGAATGCAAAAGGCTTTAAACAGAAAACTGAGGGCACTGTTTTTAGAGGAAAGCAAATGCAGGTCCTTGGGAAGGCATTCATTTAGCTGGGTTTTGAAAAAAATTATTTCTGTTTATTCTCTTTGCTAATGGATAGTTAGGGATGGGGAGAATGTTTCAGGAATTACCTAAAACAAAAATTGACAGTGCTGGTACTTTCACTAAATGTGTTTGAAGTATACATGACTTTCCAATGCAGAATCAAAAACTACAAAAATGGTTCAAATACTAGTAGAGGCATTCAATTCACTAAATCTTAACTTCCACTTCAGGAAAACATCCCAAAAGGGGTGTATTGACCTCTTATTATCTGCTTGAAAAATTGAAAATAATCAAAAAGAGTTCTAGCTCTCACTTTAAAAAGTAATATGTTTTGCAAAATAAGCACTGATTAAAAATTAACATTTTCCACACCTACCTTTTCATTTTAAGTTTGCAACAACAGCCAAAACATAAAGTGGCATTGGCAAGGATTGTTAAAGGCTCATTGCTTCTTCTTCCAGGTCTTTGGGACTGAAAGTGGATATTTACAGATACCTCTAAAATGGGGATGCCTCTGGATAAGTTAATGGGAGTATTACAAACCCAGGAGTTTCTGGTTTATGATCCTGAAGACTGGAGAAGCTGAATTAGATGCCTGGGAACAAAGAAATTTGATGTTCTGGCCTGATTGTCCTTTTGCTACTTTTTTTTTTTTTGTTTTCTAAAATTAACTTTATAACTCTATTGAGTATCTCAGGGATTATTTCCATTTCATGGAAAGATTTCAGCAGAGACTGTATGAATTGTTGCCAAGGGTTTGGAGCTGTAGAGTGCTAGGAGTGTAATTAGCCAAAATTAGTGTGGCTGGAAATGTCCAGGATATTCAACTTCTGTAAAAAGACCTTCAACTTGAATAAAAAAACCAGAGGCTTATACCAGGAACATTAATGCTTAGGAGTGGCTCTGTTTGACTAAGAAAATGCCATTAGAACCAAGTATTTATGACTAAACACACTTGAATAGAAAACATGCAGAGAAAACTCTTGGTGGTTCATTTGTCAAAAGCTGGCTGAACTGTAGCCCTGTAATAATTATGTTCTGGATATCACAGCCAGAGAAGCTGGTAACCACAAACTGACTTCCTCATTCCTTCTCCTTCCTCCAGGAGTGGTTTGGATTAGGTAGTCAGCTGAAATTTCCAAAGCACGTATTTTCTTACCGTGCTGCTGTGACCCATCTCCAGGTACTTCTTGCTTGGATTATCCCTAACACCTTCTTCTTTTGTTTCTTTCATGAAAAGTAAAGTTTATTAATGCATTGACTGAGTAAATCTTTCCCAAGTCCCTCTGCATGTGTACACATGCAAAGAGAGTAAAGCAACTTAGGCACTAAAAAAAAAAAGACGACTGGGCACTGTTGAACACAATCCAACAACTCTGTGGTTCCTTGTCCTGAACAACAGATATTCTATATCACCTAATAGTAACAAACAAAAGACTTTTTCCCACGCCATTATATATTTACTTTACCCTACTCTTCAAGCTTGGCATGCTGGCTTCCTAAGACTATTTCATCCCAGATGCAGCTCAGTGCCAGAATTGCTGGAACAAAATGCAGTGGGTGGACAAACCTGTCCTGCTGCATTGCTTCTGGCCTTTTAAAAACAGAAAGCATTTATCTGACTCATTACTGTAAATGTGCTAACAGAGCATACCAGTGATGGTTTTCTGACTGAAAGTGCCTGCATCTGCTCAAAAGGTTAACACGGGTGCAGATCAAGTGCATATCATGACACATTTGTTGATATCAGCCAGGGCCAAATATTAAGTAGCTTATCTTTTAAGGGGAGAGATAAGGAGGAAGGGTTGTGAGGTGCTTGCCAATAAATGTATATTCATCACAACTGTCGCTCCTGTGCGCTGCAGGAGCCACGGCAGGTGGGGCCAGTAACAGCACTGAAAACCAGGGCCTCTGAACTCAGCCCTTGCTCTTGGCCTCTGCTGGGGCCTTTGGCAAGGGATTTAGAATGGAATTAGGCTGCCTTCTGCTCCTGGCTAGGTGGAGGGAGAGTGGTTTCACACACATCCCCTTTTAGCAAGTGCCCAAGCATAGAATCACAGAACGGTTTTCATTAGAAAAAGCTTGTAAACATCATCTAGATCCAATTCCCCTTCTGCTTTCATCAAGACTTACTAATAATTAAAAAAAAAACACCTACAAATAAAAGAATGAAGTCTTATCAGAAGTTAGTGGGTGCTGATGATGCAGATATATGGAAGATAATATAGAAAATTTGTATCCCAATATTTCAGTAGCAGGCCACAAAATCCACTCCCCTTGAAAAGGGAAAATTGAGGAAGCAGCTCATAGAAATTGTTCTGAATATCTGCAGTGAGTATTTTTCAGCTATGCACACACATATGCATTTTTATGTATTTACATATATCTGCACATGTGCATGGAAATACATGGATAATGTACAGGCATTTTAGGCTTTTTATTTGGGATACAAAATGCAATTCGAGGATTAGCTTTTCTCCCCCTCTCTGGGTATGCTAATTCCTTCAAGTATCATAGAATCATAGAATATCCTGAGCTAGAGCAAACCCACAAGGATCATCCAGCCCAGCCCCTGGCCCTGCACAGACACCCCGACAGTCCCACCCTGTGCATCCCTGAGAGCGTTGTCCAAACGCTCCCGGAGCTCTGGCAGCCTTGGGGCTGTGACCATTCCCTGGGGAGCCTGGGCAGTGCCCCGCACCCTCTGGGGGAAGAACCTTTCCCTGATATCCAGCCTAAACCTCCGGTTATGTGTATATTTATGTCTTAAAAGAATGTAATACCTACCTCAGCAAAATGCTGAGATAATGTTTACCACTGTGGAAAATCCTGTGTTATGTCCAGCACTACTGAAAATACATGATTGTTAAATTTCACTGCCCTTTGAACAAGCTTAACCTGGAAGCTGAACTCAGGTAGGTGCAATGGCAATTATTGTTGCAGATAATTGGGATGATGTTGCTGTGACAGCCTTTTAGTGCAACCTGGATCCACTCTGGTGAAAGAACCAGGAGAGGACTTCTAGGAACAACCAGTATCATGACACTATTAAATATTCACCCCTCGAATAAGAGTTCTCTGGACAGCTGATTTGTTCAGAAGAATTCAAAATCATAAGTAAGATGCTTTGTAGGAAATTGCTTCAATCAATCACTGGATACTAGTCTGGCTTTTACAATTCTCTTTGAAATAATTTCTGTGGGGAGACAGTCCATGCATTAAATCAGGAGCTGAAGATTGGTTGGAAGAGAGGAGAGAGTGGCAGTAAAAAGCAAAAGCAAAGCAAATTTCACTGATGGAGTATCCACTCCACAACATATAAAATAAAAAAGCTTGCACTTCAGAAAACCTAGGGAAAATGGAATTGGTGCCCAAGAGCAACTAAGGCAAATGGTAGAAGGAAAATAGAAATTCATTCCCGTGATACAATTATTGGTGTTTAATTTCAGCAGTTAAATTATCCAGCATTGTCTTCCTGGAGTTTTTCTCCAGATGAGAGGGAGAAGGTCTGTCAGAGCTGAACTAAGGCCCCCCTGGAGCAAGATTGCTCTCCCCATTGTAGAGGGACTCCAGAGAGGCCGTCACTTCCCTCAGCCTGTCCTTTAGTCTTTTAAGTTGAGTGGTGTGAATAGCCTTCAAAATGCCTTTGGGTTTCCCTTTACCCAAAGATTGAGGGAATGCTCCTTTTCATTCTCAGCCACAGGAATTAAACAATAAGATCAAAATCTTGTAATCTTCTTGGGAATTCCTTTTAGTTGTATGGGATCTAAAATGCAGGGTTTTCCCTAAATTGCTGGGCAAATGAAGGCAGAGGCTAATCATACAGCTGGCTTTAGATGCAAACATTTCCAATGTCTGGTGTGGTTGCCAGTTGTTTGGGATGCCTATGAAACAAATATCTTAATAATTTTTATGACCTATGCAAGTTTAAGTCTCATTAAGCTGGTTTTTTATTGATCTGAGGATCTGTTTGCATCAAGAATAGGAGGACCTGGAAACAAAACAAACTTTAATATTTCAATTTTTGGTCTTTCATAGCACTAAGTTCTGAAAAGGATGATCAAAACAGACTCACACAGGGGTCTCCAAACAGCTAATAATTAATATATTGCTTTTAGTAAAAAGAGCACAATGGAAGATTTTGAGTTTACAGTAGTACTATTCCCTCTGTCTTTGTGCTCTATGGAACACATTGCAAACAATTACCATGTATTATGTGAACTGCCATTCTTCACTGAACAAATCCTTTAAAGCAAACATATCTGCTCTGCAGGATTGCACAGGGCGGGAAAGCCCTAAATCTTCATTTAAAAATGAGATGCAAATTTTAAATTTACGAATATATGTTCCCTACCAGAAAATGATCCCCTACCATTTCCTAATAGCAGACAAAACACGAGAAAGGAAATACTTGCCAATCTTTTGGTAGGCTTGTTGAAGTCTGAATGTGTAGACATGCAGACAGGGACTTTGGATTTGAGGGGAAATGAGTTTGTGGGTGAAGTGCAGCCTGCAATGCGGTTTGTTTAGCACACAGGAGGTTTCTTACAATATCAGTAACACAAACTGAAATTGCTTACAACTTCCCCTGCCTTTCCAACTTTGATGGTTTGGGTTTTTTTTTCTCAGGCACAGTTTTTGTTGTGTATATCCCACATCTTGTTGTGGCCATCACTCGGAGAGAAGAATGCTGGGTCTTTGCTGTACCATTTACTCCATCGCCTTCGCTGTGGGAACTGTCATTGCAACAAAAGCTCTGAAGGGCTGGAAAGGAAACGTGCAGTCATTCTGTCCAGTTATGAAAATTGCTATGAATGCAAATTAGCTTTATAGAAAGCATTTTCTGCTGAATGCCAATTTTGCTTTCAGTAATGAAAGCCACACTGAGTTATTTGCACGGGAAAGCTGCTATAAGGGAAGGTCTTGATTTGTCAGCTCCACTATCACTTTGGGGTTTTAGTCTTCAACTAACAAAGGGACCCAAGGAAATACGTTTAAAACTTTAAGTGACCTGCTTACAACATGCTTTAGATTTGTTAAAAGATTTCCAAAGCTTTTGATGAGTTTCATCTAGTTTCCAGATGTCATCGTAGAAACAAATGTAATGTTACCATGTGCTATAAAAACTTCCTGCAGCTCTATTAACAAGTTTCCCATGATGTAATTAGAAAGAAGGTGCAGTGTTTTCTTTGGCATCTGTGGGTAAAATACTGTGCATACTTATGCTACTGTAAAACCCAGGCCAACTTAGTTCATTTTAATGAAGTTATTTTGGACTCAGTTCATGTAGAATTTCACTATAGCACTATCTGTATCTGGATACCTTCCCTGAGGGGTAAATACAGCAAAAGCTGTACAGTTTCTTTAGATTTTGTGTAGGAAGACAGTATTCTCAATATCAAAGAGGTTGTAACTACTCTAGCCAAGGTAAATGCTGTAAAATCCTTCAGGTTCAGATTCAGGTAAGGTTTTCAGGTGTGTCCATAGCTGGCTTGAATAAGCTGGAGCGTGTACAAGTTCCCAAGTCAGGACCTTCAACCCTCTCCTCCACAGCTCTTATTCCTCTATGTTTGCTAATCTATTATGTGAGGTTCATGGTCAAGTGCCATTTTTGAGTTAGATGTCAAATTTCTATCACAAAGCATTTATTTTCTTCCACCAAAAAACCTGATTTTTTATTGTAGCCAGATAAAGTCTCTGGTAGCAGCAATGTTGGTGCTGGTTTCTCTGTAGCACTGGTGTAGGTAGATGGCTCAAGACTGATTCCACACATAGTCATGTTCATTACCATTTTTCCTGAAATACAAAAACTCCTTAGGACTTGGAATTCAGCTATCATTTCTCATGTGGAGAAGCCTGTACACAAATGGTCTTTTCATCAGACCCTTTTGCTTTTTTTTTTTCCTTAACAAAGAACAAATAAAAGGAAAAGGAACTGGAAGGGGAAAAAATTAAGTTTTAATGGAAACACATTTCATCTTTTGTTTTCTGCTTGCCATAAAACATTAACATAGTAAACAAATTGATCTTTGCTCTTAAGTTCTTTAATAACATAAAGTATTTTGAGTTCTGTCATGGCTAAGGAATGGTTAAACCACATGTTGCTGGTCATGTTCCAACCTCTACTGTCACAGGTCTTTGACATCAAACTACATTTTTTAAAATAAAAGTTGTGTGTAACCCACTTCTAGTCACAGACACCTTCGTTAAAAGTCGTCACTTTGGGGAGTGTTTCAGTATATTAGTGGGAATGGTATTTTCTGACCAGAACTGCTTTTCCATGGGACATATTTCGAAGTCCAAGCATTCCCACTGCCAGCCCCTGCCTTGTGCCATACAGCACCGTTTGGAATGCTGCACCTCCACATGAGCAAAGCTTCTGTAGGATGCTCTGAAACATTACATTCTAGACTGCTCACCCAGTCATGGGACTGTTACAGTGGTCTTACAGTAGCAGACAGAGCTATTTCAAATAGGGGTGTGGAAGAGAGAAAGTGTCACTTTGGTCCACTTTTTGGAGTGGTTGGTGTTATAATATATAACCTTTTTTCCTTTTTTTTCTTTTTTTCTAACGCAGTGTAGTTCGCAATAATTTAAAATACTCTATAGACATTTAAACGATATACAATAATATAACTTAATTGGATTCCTCAATTGTACTTAACAAATACTATTCTAATAAATTTACAGTATCTAGTACCATAAGACTGTGCATTACTGTGTTTGGGAGCTTTATTTGCTTCCTGTCAAGAATGTAGTGAAAGTACAGTATCATCACTATTATTCAACAACAATACCCATTAATCCAAGGGACTTTAAATTACATGGAGTGAATCTAGTATTTTGGGGGCCCCTGTTGACTTCTGTGAAGTTGCACTCATTCATGCCAAGGCTGGTATTTAGAAATCAACAGCAACATTAAAAAAAAAAAAAAAAACAAAATCAATTTTACATTACTCTGTGAGGGAGTCATCCAAGGGGTCTGATTTTCAGAGGGTAAGTGCTTGGGGTCAGAAAGACAGGTCCTCACAAGTGTTGTTCAAATAAAAGTCCCCAAATCATTAGTTACCTTTGATAACACAGGTCTACAAATTACAGAGGTAATTCTGGCTCATTCACATATCCAGCACGGGGGCTGGTGAAGCTCCAGGTCCACCAGCCCCTTGCCCCAAGAGCACCATGTGGATGGACAAGTGCTTCCATGTTAGGTGGGGAGGGCTCATGGTTCTGCAGCCCCTCAATATAAGGAACAAAATTAAACAAAAGCTAAAAATGCAGATATGCAAATGTAAGGAAATTTTTAATCCAAGTTTTCAGAAAATCAGGCAGGGACCCTTGGGACAAGCAAACAATTACATGGTTAAATGGGCTGTGTTCTAAGTGGGCATATCTGGGCTCTTGGGGTTAAAACACTAGATTTTACAGCAGTAAAATATCTGAGGCTGTTTTTAAAATCTCTCATAGGGAAAAGGTGTGGGAATTAGGATTGAGTGCTATTAAGAAGTGAGCTTCTTTCTTTTAACATTCATGTGCTTACCAGGAGGTACATTATTGCCAACCTTAAAATAATGATGACACAGACTAACCCAAATTTTGGCTTTCTTATGCTCGTGAAGCCATGACAGCTCAGAGGTTGCAGCAACCTGGAGCTCAGCTGCCAGACTTTTATCCTCTTCTGAGTGCATACTGAGCATAAGTTTCTTAGAAGTCTTGAAAATATTAACTTTCAACCATTAAAGGGAAAATACAATGCCTGGAAGACCCTGCCAGTGCATTCATTGTCAAAGCAAAACCTTTGATACTTGTTGAAGCACATCTTTGTATCCTAAAACTCCCTATGAGGAGCCGTGAGCAGGTGCTCCACACCTCAGGCCTGAGTCTGAAAAAGTCATTCTTAATTCAGGAGGCAAATGGTAAAAGTCGATATCAAACATTGGTAACCAAAGTTTCATGTGATGTTTTCCCTCAGTTCTGGCAATTGCTTAAGGCCTACAGTAATTGAACTCTCTAATTGTGGAGTGACAACAGATCAGTAGCATTGAAGAACTTAGGCAGAACCAAATACAAAAGTCATAATAAAGTCAGAGTTCCAATAAGTTTACATTTAGTACAGAATTAAGACATAGCTACCCGTTAGTGCTTAGAATTTTTTGATATTATTAAAACCATAAATAATTATTTTTAATGTTCGTTCAAAGAGTTCCAGTGTCACTGGCAGCTGATGTAATTTTGTGAATACTTGTTGGGGTTTATTTCCAAACTGATAGTGGAGTATTTCTGCCACAGATTTTGCTCCCTACCTGTTGTTTTCTCTCTATCTGCTTTCTTAAAAATTTTGGTTTTTGCAGAGAGAATGCTGTGTTCTAGTCAGTGAAGATTTCATTTCCTTAAAAAAGTCTTTGTTTGCACAGGGCCAGACAGTTTTGTTGCTGTAAAATAGGAGAAAATGTCTTTTTCTTTTAAACGTCATGGGAGCTGCAATGCAATCAGCTTCTCTGATATGTATAATTTAAAACACTAAGAGAACTCTACAACACCCAGATTGTAGTTTCAAAAAAAAAAAAAAGGAGAGAGAAAGACAGTGAGAAAATTTCATGTGGTTGTGAACATCACCTTAATCCTGTTGCCCTTGTTTCCAAAGCAGTTACAACAGCCAGCCAGCCAAAATGCACCATCCTTAGAAGTATAGGTAGTTGTGGGCAGGGAGTGGTTGTCGTGGTGTTGGCTGGGGTTCTTTCCCCCAAGAGGGATCAGATGTGCAAAACGATGCTGTCGTTGTTTGTTGTACTCCGCTTTCCTCGCCCGCGGCGGTTCGCTCGGCGCGCTGCCGCTATTTGCAGGTGAACACCTCTGTCCGCTCGCTGCACGTGTTGCACTTCACAAAGCAGCACCAGTGGAATTTGCAGTTGCATTGCCACACCTTGGTGTACTGGTGCGTGTTGTAGCCTCTTCCGCAGCACATCATGTCGCACCCGTCCGCGTTGGGAGAGGTGCGGTTGCAGAGTCGTCCCTGGGTGCCGACGCTCCCTGTGGAAGCATCTTCCTCACAGTAGTTGGGTGACTTTTCAATGTACACTAAATCCGTCTCCATGGGTTTCTGGTAGCTCTTAATCTGCTTGATCTTCAGGAAGGTTGGCTGCCTCAGTCTGCTGGCTCTTACCACCTCCACCTGCACTGCGGCATTGTATTTCTCTTTCAAAATATATCCAATCTCTCTGAATTTAGGAAGCGTGGTCCAGCAGGTCTTAGTTGTACAGGAACCTGAAACTCCATGACACTTGCACTCCAATTTCATTCTCTCTTCGAGAACCTATGTGTACAGATATTTGCATACTGTTACTGCAGGAAAACAATGTTGCAAGCCTGCCTAAACCTCAGTCTTTTTAGTTCATATGAATACTCATTACTGCTGGTTGAAATTTTTCAAATGCTTATAAATATGCTTTATAATGCTTATATATGCTTTATAATGCCTTATAATGCTTCTAAATCTTCTCACCTCCCAGCAGAATGCTCATAACCTTTTGTTTTAAGTGGCACCTGGTTGGAAATACAGTGTTTTGTCACTTCCATTCTTTTTCCAAATATTGGAGAATATTTATTACATTTTAGGAGACATTTCTTTAGAGCCACAGGGGACTTCAAATTTTTCAAATCATTTTCATTTTGAAAACAGAAAACAAGAATGGGTTTGGGGGTTAAGTGGCATAAGATTCAAAATACTTAATTGCTTTATGTAATGACCAAATAATGCTTAAGAAGAACAGTATATACTGTGTGGCTGAATCAGCCTCCATGCAGGGAGCTGGAACCAGATGATCTCTAAGGTCACCTCAACCCAAACCATTTTACGATCCTATATTCACTGCATAATTAAAGATTTCTCCTATGTACCTATACCAATACCACCAGTGGTAAACTTATTGCATATTCCACCCACAGAATGTCCCATCCCCTTTAAAAAAAGGACTCATTGCATCATTTAGTCCAACTATTCAGCAAATAATCAGCCATAAACACATTTTTTTTTTCCACCAGGGCAATGATAACAGGGAAAAAAATCCACTGGAGGGTCCTGCTCAACAGTGAGCCGAAGAGAAATGCATGGCTGTTGTAGAGGAGGTTCAGCCAGAGGGGTTTAATTCAGAGTCAGAAGGGACACAATCGGGTGGGTGCTCAGGCTCATGCTCCCCTGTCATCCTGCCATTCCTGCCAGGCACATCCCTCCTTCCCAGGGCCAGGTTGTGCCGGGGCAGGCAGGCGATGTGCAGCAGGGGGAAGGCAGCCCCACGGAAGCGCCTCTCTGTTTTTCTGCCCTTGCCTTACCACTTAAGCCTGACCATAATTACACCCACAGCCATCATTAGCTTATGAAAATCAAGGCCTAAGAACAAAGCGAGCTGATCTTTCCCCTTCGCAACAGGATGCTAACAAAGAAATATGAGCTAGAGAGCTTGTCTGAAAGCATTACTGATGCTGCAGACCATCTCCTGTAGTGGTTTCACTGCAGATCCCAGAACATGACTGAAATGGGCAAAGGATAAAAGGGCCGAAATCTGAGTACAATGGCATAATGAAGTAGGAGGGAGTAAAAAGTGCTTACTGCTTCAGAAACTGGCCTTAAAATAAAAGCTGTACAGATCTGGTTATCCCTGCAAATAGAGGGCACCCTCCTGAGTTGTTTGAGTTTCACTCAAATTGTATGGTTTGTTTTTTCCCAAATTTCTGGGGTTTCAATATTAAAGAGAATATTTGGATTTGATTCTCCCTTCCCAACATACGGTAGCAAGTATAATATAGCTGAGAAACCTATGCAAGAATCATAAAATATCCTGAGTTGGAAGGGTCCCTTTGAGTCCGGTTCAGAACAACCCCAAAATCCCTGCCCTGGGTATCCCTGAGAGCATTGTCCAAATGTTCCTTGAGCCCTGGCAGCCTTGGGGCCGTGACCATTCCCTGGGGAGCCTGGGCAGTGCCCCACACCCTCTGGGGGAAGAACCTTTTCCTGATATTCTCCCCTGACCCAGTTCCAGCCATTCCCTTGGTCCTGTCCCTGATCACACAGAGCAGAGCTCAGGACCTGCCCCTCCTCTTCCCCTCAGGAGGAGCTGCAGCCCCTGCTGAGGTCTGACCTCAGTCTGGTCACACCTTAGACCTTCTGGAATCACAGGCTTCACCAGGGTCAAGATCAAGTTATCCTATCAGAGGCAGAAAAGGTGTTTCCCAGCAAGGTTTACTGAGTTGAGGAAGAAATTCCTATAGCTGCAACTGCTCTAAAAGAAGAAAATCGTCAAGGCTGTGATGAGCTGGGTTTTTTGTGGACGCTGGAATGCATGGTATCACCTTCCTGTCTTCCATACTGACAGAAGAGAAAACTTGCCACCTTCTGCTGCAGCAGCAGCATTTCAGTGGCAGTGAGGAGACGGATACTGTGACACACTCTGGGGTCTTTTAGGGTGCTCCAGGGTCTCCTCTGTATCCATTTCTCGTCTATGGAGAAGGTCTTTCACCAAAGACCCCTAAATAAGATTTCAATCCTGTTCTATGAATCTGGGTTCAAATAATCTATTGATATTTAGATGCATTTGTGTATATATATATACAGACACACATATATATACACATGCTTAGAAGTTGTGCTTGATATGAAGTCGTGCTGAAAAATGTTTGGTTTTGTTGAAATGAACCCATTCCTACAGCTTTCTCAACACTCAGTTGCAGCTGTAAGAATTGCAGCAAAATCCACAACAAGAAGTAAAAGGATGCAACTTTTACATCTCCACCAAAGAGCACAAGGCTCTAAGGATTTCCAGGAAAGCACTGATAATGGGATCTGTCACCCCTGAGTCATTGTCGTCCCTGAGCAGTGAATCTTGCTGCAGGATACATATTTTGTCATGCCCTACCTGTGTTTCTGGTGCCTACATTTTGGTTGAAAAGACCAAGTCAGTAACTTGATAAGAGAGTGTGAGGAGGTGAAGTTCATGAGGCTCCTTATTCTTCTGTGGGTTCAACACTGTGGGTACTGTCCCAAGGAGCCTCTGATGTGCTTCCCTGATACACCAGAAAGTGCCACTGCTCCTGAAAGACAGACATCACCCATTTTGGTGTCCTGGGTGACATCTTTGCAAATGTATATTTATTTATGGATGCCTGTCTGTCTATACAACAATTGCTTGCCTGTGTGTATTTGGTTGAGATGCTGATGTTTGTATACATTATTACATACATTATACATATATTATTTATAGAAGCTTGCAGCCTCTATAGTACAATCTTTGTCCTAAGTCTTGATATTATTTTCTTTTTTACCATTGTCTTTCTGAAGATCCAGTTTTGTGATTAATTTTTGTAAGCAGAAACCTGATTTCACTGCTGTGTTTTTTCAAAGATTCCCACAATTTTTGATGGTGGGAGGACTTGCAAATGCAAGCCATGCAGGCTCAAAAAATCAGAAGTTTCAAAAAGTATTAATTCATGCTCCTGAAGCCAGTCTTGCAGGTTTTTTAAATTTGTTTGGAGGCTTCTCTCATGAATGTGGAATGCTTGGGGTTACAACACTGAGCAGAGGCCCAATCATCAGGTACTTAAATTCCTGAATGCTATAATTTGTGTGCCCACAGTCAGCTGTGGGTATAAAATTGTGCCCAAAGACTTGGAGGTCAGGGAATATGAGGCCCACACTAAGAAGATTCTAAGCAACATTTTTTTTCCCCTCTTTCCACCCAGATGCTGCAGAGTGCCCTTCCCTGCTGACAGGCCAGCATGTTCTGGCCCTCAAGAGGAACATCTTGAGCAGCTTCCCACTTGCCAGGGAGGTGCCATGGGACCTGGCAAAGGTGGCTGGATCTGAACTTGTTTGCTCAATGCTCTGAATGAAGAGTAACTAACATTTTGCTTCCTAAAAGTCTCCCCCAGCTCAGTTTTCCTCAGCAAAATTCCCATCAAAGCTCTGACCCTGAACCTTAAAGGTACTTATTCACTCAAATCTAAGACACTATGCCAAGCTAGGTGCTTAATTAAAGATTGAAAATCATTAGCTCATATGAGCCACTCTGTCAGCAGTTTCATTTGTCAGATGTCAGTGCCTCGTATCTAATCTTGAATGGTTTACAGCAAGATCTGCCTCCCAGAGCAAATTCCCATCGTTGGGCTGTGCTGCCTCAGATTAATCACAGGAACATTTCTCAGGTCCCTTTTCCACATACAGGTCCGCTCCCACCCCAGTATGATCTTGCCAAGTAAAATTTTCTAACTGCTGCTACTTTGTTAAATGAATTGTGAAATAGAATGTTAAAGCTTTCTTAATCCCACATCTTTTTATACCCATATAAATCATACATTTAAAATGCAATTTGAGGGCTGTCTGCTGCCAGTTAAGTAGAAAAAGACTTGTGAAGACCAAAATAAAATTATATGCATTAAAAGAAATTCACCTTTTCAAGTTCCATATCTAGACCCAACTGCATAACATCAGATGCAGTTTCTGTACATAGCAAAAATCCTATTTGGATAAAGTATGTAAAAACAATAGTTACATTTTGTGTGTGTATGTGTTTTGGCTTACCCCTGCTCTTTTTGTTTTCCTCAGTGGAAATGCACATTGTTGGACCAAGTGTTGAATGTAACAAAATCCGTATAACATTTTGACTGAAGTATCAAAAAGAAATAAAAGACTTGAAGAGTTTTGCCTCATCAAATATGCAAGTGATCAACTTTTGTTTTGGGTACTAACCACCAAAAGAGACAGATTCTGGTCACAAGATGTCACCAGTTCTTTGATGCTCATGCAGCTGCAGCCACGAGAGCTGATGGTTTGCTGATGATGTGTGGGCACTGGCTAACCCAAGTCTCAGTGCAGCTGGGGC
The DNA here is from genome assembly GCF_036417665.1 of Passer domesticus. Lineage (NCBI taxonomy): Eukaryota > Metazoa > Chordata > Aves > Passeriformes > Passeridae > Passer > Passer domesticus. The sequence goes on along the minus strand of NC_087478.1, from coordinate 75,738,107 downwards.
CCACCTCTGCTGACCAAATGCTGATCTCCTGGACCCCTCTGGGAATCCAAGCTCAGTTTGTTTGGGTTTGGTTTTTCACCTTGGATGGGCAGGGGTGTAACTGAGATTACTAGGGTGTAATGTTGCTCTTCAAATACAAATGTCCTGAAATTATTATTTGTTAATAGCAGATCACAGAACCCAAAATTGAGCAGTCTGTGGTGTGTCTCCTTGGTTGTGTCCAGCCCTGAGAAGAGGGAGCACAGAGCCAGCAGGAGAGGAATGAGGGTACTTCAGCTGCATGGCTTTCTTTCTGCTCCTCTGTGAGGCTGTTCCATCGAGCATCACAACAGTATTTACATTCTGTGGGATGGGGAGCTGAGTTACTGTATTTATTCCTCTTGCCACGTCCTTGCTTTCCTTGTTGTTTGGTTTAATGGGAGCAGGGAGCCTCTGCTTTGCAGCATGTCAGTGTCCAGACACAGCATGAGGTGGTTTGTCCCTGCCACTGGCCAGAGCTGAGCAGGTCTGGGGACCATCAATTCAACTCCTCCTGCCCTCCACTTGCCTCCCTGGGTGAGGCACCCTCTTCCAGAGTGTCCCCACTTAATGCATTGGAAAAGCTGAGGAAGGCCCACTACACTCTTTACACAAGTTCTCCTTTGGCTACCAGGAAAATTAACCCAGCATTTTGGGAGCGGCTGCCCATTTGATGGATGACCCTGCTGTTGTGAGAATGAACAATAGCCTAATCCATCAGTGTTTCCTCTCTACTTTCTAGGAGAAAATAGATGTTTGAGCAACAAACTGCTGCAATTGGTTAAAACATTCTGAATATTATTTTTACAGTGAAATGTTGCAAAGCAATTTCCTCCAGAAGCATTCTCCCCATCATCCCCAAAGTGTGCTTGCACTGTTCCACTCTGTTTTCTAAGGAATTTCTTGCAAACCTTAAAGGTAAAATATCACCTGAAGTAGTTAAAAATATTTCACTGGTAGTTTTATTCTGTCAGGCAGAACAGATGTGTCAGGTTTGAGGTCTTGCAGTGATATTTCACTAGATGTTTGATACATGCCTTGCATGCATTACATGGTATGCATGGGCATGCACATTTCTTCAATAAATCCATTTAGCAAGTCCTAAAATATTTGGCTATTCCCCCCTCTAATTTTAAAGCAAATTGTTCAAAAAGTAGGGTAGTACCAGATGTAGCTGCTGGCAGTCTGTGTTAAGGGTGTGTTTCTGGAAGAAAATAAGCTAACAAATCCAGCCCAACTGGAAGCAGGAGATCTATCCTCATGAGATTTTGTGCCAAAGCTTGCATATTCAGGACATATGGATAAGTCCTTAGTTATCCATCTAACCCACCCAAGCTGTAACACCAAAATTTTTGAAATTGGATTTTTGTAACTGTGTGCAAGTCACTTTAAGTGGGAAGATGGAAAGTATGGCATGAAGCACAGCTATCAAAAGCTTTTCTTTCATGACTGGTCTCACAAGGGATGTGTAGTGAAATGATTTGTCACTTTTAGAGAAAGAAACTTTCAGCAAATGATGGACCCGAGGCTGTAAAACCTGGAAAGTAACATTCTTTGCATCCCTGAAATGACTTAGGAAACAAAGAATTTTAAAGAATATTTTAAGCTTATAAGAGCATAAAATTAGTTGGCTTTCACGTTTGAAACTGGGATTCAGCCTCCACTGTGACTTCAGAACATTTTATTCAGAGTCTTTTTCTGGACATTGCTTCTTATCTTTACATCTTGTCAGGTGACAGTGTGGAGCCTGCAGCAAATTAAGCACTGTGCATCTTTCAGGAATGAGCTGACTAATTACAATGCTTCACGTGAGGAGAAGGGAGCTAACACTGTCTTACATAAAATATGCACAGACCATAGACATAAATATGTATAAATATCCATAATTATGTGCACGCACACACTATATATGTTTATGTCTGTTTATGTATATATAATATAATAAATATAAATTTTGTATCTTTATTATATGTGTATATATGTAATGAATGGTAATCAACAAATCACCTTATTAGCTGTTCTACAGCCAAAGAAGTGAGCAAAATAAACCCTTCCCAGTACCACAGGCCTATTACACCAGAAACTATGAGAAAAAGCCATGGCTTAGGTGGAAATGTTGAAATTGAAATTGAAAAATCTCTTCTGAGGAGAGCCTGAATGATTTGTTTTTTCCCTGCACTCTTACTGTTTCGTATGTAAAATAAGCTGTTGTCATCTTCCAGGCATTCAAAAAAAACCAACAAGAAAAACCCATTTCTGCTACAAAGGAGTAAATATTGGGATGGTGTCAGGCAGAGCTGCTGGCAGTCAGTGTGATGGGTGTGCTTCTGGAAGGGCCAGTTTTCTCTCCACATAACCACAGTCACTGTCTGTTGTAAGGGCCTAATTGATTGATAAACTGTTAGAAACATTTCTACTTTTTGGTAAAAGCTGCAATCTGCTACCAATTTGTCAGTTTGTTCTTTTAACTCACCCCATAAAAACAAACAGAAACATCCATTTTTATAAATGAGATTTCCCGTGGGAGACAGTCATTGTTTTGAAACTTTCAACAAAATGTTAAGCTTAATGATGTGTGTTCCCAGATGTTACTCTAAGTTCATTTATCCCAGAATAAAAATACTTATTTCTAAAAATAGATGGTAGAAAGCTGTCTCATAAAACAGCATCAAAGCTGACATGGTTTTTTGGTATTTAATTTTTCATTACTCTGTCAAAGTTTTGCCCACAGATCTCTCTGTAATCTTTCAGATTTGCAACAAAACGTTCTTTCAGTAACATTTGTGTTAGAATTATACTAGTCCTCCTTTGGGGGCTTGTTTTCATTTACCACACTTGTTCTTTCCATCCCAAATCATAGCAGATGTTTAGAAACTGAGGGGGGAGTTTCTTCCTCTGCTCTCTCACACCATGCGCTGCCACTTTGCCACCAAGCCTAAATCTTCCATCAGGAGAATCCTGTGTCACCAGGAATCCCTGAGCATTTATTTATTCCAAATTACACCAATGACAAGATAATGATTTTTTCACTGGTGCTTCTTATTGCAAATTTAGCAGAAACTTTTCAAACCTGCCATTAGCTGAAACAATTCTTAGAAATTCAGTGCAGAGCCATACAGGATGCAGTGGGGCAATTAGGGTATTCATTCATTCCACAGTCATCAGAAATTCCCTGAGAAGCCTAAATGTCATTTTTTCCAATGAGATAATTTGTTGGAGGGTTGTATTGAGCATCTCAACCCTAGACAGAAGTAAAAGACCTCCCCAAGACTGTTTTCCCTCTCATGTGTTTGCAAAATTTGTGCAGTTATTTTTACAGCATGCTGCTTGTTCCACAAAGAAAAATTCCTCTGGGCTCTGCTTTAGCAGCAGTGAAGTACCAGCAGGCCAGCTTTGGAGAGCATCCCTACCAAGGCAAATCATTAAAGCCATACTGTTGTACTTGCAAACCCTTCTGACACCCAGGCATGTGGGGGACAAGTGCTGGAAGAGATGGAGAACGAGCAAGATTCCTGAGAGCACATGAGAAAGTCCTTGTGGTGGTATAAAAGAATGTTCAAATTGCTGGGGGGACAAAACTGGTGGCCAGTCTTGACTAATGATCCTAGCAATGAACCTCTGGCCACCTGGTAGATGTCTAGTGGGGTCATCAAGGGCCTTCCACTGACTTCAGAGCAAGTTGGAAACAATTGGATGTGGGGCTGGGAGCTTTTTGTGTCCTTTTTCTAATGTTTCTGTCTTGGAAGGCTCTGAAATTCAAAAAGAAGACTAAAAGTAAGGTAGCATATTTGTTGGCTAAAAGTTGTTCTTCTTAGCTGATTCAAAAAGCCAGTTTAGAATGACTGAAAAAGAACTGCAAGCCTTACCATTGCAGATGTGAATGCAGGGTTTTTCAAATGGTGAAAGTGCTCTGAAATCTCTGTAGGAAGCTACAAAAGCATGTATTTCCTTTACTCTCTTTACTGTCCATTACCACTCTAAGACAGAAAATACCTTATTTGAAAATATTTGAGAACTTCAAAAACAATGAAGGAATTACAAAATTCCTGTGCCTGTGTTTTCTTTCTCACCTTTTCTTCCTATTCATAACATGGATTAAATATCTGCACTTTGGTTCTTTATAATAGCAGGAATGAACCAGAAACTTGGCTCCAAAGTGTTTCCAAATTTTAAGACATACAGATCAGCAGAATGGCAGTCATAGGCTTTCTCAGAGCATAACAAGGATTTCCCTGTTGGGTTGTGAGAGTTTTGGAAGGGAAAAGGAGAAAGATGGAAGTTCAGTGTTGTACCCAGGAGCCAGCAAGGGAAGGTGTGTGGCTGGACCTGGCTCCAACAAACAAGGAAGCTCTTGCTGGGGACGGGAATGTTGGGGGCAGCCTGCAGTGACCACAGGATCATGGAGTTGATGTGGAACAAGGGATCTGCAGCAGCTGGGGCTGTGCAGCCTGGAGAGGAGCCCCAGCTGAGAGGGGCCCTCAGCCCTGGGTGTCCCTGTGTGCAGGGAGGCTCAGAGCAGGGCCCAGGCTCTGCTCCAGGGCCCAGCAATGGCACCAGAGCCACGGGCAGGGACTGAGCCCAGCAGGTTCCACCTGGACATGAGGCAGAACTTCTGCCCTGGGCAGTGCCCAGGCACTGAACAGATTGTCCAGAGAGGGTGGGGAGTCTCCTTCTCTTGACAAACTCAAAAACCATCTGAACACAATCCTGAGGAACATTGTCCAGGGGATCCTGCTTGAGCAAAGGGGTTGGACCCTTCCAACCTTACCCATTCTGTGATTCTGTGATTTTTGACTTGAGTGTGAATGAGGACCATGTGGAGTATGTAAGAATGACACCCATGCAAAAGCAAAATCCTCTGGTTTCGGGTTTTGTGTCAGGCTCACAGTGCAGTCCAGGTTTACCAAGGGCCTCAAATCAGCCGGATTTCAGGTGAATGTAGGTCAGATTTCAAGTCTGCCTGGATTCTCAGAAGGAACTTGTGATTTCACATTGAAATTGCAGAAAATTCTGTAACTGCTTTTGCAAGGGTCCAACCCAAAACCACAGAGACTATATCTTAGGTTCCAGAGTTTTGTTCTAACCTTAAGTTTCAGTCAGTTTTGAATTCAAAATGTCTCATTTATACAAATAGCAAATTACCTCAGAAGAACCAAAATCACTGAATATTATTTACTGTACAACTCTGAATATTCAATTAAAGGGACTATATATTGTAACACCAACATTATTTCTAAACATCACTCCCAAAACCATGTTTTATATTAGCACGTTCCTCTGGATTTTATGGATTATACTTAAAAACAAAAACTACACCAAATCCTTCCAGTCATACTTAGCTTTTGAAATCAATACAATGAATACCTATGAGTATAAATAACTACTGAAAAATGCAACAAAAAGTTAATAAATTCCAAAATACTATTTCTATTTTTAAAAATGGGAAAAATATGTTGTTGTTATTGCAAGCTTTTGTATTCCTTTCTTAAAATATGAAAGTATTATCCTTTTTTTTTTAAGAACATTTGAAAAAATATTTAGAATTGTAAATAAAATATATTTGCATCAATTCTGCTACAAGAAGTATCTGTAAAAACATGCACTTATTTGGTTTGCTTATGTCCCTCTGCTTATGAAATTATGATGAAAAGTAAAATATAATGTGCTTAATAAGAATCAGCAATGTGGTCTGGTGGTTACTGGTCTGTATTTAGAATTGGGGGACCCATGATCAGTGCCTGGTTCACATAATGAGCTCTTTCTGTCCTCGGGACTTCACTATTTTCCATCTCAGTATCTGTTTTTGCTCTTTTGTCCCTCTTTCACATCTAGACTGTGACATGTTCCAAGCAGGACCTGCATCAGGGTCTCCATGGGGGTGGCACAGCACACACCACAGAGGACGCCCGTTTAAGCAGGGATGATAATGCAAAAGCAGTAACAAATTCTCCCTGGCAAGTTTAAGAATTGACTTCCATCTTGTTTTGCCTCCAAACACAATTTATGATGCTGAGCTGAAATTCCCAGCCTAAGTGAAGTGATCAGACCTCGAGCTGGTCTTCCAGTGTGGTGGTCAGCTGCTGAATGAAGTTCTTTTAGATCCGTGGCAGCAATTTTTAGGAAAAAAGACTGTGGCCCTCAAGGCTGTTTTTCTGTTTGGCTCTTCAGTCAGCTTTCTCCTGCACATCTGGAAACCTCAGTGTCAGCTATCACTGATGTGCCCATCCTGTCTCCACATTTGAGGTTACGCCTCTCTCACCACACTGAATTTATGTAGCATTTCCATCCCAGTGAACTCCTGCCCATACAGAACCTTTTTTATTAGTGCATGGCCAATGCAACTGTGCTGGTGAGAAGACCCAGGCAGTAAAATAATTGCATTGTTTCTGTCACCACCAATTCTACTCGCTCAGTACAGGACTGAAAACACACATGGTTCTAGAAAAGGAAAATTCAGTCTTGTTTCGGGGACTAAAGAAGGAAGCAGATTTTATTAGATTGCTACATTGGTATATTGCATTTTTCTGCAACACTGGAGTGGAGGGCTTTTCCTAGGGGAAAACACTTTGAAGGCTATAATCTCTCCTGAGGTAGGTATATATGAAAGAGAAAGATTTGTTACACTTTTTAAAGGACAAGCTTTGAGAGCTATGAGGATTGGTGAGCATAAATCAGCATAGCTCCATGATGTCTATTGTTACCACGAGAAGCAATTCAGTCATGGCTGTAGACATGAAGCTACTTCTTCTTCTGCAGCTCTTTGTAGCTTTGTAGTTACAAAGAGAGAGTTGTGCAGCTGCTAAGAAGTGCATTGTGTACTACTATGTGTATTTCACTAGAGCTGGGGCCAAATAAGTGATTTAGGGTTCACTGGAATAAATATCTGGAAATGCTGTGGAAATTGAGCCATGCAGACAACTCAGTTCTGTCCCATCACAAGCCCCAGCATCCCTTGCTAGATTTTTTGCAAATCGGATGGAAAGCAGTGATTTATCATGATGCTAAACAGATCCAGCAAGGTCCTCCCTGTTATCAGGGCTGGAAAGAAGGCTGAGGAAACAGAAATTTTTACATAGGTATGGTAACCTATACCTATGATGTGGGCTAGGTACCTATAGGTTTAGCTACAGGTACCTATGCCTAAAAGGTACTATTTTAGGTACTATTTTTACATAGGTACAGGTAAAAGGATTTTGGTATATAGTTTACTATAGTTTACTCCCATACTATTATAGGAGTACCTATAATACATGGCCAGCTCTGAATAGAAAGAAACAGCAACAAAAGGTGAACAGATAACTTTGTGGGTACAAGATAATGTCAGAAAGAGGGGTGAGCTCTCGGGGAATGTCTCCAGCCTCCCCCCATCCTCCAGCACACGTTCCCATCCCTCATCCTTTCTGGAATACCTTTCTTCCAGCCTCATTGTTGTGCAAGTTCATCAGCCTCCGTGCATTCTTTTTGATTTCTCGGGCATCAACAAACCTCCGGGAGAACTCAATGCCGTATCTGATATCCGCAGAGCAGCCTCCCCACTTCCAGCCCTCCTCCTGGTTGTAGTAGCCCTGTTTCTCTCGGTCACAGCCACAATTGCTGAGGTTGCCCTGGCTGCAGGCGGCCGTGACAGCGTGTGCAACCCCGGCAGCAGTAATGGCATAGGTGAACGCAGCCTCCCTGCTTCCTGTGGAGAGAAGCCAAAAGCTGATGGGTTGGCAGAAAGGCAGCACGAACTCGCTAAAGAAAGCACACACATTATCTACAGCAAGGGGGTCAGGCAGCAAGGTGAGCAGGGCATTGCTCCTCAGCGTGGATTTCTTACAGATTTCCACACAGTTTTGAAATGCTTGGCTCAGCTCGGGCACATTACCCCAGGTATGCAGCCATGGGATGGTCCCACCTAAGCCCCTTCAGCAGAGGGGAACTTGGCAATGAATCTGGACAGTGGTGAGGTGAGGCCACAGGATGTGTTTTCACACTGTCTACTCAGGTTTGCAAGCTTGAATTTTATCTGGTTCAGATGAATAAAAAGTGAGTTAACAGCTACCTCTGAGAATTGGCACTGTATGGAAAAAGAGAACAAAACAAACAAAAATACCCCAGGACACAAATGGGGCTGATTATTAATCTATATAAATGCTCCAGTAGCATCCATTAGTGATGCTGAGTGTAAAGTACTGCAACAGAGACCTATAGAGACAAGCACTGGGTAGGTTTCATTTTCTTTCAAGATAGAGGTTACCCCTTTCCTTTGCAGACCTCTCCTGTGCATTAGTTTTGCTGAAGTGACCCTTCCCCACTCCCAGTCTGACTCAAACCTCTGCATTACCACGGCTATTGAGCATGCAAAGGGCACAGAAGTGCTGTGACAGCACTATTTTCTCTCCAAAGCAGGCGAGATACTGTCATGGAAGCACAGACTTATTTTTAAAAATAGCTGGTTTAGAAAATGAGGTTTTTTGGGTTTTTTTTCTGTGATGCTGCTACTTGCAAAGGTTCCTGATTGCCAGTTCCATGCAATAGCTGTTGATAATGAGTATATCAGGAGAGGTGAATAAGGCTCCTTTCTACATTGATTATGCTTGTGAGGTGCAAGGAGGCAGAATGATGGGAGGGGAAGCTACAGCCTATCTCTCTCTTTAGTGAGACCACACTCTGTCACTGACTCCACACAGGGCTGGATCATGGTGTTTTGGTGCTGTTATTTATAACACTGCCACACAAGTTCCCTTCTCAATGCTTTCCCCATAAGTCCCCTCCTCATTGCTTTCCTCTGTGTGCTTCTCTGGTAATAAACAGACAATCCTGTAGTGCTGCAGCCAAAGAATAACTGTAAAGAATTTGCAGAAAGTTGCTGAAATGCTTTAATGACCACACACAGAGCTCTAACATCATTAGTGGATTTGGGAAGTGAAAAAAAAGGAACACATTTTCCAGAAAAAAACCCCACAACTTAGAAGCTAGTTTTAATTTTTTTAATTTTTGGATTCATAGATCTCATAATTATTCTGGAATGATAACTCCACAGTATGGGGGGATTTATATTTCTTATTTTCATAGATAACTTCCTGAAAGATTACACCATTGCCAGACATGAGGAAGACCCTACAAGAAACAATCAGTAACCGAGGCTTGGCACCATTTGCTTGTTTCCCCAAAGAAATAAAAAAATAAACTTTGGGTAGGGAAAAAAACAAAAGGGTTTTGTGTTCTTCAGCTCCCAAGAAGGTTGCAGTGCCATGTGCTTTTTGTGAGTGGCTGGTGCAGTTGCAGGAGTGCCTCTCTGTCAGACACAGCAGGGTTTTGCTGGGGTGGACGATGTGTGCAGTCTGCTTCAGCGCCCCGCAGAACACTGGTGGTCCAGGAGGCCACGCTGAAGGGTTCACAGCTAATCCACAGAGCCAGATTAAACACTATTTTAAACAGTGTTTTCAATTAAAAGTTTGATGATAACGATACCTGGTGGTCTGTAAGAAATTCTGAGGGTTTATAGCAATCCGAAACAGCTATGGAACCACTGTTCTAGTTCCTAGTGTGATCTTCACATGTTGATATTCACTCCTCTCCTCTTCACTTGCCAGCTAAATTCAAATCTGGGACTCTTTTTTTAAAATATGTTCTGTTGACTTGCATGATTTCCTTCCTCTTCTTTTTTTAAAAAAAAATTATATTTCTAATCTATAAATTGAAATATTGGAAGTATGAGATGAAATAGAAGCTACATGTATAGATACCGTTTGCTTTTCTTCAGGATGAGGGTAAACAACAATGCAAAACCAGACCCAGGGAAATTTTTAGTCAGATACCTTTGAAGTGTATGTAGAAAGGCTTATTAACAAGAAGAAACTTACTCCTGTGAGGGAACATAGCAGCTGTGACCTACAGTTCAGTAGATTTACTCAGAGATTTAGCGACAGTTGCTCATATTTTGTGTTTAAACTCAACATATTCCCCATGTCTCCAGAGTACGTGATAAGACCTTTCATTACAGCCACAGTGTCTGTGCCTTCTTTGAAAATTTTCACACATTGCTTCCCTTGATCAATTTAAAATGAAAGAAAATCATGTCTTTATCTTCCTTTCTCTCTCCCTCATTCCCATTACACCCCTGACTGCCATCAACAATAAAGGAAAATATCTTTCCTCTTTCTATTTGAGAGCTAACAGCAGTGATGGAATTTTCTCAAGTCATGGGATAACAGCAAATGGAAACCACACCGACTCTCTTAAGAGATTACTCTCCTGTTTCAATGCAGCTCTAAAATAAGAAGGTCTCAGAAATCAGCAATATAATTGTCTTGCTAAGAATTAAAGTTTTGGGGGTATTTTTTAAACTAGAATATGTTCTAAAACTTCATTTGTGTTCCTGAACAGTTCACTAAGGTCCCAGGATCAGTGGAGTCTATCAGAAACTGCTGATGGAAGAGGGAGGGGAACCTCTGTGCTCAAATAATGTCTGCTGTACACAAAGCTTTTCATTACATGTCATCACTTGGAATCAGTTCTAAGCAAGTCTTTGTTAGGCAGCTAAAAATATTTAAGTAATGATTGCTGTGATACCTTAATGGAGAACAATAATCTCATTTTACAGAATTTTCTGAGATTTCAAAAATATTCTTGGTCTGCAACAAAAAGGCGACAGGTCTTTCTAGAAATGTTCATGAAACGAAGATATATGTAGCAGCAGATTTTATTTCATCCAAATTTGATCCAAATTTGGGGCTAGATATTTCTTTTTCCAGTGAATATCCCGATTATCTAGTTATTTGGCACTGTGTACACTCAGTTTCTCAGTCTCAGAAGAAAAAATCTTGTCTGACTTCCAAAGTTTTCTGTCACATAGACCAGAAAAATTCCGTTTGGTGGAAAAGACACTGCTTTGGCTTTATTGCAACCCTTGGATTTGTCCATTTCTCTATTAGAAATGCCTGCCTTGGTGTCAAAGATGACAGTTCTGACTTTATTCCCAAAACACAGAAGGGCAACATGAGTTTCATGAGTAACATGAACTAATAGCAGTCTGATCTGATAACTGTCTAATCTAATAACTCCAAAAGGAGATGACTGCCAGTATTAATTAAAATTAATCCTTTTTTCTTTGGTGAAGGTGCTCAAGGCCACTTCTAGCAATCTGCCAGGCTATCAGAGGAGTCTGTCATTTGCCAATCTTAGTGCCATTTTCTTGAGTTTATTTGCATTCTAACAGAGGGCTGTACTTTAAAAATGTTCTAATAGCCAGCAATGCAGTCAGCTGCTGCTCACACAACAGATATTGAACCACCAATTCCTTAGGACATGTCTGCAGATAGGCAGAGAGGAGCCTTTTTCTGGCCTTGGAGTCATGGATTAGCCTGTGTTTATTCCTCATTTATATGTCATTTCTGTCAAAGTTTTAAACTTCTAACTGAGCACTTACTTAGTATGGTTTGATGTGGAAATTCTTACAAGTTCCACAATTGATGTAGTTTACCAGCCTCAAATGTGCACAGATTCAGCAGAGTCTTTTCAGCCTGGAGCCACAATCAGCTGAGAATCACATAGACTAAATACATATTCAATTACTCAGCTGTGAGCACAGGGCTGAAGATTTAACTGTTCCACAGCTATTTGTAAGATATCTATTTTGTCAGAGTAATTAGATGGGAATTCTGCTATTGCACGCACCATGCCTGAAATGACTCATGTCAGCAGCTGGATTAATAAAGCTGCCACTGAATGTAAGCTATTAGAACTGTAATTTAACTTGAAATATTTAACTGCAGAACATCCAGTGTTTGACCAGTCATTTCCAAGATATTGCATCAGCAATGATAGAAAAAATTACTACACACTGTTATTAAACAAAACAAATTCTTCATGCACTTACACAAGACACCAGATTGATTATATGGCACAGTACAACATAGGTCAATGGGAAAAAGAAATGAACCACAGCAGAACTAAAATTGTTTTTTGACAAGCCTACCCTTTTCAACAAGTCTGGTAAGCTATGACAGATGGTGTCATTTTTTATGGCAAAAGACAATCGATACATCTAGATGAGTAAACTAAAACTCAGACAACAGCACCCTAAATAGTGTTGGATGAAGGCTTTTATAGACAAGCTTATTTCCTTTCTAATTTTGTATTTCATTCAATACACATATTAACAATTCTCAAGGAAAATAGTGCAGGCTCTTCATTTTGGGTTTGATCCTAGGACAGTACAAGTCCCAGGGAGTTTTCTCACTGTCTGGAACAGATTCTTTATTTGCATTTTCAGTGTAATTAACTTTGAGCTTCTTGGTTTATAAAAGCAGGGACTAATTTAATTTAATTTAATTTAATTTCTCTGTCCCTCTAACTTTCTGTACCCAGTGCTACATGTCAGAACTAAAATCTACTGAAACCACTTTGTACAGGCAGAAAAATTAAGGCAGAAGGGCAGAAAACTCAGGAGGGTCTCTACTCTGTCAAGCCTGACATAAGCTAATAAGACAGATGTTCTTCACAACAGCTTTTATTGCTCCTGTTCTCAAGAATCTTCAGTAGAGGAGGTTCCAGGGTCTAGTCCAGTACCTTAGGACCTCTACTGGTATGTATTTCACTAATATTAACCTGAAACTGTCTTTATGAGTGCAAACCCACTGCTTCTCTCTCTAGAGCTGCCAAGAGCAGATTATTCCCTCCTTCTAGCAGCAGCCTTGAAATATGTAAAGACTTCCAGCCCTTCCCAGATGTGTTGCATCATCAGTTCTTGCCCAGCACCGCCAAGGGCTCTGCTCCTTCCCCTGCTCTCCCAGCTGCCTGGTTGGTGCTGCAGGGCTGGAGATGTGACAGCTCCAGCTGAGGTCTTGCCTCCTTGGGGCCAGAGCAGAAGGAGCCCTTCACATGCCTTGTGTGCTGTAGTCCTGTTTATTCCTGCCAGCACTCCTTATTTCACAGCAGCAGGACACTTTCGCTCAATTTGCAGCCGTCTTCTGTGCAGCTGCTCTCCCACCAGATGTTTCTCATCTTGCATTTGTGCAGATGATCATTCCCATGTACAGATCTTTGCCTTCCTGATTTGCCTCCTCTTTCTTTGCTTTAAGGCTTTTTTTCTTCTTGTCTGGACCACTTATCCATGATCTTGTTCAATTTTGACCCAAACTACCTCCAGCTTCCTTGTAGTCCTTCCCAACAAAATATAATCACAAATGCAATGGGCACAGCTTATTCTCTTGGTCCAGTCAAGAGTATAATGCTGACTGTACCAGCTCCAGCACAGATCACAAGAGACCTAGTCAGTCACCTTTCCATTTTGATAACTACCCTCCAAGTACAATTTCCAGATGGTCTGTAACCATCTGGCCTGTTCTTATTTTTTTGTCATATAAAGCAGAGTCAAAAGCTCCCTTTAATCCAAGATGTATGGTATAAATTGCTTCTGCTCTGCCTCTGAGGGCCTGGGTGGCCAAAGAAGGGAGGAAATTAGTTTGGTTTAATGTGATTTTTTCTTGACAGACCCTGGTTGACTCTTACTCATGTCCTTGTTCTTAGTTAGGTTCTTACAAATGTCTGTTTCCATCTTTCCATCAAGTTAACCTGACTGGCCCTACAATTCCTTTCTTTTAGGTTTTTGGTGGTTTTGTTTGGTTTTCTTTTTTGACAAAGGCAACACATTTGTCTTTTCAATTCTTAATTAGAGTTCTCCACTAGTTTTCAGCACTAGTGGCTATAAGGACAACTATTCACTCATTAAATGTTCTGAGATAAGGGACAGCTAACTGGAAAGCAATCAACACAGACAAATACTGCTCTCTAATGCTCAGAGGGCTCCTCTGTTGATGGTGTAGGTTTATAACCATCTGCTCACCATTCACCTGCTTGGGGAAGTCTGAGGCAAGAATTTATATTATCAATCACTTCTTGATATTATGCTTGGTTTGTACCTGGAGTCCACTCCACCGAGTAGTGGATCAGCCCTTGTTCTACATCTGCTCACTGACAAATTACTATTAACTCATTGATTTCTGTGTAGCCTCCTGTAAAAAAAAAATACATACAGCAATGGTTGTGAGGTTACTTTGAAGCACCTGTGCTCAGAAATGTTCCTGAACAATGAGTGTGGTGCTGGCTGAATATCTGTTACTGGCAGGACTTTCTGATGGATCCTGCTGATGGTCGTGTTCAGTAATGTTCTCTTTACAGTATTTATTAATTTCACTTTCCCTCTTTAAACCCCTTATTTTCTGCTACAGTCTAATTAAAATAATCGTGTTTAATTTTGTTTCATCCATACAGGTCTGTTTAGTTGAACTAGAGCTAGAGCAGGGGTGATTACAGCAGCTCCTTCCTAGGCTGCCTGTGGTATCTATTTTCAATTACACATGGCCAGGACAGAGAAAATTGCAGATCTCAAAGCTGAGCATGTGTAGTGATATGACATAATGGTTTATTTACAGATTCTTCTCTTACTCAGCATTTTTCATCTTCAGGCTCCCACTAAATTTTTATGGCTGGAGGTGCCAGGATCTCAGCCATCAGTTTCGAATTGTTCTGACAAATGGATTGTTTTCTGTTGCTCATGTGGGTTTGTCAAGTCTTATTTTAGAATGGGCTGTACATGAGCCAGAATTATTTCACACTAGCCTTATTGCAGCTTCTTGCTGTCACTCTATATACTTTTGAAAGCATGTCTATTAAAAAGAGATACTTACTCTGCCTCTCCTTTCCACATTTTTTCAAACATTTTTTGAATGTCATGGGTATTTTCTAAAGACTTGTTACTTTCCACAGTGATTTCTGTAATGAGACTTCCAAGGATTTACAGGGATTTTTAAGTTAATTAACCCCCTAATTTATTCAGTTAAGTCCTGGCAACCTTAAATAATAGTCAGCCTTTCTGTTCCAGTGAGCATAATTCTATTATGTTTTTGACTGTCTTTTGGCAACATGTCCCTTGGTGAAGTTTTCTGAGACAGTTTCTGTGAGGTGAGTTTGCTGTAACCTCGGAAAAGATGTTTAGCAGTGCCCAGAGAAATATGAAATTTCTGGGCTCTCTGCTGTAAAACTATATTTGCCATAACAAATATTTCTTACCAGCTCAGCCCTAAGAAGCAAACTGTATCCCATTCTTAGACAAAATGCTGAAATTTAGTTTTGGTCCCAAAGCACCACTGCTTATTTTTGCCTGAGTTCAATCGGAGCATGGTGCTGAGCACACATTTAAAGAGTGCAGGAGAGCATGGCTTGAGCAGCACAGGGGGGAGCTCCCAGATGCACTGCGCCTTTGAGAGGAGCCTGTGTGTGTCACACACGGCTGTGTTTGCACAATGCTGCTGCTAATACTATCAAAGTAGCATGTGGGAAACAAGAGCTGGAGCAGAGAGGTTGTCTCCTGCTTGTGTTCTCTTCTGGACCTGCTGGTGCCCCACTGAGGTGCTCAATGGTTCCCTGATGAATGTTTGGTGCCTCTTCTTTTCAATGATGACAAGAGGTTTGATATGTCATAGTATGTGAAAGCTCAGCTGGAGACATCTTGCAGTGTACTGAGGTTTAGAAAAGTTCTTTGCACCCCTTGCCAGGGGTGGAAAGCATGGAATCCTGAAGGCATCCCAGAGAAACTGTGTTCTGAAGTTTAGCAGTGTCCTTAAATTGAGTCTGTGAGGAACCAGATGTGTTATACATTCTATTCTATTCTATTCTATTCTATTCTATTCTATTCTATTCTATTCTATTCTATTCCATTCCATTCCATTCCATTCCATTCCAATCTCATCTAATCTATTCTGTTCTAATTTAATAATTCATCTGCCTCAACCTGTTAACAACAGTTCTTATATAGGATTTGACAATGCATCACAGTCTCTCTTTTAAAGGGCATTTCAAAAATAAGTCAAATATTTAGAAGAAAGGGAAGGGAATATATAACTATGTGGGCACATATTTTTGTCTTTTTTTTAGGTTTGCTCTTGATAGTATTCCTGCACTATAATATGGCTTGTTAAATGTTTCTGAGGTACCCGTGTGGTGCTTAGCAAGGGAAACATTGCGCACTTGGATTGAAGAAGTAGAAAGGATGCTAATAAAAAATAGGAGGAAGGAAAACAGAAGGAAAAAATAAGCAGAAAAGAAACCTCCACTCTGAACCTGAGAAGAAAACAGGACAGTACTACCAATCACATTTTTAAAGTACATTTGCTTTCAAGTTAACTTCGTGCTCTGAGAAGATACAAGAGCAGAGGAGGTGGCTACCATAACCACTGAGATTTCCATGTGCACAGATTTTAGAGGCTTGAGCCTTTCATGAGTGAATCAGTTCACAATGGATGCACTCCAGGTAGGATCCTTCCAATCTAAGTCATTCTGTGATTTTGTGACTGTATTTGATTTTGCTGTGGACCCCATTTCACAAATATTCTGTCATTCCTTCTATCATACTCATGAGGATCAAAAATCCACTGCCATGCAGCATCAGACCTTCTCAGTGGACTTTTTGCTGGGTCAGTATTTTAATTAACTTAAATCATCTCAGTGGTCTGACATAATTGTACTGTGTTGAAGAGCACCACTATAAAATAAATCTGCATTGCCATTTGCATCAAATCATCATTTCCTCTTCTACCTTGTGTTGTTTCTAGCCCAGATAACAAATCCCCAAGGGCAGTGGTCATGTCTGTATTCTTTTTTAAATCACTGTGCAAACCTGTCCTTTGCTGTAGGAACATGTTAAATAGTCTTTAAAGGATGCACTGAATTATGGGTTGTTGTAACTATACCTGGGCATGCCAGAGTGTCTGTGGATGGGTTTCTGTACATTCTGCAGATAAAATTTCTGATCTTGCTTCCTGAGGTAGTTTAGTTAAATCATGAATATTACCTGAATGTTCTATGTAGAGCCTAAGAATAGGCCACTGCCACTTTGCCAGAATTATTGAATTACAAATATCTGAGTGATACCTGGATGAAATTGTTGTTAGACACAAATGTGTTTCTACAAGAGGCAGTCCCTGCCTTAAGGAGACACATCATTCAGCTGGAGAGGACAAGAAAAGGGAGCTATAATCATCTCTCTTTCACAGAGGCATGAGGAGGTTAAGGTATGTACCCAGAGGACACAAGGTATGTATTCAGAGGACAAGCATGTCCTCTTACTGGATTATTTTTGTGAGAAGATAACAGTAATTCAGTTGCAATCTTCTCAAGAGACAACTGAAATACAAATTCAAGCCAGGGAGAATATCCATGGAGCTGCATGGTGGGACAGGAGCCCTCCCAGAGAGGAGCAGTAGTCACGGGACTGGGAATCCTGTACTCTGCTCTTCCACTATTCAATACAGTATTGACCTGCTCAGCTGCTGCCAGAGGCACAGAGGGATCTGACACAGCAATGCTCAGCATCCCAGTGCCTGCCAGAGAGAGCCATGGCTGCAGGAGCCCCCTCCTTACATTCACACTCACATCCTCACATGCCATACCTGCTGAGCATGGATCCACATCCTTCCTTTACTTTTAATCTGGAAAAAAATAACTGACTTAAAAATAACTAACATGTCTTCCCAGAAGAATTGCTCAGGTTCTATTTGCTCTGTTTCAGAGAGACCACCAAGTGATTCCACACTCCCATTTGGAACTGGCATTTCTTGACTACTGGTGAGATACAACTTCAAGCTGGATATTCTGTTTGTACTCACTTTTTATGTTAGCCCACACAAATGTTTGAGAGAGATGGATGGATGGATGGATGGATGGATGGATGGATGGATGGATGGATGGATGGATGGATAAATAGATAGATAGATAGAAACATTCTAAATCTAGAAACCTCTTTTTGGAAACACATACAAAGCAAGTGTAACTCAGGACATTTAGCAAGTATGAGATACTGCTTTCAAACTAGGTCCTACTGGGTATGGAATATAAAATAATTTACATCTATAGGGCAAGAGCTAATCACCTAAAGCTAAATCTGCAGCAGGGTGTTGGCTCTAGAAGCCTGTCTTTTAGATGGTCTTCCACATAGCATTTTCCATGTGGCTGGCACAAAAATCCAGCCTCACCAAGAACTGGGAGAATTAGAAACCAAAAAAGCAAGGCTCCCAGAAGGTATCAAGCTGCACGGGGAAGCCCCGAAACTGGCAGTAGAAAATGCAAGGAAAGGGAGAGTCTAAACTTATCCCATCAGAGTTAAGCCAGATTTCCCTGCACAGTGAGTCTTTCCAACTTTGCTGGCAGCAATCATCTTGGTGTAATTGCTGGAGGGACATGGTGGTTTTAGAAAAGGAGAGCCCACCCTTAAAATATTCTGACTGGGAAAAAAGATTTCTTTACATGAAAAGCCAGGAGATGACTTTGTTGTTTTCACTGATTAGAAAAAGGACATTCTTCTGAACATAAGTTCTTCTAGTGTATTTTTCTAGGGGTTTTTTTTTCAGTATCATTTAACTTGGTTCTGTCAAATACTGAATTAGGATGAGTTTATATAAAGTACTAATTCTACATTTTCATGACATTTAAAGTAAGATTTATGAAGAGCAGCAGTATCTTTTATTAAACTGAATGACATACACTAGGCATCTATGCGACCTAGGAAGGGTTTAATAAATATATTTATTTATTTAAATTCTCTTTCAGACTTTCAATCTAAATCCAGACAAACATAAAGAAGTGGAATAACCACTGACCTTTTAATTCTCACTGCAACAGCAATGCAATATGAGCATTATGTCAAATAACTGTGAAATAATCACCTCTAGAAATACCTTGCTCTACACAACATTTCATGGTAAGAGCAGTGAATATGGAGGACACCCTGTTCAAACTGAGAAATAGTGACAGCAGGACTGGGAGGTCTGAAAAGCATTTCAGGTCATGGAGAAACAGCTCCTGTGTGCCTAGGACAGCACTTTCCAGGCACAGAGATGGTTATGTTTTCTTGTCTGGTGACTCTGCTCTTCAAGGTGGCCTTCTTCTTAAGAAGTGCATAGACATAGACAAAAAACTTACTTATGTTTGACCCAAAAAAGGGAACTAATTTGTGTCAAATAGTATACCAGAATGTTGTCTTCTGTAAAAATTCCGCACAGGAGCACAGCAGAGAGGTTCTTGCTGCATTTTCTGGCAATTCCTGTTGGATTTTCTCCTAGAGGATGAAGCTATGAAGATTGTCATACAAATCTGTAGCTCATGTAAATTCCTGGCATGGTTTCTAATGCCTGGCAGGATACCTTAGGGGACCAACTCAGCAAGTCAAATTCCACAAGCAAGTCACTTGCACTGTCACAGGTGACCCATCCTGCAGGTGTGGGGTGTTTCATGTGTTTGGTGCATTCCTGGCAGGGCAGAGTTTGGAAGGGGACACAACAGTGAGAGTTACGTGGCTGTTTACAATGTTCTCACTCTCTGAATGTCTCCCATGGCAGCAGATGTGCCTCGCTGGCTTTAGCCCACTCCACCCAGCCCTTCCATGGTGGCTGCAGCAGAGGGGCTGGGCTGGCAGCCCCCAGCATGTGTCTGTGCTCTGTTATTTCTAGTCAGAGGTCACATCTCCTGGGCTGCAGCAGACAGGCTGGGCAGTAACCCTGCAAGTCATTGCAGTCCTCCCTCTGAGCTCAGAGGTTGTGGAAAGCAAATGAGAAAGTTCTGGTGGAAGGGCTGGGTTGAAACTTGCTTTTGAATTTGCTTAAATATTTTCCAAATGTTCTTTGACACTGCTTGTGTGGCTGCATTCACCTTTCTGATACATCTGGCTTGCCTGTACATCTTGCTGGGAGGAGAGACAGGGTCAAGAAATGATGTCCACCCTTCGTGGTGTTTAAAGGGTCCTTGCCTGGGAGTCGCATTTGTAACCCCAGGGAGCAAGACACAGCACAGATCACACATATGAAAGAGATTTAAAAGAGTAAAGAGCTCAGAGAAATTTGGATACATACACAAAGTTTAGATTCTGATCCAAACCTCTCTGGTTTGCAAAATGAGTTTGGAAGCATCGCAAGAGCAGTCTGTTTTTTCAGCTCTGGAGTTTCTGGTCCTGACAAGAGTTGGGAAGTGACAAGATTCGCATAAACAAGGAATCAATGTATCTGAATCTTCTCAGGACTTAGATACTGAATCAAAGTTTCATCTGAGCCTGCCCAGCTAACCCCACTGGGTCAGGTTATCTGATCTAGTAGGCAAGTGGTTGCTGTTTATTATTTGTGTTGTGTTGTTTGTGTCTTGCCACAAACTGAGCAAGCTCACCCTAAAATGGGGATCCAAACCTGCAAGAGACTAACAAATGGCAGATGCCACAACAACCCTGCAAGCTACTTGATGAAAACACTGAATGTTATAAGAATAAAATGATCACATTTCTAGCCCACAGTCAATTATTTTAAGCAGTATACCCTAGAAAGGAATGATGAGTTTTAAACAAAGACAAGAAAAATTTGTAGGTTTTTAAGTTACTCCAGCTTCAGACCAGGATTCAGGCTTTATGATCAGCAAAAGAGGAACAAGGCCCTTTCTGCTGTACATGAGTATTTCAAGAGATAGATTGGTATTTAATACCAGTCTTCAAGATGCTGTTGATGTAAAACTGCTCCTAAAACCCACGAGCAAGTGTCTCTACTGCAAATCCCCATTAAAGTGAGAAATGGGTCTCACTACATAATCTTTCCAGCCCCCCACTTTCCAGCAGCTTGTTTCCAGATCTGAACTTTGGAGCTGACCCCTGCCTTTGTGATGGGCCAAACCAAAAGCCAGATCTGAACACCGCTGAACTCTGGGAAAGTTCAAATCTATCGTTTGTGGTTCAGGTTCAGCTCTAATTAAAATGGACCAGTTAGAAAGGCAAATGTCTTAAAACCAAAACAAAACAAATGTTTCACGTGAAAAGTTTTGGGTCGGGCTATATGGTACCAAGTAGTGTTTTTGTCTGTCACATGATGTCATGTTCTTCTAGTTAACACAAACTGACAGCATGCACACTCTACTGTGTGAGATATTCCACGCAGACACTTTGAATCCAACTTCAAGAAGAAGGCAGTAGTCATGGAAGTGCTTTCATGATGTGCAAAACCCCATCAGCAATCTTCCTGCCACTCAGCTCTGAGGGTAGGCTGACACCTTTCAAAATTTCCATGCCCATCCCTTCCAGCACAGTAGTCCAGGGTCTCTCAAAACACAGTGTCCTGCCTTCTCTGAGTCAAGCTTATGCCTCATTATGTCACCAGTATGTGGATTATTGCCACTAATCCCTGAAAACAAACAACAAGGGGGTGCTGCAGAACCTTTGGTTGCATAAGAGGGCAGGGAAAACCCAGCTAAATCTCCTGCTCAGTGCTTCTGTTTATACTATAGTTAATACGACAGTGTAATAATGAAGATGGTTGATCAGTGGACAAGGGGAAAGCAAACAAAAGGGAAGGGAACTTGGTTTCAGCATTACTGAACTGCTGAAGTGAAATAAAATGGGAGACAGCAGGGAGAAAGAGGAAGCGAAAGAGGGAAAAATTCTTAATCCCCCATTTCTGGTGTCAGGATGTGCACCAGTAGCTAGAAAAAGAGGGAGCACAGACAGGAGGATTTACTCAAAGAATCACAGCACACATACAAAAAGTAACCAGAATTTACTCTCCCTGTGGGCTTTATTCTGTCCCTTTTATGTTTGTTACATGCAAGTACTGAACATCACTATTTTCTCCCTGCGAAATTTGAGTGAACAATTACCTGAGGTTTTCAAACATCCTTCTTCTGCAAACTAAGCTAATAATCCTACTAGGCCTCTTCTACTGGGATTTTTCACTTTAGTTTGTTTTTTTTTTTCAGGCCTGGACTCACTTTTTAGAAGACCATATTCCTCCACAATATGTCTTTCTTTTCCTTTTTCTTTCCTCCTTGAGTAAGAAGACTTTAGCAGCAACCAGTGTTGTTTGAGGATACATCCCAAATGTTTAAGTAGAGGTCTGTGCCCAATCATTTCAATTCCTCACTGAAATTAGTCATCATTAGTTTCCAGAGAGCAAGATATGAAGTGACTTGCCCAAGGTCACAAAAAAGGGCACAGTTGGGAGCAGAGAACAAGTCCATTATCTCCTGGTTCATGCTTTTTACCATAAAATTTATTTTTTACCATAAAATGATTGTTCTTACATTAAACTAGGAGACACAGGTATGTGAAAAAGGATAGGAAGGGAATGGTATTGAGCTTCTCAATGTGATTACTTCATCTCAGCTCAGATAAAGAGAATTAAAAATTATTTTATCCATTCTGCATGAAACCTTCTTGAGTTAAAGAATATTCCAATGTTTTCACTCAGGAAATATTCAGTTCCTTTTCACTGGTGAAGTTGTAACTAAAATAACAATCTAATTAATCATTCTTAACAATATACTAAATTTTATGTATGACATAATTTTAAAGACACCATAACAGCAGAAAGCAGTAAATGACCCACCTAAGCAAAGGAATGAGACACAATATTATATTTTTTTTCTGCATAAGTTTTGTGAGGTTCATGAAATAGGATTTCCAGAAACCTAGTTATTACTTTGAAATATTCTTTAAAGCCAGAAGTAGAGTAGAATGGAAATAGATACCAGCTCGTGTGCTACACATGATCATGTATTGCTGGTTGAAAGAATCATGTGGTATTTTGGCATTGTGACAAATATGGCAGAAAATATATGCTTGTCAATTTGTGCTAATCCTGCTCTGAATATGGAGGATCCAAATGCTTAGGGATGAGAAACAGTCAGAAAATAAAACCCACCTGACTGTTTAGGAAAGTTCAATACCTTTACTATGCCCCTAATGAATACTCTGTCTGATTCTGCCTGGGATACTAGCATTAGCAAGTTTCCAAATAGAGACATCAAGATTATCCTTCAAAAATTCCCTGTCAGGTGCCCACCATTGATAGCCAGAAATGCCTCAACTTAAAACAGGAATGCACCAGTGCTCTAGGCTGGCCACCTTGGATTTTGGATCCTGTCATTGCCCTTCACCATTACTGATTTTTCCTGCTTCTGGCCCATCCCTTTTTCTTTCCCTCTCCCTGCACATGCATTTATAGGTCTGCTTCACTCTTTCCCACTTCCTCACGGCCCTAGCCAGAGAGTTGAAAGGCTTCCATTACAAAGATTGAAAACATACTCCTTATTAAATGTAACAGGATAGTATGACCAGCAGGTCTATGTTTCAAACACATTCAATCTATATCACAACTGAGAATAAAGAGCAGGGGAAGCTACTTGGTGGGTTGCTGGAGGCTGTGGCTTCCATTTTTTTTGTGGAACATGTCTCTGTCACTTGCTAAATAGGTGCACCATCTGGTGGTAATTTTGGACTCCCAAATCTTAAATTTCCAAAGAGCAGTGGTGGAGCTACGCCTGTGGTCGCAGCATTTATTTTTGGGTTTTGCCACTATCTGTCTAAAAGTCCTGAGCTAAGACAAGTTTTGCAGGTACTGCTGGTGATTGAGTACTAAGAATTGGTAGGACTTTAAATAGGGATCAAGTTTCCATGTCTGCCATGTGGGGAAGCAGGTATGGCTTTATGAGAGGACCAAGTGCTCCCCTGAGGAACTACATACATAGAGATGGAAACATTTCAAACACAAAGAGAATTTAGGTATTAAGGGAGTTTAAACTCCCAGGATAGGCAACAGGGACCATTGTGCACTCAAATTAAGATGCAAATCACTCTCTGGAAGTGTTTCTCTCTGTTCTTTGACCATACAAGGAAAACAGCCTGACTAGGTTCCTATCTCAGACATCTCAAGCAAATGCCTGGAGCTGTGTGATGTGAAACTGGGCCAAGGACAAGAAGTGAGGAAGGGGCTCCTCATTTTTCTGCCTTTGTTTTCTGAAACCCTTTAATTCAGCAGCAGAAAGGAACCACTTCTACCTCTTGTGCCATTCTCCTCAGGAACTGCAAGGTTGCGCTGACTGTGTCTGATGGGACTTAAAATGGAGATCTCTTCTGAACAAGATGGCTGAATAAAACAGAATATGAGTTTCCACATTTTGGTGAAGAAATGAGTGAACAGGTAAAAATAAGTCGTGATCCATGAGTGATTTTTTTTGTTGTTGTTGTTGTTTTAGCAATGTGAGTAAAGCTGTAAAGTCTACAGCATTTCTGTGCATGTCTGTTGAGCTTCCATCTAGAGGGAGCAGAGCCTTCTCCCAGTGCACCAGTGAGCTCTCTGGGGTGATAGCAAACCAAAAAGACACCTCAGTAATTCAAGCCCATTCAACTAACACCAGCTAAGTTTTAGGAATCATCCTTCTCACACAATCCCAGAATAGGAGTTTGAACCTCTGCAGTGGAGAGAGCATTGTAGATAGCAACAAACTCCACTTGTGGCTAAAAGCAGTCTAGGGTCACTCCAAGGGGATCTGGGATGGGCAGAAGGACCCATCGTCAGCTTGATCTTGCATGCTGGCTTTTATTGTGATATCTATATTCTGCAAATCACTTTGTTTTGCCTTTAAAAAGAGGCTTTCAAAGCCTCCTTAATAGCACTTACAATGGAGGGTTTAAAGTTAAGCATGTATTGAATAAAAAAAGCATGGCTGGAGTCAGTTCCCAGTTTGAGTACTGAGAGAATGACTACCTTAGAATGCTAGATTCACTTTTTCAAGTCTCCAAATAATAGATTATAGACTCCTCTTGTTTGCTTGCTTGTTTTATTTCTTTTTTAAATTTTCCTCTTCTACCATAATATTCTTCACAGTATGAACATCAGTAAGAAATAAACTACAGTCATGCACAATTTAATCCAATGCTAAAAGGTCAGGCATGATACGCACGAAGGAAATTTTGTCAATTAGAAAATGAGGTATTTGTCAGATGTAATATTTTGCAATACACCAGCCACTTTGTTAGGAAAAGAAATTGCTCGTGACTGGAGGCACGATGGCAAACTGCATGGATCAGTGATCTAATCCTGAACGCTAAAATATTTGTTTGCACACCAAAATGTGCAGATAACAAATGCTGTGCTTCTTGTAATGTTTGCACATGCCTCTCTCTGCATTTCAAGCTTTTCAATTTAGAAACAGATCATTTACCAAACAGAACCTATCCCTAAGAACAGAGGAGGAAAGGGAGGGATGCTGCTACACATGTAACTCTGAAGTCTAATGTTATGTTTAGCCTGTCCTGCTTGGTGTAGAGGTTGGACTAGATGACCAAACCTATCATCTGTAATTCTAGGGAAGAGATTTTGACAACACACTTAACCGCAGTGGTAAAGCTCAGGGAATCTCCAAAGTCTTTAGAACCTTAAGTTATTAAGGCACCACACTCCAACAGGTGCTGTCCTGCACTCCCTGTCACCCTCCATAAAGAACTTCCCCTGCAGTGGCAAGGTTTGGCAGCACCTGCCTGTTTGCAAAGTTGCTCTGCACTTAAAAAGTCAAATGTTGTATGATTGATTGTCATTTAACTAATTGGGGTTTAGCAGAGTCCCTCTGTGAAATTCAGCTTCACTTTCAACTTCTGCTCATAACCAAAAACCAGGGGACTTTTTAGTGGCAAAATTTCTACTGACAGCAACAGGACAAGAACTTGGCCCCTGTCCTTTTGGATGAAGCCCAGCCCCACTTTATTTGACTTTTAATGTCATTTGTTTTCCTGGCTTAAGCATGCATTACGTTCTAAGCCATTGACCAATAGGACTGGGGTGCTGAAGTAACTAATGAGTCAGCATGCTATGGAACATTTGTATTCAGAAATTTTATTAAAAACTGATATAAAAAATTACATTAAATGAGTATTAATGTTCCTTGGAGGCACTTGGAAGTAAGGAAATGCCAAGCTTAAAGTTATGCAAAGTTAGCCCTGTGCCCAAAGTTTGGTACAGAATTCAACTAAACCATAGCCTAGAATTTGTACACTATCTTTTCCACAGGACCTCTGACTGACTCATCCCAAGGGAAACCAGAAAAGCAATATGGAAAATGTTACCCTGAATAGCTGCAGACAAAGCTAACAGAGAAAAGGAGGATTTTTTCTGCACCAAGCTGTGCAGTGTTGTGGGCCCTTACATCCCAGAATACCCACGGAAGCATGTGAAAGCAGAGTTCAGGAGATCCAGAGACTTGAGTCTCCCAAGTTACAGTTCTTGGCATTAATTTACATTAATGCATGGAACAAATTTAAAATTAAGTGTTCTGAAAACAAAAATGGAATTGCTTACAGTCAGGTATGTCAGTGTATTTAAATTTGAAAATGTCTACAGAAAAGCACCTGTTCCAAGAAAATCTTCACTTTTATATGAAACAGAATGAAGCAAAAGCCCTTTCCTTAGAATGGAAATTCCAGATTTCATTGAGACCAGTAACCACCACTCCTCATCCAGCTGCAAGCCACACACAGTTCACCAAGTAATTGTATTACCATACTAGTGCTGTGTTTGGAATAAGGATATCTGCCTTTTAAAGAAAGTCTGCTGCCAAATAGGTAAATATTTAAATGCCAACAAGAACATTTTAATTTAAGAGAATTTATACTGTTCTTCACACACATGACCCTTGAGGGAAGAGAAAATACAGTTGAGCTATACTTGAACTAAGCAGTAAAACCTTATGAAAAGACAAGGAAGTGGAGAAGATAAATTGAGATATATAAACATCTGTCTGTTCGTGGCTGGAAATTATTATATGCAGACTATATATGCTTTTATTTCTTTTATAGGGAGACAAAGAAATAAGGATTATAAAATTAATGTGGCAAAATGACAGTTTTTCTAGTAAAGTAAAACAAAATTTATTTCTGTCAACTCTTAATTTACAAATGGTACTGTCCATTTATGTTTGTATTTTCCTCTATGATTTACAATGTATTTTGAAAACATTACTAAGGCCTCCCTAAATAATTTTGAGGTTCTGACATCTAGGAAATTTTTAAAGCACAGAGAAATTATCACCCACAAATGTTCAAATTGATTCACCAAGCTGGGAATCCTCCATCCTGTCAAAATAGGATGTTTCTTTAAACAACAATACTTTCTTAGAATAGAAAAGTATTCTTCTTTTTCTAAAACCATCCAAGTGACAGACATTAAGAGTCTGAACCTACCACTCCCACAATAACCTGTCTCCTCAGTCAAAAAAGTACAAATTCTTAGCACCTTAAGGGTTTCATAACTTTTTTACTGCTCCTTCACAACCTCAGCTACCGCCAGCTGGGAGGGTTTATTTTCTTATTCTGGTTTGGGTTACTGTCTTACCTTGTTACTTGTGATAGTGAAAAGCTTACCCAACCTTCTACAGTAAGAAAGCATGAACAGTTTGAACCAACTCCTCAGTTTCCCCCCAAAGATGGTAATGCAAACTGAAATGCCCTCTCACATACTTTGCCTTGTTATTGCTACGTTATCACACCTTTTCCCCAGTGCTCAGCCTTCAGCTGAGGTGAAGTGCTCTGAGGAAACTGCTCTGCTAAGGCAGCTGCCTCTGAGGGCTTTTCTCACTGCCTGTAGCCTAACTCAGACCAGCTTTGGGTGGAGCAGCTCAGCTTTGCTCCAGCATGGCCTTCCTACCTCTGTAAGGCAACCTGTGGGACAGTCACTGGCACACCAGAGTCCTTGTGCAGTAATATATAGCCAATAAGTGAGAACAAATAGATCAGACTTGCTTAAGGTTAAAGATATTTTGGTTTCCTCTTCCACCAACAACATGCCAGTTGTGAAAATAAAGGTGCTGTTTGAGATGTTTTAAGAGGAGGCTTTGCAATGACTGTTTGCAGGGTGGTAAATCTTTCCTGCAAAATGAACATGTGGAGGAATTTCACAGATTTTGGGGGTTTTATCTCTTTGCTGCCTGCCTCTACCTACTACTTACCAAGCTGCTAGGGATGGAGGTTCATCATGCATGTCTTTTTATTTATTTTTCTTTCCATTCAGGCTAATAATGAGAAAACTCTCCCTCTCCAAATAACCAAGAAATATACAACTTATTTTGCACCACTCTGCTTCTATTAAGAGTTATGCTTGCTTAAGCCACAGATCATCAAATTTGCCATGGTATTCATAGTTTAACTAAATCAAATGGGCAAATGCAATGACTCCACATGGCATCTTGGGAAATGGACACCAGCAGTCACTCCAAGCTGGCTACATGAGCAATAAAGACACAGTTTGGATAGGTCCTACATCATCTTCTGGGGCTGCACACATCCTCAGTACAGATTGCAGCCAATTGAATGCATCCTGTGCACCTCTCTCCCAGAATCCCAGACAGCCCACTGTACTAGGAGCTGAAAGCTGATGCCATGCCCTGAGAAGCCACCCCTCACACTGGAAGGTTTTTATATCCTAGCACAAACAGAGAAATCCAGTTCAAATTACTGAAAGCAGATTTATTTCTGCTCTGTTGGTTGAATGCTCAAAGAGCATTGTTGTCTGGGCCCATGCTATACGACAACAACAAAAAACCCCAAATTTTTCCACATTAGGTCCAAAAGCCACTGTGCAATTGAGGTTCCCATAGCCGACAAATGCCTAAACCAATCATAGCACCTACTGCTATGACAAAGATAATTACTGCCTTTCCGTCAGTGAAGTGTGTACCCTGCTCTGTATCATATTTAAAATAATCTAATTCCAACTCATTTTCCCCCTCCAAATTGTTTCCAGCTGTACAATTCCTCTTTTTCCCCCATATTGTTTTTATTGGATATAGTGCAAGTTCGTAAAGATAGATTTTCCCATAATAAATGCACAGATGTTAGAATAATAAACATACAGTCAACCTGATATATGAATATTACTAAGCCTTAACAAACATATAACAAACAACATAAATCGATTTTAAAAAATTGAAAACGAGAACATAAAGTAGCAGAGAAAGAAATGGCAGGAGAAAATAAAGGCAAAAAGCGAGCTAGAAATGTACTTACTTTAGCAAACTGTCTGGATTCATTTATGGTTCCCCTTTATTGACTTGCTGATAGCATTAAAGCACAGCTATGGTTGTAAAGCATTCCTAAGAATGCCGCCTGTCTTCATGTATCGCAAGTTTTCTGCTCACACTGAAAGCCAAGCTTTCCAAGCTGGCCAACTCATACCGCACTAGACACTACTGTGCTAGATTAATCCATCTGCTCGGGCCCAAATATCCATTTTTGGAGAATAATGAGCCTCTCTACTCCTCCCATTTTTGGTAGGAAGTTTTTATGAACATTTGGCATCTCGGTTAAACCATCATCACAGCCCAGAATAAAAATGACTGGATTCATATGTGGAATCCAAATTTAATTTAGCCTATATATGGCCTGAACAAAGGATAATTTACTGGCTGACACCCCCTCAGCATGTAAGATAAGATGCCAACTGCTCCTCCATGACTCCATCACTTAGATATCTTTCATGCCCAATTCCCATGTTTCTTCAGGCCTGCAGCTGAAGCAGGGGATCAAGAGGGGACTGACAATGTTACCTGTTTCCAGTACAAAGAGAGCAAGAATCACTGTTGTTTATGTGTATCTCCCCTTCAGAAGTTGTCCCCCTCCCTTTCCCAGTCTTCTGTTTGGAATTACCCATCCTCTTCCCAGTTTATGTGTGCACGTGTACAAGTGCATGCTTGTAGAGAACTGTGACATTGAAGTTTTTGTCCTGGTCATGTTTGCCAAAAGCCTTCTTCACCTGGGAGTTAATAAAATCCATGCACAGATTTTGTTTGCTGCTTAAAGTGTGGGTTTTTCTCCTATCCCTCCCCATTTCTGCCTGGAGAGTGGATCAAAAGATAAGTGAAGGGGAAGAGACAGGAAACTTCTTAAGATCTTCTCCTCCTAAACCTCCCCTGGCAAGAAGAGCTGTAACTTCTCTTCAGATGCATCCTTTCAACACACCAGAAAATTACAGATTAAAACAAAGGGCAAGACATTAAAATAAAAAAAAATAAAATAAAATAAGAAATAAAAATAAAAATTTTAAAAAACCCACAACTTCAGAACTCCCTTACTTCCTTGGGTTTGGCCTACTTGTTAATATTTCCCTGTCAGGTGTCCAATTTAATGATTTTCCAAATCACTGCACCAGTGAGACAGCCAAATACTGCTAAACCATGCTCATTTTCCACATCATGAGTCTGAGAAAGGAGACAGGTACAGATCGCTTTGGAGATCTTGACAGATATATTTTTCAAAACACCAGAAAAGCTCAGTTTTGCCCTGGATTTAGCACTGGTAAGAGCTGCCTGTTCATAAGCACTTCAGTTTAAAGGATTCCAGTGGAAAGGGTCAATGCACAAATAATTAGCCAGAATAATCCACTGTCAAAGAACAACAGTGGGTTTCATTTCTGTTATTGATTCAGTCTTCATACTACAGAGCCTGCACTGCTTACTTTTCCTGGGGGAGTTCTTTGCTTTCAGTGCTATTAATGATCTGCAGCTTTCAGAGGCGTGTAAGTGACAAATTGCTCTGCCCATCATTTGGGGGAATAGAGACCTAGTGCTGGAGCTCTTTTGTGTCAATAACCTGACAGGACCTCTTCCAGATCAGGGTCCTTGCTTTCAAAATGTTAGAAGGGCAATTATCTTTCAACAATGATTACCAGTAATAACATTTGATGTATAATTGGTTTTTAATTAGTTTAAAAATATCTCATTTTTAATTTTTGAATTCATTTGCTTAAGAAGCAGTCTTTAAAGAGGCTTAAAGCAAGAAGAAGGAATGGAGAGTACAGAAGAGTATGTGAGAAGCTGGCCTTAAAGCTAGGGATGAATGCAGGAAAGTGACAAATACGAAAATGTACAAGGACAGCATGAGCAAAGTAAGTGCAGGACTAACTTTCTTTGGGGATGGCATGACTATGGAAGAGTTCCCAGCTATAAATATATCAAAATAAGCTATGCATACACAATGCTTGGCAAATTCATCCCATGCTACAGCCTTTGTTCATGCTAGTAATTTAGATTTCTCTGTCACTTTTATGTCTGGCTGCTATAAATCTTTTACACCAACATGAATGCCCCATGATTTCTACAACTGTTATTCCATCCTCTGGACTGTTTCAATTGTTTTTAATATAGATTCCATGTACTGTATTGGTGATGCAGCCCTCATTCACTGAAGTACCTCTTTGAATAAAAAACTTCTCACTGATCCATCTTAGAGCTTAGTCAATAAACTGAGGACTTCTCCTGGCACAGAAGGGTCCCTAGAAATCACCAGGGGGGGCATGTGTCCCTGTGCCATGTCTTCTGGCCTGGTGGTGGGTGGAAAACATGCATGGTTAGAACATAAAGGCACCCAAGAGGTGATGGTAGAAACAGATGTACATCTGTAGGAGAAACCTCATGTTGGGTGAGTCTGAATGTTTGCTTTGAGTTTTGAAGGGGGAGTGTTGCATCAAAATACAAATTAGAATAACCATAAATCTGTACATGTCAGTGTGGTGGTAGAGTCTTGCTCAGTGGCTAAAGAGTTGGTCCTCTCCTCCCCATGCAGCAAGAGAGTGGTTAATATGTCATCACTGCTTATTTTCCCTCCCTACCCTGAGACTTGATTAACTCACCTTCAGTGTTCATCTCCCCAGGGGGTTCTGGGACAAAGCTTTCCTTTGGGTGAAGTGAAAAACATGCCTGTCTTATTTAGTCCTTTCTCCAGTGTGTTCAGGAAGAACTGAATGGCTGGTTTAGTGTTTCTGTGTCAGTCACTGGTGTGTTTTGTTGCACATGTGAATATTGTGCTTAGAAGTATCTTGTACTTTGAAGTAGTTGGGTTTTTAAGTCTTTGTCCATTTTTTACCTTTTTCCCCCTTGCTAGTGTAATAACACCACTTCCTAAACCGTATCCTTTTCCTAGGTACTGACCTCATCATCTCTGGGTGCTACTCCAGTAATAAAAAAATAAAGACCTGTGGATTATGGGATCCTTTATAGACCTGCATGGAACTGATCCGGCTCGGCTGGAAGGGGTCATGTAAACCTTCTGCAACTGTTAGAGTCTGTGTGGTTTCACACCCAACAAATGTCAAAGCAGAACTCAGCTACAACAGCCAAGTTTCATCTGTGTTGGGTTAACCCATAAAAGAACCCACCAAATTCCACATCAGCCATTTCAGACGTGCAAGAAACCACCCAGCTTCAGTGAAGAGGTCAAGAATATGGTAAACATTTTGGCAAATAAGGCTTGAACAGTGGCTCAAGAAAACCCTGGTTTTTTTCTAACTTTGTACAGTCTGACCAGCCTGATAGCTGGTCCATCCTAATGACAAATAATTTCTGTTCCTTGTAGCTCTTACTTTGCATACAAACATTGAGACTGAAAGAACAACTACAACTTGTCCTCTTTAGGCATTTGAACTGCCCTCACTTGCAAAGTTTTGGAGGATGAAAGGAGTCTCTCTGGTGAAGAGGATTGCTATGCACAAGCACACTGGTGGAGGTGGTGAGGCAGCACAAGACCTCTCAGCTTGAAGGGGAGAGCAGAAGTGGTGAAAGCCTTTTCAATTAAAGCTTTGTGATGACACCCACTCTGGTACAACCCTCCAGAGTGGCCCTTCTCAGGCCGTAAGGGATCTCACAGAAGGCAAGACAACTCACTTATCTAAGGTCAGGGCATGCCTGCAAACTTTGGCAGATGAAAACAGAGCATGAAGAAGTACAGAATGCTTGGCAGATGTATATTTTCTGACAACAACATAATTCTGGTTACCAACAGAAAGCAAACAAACACAATACCAGCCAAGGAGAAAGGAGAACCAGACCACAAGTCTAACAGTCAAGACCAGTGACTAGACTTTTTTCTGGCTCATTTAAATTTGAAGGTAGAAGTCAAAAGTTAGGTTAATTCCTGAATATGATGTCTTGAGAATGTAATGTAAAGCTCACAGAATATGACAGACCCTCTGCAAATCTAAGTCAACTGCCCAATGCCAATGGATTTATTCCTTTACAACACTTTACAGCTGAACCACTGTGTCCTTAAAGCACCCAGACCTCAACCAGACTCTAAGAATTGGATGTTCTTTCAATAAATATTCAGTTCCCTTGTTGACCCAAACATACTTCAGTTTTTGGCGTTCATTTCACAAGGATATCAGAGAAATACCCTGACACCTTGACTACCACTAACTACCAAAGCACCATGTGAGTCAACACCTCTTTGCACAGATGAAATTAAATGTTATGCCTTTTTTCTTACAGTTTTAATGAGATCTCATGTCTGACCACTCTCAGCTGTATTGGAAGCACAAGACTCACCCAAACCATTGAATGTAAGAGGAATCACCCAAAGAAAAATGGGATACAAGGCTACAACCCCACTGAGAAGCTTAATGGTATCACTTTGAGTGCCCTTGAGAGAGCCACACAGTACAACACGTTACAACCTAGAGCAGCAGACAGGAGAGTGGGCAGCCCTTGGGGGAGAGAGAAAAGGTCAGGAATAAATTAAGGATACCCATCTGGGTGATGAGGAAAATAGTGACCTCAGTGCTGAAAAAAAATTTACATAATCTCCCCTGTGAAACAGTACCAGACATAGGGTAAATGAAAAGGTATTGATTTAACTTCTGCCAGCTAGCAGCTTGTCAGGCCAAGGCCATGTATTATTTTCTTTGAATATGTTTCCTGCCTCAAATCATTCACAGTATTTTCTTTGCAGCATGATAGAAACACTAAAATGTATCATTGCCACATACTGGAAGGCCAGTGTTGCATGCACAGTACTTCCATCAATTATTTGGGACTCTCTCATTACTTAAGCTTCTGGGAAGTCTGCAGAGGGATTTTTCTGAGTTGCTTTTAGTTAATTTTTGATTGGCCATAATATTCACCACAGTTATCATGACAACATGTAACAAGACAACAGTCGGAAACACTTTTCATGGGCTGTGACCTTGGATGGCTGTGCAGGCTCTGAGGCCATTGCTGGGTCTGAAGTTGCACAGATATGAGCGACTTCATCTACAGATCACTGGAGATTCCATGTCTCTTGCCAGTTACTTTTCACAGAGTGGAAATGCACAACTGTCCTGGAAGCACCACTGCTGAGCTCTGAGGGTTACAAACTTTGCAGGACCATGGCAGGAAATGTTAAGAGAAAGCCATCCCAAACAGCACCGTGGCAGAGACACCCTTACCTACTCGAAGCTCTTGTCCAAAGACTGTTTTCTCTCCCAGCGCAGAGCAGTTCCATCTCCCGTACCGAAACTGGTACTGGCACTCATTGATTCCCATCTGTGCCCCTTCCCCGATCACGATGATGGCATCGGGGCGGCTCTGGCAGATCGCGCGCTGCCGAGGCGCCAGGCCTGGGATTTTGTTGCAGATTATGTTAGCTCCTAAAGCCACCACGGATGACAAAGCTCTGAAGAAAAAAGCAGAAAGAGACATTATAACCAAATTGGGGTGGCCAGGTGCTGCTGTGTGGCTGGCAGGGTGCTGTGCACAAGGGGAAGGGTCGGAGGTTGTGTTCCTGTAATTGTGCCGACTTGGCACAATGCCGCTGGTCTGGTATAGCAGCCTGGAAATCTTGCAGTAATTCCTGGTCTGGTTTGTGCCAGAAGGAAAAAAGAAATTTAATTTTGGCACTTTTGTTTCCAGTCCTACACAGAGACATCATCTTGTGAGATGTGGAAAGAAAGACTTATTTAAAATCGAAATATAGTGGTAAGCGATCATCCACAAATCTCTGAAACTACTTTGAATGCAGGTTCAGAATTAGTGTTTTAGTTACTGCAGCCAGTTCATCCACACCTCATTTGAAACTGTTAAGCACAATTTAGAAAATGACTTGACACTACCAACACTCTTGCCCATTATTATGCTCAGGGTATTGAATGATTAATGAAGTTCACCAGCATAACTGTGCTTTTAGATCTGGCAAACATCATGGAACACATAGGAGTTATCCTTAATATGTGCCATCCAGGCTAGAAACATTTGCAGTTCAAATATATTTTCAGAATTCATTATGAAGTTTGCATATAACTTGCACCTGCCATATGTTTTCACTTGAGCACATTTATTTTTCATTTTTCAGCCCACTTTTCAACATCTTCACAGGCTTATTTTTTAACATCTTTACAGCCTACATTTTAAATGGTAATACTTTGAAAAAAAAGGACAACGTGGGTACACATTCAGTGATGCCTCTGGTCACATCTACCTGCCAGGCCCGTGGAGATGGCTCTGGACAAGCAGACTGACTGCCCCATGATCCTTCTTCCCCCTTTGAATGCCAGCCTAGGCCTTTGATCTTAGTGTTAAAAATTTCCCACTGGAAATGCTCCCTTGGGGAAATGCTGACTAAACAAAATTAAAGAATGATATAAGAATTTGTCAACTCCACCACAAGGTAACTGCAAAATTGCATAAATGCTGCATTTCAATTAAATCAGAGAATGAATTTTGCCATTTCAATAAGATACAGTAAAGCCAGAGCGAGGAGGGTGAAACTGAGAGTTCTTCCCCAGCCAAAATGAAAAACTGCTATTCCTGTGGAATGGAAATTCCATGATGATCCACTCTGCCTTTAGTAGGTATTTTTGCATCTTTTCCAAAGTTAAAAATCCATGAGAAATTCACCACTTGTGGGTTTTGATTTATGGCGGCGGAGGGGGGTTATGGATATAGAAATGAGGTGTCACCCAGCACATGCATGCCCTGTTGTTCTGTCTATTAAGCAGAAGAAAGAACAAAAGGTAATTGCAGTCTGACCACTCCCAGTGTAGGAGCAGGAGTGCTCAGACCTGCAGCTTTAATTTGTGTTCCTCTGGATGCTGAGCAACAAAGCTGGAGCATCAACTGGAACTAGAGAGTCCCTGAGATTCATGCAGGTTTTCAGCTAAGGTGTTTTTTCAGGCAAAAAAGTATTTCTACTCTTTAAAATTAAAAAAATATATAAAATTTAAATTGTGGTGTCTTTAAATTAGGACTTTCCAAGAGATGTGATAATCTTAAAAAAGTATTGTGTTTGATAGAGGTACGAGATTCTCTTTACAGTGGCTTATGACCTTTATGTTATGGCTTCAAAAGCTAATGAAAAGCACAGATTAAAGTATCAGTACGTTTGGTTTTTTTTAATCACACACTTTTCAATATTGAAAAGTAAAAGTGCTATTTTCTTTGAAAGGTCATGGAGCTTTTCTCTCTCTGACTTCATCCACTTTCCACACAAAGTAGGATGGATATTCTGAAAATATTGCAGTAAAATACAAAGAAAAGCATTTTGCCTTAATAGATGATGTGTCAAATTCAGAAACATGGACTCTTTGATGATACTAAAATGCTGTGCCCCATTCTTGCTCCATTCCCTCCACCTGGCTTTGCCCAGTTCCCTGGGACAAACCAGGTGCCCAGGTTTCCTGCAAGACCTTCCCACCTGGTAACACATTTCCACTGACCCTTCCAGGAAAATCTAGCTCTGAGCACATCTATGGTTGACTCCTAAGAAAGAGACACGCACAAGGCACTCAAAATTCTATTTGATGCTTGGCACATGCACAAGACACACAGTCCTGGTCTTGTAGCTGCCTGATGGTCACCAAGTTACTGAGGCTATGCTACCGACTTACTAGCAAAACTTACACAAAAAATATTTGCATGCTATATAAATACTTTTTTTAAAATTAATAAATTTATAAAAACTGTGCAAACACTTCCTGATATCATTTTTTTTAAGCTGCTGGGCTTCCACAGTTTCCACTAACTATTCTCAAGCTGAGCAGCAAAAACCTTACGACTTTCAAAACAAAGGAAAGCAAGAATTGGCCACAGCCTCTAAACATATAATTTTCAGTTAAGTTGCTTCCTTCATACATGTCCCTGTTGTCTCATAATTATGTTAAAGAGTATATTTTTTTGATTCCCATTGTTTTTTGGAGCAGGCCTTGGTAAAAGTATTTTAATACAGTGGGTCGGTTTATTCACCCAGAAAATCAGCACAATTATACCTGCTTCAGGAGGTACTGTGAGGGTGTTGTGTCATTGAAATTATAATTATTGTGTGCTTGTGAAATGTATTCTAACAATTAAACTGCAATTATTGGGGGTGGAAGGGGTCTTGGTTTTTCTATTACTTCCAGAAACTTCCCCCTCTCTGGCCTGAACTTACCAGCATATTCCCTCAAACTTATTTAGCCTACTTTTAAATTGTTACACTGCCAAAAGAAATGCTGAATCATGAAACTGAGGTTTTGGAAAGCTTTATTTTTATTAAAGAAATGCACCCAACAGCATTTCAAGCTTCCTCTCCTCTATTTCTTGTGGTGTCCCTCAGTTTGTGCATCCATCACACATTTGGGAGGGTTGTGATGTGCTCCTGCCCCTTGGCAGGTTGAAGGCTACACTATTTTTTCTCAAAGATGAAGATTGTTTCAATTTACAGCTGTCAAAAAGCAGATCCTCCATGCCACATTTTGGCATCTTCTTTCATCTAATCTTTCTTTGTGGTGCAAATTGCCTTGATTCTTATCACCAGAAACTCCTGAGTGTGGCATTTTGTTAAGATTTCTGATGCAGTTTACAGTAATAGCAACCATCCTGCACCACAACAGTCTCCACATGGCTCAGAGTGCTCTGCTGGGTCATCCACACGGGCTATTCAATTAAACACCATTCACATGGCTTATCCAGATAAACAGTGAGTGGAATAATGGCACATTTCCTAAGGAATTGGCACTAGTGTCTGGCATATGGAGAGCTTTGATATTTCTTCATGCCTGTGCCATTAATCCAAGGGAAAGAAACACCAGCACTGAAATTGAGCAATATCTATAAAAAGAGTTATGCCCAAATTCAAAAAACAACAACAAACAAACCCCCCACTACCACCAAAAAAATCCCCAATCCCACAGGAAAAATCCAAACAACCCAACAACAACAAACAAACAAAATGCCCACACACAAACAAACAAACAAAAAAAAAAAACATCGGATCTGAGCTTGGATAGGACCTTGCAGTTTAAACTCCCATCAAATTGAACCTGATGAACAAGATTTTGGAAGGCTTGGTTTCCACATAAGAATTCTTATCATCAGGTTTTTTATCATTTGAAAAAATAACTAGTACTGGGTCACAGTAAGCAGAAAATCATGGTGGTGGGAGACAAGTTTCAGCTCATTTTCTGAAATAATGCTTGCTACTTATGCAAAGAAAGATGAATCCTGT
Source organism: Passer domesticus (assembly GCF_036417665.1). Classification (NCBI taxonomy): domain Eukaryota; kingdom Metazoa; phylum Chordata; class Aves; order Passeriformes; family Passeridae; genus Passer; species Passer domesticus. The sequence continues at coordinate 75,700,024 of NC_087478.1, read as the reverse complement.
CACAAAAAGAGACATTTCTCCTTCCAAATGTATTTCCTGTTACAGTTGTATCTCCTTTGTAGGACCTAAGCAACTCCAGCTTCCCTTTTCACAAAGTGAAATGAAAATTATTAGATATTCTAAGCGAGTCATAAAAGTAAAAGTCTTTGAAATGCCTCAGAAATTAAGCACTAAGTCCACTTGACTTTTAAGAACTGTTTGTTGGAAAAGAAATGTACTCCTCATTCCTGGTTGGCTTGCTTGAGTCTCCATTTTATATTTGCAAAAGCAAGCATTCACTTAACCTGAGCATGAGTCATTTCATTGATTTCAAATGTTATCATGTCCTTGCAACTTCTGATTAATTTTACATATAAGAAGGTCATCATGTGAACTGCAGTTTACAGAGTCTTTGCATGAGTGGAAAATATAAAAAGTAAATCCAACTGTACAAGCACATGAGAAGAAAAAAAAAATTAAATTTTAGTTTTGTGAAAAGAATCTAAATTTTGATAAAATTATGAAACAGAACTGTCTACTTATAGATGATTGGTCAACAGTAACTGACCAGTCTTTGGAGTTCTCCCCAAGCTCCTGCACAGGCACAAATGTGTACTGAGATTTATCCTGGGAGCTTAATATACCATTCTGACAAATACATGACAAAAGATGTAAAATAAGAGCTTAAACCAACAACACATTGCATACAGATGAAACACGTAAGTTGATTTTAACCTTTTGATTAAAAAAACTAAAAAGTTGCTTTAAAAATTCTCTGCCAATCTGTGATCCCTGGGCAAATTACATTTTATTGGAGCCCAGGACTGGTGTCAAGAATTTCTTCTCCTCCAGCACCCTCCCTGACTTGCATTCCTGGCTGCACAAAAGCACAGCATGCACTTCTCACCAATCCAGCCCTGCTGCAAGCCCTTGGATAGGCAACTGTAGGATCACTGTGATCCCACCCCAGCTCTGCTTTTTGATATTCACCTGAAACTGCTGCTGGGCAGGGGGTTTGTTTTCAGCAAGGAATGAAGGGATTTAGCCACATGAGCCCCATTAACAGCAGAGGAGTTGTGCAGCTTTTTGGCACACTGTACCGAAAGCTTACTCCACCATCTCTGACAAAAAAAAAAAAAAAATCCACATAGTAGGTTCTTTGTTAGCAGGAGCCACCGAGGTATTTTGTGGTGACATTGCGACACATCTGAAACCGTACACCGCTACCAAATGGTTGAGTTAATTAAGAATTCCTAAGTAAATATTTTGAGTCGGTATCAGTTGCAGAAATTGGCAGGAGTGTCCTGGGCTCTGAGTGCCATATGCATGTGTTTAGGCTTTCAGTTTTGTTTTGCACCCTGGCTTTGGGCAATGGATGTTCGGCACGCGTGTGATCGGAGCGGAGATCCAGCGAGGCTGCGTGGTCCAGCCCTGTGCTGCTCTCCCCTCTGCTGGGGCTCCCCACCTGGGGGCTGCACACACACCTGTTCACTCCCACCAAGTGAAAAGCAGAGATTTCTTTGAGGGGCTCACCCAAAAAAGTGCCTGATATCCCCTGCAGTGTTCTTGCTGGTACAGCCAGGAATGAGCGCGGTGGGATGGGTGAGTTGAGGGATGACACACACAAGGGCAGAGCCTGTCTTGGGGCAAATGCCTGCTTGAGAGAGGAGTGGGGGCATGCCCCCCATCCCTCTGTGCCATAGGGATCAGGGAACACCAGCAAACCCTTGGATCACAGCCTCCCCCACCTGCCTGGCTGTGAAGCCAGCAGTGAATTGTCAGGCTTCAGCAGAAGGAGGGGGGACATTGCCTGAGATGCCATTCACAGATCAGCAGCCAGCACCAGCCTTTTGCAAATGCCTGCTGCCACTCAGCAAGAGAAATCTGATTTTGACACCTATATTATTTGCTGTATGACTGGTCTACTGCAATAATTTTAATAATCTTTCAGTGAGGCGACACTTGATACGTAACAGCGGGAATCTTGAAGTCTGTTACATCTACAGTTTACCTGCATTCAATTTTTTTACACCAACAAAAGGCTCATGGAGAATAAAAATACCTCACAGGCCTCATGTGTCTTATTGTAAAGGCCACACAAGCAAATTTACATTTCCATTTTCATTGGACATTCACTGTCCTCCAGAATTCTTATGGCAAACTACTGTATAATAAGATTTTCTTTCCTCTCAAAATCACTCAGTCTCAAATCTCTTTACTCTGGGGGCATCTTGTTATACGGTGGAAAACACATTCTGTGAATATAATAATTTATAAAAATATAATTGGGTGTTAAAATATCTGAAGTGTGGCAAATAATGATTCCAAAGGAATTTGTGTTTCAATAAGTGTTTGGTTTGCTAAACCAGAGAAAACTGATAGGTCAGTGTTTGAAAGCTGCAGGAAGGTAGCAATTCTAGCATTCTCCTGGGCAATTCATGGAAGGCTGGAATATTCCTGCTTTGGTCTTGTCAGTGATGAAGGTGGTGACATACATGGTGCAATTGAACTTATCTGAATAGGCTTAATGAAAAATGGTGTTGATATAAAATTATTTGATTCCTTTTACAAACAGAGCTTTATCAGATTTAGAAATCAAACTAAACACTTCTGTTTCACACAGTTTTTTCCTTTTGTCTCTATAAACAGCATCAGCAGGACCTACCAGTCCAGTTCTGCAAACATGCACATGCCTTACCTTGCAGAGCACCAAGCAGCTTCCACCCTCAGTAACAACAAAGTCCATTCCTCAGTGCCAAGATGCCCCTTTAAGCACTCACAGCTGGCGTTGAGTCTAGCACTGTAATTTGCCTTCCACCCCATTTCTGGCTCCCTTTAGTACTAGAAAGAGCCACACTGATATCTGACAGGGAGGCACAGAGCTGTTTGCTGAACAGCAGCCCACCACTGTGAAAAGCAAAATTACCCTGCAGAATAACTGGGGTGGGATGTTGCAGTTCTCCTGGCATGCAATGCAGCTTTGAGATAACAAAGTGGATGGAAGAGATAACCCCCAGATTTTCTGTGTCTGTGCAGAAACAGTTCAGTATCATAGAAAAAAGAAAATTTCACACTTCTATATGTGAAGTCCAGGGTTCTGTCATGTTTTTCATATAGTAAATAAGAACAAATAACCATTCTTCAATCACACACAACGTATATATAGATATGGGCATTTTCCCAGCTTTATCAATTCCAAGCCTTAATTAAACTTAAGTGAAGTGCATATTTTGTCTCTGACCAAAGTTTAGCAGTCTGTCCTGTTTGGGGAATAGGTTAAGGGGAAGAAAGATACAGGTAGTTTTCAGGCAAAGTCCAAGACCATGCTTAATTTGTGAGATCTGATGAAAGCCTGCCACAGTCCTAGCACAGATGTTCTACACAGAAGCAGCTATCGGATGGTTAGCTCATTCTAAAATGGCAAGTATGCCTTGTGACTTTAAAATCTTTAAGGTGGATTGTTACTAGCATCTATCTTAAAATACATGCTTTGTGATATTTTTCATTAAACATTTTTGAAATATCTTAAATGTTTTGCTTTTTTTGCACAGGGCTTTCATGGATGTGATACAAAAATTGAAAGAGGAAAGCATGCAATAACGGGTCTACAGGAGAGGAAGACTCTTCCTTCTCAAAATGAAGCCAGCTGGCTTTGCTGCTGTCGTGGTTCAGCTAGGAGCTCATCAGGATCTGAGCAATAAATTCTGAAAGTCTACTGAGCCATTATGTTGGAGAATTTAGTATATTGTGGCACCCTTGGCATCACCCAAGTGGGACCAGGCAGATCACTGGTGACAATAGACACAGTTTGGTTGTGAAGCCTTGAGCCCCTGTTATTTTTCCTCCTCATTTACCCACCTTCACCTTTCCCTCAAACTACAGTAGTTGGGGGACACTCATTAACATTTGTGAGAACACATTTGTGTTGTTCTCAAGATGTGGGAAAAACTGGAAAAGAAACATAGAGTCCCAGAAGCAGAAACCGTGGATCTCTCCAAGTTTAGCATGAATGGGTAAGAATGAGGAAAACTGTGGGGTTTTAATTTTATTTATTTATTTTTTTAATATTTAATGTAAGAGGTTATTCCTTCACAGGAGAGCTGCAATATCCCAGCAGACATGGGTGGTGTGTCTGCATGGGGCTGGGTGCTGGTCAGAGGTTCTTCTGTCAGAGACATGGGTTGAATGCACAGCTGCTCTCCACCTCCAGCACCAAGGACAGGAGGGAGGATGCACCTTCCACATCACCTCGGAAAGAAACAGATCCTGCTCCTCAGAATCATGGAAGAGTTTGGGTTGGAAGGGACCTTAAAGCCCATCCAGTCCCAAACCCTGCCAGGGGCAGGGACACCTTCCACTGTCCCAGGCTGCTGCAAGCCCTGTCCAGCCTTGCCTTAGGCACTTCCAGGAATGGGGCAGCCCCAGCTTCTCTGGGCACCCTGTGCCAGGTCCTCCCTTTCCATTGGAGCAGGCTGCTCAGATTGGCACAGGCTGATTGCCTGGGTATACATTCTGCTCCCAGGACAGGCTTGGCAGCCAGGAGGTTGTGTTAGGACTGGACAGACAACTTTAAATGACCTCCCTGGGCTGGCTGCAACCTCAAACAAAAAAAGTGCCCCTGCAGTCCCTTTCAGCTCAGCTAAGATCTTGCAAAGCCTTGATGTGGGAAGGAGAATACTTCTAGGCCCACCTTACTAAATACAAGAGATCTATCACAGATTTCAAGGTGCTAGATGTATGGCTGACACCCTTTCTGTTTTTCTGTCACATAGTTCTATTTGCTTCCATGGAAAATTTGTTGTTAACTGCAAGTTAACCCAAGTCAATGTAGCAGAACATGTCCCTGCACAAAGACCTCATGCTAAACACCAGATCCCAAAATAAATTAAGAAGGTAGAGGTGTTATACTAAGGAAATTGTCTAAGAAGTGCAGAGTGCAGAAATGCTACACTTGCTAGTTTTTCTATACTTTTAATTAGTAGTTGTTGAAAAGAAAAAGAAAAAAAAAACTCAACCTATTTTTAAGCAAATACCAAATGGCACTTAGAAATAATTTTTTTAATAGTCTCTTAGTGTGATAACTAATTTTGTCTCTCATTTTCTGAGTCTGTTCCCTGATGAAAAAATTATTTGCAGCCTTTTTTGTACCACCACACCAGCTGTAAGCAAAACTGCTCGGCACTTCCATGGAGCAGTCTGCATTCCCTGAACCCAGAAAAACTCCCCACTGGCTATTGGTGATCATGCAAAGAGAAATTCTGATCCATCAGATAGATAATTTATTGTTAGCTCCTTACAGGAATTACCCTACTGAAGTTATGAGACAGTTTGTCTATTTGAGATTATACATGTTGGTTAATTACGGAAATAGTGTTTGATCACTAGTCTGATCAGACCTTCAAACCTGTACCTAAAAGTTGGATATCACTATAAAATAGCTTCAGTCTGGGAAGGTCTCAAGTGTGGAGAAAAAGGGGGGAACCCCTCAGAAACTGCAGAATATGAAAGTTTATTTCCTAAGCAGATTTCCAAGCATTTAAAACATTATTGTATGCTGCACGTGAGCTTTCTGTGAACAACAACTCTCTGTTTGATAATCTGAACTGTCAACACTGGCACAAAATAATGTGACACCAAACAGGGCTATCTATGAATGTCTAAGGTTTCTTTCAGCTACTTATTTCAAAATTTTAATTCTGAGTGATATAAGAGGCCTGGTAAACCACACAGTAACTTTTCTAGCTCCCTGGCTTGTTGAGTCTATTCCAGGTGTTCAGAAGGATTAGCAAAAGTCATTTTGAGTTGTTTTTCTAGAGGGAGTTTCTAAATTTGGTGTGCAGCCATAAAAATCTTGCATCTGTGTTATTATCCCAGTGGCCCGTGCTGGGTGTGTCCTTGGTGTTTTGCAAATCGCTGTAAGCTTGTGAAGGCAGCTGGATGGAATACTTCTCCTCCTAAAATCCTCTTTCAAAAGATCCCACACACACTGTCAGTCACACACACAGAGGCATTTACCTGCCTTTCTGTAAGGTGGCATATTGACCCCAATTTAGCTGCTTCTTGCCTTCAAACTGAAGATGCTGCTGACTATGGGCATCTTGAATTCCTTTTTCCTCCTCTCTCTGAATTTGATAATTTGAAAAAGTCCCTTTATGACCATGTAATCCAAAGAATAAGGAGGTTTAAAGAGGTGAGTGGTAAGGACTGTCTGGGATTCAGAGATGAGCCTGCAGAGGTGGTACTAAAACAGCTCTACCCAGGCGAGATGTATGCAATCTATAGGGGCTATAGGCAGCTGATGGCACACACTGTGTCAGCCAGTGAGCACCCAGAGCAGGTTAAGCCTGGCTCAACATCCACATCTAAGCCATAGTCCAGTCTTCATCATCAGTCAGCCCCGCACTCTCACAGAAATCTCCTTTCACTGCTAACAAATACTTACTCCCATTTTTCTCCCTGATGCTACCATTCTTTTGCCACTGATCTTTTTACCCCTAGGTGGAACAGAAATTGATAGAGAAGCAACTTTCTGTCTGAATTACATTTATCTTTTCCACAGAAGAAAAACTTAAGCTAACAGCAGCATGACAGACTATTAGGAAGCTCAGAAATTATCAAAGTTTCCTAAAACTCTATGACTTAAATAGCTTTTAAGCACTATGGCATGCTCAGAAGATGAGTTTGTTTTGGGAGAGTACGAGACCATGAATGCTGGGACTGAATAAGCTGCATTCCCCCAAGAGAGTTTGGTGAGAGAGCAACGTGGTGAGCACTCTGTCTGAGTGGTGATGGGAAGGCACAGGTTCCACAGAAGGGAGCAAACTGGACAGTAAGTGACCTTGAGGAGACAGTAGTGCATTCACCTTCCCTGGGCAGGATCAGCTGCACCTTTCCCACTCCTGACAGGCACTTCAAACCGTTTATAAATCATCCTACCTAAATGCTCCCTAAAAGGGTGGTTGGGCACTGAACAGGCTCCCCAGGGAATGGTCATGGCTCCAAGGCTGACAGAACTCAACAAGCATTTGAGCAACACTCAGGCACAGGGTAAGATTCTTGAGCTTCTCCCGTGCAGGGCCAGGAGTTGGACTTGATGACCCCTGTGGGTGCTTTCCAACTCAGAATATTCCAATGTTTCTATTCTATGAAACTTCTGCAACTAAAGCTCAGGGCTTCTTCTCTGATACCCAATGGGAACAGAATATTTGTCCCCAGAAGCCTTGCACTGCCCTCTAAGTTGTTCATAAGCCTTCTGCACAACAAAACAGCCCTCATGCAAATTTTCCTCCTCTGATCATTTCTATCCTCCTTTTCAATGTTCTCTCCCACTGGTCCAAGCTTTTTTGCACGAGAAGATAAACTACACATCATGACTGGAATTACAGTCCCCTCTTCTCCTTTCAGGGATACTAAAACAAGATAACTGCTTTTGCCATTCCACATCTTTAGCTCCACTTAAAACAGAGTTGAGACTTAAAGTGTCTCTTCAGTCCTCATTGTACAGTGAATTACCATTGCTTCTGACTTTTCAGTTCATGCATGGAGTGCATTGCAGCTGTGTAAAACAGACCCAAAAGTGTTTTGACTCCTTGTGTCTCACCCCCTCATTAGTGGAACAGTAGCAGTTCAGCAATTAGTGTCCAGTTAGGAGAACTCCTTTGATTTGAAGCACCTGACTTTGAGAACATGGGGCAGATGGAGAGGAAGAATGGTTAAAAGTACAGAAAAACAATTTGTTTAGATTGTGCTTAATATTTACATTAGAGGTTTTACTGTCTGAGACAGGTCAAGTAAAAGTGTCTTCACTAAGCACCTAAAATACACAAAGCTTGTGTTTTAAAAGCATCTATTTTAGGAGTCTTAAAAATATGGCATATATTGCCTCCCACTGATACACAGCCTGAATAAATCTATGCCAAGTTTTGGTGCAGTATTGAGTGGAATTACAGCATAAGAATCAATTTTCCCAACAAACAGTAGCCAAAGTAGGCTTGATGTGTTTTGGTTTCATTGCTCTTCAGGAGAATGAGAATTGCTCCAACTGGAGATCTGTGAACTAAGATGAGGTGGCATCACCTCCAGCCTTACCAAGTCATTCTCTTGTGTCTCCAAACAAAGCCAGAGAAGTTTTTCTTGTAAGGAGCTACATGTGTTGGTGAAAAAGTATCTTTCAGTTGCAGGCTTAAATAGTGTCACCCTTTGTTTAATTTCTAGGCCAGTCTGTACATTCAAGGGACCCTAGGAGTTAAGATTTACAGTTTAAATCATTCAGTGCTTCTGATTTTTCTGTAATTAATGGATTTTCAATAGAGTGTGGATGATATAAAAATTTCTATCCAGTAACACTTCTAGAATTAAGCCAGTGTTTTCATCCAACTTCTGAGCATTTCATCCCTAGTAAAAATCAAAGTGCCTGATTTTATTGGATTACCATTGCATTATGCCATTACCATGAATCATTGAACTCTGGTTTCTCTACCTCACACATAAAACATTTGTGCCATATCCTCAAGTTTTCCTAGCACAGCCTACATGATCCAGGATGAAAGTTTACTGCCATGGCAGAACAAACATGCAGCATGGGAAAGACATTACTATAAAATAAAACTGAGTGGAAGCTGAAAGCCCAGAGTAACTTTGAGAGCTCGGTTTTGGTTTCTTTGGATCTTTAATCCCCAGAATGGCTCCATTTTTTTTTTGTCCAAATTGTTCACCCAGGTCTAATGACCATTGAACAGTCTGGCAGGCACTACACATGGGATAGGATTAGGAGGTCATGGGTTCAGTCTGTAAGTAGGACCACTCACCCCTCTCACAAATCTACTCAGTTGACAGACAATTCTTTGTGATGAGTTGGCCACCCATTTGGAGGGTAAACAGAATTCTCACTTATTTTGAAAATTTGACCATGAGACACAATCTACCTTTCTGTGTGGGGAAGCCCACCCCACAGCCAGGGGGAAAAAATCACAGTTCATGCTGTTCAAAATCCATCTTCCCTAAGGCTCTTCCTGGGCTGACCAGTGTTTTCCAAGCTGAGAGCTTTTATTCTATCTTCCAGTGTGTTCTAAAAAATACATACAGTATGTTAAAATCTTTATTTTAAAGGAAGACTAGTTGCACTACTGGAACAACATATGTATTTGTTCAGTTACTTCAATGAAGAGAATGTTTTGCATGCTTCCAGGAAAAAAAGAATTATAAATAATACCTTAATGCCATGTCTTAAAGTATACTTTAGAACTCTCCTAAGCATCTTGTTTGTTATGCTTCAAAACTTTCTGTCACCAGAAAGGAAAAAAAAAAAAATCAACAGCATTCCTTCTGTCTTACAGAAAGATGAGAGTAAGAAAATTGCCCCTTTGGGGATTTTTAGTTGGTGTAGGGAAAACTGTAACTTCATGAAGGATCTGATAACTAACCCATATGGTGCATGATCCTGATAATACAATCCAAACATCACAAACCAACTCCCAAAAGTTAACAAGAATCAGCGTCTTTGTTGTAGAACAAAACAATGAGATTTCATGCTAACTCAAAATCCATTTCCTCTGGAGATACCAAATGCCTAATTCACAAGGAATATAGAAGGTCACAGACGATGATGCATGTCCTACAGCTTATTGTTGCCTCCCACAGATGAAACAGAGGGCTTGATCTCTTGTGGTGTTAAAAATCCTCTGGCATTTTTTGGAATCAAAGAACTGATGGAAAATCAGATAATTAAAATTGCCTGCTTAGAATCGCAGTAAGTATTAACTATATGTTGCATTCTTCTGCTCTTTCTGTTCGAACATTTTTTCTTCATTTTCTCTGTATAGAAACCAGCCTAGCTTTTTTATTTTGGGGGGCAAAAAACCTGCTGATTACTCAAGTAAAAGGGCTTAAGTAAAGGGCTGATATTTTCCAGTTCAGATGCAAATGATTCAACCTAGAAGTTCAGACATGACATTTAACTCTATGGCCCAAGAGACAATACCATGAATGTAAAATTGAATACACGTGTCAGAGGCCTGCAACTGTTTTGGGATTCATTTGGGAACATAAATATTGTATAGTTATGACTTATCTATATGAAATGCATACAAAGTATAGGTGAATGTGGGTTTAACTCAAAAAGAAAAGATATAACATTATAAGTGTTTCTTAGGGTTCTCTCTAGCTGGAGAAGTCAAGTGATGCCAGGATAGATTTTGGCCATAACCTACCAAAGAAGAATTTTGGATGGCAAAAGGAACCTTATGAAATAGGCTCACTCAGGGCTTTCTAGAAATTATAATTAATGAATCCACCCTGCACAGAAGAGATTATCCTCCTTGTTTTACTAATAGCAGAAAATGTGATTCACAGATCTAGAGACTTCAAAAGGGAAACTTGACTTTATAAGGATTTTTATACTGTGGACTATTTTTGAATCATAACTGTCATGGTAAGTTCCCCATCCAGTTTGGTTATTTTGCTCAAAACCACCATTGTGCTATTTCAGTGAAAGACAAACATTGACATTTCTAGGTGAAGGGATCTCAGTTCTGCCAAATATTCAGCAGCGTATCATCATGTACATTCAAAATACATCACTGCATGAAACTCTAACACAGTGAAAAGTTCATAATTAATAAAAATGTTTCCCATGCCAAAAAATCATTCACTCAGAAGGAAAATGTAAACCCAAAAGAGAGACCAAATAGCTTGTAGTATAAGGTCCTAACAGATTGCAGCCAACTAAAGTCACTTTTACTGAATGAAGTCTGCAGCAAGGCTGAAATGGTAATAAATTCCAGGTATAAAACAGGACAGACCAGAGAGAACTGGAGAAAGAAGTCTCATAGAGAAAACCTTCTGCTCCCCAGCGTCAGTGTCACTTGGCCCATGCTGTGGTCCCAGCTGTGACAGCACCAGGAGGAGCTCTGCACAAGAAAGGGGAAGGCGACGCGGTGTGGCCTAGAGGAGCTGCTGGCCCATGCCAGGCACCACTGACTGCTCTGCCAGGGGCAGCCAAGCCAAGCTGGGCCTGGGAATGCCAACAGCTGCCCCGTGCCAGCATGCCAAGACTGATCCCAGAAAAGATGGGCGCTATGGCAGAGAGGACTGAGCTGCTTGACCTCAGATGACTCAGTGTGACAAATACAGGGCTTGCAGAGAAAAATAAAACTCTGCATAGCCAACATTAAAAAAGTGATAATTCAGTGTTTGCCTGATGGCTTTTTTTCCAGTTATAAAAAGCTCCTTGTTCAGCATTTACAAGATATAGCTGGTGTATTCTTTTTTATAGAACGAAAGGAGAGAAAAAAAACTCTGGCGTGCTTCTTCTGGTGAGTTTCTAGAAACTGATATTCTCCCTCCCTTATTTCCCTACCCACATGCAATGATTGCTACATTCGCTGCTGAACTGGAAACATTTTCTCTGAGGATGAAGAGAGAGTTCCTGTTCTACAACCAGTAAATCCTTGAATTCTATATAGAGACTATCAATGAGGCAATGACAGATAACAGCTGTGGTGTTCTGAGTTCTGGAAATTATCCCAAGGCTGAACAAACTCACATCATTCCAAACTACTAGTTTCATCATGATCTGAATCAAAAATGTGAAAACAAAAAGCTGTATTATCTTTGCCTATAATAACTTATCTCACTGGCCACCAATTCTTTGCATCTTCATGAGTTTCAAATTCTGCACAAAATACCAAAATTCCACCCACATTCCACATGCTTCACTAAATTTGGTGAACTCACACAGAAGTAAGCTAATACTTTCAAACTGCTGTTACTCCAAGCTAGAGGGGGTGGAATTAAATATCCCTGACACTGAAGCATGGTAAACTGGTGGGTAGCTTTTATTTTTGTCTTATTGACAGACTGTGTTCCTAGTGGCTGAGATCCTTGGGTTTGATTGCAAGCTGTTGACTCGCAAGCTTACAGCTGTCCTGGCCTGGATATAGTTATAAGGAAAGCTGTGTAGAAAGCTGCCAAATTGTAACCTGACACTGACTAAAAAGAAAACATGAAGAAATAGGTCCCTGGGAAGATCTTGTGAGTTACTGAAGCCAGGAATCAGAGCTGGACTCCAGCAACTTTTGTACGGCAACTTTATCAAGGAATTAAGTGGTGCTGCAGGAACTCTACTCCTATGCTGGCTACAATCTGTTAGTTTCCATCTTGGAATTGGCATTAGCTGATGGTGGGGTCCAAAACATTCCAAATCTTCCTCTGAGCATGGTGAGACACTGTACAGGCAAACAAAATAATCTGTGTGAAATAAAGAAAAGCCCAGAGTCTTAAAAAATCAGAGATTGAAATTCTCAGCCATAGTAGTAGATGAGAAGTGGCACTTTAAGATGTGAATACTGAAGCACAGAACTATGCAAAAAGCTGGGTTTTGGAATTTGAATGTGGCAGATAATCCAAAACATCCTCTGGTTCTCAAAGGTTTTAATGAATTTTAATGAAAAAGCTGGCAAAAAATATCTTAATTGGCTCCCTACCATCTTAACTTAATGACATCTTCCACATGCAATATCTTTGTCAACCAACCTCTTGCTCAGCTCCTTGGTGATTACTGAAACTTAAACAATCACCCATTCCTTTTTGGAGACAATTCCAACCACTATAGCACAATATAAAAGGAAGGGATTGAAAACCCACACAGGAGCTTGTAGAAAATTGCTAGTTAGAGTTTCTAGCAGATGTACATCTTTAGAGGATCAAGCCCAAGCAGTTTTCTGACATGGGATTGCTGGTTCTAGTTGTCTGCACCAGTATGTCCCACATTTCAGAGGTTTGCTGCTTCTAAATGGCATGGGAAGTGTCCATGGCACACACACTGAGGGCAGTATTTCACAACATTTACATTCCTGTTGTCTTTCCAAGTGAAAGACCTTAGGACTATAATGTCAAATCATGGGAATGATAGGCCAGTTCATCCCATAGGTTAGAATATGAAATGCAGATCTGGGATTGTCCTCTGGGGTCACAGACTCATAGAAAATCAGGCAACCTGACTCAGGTCTTACACTGCTCTGTTCATACCAAGAGCATCAGCTCACTTCCCATGTTTGCAAGCTAAGGCAGGTTGTGGGAAGGATGAATCCAGTAGGTACCGGATATTGAGAGCCTTCTGGTCCTGAAGAGCAGCCTAAACTTGCTCTCCTTGCTCCCCTATTCTTCCAGAAGTTCCACAGATGAGAAGTGGAGAGCCACTTTTCCAGTGGCTCCAACAGTGGATCAAAGTAACAAGATCTGGTCCTACTCTTGGCTCTGATGTGCTGTGTTGGTTTGAAGGAGCCACCTCCTCCTACTGTGCTGCTTTTCTGTTTCTTTGCAGTCTTACCTTCCTCAACAGAGTGTGAGCCAGGACAGTGACCTGCCCATATTTGCAATCTCTTCCATGCTACAGACTGAATGCTGGGCATTAATTTATTTGAAAAAAATTAATTAGGATATATATATATATATCAACTAACTCTCACATAGGTACCACCAGTGACAATCAGGTTGAGGGCAAAAAGGAGAGGCATTAAAAAATTAGAGTACTGTCAGTTTCAGGCTTCCCTCTGCCATCCAAGCTATCCTTTTCAAATTATTCCAAATTATCAATTTTGCTGTAGTTGCTGTTATTCATTTGCACAGAAGAAAGATGTTGGGTTGGAATCTGGTCTTACCTCTCCAGCTGCCCATAGATTTTGCCTAGCTGAGCTGGTACTGTTCCAAAGTAGTAATTCTAAAACAAACCATCCTCCTCTCTCCTGCCAAACACGTGTCAGTGCTTTCCAGCTCCAGAGAAGGTACATGAGAGTAGGCACAGCAAATCTTAGATATCTCCTTCAGGCTGATCAGGAGTACCATCTAAAGGACAATTTTCAAATTCAGCCATGTTAAACAGGCTAGGATACTAATAATAGTTTGTGGATCAAATATCTCCCACTAAGGATGAGGAGGACATCCTGACTGTATTAAATCTCAAATTCTTAACATAGATGAACCAAGTATAAACCCAGCATAAGTTTTGTGACTTTTTAGGTCTTGGCAATAACACACCACCTCTGCTCCACTGTCCCTGGGTCCTGCACTCTCCACAGGTCTGAGGGAACTGAGTTCCTACAGCACACTGAAGCCATCGTGCTGTGCCTTGGCTGGTGCAGCTGCAGGACCCCCATATCTGCACTGCCTCTGCCTCAGGAGCCAAGGGGCTGCACAATGCCATAGAACACTTTGCAGTATCACCCAAATCCTCTTTTGACCCCTAAAGAGGTCACGAATCATTCATCTGAGAAACCAAGCTTTAAAGCACATGCTGGAATGGATTTTGATTTTTCATGAGCACTTTACAAGATGAACAGCTCATCACTTCCCATAACAGTTTGCTCTAGCAATTCCAATTGAAACATAAAAATATGAATTTTTCTGTTTTCTGCCTCCAGTCATTGAGTCAGACACACATATTCGTCACAGAAGAGCAAATGACAGCCAAAACCAAAACTGAAACATCTGCAATATGAAATTCAGTTCTGCTGTATGACTCTGACAATGGCATCCTAAGATCGAGATGCTTTCTCATTCTTCACTAACCAATCTCACTGCTTTTCCTTGGGTTAGTTAAATAGCAAGAGAGCAAGCTTAACCCATCTCTTTCCCCATCTTAAGTTCTTCCCAGCTGCCCACTCTCTTTGTGTGTTCAAAGGAGACTGCAGTGCTCACTCTACAAGTTTAGCCACAACCCAGGGGCCTCTCAGAGGGAGAGCTCTCACCTTTCCAGGCCTGCCTCATGGCCATGGAGCTAACACTGGAAATAGGGTTGTTAATTACTACTGGTTACAGAAGTGGCCTGGTGGGTCCCATGGGGGAGCTGCTGTGAAGCCACAACATCTATTTTCTCCTCAGCCACCCAGCAGCTGTGGTGTGGTGATGTCTCCCAGCTAATACTTCTCTAGACAGAGTTTGGGCAGCTCATTGTGAAGCTGGGAGTTCTCTGTTCAATGGACTTTGGTCAACCACTCTTCTATCCAGATACGTGCCTCAATATCCCGCTTCTACTACCTAGCACCTTTCTTCACTTACCCTAGGAACCACAGCCAAGCTGCTTTGCAGGCTGTACCTTTTACAAGGGTTTTTGTCTTAAAAAAAAAAAAAAATCCAAAGCGAATCCAGAAATTGCTGAGGCTGATTTTCTCCTTTCAACTAAGACTCAGCTCCACCTTGTTTCAGACACTGGCACACACGTACACACGTACCTGTGCTCATACACACCCAGCCATTCACCTTCCTCCCCTGCTCTTGCAGGGTGCAATCAGCCATAGAAATTACAGACTGTTCTAACATCTTTATCTGAAAATGCATCTTGTTTTAATTAGATTAAGAGTTTAGGAGCTAGCATGGATTTAATCAAGAGTTTGTAAGTAGGGTACAACCTTTAGCAAACTTACTGAAATTATCACTTAGCGGTTTTCCATCACCCATGTAGCGAAGTTTTCATTTGCCCTGTGAATTCTTCTGTTTCTTTGGCAATACACAAAAAAAAAAAAATTTTTTGTTTCTTTTGTTCCCTGCAAAAGCATCCAGATATGTCTCTTTGTTTACCGAGTTGTTGACACAAAGGAGTCCAGTGTAATAGGCCAAGTCGACGTATCCCTTCACTGTGAGTAGGACTAGCAGGATTAGCCTTCCAAAATGAAAGGGGTGCAATAAGCCAAATACCAATGTCATTAGAGCAATATGATGGATGAATTTGAGCAATGTCTCTACAATGCCAAACTGTTAAACTCTAGGATTTAACAGGCTTCAATTAACTTGGTAATTTAAAAATGATTGAGCCAATATATTACGATATAGATAAAGCCTCAGAAAATTAAGTATGAAAAGAACTGTTAGTTAAAATTTTTTAAAAAGTTTACATCAGGGTTTTATGACCTTGTTGGTTCTGCCAGTCTTTCCATTCAAACCTCTCTAAGCATACATAATACTAAGTGATAGAAAACAACTCTACACTAACATTTTCAGGTCATGAGGTCAAGCACTTGCAAGTCAGAAAATGCCAGGACAAGGATTGACAGTGAAACCTGAATTCACCTGTCTCCTGTGCATGCACAGGAATGCAGCCTGCAGTTCTACAGCAACTCAAATTTTTTCTTCCACAGGACCCTCTCATCCACTTGGTGCACAGGCTGGATGCACTCTATTGATGAGGAATTGCATTGTCCTCCTTCCTCCCTGTTCACTGTGCACACCCAGGCTTTACAAGCATCTCTAACTGCATTTTATTGAAAAATTCTGAGATTGACCTTACCTTTGTATGGTGATGATCAATACAATGTGTGAGAGAATGACAGAAAAATTATCCCATAATACACCTTTGAGGATAGGACACATGAATCCTCCCACCTTAGAAATTCACCAAGATGTAGTTATGAAGTATTCACTGGTCCAAAAGGTTGAGTTTGACAACTCTTAGGACTTCAGCCTTCAAAACACTTTTTGTTGTCTGATCCTTCTGACTACTTCTGCAGCTGGGATCATTCCCCATTTCATCAAGTCTCATTCTGGGAACCAAGCAACCAAATACAGAGAATAGTTACTTCTCACTTTAAAAACAAAAAAACTTTCATATAGCAACACTCAAATATTTGACTCAGAGGGGCCTTCTGCTCCCCCTGCACAGCCCATGCCCAGACACAGCCCCTGGAAGAAAGCCTACAGCCCAAAGCCACTTGAAGTAAATGCCCTGAGGCAGAAATACTGTAGAAATATGTGACTGAGCTAGAGATCAGACACATTTAGGTGGGAACCACATTCAGGATCCATTGGCAGTTGCCAGAAAAAAAAAAAGAAATAACATCAAGACAGAAATTTTAACCCAACTGGGAACTTTCAAATATCAAACCTGGACACAACTTGGATACTAACTGCAACTCTCTGTTCAAAAGCACATTATGACAGAAACATGAAGGTCAGGGTAGCCTCACTTTCTGTAGCCTCTTTTCTAAGCATCTTCTGCACTGTCCCATCTGAAATCACCGAGGCAGAAATTTCATGTCCTAGAACAGGAAAAGTCTTGACACCGTATCAAATGCATGACAATCCCTCCTATAATTTCAGATAGAAAGTCTCTCCCCCTGCTCTGGTTTGCATGCATAGCCCTCACACCTGTGGCCCAGTTTCCCATGCTTATATCCACTTATATCACCTGCAAATTGAACCATTGTCAATAGGTGCATTATTGACAACTTCATTTGAAAATCACTGTGTTCTGTCCCTCAGAAAATGGGGGAAAAAACACTTCTGAATTTTGGGAATGCCCAAAATTTAGGCTTTATAAAATTGTAAAAGGGTTAGAAAAAACTCTGCATTGTCCAAGACATTGTTTTGCTGTCTTAGCTTCAAAGATGCACTTCTATCTTTTTTATTTCACAATGTCTGTTTTGTTATTAAAATCTAAAACCCGAGTAAAAATATTGTTATAATGCTTATTCACCTCTCAATGCATTTTCTGAAGAAAGAAGATAGATGAATCACTGACAGCTATTGCACCCCACAGTGCAGGCCTTTGTAAGGGATAATGTTGCAAGAAGTAAACAGTGACCTCTGCATTGACAGAACTCCCAAAAAGAAACTTCAAGAGTTAAAAATGTTCTATAGACTGCCTCACATTTAGTGCCACCTGAAAACCAAAGCAAGAATTAAATGAAGCAGCACTAGGGAAAAAAATAGTGTCCTGCAATGCTTATTGGGCAAAACTTAGTTATGGAAAGAAAACCACTAGAATAAGAAGGGGTTTTCTTGTATTGTTCATGCATTCTAGCACCCATTTAATAAGAGATTACTGGGAAAAACAGCACAACATCTTTCTGGAAAAGCTAATCATCCAATCTCGTGCCCATGCCACATAATTGCTGCTAATCCATGCTCCATTATGTCATCCTCCGCAACGCTCCTCTCCTTGCGTTCGCAGCCTTGACATCTCCTCTTCCTCCACTCACGTCGTCTCCTCTGGTCCTTCTGACCACAGGAAGCACTTTTCTTTTATTACTTTCTGAAAATTGTGCTTGCTAAAACCTCTTTGGTATTTATGATAACTATTAGTATCTATAGGGTTCAATTGACTCACACAGCAGCCCTTTGCTCTTTCATGGTAATTGCCTTCCACCCACACTCTCTACCTTCCCAGATCTGAGCTCCCTTCTCTTTCTCTCTCTCTCTCTGTCCCTCCCTGTGACTCACCCTCACTGCCTGGAAGTCCCAAGCACATGCTGGCAGCTCTAGAGATTATGTTCCCTCTGCCCAAAGTGCTGCCGAGCCCCTAACCTGTTTGAGAAACCTTTGCTCTGCTTCCTTCTCACTTGTACATTGATAAACCAAAACAAAGCTGGAGAAGCTGTTTTGCCTCAGGAACAGGAGTGGGTTGGTATGGGTGGAAGCTGTGTCAGGGGAGGTTTAGGCTGGATATCAGGGAAAGGTTCTTCCCCCAGAGGCTGTGGGGCACTGCCCAGGCTCCCCAGGGAATAGTCACGGCCCCAAGGCTGCCAGAGCTCCGGGAGCGTTTGGACAACGCTCTCAGGGATGCACAGGGTGGGACTGTCAGGGTGTCTGTGCAGGGCCAGGAGCTGGACTGGATGATCCTTGTTTGTCTGTTCCTTCCAACTCAGGATGATACACTACCTCACTTTCAAAGAACTGTAGCTGCCCGTCAGTGTTGTCACCCTCCTCAGTCCAGCAGCCTAAAGAAGGATGCCACCGGTGCAGCACCTCAGGACTATTTCAATTTACAAGGGGCTGTTACAGCTCCAGTTTAGCAACTCAAAAATCCATGCAGCACAAAGACTGCCATTGCTGTATTTCCCCCAACACTGCTTGGGTTCCTTGGATGTGGTGGATCACAGGCACAGAGCACAGTTTGGTCCTCTGCCTCTTTAGCATTCCATTCACTCCCTTCTAATTCCGCTCAGCATTCAGGCAACCAGGCTAGGTCTAATTAATTTTAATGGGAATTAAAACCAGATTTTTTTTACAGATTCATAGTCTACTGAATTTTGGTAGACTTCTTCACTGGGTCCTGTCTTCTGTCCATTCACAGTGCCACTAGATACACCTGAGGGATGCAACCAGGTGCACCAGGTTCCCTCTACCATCAAGGGAAGAGCCAGACACCTCCCAGGATGATTCAGAGCAGAGGTGGATTGGATTACCCCATGGACCTGCCTGTCTCTCTATTAACTACAGAAGACACCCAGGGAGACTGGACTCCAAACTTGAGAACCTCTCCTCATTGCCTAAATTTGGTTGTATGAATCCACCTCTGCATGTTGCTGCAGATAAACATTCAAATAGATTTCAACACGCCACTGCCTTTCACAGCTCCTTTTGTTCTTCTCTTTGTTTACCCCTCTCTTATCATAGAGCAATTGTGGTTTCCGCATATTGAATTTTTCAAAGCAAAAATCCGACACACAAATATGTATTCCAGTTGACTTTGAAAACAACTCTGGATTTTAACACTGAGGCCAATTTTCTGTCACTCAAGTCATCTCTGAGGAGCCACTCTGGTATGCTTTGGCTTTAACAGGAGCTGCCAAACATTAGCAGCAATATCTGCTGTCCTTCTGGGCCACGAAAGGAACACACAGTGTGTGTTATCAGCCACTCCTGGGCTTGATCTACAGCTCTTTGAAAACAGCAGGAGTCTTTTCACTGGGTTAATTGGACTGGGAAGCCAGTTCTCATAGCAAAATGATTCCTTTACATGTTCATCAGTACATGACAGACAGGTGGGTTTCCAATGTTTCATGGCACAGGGCCTGAGCTCTGGCCAGATTGAGGTGTCAGCTCCCAGAGATCAGGGGCCTTGTGGGTCTGGTGTCAGTCTCTTGTGTCCATGCCTTTTAATCCTGATGGGTGTGCACTAATCTTCCTTTGCCAGGCTGGGGATGACTTCTCATACACACAGGGGTTTTACAAGTGAAGATAAGTGTCTTTTCCAACACTAAGCTCCTCTCTATCTGCTCTGTCCAGCATTCTGCATTTGAATAACAGGGTGTCAAGTAATCTCAGACTTGCACTCCAGTTTATGGCTTAGCTTCTCATTTTTATGCAATTAGAAGAAGTGGTAACATTTGTCTGCTTTCAAAGGAGACTATTCCCTCTTACTGCACCTCCACACCCTCCCCTTCAATCAGCTGCATCTCAGACTGGAAGGGAACTGGAATAATTTCACTAACATCATTAAAGCAAATTATTGTATCAAAAAAAGGCAACCTTAGCCAAAGTCCACTTAAGTCTACAAGTCTCTGGGGACTTCAAAGAAATTACTGTTCTCACTGGCAAGGAGTATACTAGGAAGCCAGGATTAGCATCCGTGCTCACGATTGTTGCCTTAGTGTTCCTGTCTTGTACAGGACCTTGCCAGTGCATGTTTTCCCTTTCCTTTCCTGCCAGACCAGGGAACGTGGGATGGATGATGACCCCATGGGTGCTTATGATTGAACCTGTTGAAGATAGGAGGTCGGGAAGCTGTAGAGCCCAGCTTAAAATAAATAATAAATAGCAAATGTTAGAATGGCAGTGAATGGGAAAGGACAATGCTGGGGTGACTACCCCTAGAGCAGAGATAGAGAAGACCAGGAATAAAGGGTCACACCACATCTTTGTGTGTGGATGGGGTGGTGAGGCAGCCCTGAAGACACCTCTGTGAAAAGAGGCACTGGGATGGGATCCCGGCCACAGCCAGAGCCAGGGAATGTGTGCATCTTTGGCTAAGAGCACTGGCAATAGCACAGGCATGCAAGGGAATGAATGTTCTTCAGGCCTTCGGAGAAAGTGACTACCTTCACAAAGCTTTTAGCAGTGCTAGGAATGGCTTCAGAGAACCATAATTAAAAGGCAAATCTGCCTAGCAGCCAAATTTTCCAAAGAGTTGAAAGCCATGTATCCAGCACAGGAGCAGCCTGATTTCCTGAAGAGCTCATGTCTCCTTTGGACAGTACATGACGTTACACGTTCAGCACGTCCCGTATGCAGATTTGTCACTTCCGATTTTGCTGATTGCAGGCAGATTCCCTAGAGGACTGAGCTCCTGTGCTAAAGGCAGCTCTTGAAAAGAGCAACACAACTGTGAAAGCAAAGAGGAAAGGGACAAACAAAACATTCCTGGTCAGGAAAAAAAAATGTAACTGAAAACAGTCTGGTAAAGCAACCACCCACCCGGGGGACCAGGCTGTGACTGGAGCATGCACGTCACTGGCGGCTGCTGATGACACTCAGCCTCTTGCTGCTGGCCCCGTGGAGCACACCAGGCATGGGCTTCTGACACACTCCAAAGTGTGTGTGGAAAGTTTTAAACACACATATGCTCCCACTGAGCTCAAACCAGAGCCAGTGGGATACTCCCAGACTTCAGTGTTTCGGTGAAATTAGGCCACAAAACGCCGGAACTGACCCTAGACGGGAACCCAGTACAGCAGATTGCTTTGTTCAGCAAGACACTGATATCACTTACATTGTGGTGATATCAGCTGCTAAGCTGTGGAAATCCTCCTACGGTACTTACCCTGCACCTCTTGTACCCATTAATCCAGGCTCCCTGGAGCCACTTCAGAAGCCCCAAACCTAAGCAGCAGTTATAAAACCACCAGCACATACATAAACATATCTCCCCCTAGAATCAGTATTTCCTACGTCAGGCACAATAATCAACCTTGGGTGACCAACAGGCTTCATGCATAATATCTCATAAGTCATTCTGGCTGGAAACAAACATCCTGCACCCCTGAGGAACTAGGAATTGTCTTCTGTCCATTCCTAGGCCTTACGGGATCATATGACTCTAAAGCAATCCACAATTTTACATAGTTTATGGACTCAGGTTGCCTAAAAAGCACCCCTGGTCCAACACATTCTCATTCACTCTGTGGTCTACAGCTTATGAGATTTTTTTATACTTTCAAGAACACAATTGCATTTTCTCCTGGTTGCAAATTAGTATGCTAGACAACAAAATGGTCCCAGAGCTGTATGGGATGAAATGAGAGGATATGATAACAGAACCATTAAGGTTGTAAAAAACCTCCCAGATCATCAAGTCCAGCCTGTTACTAATTCCTACCATATCAACCAAGGTGTTCCTTGGACACCTCCAGGGATGGGGGCTCCACCATCCCTCTAGGCAGTAAATGTCTACAACCCTTTGCATGAAGTTCTTCCTGACTTCCAACCTGAACCTCCCCTGGCACAGCTTAAGCTGATGTCCTCTTGTCCTGTCAAAATGAAGTTGAACTTCAATTTCCAGATCTTCACCAAATGCCGAGTCGTCAGAGCAGTGCCAGCCAAAAGGATTTTGCACAACTGGGCACTTTCACACCTCCACAGTGCCAGGACTGTGTTACAGACAAGAACCTGAACTGTCAGCATTAGAGACACCTGGCTTTGGAGGGAGGTGAGCATGACCAGCAATAAAAATGTTTCACAGCTCTCTCAGATATTTCCAGGATAAACCCTTTTTCTGCACAGAGCATCACTGAAGAACAGAGAAGGCAGGAACAGAATTGCTCCGGGTGCAGCAATCCCATCCCAGCAAACAGGAGCACCCACAGGCTCTCCTTGTGCCACGTGTGGGGCTCCAAGAAAGCCACCCCTGGAACACATGATGGCAGAGACAGCTTTGCTGCCAGCAGCTGCACACCCCCAGCAGCACTTTGCACACATGCTGGCAGGCTTTCCACAGACAGGAGCCAGGGCCAGCCACATGAACATGTCCTCACTCACTGCTGGAGCTGCAGCCCCGTTTCTCTTGGACTTAAGGTTTCAGCCTCCACAAGGAGCCTGAAACCTTAAGTCCAAGAGAAACATCAGCTGGCTCATTCATGCCACAAATCTGCTTTTCCTGAAATCTGGCAGAAATGGGGATTAGTGTGCTTAATCACTTCACTCCTAGTAATGCAACCAAAAGCTTTTAGGCAATGTGCTCATGGATGCTTGGGTTGAAGCAGCATCTAAAAAGGATGCAGGATGAAGAAGATTCTTCAGTCATTGCTGATGTGGGACTTAATGAAGGAATTCAAGCTCTGCATCTTTGCATACAGCCCTGCTCCACCTCCTGTCTAAAAGATATCCCAAGGACTCAAACTACCAAAATCCCTTCCTGTGCAAACTTCCCAAGTTTCCAAAGTGCCAGCTTTCAGATGTTTGTGTCCAAATCCCCACTTCTCTTCTGATAGCCTCTTGCATCAAGGAAACAAGGGGAAAGGATTCATATTGTAAAATTAAAATTAGGAGCAACACAAAATGCCATGCATCTTATCAGAACATACAAAAGCAGAAAATAAGGCTTTTAACAGACAAGAGGTCATGCCCACCCAGATATAATTTAAATTCAATCTTGATGTGACGTATTTTGCTGGCGCAAGTTGTATGAGAACAGCTCTGTTTACTTTCTATCTCTTAAAACTCAAACTTGTTTCCAAAGCTCTAATGAGATGTGAGATTTTGAAGAGTATTTAAGCTAGTCCTTGGAGCCAGTCCAGCTTCAGAGGTGGTGCAATATAGAGGAGAGCAAGCAGACATGAAAACTAAGGATAATGCATTAGGATCTTGAAGGAAGAGGGGCACATGAGTATCATTTTGACATTACTTTCCCTCTTTTCTCTCCAGGATCATTAGCAGCAAAGTTGAGCACCTTTCTGTCTGGTCAAACATGCCAGCATACTGCCAGGCAATTTTTGAGAATTCCCTGCTCCTCAGTGGTTAAATTTTTGTCCTTTGCAATTTCCAGATTTCTGAGAGAACTCCTAGTGACAGTTGTAATAATATTCTGCAAAATGTTGTGGTGGTGATTCTTTGAATGCCTTTGTGGTTTGCTGTCCAGAGTTATAATAACCTATGCTTGCCCAGATATGTGTTCTCAACTTGGAAACACTGGAGCCAGCATTTACTCTTCTGCCTGGGCAACTGCATTTGTGTGCCTGCATGTGTTGCTGAACATGGGAGTAATTCTCTCTCCAGGTATTTGCCAGGTGCTTCCTGATCCCTGGGAAGTGTATTTTGGGGTTCACATCTTCGGGAAAATGAGTGGCTTGAGGTTTATTCCAAATAGAAGGATACACCAAAGGGAATCATAGGTGGTTTCTGAGCCCCCTTTGAGTTTCGTGTGTTAATTAATTAATGATTCCTTAAGCATTTTATTTTAGAAACAACAATAGAGGGAAGAGAGGAGAGGGAGAAAAAGAAAATATAGCTCTCCAGCTGTATGGCAAGACTGAAATGGCATAGCTACACTGAGACAAGCCTTGGTAAGACAACTTACTTCAGATACCAATCTTCATCTCAAGGAGTCTGAGTTACTGAGAAGGGTGAGATACAACAGCCACCTTAGGCTAACATTTGCCAGGTCTCAGGAATACACATACATGCCCTTGGTGAAAACTGCTGAGTGAAACCCTGAGGATCAGGCTTGGACACACACCAAAATCATATATGTATGGATGAGGCACCAATTTCAACTAAGATGGTGTGCGACTTTGAAAAGAGGACTCCAAAAAACACTAAAAAGAATATCTCAAAACCACTCAGTCAGACCTTCTCTGGAGTCTTTCTATACCTTTTAAATATTTTATAAATATTTGTATCCATTAAGAAAACAAGAGAGGAGATGTGAAATATGAATTTTTCTGAACTTAGTTTTATATAAAAAAAGATATATCCCAAAAACACTTTACAAAGTAATAAACTAGACCCTTGTAGTGCATGAATGCTATAAAATCCAAGGTCTCTATTCTGTGCCAAGCAAAGGCTCCTATATATATATTTTAAAAACTGGATCCCAGTCAGCTGAAATATTGAAAATAGTTCTAAAGATGGCAAGGAAAGAGCTGAATTTAATTTGGGGAAAAAAAATCCCTTATGGTTTGGCTGCACACAAGCAATGCTATACTCCCTGAAAGCTGGCTTTTGAAATTAATTCATGCTCCAGAGGAAGGCAAAGCTGAGCATCCACTCGGCAGTGACTGTGTGAGTTCCACCTCACACACCAGTGTCACACCAAAGATTTGCAATACCTTGTGTTCCCAGCACACACTGCAGCTGTAGACTCTCAGGCCAAACAGAATTTTTACCCCATGCCCACAAATTAAAACCTGTAAAGACAGTGCTTATTCCACGTCTCTTTTGACCATCAGTATTAGAGCATTTTTGAGTCTCTAAGTTTCAAAGTGCACCCATGTAAAGGCCTTATGTTTCTCGAAGGTTAAATTGCAAAACCATCCTTAGGACAATTTAACAGCCTCATCAGAGACCCCAAAATCCTGCAGCTGTAGATCTGAGCACAATTTATGTGGAGCAGCCATGCAGAAAATCTTCAAATACCAAATTCTCTTATTGATGTAAATTGTGCTTTGTCTCTTATCTCTTTTACATTCCCTCTCCTGTACTCTCCCCTCAAAAAGGGGATCCTGCTCTGCTAGCTGAAACTAGCCAGCTGTGACCTGCACTCTGTGCTCTCTCCCTGGCCAGCAATGGTCAGTCACATCCTGCCTGGGGACAAACAAGCCACAGCAGCACAGCCAGTGTCTCCGGGCTGAGCTTGGTTCCTGAGCCACCCTGCTCACACTTCCTGAGCACACTTCCTAATGCCCCACTTGCATTCTGCTTCCAGGACATGATCCTCATGCTGAGGGGCAAAGAAGCAGCTGTCAGGTGATTAAATTTCAGACCAGCTGATGGGGTCATGACTTGGACCAACAGGACAGGTTGAGCAATGATTTAGCTAAATGCTGAACCTCCCAAGAACTGGCTCCCTCACTGGTAACTATCCTAAAGCATCTTTCATCCTCCAGATCCACCTTTTCCAGGCTTCATGGACTTCTTACTTTCTTCCTTTCAGTTGTTAGCGTCCTTCCAGATGGGTTTTTCCACCCCACCCTTCTCTCCATTCTCTTCTTCCTGGGGAACAAGCCCTTTCCTGGCTGTCCCTCCCATGCCACCATCACTCCTCATCTCAAAACTCCTGGGATGGTAAGCTTGGTCCTCACTCACAGCCAACAAGCTGAAAGGAAAAAAATCTGACTTACTTACATAAACCTGTGTGTCCCAAACTGAGATTTCTCTGACAAAGTACTTTTCAGTTCTCTTTTCATGGGTTTGGAAACGGAAAAGTAAAATTGTGATGCCACTCAAATTTAGAGCTTGTTTCAGGAAAGAGTTAAGCAGGTTTTAGAATCCCCTTGTACTCAGGGAACATACAAGGGTGCTGGGCACTGTGTATATCCTGTTTTCTACATGTGTGACATGGTCTGTTTAAATATGTGATGTAACTACAAAGCCTGTATGCTTCCAGCTCTCCATGAACTTAAGCCTCAGTTGTCACTAAAAAGGAAGTTTCTACTCTGGAAAGACAAATTATAAATAAAGGGCTCCAATAAGCAGAGAAACTTCTAAAACAGAAGAGACACACTTATTTAAGAAAAAAAAAAATCATTATTTCTCTGTGTATCTATATGGCTACAGATAATCTTTCAAGCACAATTTCTTCAATACCCTTTATCTTCCTCTATTTTTCTTAACAGGGATAACTTTTCACAACAGATGGATACATAAAATAAAATATTCTCACTTTATTTTTAACAAAATAAAGGGAAATCTAACATGCTTCACAGTCCAAGGTTAACAAACCACAGGAAAGAGACCTCTGACTCTTCACCTGTGTGCGGGAAAGGTGGTTCTACCACAGCCTCACAATACCATCAATAAATACCATTTTTCCCTCTATCTATTGCGTCTGAATATCCATATCTGCAAATAGATTTTGCTCAAAATTCTCTAGAATCTTAACAGTCACTCCTTTGTTATCCCAGCACACGTAACTTCCGTGTGTAATAGGGAAGAGACAGGTGACTCACTGTTCCAAGGAACTAAAGCAATCAAAGAAATGCCCTCATGTAAATTACCCCCAGAAAAACAAAACCAGTTACCCTCCAGGAATTGATTCAGCTCAAGGGAGAGATGGTGACAACACTGCATGGTTATCTATTACCTGAGAAAGGCCAGAATATTTCATTTGGCATGCTGAAAACGTGCTGCTCACCTTCAGTGTTCTCTGGGGCTGGGTCTCTTCTGGGCAAGAGCTACAGCCCCAGGAAGCAATACAATTTATTGCCAGCAAAACTATTTCAGCTGGCTCTAATTCCTCTCTCAGGTGTGCTGAAAAGAACTTATGGTTTAGGAGTTGAACTGGAGCTCCATTCCATTTCTGTGCCCTGCTGGGCCATGCAATTTGAGCAAAAAGATTTAGTCTTTATCTCTGAGAAATAAATCACTCCCAACAACTCAGAGTGCTAGAGGGCATGCACAGAGACCAGCAGGGCCACTGACAATATAAACAGTTGCTGGAAATGCTACCAGATCTGACACACAACTAGGTATATCTCTGAAAGAGTAAGAGCAACAGAGAATCTGATCTTCAATTTTAATGGCAATTTTTCTCCTGAGGGATTATGAGAAAAATTTCAAGGTGTAAAATCAATCTTAGGTCAAAATATAATGTAAGCTGGGGTGCCAGTGTGTAACCACTGAGAGCTTATTTCAGATCACACCACATGGGTCTGCCACCTGCCATCTTCCAAAACACTTCCCATCATCTGAGCCCCCTACAATAAAGTAATGAAAATTATGTATCTTAAAGTGCCAATATGCACACTAAAAATCAGCAGATCAAAGTAGAATCGGGGACAAAAAATAATGTTTTCCTTCTTTAAAAAAAATTATTTCGGGAAACCGTATGGCTCAGGGGCTTGGTATTGGGATATGGAGCCTTTCATCGCTGATCCAAACATGACCCAAGTCGGTAGTGACCCAAAAAATGGTTACTGGTTGGCAGAAGCTTTGTGGCCTAGAGTATTTGAAAGGAGTTGATGGTCTTAATCCAGTTCCCAGTGGATGACTCTCCACATCACAGAAACCACCACCACAATTGGCACCCTCTTCGGCAGCCTTGGCAGGTTGGCCGAGGATTAAATGAGTACAGAGGCTGAGCCACCCGCTTATGCCTAGCTAGAGGTTGCCCCTCTAGGTCATGGATGAGACATGAGGATGGGGTGGAGTGGGGAAGCTCACACACCCTCTGCTTGTGCTGTCCTGGTTTTGTGGGTAAGAAGAGGAATTCATTTTCCAGGGCTGTGATTCAGGCACCCTTCACAAGCAGTATATTCATATACATCTGTTTAATTTTAAAAGGAGACAGAAACTGAGAGAATTTCAATTTTTTTCTCAAAAAATAAGGTGCCAATTTCTGGGGAATTCATCCAAGTCAGGGTAGTTATGCCTGGGCTGCATTTAACAAAACGCACACAACCAACCTGTAAAGTGGCTCTGCTTCAAGAAACATTCATTTCGCTGTGCTATGTTTTCAGTCAACACTTTAATTATCTCACAAGATGTCTTAGAGTGTACATAATCTGTGCCAGCTATTGTCAGAAAGCTAAAGCTGATTTCTAATTAGGAACACAATGGCAACTATCATGTAAAAAAAGATCTGATACACCTCAAAAAACCCTATCTGGGCATAACAAAGAAAAGTGTGACTTTGATTAGTGCTGAAAGAGGTTTTCAGTTTTGGAGAGGTAAAAGGCACCAGTCTCTCTTTCCAAAAACAGCAATCTCCTAACAAAATACGGTGACCTAAATCCTGAAGTTATTCAAGTGATGCTTGTGTGGAACCAAAGTTTAAACTTCAACTTCAGGCGGTACCCAGATGGCTGTGAGAAGGGCAAATAGCACAAGCCTTGCCTGTCCTTCCCTGCGTGAAGGCACAGAGCCACCCTCCCCTGCCTGCAGGTCAAGCAGGCGATGCTGGAAGAACTTTTCTCTGCACTGTCAGGAAAGGCTTCCCCAAAGTTGGAGCAAGACTTGGCAGCTCTTCAAGCCACTTCTTGGCTGTCTCATTTCTTGCCTCCTACAGCACTGCAGCAAACATGGCAAGCAATGACAGCTCTGCCTGAGGAAAGACACAGAGAATGAACATGCAACTCGCTGGAGGCCCCCCTTTCCTGTTCACCTCCATGATAGCCAGAGCACTTCATTTTCTGTTGGACTTCGCTACACCAAGTCCTTAATAAGAAGCTGTGACTGATTCAACCTCTAGCTTCCACACCAGGAGTAAGACAGCAAGGCAAGCCAGCCTGGGACAGCAAGGCATTTTCAAATTACAAAAAGGGAACAGTCATTTGATCTGTCCTGCTGCGTGGCCCTCATATGTCTAAGATTTAAAAGACCTTCTTGCAAAATGGAAATCCCAGGCAGCAAAAAGTGGCAAACTCTTAAAAGGTTCCTCATCTGTTACACACAAAATGGAACAGCATCTTGTCCAAGGGAGCCATTTCATTATTTGAACCTGAATCAATGCTCAGATTACTGGCTCTTCATGAAGAGAAGGTCCAGATTTGGACGTAAGAAGATATCAAAGTGGTGAGAAGTAGGATCTCTTCCCTGTTCATTGGAGGAACACCCCTCAGCCCAGTGCATCTCCTGGCCCTGGACATCCCCACATTTCTCCATGCAAACACATTAGGTGTGAAGAGCACCCTAACAGAAGTACTTGGCCCAAACTGAGCAAATTTCCTAATTGCAGTAGGACAGCACTGGAGGGTGTGGTTACGACAGAAAATCACACCCATGGAGGATCAGGAGCACCTGGCTGCACCTCATGACTCCTAATGTCCCAGGGGCACAATTATCTCATCTGGTGCCACCTGCCAAGTCTTGTTGCTGAGGAACTGGCTTTGGCACACTGCATAACTGGGGTGGGGAAAGGAGAGGAGCATACAGGACCAGGCACACATGCTTGTTTTAAGTGCATTCCTTAAAAGTGAGTATTTACACCAAGAGTGAGTATTTGCACCTTGGCTCTGCTCAGAAGCATGTCTGCATTTGGGGGTTACAAACAAAGGAGCAAGCTGCCGTTTCTGAATCCTGTCCTGCACCTCCACACCCTTGGCACAGCTTGCATTCTGTGTTACTGGTTAATGGACATCCCTGAACTTGCAACTCTCCATCCACAGCTTTTCCAACCACTTGCTGCAGCCTACAAGAGTCCCAAAGAGACGGACAAGCCTGGAAAACTTCTTGGCTGGCAATTTTCAAAATGTTTTGCCCTTTTTCTCCAAAGAGAGCACAAAGCCACAGTCAGATGCAGACTTTATGACTTCCAAGGTGCTCTGACCATGGATACAGCACACTGACTTCAAAGTCAGTGTCCGGGTGAGGCTATGCCACACACATCACCTTCTCATCCCCCCTGCTCTCTTTCATCCTCAGCTCAAGGTGTGAAGCCTAACCTCAACACAACAATTAGAGGATCATGGCCCAGCAAGAGAAGACAGAACAAACCTCTGCCCCAGCTGCGGAGCTTCTCTGGAACAATGGAGATCACAAAGCACATAACAAAGCTCTGTGCCTAGAGGTAAGTTACTCTCGGTCGAAAGGATCTGTCTAGGGGACAAATTTTTAGAGATTAGCCTAATCCAGAGTCTGATGACCTTTAGGTCATAGGGCAAGAACTTCCTCTTTGATACATCTTTTACAACATAACCAGAGTGACATTAGCAACAATAACCTGACCCCATCCCTCCCCTCAGAAGCACCTACCCAGGGCAGAGCTCCCCAGAGACAGAGTAGGCAGAGGAACAAAAGACTCCAGGGAGTCTACTAGAGATGTGCCAATCTAATTATTGTGGGCAGTGCCAATGGAAAAAAGCTAACCAAAAACTGTAAAGCTAGTCGATATACCCTTTAGGCCATGGGAGTGGAGAAAAAGGAATTCACTGTGAATCAGAAGCCGTATTTATTTGTGCTTCCACCCTCAGCCCTCTTGATAGCGTCAAAGTCCACTGGGTTTGAAGCTACCCTGAGAGATTTAGCAGTAGTCCACAGCAGCAGGGAAGGGATTTAAATCTTATCCTTTACTTCTTGCTCACTGTGCTGCAGCAGAGCTGTTCTCCATCCAGCAAAATCATCTTCTTCTTTAAGGCCCAGCACAACAGATCTGATTCAGGAATGATTCCCTTCCTCTTCATTCCCCTTGAATTTCTCACCCTGAGTCATCGGACTACAAT
Source organism: Passer domesticus (assembly GCF_036417665.1). Taxonomy (NCBI): domain Eukaryota; kingdom Metazoa; phylum Chordata; class Aves; order Passeriformes; family Passeridae; genus Passer; species Passer domesticus. Next base: position 75,668,963 of record NC_087478.1, on the reverse strand, counting down.
ATAACTTTAATGTGGAAAGTTTTGTGGGTACGTTTTGTTTTCTTTTAACTTTAGAAAAGAAAAGGTACAACCAGAGGGGGAAAAAAGTGTCTCATGGTTGAGAGGACCCTTTTGACCAAGGAGTCACATGGCTCCCTGGCGAGCAGCCAAAGGAGTCATGAGAGATGCAGCCATTCCCCTCAGCACTCCCTTAACCATGTCCTGTCTGCTGCCCAGCGCTCCGGCGGCCGCCTCGTGTCCCGAGGCCAGCAGCTCTCCAAGGCCAGGACTTGCTGCCCACAGTGGCTGTCTGGCTCCCACGGAAGGAGAAGGCACTGTCAGAAGTGATGCTCATGACTTTGGTGAGCAGTCCTTTCCCCTGAGCTCTCCCCAAGGCTGGGCACGGTGGTGAAGAGGGCGATGGTGACGCCGCGCTGAGTGCAATCGCATCGTCGTTGTGCTTGTGGTCAGAAAGAGAGTCACTGAAAGTAATGACGCAGCACTTACGCTGCGTTTTCTCTTTCCAAAGTGCTGTGGCAGCTCTTGCTCTCCTGCCCCTCCCCTACTTTCAAGCCTTGCCAGTGCTGTTATTGCCCCATTAAAGCTGTGGGAAACTGAGGCAGGCAGAAGTCACAATACTGCTATTCAGCATCTCAGACACTGGCCCGCTCTCGGACCGTTCCTATCTTCACCACAGAGTGAAACCCACCAAAAAGTGCAGCATTTAGAGAGACTGGCCCTGGCCAGGATCCAGATCAATCCAAGATGTGTTTGGGCTTTTTCCTGCCTTGCTGCCAGGAATGTCAGGACTGGTGCTGGTCCTGCACGTCCATACAGCCCTGCTGGGTGCTGCACAGCAACTGCTCATGCCACCCCAGCAGTGAGAGAAATGATCCTTGCCCAATTCACTTGAATACTGGTAGGATTAATTAACTTACAATCTCTGATGAAAGAAATTATTATTAAATAGTAGTCACATTTGATAATTATGTCTCACTTCAACCAGACTAGTAAGGTGCATATTATATCCAGTCCCAGTATTCCAGCACTTTAAAATTTTTAATTGGATACAAGTCAAAACATTTCCCAAGTTCTGCTTGCATGCAGACAGTGGTTTATATCTTTCTGGCTTATGCTTACTTCTAGCCTTGGGCTTCTCTGCAATACTTCACATGCAATAGCAAATACTTCAAGGCTTTTGACTTATTTATGCCCTCAAAAAATTAAATAAGGTTTTGGATTTGTGTCTGGTCTTGCTGATTCCAAAGGCCATCATTCTTTCAGTAGCCCATGGAACTGATTTTGGGGTTTGTCTGGCATGGCCTCCTACTGATATTGTCTTCGCTGTATGTTCTTGTGAACTATGGCCAGATTCCCTAAAAATTGCATAAAACATCAGCCTGTGTCAAGGCTGCATTCAAATGGATACTTTGAGGACAAGGCTGGTGCTGACTTTCTGTTTGGTACCCTTTTTGACTGCACGGGAGTCACTCTGTTGGCTGAGCAGAGTTACTCCTGCTTTATTAGCTTGCTGAGCTGTGGATATGGCCTCAGGGGAGAGAAGCCTTTAGACCCGTAGTGCTGCAAAGACAAAAGGTAAGAGCTTCCCAAAATTCTACACAGCAATGGCCATCCAGAAGGAAATTATTTTGAATGCCTTTGTTGTGCATTCCAAGTACGTGCTGGTGGAGACCCAACTCATCAGCATTACTTTTTGCATCACAAATCTGCCAGTAAAGTCCATAGAGTTCCATCAGCTTTGAAAGTAGTCACTGCCTAGTAACAGTGTGCCTCTGCTTCAGATAAAATGTTTGGGACATGCAGGGATCAGTGGACTTGGTGCCACTACACAGGCGAAATTCTTCTGCCACCTATCAAACTCCTAACTCTCACTCCTTCACTTGCACACTTGCTATACCAGTGGATGTCTTTTTTTCTCCTTTTTAGGAACTCAGGGTGAAATCTGACCTTGGACAAAGAGCTGGAACAAAGACTGTCACCATGATGATTAAGTGGGATTTTTGCATAAGCCTGAAGTTTATCCTTTTTTAAGGGAAATTTGATCCATAAGTATAGGCTGAAACAAAAATAAATGTTCAAAGCTGTAACAGTGATATGGGTACAAAATGTATGTGCTATTAAAATTATTTCCAGAAAAGAAAAATACAATAACTCTCTGATTTACTCTGTCTTGAGAATTTCTAGAGAAGGTATGATTTGCTGAAAAATAATTAGTAGGTGATAATCATCTTATTATCAGATCCTAGTGGAAGAAAGATGTTTTTATGATGAGAGCAACTTTTTGGCCTTAACTATCTTAACAGTAAAACTGCCCATACTGTATTAGAACTGAATAAGGCAGCAAACTTTCAGCTCCATCCAGAAAACTGACTTTTAGAAAGAAAGCCCAAGAGGAAAGCATAAAAAAAACAACTCAGCATGTTATCTAAAGGTTTGCCCTAAAAACATCTTGGCAGTAATGGAAGGGAGAAGTCATAGAAATGCATACGGACAGAAAAACCTACTGGTCAAATATTTAAGTCTCTGTATCTAGAATTTCTTTCCATTTTTGCTAACGCAGAATTTGCAGTGTTCCTTAGGCATGTGTTGGAGCAAACACAAATACATAGGAATTGTCTCAGCAAGAAGTCAACAGCAAGTCCTATGCAGCTATCCACAATGGAGAGAAAATAGATCTTTCTACATTTGGGGGAGGATTGAAGGGACAGCAAAAGAGGAGAGGGTTCTAACAACACTTAAAACACTGAAAGACATTTTCCAGAAGCATGCCTTCCTTGGCTTTTCTTCCAGAGTATTCCTGTGTCTACACTCCTGGACTTTCTTATCCTCCTACATAATTCTGGGCTTGTAAACCTGAAGCTTTTGGTGACAAGTTTCTTCAGCTCATTGATGGGGTGTTCACATGTGCATGGCACAATTCCAGAACAAAAAAAAAGTCATGGAGATTTTGCTTTTCTGTCATGGTTCTCACAGAGAGAGGCCTGTCTGGTTCTCACAGAACACTGCCATGTAGAGTTTTACTGTAATACTATGCAAGTTAATACCTGGGGTAGGTTGGAGACATGCTCTACAAAAGGGCAGTGGAGCATCAAGGGGGAAAGAGCAAAAATCTTGAGAAGAACCAAACCAGCAGGTGAACCTGTATTGCAAAAATTCATCTGTCAGGTAATTAACAGGTAGACATGCTTTGCCAGCAGCCATGAAAGGCACTGGTGAGAGTCCACTGAGGGTAGAACAATATGCAGAAGTTGTGGGCTGAAGAAAATGGGCTTGCAACATTAACCAATTCTGTAACTCAGTGTCAGCACATCTGTAGAACTCCTTTGATCTACAGCTGGTCCTAGGTTTTTGGTGCTTGGGGTAACTTGGGAGGACTAGAGGGTTAAACTATATTTTGGGGTCAGGAGGCTCTCTCACTGCATTTCAGCCCCAATTACACAGTCCTGTGCACTGACAAAGCATATGCCACCATTCTACCCTCAGCACGCCACGCTGCCAGGCACACATGATGCTTTTCCCATTGCAAAAAAAGGTGTTTGTCAGTCTAACTGTATAATTGCTGGTCATTTTGTTTGGCTCTTTAGCATCTTTTTTGAAAGACTCTCTTCTGAGGGATTAGCCTTGTTGGGTGTTTAATATGCAAACACATCTGTATTCACCCTTACCTATTCATCTAAATATTTCATACTGCTTTTTACCCAATATTTATTTTATGTTAGTAATACAACATATGTAGTAATTCCATGCTGTCATCCTACACATTCTGGCTGCTGCCACCTTTCCTTATAATTTCTAAAGTAATCTCTTTTTTTTTTTTTTTTTTAATTTCAAGGCGTAGTCAACATCTAATTCCTGGAGCCTGATTGTTGCAAAGTATTGAGAGAGTTGCCTTCATCCAAATGCATTTGGATTCAAGGACATTCAGGACTTCAGGGCTTGATGTAGACCTTGATGGGAGGGGAGTGGCCAGTCCCAGATTTACCAGAGCTCTCTGATCTTAGACAGGGAATTTTATTCTGGGTCTCACAGTGAAATGCTGGACTTTACCTCCTAGAGCTACCAAGAAAACCTATCACAATCCTTCTCCCATCTCCGTGTAGCTGCTTCAATACATGGAAGTTTCCTGTGTCAGGCCAGTAAGCCAAGCTTATGGCAGTCCAGCATAAAAAATGTCCTTTATCTTTCTCCTTTCTACTGAGCAAAAGCATTAGCTTTAGATGAGCCTGAAAATACTTGATACTCCTTGAAGATTGACCTGTTCTGTCTATAAGAGAACACATCTTTGAGAGATTGTAAAGTGGAAGGAATTCCTATTAAAATCATCTTATAGCAAATCATTATTCCAGTACCACGTAAAAGGAGAATATAACAGCAGAGCTCTCCTTGGGCATTGTACACTGCATAACTAGAGGCTGAGAGAGTAAGCTTCCCCTAAAGTCTCAGTTTTAAAATGAACAAGGTGCAAAAGCAGGGAAATGATGGATTTACACTGCAGCTCTGTGACTGAGCCAGCTTAAACACAGAGGTTGATCCTGCCCTGATCAGGATCTTCCACGACAGGAAGAGTGGGCCAGCCTGTGTGACTCTGAACCAGCTAAAGTGGGAGCATCAGTCATTCTGGTTGGCATTGCTGGTGAAGCTGTGCCCACTTGTGCCTTGAAGGCTTTGCCTCACAGAGCAGCCAGGTTGTTCTCTGCCTGTGCAGCCCCTTCCAGCACTGATGGATTAAGAAGCAAACTCCAGGGACTCTCTCCAGCACTCCTAATCTTTAGGGATTAGGCATGACCATTTTCCTGTAGGCATATGAACAATCTGCATTCCTTCTAATCTGCTTCCCACAAATGTTGAGAAGCCCTGTTGTTAAGGTTACGGAATTGTAAGGATGTGGAAGCACCAGCAGAACAAATGCAAAACAAGCAGAGGATTTTTCTTCCTCTACATTTCCTAACCAAGCAGTGACAACTACTCACCAATATAAATTATTTGCTGTGCCATGATATTAGAAAATGTATCTGCTTTGAACATTTGTGCTGCTAATACTATACATGCACACACTCTCTTAAGAGTAATTCCAAATCACTTTATAACAAATTACTGAATTAACTGTATCTATGTGCCAGCAGATAATCCCCAAATAAGCTTCTTCAGAACCAGCTCTCCTGTTGCTGGCGAATGCATCCTGTGCTAAATAAGATGAACAGTGAAAGGGGGGCACCAATGGAAAACCAACGAGCACCATCTTCTTTAGAAGCAGCTGAATATGTGCATGTGTACAGACTCATGCACACTCTCACATGCACTGCAAGAAGCAGTGCCAGTGTTCTGCATAATCCTGGCGTTTAGATATTTATGCTAATTACGCTAATATTATTTAATGACAGCTTTATACTTTAAATATTTCATTGGATAACCAAAATATGTCCAGCATTAAAATGCATCAGCTCTTGGAGCCACAGTCAGTTTTCTTTTTCAGAGAGGCAGACACTAATTTCCCCTGGTTGTAAAAATGTTCACAGTGCCTCAGCAGGCCAAAGGTTACCAGGCAAGCACACTGAAGAAGATGACTTTATCAGATAGCACACTTACGACATAGAAATCAATATTATAAAGGAGACGGGTTTTAAATTAATTTTGGACATCTTTGACCATAATTTAACTTTCTTCCCAGCTATTGCACAAAAAACACTGAGGTGTGGTGCCCATTTCATTTCACCATTGCTTTTTCCATTCAGAAAAACCTGATGGGATTTTTGCTTGACAGGTTTTTCTCGCAGAATAACAGGGCAGCCTCCCATCTCCCCTGGCCTGCATTCCCTGCACCGAGAGAGGCTGAGCACCGACACCCTGCACTCCAATTGCTTGCCCGCTGAAACTCACCCCCTCTGTCCCTGAAGGAGCAGCAATGCAGAAGCCAAGGAGTCGTTCCCATAGCCAAAAGATGATAGAGACCTCGGGGAAAATTAACATAACCATTGACAGTCCCTGAGAGCTCACTAAATAGCAGCTTGGGAAGCATCCTCCCCTCCGGAGAGCGAGGGTAGCAGAAACAGACACCAGCAGATAATGCTCCAACAAACTCTACCACGCTTTAATCTTCAAAAGCTACCATTAGTAAGCCAGAGAAGTATATTTACCCACCAGACAAACACCACAAGTTCAGTAGGCTACTCTCCATTAAGCACTGAAATAACTCCTCTTTCCTTTCACTTCCTACGGAGAGTGAGGCGCAGCACCGCAGCCCGCCCGGCTCCCTGGGAGGGATGGGGGGACACAGTGGAAAAGGACCAAGTGTGGCCGGGGGCTGGTACCGGGGGTGGCACGGAGGAGAAGCCCGGGGGGAATTCGGGTCCCGGGCACCCTGTCCCCAGCGGCCCCGGGAAAGCAGCCCGCTCCGTCCCCGCGGAGTGATGGATGGAGGGAGGTGGGCGTCGCTTTGGGGCTCCGCTTTGTTGGCTTTCACCTCCTGATCCCTTTCGCTTCTGCTCTGCTGGGCTGCAATAGCCAGCTCGGCTCCAGCTCCGCGGGTCCAGCTCCGAGTGACCTGCCGCGAGGGGATGAACTGGGGACGGCCCAGGGAAAGGCGAGAGAGCATTATTTATCCACCACAACTTCTCATTGTCGCGGGGCAGCGCTCAAAAGATCCGCAAGCAGTTGGCTTTAAATAAAGCAGGCATTGCTTCCCTTGTATTTCCCCTCAGCAGTCGCCTTAGTATTATTATTATACTTCTATAGCTTTTGCTTTCGGACCTTATAATTATGTCACACAGCAAGGGAAACCGCCAGCATCCCAGCATCTGGTGTGCGGTTGCAAACTTTTGTTTTAAGATTTGAACTATTTATAGAAGGAAAACTTTGTAGGATAGTAATTTCCTACGGTTTTGAGAAAAATATGGCTACGCTTATATTAAAAGGGTGTATTTATTTATTTATTACGACTCCTTCCTCCTGTATAAAAAAAAATAATAACCACAAAAAAACCCCAACCAACCAAAGATAGCACGGCAAGCTTTTTTACAAGCTATCGGTCACCTACGCAGCAGACATATCCCTCCTGTGAACAGAAACAGGCAGCTCTGGTTGAATTAATCTAACGTGCTTCCATAAATCCAAGCGCTTTTAAAAATCGGTGGCCAAGACATGTGCATTTCATTAAGAATTAAGAATGTAGAAATAGGCTTTTCGTTTCTTTTTATGGGCGTGTTTATTCCTACTTTTCTCCCATAGCAGTGGGATATGTTTTTTCCACAGCCCACAGAAAACAGACGGACACACACACGGAGGAACACACGCACACGTGCATGTTCATGTGCATGTGCTCCTGTGCGCGCATACAGAGAAAAAAAAAAACCAAATATATATATAAATCCACGTACAGTTCAGTGGTAGGACCACAAATTCGCATCCGTCGGGGCACAAAAACCTGAGGACGGCTTAGGGGTAGGAGAGTAGGGAAATCCGTCCGGCCCCGGCAGCCGGGATAAACGCGGGGCCGGGGATGCCGAGACGGGGCTGCCCATCACCGACAGGGGTGAACCCCTCTGCCGCAGCCCCGGCAGCCTGGGCAGGCTCCGAGCCGCCCCAGAGCTCCCCCGGGCCCGACCCCCGCGCTCCGGCACGGAGACTCCTGGCCCGGGGCTGGGGGGATGCTCGAGGGAGGGGAAGGCTCCCCGGTTCTAAAGCGGCTCCCTCCGCCGGGTACCTGCCGCCGCAGCGCCCTCCTCTCCGCACGGCTGCCCCGCGGCGCGCTCAGGTCTCCTCCGGAGTGCAGGAGAGCAGCAGCCCTCGACAGGTCCCCGGCAGCCCCTCCGGACCCCGGCTGCGGTCCCGGACGGCCCCACAGCCCCGGGGACCCCGGCCCACCGCCCCCGCCACCCTAACGCGGGCACAGCGACCTGCCGGGGGACATGCGGGAGAACGACGGCGGACACTCTCTCCGCAGCCCTCACGGACTAAGCCCAGCCGCTTCTTATCCACCGCAACGATAGATACAGATATAGATATTAAAAAAAGAGACCGAAATTCCTCGCAGTCCCACCCACCGACTCTCATTTCCCCCACCCCTACCTCCACCCCCTTCCTCACAAGGAAAAAGTCCTGGAGCCAGCTCGAACTGCGGGGCTGGAGATCCCTCCGGAGCGAAAGCAGCCGGCCGGCGCGGACTCTCCGCGGGCGGCCCGGGCCGGGCGCTCGCCGCCGGCTGCGGCAGCGCCGCGCTCCGCGGGACCTCCGCGCACCAACAGCCTTCCCCCGACGGGCGCGAAGCGATGCCCATCTCCGGTTTGGCGGGAGGAGGAGTCGGGGTCGGAGTCCCCAGGGGAGACGCCGGCCGCTCCGCGCCCCGTTGCCCCGCCGCCCTCCCAGGTGCGCCGCCCCCGCTGCGGGCACGCCGGGCCCCGGCCTCGCCGGCGGGGCAGCCCCGGGAGTTACCTGGCGGTGCGTCCCTTCCCCCGGCGGGGTCCGAGCAGCAGCGCCAGCACCGCCACCAGCGCAGCATCTCCTCCTCCGCCGCCACCACCACCACCATCCTCACCACCACGCACCGCACGGAGCTGCCGCCCGTGCTGGCTTCTCCCGGCGCCCTCTGCTCGCTCTGCGCATTGCCCCTAGGTAGCTGCTAGCGGGGGCATTGCAAACAGTATTTGGAAAAAAAAAAAAAATCTGGATCACTTACAGGTAACTCCCACTGGTAAGGATGAGGAAAATCTGAGGGTAATACACTGAGAGTAACACACTGCGAGATGAAAAAAGGATCATGGCTGAATCCCGTTTACACTCTTGAGTTCGCTTCCTTGGTTATTCCTTTCTGGCCCCCCCTGGTCGTAATTCCCCACCCTTTTTGGTGTCAGCTGTGGCTTGAATCTGAGTTGGAATCCAGTCCCTTGGGCTTGGGGGGGCTTTGTCTGTTTGTTTGTTTGTTTGTTTGTATTGTTGTGTGTAGTATTCCCCTGGTGCTAATGCTGCTCCCTGTGCAGAGTGTGTGCTGCTGCTGTTGCTGCTCTCGCTGCTGCTGCTGCCTCTGGGCTCCTGCCTGTCATGTCTCAGTGGTTGGAAGTTGTTACAGTGGGTTCTCGTGTCGGAATGAGGATGGTTTAAGGGATTTGGATGGCAGAAAGTGCCTCTCTCTCTCTCTCTCCCTCTCTCTCTGTAACTCTCCTGAGGCCCGGGGCTGCCATTGGGCAGTCAGTCACTGCAATCCGCCTACTTTTTTCTCTCCCTCTCCCTTTTTTTTTTCCTTTTTTTTTTTTTTTTTTTTAGGGGGAGGATGACAATGAAAAGACACTGATCTAGCCCGGGCTGCAATGAATCCGTGCTCGCTGGCTGAGCCCCCTCCGTACACCTCGCCCGGCAAGGCTCATTTCGCACTCCGTGGGGCATTTTTAACTCGCCCCCAGCAGCGCTGGGTGGGCTGAGAGCTCCCTGCTTCTGCCGCGGCCCCGGGAGAGGCTGAAGGAGCTGGCAGCTTCCAACCCCGCTCTCGGCTAATTGCTTTATTGTGGCCGGTGTCCCGGTTCCACCGAAGGGTTCCGCCTTCCCTCCAGCCTCGGCGGGGGTTTGGCTGTTGTTGTCCCCCCGCGATGTGAAAAATAAGGCTTCGATTTCAGGAGCAACGTCAAGAAAAAAGGAACATACATGTAGTCATAGCCTTACTGGGTGAGAAATAAAGACATGCACACTCGTAGCTTCCTGGCGAGATTGGGTTTCGCGTGAGAGCAGCGAAGGGAGAGGACTGGTGTGGAACAGCCGCTGTAGGCAGCGAGCGGGGGGCGGCTGCCGGCGGCTCCCGGCTCCCCACACCTCTCGCCACCCACGCAGGAAGAGCTTTCGTCTCCGCTCTTGCCTCTGCTTCTCCCGTTTCCGAGAAGATGCGAGTCCGCAGAGGCGTTTCCCGGCAGGTTTGTTGCCTCTCCCCCGCCTTCCCCCTGCGCCGGGCGACTCCTGCCCCTTGGCACCGCCGCGGCAAAGAGATGCTCCATCCTTCCCGCTCCGGCGGGCCTGAGCCCTGAGCCCTGAGCAGCCCCAGGCGTGCAGGAGACAGTCGCTCTTCCTCTGCACTGTTGGGAGTCTGTCCTTTATTCTTTATTTCGGAAGTGCTGAGAGCGATGGTGAAATACGTGCGCTGCGGATGCCGGGGCTGGGGGTTGAAAACGAACCCCGAAAAATAAAAGGCCACCGAAGACACTTAAACCGAAATGCAGCTGAAACCAACAAGAACCAGGCTCCGAAGTGTCCTCGGTCTGTAAATGTTCGTCTCAGGTTAATTGCCTATTGACCGAAGAGGATGTCTTGGCTAAGAGCTCTGCCTGGTAACACCTCCCCAGTTAACCAGTCCCAGAACAGGGGGGCAGCTGTCTCAGCGACACAACGAAATATGCCCTCAGATGGACTGGGAATTGCAGAACTGGTGCAAAAACGTTGTACGCCGCTCAATATGCGATAAAAATCTTCTCGGGGTTTGGTTGCTTGAACCACTTTCATCTGCAAGTTCAGCACGGACGATGGGGCAGTCAGTGTCCTTTCGAGAAACGCTGATCCCGATTAACAAGAGACGGAAGCTTAAGCCTTTCAACGATTATTTACATCCCAGAACCGTCTTATTTATAATTACTTAGGATTCTAAAATGGACGTATTTATACTTCTGTAAGTGTTCATGCGAGTCTATATATAGCGAAATAGTTAGAGATGTATATATCGTCAGTGCCCTTTTACCTGCTAGACTTGTGGCTGGGGCAGCTCTGCTGAACGTGAGACCAGGAGAACGAGCAGCCCCTTTGAATGTTTTATTTCTAGCATTTGTTCCGCTTCGGATAGGTGTTTTAAATGTGCGTCTGCTTTTAAAGATGTGCTTGGGGGGGGGGGAAGTGTGGGACAGCGAACTGTAAAAATACAAATAAAAGCTGGCACTGGAAAACTTCGGACTTGTGCTGGCGAAGTTTGACCCACTTCACCTGAAACGAAGACGGTTTGCCAATTTCTATAATTTTCAGGTCGAAACTGACTTTATCCACAAATGTGTTGCGTAGGGGAAGAAAAGTCGAATAAAGAAATCAAACCGTGCAGTTTCTTTTCGGGGAGTTAATTTTTATTCTAAAACCACGGGCTGGTTATTGTGGCGAAAAATTATTGATGATGGATGATGATGATGAGGAGGAGGATGAAGATTATGATGATGATGATGAGAATAACCTTGCAAATCCATCCAAATGGTTTCCATACATATATCAGCCGGGGCAGTGAGAACCACGATCATTTTGTTGATTGAAGATGGAAACATTTCTTTCAATAAAATGTCACACTGGAAAAAAGATATTGTCGGCAACGTCCTATATGGGCACTGCAGCATCTGTCACTGGCTCCTTTTTCCACAAACAGCTGTGTTTTGGACAAAATGGGGCAGAATTACACCGAAATAGTCGCCGACACTATAGTCGGGCAGGCACTAATAAACTATTTGCATATTTTTTTTCCTCCCCTATTATCTATCTATTCCCAGCCGCGGATCCTTTTTTACCCCAAGCCTGGGGAGGGAGAGTCCGGCACGTCGGAAGCCGGGATGATGCGCCAGGCGGGAACACCCCGGGTCCTTTCTGGGCGGAACCGGGCGTTTGCTGCATCTCATCGAGCTGCGAGCCCGGCGCCGGGGGAAAGAAGGCAACAATGAGTCCCAGAATGAGCGGTGTCTTGGGAGAGCGGGGAAGGGGTGGCGGCAGCACAGCCGCAGGTGCCCGCGGAGGGGTCGGGCAGCGATGATCCCGGCGCTCCGGGCGCAAATCCCTCGGGTCTGCTGTCGGGGCCTCGGCGCCGCTGCCGGCGCTCCACGTGCTGCCCGCCGTCGAGGCTGAGCTCCGGCCGCTCCCTGCCGGGGGCCGGGGGCACGGGGCCGGCCCCAGCGGGCTCCCCGCGGCCGGACAGCCCCGGGGATGGCGAGGGCAGCAGGATTTCGTTGGCCTTTACGGCAAAGCCGAGGCGAACTTCGCGAGTGGGACCGGCTCTGGCGTTCCCCGCCGCAGCATCCCTGGGAGTCCCGGGAAGCGGAGTGCTCCGGCCTTCCCAGAACGGGCCGGGGTCCCCGATGTCCGTAGCCCTATGTGCCCTCAGCTCGGATGGGCACGAAAGAAGCGTCCCTGCCGCCCCTCAAAGGGGTGCCGACACCTTTGGTTGTTCCCTTGGGCAGCGCCAGCTCCCGCCGCCCGCATCCCTGTAACGTCCTAGCGACCCTCTCTCCGAGGGAAAAGGAGGATCTTCCCCGCTCCCTTTGGAGGTGCCTCGCTGCTACCTTTCTTTTCCTCCAGAATAAAGAGGAAAAGGGTGAGGTTTGCCCCGTGGGTATTGTCCACGACTTCATCTTTCCAAAAGACACATCACTCATACCCAGAGCTCCCGCTGGCATTTGCATGTGTAGTACTGCTGTATTTTAAATTTCTGACGTATTTAATAATTAAAACGGTATCAGAAATAAACGGTATCCGAATGCTCTGTGATCTTGGCAGGAAATATTTCTGTTTCAATCCTGCCTGAGGTCAATATTTGATGTGATCTGCTATCGCGGGGGGTCACATGAAGTCAGCAAGGCTGCAGATACTCAATGCTTTGGTACCTGGAAACGTCATCGACAGAAATATTAAGGGATGCTTCACCTCACCCCTGCTTCTCCAGCAATCTGGGGGACCGGAAACAGAAACGGGAACGACGGAAGATCCCCTAGAGGAAGGACTGCTTGAGTGGGACCTGCTCTCTCCTCCTCTCTGGAGGAGATAGTGGCTTCTTTGTGGGATCCTGGCATCTCACCCCACGCAGCACCCCGGCCCGTCCAACAGCTCATGTATTGCGTTACTTGCTCTCCCCTCGGCGTCATGTTTGCCACCGAAAGTGGAGCTTTTAGCACGTTTTATTGAGACATGAAGACGGGCTCAGCAGCAAAAAAAAAAAAAAAAAAAACCAAAAAACAACTTGCCAAGTCTCCCCTCCTTGCCGTGGTTGACACGACGGCTCTCTCCTTCCCGCTGAAAATCAACTGAATGCCCTGGAAGACATTTTATCCACCTTCACCTCCCCCTTTTCAAAGCAAAGAGCTCACCAGAAAAGGCATCATTACACCCAAAGGATATGGTTTCAACAAAATGGTAGTTCCAGTGGCTGATGAAAGAGGAAATAATTGCATCCCACATGCCTAGCCTAGAAGTAGCCCAGCATCTCAGAGCAAATTTCTCTCCTATTGTTCAGAGAAAGTGAAGTATCCTCATCGCCTTGCAGGCATGGTGATGGATCTGATAGGGTTTCCGTAAAGGCTTTTACTGTTCCTGTTGTCCACTCAGTTTCACTTCCAGGCTCAGTCCGACAGCATTCTTGTGATTTTTTGCTCTGAATCCCCTCCTAAAACAGCCAAAACCAATTTCGAAGAGAGATTTGCCTTCCAGACTGCAACATGTGCCCAATCCTCTGTTCCCTTCTGCCACAGCGAAAGCAATTGCTGCACCACTGCCCTCATTTTGCAAAGCGTTTTCCTTGAGCTCGCCTGCCTCTCTGTGAGGGGTGTGCTGTACAAAGTCCTCGCACTCCTGAAGCAGATTGGGTGCCCTGTCATCACTTCATTTATGGATACACAGCCTCAACAAATTCACCACACATCTGAACTCCCGGCAATCCGAGCCTGGAGTGGGACAGAGCCCATCGCTGCGACAAAGGGCGGCGCAGGTTCTCGGCCCCGCCAAGGTCGGAGCACTGAAAGGACCTGTCTCCAGCAGGCAGGGTTTGGAGCTACCCCCGGGCGTGTGGCTCAGCCGGGGCAGGGGCGGACGAGGCTGCCCAGCAGCCCGGGGCAGGGGCAGCGCGCAGGCCGTGCCCCTCCCGCATCCGCGCATCCCCCGCGGGTCTCGCCTGCGGGCAGCGCCCCGCTCCGCCGGCCACCGCGGCGGCACCTGCGGCTGCAGGGGCGGGCCCAGAGCCGTGCCAAAAACACCTAAAGAAGCAAACACAAAGGGATGCGATCCGGCTGGTGCCCGCCGAGCAACCCGCGGGGAGCCCTCCGGGAAACACCTGAAAAAGGGACGGCTCTGCCCTTGCTGCCCGCAGCTGCGGGAGCTCCTGGAGGGCTGAGCAGAGCCTGCCGCTCCCTTCCTCATCCCCGAGGAGCCCAGTTTCATTCCTTCCCCGCGCTGTTCAACCTTAATCCTCGGCTCTGGCGCGCTCCCTCCTGCAGATTCCCTCCCTCTCCTCGCCCCCTCCTCCCTGGGCTGCTGACAGCGCGGACGTGGCTGCTCCATGCGCGCATCGTGCGCGGAGCAGCGCCCGCGGCGGCGGCTGCCGGCGGGCAGGGCCGGCTCCTCGCTCCCCGCCGCCCTCCCGCTCTGCTGCTCCAGCCTGCCCGACGCTCTGGGGAACTCCCGCCCGTCCTCCTGCCTTTGGGAGCTGCCCTTTGGCTTCCCCCGTCCTCTTCCACGTATTGATTTCGAGGTGGGAAGTGAGTTTTTGGATTGCAACTCACCTTATGTATTCTTGATCATTAAAAAAAAAAAAGGCATAAGAAATCCCGCAAAGACAGGATCTTTAAAGGGTTTGTAGTTCGACAGGTAAGGACTCGGCTGGGGCTCAGGAATGTGGAAATTCAACTCAAGTCAGCCTACTGCGACGAGCAATATTAATAAGGGCATACAGGCACTGGGGGGAGAGACACAGGGAAAGAGGGCGAAACTTGGCAACCAAAATAACCTCGTGCACTCGATTGCGGTGATCAAACAGCGAGGAGCAAAGAGCGGGCTCCCCGGGAGCCCCGGCCGCAGCCTCCAGGGCCCCGGGCCGGTCCCTTCGCCTGAGCCCGCTCGGCTTCCCGGGAGCAGCAGCGCAGAGGTAGCCGGACCAGTTGTCAAGTTAATTTCAACACGTCCGTGTGATGGATAGAAACGCAAATTGTGTCTAGGCCTGTATAAACCAAATCCCTGAGCGCAGGTTCAGAGCAGGGATTCCCCTCCTCCCGCCCCTTTCGCCTAATACCTCAGCTCTGCTCTATTGTCCCAGCAGCAGCGCCTGAGTTAACTCTGTCAGGCTGCCTTTTTCCTTTTTTTTTTTTTTTTTTTCCTCTGAGGGTACTGTAAGCCAGAGATAATATTTAAGTTCGCTTAAGCAGTACAAAATAAAAGGATCCGTCATCACCCGCGACCGGCTCCCTGCAGGCTCGGGGCGGGCGGAGCGCCCCGCCGCCGGGCACGGCCCGGGACCGGGGGAGACGGCCGTGCTTCGGGGGGCTGCCGGCGCTTGGACACCCGGAGGCGGAGAGACAAATCATCACATCTTTTCTTTTCCTCTTTTGGGGTTTTTTTTTTTTTTTTTTTTTTCTTTCCTCCTCTGCAGTATTTTGCTCCCAACTCCGCACTAACGTGACCCAAAAAGCCAAGGAGATTTGTCGTGCAGAAGGACTTACCCTAATTTGACATAGATGACTCCAAAGCATAGAAACACGTAGAAAATCCACTTCCGAAAGTTTCTGTGCATGATCTAGAAAATGGACTGAGCCATAAAAATTGCACAAAAAGCCGAACTGATCTTGTCGATTAAATCCCAGTCAAGAGCATTGCTGAAGCTACCCAGGAGCAAAGCCGGCCGAGCTGTAAAAAGTCAACTCCGCGCAAATAGGCAGCTCTTCCCAGAGCCATGGTGACCGAAACCGGCTCCGATATTAAAGCTAAAGAGGAAGAAAAAACGGAAAGGGCTGCTCAAAACAGTAAAACAAAACCCCAAGACAGACAGTCTGAGGGAGAGAATGAGCAAGCACTGATCTTGATCAACTGCCTCATAGAGCCCTGAAGTTCAATCTGTTTTTACTTGTTCTGACTTCCTCAGGTAACACTACGTATCTTGCAATCTATGGCTCCAGGTAGGAGGATCTCTCTTTCTCTTTCTCTCTCTCTCTCTCTCTCTCTCTCTCTCGCTCTTCCCTCCACCCCGCATGTGTCAGGATCTAATACATATCTTATCTGTGTGTGCGTGTGCGAGCTGTGCGTGTGTTTGTGTTTCAAAAGGCATGTCCTTAAGCCGGAGTGTCGGGGAAAACACATGAAACGTATCCAATGAGGGAAATAAAGGACTCGTCCTCTCAAACCGAAGCATTTTTTCATTTCCTTTAGTATGGTAACGCGGCTGGATTTGCAATGTACAGACTTCACAAAAGAAACTGTTAAACTTTTCTATTTTTTTTCTTCTTTTTTTTTTTTCTTTCTTTCTTTTTTTTTTCTTTCTTTCTTTTTAAACAAACAGAGGCAGGCGTTAATCCCCACTTGCTGGCAGCTGTATCCTAAAAAGCAACATGTGTCCAGACTACTTCTTCGGCCATTTGACCCTGCTGGACACCAATGCCTGCCACCAAATTTGATATAATTTTCCACAGTAAGAGAATATGCTTCCTCCTTTGAGCAACAGATACACTTAGCTTGTAACACTAGCTTAGGATAGTCAGTTTGCTGCTCCTACAGAGATTAATCGGTGGGACAAAACCTCACTTTGTGTTCAGACGCTAACAATGAAGCAAGGCTTCCTTTTCTTTTTTCTTTTTCTTTTTTTTCCCTTTCATTACTTTCTCTCTGTTTTGGGTTATTTTTTTGGGATTTTTTCTTTTTTTTTTCTATTTTTCTTCCTCACTGATTCCTGAGCTGCTCCGTTTATTCCTGCATTCTGTGGAATTATCTGTTCCAGTCTACTACACAATGTGTGCCTGTCCGGAGGCACAGATCTGCATGCATATGCACGCTTAAATAGCACTCCGATACAAGTCTGTGGGCTGCAGGGAGTTACACAGAGACGGAAAAACTCGTGCACCTCTGCCCTCTCCTACACACACATTCATATACGTGTAGCAACAGTCAGCACAGATGGCTCTAGGCATCTCTCAAAGAGATTCGGCTAAACACACACCAGGAAAGCCTGAAAGGAAAGCAGGCAGTGACAAGCAAGCAAAAGAGGCCGAACACAGAATTTCATCGTAAAGTATCTATCCTGACGGAGAACACAAAGGATTTTTGAAAGGCCAGCCAGGCTGCCGCGGTTGAAGAGGCGCGGTGTGAAATCGCAGGTCGCGCTCACACTCCCACAGTAAAGGCTGCCCGCACCTTGTCATCACCCACTCGGCCCACACGAGCAGGGTCCTCTCCAGGCATCCTGCAGAGACCCCAGCCAGCCCCTGCGAGGGGAAGGGGAAGCGAAGCGGGACAGGGAAGGGCCGTGCTGGGGAAGGGGGGCTCAGAGCAAGTCCCCCAGTAGCGACGAAGGCGGCCGAGACTTCCCACTCCACCGCCAGCTCCGACTCCTCTGCTGCGGATGGGTTTGGCTCTTTTCCCCCGCATTCCTCAGTTTCATTCTTTAATAATCAGCGCTCCGGCTCTCGGAGGCAGCCAGCTCTCCTCCAGTCCACTCGGCTACACTGTCATCAATACTCAACTACAGACAATTTGTCCTTAAAAAATGCCGAGTCTTCCCGTCACACTCATTTCCTTGTATTTCAATGTAATTTATTCTTCTTTTTTTTTTTCTGACTCAGCATAAGGATTATTTTGTTCTTCATCCCCATTATTTTTTAAGCATTTTTTGTAAGATGAGGCCGTGTTTCACAGAATCACAGGAATCCCAGGCACATGGTGCGATTCTTGGGACTGTCCTGTGCAGGTCCGTGGGTTGGACTTTGAGGATCCTTGTGGGGCCCTTCCAACTCAGAATATTCCGTGACACTTTGTTTCTACGTTTCGCTTTTGCAGAACTATGTCTCCAACAGCTTCGTAATTTTACCCACAGCTGCCTCCCAAACTCTTTGACCAACACCAAAAAATCCTTCACGACACAGCCCCACCACCACCCGCCACCTGTGAATCTTTTTCCGGTTTTTGAAACCTTTTGGAAACGAAGTGTCATGTGTCCCTGACGAGAGTGGCAGGGATGCGGTGGCGGGAGGAGCGGGATACATAAAGATCTTCCCGGCGGGGCGGGACGAGGCGGGCGGCAGGGCCGGGCGATGCCGAGGACGGCGGCGGACCCGAACCGCGGCAGCCGCGGGGGTGACGCGGGGATGCGCCCCGGAGACCTGTCCGGAGCGCTGCCCCGGGAATGTGCCCCGGCCCTACGGAGCATTGCCCGGGGATGTGTCCCGGTGGTCTCTCCGGAGCGCTGCCCGGGATGTGCCCCGGCCCTACGGAGCATTGCCCGGGGATGTGTCCCGGTGGTCTCTCCGGAGCGCTGCCCCGGCCCCGTTACCGGGCGGCCCCGGCCGGTCCCGCGGGGTCACAGCGCCACCCTGCGGCGCTGCGGGGCCCGGAGAGCGGAGGGTGCGGGGCTGGGATGCGCTCCCGTGGGGCTGGGATGCTCTCCCGTGGGGCTGGGTGCTCTCCCGTGGGGCTGGGATGTGCTCCCGTGGGGCTGGGATGTTCTCCCTTGGGGTGGGATGCCCTCCCGTGGGGCTGGGATGTGCTCCCGTGGGGCTGGGGTGCGCTCCCGTGGGGCTGGGTGCGCTCCCGTGGGGCTGGGATGTGCTCCCGTGGGGCTGGGTGCGCTCCCGTGGGGCTGGGATGCGCTCCCGTGGGGCTGGGATGTGCTCCCGTAGGGCTGGGATGCCTTCCCGTGGGGCTGGGTGCGCTCCCGTGGGGCTGGGATGCGCTCGCGTGGGGCTGGGATGCCCTCGGGAGCCCCGGCGCTGCCGGACGTACGGACGGGTCCCCCCGCGGCCGCTGGCTGGGAGCTGCCCGTGTGCTAACCCCCCTCTGCCCCCGCACAAACCCGGGCGTGGAGGGGCAGGCTGCCTCCCCGGCGTGAGGGCATGAGCAGGAGCTGGGCATGGAGATAAGGAGGAGCGAGGGGCTCCGCATCACAACTATTTGTTGTCACAAGTCTCCTCTACAGACCCCTCGTGCCTGTTTGTCACAAACCCCACGGATATGGGAATACAACTCACATTGTCTCCGTCTCCTCAGTGACTGTCAGGCCAGCACATCCCACTTGCTTCTGCGAACTGCAGAGTATTCTTCTTGCAAACCCAAGAAACTAGACTAGGTTGTAGCATCGTTTAGAGGGCAAAAAATTTCTGTATTTTCGACCCTTACTCTGCTGTTATCTTCAGCTAATTGACTTGAAGATCCTGGACTGGGTGGAAATGATATATTTTCTTACCTTGAAATATGAGTTTGACTATTCCTGAAAACTTAGGCTGAGGATAAGAAGATTTAATGAAGCTTAATAATTCTGTGATTTAAGAAAAAAAAAACAACAAAAACCTCGGTAGAATATTAAAATGCTTAATTCTCACATTAGTATTCAGAGATTCACCTGATTACTCTATGCGCAAAATATATAAAGACCATTGAATTACTTTAAACAAATACCACCTTAATAATGCCAAAAAACTTTCTGGACCCAAGGTAATATTCCTAAATAGAAAAGCATTGGTAGATGTGGGTTGAAATAATTTGCTGAATGGTCTTCTAGTACACAATTCTTATTCATTACTCATCCAAAACAATTGGATAACAAAACATAGCAGGTGATGTAGTCAATTAAAAATTCAGTGATTCAGTTTCTCTTGCACTGACTTTCTGCTGACAAAGCTCAACATTCCCACCTCCAAAACCTGCCAAAGGAAAGGTCACCTACACACACTGCTCCTGGTCCCGACACTCTCCCACACCTCCCCACAGCCTTTTGATAAAGCGGCTCCTGTGGCAAAATATTTCAAAGCCCTATTGAGCTTCAGCTTTCCCAACCCATCACAAATGCATTTACCCCCACTCCAACTGAAGAGCCTTTTCCTTCACCTAGGGAGGAGAATCCAAGTGGCCACAGAAGTCACCTGTCAGGCTGTGAAAGCTTAGTTAACAGGAGGTAACTATAGGGTGCAGGTACTCAAGGACAACTTAGGTGTGCACCTCTTTAAAAAATGAAGATGATGGGAATCAGTCACCGGCCCAGGCAGGGGTCCCATTTGTTCCAGGATGTGCCACGAGGGACACAGTGCTGTTTGTCTGACCTGGGGCTTATAGGGTTTCAGGAACAGGGAACTCTGCCCAAGCAGGAGGAGCAATCTCCACAGTATGGGAACAGCCTGCAGCCTGTACAGCTCTGTAAATGGAAGTATGAGCAAGCAGGACCAAAGGGGAAAGGAAGTGTTGGTCAGAGCTCACATCATCTTCTGTAGCATTTTTCTGAGAATAGTGTTCAAAATCAGAGTAAATCACATGAAATTTCTAGGGAATGCAGACAACAGAGATAATTACCCTGTGACAGGCCACTTTACATGCCTTTCTCTTCTTTCTACTCAGATCAGCCACTGGACCAGGAGCTGGACTTCAATGATCCTTGTGGTTCCCTTCCAGCTCAGCATATTCTATGATTCTATATGTGTGTGCTTGTTATAAATCCCAAAGGCATAACTACAAGGCAATTCCAGCTGCATTTATCCCAGCCAGCCACTCTCTGGCACTGTTGCTCCACGCACTTGTAGATGAAAGCCCCATCTATCACTAACAAAACAATTACACAAAAACATTCCTGAGGGGAAACACCCAGAGCATACAGGGCTAAAAAAGAGAGGAAAAGAACTAAAAGAAGAAAAATTAAAAAAAAAGAAGCACACAAAGATAGGTATCTTGCATCTGATCAGGACCTTACACGCAATTTATGCACATTCTTAACAAATTTACACATTAAGCATAGGCACATACTAACAGTCTTTCATATTTTGTACACGTGTTACCACGCTTTTGTACTGAAGTTTTTTCTTAAATCACACTACTAAATTTACCCACCTGCTTCCTTTGTCTAAGATGTCCCTTCTCTTCCTGGTAAGAGACAACCAAACCCACTCTCTGATGCCAGAGTTGTTTTCAGGCTTGGGATGTACTTCAGTGAGCCTCTGATGCCGAGATGTGTTCTCAATCATCTTTGAGCTTTGATTCAGCAGAAGGGTACAAAACTGGTAAAAGATTATGTTTTTGGCATGTGCATCTAGCATGGTAACGACTTAATGGCAATAAAATCTGCACCATAGTCAAGGTTTGAATCTGGTCTTACGTAGTAACTGACCTGTACACTGCTCTCTTAGTTCTTCTCTCACTTGGTATTATGCAAAACAGCATCTGATCACCACTGGCTTCCATCTAAGTTCCTTCCCTTTTTCTTTCCTCTCTTGTACATCTCATTACCTGGAATATGTTCCACTTTCTCAAGCTATCAGTCTTCCTCTAATTCCCAAGACTATTAAGCCTCCATCAGTTTAGCAGACAGCTAATTCAATTAATAAGTAACACAGTTGTCCGTGCTCAGTTGTTTCAGGTGTTTCGTATTTACAGGTAAATGTTGGTTTGAAAATTCTGTTTGCTTGTCTCATCCAATCGGAGAGTCAGTGTTCAAGCAGAGGTACAGTACACATCTTTATTGCAGCATGAAATGGAATTTACAGACTTTCTCACAAACTCCTCCCTTGATAACTGAAGCTTTCCTGGCTTTGTTGTTCTGGACTTAATATAATTTTAGATTCTTTCTTCTGTTCTTCATGAACTGATTTCTTACTGCGTTGACTATATTACTTTGAAAAATTCTCTGCAGAAGAAGGTTGGGCAGTTAAAAAGGAATGTGAGTCAGCAATAACATATGGTTGCAAAGAAAGAGAAATACTATGAATAAACAGGCATGTTGTACGGGAATGAACATAACATGTTCTGTTACTCTGCAACAGTGGGAAGTCCAGACCCATGTATGAAATTGTTTTCTGGGCAGTGAACTTCAGGAAGTACATAGGTCAGCTAGAGATGGCCCAGAGGTGAACAACAGGAAGATGATCCACTACAACAACGAAATATATGATCCATGAGGAAAGGTTGTGTTGCTTTATTTTACAGAACTGAGCAGGGAGAGTGTAATAGTCTTCAAATGTGCAAAAACACCTTGCAAAGACAGCAAGGTAAGGAATTGTTGTACTTATGATAAATGGACTTGAGCAGCATTTAGACAAAATTAATTTAACGGCAAATATTGCCAAGATTTAAGATCAGGTGAAATAATCATCAACAGAAATTTAGTAGTACAGGATCCTACCACAGGCTACAAACATCCAGGCTCCTTTTAGACATGAGGCCTATGATTCTGTGACTCTGCTTTCAATCACTGTGCTGTCAAAATTCCTTTCACCTTCATAAAGCATGGTGAGATGCTTCCTGACTTCTGAAAGTGTTTCAGAAAGCATCTAGCTTGACCAGAGGATATGAAGTTTGCATCCAGGGGTTTAGAGGAACACCCAGAGCAGTTATCTCTAGGCTGTATTTCATGAAGCGAGTCCTTCCATCCTATCTTGCAGAAACAAATGTGCTCCCCAGTCCTCATGAAGCAAATGTCTAATGAAAGGAGCCTTTGCACATTTCTAATCAGTGCAGCAATTCCGAGACTTAAGGTTTGAGACTGTAGATTCTGAAATTCCACTTTTATTCCATGCTTCAGATAATACAGTGAGACATCATCATTGAACCCAAATCCATGACTTGCCTTACTAAAGAAGCCTTATACCAAATGAATGCAAACTAAATACTGAGTTTAGCAAGATTGGAATACTGAAATCAAGATAAAATAATTTTAGACTAGCAATTTAATCTATAATCAGCAAGTCTCTAAGCACTACAACTACATATGATGCAACAAAAAGAAAAATCAGGACCTCAGAAGTGATTTTTTTGTTGTGATTTACGTGCTCATTCCTATTTTCTTATTATATTCTCAGACATGTCTAGATGGGCAAACACATTTTTAGTTATCTATGGTTTTGAAAGATGACTACAAAAGATACCATGGAGGAGTTAGATTACACTTAACCTCTAAAGTCTTTCAAAAGCTAAGGGACTCAATAGTTTTATGTGATATACTAATTTTGTTTTGCCTGCCCATTGAGTGCTGCAATTTTTGTAAATATTACAGGGGAAGCTGCACACTGTTAAGCAGCTTTTTCTTCCTGATCTTCTCTATTGTAACCTTACTCCACCTAGTGCAAAATGCCTTTTAGCTTCTGAGTTGCAAACCAATAAGCATTGATACTCACTGAGAAGACTAAATTTCTACCTCTTCTGTGTGTTTGGCCTGATGTCCTGTCCTGGTGAAACTGCATCACTGTAGATTTCAAACACAACTAAGAACCACAGTTTGCATCAAGGGAGAAATCTTGAAATCTCACTGAGGCAAGCAACATATTCCCCTTGGTTCAGACACAGTGACACCCACAGTGTTTGTCACCAGGGCAGCATCCCAGTATGAGGCCAAAGTGGCCACAGAGCCAAATTTGGAGATGAGCTTGCAGAAAGAGCATGGCACTCTTCTATCAATGCTTCTATCAAGGGAAGATTGCTTCTTACCCTTTAATTGCCAAAGAGAAAAGTCTACCAGGTCCTGCTGTAGGCTTTTTACCCTACAGCTGTCCTCTTACCAGATACTGGTTTTATCCCTGTTGTATGTAGAGAGATTGTGAGTCTGGAGTTGCAGGGTCCTTTGGAGTCCTTCCTCAGGTAACCCTCCAGAGATTTACTTTTCATTGTAAGAAGACGGGGTGCCTTGTTAAGAGTAAGCAAGAGAAATATAAGGGGGAAGAGCATTAATTGACAAATAAAATGTGACAATGGTTCTCTCTTCCAATCAAGCCAGACATCAACATTTGGAGCTCTAAGATATCATGAGGTTTCCACTTACACTGCATCCCATCCCCATTACACATCATCTCTATCCATCCATGTTCTGGCTTCATTGCCACACACTGAGAGAAAATGTACTCGTTCCTAATTTGAGCAGTGTGGAAATCACTCACTTCCCCAGGCTTGACCACAACACGGATGAGCTTACCTCTTTCTTCATTTGTCAGTACATCACTGGTGATACAGCTTAATCATGTGAATCTCCTTTAGCAATTCATCTTACTGCTTTCAAAGGTATTGCTTATAAACTCTCAGATAAATGCTTAAATGCATTTCTGTCATCAGAAGAAATGTGATTTCCCCCAGACCAGAACAGCATCACTGCATGAAACCACACAAAAATCTTGCATTTTCACTAACTGCAAATACGAAATCTTGTAGCTTCATTAATTGCAAAACCAAAAACCTTGTCATTTCAATAATTGCAAATAACCATATATAAAAGAGAAAAACTCTGTCAGTTTTGGTTTTTTTCTTTTCTTTCTGATTTCTAAACTACACTTTCCAGAAATCTCAGGTCTAGAGTCAAAGTGTCTATTTGTGTCCTGCTACCTGGTGCAATCTCTTGTCAGGGAAACATCCTGAAAGGCAAACAGTGCAGATGTAAGAGTATATTTTTTTTCCCTCTCATATCAAGAAGATATTCAATTTATTTCAGCAGCCAGTAAGAAACTCCGTAATTGCAAACCTATGTTTAGGTCATATTCTTTATCTTGTAATTGAGCCTTTAAACATTCATTTTTCTCCTAAGAATAACTCATCAACAGACTTGATAACCATCTCTTCACAAAAATACAGGACTTTACAGGCTTTATTCATATTGAAATTATTAATTAGTTTTATTGTATACTGCTTACTATTCTGAGATAAATCTGTGTGAATATGAACCCTCCTGTTTGGAATAAAAATATCATCTCTCAATTTTAAGTGGTTGTTTTTAAAAATTACTCTGATGATCTGTATTTATATACATTTGACAGTACATTACTTCTAGATTTCAAAAGCTAATCACATGCTTTGCAATGCTTGATGTTTTAAAATGACAAATGAAAACCTCTGGATTATTTTATTCCATACATGTGAGATGCCAAGAAAAACTCCTAAATGTGATTTTTTTTTAACCTGCTCACAGACACTATGGTCTTCTAAGAAAAACAAGCATATCTAGAATTGCAATATTTAAAATTATCCTGATTTTTAAAGTAAATCTAATAATAGAAGTGGGGGGAGGGAGAGTCCAGACATTATTTTTGAAAGCACAGGATTGATGATATTAATGCTGCCAACCTAAACATGAGAACATTGGTTTGTTTAGCTTGCTGTCTTTTCCACCAGCCATTATTTAAAAACATCTACTGCTCTTACTGAGTAGAGTCTGCAATTTATTTACAGCTATGGTAAAGCCAATGGAAATAAATGTTCATTCATAGGCTACTTCTTAGGAGTTAGAAATATTTCTGGTGTCTTAAATCAAAAACAAATGCCCCATTAAAGAGGTTTTCAGATGAAGATGACCTCTAGTGAGTAGTTTTATAAGGATGTGCCAAAAAAAGTTTACTCTTCATTCATCCCTCATCTGTTTTCTAGAATATTTGTGTCTTTTATATGGATATTTTAATCCTTGCCTCTCTGTATCAGGGTTTGGCTCACCTAGCTGTGTTGTCATGCAGCAGTTCTATGACAAAGCAGAATCAGATATATTAACTTTATATATATATATATATATAGGTGATGGCCAGACTTTGGAAATTATCTAAAAAGGTTTGCCACTCTTCCCTTTACAGCTTTCAATGACTCATCAAATAATGTTGTTTGCATCATGTCCTCCCCCAGGTCACTGACTTAGAATGGTCACTTATCTACAAATCTTTCCTACATTTTCTTCCTATTACAATAAGCCTCTCTTTCATCAGGATTATCAGCAAAAGCTGCAGGATATTTTATCTGGCTGCAATTCAGCTTCATGTGGGGGTGCTCACATGCACCCTGCGGTATTTTGTGCAGTTACAAGCAATTTATGAAATGTTTAAAAGTGCATACTTCACTTTACAGATTTAACTCTTTGCTTGACTCCAGTGTCTCTTTAAATTCAGTACAAGATATTTGTAGAGACCAGGGTTTAAATCTCACGTGGTGTTAACAGCTTCTACTCTTTCATCACCTCCTTTGGAGCTGAAGGTTCTTTGCAGATTGTTTGGATGCAGCCCCAACATGCCTCACACGCATTATAAAAATCATTAAAAAATTCTTTCCAAACCAAGCACAGGTGAGATTCCCCATTAAGCATTTCTGGCACGAAACCTGCACTCCTGCTCTGAGGCTGGGCAAGGTCACCTTTAAAGGTCCCTTCTAATCCAAACTATTCTACAATCCTATGTTTATCTGAAATCATTGCGTGGCCACTCTAGTGCCTGCCTCTCCCTCCACTGAGTATCTCCTTGAAAGCTGCCAGGATGTGGACAATCACCTAAGGAAGCACCCCAAACCAATCCTGTGAGACACTGGGCTGGCTCCTGCCATGCCCACCACTCCTGAGAGCAAAACAAGTCAAGCACAGAGCTGAGACCAGTTATTTAGAGTCTTCAGCCATGGCCTTCTCATACCAGTCTTTGGTTCTCTGTGGTTTCTAGAATCAATTTATCTTTCTGCTTTGTTAAAAGAAGGGGGGAACTGAGACTAGATGCCACTGTGCTTGTACCTGCACACCCCTACCTGTGATTTCAGAAAAGGGAAGAACTGAAGAATCTTTGAGGAAGTACAAACAGTTCCTGTAGGATGAACATGTTTCACCCCAGGGTTTTAATTAAATTATTTCATTATTTGGGTGCAGACAATGACTTTTTGTTACAAGTTCATATGAGGGTTAGCAAATTGGAGCTTAGCTTTGTGACCTTCACAGAACTGAAGACAAATTTTCTGATTACTGAATGTAAATGATTAATCCCCAACATCCTTCCAAATCCAGAGCATAGCTCCAATCCAGTATTGCTCTTGGGAATGCTCCTTTCTACTTCACATTGTCCGTGGGGTCTCTGCACACGGGGGAATTTTATACTGAACAAATTATTTTATACTGAGTTAATTATTTCCTCTAAAGTGACCAAAAGCTTTATTCACTGAGTCATTGTGGACTTGTTGGTGGGCATGCCACAGCTAATAGAGTCTTTTGCCCTTTGCTATTTGGGACCTTTCAAACTCCAGTTGATTGTTATGAATTGTCTACTGAACCTCCATGAGCCATAAAGTGAGAACATATTTATTGCCTTGATTAAATAGTCTCAGCTGTCTTTTTATTGTATCTTTTCAGTATACTTCTTCTTCTTTTAAAAAGTCTCAACTTGGATTGATTCTAAAGGCAATGGCCCATGGGCAGCATCTTCGACAATCATGAGGCATAAACATAGAGAGAAAAACCCCTCTTTTGGCTGACAGCTGTAGGCATCCCCTTACTTTTGGCAATTAAGAAGAAAGAAAAACAATTTCCTAGAAGTTTCCTTCCAATTACCATATTGCTGTATGGGTACTTTTCCTTTGTAATGTGAAAATCAAAATTTGTCCTTTTTAGAACTGCACCATGGCAGGTCTTGCAAAGCTTGCCCTGTTAAAAAATCTTACTTTTATTCCTGTCATAACACAGAGCAATCTATTTTATATATGTAGCATAATTACATGTTTTGGAAGAATCTGATTTAGGGCAATAAATATTTAGAGAGCTTTAAGGGTGGCTATTATTTCTGCTTACATATTGACCAAAAAACAGAGTCTGCAAGAGAACAGAAAATGGAAGGTGGAATTGAAGAACGGTGATATTAGAGAAAAATGGTGTGCAGAAGAGAATCAGCAAATAGAGGAAAGAGGACTGAAGGAAATCAGAATTAACTGAAATAGGAGTAATGGAAAGAAAGATTCTGGAACCAAAAAAATCAAGCACTTTGATAAAATGAATAATTGTATTAAAAATATACAGGAAATATGGCATATCTTCGGTGTTTCTAAGAATTTTTGTAAATCAACAACTATATTTTGAAAATAAAAATGAAATCTGGGTTCAGGAGTGTAATCTGACAGAAAATGTAGTATTTGTAGAATCCACAATATGCTGCTTCTTTTACAATTTCCATGGCTAGAGCTCCCTTTTTGAAATTAGAATGCTACCTCTCCTTCAACTGGCTTTTCTGGTCTTCCTTTTAGATGCTGACAGACCAAAGCACTTCAGCTTCAGCTCAGCCATTTTAAGTGTATTACTTTGTTAGTCTGTCAAGTCATACTGCTGATAATGCAGTAAAACAATACAACCATAGAAATCAAACAACAGGCAAGTGGGTGCCTTCTACCTTTTGGTCCTTTTGGTTCTTTGTCACAGATTACTTCAGCTCATCCTTGCTCCTGTGGTTTGTCATGACTTCAGGAGGCCTGAGGATGCTGAATTGGACATGCCTGAGTGCCAGTCTGCACTGAATCACTGCCTTACCAAACGACTGCGAGTCACTTCCAGCACAGTGCCTCCTGCCTCAGCAAGGAGACGGGGACTTTCCTGCCAGTCCCCTCTCTACAGGCTTCACCATCTACCCAGAATCAGAGCTAGAAAAGACAGCAGGGGTCTCAATAGTGACAGAAAGCTAAACAGGTGGCAGTAGGTTTGGCTGATGTGAAAAAAGTGATAATAAAGCCAAAGGATATAAATATTCCACAGTCTTCGGACGTGAGAGCTAGTTTTGCCAAACGCCAAATCAGTGACCTAGGCCTCTGCATTCATGGCTTGCAAAAAGCAACATCAAGGTTTGGATGTTATTACTGAAAAAATTGTTAACACTTTTCTAGATAAAGGGCAGGGTATTGGTCACTTTAGCACAATTTGTAATGAAGGTACTGTACAGAAAGCATCTGTGAATGCCAGTGACTGCATCAGTTGTTGCTCATTAAAGGCAATTAAGCAATTAAGACCTAAGAGGTCTTCCATAAATTATCTGTTTAATTACTAATATGTATGAAACAAGGGAAAATTAGCACTTCCTCCCACAGAGAGAAACCAGTCAGGAGACCAGGCTCACCTTATTGAAGACACCACATGTATTTTATGAGATCTGATACTCCCTGAATGACTCTTGGTTTGTTCAGGGAGCTTTTTGGAAGTACAAGGACTCTGATTTCTGTGGCTACTTCTACTCCCTTAAGATACTAAAAAAAATATTTACCTGTTGCTCCTAAAAGCATTGAAGTTTCCAAAGACACTGGAAAACCCTTTCTAGAGAGATAATCAATGATCAAAGTGAGACCTTAAGGCCTTTGGACAATGATAACATGTTTTAACTTTTGGCCAGCCCTGAAGTGGTCAGGTAGTTAGACCAGATGATTGTTGTGGCTCCTTTCCAAATGAAAATATTCTATTCTATTCTATTCTATTCTATTCTATTCTATTCTATTCTATTTCTCAGTTTGCAACAGTTTGGATGAAAAAAGTACTCTTCTTTCACAATTACTTAGATAAAATGCATCATGCTCAATTCAAACAAGATAATGGTGATACTGGCATGTAGACATATATTGAAGGAAAGATTCAGGATGATAAAAGCATAGCGTTGGCGCAGAAATAATTTTCACACTTCTGCCAAAAGACCCACTGTGTGTTTGTTGCACTAAGCACAAAAAAGTAAAAAACATACATATAAAACCAAGCTTCCTTAGACCTTAAAATATACAGAGAATCTCTCATTTTACTCAATTCCCAATCGGTGCTTTGAGAGTAAACCTTTATTCACAAGTAAGAGCAAGGAACTGGACACACAGTGTCAAAACACACTCACTTTTATGGATTATTCTGGGTTTTGGTGGTGGGTTGTTTGAGCATGAATCATTAAATAAAAACTTCACATATAGTAAGAATTCTTATGGCTTAAGACATATCGTCACCTATGTAAACCTCAAGGACTCATTTAAAGGAGCTGCCTTGTATTTCTTTTGACAGGTCTACAACTTTCTATTTTTCTTCCAATTCTTATTGTTTTACCACTCTTTATGTCCTGCATCTGGGTCTACAAGATGCTACTGACCACACATAATTTAATATCCTGTCTTTGGTTTCCTACCAAACCACCAGACCATATATCCTATTTATTTTCTCATTTATCTGTCCTTTTTTTTTTCTTTTATGTAATTTTCAGTCTCATATGAACAAGCCCAACTCTCTCTTTTGCTGCACTAATGTTACTAAAACTCAGATCTACCTCTTAGAAATTCACACTCAGTTTCTTCTATTGACACCAATAATACTTTTTCCATAAACTTCCTCATTATCCCATTATTGTTTAATGTTACAGCAGAATATTATTATTCTAATCCAGTCATTTTCAACCAATCTAATATAGCCCCAAAGTGGATTAGCCAGCAGGCACTGGTAGGCTGCGCATCCATCAGTTGACGGCTATAAAATCCCAGGATAATTAAATACAGAGAGATATCCAGAAAGGGAAGGGAAAATTAATTTCCCTCCTACTTTTCCATCTGCTGCTGTTCACTCTATACAACCGAGGACGAGCTCCTTGCCCTTTCTTCTTCCATCCACACAAAGCTGGAAGTGGCAAACAGTGTTTTGAGAAACTGAACTAAGGCAATGACGAGATGTCTGATCCCCCCACCCGCTCCTGTCCCTAGGCAGGAAGTTCCTGCAGCAGTCCCACCAACACCACGGTACTACAGAGGGTTTGCACCATCAGTGTCAGTGCAGTGAAACATCCAACCCCGTGGCTGGCACCTCCTGAGGGTGAGCACTCTGTAAACAACCTGGAAACTGCCCTGAAAGCTGGACATTACATGACACCTTGCTGTTACAGGGAAGGAAATCGAGTGTCATAATCCCATTACTAAGCGCTGATGCTTGTGTCCTTTGTGTGCATGGGCTTTTTCTCCATGTTCACATTTCATCATGGGACAAAATAAGAGGTGAATCAGATTTTTTAATTTATCTTTCTCTCTGCCCACCTTTTTCTTCCTTAAGTACATGTCACCAGAACATGCAAGTTTGCACATTCTATAGTCATGACTTCTTTTATTCATGTTCCTTTTCTCAGCATTTTTTTCTCTTACATTGCAGAACTTCAGAACAAAGAAGGAGCTTGAACTTGTATGTTTTGTTCATAACAGGATGTCTTCCTTCAAGCTGGCTAAACCCCACTATCCCAATGCTAATGCCAATACTGATTAGTATGACACAACTATTTCCATTATTTGAGGTTATTCATATTTGCAAGGAGTAAATTTCTATTTGCTATATCTTCTGTAGCATTTTCCATGTCATCAATTGCATAATGACATTCATCTAACTGAATGTAACTGGTTATCAAGCATGCAGACTTTGCCCCTGCTGTATCAGCATCCCCCACCCCATCTTTTCCTTCTGACATTG
The DNA here is from genome assembly GCF_036417665.1 of Passer domesticus. Lineage (NCBI taxonomy): Eukaryota > Metazoa > Chordata > Aves > Passeriformes > Passeridae > Passer > Passer domesticus. The sequence continues at coordinate 75,637,867 of NC_087478.1, read as the reverse complement.
TCACAGCCACTACACTGCTGCTGCTTAACTACCACTCTCATCAGCGAGTCAAAAAAGCAAAACTTCAAAGAAAGTAAGAGGTCCATTTCTCCTTCTGGCTATCTGCCAGCAGTGTAGTTGGTGGGGATTAGTGTTTGAGGGTTTTTTTGATTCCTGCTTTAAGGAGTGGCTATTGAAAGATGCTTGAGGAAACTACTTTGGCAGGGAGAAGCTAAAAGGTTTTGTTAGCGGCTCTGTGTGTGCATGAGATGGACACTGTAGCATTTTTGTCAGTCTGAAATAAAATAGCCTTTTTTATGGTGTGGACTCCTCCCTGCTGCCCGGAAGGTGCCTCAAACAACTGCAGTGGAATGGGAATTCTGGGGAGGGAGGAAGATGAAATGAGCCATGAGGCCTCCAAAAAACTCAGGCTGCCCCATTCCACAGGCCTTTAACTCTTAACTCTGACATATAAAAAACCCTCTAATTTTCTTCTCCTTGGACAGTGAATAAGATAATTCTCCTTGGGCAATGAATAAGATAATATTACTCCTTACTTCTACAGATCCAGCTGTTTTGACAGAGGTATACAACATCCCCCTTTCCCCAACACCAAAAAAGCCCTGTGTAGGGTATGGCTTTATTTCCATAGCTGATCAAAAGGGACTTGTAATTAAGCAGCATCCAAAGCAGGCCAGTCCACAAATCTTTCTAACTTGACATGCCTAAAAGCCAGAAGCACTGAAGTGACCAACAGCTTTTAAGAGACCCTTGAAACAGGTATTGGCCCTCTCCCACCACTCCCTGCCCTAAGCCTCACTATCTTCAGGGACTTGTGCTCAGCTGCACAATGGAATATAAGAGTCTGAAGGGCTGGGAGAATATCTTTCACAAGAAATCATAATCCCACTGAAATCAGTCATGCTGAAGATACAACGCCACTTGTGTATCTGGACAGTATACAAGCATACCATCATCTTTAAATAAGAGATTGCTAATTGAAGTATCTAAGTGTGATTACAGCAGCAAAAACGTTTAGAAATGTAACCAGCCCTCACTGGTGATGGTGCACTTCTGTGGTACTTTTGACAGCATCATTTATTAAATGATGCAGAGCAGTGTTTACACACAGAAGTTGAGCTTCTCCATCTTACAGTTGGATTTCTGTGCTTTGGCAGCCAAACCAAGATAGCCAATGCCAAACTGAGCACTAAACTGCCATGATGCTGTGGATGCAGCACCTTCTTGGAGGAAACAGACCCCTGAGGGCACCAAATCCCACCCCTGACAGAGGCCAGTCAGCTTGACAAAATAGTGTAATTAATGGTCTTCCCTTTTCCTCTTACACTTCTTTCCAGTCTGAAACATCCTGCGACCTCCCTGCTTCACGGCACACTCTGCAGAATGTGTTTTTGTACGCACCACTGAGGGGAAGAGTTGTTCTTTAGCTGGAGGAGACTGAGGCCAGACCTCACCGTGGTCTGCAGCTTCCTCCCAAGGGGCCATAGAGGAACAGCTCCGATCTCTGCTCTCTGGGACCAGCGACAGGACCTGGGAATGGCTGCAGCTGGGTCAGGGCAGGGTCACACTGGATAGCAGGGAAAGGTTCTTCCCCCAGAGGCTGTGGGCACTGCCCAGGCTCCCCAGGGAATGGTCACGGCCCCAAGGCTGCCAGAGCTCCGGGAGCGTTTGGACAACGCTCTCAGGGATGCACAGGGTGGGACTGTCGGGGTGTCTGTGCAGGGCCAGGGCTTGGACTGGATGATCCTTGTGGGTCCCTCCCAGCTCAGGGTATTCTGTGATTCTGTGAGAAGGGGATGATGAACACTTGATCCTGAGGAAGGAGATCATTATCTCTCACAGGATAGCAAGACATATGGAATATTGTGTTCTTTAGCTTATGCAAGGCACAAATTCATCCCTTCCCCTGTTGCCTCCATGAAATACCAAACTGCTATCATACCTTACAGGAGTATTTCAGTGCACAAACCCACTGTCAGCAACACTGTACATAGTATCAGCCAATCTGCTTTTCAAAAGTAAACGTAGAACAAAACCTTCATTACCTGCATAATTAATCCCTGTTCACAGTAATTTGCATGCCTGAATAATTAAAGAATTATGTTCTAAAAATGAAAAGCGAGCAAATCCTGCATTTTTGTACTTGAAAAGCTGCAGCAGCAATCATGATAGTTCATAGCCCATAAATAATTCAAACTGAGCTTCCTTGCCTTTATTTTTTTTTCCTTGCAGAAATCCTCTTAGCACTTCCTAATTAAATGAAAATATTTTATAAGCCATCACTTTCTGACATCACAAGAATATTTTAAACTCCAGATTAGACAAACCGGATTTACATTTTCAGTATTTGCGATCTGATATTCAGGGCCATTTAAAGGAACCATAAACCATCATAAAGGGGTGATAAAATGAGCATGTACTTTTAAAGGAAAAAAAATGGGAAAATAAACTGGATTGCACTGGTCAGCTGAGTTTAACTCAACATTCATTTTACTTGGCCACTCTGCACTTTCAATTTACACTGCTAAATTGAAAAATGGACAAAATCCTGACACAAATTATACACTCAGCAGGCGTGCGGGGGGGAGGAGGCGGGGGAAAGCGTATATGCTGCAGGATGCCAAGTCAGCGTTAGAAGATGACGTTTTCCCCACAGAATTACTAATTTTTACGTGTTTTAACTGTCCCGTTGTCCCTGAGGGCCGTGACCGCTGCGTGAGGGCAGCAGGGGGCGGCCTCCGCCCGCCATGGCGGGGCTGGCAGAGCCGCGCGCTCGGAACGTTCTGGAACAGCCCCAGGGCCGCCCTGAGGGGCCGAGCCGTGAGGGGCCACGCCGCGTCCGGAGCCCGGGGAGGATCGGGCGGCGTGTCGCAGCCGTGTCCCGGTTAAACCCAGAAGGGCGGGGGAAGCTCAGTCGCTCCCGCCTCGGCATGAAGCTCGGACCGCCCCGCTGCCGCCATGCAACCACTCAGCGCCGCGATCCCCCCTGCCTCCATTTTCTCTGGGCTCCCCCCGCAGGCAGGCGCCCTCAGCCCGCCCTTCCCTGCGGCCCGAGCGGGCCGGCCCGGCGGGAAGGGCTCGGGACGGGTGCTGGGCAGCGGGGCCCCGGCTGGCGAGGCGCAGAGCCCGCTCCGCCGTGAGGGGCAGGACCCGGCGGCCCTCAGACATCTTCGTTTCGGTTCCCCCTTCGCCGGCGACACGGGCGTGTTCGCTTGGAGGGCCTGTGCGTGGAAACACAAACTGGAAGAGTTGGCGGCTCTCCTCTCCCGTTATCACCAGGGGTTTTTTAAAACTCTTGGGCTCTCTGGAAGCAGCGCTGAAGGGGCGCGGTGGGCGCACAGCTCCGTGTGCTCGCATGTCCCTCCGGGGGTTCCTCGGCTCCTCCGCGGCCCCGGATTAATGCTTGTGCCGCTCCTGGATGTGTTCCCACCCCGTCCTCCGCTGTCCCGTTCAATGCGCAGGAGCGGTGGCTGTGTAAAATGGCGAGACTGTCTGCGTGGTGCTGTGTGCAGGCACCGCCTGCTCCCCCCCGAGGCTCCCGTCCTTGCATCTAAAAAAAATTCCCCTAAATGTAACATCCACAGCGTCTCGGTCTGTCCTTTCCGTCCCGAGTAACCGAGCACGTAACATTCCGGCCCCCGAAGTGTATTCCAAAGACAAGGTTGCTGAAATCATACAACCCCTTTTAAGAAACCCATACCGATTGTTTAAAAGTACTTGCATTGCACCCGTGTCACGATTACACATGAGTTTATCGGTACTCTTGAACACTACGGTTTTTTATTTTAAAAAATCATTATTTTAAAATAACTTTTTAGAAAAAGCGTTGCCCCGTGTCACGATTTTAACACGAGAGCGTATCACTACACCAGGTGGGGTTTTTTTAGTTTTTATTACTGCTGGTGAAGAGGACAGTGAATCCTGGGATTTAAAACTTTCCCCGGGTGCGATGGTGGATTTTAATTCCCGCAGCCAGCGCCGCGGCCGGCAGTCGGGAGCAGAGGGATAACCGGGGATGTACCTCTGTAAAAAAAAACAAAAACCAAAAAAAAAAAAAAAAAAAAAAAAAAAAAAAAAAAAAAAATCCCGAGGTGTCTGCAGGGAGTGGCACGGGCATATTTTAGCACTGCGGTTTGTCACGCTGCTCAGGAGCACCCGGGGATCGTCCTGATTAATCCGGCGGGTTTGGACTGAGCGCTGTCTGACGCAGACACAGAGACAAAGCCTGTCAGACAGAGCCGGAGAAAAGCTGCTCGTGTTACTGACTTTGCATCACCTCGAGTCTGAGTTTTTCCCCATATATTGAAAAAGGCCGAGGGGAGCCTAGATATATATTTATTTTATATGTATAAAAACTAAATGCCAATCAGAATACCTCAATCCCGGGTTTACCGTTTATTAAACTGTTTTGGGAGATTCTGCAAGGCCTAGTGCTCAGGGACGAGGTTGCTGCTTCATACAGAAAAGAGACATTGAAAACAATCAAATGAACAAAAAAAACAAACTAAAAAACCAAACCAACAACAACAAAAAAGAACCAAACCAACAAGAAAAAAAAGGAAGGTGCCTTCCCTCCGTGTGTGGAGTGTCTCGGAGCAACCCGAGCAGCAGCTCAGTCGCCGGCAGCCAGCAGCGCTGTGCTGCTGCCCGCCTGTCCTAAGCTGGTATTTGGGGGTGTATTTTTGTTACTTTTAAATTTTATTTCTTTGCTTTACTGAGATCTCTGCAATATATTTGGGTTAGGTAGTTAACCCTTTCTGTTGCTGATTTACCGGTCAGGGAAGGCAGCGTGCGGCCCGCTGTCGCAGCCCTGCCGCGGGCTCTGTGTGTCCCTGCGGGCCCGGCTGAGTTCTGAGGGCGCTTTTCCATCGCCCCGCCTCGCAGCGGAGATCTGACGGGTCGGAAAGGCCGGACGCGGATAAAAATAGCTGGTGGGAGCCGGGGCCACCCTCGGCTCTCCCTGCCGGCGGTTCTGGTTCTCGGCCCTTGTGCCGAGCGTGCCCCGCGGGTGGGTGCCGGGGCGGCGGCGTTCACAGCCCGAGCAACGCTGCGCTGCCCGCGGCTGGGAGCTGCCTCTGCTCCCTCAGGGAGCGGACGAGCCTGCAGGTCCTGCTCCAGAGTGCGGCTCTCACATACCCTAAAAGTATTTTTCGGTTATGAGAGCCCGTTTTAAAAATTTTATTCCCAGATTTTAGAGGTTTTTTTGGTGTTGTTTTTTTTTTTCCCTCCCGTTTCGCACAATGTTTCTGCAGTGCTCACATTGTTTACTGCATCCTTTGAGCGTGTTACAGTGAATTTGGGATTGAAACGACATTCGTAGGGTTTATTGCTTGTTAATGTGGGCGCTTCAAGTGAGGCTGTTTGAGTCCATAGTTAGGCCTTTGTCAAAAGATAGCCCGTTTTCTCCTAAGGATTCGGCACCCAACACCTGCCAGGGAGATCCACGGGAATAGTAAGTGCTTAGCAAAGAGGAAAATAATTTTCTTTGTATTAAAAATGAAACTAGGAGCCCCAGTGGCGTCTCCGTCTTGCAAAATGAGGGACTAACTCTGAGAGCCCTCTTGCTTTTTTCGAGTAGTGCGTGTTATGTGGAGAGCAACTGGAAATCGCAAAGAACTTTCAAATAAATAATAACTTTCACGGAGCACTGGTGAATAAGTAACACTGGCTATTAAATGGATTATTAGGAAAGTAATTTTTTTGAAGAGTGAATGGAAGCAGAATATTGCGGGGTACTCGATAATTCAGTGCAATCCCTTTTCTCTGCGCCTTGGAAGGGAATATTTGCGAAGTGCCTGACTTGGGTTCTGGCTGCCGCTGCCGCGCCGCCTGCCACCCGTGTGCCCTCCCTCTGCAAGGGCAGGGATGGCTGGGGACCTGGGGAGGGATCCCGAAGGGATTTGGGAGCGGCTCCGTGCCGCTGGGGCCGGAGCAGCCCTGCCCCGGCACGGTGCAGCCGGGGCGGGTGTGCGGCATTGCCCCCCGCGTCTCTCAAGGCTGAGGAGAGAAAGGGAAATGCACCTGACTCCTGTGGTGATTCTCACAGGGCCTCGTTCCTCTCCACCCTCAGTCAATAGAAATTTTGTCTTTCCGTTAATTAAAAAAGTACAGTAAGGCCCTACTCGTCGCCTCCATAGTTTTGGTGGTTTTTTTTAATTTTTTTTTTCTGGAAAATTTTAGTAATGGACTAATGTAATAAACATGGATACGAAGTGGATACTGAAAAACAAACAAACAACAATAAAAGCTCAACATGAAATAAAATAATAAAATGCAATACAACCAGCCAAAAATCCAGCACCTCCTGAACTCTACATTTTTTACTGCTTGTGAAGAGGAAGGTCAATATAAGCAAAAATACTGAAATCTTGGTTTGTGAAGTCTCTGTTGTAAAAAAAAATATTTTAAAAGCCCGTTAATTCCTAATTAGGAAAAAATGAATGGCTATCAGAGTCTTTTTTACCTAAAATGCTTAGTTCTTAAACTGGTAGGGTCACGTTTTAAATGTTCCCGACGTCTGTAACCGCTGAGATCGTCTGTAACTTACTGAGATCTTTAATGCGGTGTCAGCCAATATTTTAACTACAATAGTCACAATTAAGCGAGCGGGATTTTTAGAAATATTTCCTCCTAAGCACGGCAACACTGGGGCTCGGGGGGTGTCCTGGGTTTTGTTTATTTGTTTGGCTGGTTTTTGCGTGTGGTTTTTTGCTAGTTTGTTTCGGGTTTTTTGTTAGGGTTTTTCTTCTGCCCACTATCAGTCCTTCAGCATCAACAGGCTTCCCTGAAAGGTGCTGACAGTTTCGGGAATACTCTGTTACTTTCCCGTCATTTCCAGGTAAACTCCGATGTGGTCTCAGAATTATTTCCTGTATTTATATGTTTATGATTTAAAACCAATTGCGGCCAAGTAGCCCTTAATAGTATAATGTTTACTGTCTGTGATGTTGATTAGCTTCCCACGGGGGGCTGTCGTCTGGATACAGGTTTTTTTGCTCTCCATTTTAAATGCTTCCAAATGATCCCGCATCCTTCCAGCAGAAAAACCGGGGGAGCGTCTTCTAAGATGTTATTTAACACGAAATTACGACTTGTTTGAACGTCCACAAAGTACTGATTTCGTGTCTGCTCTCAATCTATTACCTCAAATAACATCCCACGCTGTGCTCAGGGCAGGCGTTCGCTCTCCCGGCTCTTCCTGTGTCCTATTAATAGGACAAATCCGCCCGCGCATGACCCTTCCTACAAGAATTCGGCTACAGTTTGCTTTGACTTATCGCTGCCTGTAAAATGGGTCCTTTAATTAAAAAAAATAAATTAAAAAGACTAGTATATTTTCTCTTTCACAGCACTTCGATGGGGAGCTTGGGGTGGAAGAGCACCACGCGTGTTTACCTACAAACCAAGATAGTGCCGAGCTTTGCCTGCATCTTGACAGAAATCTGCTGGCTCTTACTAAATAAATTCTGTTTAGTTTAGCATTTTTTATCCCAAGGAAGTGTGTTTCGGTTGGTATGCAAAAAGCAGAGCGGCAGTCAGGGATTGCCGCTAATTCCCCCGAACTTTGTCAGGCATTGTCAGATCAGGACGTGAAAGCACTTCCATAAAAAACTTCCTTTCTAAAAGAGAAAAATTCCCCACCAAATAAACACACAAAAACAAACGAACAAAAAAAAATTAAAAGTAATTAAAAAAAAATAAATAAAACAAACCCTTGGGGTTTTTTTAAGGTAAATTTGTCCTTAGCTGAGGGAGATGCCCAGCTCCTGCTGCCCGCATGGAAGGAAGAACCTTCTTCTAAAGGAAGAGCCCTGATGTTCACTCTACCGGTTTGCTCTGTCGCTCCCTTTGCATTTAGAAGTGGGCTTTAGTGCATTTATTTCTCACAATAAGCTATTATCGCTGTTAATAATTGTAAAAATGTAAAAAAAAAAAAGTTAAAAAATATGAATTCATAGCCTGCTAGCAGAAAGTGCTCCTCACTCCCCTGGCAATTAAATTAAGGTCATCGATTTGGGTTAAGGAGCATCCTTCAATTTTAAGGGAGAGGTGCTTGAAGTCAAGAGTGCCTTTTCCGTGTTTTTTTTTTGTTTGTTTGTTTGGTTTTTTTTTGTTTTTGTTTTGTTTTGTTTTTTTTTTTTTTTTTTTGTTTGGTTTTTTGGTGGGTTTTTTTTGTTTGTTTTGTTTTGGTTTTTTTTTCCTTTCTTTTCCCTGAAGGATTTCCCCTTTTAGTATTTAAGTCGTGTTGAAGAAGACATTTCTCCTCCGTGCTCGTTTAGGCTATCCCTCCCTTGGAAACTCCAGACGGGAGGGAAACAGGCACCCATGGTTTGGGAGGTTTTGCTGGTTTTTAAAAAATGTTTTCCTGCAACCATTATTCTGAGGATCCTGCGACGTTTTCATTCACCGGCTTTCAGGGCTCCTTTCTTCATATTGCAGCCGGCCCAACTTGAGACTCCGGAGGAGAAATGAAAACTAAGTAAAAATAATAAGAGTAAAAATAGAAAGCAACCTCTTTCCTTTCCTCCCCGTCAACCCAAAACTAAGCTGCGCCCCGAGCCACGCTTCGCTGGGGGGATCAAATTATCCCTCTTCCCGTCGGGACGCTTAAGAGTCATTTTATCTGCCTGAACTTTAGGACAAAGGTGTTTTCCAGAGGAAATTTCCACTCCTGCTGCCGCCTCACACCAGAGGGCGCCAGGAGCCTTCCCAGTCTTTGCTGTCTCAAGTGCTGCTGGAAATTAACTTTTTGGGCGCTCTCCCTGAATGTTTTTCTAACCTTTCCCTTTTAAAATATACAGCTGGATTCCAACTTTTTTTTTTTCCCGTATAAAATGCGTGTTGGTTTGTTCTGGTTTGGGTTTTTAAGGTTTTTTTCCCCGTCCTTGTAGTACCCTTTCCCAGCTCTTGCAGGCCTTCACCCTACTGCACTCAGGTGATGTACAGCTTTACTCTCTTTGCTAACTTGATTCTCATTAAGTCACTGGATGATGTTTGCATGACATTACAGTGTTTCTGTACAATTCTACATAAATTACTAAAAATGAGGAGAAATAATAAGAAAGAGAAGAAGAAAGAATAATCTAAATATTAGGGTATGTCATTTCCATGTCTCCTATAAACGTTTATCAAGAACCAAATGTGATTTTGCTATTCACATCTGAAGATCAACAGAAATGCAAAATGCATGATCCAAATAATTATTTAAAAAATCTGAGCATAAAACATAAAAACCGACAAAGAAAGACATTTTCATTCTGGAGGCTGGTGGGAAAACTCAGTTGAAGAGAAATGTTTGTCCTTGTGCTATTTAAATTGAAATATGGATATAAAAAATGTATGGGGCTGTTTGTTCATTTATATAATTTAATTTAGCATCTGTCAATCATAAAAAAGTAAATGAATCAAAGGTTTCTGACTTTACTCAAACTCTAACCCCTTTAAAGGATCAGACTGTATTACTTACTTGCTAGTGTTGATTTTTATCTTTGAAGTGTGTGCAAAAGATGAGAATCTTTGTCTCAGACCAAGTGGGACGGTGTGTTGGATATTGTGAGAAAATATTTTACAAGGCAACAGATGCTTTCCAATCCTAAACCTGGAAATACACAGTGTTTCTCTGTGCCCAACATACTGAGTGTGGTGGAACTCTGACATTCAGAGGTCTCGATGGATGTTCATGTCTGGCCATGGCAATGATGGGCGCTTGACAACTTGCTTGATTTCTTTTTTCTTCTTTTTTTTTTTTTTTTTAGGAGTAGACTTCTTGGAGAGACTTCTTGACTCTTGGAACAAAACAGGAAAAAAAACCACGTTAAATTCATCTTGGACCTTGTGCCACTTCCATCGAAAGTCCCTCTTTGACTTTACTGGGAACAGGACTGAGTAATTTAAAATGCTATTTTGTAATAAAAATCTTTTAAGTCTTAAATATTTCCATACAGTGGAGCAAAGAAGTCTCAAACGTCATCAGAAAGACTGCTTCTTGTTAGGTGGTTACAATGTGCCATTTCTGTTCAAATAACGTTTACAAATAAGGGAGACAAATACATTTGTACAATTTGGCAGTCTGACACTACAGTTGGGTGTTTGCAGCTTTTATACATTATGGAATTTCTGACAATAATTTTAACTCTTTGGGTGCATAAAACAAAGCCCAGATATTTCTCAGCAGCAGCATTTCCTCATCAGGTCTCTTAGCTGAGCCTTACTGGAGTGTAGGGTTTGGTTACAGCTAAGCTCAAATCTAATTTTTACAAAAGTATGGAGGGACTGTGTGGCAAGGCAAGGTGGGAAGAGGGACACAGAAGGAAGAAGCAGTCTTCTTCTCCAAATGTGCCAAGTCCACACCTGTGGGATCTTGGAGAACTGTTAAGTTCTTGTCTTTGGAACTTCTTCCCTCCTTGCAGTGGCTTTAAAAAGGATTAAGTGAGAGAACAGATACAGGAAAAGCCCTCAAAATACTACACTTTTGGAAGGTCAGATAGGCTGCCTTCTACAGGGGCTCCAGGGTTCAAATCTGAATCCTGAGCTGCTGTGATATTGTGCCCAGCACCACGTCTTCTCATTCAGGAATACAGCTTTCATGGGTTAGTTGTTTGTTTTCCCTCAGCATAAGCAAGTACAGCTGAGCAGCATTCATGTAGTCATACACACCTTACCAGTGATCTCCTAACAGGGGGGTATTGTCCAAGACAAAATTTACCTGATTTTCTGCCAAATACTACTACAAGTCTCAGTTTTCTTTCTTTTTCTGGGTCTGTTGTGTCCAACTGTGATGTCTTACAGCAAGCTTTCCAAGGGAAGAACTGTCTTTATACTGCGTATACACTGTGGTGAGAAGGGAGAGATTTGTTGTCTCTCCACTGCTGCACTTTCCTTGTGTCAGGAAGTACCTGTGTCTCCTTGTAAGATGCACACAAAATAAAAATATTTTCATGTTTAAAGGTGTACTTCAAGGGGAATAAAAGCCAAAAATGTTAAGCTATAAACCTGTTGGAAGGAAATATATCTTTGGGGGAGATCTTTAAACTGTGGTCTTTTCAGAGGGAGAAAAATGTAGAAATACTACCAACAAAGTCATGATAAAAGTAGAGAAAACAGAAAATTGTTCTACAATGGTACTTGTACATTTCATAACAGTTGAGTAACCTTTCCTTCATGCTTTGGGCCTGATCTTGAAGAACACCTTAACCAAATATCACTGAGGACCATGGTGGTACCACATAGATCAGATCCATGTGTTTGGGTCAAAAGTGGCCCCAGCTGTTAGAGGATAGCTATCACCAGAAACTCAAACTCCTTTAAGCCAATAGCAGCAGAGGAGTGAAAATGCTCTGTAATTATTTCCTGAAAGTGTTTAGTGATATTTGCCTTTAATCACTGAAAGCAGTTTGTTCTCTTGTGCTGCCGATTCAGAGACTTGCAAGCAGATCTAAAAACAGCATCACATCAAAACACTGGGAAAACACAGAGATGGACATGGTGAATACCAGAATAGCTGCCAGGGTTACAGCTCTGCACAGAAATGCAAGCATGAAAGTGCCAACACATAAACTAGCAGAGCTCGTTGGGCATATTCTAACTGCACTAGGAAGAATTCTTGTAGTCATTCTTCAAATTAGTGCAATATGGCCCGTTTTGACTCTTAATACCTTCCTTGAAATAACAAGGGATTCTCTGTGTGGTTAGAGTGAGTAGGATGAAAGTAGAGACCTCAGTGGGATTTTTGGGTAGGGAAGCAGGGTCTGTACACACACACTGGCATCAGCAGAGTCTCTGTGCCTATTTCATTGTTACTTTTGGTTAGTTGCCTATATTTGTGTTTGCAGGAACCCCAAAGTACTGTCAAGTAACACATGTGCAATGGGAGAGTCAATACAATAAACTTTACATATTACCTGTTTTTCACCCAATATACCTCTGAGATTCCTCTTTTCACTAGTTCACTGTGGCAAAATCCACTTATTTAATGTCAGTCTTATATTCCATCTTATTGCCGGTTTATGGCAAATTTATTTTGGGTTAATCTTACAAGCACAAGTGCCACCACTTAACAATGGTCCTCTGTCTACATTTGTGATACTTTCCAGTGCACTCTAGAGAAGCAAAACGTAAAAGATATGGTAAAACAGCCTCTTGTTTTGATGAAAAATTGCTAGCAGTCATAATGTAATTAACTTAACCAACAAGGCAATAAAAATTAAGTGCCCAGTTTATAAGTGATCCCATAGTAAGGCTAAATTTCCTAGAAGTTATACAGCGAAACATTTTCCATTAGGACATTCATAAAATTTTGTATTCAACAGCATCATTTCCTTGGGTCTTTTAGACTCCAACAAGAGGGCTGTGGTTGAGAGAGAAGCAGTGATACACATGACCAAAAGGTTGTGTTCCATCAGTGGGAAAGCTTAGGGAAAATGACAGAAGTGTTATACATTATATTTTTTTTCTGACCGGACTTTACTTGAACGCTCAAATGATAGGGTCATAATTTTTTGTATTTCTGAGGAAGTAATATTTTTGCTACTTGTAAGTGACTGTTTGTAATTTTTGCTGTAATAATAAGTACCTATCCAATCAATCTTGATTTTTAAATCTCTTTTAGTCTCTTGAACAAATATGTTTACAAGAAAAGTCCAGTTTGTTTAGAATCATGCAATGATTTAGATTGCAAGGGACTTTGGAAGTCATCTCATCCAACCTCCTACTCAAAGCAGACCTAACCTGTTAAGATGAGTTGGTTTTCTTTCTTCCTTTCTTTCTTTTTTTTTTTTTTTTTTGTTTGGTTTGGTTTTTTTTTGGTGGGGTTGTAATAACTTCAATGGTGGTATTTTGTGGCAGTAATTCTTGCTGAAGAGCTTGTTCTAAACCGCTTATCATTTACTAAATTTCCTTTTTTGTCTTCTCTGCTATGAACATACCCTGTAGTTACCTTTGGAATCAACAATCCCTGTTCATGACTTATTCTTCTCTTGCCTCTTGCATTGGAAAAGAACAGAGACTAATCTGAGTATCTAGGGTGAAATATAGTTTGGAAAATGTTCCTTCTCCTGTGTTAGAAAGATTATAGAACCATATTCTGAAGTATGACCATACTTCAAGAATATTGCCTTGAATCTAAAGGTAATTAAACCATTCTTATGTTTTTAGGCCCACAAGAAAATTCATTTGTTTCCTATATATTTCCAGAGATGATGAGCTGCTGATTTATTATCCTTCCTAAATTATAGGAGAGCTGAACAAAATATGAAACCTAAAGGCCTGGCTTTACTCTCAGCTGCTCTAATTCGAGTTCAGCTTCTCCAGTGTTGATGAATTTATTCCAGTTCTACACTGCTGTGACCAAACCAGAATTTGTTGCATAGTTTGCTTGAAAGAATTGGACCTTCTTCCTGTGATCTTAGATGATGAGCTTTCTCTTAGTTGGTCTGTAGTATCTCTTTCTCACTCTTTCCCTATGTTACAATTTTAAAAAACGCTTCTTTTCAAAAGAAAATGCCAAACTCTACCTGAAAAACTGGATTACACACACAGTCGTGCAAACTGTTGTTTTTTAAAGGGAAGCTCTTTGCAGACCATGAAACTTGGGAAGGATCCTGTGGAGGATTTGGTCATGTTTAGAAACCATCCTGAGTAGCTATGGCAACTTCATATCCGGGGGCCAAGATCGTGTCCACATACCAAATATCTGACACTATCCAAGATCCTTATCCAATGTGAAGAGGAAACTGTAAAACTATAATTGCCTAAAACAGCCCCTAGAGAGAGTACTGCTGGTTCTTAAGAAGATTTTTTGACATCTCAAATACAGCTTTTTCTTAAGAGGTCTGAAAGAGGAAACTTGTGAAAGAAAAGAAAATAGTGAAATGAATAAGGTATCTGTAACTCTGAAAAAACAGGTTTCCATCTAGGTCCCTTCTTTGTTACTTGCTGTGATTTCTCAGTGAACATTTAGTTAAATGAATTTTGAGTGTTCTATAAGCCTCTGAAATATATCAATATCATTTGCTTTGGTTCATATTTTAAGTGGGAGTGGTTTTCAATCTGGGTTTCAGCTCCCTCTAATCTGGATCAGGTGGGATTGACGCTAAATGCAGTTGAGGAAGGAGCACTGAGGGATGCTGATTGTAGCAGAAGTGGCTGGTCAAGGTCCATTCAGTCACCTGGTCCAGGCAGTTCAGATGCTGACTGTGTTTTTTTGGTATTACACTTGGAAGTGAAGCTTCCAAGGCATAAAAATCTGCACTTCTATGCAGTGAACATCTTGGCTTCAGCACCTTCAGCCTGTTCTTTTTGGTAAAAGCCAGGCTCTATAATATTTCTTTTAATTATTGATCGTTAATATAGTTTCTTCTCCCTGTTCTTGCACAGCAGTGAGATTTTTACATCCTGCTATATTTAATCCCTTTCTGTTTTTCTGGATCTGGCAGGGTTCTGCAACACAGGTTTTTCCAAAGGAAGTGAGTCCTGGAAAATGCATCACTAAAGGTACTGATCTAAAAAAAACAGGTGAATAAATGGTGTTTTGGTTTTGGCAGCCAAGATAAGGTATTACATATTGGTTCAGGTAGAATCAAACTCAAACATTTAAATAATGGCATATAACTGTGTTTGGCAAAATATTTCTGGCTACTTTTCATGAAAGCAAAAAGACACTGATATATCTGGATAAATAGGAGCAGATGGTAATTTTCATCATTCTTCTTTTCCCTGCTTTTACTAGCATCCTAGTGAGGGAGAACTAAAAGACAAAAACTCCTCTGAAGAGAATTTTGAACAGAAACTGCAAAATAGATATCCCAACTTATGACTTAACCTTTGCCCTGTGGGGTCATGCTCTTGAATGCTTTTCATCTACTTGATTAATAAAGCCAAAGGATTTTCATCACTGAAAAAAAATGTTCAGATGTGTTTGCCAGATTTTACATGAATTAAGGGCTGCTTTGATTTGTGAAAACTGCATTTTTGGTGAATATGTTCTTATTCAGGAAAAGCTCTCCATCGTGATAATGGTTATCTGCAAGTCAGTGTTAACTTGGCAACCTTCATGGTTTGGCAGCAGATTTTAGCTTTACATAACACTGAGTTATTATTATTGTATCAAATTGCAGCTTTTATGAAGTAATCAAGTTTTCAAATGTTGGGGTTTTTTTTAAGTCAGGAAATGCAACAGGCTTTTTACAGGAATGTGACTTTATGCTCTACATATCCTGTACAGTTCATTATATTTCATTTAAAATACAAATCAGATTAATGCAAGTATCTAGTAATCAAAGATATCTCTTATACCATCTGAATACAAAGAGTCTCATTTTATGTTTCAAGATCTTTTCATTCTCCACATTTATAAAATGCCCGGTGTTAATATTGCAATGGCATATTGTTAATATTGTATAGGGGTTTTTTATGTTTGACACAAGACTTAGGATGTTGGGCTGATCTTGATTCAAGGTATTTGTAATATGAGGGACAGAATTTCTCTCAGTAAAGATGTTTTGTATTTCAAAGTTAATCAGAAAAAAATACCTGTAAAAGGCTAAAAGGTACTTAAGGATAGTGGAAGATGCACTTGGTGACAACAAGTTCATAGAGAGTAAGATCTCCAGTTTACATTGGATCTTCATACAAAGAGTTTGGGTTTTTTTTTTTTGTTTAGCTAGGCTAATGATGTCCTATAGCAAAAAAATACACAATATTAATAACTAAACAACTAATCTGGCATAAATCCTTGATGTCTTGATTCCTTTCTAAATGCATATTAATTTTGTGTTACTTTCCTGTTTCTACACTGCAATTTAAAGTGTGAAATCTGTAAGCCCAGTAATTAAACTTTTATTTAAAAAGAAAATAAAACAACTTTTCATGGCAGTGGTCCTGTTTCTATTTTCCAAAGCTGAGGCTGATTCTGCTATAATGTGTATCCCGATGCCATGTCTCTCACATACCAGCAGTAACAAGAAGATTCACCAATTGCCTTGTTAGTGCAGAAATCAAATGCTTCTGTCACAGGAAAACTCATAAGCATTTCTGACATTCCTGTGATCCATCAGCATCACCAGCTTTCCCACCTCCTTTTTTGGAGGATGCAAATTAAGTTTTTGTGTAGTTGGAGTTGAGGGACAAGACAGCTCATTGCTACGTGCAGTGGTAATGGAGCTTTTAGATCAGAGATGTTTCTTCCAGGCCTGCATTAGAAACTTCTGCTCACATGCTGATGTTAGCCTGAATCTAAAAATAAAATAAATCCCACCTGCCCAGTGGAGCTCAGCCAGCAAAGTTCCTGGTGTGGACACAGCTGTGCTGCCAGGAAAAGGCTGCTGCCAGATTAACCTGTTGGGTTTAGAGCCTGGTGTAACTGCAATGGCATAAAATCTCTTTCAGCTGGCAAACATTGGAGCTCTGTTGCAGAGCTCTGCTGTTGTGGCTCTGTAATGCTCACGGGGACTGTGACACAGCCCTGGTGTGGGAGCAAAGGGGAGACAAAGACACCAAGAGTCGTTGCCAGGTCTGCTAGTAGGTGTCCCTTTAGACTGTGGGAGCCCCTTTGAAAACTCCCCCCTCCATAAATCCATCTTTTCCCCCTGGGAGATACATTTCCTATGTGTGTCAGTTCCTGCCACTGGGTGCAGGAACATCTGCTGATGTGACTAGATTGTCTTTGCCTCAAAAACACTGAGTATTTATTGCCCTTGCCCTGGCAGCTAAGTGCTAAAGAATCTGACCCAGGAGGATTGCTCTGTGTAGCAAAAAGGAGTTGGGTCTTCAGCCAGATCCTACTGGGACTGTAAATGCCTCGGTTCTTACCAGATACTACAGTAAGAACTCTCTGCCTGCTTCACAGTCACAGCAAGAGGACTGCACAAAACCATAACCCAGCACTACATCAGGTTCAAAGTGTTTCTTCTGTCATCACATGCATCTGCCCTCGGATATCAGAAAACCACAGAGAATTACAGCAGTGAGGAAATATTCAAAGGTCATCCCAGGATCAGTCTGAGTGACAGGTGATTGTGTTTTTATTAAGTTTTCTGTCTCTGATACCTGTTGATGTAGGAATGGTTGAGTTCATGGGGGGCAGCAGCTTCAGGACTCCTTCGTGTATGTGGACTTGATTACTCTTTCTTCCTCAGATGAATGTGAGAAAGCTTGGATGGGCTGCAGCAGTGGCAGACAAAGAAACATGACTGTGATGGTCTTTGACCAAAATTAATTGTCCAAAGCCCTTTAGCATGGAAAAAACATCACTGGACAATGACACAATAGGAATTAGTGGAGTGAAGAAGCTGAAGAGGGAGTGATTGTTCACTGTTTCCTGCAGTATGAGAAGTAGAGGACATCAAATAGAGTTTAAATTACTCAATACTTGGAAAATATCTCTGGTCCCTGAGCAGAGGTGTTTGGAGGCTGGATGAGACAATACCAGAGTACTGATCTTAAACACTTGGTCTTTGTATGGCAGCTGTTCCCACTGTTATTTTCCCCTCATCAGGAAATAAATACCCGAATGCCCTCCTTCTCTGCCCCATGAGGAAGCTGACAAAGAGCTGCTCTGAAGAGGAGGAGGTGAGGCTGCAGACAGGAGGAATACCAAGAATGGGAAAAGGGGACGACTGCCTCCAGAATTCTGGAGGAACTGTAGCTGCAGCCTACAGTTCCTCCAGAATTTCCCTTGTATTGAAATATTAAACATATTTTTGGTTCAATATTAGGAACTAGTCATGCTAGTTATTGTTACCAAACAGATTTGATAAGGTGGCTATTTAAAATCCATAGAAGTGTGAAGTTCTGACATGATTGAAATGAAAGTGAGTCAGAGTAATTTTGATAAACTGTATGCTACAGCAAGCTCCCAGTTTCTTATTCCAATTGAAGAAAAAAAAATTAAAACAATTCCTGTATCAGAACTTCTAAATTAACCTTCTGAAAAATCAGTTGCTTCAAAGCAGTATCCAAATCATAACATACAGCAATCAAACAGAATATTTTAGTGATCCTCTTATTGGGAGCAACCTGTTATTCTGCCTTACACCATGCCTTTCCTACCCTGGAGGGAATGGTCTAGCACCAGTCTAGAGACAATAGCACATCCTAGGATCTCAGAGGTGGAACTGAACCACAACAGAACATGAAACAGTTTTCCAAACTAGAAAAGCCCTTGCCCCAAGTATTTTTAATCCACATATTTCAGAACATGTCAGACAATTGATTAGCAATCTGTTGCTGAAGTGATGTATTTATCTGATGCATGGTTTCACTTAGCAGCTACAACACGTACAGCAAAGAGTTGAAAAAAAAATGAACTGGAACTCTATACAACATCTTTTATTCAAAACAGATGTATTACTTGGTATATGTTTAACATTCTCCTCATAATCCCAACTTGATCCTTAACCATCATGCATTAGAATGTTGCTTTTAAAGAAGATGAAAATGGGCTGCTAAAATGCTGCCCATATAATCTGAATTATTTTCAGCCCTGTTGTTAAAGCTTAGAGATAAAATTCTCTTTTGAACTAAGGTTGAAGGCATTGTGTTTGATATATTGGTATAATTCCTGCAATATAAATACTCATAAATTAAGTTAGTGGTATGGTATGATTTCCTGTAATCTGTTTCCAGAATCAATATTTTATTGAATGAACTTCTTATTTTAACTTCTCACTTACTGACCCAGTGGTGCAGCTGCAATATGTGCTTGATCGCTCACTCTCCTTTATTTTTTTTAAACAGACCTGACTCTGCAGCAGTGTAGATGGGGCAGGTTTTTAGAAGAATTGCACTTAATATTGTGTGGAAAGAGATTGAAAATAACACTATCATGCCCTAATGTAGAGGCTCCCCTCTTAACATCCTGTAGTAATTTAGAAAATGGCTATGTAATGTTACTCCCATTCTATGGGCAGGAAGACTGGAGCCATAATTATTTCCTTCTTAAAGGATGCTTGACTTTAAGCACCTCCTCTTATATTTACTTTTCTAAATGTGGATTTTATTTTTAAAAATCCTTTATACATAGCAACTGTCATTTAGTTAACTACCTAAGATTTATTGCAAGCTTCTGCCAATGAGTGTGTGACCTCATGCACAGCAAAAGATTGTTAATTCTGAGCAGGTAGAATTATCTCACCTTTTGGGAATGTGCTAATGAAGATGCTCAGCAGTGGCTTTGGTGGCTGGGGTCCATTGGCACGTGATAGCTCAGCCTTCTGCTCTGGCTTTTAGCCCTCGTGACTTCCTGGGCAAGCCAAATTTCAAGCAGTGGGATTGCCATGTGCTGCTCTGGTTTTAGCCTCTTTCACTTTGCATTACAGTAGCAATGAATTATTTATTATTAGTAATCATATTAGTAGGGTTAACCCTTTTGCTGTATATTCTCCCCAGCAGGCAGTCTTTGATCTGCTTCTGAGGCAGAGGTAGTGACAAAGACAGATGGCAATTTGAAATTGTTCCCTTGGTTGACTTTTGACAAAACTGTGGCTGCAGAGAAGCAGATTTGTGCGCATTCTTCCCGTCACTTGTACGTAATTATGCAATTCCCATGCAACTCTCCACAAGTCAACTGTTTCCTAGAGGCACCTGCCCTTCCTCAGTAAAACCCAAAGAGAAATCAGATTTCTGGTTAAAAAGATATAAATATTTCTGGTTAATGCATAGTTAAAAATATAGAGAGGAGGAAACGATGGCATGCATTTCAGGAACATTTTAGAGGTTGGCTAAAACAAAATACAATAAAAATTGAAAACGCTACAATGAACGCTTGAAAAAAGCAAACAAAAATATTCAGTGTTTTTGGTCCTTATGTTCTTACATTTGATGGTTTTCTGCATATCCTATGAAAGAAATCTTCTGAAAGCAGAATTGCAATTTTATCATTTAACCATTCCTGATAATAGAGAGAAGCTGGAAATACGAAATCTAACATCTGAAAAAAGAGAGCATAAAAAGATCCCAACACTTAAAAAAACAAACCCTCAAAGTTTCAAATATTATTTTTCCTTCCAGAAAATCCTGTGATTTTTGTAAATTCTTAGGATTAGAATCGTGAAATACTTATTTTTAATAATATTAACTACTTATTTAATAAATTCTTATATAGCATATTTATATAAAGTAACAATACCTCAATCAGCTCGGTAGCAATGCATAGTTCCTGTGCTGTATCCTTTTCAGGAACACAAAAATTAGCAGTAATCAGCATCATTCCACACAGACCTTCAGGTACCCCAGGTCTGCTGGGAGCTTTGAGTTGCAGCAGCAAAACCTGTTGCTGTATCTCTGAGCTGCAGAGCCAATGATTTTATGATTTCCCTCTCCTCAAACAGATCCTCACTCCCTTTTTTCTTTGCTGTTGCTTGTTCTGTGTCTGTGCTTTATAAGCTACACCATATTTAAGAATGCATTGATCCCACTGTGGGTTTTGGGGGCGGAGGGGGGAATGTAATGGAAGTACTAACAGAAAAATTGCTCTTTCTGTGGTGGCCAGAAAAACTGTATTAGACAAAACTGCTTTCTTTTATTTTATTTTTTATTTTAAATCAGCATTTAAAAAGTATTTTCTGTTGTGGTAAAATCTGTTCTATAGATGGAGTTCAAGAAGGTGGAGGGTATGTGAAAGCACATATTGTAAAAGAAAAACTGGATTGTTTCATAGTTAGGGGTTCTGTACCTAAAATATCCCTACAGATTAAATTTCCAATTTCTTTGTTCTCGGACATTTTGTTCCAGATGGGCAAACTGAGAATGAACAAGGTTTAAGTTGAAGCCTTTATAGAAGCAGCCTTAATACTCTAACTTGCACATTCTGGTCTGTAGGTTTATAGGGGGATAATGCTGCCATAAAAGTCCAAGACAGCACAGATATTCTGCCAACCTATTTGCAGACCTGATCCTGAGAAATCCCCTCAAAACTGGATATTGACCTCATGTGAGGAAGATATGAACCTCATCCCTAGCCCCAGTTCCCATGGTAGACTTGTCCAGCATCACTCTGGATGTTTCCAAAGAATGTCAACTCCATGAAGACTGGTGCCATTCTCCAGTGGAGATTAAAATGGCATTTGTGAGATCTGATGCTTCAGAGGGCAGCTGTGTAGTGCTACAGCAAGAAGGAAACCAGCCTCTAAAAGATACCACTGTAAGAAAAAAGCAAGGAAAAGCCCAGTCCTGGAAACAAAACAGAACCAAAAAGTGTGGAAGTCTGGTGAAACAATGATTTGGAGCTGAATAATATTATATCAGGTCTGTATGCTTTTAATAAATAGTTGGAAAGTCTTCCATGAGAAGTTTCTGTTCAGTTTTATCTCAGGGACAGAAGTTGCTCTTTCCCTCTATAAAGAGCTGAACTTCCTGAGCTGGCACATATTGGAAGTTTTTTTTCACTGGCACAGGAAGCTTTTTTTTTTTTTTTTTTTTTTTTGGTAAAACACTTCACATTTATGTTCTCACTTCAAACAGCATTGAAGGCATAGGACTCTGCTCCAGAGCCCTCTGAAGACACTGAGATCTGCACACTGACCTCTACAAGTTTTAAACCATGTTCTTCTTTTGTGCTCCTTTTGTTTTAATTAATTGCCACTTATATAAGAAAAGTAAAAAATTCAGGCGACTCAACAGACACAAATCCTGCAGTTCAGGATGGAAAAGGAAGGATACTGTGTCAAGCAAAACCAGCTTCTGTCTTCCCTGCTACTTGCTGAGTAAGCTTGAGGAGAGTTTTGCAGCCCTGCACTGCAAAAAGGAACCAGATAATCAATGACACTCTCGTCTGTCCATATTTAAACATTTATGGGAGAGATGTTGACAGATGATCTCACCATCTAAACTCCCTTTGTAGTTGATGGAAGGACAAAGACACTTCTGTCTCATGTTTTTCTGTATGCATTTGCAAGTAAACAAATGGGTATGCATATATACAAATGTAAAGGTTATTTTAAATGGTGTCAGGACAAATCTTGAAGAATAGAATTAGGTGCTCTTTCCTGGCCTTGTTTGTCTTCTCTTTTGTTTTGCCAGCGCAAAGTGAAGTCAGTGGGTTTTGTGCAGCCAGAAGAATAAATCTTTTCAAACTCCAGAAAAAAATATGTACAGCAGATAACAAATAAAATTCAGGGTAGGTGGCACCTCTCTGGCCTATGTGTGAGTGGATATTCTGTTTACAACCAGCTGTTATATTAAGGATGTAGGAATATCTACAGTTAACATAGCTGAAACTTTGTTTTGGCCACATTAATGAAGTGTTCGGTGTTCTGCTTCTCTTCTGGGCTTTTGCATCACTGACTCAAAAGCTGCACTGTTGTTAATGCAGAGAGGCTGTCTTTTTTGTCCTGTGTCCAGTTGCTCAACTTTACTTTCCCCCTATGCCTCATCCTGCAGTCTCCCTCTGAGGGAGAGCTGCAACCTGAGAGTCACAGACCGCAAGGAGTGCTTGGTTTACCCAGAAGAGATGAAACTGCTGCTGTGTTTGTACAAAACATTTATCTCAGTATAAAATCAGTATCTTGTTCAGCCCTAGAAACTTCTCTGACAAGGCTTAACTGAAGTCTCAGCCCTCCTTCAACACATGTGATTTTGTCCATCATGAAGGTTGCAAAAACATCTGTCCTGGCACACAGGGATCCCTGTCTGGGATCACAAGGAGAATGATTAAAAACCTGGAAGACAGACATTTCCCAGTCTGAGCTTTCTGCCATGGAAACAGGCACTATAATGCAAACCTGACTGATCTGTTGCAGGGAAAGAAAAAAAAATCCCAACCAAAAACCAGAAAATGTCTTTGTAGACAGTTGCTGTTCCCTAGTTGTTCCTGAGCCCTTGGAGCCCTCTCACGTTTCACTAATGCAATCAGTAAGTTGTCACTGTAAGCTGGCAAGGCAGGCAGAGATTTGGGGGAGCCCTTGAAGGCAGACAGAAGGAAGTGTTATGTACTTAGGAGATCTGTGTTTGTCTGATAACAGCCTAGGCCAATTTGTAGGCCTGTGGCATATCTACCCAGCACTGAAGTGCCATGAAGGATTTTTTTATTGTGACCTTGATTGCTTTGGCAGAGTGAGCTCCCAGAGAAGAGGAATAGCTTAGGAGTCTCCTGGGCCCAGGGCCCAGAACAAGAGGGACCAACCTGCCTGTTCCTGCAGGATGCTGTGTCTCTGTGGGTGCAGCTGGGTCCTGCTGCTGCCCACGGTGCTCCTCCCCTGGGCAGGGGTGATGGGAGGACCTCTGCATCCCACAATTTCACTGCACATCTCCTGCTGGCACACCAAGTTCTGGCTGAAAGCTAGGAATTCACTCCTCTTCTTCATGTTCTGATGTGAAAAAGATTTCACCAGTCTTCTCAAAGGAAGAAAATTCATTGGCGTAATTAAAAACTACTAATTTAATACAAGCCTTGTATTACAGTAAACTGGCTGTTTTACCCACAAAAAACCTTTATTCCGTTACTGATGTGTTCATATCTGTGCTACATTTACATAAAGTTTCCTGACAAAGTATTTGCATATTTATGTGTTTCATGGTTGAGCACATCTGTGGAATTGTTTAGATATCAACAAAACGAATGCAATACAAAAACTCTGATCTCACTGTGGCTTTCTCTCATAATATCTCTGGATATCATGCTTCAATTATTCCTAAAGGTGGTTTCAGCTCCAGGCTGTTCCCTGCTCTGCCACCCCATGGCGGGAGGACTAACCTGATGAAGACATTTGGGATGTCTTCATCATGACAATGACATTTAGGTGCCTGGCTGTGTCCTGGCCAGCTGCAGGAACCAGCAAGTCTGCAAACATGAGGTGGGCAACCTGTTGAGCCCTGCAACTGGCACATCCTCAGGGAGCTTTGTCTTCACAGGAATGCAGAATCCCCTTTGCAGGGCACTGTTTGAGGATGGTTGGCTGATTGGCATTGATCCTTAATGGGAGATGGGTGTCTCCTTTACTTCTGAAAAGTCTGACTGGAGAAACTTTTCTCTATCTTAGAGGCCAGTTCTTTCATCACATTTTTTCACACTTTGTAGCTCTGTGAGAACATCATGTTCATACATGAGGGAGGAATCTAACTCTGAATGGCCCTGGATGTCATCAGTTTAATGATACTGTTCAGATAAGGAAAGAAATGCTACATGTTGGTGCTTATCCATGCTTGTGACAAAACTGTATCACACCAGCTGTTGTACAAGCTTCTGTGCAAAATTATCTACAGAGTAGCTTTCATCTTCATAAATGCCCACAGGAAATTGGTTAGATTAGTGCAAGTCCTCAAAAAAAAGTGTTGTGTCATGCAACTAATTACTAGTTTTTAAATCTTCATAGGTGGAGAAAGCACAAATTGATCAGGACAAAGTCACATGTAAACCAGCTGAACTGGGGGATTAAAAAAAAAAAGAAAAAGGCTCACTATATATCGGCTGATCAAAGATGCTTGGGAGCTTCCTGGGCTCAGGGCCCTGGGAACAGCCAACATCTACATTAGTAAACTCCAGCTCTGTAAACCAGGGTGTTTGCATGCAAATTGTCAGGTGTTTGAGCTGCCAGACTGTGTTCAGGATATATTTGTAAGAGTTTTAGTTGGCCCAGGCTAAACAGTGCCAGTGAATATGGTCATGGCACAGTCAGTCCTGTCCCAGGGCACACAAGCAGTTCAGGCACTGAATTTATTCACCTGTGTGAAGGCACAAATTTCCATGGCCCCTTGGTTCTTAAACATGCCAAAGCCATGGTCTTATGGCCCTCAGCCACTGCTGCCCTGCTGGTGGCCTCTCTGGAGGGATAAACCCTCATTTCTTTACCAGAAGAGCATGGATGGGGCTGGACTGAGAGGCTGTGCAGCCTCCATGCTCAGAAACTTTCAAGAGCCAGCTGGGTGAAGCCCTGAGCAAGATGGGCTGACCACACAGCTGTCCCCACACGGAGCAGGAGGCTGGACTTGGGCTCCCTCCAACCTGAATTATTCTCCGGAGCAGGGTGGATCCTCTGTGATTCACTGAGCTACCCCCACCAAAAGACAATGCTGGGGCTGTGGCAGTGTCAGTGAGGTGATGGCTGTTTTACAGCACCATCCATAAAGAAGAGCTATGAATTTATAGGAAATATGGGCAGATTTATATGCACAGAAAAAAACAGATTTTAAATTGAAAAAGTATAATAAATATCTCACTTTATGTCAGTGAGTTAATGCTTAGAAGGTAAAAATGAATATCAGGTGTTCTTTTTTTTTCCCCCAAAGCCTAGTTAACTTCATAGACAGAGATTATCATAGAAGCTGTTTATGAATAACCTTTTTCAACAACAGGATTTGTGGCTTGCATATCACTGTGGTAACACTCCTGCAGCTGCTCTTTCAGCAGTTTGGCTTGCACCTATGACCTTCACCCAGCAATTAAAATACATGTCCTGAGTAGTGTGGTGTTTCAACATGCAGAATTTCCTGGGTAGGCTGCAAATCCTTAAGTACATATTTTTGCAAGTCATTGATGTTTCTGAACCTTTTTGCATAACTGTAGTTCTTACTCTCTACCTTACGATGTCTCAACATAGTGTATTTTTTAGAAAGCCAAGAGCCAGGTGGAGTTCCCTGGAAAAAAAGAACCACTGAAAATACTTCTACTCTGTATTCATTCAGTGGCATTGTCTGATACTATATTACACAAGATTAATGATCTAATGTAACTTGACATTTTACAAGAACATGAAGCATCAGCCAAAAACTGTCATAAGATGTGACACCAGACCTAGAAAGCACTGTGGAGTGATAACAGGCCAATTTAGGTGTGTCCATTTCATTGTCCATTGGCAGGCAATGAAAGGCAGCCTCTTCATCCTCCCCTCCATTCACCATCTGAACCTGTTGTGAATGAGAGACCAAAACTGTGAGTTACCCAGCCTGTTTATCAGCAGCAGCAAAGGCCAAATTCTGTCCCTTACCCAGCATGAATCATTATTTATGGACTTAGTAGGAGCTTCTGGACTACTCACTGTATTCTAATCAGCCTGGTGTCTTCTGAAAATGGTTGCCACTATTCCCATTTTGAGACTGTAGTACTGATGAAAGGCAGCAATGCTCCTCTGGAGTGGCTATGTAGTTATTAAGAAGTAGCCTAAATGTAAAAGATAAACCCTGGCAACAAGTTTTAATCACCAGCAGCCTGGGCTAAATATGAAAGATGAGCCTCAAGTTAAAATACCATCCATTTCATAGGCCATCTGTCTGTCTTTCCTACTTATTTAAACACTGGTTTGGACAGACAATTTTTTGGGGGGGTTTTCCATTCAATATGGACAGTTTGCCTCCTTTTCCCAGCTTCTGACCCCGCAGTTTCCTGAAGAGATGTGGTGAGACCCAGCTGTGCCAGGGCCCTGGGGGTGTCAGGGTTGAGTGGGATGAATTCTGCACACTTTGATAGTGGATTTGCTCTCATGCAAAATTCACCTGTGACAGGCTGCACATGACTATTGCTATTGTGATTCCCTGGTTTTGGTGCAGCCATGTGCTTGAGTACAAATTGATAGGCCACTTGGACCTGATCTAGCATTTGATTTTCCTACTTTTCCCCTTTTCTGTACTAGGAAATTTAAACGACTTACTTACATGATAGTATGGAAGGATGCAAATACAGGTAAGCTGACAGTGAAAGCTGACTGGCCCCATCTAGTTATTAAAAAAGAGCAAAAAAGTATCATAATTCAGTATATGTTTTGTTTCTTTTCCACATTGTTTCCATCATACATCATATTTCTTGTATCTACTAGCTTTTCAGTAGGAAAAAGGAGATTTATCTTCATTGACATTAATCTAATTTAATCATAGGAAAACTAGAGTGCTAAATTAGGCATACACTTGGGATTTCTGTATCAAAACCCCTGTAGTAATAAATCCTTTTCCACACAAGGTTGCCCTTTCAAAACCAGGTACAACTCATGTAGGAACCTGATCCTTGTGTCCTTTTAGAACACCTCCTGTATAATTACACCAAGGCACACAGCTTTAGTTCTTCCCTCACTGAAGTCAGGAGCAAAATCTCTGCTGTCTGGAATAGAGAAGGACCCAGTGCTACTTAAAGTACATAGAATTTTTTCATCTGGTTTTAGAAAATACTGGAATAAGCCCCTATTCTCCCCCTGCCACACTTAGTTTGAGCTTTCACCACAGACATTTCCCTGCAGCTGATATTCAGCTTAAACTGGTTGTGATGTTCTAAATCTTTATTGCTGATTACACAGAGTAGCGTTGCCAGATGAAGAGGCAAAGGAAATGTGGGTGTCTGGTTTTCAGTCCTTCCTCTCAGTATTAAATTAAATATCTTTCTAGTAGAAGAAGGCTTGACCCAAATGCTGCTGAAATAGGTGGAAAGGCAGCCACTGAGAAGGGTTTCTAGTGAGATCCACCATTCTGGACAACGGACTCACACAGCCATTCCTTCCTGATAGAGATTTGCAGCTGGGGCTAATAATCTTTAATGTTCTTTCTAATAAATCTCCTGTCATATGTTTAGTATGTCCAGTGTTAACTTACATTTCAAGCACTAAATATGTTTATCTCTATTGGGAGCTATCAGATGTAAACACATTAAAATGCTGTGACTATTTAACCCTTGCAAACTAAGACAATTCTGTAGAATTCAACTCCCTGGATAGAATTATTTCCCCTTTAGCATCTTTTGATGGAAAGAAGTTTATACTGGCCTTTGAAAATGGTTTTTATCAGGTTCTCTAAGAGACACCATCATTCTAGCTCTTTGCTTTTGCTTTTTTTTTCCTGGAGCACCTCTAAATATAATATTATATGCCAAAATCACATGTAAATGGGAGTTTTGAACATGTACTACATATTTTACAATGCAAATTTTCCTTAGAAGTAAATTTCTGAGTAAGTTTTACACTTTGCATGTTCACTTCCTATATTCCTTTATCTATCTGTTTATGACAAGCAAAATCCTACTGCTGACTGAGGGACAAGATATAGGGAAGAGGAGGTGAATATGTCACTAGAATCTCTTCCTCCTCCTCTTCCTCCTCCTAACGAGTCACATTTTGCAGATCTGGTGTCAGCTGTGAAAGCAGAATAGGTTTTCTTTCAAATATTCACTGAAGTTTTGGACAGAGGGAGGGGTTTAATCCTGGCCCTCTCCCAGGCAGGAACACATTCTGAAAGTCTCTCTCTGAAAAGTGAGTTAGCACTAGCGAGCACTCTCCTGTCACTGTGGGACACAGCACTTTAAATCAGCTATTTCATGATGGAATTTTCCTCCCCTTCCTCAGAGGCTGTGAACTGTTCAAGCTAAGTCAAGCAGAGCATTGGCAATGCTTGTAGTCCACTTGGCAGGCAGGCAGCAAATGACTCTCAGCTGGGATTCTGTCCCAGAACAACTATCCCTACTGAAAACCTCAGCTAAGATGAGAAGCACCACATCTGTAACCTATACCTTTATTCTGCAGACCTCCTAAAATAAGGACAGATAAATATAGAAACCTGTTGGGGCCAGCACATGGGGGAAAAAACTTTTATTTGAAGGGGGAAGAACACACAGATGGCAAAGTTCTGGGTTTGGGGTAAATCCCAGCCCTGCTGCCAGTCTGCTGTGCAAGCATAGGTGGCATTTGCACCTTGATAGCTTCTCCCAGTTCCTCTGGGAGGGATACCATACTGGGGAGGGTATGACATTAATGTGGCACTTAGGAAAGATGTGTCTGTGTCAGTGTTGTCTATTTTGGTTCATTACCACACCTCACTGTTGAGGAGCTCACAACACTAAGAGAGAATCTAGGCACTGGAAGTTCATTTTCTGAAGACCAGAGTCCTGCTGCTGCCACATCCCTTGTTTGTGGTCGTAGGAAAGTTGCTTCTCCATCTGATATCTCCCTCTCCTCTCTTCACTGGCCAGTTAGGTGGAGCAGGGGGGGACACACAACATGCTGCAGCAAGCCTCCACCTCTGTAATCCCATAAAATATCCTACACTAATTTGCAGGAAATGATCTGCTGGGGCAGCTCTGGGCAGCATGTGCTACTCAGGATGGATCATGTGCTCAGGCAGTGCTGTTGGATGCAAGCTGCTTTACTGATGGAGACAGCAGATGAGAAACACATTCACTTGAACAGCAAAGCAGCCTGGCCCCTACTCAGGCTACATGCACTGATGGCACAGACCTAACAGAAGGGATGATCCATGTTTGTCTTTTCATTCCTGTCCTCAGCTGCAGAGTCAGCCCTCAGATAACTTGACCACCATACCAGTGTCAGTATCAGAAAGTAGCACGAAACCCAGCTGGCCACCCTGCTCTGAAGTATGAACATTTCCGTAGCCTGGAATGTGGCTTTTTACAACAGGAAAAATCACTCCAAGGGACTCCCAAAACACCCAGTGACTCTGCATCATGCACGAATTGTCTACTTCATCCAGACAAGTGATAGAAAAAAAATCTGCATCAGCATGGATACTTGTAACATGAGGATAAGTAATGCTTTCTGCAGGGTGAGTGCATGTGTTGTTCCTTGTGAGCCCTCTGAAACTCCAGAGGGAAGGCACGGCAAAAGTACAGCACATTACCACATGAAAAACCCGGAGCTGAACAGATAAAATCCTGGAGACAACAGAACCCTGGGTGTGCAGTATGGCAACTCTAATCTGCTAAAGTGAGACTTGGCACTTGCAGAGATAATCACTGGAGCTGTGGCAGGGTTAAATGCTGAATTAATATACATGATAGGTCATCATCCTTTCGTCTTTCCTTCTCGGAGGAAGTAAATAAATCTGTCAGCTTAATCTAGCACATTAACCTTAATCCTACAATTTACTTACTAGGGGATTTGTATAATCTACCCGATAAATAAGGACAGTAATTATTCCTGCTACAGAGGGCTGGGAGAAATATTTGCCATGAAGCTTGAAGCTGGATTTAAAAACCGTTTTGATTTTATTAGAAACACAAAACTCTGGCCAGGTTTCCTGGAAAATTCCACGGGGCCCAATGCAGGTAGAAGCTAATTTTCTGTATGTGTATGTGTTTGCTTAGCCAAAGTGTAGATCCAGGGTTCACGTGGTCCTGAATACGGGGGAGGAAGAACCTCTAGGAATATGTTTGCAGGAGCACACGGGAGGAACAGCCTTGTGCTTCATGGAGGCCCAGCCACTGCATGATCCCACCAAGAAATCTCATGGTGGAGAACAGCAGCATAGCCCCATCCAGCCCCTATCTGCTAACAGGCCTTGTTGCCTTCTCCACACCTCCCTGGGCACCCATCTGTGGTATCAAAGCTATTCCTTTAACCTCCCTGTTGGGAGATGAACTTAAAACATGGCTTGAATGATCAGAAATCTAATTGAGACAATTAGCAGGACTGCAAGGGAAGGTCCTGGAGGACTTCAGTGACTCCCTTGAAGAGAAAGCCCTGTTCTCACAGCAATGAGTGATTTTCCATTTTTTCCTGGAATAGAAAAATGCTTTTCAGAGTTTAGCACAGTGCTTTTGAGGGCTCAGGACATCAAGAGCACCCTTGGCATTCCCCAAAACTCCTGTTTTCCTGGATTATATGGGAAGCGCAAACTCTTCACTCTTTCCTGAACGCTGGATTTCATGGACATTGACCAGCACCTGCCTCATTACAAACACAGCCAAGATTAGAAATTGAAAATAAATCAATCCTACTTCTTGAAGAAGTTGGGTTTTTTTAAGTATTTCTCATTGCCAAAGGTGTATTGATAGGTATGAAAGAGACAGAGAAACCAGGTTTTATACCTGTGATTATCCCTAAATGCACTCACACACAAAGCTTGATTTAGGCATTTGGGGTGAAGGGACATTTGGACAACTCCCATTATTGATGTTGCTCCAAGTTCTGCACTGAACACAAACGTGGAGGGCTCCTGGCTGCCCGTGTCCGTCTGTCCCCATCTGCTCCGATGGCAGGGTGCCCACACAGACACTGCCTGGACTCTGCTCCCAGGACACAGGTATTCTGCAGCAGGGGGGTCACTGAGGCCACACTTTGAACAGTGTTAACACCATCTCTTCAGCAGGACAACCTTCCTGGTGGGTAATTAATTGGGTTTCTAGCAGCATCTGTCAGCTGTTTGGAACACGCTGCTTTGCCTGACTAAGCAGCCACGATGACACTGCTCTTGTTTCCTCCAGGGTGTCAGGGTGGGGATTTGGCTGTATACAAGGTGGTTATGTAGGAACAAGGCTTCTGAGTGCTCAGTTCCCATACCTACACGTGAGGCAGATAATAAGGGGCAGCAGCTTTGAGCTGGCTATTACAGGGGCAGGGCACCCAGCCTAGCTCAGCTTGGAATTGAAGAAATCTTAGCACAGAACAGAATCAAAAAGGTTTAAAGATCTAAATTCATTCCCAGTAAGGAAATTGTTGCAGCTGTTTGCAAAGTGCATGCAGCAGGGGAGTCTTTAGAGGGACTGTGGCAGTGTGTAGGGGGCTGTTTTAGTGGGTTGTCCCATTTCACCCTATTCCATAGGGGGTTTTTTAGGAGGGGTCTCCTAACCCTCCTCAGCTAACCATGGCTTCACATACTTCTATGAGCAATGTGGTATCTCTCATGCACAGTCTACTACATCTAGAAATGAGGCATCAATGCTTTTAATAACAACTCCTGAGAATGCATGCTATTTTTACTGTTTATTTAAATACTTCAGTAGCTTCCTCAGCACTTACAGCACCCCACAGACATTTTCTAATCACACCACAGAAAGAACCCCAAGCCCAGGTCCTGGAGTGCTCTCTGAAGCACAGAAGAGGGATAGCTGTCTTTGGATGGGTGGGAAGCTGCCTGTAACACTGCTCTAAGGCACCTATTACTTGTATGTTTTTTGAAGCAAACTTTGTTACTCCAGCTAATTTAGAAGCCCTTTCAGGACTGTTTCTATAGCTACTTCCACCTTTAAGAGGCTGGAGCAGAGAGCTGGGACTTGGCTCTCCTTCACACCTGAATACCCATGAGGTACACGAAGTTATTGCCTCCACCTCCACTCGTCCTGCCATGTCAGAGCAGCTGCTTTAGCCATGCCAGGAGCCAAGGGCACTGGGTGCCCTGAACAGGCACACTGGGGCCTCCAGCTGTGCAAACCCCACCTTCTGCTCCAGGAGCCCTGTTTAGGCTCAGATTGAGGACTTTATTTATCTCATAATATTTCTCTCAAACCCACTGTGCTGGCTTTCTGCTCTGGCTCCTGCTGCCCCGGTTTCCTGAGTGACCTTTCTGTGTGGACCCTAAAAGTCTTCTTCAGGTACTTCTGTATGCCCAGGCCTGTCTCTGATTGTTTTTCCTGCCTGGAGAAATTGTTATAGGTGTCTTTGTTTCCTGCAGTCGCTGATGGTGCTCTCTGGAGCCCTGGCCAGCTCGTCATCTCTCCTGGCCTGGGACTCTGGGTGGGAATGGGCACTGCCCATCCCTGCTCCCTGCCCAAGGATGGCAGTGCTGGGGTCACCCTCAGCAGGTGACTTGCTCCCCCAGGAGTCCTGCTGTGGCTGGAACCTGGGTTTCCATGACTCATGTTTCTAAAGACAGCAGGACAGTGTGGAGGTGTTCTCTGTTTGGGTTTTTTTGGGGTGGAATGAGACATGTGTCACCCTTTTGTTTCTTGCAAGGAAGAGAGAAGAGTGTTTCTTGT
Organism: Passer domesticus; assembly: GCF_036417665.1. Classification (NCBI taxonomy): domain Eukaryota; kingdom Metazoa; phylum Chordata; class Aves; order Passeriformes; family Passeridae; genus Passer; species Passer domesticus. The sequence goes on along the minus strand of NC_087478.1, from coordinate 75,605,253 downwards.
TAATCGTGTCGTCAATAGACAATCACAGTTTGTGGAGAGGCACAACAGAAAAAAAGGACATCATTCAGCACCTTCTGTGATTTATGGGCTGTTTGTAAAGGAACTATTTAACAATAGTATTTGTTCCTATAATACCCTTTAAGTACAGCTGGCTGATTTACTTCCCTGCTGTTCCCATCAGGATGCAGACCTGAGCCGTGCCTGGCAGGGGGATTATGGTTCCTGCTGGCTGGCTGAAGCCACCAGTGCTTTGTCCTCTTGCTGCCACCTGAGGCACGTGGTAGCCATGGAACCACCATAGCAGGCACAGGGCCTGCAAGGCCTCCCTGGCTTCGGGAGCCTGGAAATGCCCGGCCATGGTGACTGGGCCTTAAAGCTTCTCTCCCGCCTTTCAGACCCTTGCTTATCTCTCTGTAACACTATAGGTCACCTTCCCTTTGACCCATACTACTGGACAATTTCTAGAACCCCTGTACCCTAGATAAAGAGCTACTTTTGCCCAGTTTGTTGGAAGAGCTGTCCCTGAGGCCTTAGCAGAGGATCAACAGAGGACACCTCTGTGGAACCTCACACAGCCTTCTCCCCTCTCTGCCTGTGTCTGCTGAAGGCACCTAGCGAGCTAAAGAGCTGAAATCACTCAATGAGCTGATAATCACTGAAAGAGCTAATCACTTCAGAGCTGAGCTTGCCAGCTGGGGATACCCTGAAACTTGGCTGAGGCCCGCCTTAAACCCCCTGTGAGCTCACGGTGCTGAGCTGTGTGTCCTGCCTCAACACAGCCCTGTCAAAAGTCACTCTGAATTGTTAGCAGGAGGGTGACCAGGACAGGGGTGGAGGGGCCCAGCAGTGCTCCGGGTGTGCTGCGCAGCTCACGCCCTGTCAGTGACAAGGGACAGCCCAAAGCCTTTAAGGACTGCACAGCATCAGCTCCAGCCAAGGTAGTGGGGCTGGGGGTGAGGAGACCTCTTCTGCCTTTCCCTGCACAAACCCTGTGAAACTGGAGTTGCAGAGCCCTCAGTCAATTACTTGCTGTCACAGATGTTTGAGAAAAGGGGGGAAATGACTAGGTTTAATTATCATCAACTGATTTCCTAATTACAATTAGGTGAGAGGGCCACCAGCAATTACTCTCTTGATCTCCTCAATGGGTGAAGAGAGAATGACCAGATATGGAATCACAGAATCATTTAGGTTAGTAAAGACCTCCAAGATCATCGAGTCCAGCCTGTCACTGATTCCCACCTTGTCAATCAGACCAGAGCACTGAGTGCTTGGACACCTCCAGGGATGGGGACTTCACTACCTCCCTGGGCAGCCCTTCTAAGGCCTGCCCAACCTTTCCGTGAAGAAATTCTTCCTGCTGTCCAACTGAACCTCTCCTGGCACAGCTTGAGGCTGTGCCCTCTTGCCCTGTCAGACCACTTAAACCCAGGTGTAACTTATGCCTTCTTGTCAGAAGTGCCCTGTGCTGTGTCTTGCCCCATCAGGATTGTCCCTATCCCAAAGATGAGCTACAGGTTGTGGCTGTGTGAAGGCATCTATAAAGGATCAGAGATGCATGTTTTGATAACGTGTCCTTGTAGGTTGGCTCTGTTGATGTGATTAAGTCTGAACTCAGGGGGTGCCAGGGGATGTGATGGAGAGGCTGTTTCACAGGTGAAACAATCTAATGGAATTCTGAAGCCAGATATGAAAAGTACCAAAAAGCTAACTTGACTTTTAGAACAAAAAGGTTGGCTATTATTGCAGTGCCCTGAAGCTTGTGACACAAAGGGAAGTGCGAGTGACAAGTTCCATAATGAATTGGGCCAGGGAGGCTGCCAGGGCATTGTAATTAATCCTTAGAAATGGACAGTGATTGCGGTGAGCCTCTGGAGTCATTGCAGCTGGGGTTTTCTGTGCCTCTGCTGGCAGGTTAAAGACAGTGATATCTCCATTTCACTGTGCTCACGATATTGGTGCCAGAGGAGCAAGATAAAATCAGTTGTGAAATGCTACTTTGGCTACTACCAGGGGTTTCACTGCAAGAGAATTTAAAATTCTTACTTTTTACTTTGTTATTACTCTGTTACTACTGGTGAAGAGATAAATTAGCAGATATTTTTTGCTGTTTTTCATTGTGGTGAATCCAGACCTTTTTAAACCTGTGTTTCTGATGGACTTTACCAAACCTGTGATTTGGGGCTGAGGTGGGCAGAGTCACATATTTAATACTTTGAAAAAGTGGGTTCTTGATACCCAGGTAAAAAGGGTTTCTGTTAGTGGCATTGTGCTGGTATTTAAGCAGTTCTTATTGAGAAATTAAGGTATTGTGGCATTGGGGGATGGGAGAAGTGTTTGGTTTAACACACACAGACCACTAAAAAGCCAGTATGGAATGACTTATTTTGATGTTTTGGATGTTTTGAATTGCAAGACATGGGAAAGATTATGCACCAGTTTTAAGAAACATGTGTTCAAAAGCCCTAAAGACTTAATATAAATTATGTGACAGTGTTTTTAAGATACTTTTAAGTCATGCACTTGTATGGTTTGTTTGCATTCATTTTGAGGTGGTGTATTTGGAAGGGAAACAAGCACCATAAATTATTTTTTTTATATTCTTTACATTGTTCCCAGAAGGGAAAAGACTTTTCTTTCAGTCTTTCATTCTTCTCAACTTGTGCAATGTGAGCATGATAAATTGACCAACCTGGAATCTGGTAACAGTGCAATACAACTGGCTTTCTTAACTCCCTATGATCTTGAAAACAATAATACTTAACTGACAAGAGATTGTTGCTCTGGCCTAGAGAAGGCCTTACTAATACTTTATTTATGGTAAGGACAGACTCATAGCCTACAGCTCTGTCCTTGTGGCTTGTCTGTCCCTGAGATGCCAAACCTGCCTAAGGCAACTATTATTTTAAATTTTATTAAACTAAGAAGATCTTGAAGCATATTTGAGTCTGAGACCTCACTTACCTGACCAAGTAAACAATGCCACCTGTCCCTTCCCCTCTTACAAAGGAGGGGAATAACCTATTGCTGCATTACAACCTCTCTAGCTCCTTCCTGGGGCATGGAACATTGCACAGATTTTCCTCCTAGGAAATATTTTCCTTCCTTCTTTTACTGCACAGGTGGAGTGGGCTCTGTGCAGTAACCACAGGTCCCTCTTCCTGATGGAGCTCCAGCCTCTCCATGTTTGACCCACATATCTTCCTCTTTGCTGTGGGCTGAATAAATCTGAAAGCTTTGGTTTCAATGGAATAGTCTTCTTAAATTGCATACTTTTTAAAAAGCCTTTTTAAAGAGAGGTTGTTTTTTCTGGTTTTGCATAAGATGCTGCAGAGTAACACCCTGGTTTAAGATATTGCTGCTGTTTTATTTCAATATAAATGCCTAGATCCCTCAGAAGGGGAAGGGGGTAAAGGGAAGATAATTGTACTTATAGTACTTTGAGATATGTGGCCTGTTTAGTTCAAATCCCATAGTCTAAAAGCAGGTGTCCATGCAGAGACATGGCTAAATTGCAGTAGGAAAAATGCCTGACCATAGATCTTTATGTGAAAAGGCATTTTCATTTAAACTGAAGAAAATTCTTTCTATTGGGGTCATATTTCTGGGTGCATATATTTTACTTTTCCCTTGCTTATTGTAGTGTCCTAATATTTCTCCACAAAGTACCTTTTACACATTTTTTTTTCTTTTTACATAAAACATTTTACTACACTGTGTTACGTAGGTAAGAAAGTTCATTTACCTGTGCAGTTCTTGTCCATGCAGTCTCACCACTCCTAGAAAGGAAAATCCCTCCCAGATTAGAGCCTGGATTGATTAAAAACATGATTAGAAGTCATCCAAGCAACTGTTGACAGTAAAAGGAAATCCGGCTTGCTGTCTTGAGCCCTTCATAAAAAATTGGCTTGGAGATCATGCCACTGAATTTCTTATATAATAAACTCCATGCCCTCCTCTTTAGGAAAGTTATTTAAAGTAGCCTTTCATTTAAGGCTGTATGCCTGGTTTTTCTCTCATTCCCCTCAGCTCACAGCTAGCAGATATCTGCTGACCATCCTGTATCCACATTCATCCTGCAGCTTCGCTGAAACTTTAATATATGAATAAAGTGCCATGCTGACGTGTAATGTATGACAGCTGTCTTTGTGAGGAAGCTGTGAAGCACCTTGTTACAGCAGAGTGTATTTCACCTGAAAAGCCTCCTGCAAAGTGGCTCCCACTTAACTGCTCAAGTTCTCTGTGCTTGTAGCTCACTCAGTTTGCTGTCAAACAAGTAGAGGGAGATGTGCTTGCTGTAGGAAGGTAGCAGCCTTTAGGTCCTTTCAAGACACATCTTAATGGTGGTGGATTTTTTTTTATTGACATCATCCACAGAGAAGTTAAATTCTTTCAGAACTTGGGAGGCCCTGACCAACTTGAAGGTCAATACGATGTAAGAACAGAACTGGTAGTATAGAAGGAAACAAAGGTCTCCATTTCTCAGCAAACTTTATTTGTGCAATAAGTTGCCTTCAAGAATCCTTGAAGAATGGAAGTGTCATGGTAGAAGAATGCTGTAAATAATGACTGTTTTTTTCTTTTTCAGATCCAGGCTGGTAGTTCAGTGTGCAGATTTTATTCACACCTCAGGGAGTGGTGCAGCAGCTAGAGCATGGATGTTACTTCTGAATTAAAGGAATAGTGCTGGGAAGACTCACCTCTTCAATTTCTGTGGGCAGCAAGTGCAGTTGGATTGGTTTAGCATTAGTGTAACTCCACAGGATTTCCTGTCTAAGCAGTATTAGATGGCAAACACATCTAAACTCCTCAGTCACAGACACACTTAATTAGTATGGATCAAAGCAAACTACTTTCTTAATACTTTTCCCCTCCCTGTCCTAATTACCCCGAAGTGCAGCACTGGGCATGTCAGGCGGCAACTTTACTGTGCATGTGAAGAAAGCTAAGGACAGTCTTGGTTAATTTGCCCAAAAGTTCATTTGGTAGCATGGCATTAAACTGCAAAGTCTCATGGAATAAATAACCTTGCTGGTGTGTTCTGGTTCAGCTGGGAGTTTCTGAGTTCCAGGCATGAGCAGTTTGGGGTGATCTGACTGCAAGGGTCCCTTAATGACCTGTATCCCCTGTCACTCTGGGTTCATCAGCCTGACCTGACAGTGGGCCAGACTGAAAGTGAATCTGACTCAGATGTGAGCACTTTATCACTTTCCTATGGAATTAGGCAGGCAGCAGAACGTGGAGGCTGTGCCCCCTCTTGCTTTTGAGCAGCTCCATGCTGGCTGCAGGACAGCAGTACCAGACCCCATGTAAGAGCAGGAGTGCTCTGAGCAGGTAACTTCTTTGGAAGCCAAGGCTGAGTTGATATGTCAACATTTTGGGAACAAATTTGAGCTGCCAAGGCATTCATAGCAGAAAAATTCATTATGTCATGTAGGCTGTGGCACCTTTTTATCTGACAAAAGGAGCCCAAAGCCAGAATTGCTTTATTGTCAGGTCCTGGTCCTGGTGCGGTGAGTAGATAGGTAAACTGAGCCTTGATCTCCCATAGTCACCACATGGAAAATTCCTGTGAATTCTCCTTTACTAGGCCTGTCCTGGTCACCAGTGCTCAGACACCAGCAGAGATTCCTTGTGTAGAAAGTCAAAATTGTAATTTGTTCTTGAGCTATTTACTTCTGCTTGGGGAAGTGCAAGTTCCACCAGAGCTGAGTGTTGGTGGAACAACAGAGCTTTATCCTGGAGTAGGGAGCAAGATTCAAGTATCCCAGACTGTGCACAAATACATAACTCTGTCTTATCTGGCAGATTCTTCTGGCAAGAACAAAAGTGGAAAACAGACTTTAATTTTCAAAGAAGGTCTTCTCACAAGGAATTTTTAATGCAATTTTCTTTTCTCTAGATTCGTCTGAGCTTTTCTAGGGAAGATGCTCATTGACTAGGTCAGTGAATAATTCACTCTCAACATTTGGCCAGCAGCTATGGGAATTTGTATGATATTATTACGTTACTTATCACACTCTAATTTTTTTCCCCACTGCTTCCAGGAGGAAGGTTTCCAATCAATAAAGTATGAACTAGTAAGTTTACAAACCAGGATTCATGCTGTGCTGTGCTACCATATGTTTGTTCCCATAGTTCCAAACATAGTTAGTGTGACTATCCAATATATTTATGTAACTGTGGACTAAGGACCCAAACAGCAAAACAGGGAAGTTTTAATAGAAAACCAAGATTTAATAAAAATTCTCCCTTCCTGCCTCCTAGATTTCTAGTCCTGCATGTGCAGCCCACATAAGAGAATAGGAAGGCTTTTTTATAGGTGTGATTCAGATTTTCATGGACTCAGAATCATACGTATTTCAGGTATACTCAATGATTCTGACAAGTCTCCAAATCCAGGTTTGCCTTGTGGTAGTTTTTTCTATTTTTTTTGCAAATGGTGCTTGAAACTTAAATTGGTGTTAGTGGCTACAGAGATTGAAATTTCTTTTTTCAGATTTTCAGAAAATGAGCATCTATTTTTTCTAGTAAGAAACCTTCTTAATCTGAATCCTTTATATATGCATTTTTTAAATTAAATCTCTTCTCATCAAAATATTCCAAAATAAAAAAGGAAAGAACATTTCTTTTATTCAGAAGAGTAAGGACCGAGTTTTAGAAATCAAAGATAGAAGTTGGCACCAAGAGTTCATAATATTTTGGGATTACTCCCTGAATACATTTATATTCTAATAATACTGCATTTAGGTTTTCTTTCAAGTTTTGTCCTTTTTTCCCTTATTGTTGGAGAGAAGCCCCTAAAAGTTAAAGAAGGAACATGCCAAATAGTAAAAACCACTCTGAACAGAACCTTTGTGATTTTTTTTGTGCCAAAAAGCCCATTACAGCTCTGGAATTTGTGGTGAAATAACAGTTTATGCTACACTATTCTCATGCAGCTACTAAAATTCTTGTTCATTTTAAGAGCTTAGCACCTGCTCCACCTTCCATGAGCTTCCAAGAGGGTTTGCCAGACACGTCTGCTCAGGCAGAGGCAAGGATGGACTGAAGGGAGTGGAGTTTGAAGCCTTCGTGAAATACCTTTTCTGTCACTCTCCCTGTATAAACTGCTTGTCAAACAACTCCAGGTTTGTGGCAACTTGTGCTGTGTTTGTGCAGCTGGACAGATCACCACGTGAAAGACAGGAGGGGGAAGGACCAAGGAGGTTCAAAGTTAACTAAGAGCAGTTCTTGTGAACATAAATATATAAAACTGGGCTCCCATATTGGTTTTGATCAGATTTGGTGAATACCTGCTGAGTTTATCAAAAGTTGTCATTGCTTAGTGTATTTGAAAAATATGCCTATGCTTTGATGTTGATGGTGTATTTGCTATAAAACCTGGGCCTGTATTGCTGCCCTTCCCTGGAAGGTGTCAGCGTTAAAAACAGGCTCAGGCTGCTGAAAGCAGCTCTGAGGCTCCCTGGAAACCAGGCTGTGCTCCTGCTTTTTTGCACATGTGAAGTGTGGAGCACGGAATACAGTCCCAAACTGGATTGTGGACACCTTGCAAAGAGGGGGCAGGAATTAAGTCACCTGTTTGATCCCACATATATCAGGGGTGAACATCTGCGAGGGGGTGTCCCATAAACATCATTAACAGGACATTGCTGTCACTGATTTTATTCAGTCTCCTGAATAAAATAATAATCAACTTCTAATAATATAATATCATAATTTAATAATAATATAATATAATAATATAATAATAATATAATATAATAATAAACTTCTCTAGTCCAGTGCTAGATGAAACAAAGTGGAAGTGGAATGATTGGCAGCTGGAAGCTGGATATACCCAGGGAGGTGGTGCCCCAGCAGCAGTTCCTGTGATGGGATGTGGGTGTCTTGGGGTGTATGGCACTGACATTTGCCTGTGTGAATTCACATTTGGCTTGACAACTATCAACCAACTGCACAAGGTGTCTTGACATTGTTTTCTTGGGGAAAAAAATAAAAGGATATGGAGGAGTGTAAGGTAGAGGAACTTAACTGGCTAAAATACAGAATAAGCTAATGAGTCATAGCAGTGATTTAAACAATGTACCAGTACTTCTGGGAAAAGAACAGAAGGCCTTAAATAGTCATTGGAAAAGCTGAGGTTGGAAAATACCCAGTAGTATAACATATTGCTCCTATGAATCTGAAGACATGCCACCTTTCAAACTTGGTAGCTCAAGGTGGATGCTGAACTTAGCCTCAATTTAGGAATAAGAATTGCTGATCAAATGCAGGGGGGAAATACTGTTATTAAAAAGATGTCAGGATTTTTATTTTAAGCAGATTTTGGTAGAAGGGGATGAAAAAAAGCTGTTTTGTTCTGATGGGTATTTCTTAAAATAAAATGTAGATGGCAATCAGGTAATGCATCTTAAGGGATAGTGATGTTACGACTTGCTTATGGAAATTGTGAAGTGTCAGTGAATTCAGCTTAAAGATTGGAATCTCCAGCTTGTTCAAAATGAATAAATGAGTCCTCATTTACACAATGCCATCTTAAGAACAAATCTTACCTACCAGGAGAGGTAATTGCTCCCATTAGTTCAGATGTGCTCTCCTCCTGCTCAAGAAAACTTCTCTGCAGACACCCACAACGGTGCACACAGACTGCTGCAAAGTGAAGTATTTCTCAAAAGGAGGGTAACACAGAAGTGACCCTCCATTCCCACTGGTGTCCTGGGTGCCTTAGGGAAGACTGTGGAGGTTGTGCTGTCATGAATTGGGGTATGAGCAGTTTGAGAAGAGTACAAAACTCACTGGGTAGTTGAATAGTTATGAGAATTATTTACTGGAATGATGGAGTCTCTTCTTTTTTTTTTTTTTTCTATTGCAAATGGGACATTTCTATGCTGACACTCATTCCAGCACAGGCCCATCTTAAGGATTCTTGGTAAAATGGACAGTTAAAAGCTTTTATTCATGCTGTGGGATTAATAATGTCTGTACTTGACCATGTGTGCTGTAATTCTTTTAATAGCTTCATTCCATTATCAACTATTTATTAAAAAGATTTCACCACAGATATGGGCTTTATGGAGATTACTGTGCACTATACTTAATTACCAGATGTTCAGTATGTTTACAGTATATCTGGTATTCAAGTAAACTTCTCCGTGTGAAAACCATCTAAAATGAACGGTTAAAATACCTCTGTAAAGCTTTGTATTATAATAACTGGAAATGGAAATTCCAGCTGGGCAGTGTTATGAAACTAAAACTACAAATTTTCAGTCCTGCTCCAAAACAACACTATTAAACTCCAGTAAAAATGTGTTTTGCTGTCTGAATTTACCTTATGCATTCAGTCCATCAGATAAAACATCACCCATGTGTTTTTCATATTCTTTTTAGTTAGTTTATTGCTTTCTTTCATCAAAACTATACAAACTCAACTGTATGCTCAACTTTGAAACCAAACTTGGGAGTTTTATGGTTAGGAAGTTCTAAAATTAAGACATGCTAAAGTCCAGGACAAGTGCTTTGCATTGTCTCACTGCAATCACGTAGCTTTCTTAAAATTCTCTTTTCCAGGCAGTTTTTTATTACTTATTAACTCTGATCTCTTTAAATCTACCCCTTTTGGAAACATATAACTAGCAAAGTTATCTCAGCCTAAGGCCAGTCTGATATAAGCTCAACTCACCACCTTCAAAGCAGAAACACTTTTCGTGTCTCAAGAAGTTGGCTGATCCAGAATCTTTCTGATTGTGAGTCTACTTTCATTCCTATTTTACATCACTCTGTACTGGGCTGACATTGTTTTTCCACTTAAATAATCCTTCTTCCCTATTATTGATTTTGGGCAATTGTAGTATTTTAGACTCCCTGTTGAGTCTTATTTAATCCTAAGCTAAGTAAGTCAAGCTGTTTTCCAGTCTTTCTATTCCTCTGGTAACATGTTTTCTGGTTTTCATCTTTCTATGACCAGAACAGCACACAGATATTCTCATGCACAAAGTCTCATGAGTACCCTTGTAATAAATTTCATAATTCTTTTTCAGGGAAACATTAATGAATTTCAATATATCTTTCCATAGCTGCATCATATCAGCAATTCATAGTCAACTTGTGGTCAATTAAAGAAACCAGATGACTCTGTCCTCCTCACTTCTACCTTAAGAACCCCTAGTCTGAATCCAAAATACTTATCCCTCCACTCTCTGTAGATGATAGCACTCTGTATTTCACTGTATTTTCACTGAACACACCTTTGATTTCTCCCCTCCCAAACGTGCTGCTGTGTCACACTGTTGTTAACATTAAATTAAGTCTTTCTGCAATTGCCTTTTTGTTACACTTGCTACACTACTTACCAAAGCCAGCTCTGAAGTTCCAGTGATTTCATGGCAAACACCCTTGTGCTGAGATAACTGAAATATCTACAGTGCTGGTGCTTTCCTCCGTTTTTGTCCGCTGCAGAAAGAGCTGGAATAACCCAATTATTCAACCTAATTCTATAATTACAATACTATGTATGACTGCTGTCATTCAGCTCTGTGTTTCTGTCTCTGGGTGCTCCTGGCAAGAACAGAGAAATCCATCCTGCTGCTTCAGTGAAACTTTTCAGTCTGAACCTCAGCTGGTTTGCTTTTAACCTTCCTCCAAACCCAACACACGAGCAGTGACTGGTGCTATCTAACACCTCTTTAATTTCTGTAAATTTAGGCCTGGATCTGCTCTCAGTGGCACAAAGAGAAGTTTTATTGTTGACATTAAAGAGAATGGAAGCAGGTGAGCTCTGAGCCATGACTGATACCTCAACACAACCCCTTCAGCCCCAGGCCTGATTAGTCCTTTAAGATCTGCATAATAAGGACTTGAGGGTGAGATTTCATCCTCTTCCTGTTGGCTTCTCATCCACAGAACAGGCTTCTTCCCTTGCCACACTTTATTAAAAGGGATAGCACCCCAGACAGAGCATCTAAAGGGATTATCACATAGCAAACGCAATTACCTATTTCTCAGCATGTTGCCATTATTTGCAAGTGAAACATGATAGGCTTGATCCCTGTGTTGAGTGTCCTCCACTGTGATGGCTACAAATTTCAAAGGTCTCAAATCATCTGACATAAAAAATGATAAACAAATCAAGTATAGAGGCTCAGCTAAATTCTTAGTAGCTTGTGTTTCAAATGTTTTAGTTTAAGGACTTTTATTTGCTTTGCAATGGATGTGGAAGCAGTGTAACCATGCTTTGGAGGAATTATTTGTCCATATCCCAGTAGGATAACTTCTGGTTGTACATGATTTGTACCAGAATAATTATATCAGTGGTGATGCAATAAAGAAGACCAAAAGTACTATGCACTCCCACCAAAGCTGTTCCATTCAGTTCTTGCCACTAATAAGTGCTTGAGACTTACTTGGGACTTCAGTCTTTTGAAGCAGCAGAATCCAAAGTTTTCACTACCCTTTTTTATAATGAAAAATGGTGGATCTCATACTCACAGAATTGTTCCTCTAAACTCTAGGGCACTATTTAACCCAAGTTTAAAGTATGGTGCAAGATGTCAAAGACAGGAGAGAGTATTGTGGTTATCAGCATTTGTACTTATTCTGTTGGCAGAACTCAGGTTCTATCCCAACACAACAAAAAAGCATTTTTTTACTTCATAATAATATTTTGAGTTATTTTGCATATTAGTGTTGGCAATGCCAATAAGCACTGTATGGAGAAAATTAATTGCATTTTAAATTAACAAGTAAAAGCATTCTAATGCATATGCTTTGGAGAGAGTGAAAAATTCAAGATGAGGCTCAAGAAAACTCACAGAGAAAAAAAAAAAAGGTTCCACAATGGCTTTTTGTTTGTTTTCTGGAAAACTTCTGTATTCCAAGCTATTATGAGGATTGCTTAATGTCTAGGATTGGCAAGTGTTGTTTGTGAAAGGATGCAGGTGAGCTGCTTGCTGTTGAGAAATGAGGTAGTGTGCTTCTCCTGACAGGGGGGCCAGGCAGGGTGGTGTGGGTATGAAATTATTGGTTTACTGGCAGGAGCAGTAGTGTTTTGAGAAGTTAGCCAGGATCTTATGAGAAACTTGGAAGCTCTTCTGGAGGGGAGGGATGGACGCTCAGGTACATGCTGGAGGAGGTGAAGAGGAAGAAGCAAACTAGAGAACATGACAAGGCACAAAAGGAAAATGGGAAGGGGAGGAAATTGTGAAGGGGAGCTGTCAGGAGATGTGTGGGTGAGGGGAGAAGAGCATAAGAGAAGTGAACTGGGCAGCTGCTGATTGAGACTGACCAGGCAGGGGGAGGGCAAACAGCAATACCCAACCCTCAGCCATGAAAGGCTGAAGTGCCTTTGTTGTATTCACCCAAGCTATGGCAGCCAGCTGTGTGAATTGATGCGTCACAGAAACACCTTGGGGTTTGTCTTGTAAAGTGTCTCTTTGCAGCACTCTGTCTGCACACTGTGAAACTTTTTACACAGGGCAGGAGCTTTTCAAACCAAGAATCTCTGTGACTGGTTCACCTGGAAAGAGACCCCTCTGGGAGGCACCGTTCCCCTTGCCTCACTGAGAAACAGTGTGAGACTTGCCCAGCTCTGTACAGGCTGAGGTGACTCAAGTGACACCCAAAGCCAAGCTCCAAGTGGCACAAATAGCAGCAGAACAGGCCCTGGAGTGTTTTAGGCTTCACGAGCTGTGAGAGCCCTGAAAGTTCTCTCCAAGGGTAATTCAGCCTTTGGTTTCCTTCCAAACTGTCAAGTCTGCTCTTGTATCTAAAACTCTTTTTTTCCAAGACTTATGGTGGGGTATTTGAGTTGTATGGTTGTATGGAATAGCAGCTCTTGTGCCTCAATGGTGACTTGTGGCTAGTTTTTTCCTACCTGTATCTCTTCTTTTGTCTTAGTGCGCTCTGGTTGTCACTCTGAAGATCTGAGACTTCAGCTGTGGTCATGTGGCCTCTAAGAGGAACCATGCAGGTTTTGGTTTAGGTTTGTCACGTATGAACATGCTTACCTTGTCATGTCATGGTTCACTGTCCTTCAGCCCTCACTCAAAACCAATGTCGTTGTCTATTTCCACTCTGCTCCATTTTGCAGCCTCTTTTCGGAACAGTATCAGGGCAAACTGACCTGAGTCAAACTTGTCTCTTGGCCTTTTCCCACCACTGCAGAGTGTGAAGGAGCAGTGAGAACAGAAGGCAGTCTGCACTGGTGTAAATGCAGGATACCAGCCTTTTCCTAGATTTTCCCCATTTGCTTTCCACAAAGAAAAAAAAAATTTTTTTTTGTTATTTCACTCCTTTGGAAAAACATGCAAACAAGAATAGGGGCAGGATTGTATTTGCTGATGGTTTGGGGAGGTTTTTCTTTGGAGCTTCTGTCCTCTCCCTGAGTTTCAAAGCACTGGCTCTCCAGGACAGTGTATTTAGGAGTCTTGTACTCAAAGCTGACCTCTGTAGTGCCACCTCTGCTTGCCTGTCAGTCGGGTGACAGAGGTATTGCTGTTCTTTCCTCAATGTAATGGGGCTCAGAGCTGCCTCTGCCATGGCAGAAAACATGATGTTTTGTTCAGAGTTTCCCATGAAATGTCTGCAGCTGAAGCCCTGCCTTACATTTGCAAAAACATTGAAAAAGTGACGTCTAGCTCTTATTGCTGCAATCTGTTTATTTCCTGTCAAGTACCTCACATACTAACTTAAAAAAAAAAAAGAACAGTGTTTGAGGGTAGAAATTATAGGTAAAAAACCCATAAAAATGGAAAAACTACCTTTGGCTGCTGCAGTTAGGCTCTTGCATCAAAAATGTGGTAACAATTAGGAACAACTGTCCTCTGCCACTTTACAGTTCTTCTTTTCAAGAGGACATCTCAAACTACTGTCTAACAAATTTCAGTCTAATGCTAGTCTCATTTAAAATGTCATTGAATTATACTGAGCTTTAAAAAGCCTCCAGGATTCAGTTTTTGTCTTGGATTTGGATACTAACAAACCCTATTTCTATTTTTTCCCCTGTAGCCTGGAAAGAACAAAGCTTCCAGTTTCCTTGATAGGCTTGCATATCAAGCAACTCAGTTATTTACATGAAGACATTTCTCCAAAAGGAAATTGTATAAGCTCTGGGACTACTTTTCCACCCTGTGTACAACAAATCTTCCAATTATTCAGTAACTTCAAGGTGTTATTCCTATAGGAATTCCAAGTGCCCATGGTCTAATAAAGTGTAGCAAATAAATCTGATTTATCCAGTGACACAGTTTTTTAAAATATTTTCCTTTTTGTTTTATATGGCAAGATGAAAGAAAACTATGCTAGTAGGTGCCCTGTAAACAGAATTGTTCATGAACATAGTTTAAATGCCTCAAATCTGAGCACACATTCAACTCATCAGTCAAGTGTCAAAACAGCTTAATTGCTTTTTTCACAGCTTTGATCATACTTGTGTTTTATTGGGCTGTTCACATTTTCTGTTATAATCACTTGTTATCTTTCCATACAGTTCTAACAAGTACTGTCTTCATCAAGATTTTTGTTGTTCAACTTCCCTATTTCATTTTTAATCTGCTAAATGAGCATTTCCTTTCTTTAGAAAAACAAATAAATCAAAAGGGTCAATTTGCTTTTGTGTCTTGAAACAAAGCCCTTTTTGTTTGATTTCTGCTTGGTCATTTATTATCCTCAGCATGTTTGATATTTGTGATAACGAATTTTACAAGGAATAAATTACATGTGCATCCTGATGAATAAAGCCCCTGTTACTGTGCAGTTAATAATGCTGGTTGCAAACTTTGTTAATGTCTTACAAATATTTTTGGTAATAACACATCAGGCTTTATTTATATTTCCTAGGAGAAAGCTGTCTTTTAGCAAACTCAGCAATTTATAAAGAGGCATGACTGGTGTTATCCAAGGAGATTTTTAATCTTAAACCCTCCTGTTCTCAATTAAAAGGTATGACACAATTCTTTGTCCAGCTTGCCTCCTGTTTATGGCATTTACATGAAATATGGCACATTATTGAAAGCTAACAGTATAATTGTGTGTGCTTCATCAGGTCAGAGCACAATAATGCATGTGCAGTGCTCAGGACTCAATTTGCTCTCTGGATGCATTATAACCTATTTGGCATGATTTTTTTCCCAGTGTATATATTAATGGCCAGTGATGGCTCTGATCCAGAAAAGCTTTTAAGCATGCACCTATCCCTAAGTAGGTGATCAGATCCCTGAGACTTGCTGTCCTTTGCTGGTTTGTGCTCTAAACAAACAAACACTCTTTGCTGCCCCAAGCCTCCTCCTTGCTGTGAGGATCAGTCCCAGCAGCACTGCTCCTGTGTCCTGCTGTGTCCCCTTCCATCCCACAAGGACCAGGGCATGTGGATGTGAAGCAGTCTGAAAATGGCTTTCCTTGACCAGGCAGGGCCCAGCAAACACTCACCACAAACACGTGTCCCGTGCTCATCTGCCCTGTAATCTTGACCCCAAAGCTCCCACTGGCTCCCTGTCTGTGCCAGGCACAGCTCCTCACGTTCCTGCTGCTCTCTCACGTACTGAGCAGCTCCCCCTCCTCATCTTCCCAGCCTGTCCTTCCCACAAAGCCTGAATCCTGCCATTTCCACCCCTTTTAGCTATCCCAACATGTCTCTGTGATCCCAAGGAGACCACAGCCCTGCAATGGCACACACACCTCCAGCTCCTGTGGCTCATTCCCAGCGCTGCTCGTGGCAGCTCACAGGCAGCAGCCATAGAGAGTCCACAGATACATTAAATACATATAAATAAATGGATCTATACATATAAAAAGATCTGTGGGGTGATTTATGAGGTGATGCAAAGTTCCTGCGATCTCAATAAGGCACTTGATAGGGTCTAGAGCCTAAAGTAGAAACTTAAACTAGACTAGATCACTGAGGAAAATAAATCCAAGACACAATCCCTCTGTGAAGGTACTGCCACAATTGTTTACATTTGCACTGCTCCTTTTATTCTAGTTAGATAAAAATTAACCAAAGTTAACCCAAGCGTCCCCAGCAAGTCCTGGTGTCATCTTCTTTTCACATGAATATTCTCCAGTTTCCATCTTTTACATGTACCATTATAGTCAACTCTGTGAATTTTTCAGGCCACAAGTTATGTTCTCAGGATGCTGGGCTTGATGATCCTTATGATCCAACCTGACATTCTGATATACCCTTCTGCACAGTAGAAGTGTTAACACAGTAGAAGTTAACACAGCAACCCTTGTGTTAAATGTATAGAGACTGTTTATCTGTTCAGTGCTTTACAATTAAAAAAAATGTTATGGGACTGATAATTTTCAACTTCCTTGTTTATTTTTTTTTCCCCCACCAAAAGGAAAATGGAGCTGTAATACCCATGATACTCGCACCATGTGATGGTTGTGACCTGCTGCCTATCCCAGCTGAAAGTGACAAGGATCAACAATTAGGTGGTCACTTCATTCTTCCCACTGATTTTCCTCAGTTTGTTCTCTGTTTCCTCAAAGTTCAGAGGTCACACCTATTTGAGGGAAGCTTTTCTCTTATTTGTAATTGCCTCTGTGTGCTTCTCTGTGATTAAACTGCTATGAGGACAAAGGCAAGCATGAGCCCATTTGGTTTGGCTACAGAGGGAGCCAAATAAGTTGTTCCATGTGAGAGAAATTATGGAACGGGAAGACAAAAGTGGATGACCAAAGTCAGAGAAGTTCAGATGCAGAATGCTCTTCTCTTTGATGTATCTTTGCATCATCAGACAATTTCACCTTTAAACTACACAGATGGTCAGTGCAGAATTCAGCTGGTCAGAGGGCAGGTTTGTAAGGTTAGTGTGATCTCAGGCTCAGCTCCCTGTCTGACAATCTAGTTATAAAATAAACCCACCTTCCATGCTTCTAAATTGGGGCCCATGGTGAATATACTTTTAAAAATGATACTTGAATCTGATCAAACCCTACAGTTGGATGTTTATAGCAGCACTGAGGACAGTCTCATGCCTGTAATAAAACTAAGTGCCCATTTCAACAACCAGATGTGGGAGATAAACATGTATGTAAGGCCTCACACTTAAAAACCTTCCATGTGGCAAGTGAGAGCAGCCCATTGTTCACTTTGGGTTTGGGGTTTTTTCCCTCTGGATTCCCAGCAGAAAGGGAAATTAGCTTTATGAACTATTTTTCTTGTACATTTGCTTGATTTCACAATGGCAGGGTGCCTCAATCATTCCCCAAATATTAGAAATCTACAGCTTTGATTCCTTCTACTCCTGGGTCTATAGGAAATAGGAAGGGTGTTCTCTCTAAGATCTTCTTTATTAGTATTCTGCCTCAGTCTGGAGGTTGTGTTTACACAGTAGCAGCCTGGGACATTTGAAGTCTAAAAGTCTGAATTGCTGCAAATATAACTTCTGTGTTCTTTAGGGTAAAGGCTGATTTTATTTATTTTTTTAAAATTCTCTCTCAAAATACCTACAGCGCTGTATTTTGAGCAGTAGAACAGGGAAGAACATTTGAAAAGTTGGCATTTCACAAACTGGACCTACACTTTACTTCTGGCCTTTTTTTGCCAGACTGAAGTAAATGGCTCAGCTAAAACAAATGTGACGGTTTTGTCTGACTTGGGTTTTCCATCATTGAAGTGTATATAGTGGTATTTCAGCAGTTTATATAAATGACAGTATAAGGATGTTACTGAGGCAAACTTTATGCATTAAAATAATATCTTATTAAATCCCAATCAGTACAGTTGGAAAAAAACCCAACCAGGAACATTTGCAGACATACAAGTGCTTTTCCAGATCTGAGGATGTCTAAGAGCCCATATATCCTAAGCAGATCAAGATGGGCAATTATCAGCTGTAAGTCATCCTGCAAGGTTGTATAACCTCTCTACAGGTGAGGACATCCCCTGATTTTGGAAAAAATCCTGTTCTCTTCTGCTGAGGCAGCCACGTGGAGGCAGCAGTGGGAACTGCATCCCTCAGATGAACACACCAGGTCATAAAAGCAGGTGCTGTGGGCATTATGCCTTTATCCACATTGTGCCTTCTGGTCCTGGCAGCTCCTCTGAAGCAAAGGCAGTGGCAACAGAATTAGTCAGTGTGCAAGATGATGATGATGTCAGTGGAACTAATCTATTTTAGTCTATTTAATTATTGTGTTTAGCAGTCATACAGCAAATCTTCCAGTATCAAAAACACAGATAAAGGCAGACTGACAATTAATTAAAGTCTACCTGCTCTGGAGTATCACTGCATTTATTTTTAGGTTCAGCAATTAAAGAAAGTTGATACATAGACCATATAAAATATCCGTATACAGAAGCAAGAAGTCAAAGCCCAGACAGTAAATCTGGGTTCACAAAAGCCTTTGTTCCAAGTAGTGAACAGACACACCGTAAAAAACCCCAAATCAACTATTTCTTGAGGATGTCTGCAATACCTAATCATGAAGAAAAAGAGCTAAACATAGACTTTTAATTTTGCTCTCCCTATCTCTTAGCTGTTGCAGCCATATTATTTACATTTTTGTAAGACTGGCTTATTAAAAATTCAAGCAGAGTTAAAATGACTAGAAGTGATTTATAGTGTCAGTCCAGAAGATTGTTGGTTGTTTTTTGTTTATCCACCTGTTTTCTGACTCCTTGAATAATTTCTCTTTCTTTAATTAAAAAAAAAAAAAAAGGCCAGCCTGCTGCTACTGAAACAAATAGGTACTGTAGGGCACTTGAGTCCCAGGCTTTGTTTTGCTGCCTGCATTAGGTGGGTTTAGGGGCCAGATGCACTGAACTCTGCAACAGACAGTGCTGGGACCATCTGTGCAGAGTTGGGGGGTGTCAAAGAAAGGCTGTTTGTGTAAGTCGTGGGAAACATAGTGGCCTGCCTGCCAGTGTGCTCCATGAATTGAACTAATTGAAGATTATACTCTAGAGCTTGCCGTAGCTCAGTGAGAGGATAATCCTTCATCAGCTGCAGTCGCAGCCAGTAATTGGTGCTTATTACAGGGAGGAGTTCCCCCGCAGTGCTGCAGAAACTGAGAGGCTTTAGTGTTTAATTACTGTCTTTCAATAGAGATGGGAGGAAGGGGGAAAAAAAAAGGCCTGAGTAAGAAAGTCCGGGAATAAGGGGAGGGGCAGCAAGTGTAATGCAATTTCTGATAGTCTAGGCTAGACATTTAACAAGTGAGAGCGCCTTTTGTGTGAGAACACAACATTCTGGCATGGATAATGAACCTCTGTTGTTTGTAATTAACCCCCGCGTCACCACAAAGCCTTTGTCTGGAATATTGTCTTAAACGGATTGTTTTCCACACCTCCAGCACAGCTGAAAAGGCTTTAAAGGTCTGACTTGCCACATTCATGACAGCCTCACTTTTGAAAAGGTGTTTTGGTGGGGTGGGTTTGGTTTGGTGGGTCTTATTTATTTATTTAGGTACAGTTTATTGCAGCCCTGACTGTAGGTGACGCTCCCATTTGTCTCTGGCTCCATATTCATACTGGAAGAAGATAAAGAAGAATGTATGGCCATACACATATACAGCTATGAAAGGGCTGTTGAATGATTCTGAACTTCTAGAAGTGAAAATGTTGATTTAGCTAAAAAGACATGCTGCTAGGATTTTATTTTTGGGGTTTGGATTTTCATTATATGAAATTCTACCTCAGGTTAAACCTGATGTAATATGATAGATCTGGAGTCCTCATATGTGTAATTTCTTCCTTTCCAGGCACAGTTTTCTCTTATTCCAATTCCTTCAGCACTGGTGTTAAATAGATGAGTTTACTGGGGAGCTAAGATGAGCCACTCTGGTCCATAATCATCTGAATTACGGTTTGTGTAAGAGTTTCTAAATGTTAATGGTATTGAAAAATAATGACGCAATTTAAGCAAGGTTACCTAAACCCATTTCCCCAGTTTAAAGGTTGGGGGCCTCATGGGCAGCTCCTGGCTCGTGTGTGGTGATGCCAGTCTTCCAGATGCTGTGAAGAGCCTACATGGCACAGAGATGGAGCACCATTGTGGCTCAGAAATGTAAATCCTCACCAGAGAAAGTCTGGGGAAGAAAGCAAAGGACACTGCAGTGTACTGCTCTGTGCTAGCATTTATTTGTTCTGGCATCCTTGGAACAGGGCAACACTGCTCACTCATTTCACCACCAGCATAGGATTTTAAAGTTAACTCCATTTGCCTTTTTATTTTGAAAATTGGACAAACTGAAGTTTGTTTCTTTCACCTAAGTCTTCAAGGACAAAATACAACAGGCTAGTATTATTTGATGTTACAGGAGACAAAAAGCATGTCTGCCACTCGAAAAATCTTGTAAACCTCATTTTATATGTTTGTCTGTCCCCTCTCTGCTTATATGTAGAATGTAAAGACAAGAGGGTAAATTAGGAACTAAATGCAACTATTAAGTAAAAGCAATATCCCTGGTAAAATATGTACATCTTTACAGAGATTACATCTGACACTATGTATTTGAATCTATTTCAGTTTTAAGCTTACATGCTTTTTATAATTGATTTTCTTCTTCTACACACAGCAAAGTACTCAACTGTGCACTAAATCCTATGGACTTCATTAGAATGTAAGTATTCATTGGAATTCATTGGATCTCTACACTATCCATTATTTTCCTTGTGGCATCAGATAACTAGCAAATAGCTGGGAAAAGTTGCCATGCTATGAAAAAAATCCCCACCTTTATTTTATAAATAGCCATAGGGAGGTATAAAAACTGTCAAAATAAGGAAATTGATCAAGAATTCACAGTACAAATTTTTGTGTCAGAAGCAGAAACACAAACAGCGACCTTTCTGAAAAGAAAGAAGCTCTTTATTTGTCTCTTGTTGCTGAATACAGACAACAATAATGACCTAAATGAGACCTGCTGAGTGCAAACAGAAAACAAATGCATAGTGGGTTTCTAGCATCAGTGCTCTCAGATGCTTAATTGCAAATTGTTAAATACACAGAGTTACCAATTCATTTTAACAAAATAGCATTCACAGACTCTTACCAGTTTCAGCCTTGGCACCTGTTGAGTAGCTCCTACCATCAAACAACTAATTTGGCTTTGACACCGAGTAAATATCAGGGCTCAACTATTTTTTATTAACTACAAATATCCAAACCCATCAGAGTTTGGTACACAGTGTGGTATTGGGTATATTTGGGAGATGCTATTCTTTTAGTAGAGTAAGGTAGAAGGAAAGGAAAAGATTCCAATACACCAGGATCTGTTTCTCTTCAATCTTTTCCCCAAAGCTCCAGGAAAAACACTGTAACAGCTGCAGTTTTTCACTGTCCAGAGGTCTCTGTAGTGGCAATAATCATGTAAAGGTTGGAGGAAATGTGACTTCAAATTGATGCCACAAGGAGCCAAAAAACCAAGCCAAACCAGAAAAAATTCCTGAGCAACCTGAATCAGTTTAGCCTGGGGAGGGTGAATAGACAGATAAACCATAACATGGCAAAAATTACTAGAAAGGATTAGCAAGAAGGAATCTGAGCTCTGCTCAAACCAAACAGGCTGGAGTGAGGCTGAGCTGGGTGTGCTGGGCAGCTGATGCTCAGACAATCTCTCACCAGAGACAATCTTCTTGACAGTTTATCCTCCATATTTTTAGCTTTTTATCTTTTTTCCTCACACCAGCCGAGAGAATCTCCAAATGTATATAGATATGTCTGTGTGTGTATGTGACATTTATGTTTATAATCCATATAACTTCAATAGCTTGAGTTTTGGAAACAGTTTAATTACAGTGATAATAAAGGCTGGAAAAAATAGTCTGTTCTCATACCTTAAAAGAATAAATGATCCCTCAAAACTCTATACAGATACATAAAATAAGTACTTTTACAAGCTATTTAGAGAGTGTAAGCCTTTGGGAAAGCAATCTTTTTCAAAGGTATTTATGCTGTTTAACAGAGATTTGCTTTGCAATTTTTAAATACCTAAATGTTTTTGTTCAAAATCCAGGAAACTTGTAATGGGTATTTATTGTATAACTTGCTATGCCTTCTTAGACTTCAAAGTTTTAGGAATTATAAGTTGCTGGATGAAAAGAATATTCCAGTTATGAATTTTAAGTATTATAAAGTGTAGTAATGATTCTTGCCTTGCCTCCAGCAGGCCTCAGACCAGTCTTGTTGGAGCAGTTTGTTAAATCCATGGCAATTGCACTAATAAGCTGAGTTACACTCAGGTAAGAGCAAACATTAAATGAAGGACATAATTACAGTTTGTTCTAGTAAAACTGACTGGAACAGGGCAGAACTAGACAGATTAGCTCATGTAAACTGCACGTTTGTCCCAGCCCTTCCACTGAAGTGACAGAAGAGGGGAATGCTGCCTCTTTAAACAATTTAAATTATTTTAAATTATGATTACTAGTTTAGATGTTTGTAGAGAAAAAAGTTGAACCAAACTTTGACTTTTTTCTGAACATAGAGATCGTAATCAAAAAAGCATGTAAGATGTTAATTTTTGCAAATATAACTATTTTAAAGTCATCCTATATTGAAGACTGCCTGGCACTTTGGAATACTTACATCTGGTAATGCCAGAAAGCTCTGAGGCCATGTGGAGCCACTTCAGCAGGTCAAAAACATGCATGCTATGGTAATATGTCATCCAGGAAATTCAGTGTTTGGTAATTGGCTTCCTTGGCTTTCTCCCTCATTGTGAACGCTCGATGAAGCCCCAGGAGCAGATTCCTTTCTCTGGACACATTCTCATTCCCTTGTCCACGTACTCACAACTGTAGCTGAGAATTACATTAAATAGGGTTAATGTTACATGATTTTCTTAATCTTTTTTTCTTTAAGGCCTTAATACTGTCTACTGCATCTTCTTTCAGTGGCACCAAACCTGATGGGTGTTTTCATTCATTGTCTGTTTTCTCCCCTGCATTATGTCACACCATGCCTGGCTATGAACTGCAGCTGCTGAAGGGGCTTCCATAGCACACAAGAAGAAAGAGAAAATCCCTCAAACCTAGTTTAGAGGTTCATGAGAAGCATAACTTCTCTTTGGTAATGCCCTTTGATTCACTTCAAAACTGCAAAAATGCAGTTTAACCTTTTACTGGCAATAGAGCCACAGTTCTGAGAGATTGTCTGACAAATGTAGGGCCTTGTGTGTAAAACCCTTCTATACCAAGGAGCCATGAGTAGTGTCCATAATTTCCTATTTATTAATGACCATCTCTTAGTGATCATAAACTCATTTTCTACAAGAAGTCAGAAAACATACAAACAGCACTGCCTTTAATGAAATGCTGATGTGTATGAGGGGAACCTGTTGCTACCAGTAAAGCAGCAGTGTATAGGATCGGTCTACCCAAATTTATTAGCTTGTTTTAAAAGCTTCCTTCACCCTGAAATAATTACTAAAATTGCAAGGAAGTCACTGCTTTCTAATAAATATGTTTATTTTCTCATACATACATACATACATACATATATATATGTATATATACACACAATTGAAACATAATATTTTAAATTAGTCATCTGGCTGACTTAATTCTATAAATTTTCTTGGAACATTGCCCTAATCTTCACATTCCCTCTGGCTTACAGACCCCACAGTCAGAGATTTCTGTTTATAGTGACTGCCCTGTGAAAACAATATTCTACTGGGTTTTTGGCCTAATGGTATTTAACCAGGAAGGGTCAGTAAATTACTTTCACTAGTATAAAATATCAGAAGAAAAAAAAAAAAAGAAAAAAGAAAGAGAAAAAAGCTTTGGATAACATTTCTGGTAACCAGTGTTTAGAACTCAACTCTTAGCACAAATTCATCCTCAGGGCAGAGATATTAATTCCAAGCAGGCTGAAGTCCCTGGCCTTGAAGGTTTGGTTGAGCATGGATTCAGACTTTGGTTGCAGACTTCAGCCCAGCAATACAAAGGAAAGTTATACTGAACTTCAGAGGCTCACAGTTTTGATCTCATTGATTGTTTTGACTGGATAAAAGAATCAAGCATTTGGGATTAGAGAACTTAACTCTTTTAAGACTGGTTAAGAATTTACGGCTTATTAACCAATTAATGTTTCTTTAAGCTCTTAGTGCCTTAGCATGGCTGGGCTACTTTAAATTCCTAAGGAGACTTCAGCAGCTACGGTGTCTTAGCATAGTTAAGATTTCTTCCCTCACTAAAAAGACTTAACCATGTTAAGGTTCCTTAAGCATTTACCAAAGTTCATATGCACTGTAGCTGTTGCCAATTTCCTTCTTAATGTCTAAACAAGCAAAATCAGTGTAAAGAATTGTGCAGTATGAATTTGAGAGATCAAGCTCTTACCTGAGACACTCAAGAAATGAAGTTAACATCCAAGTTAGCTCAGGCATGGTGACTGATTGAGCCTTTCCTTTGTGGAACAGAAACCTTCATGAAGTGGTTCTGGCTTTGCCACCAGAGAGAATTCCTCTGCATTTATAAATCAGTAGTGCACTGAATTACTGAAGTGTACGATCATAGAGCCCTAATTGTTTAACTTAGGATTTGTTTTCATTGTGTTCATATATGTATCCTAAATTACTAAAGTATTCATTAGCCTATGAAAATATTAATTGTATAGAGTTAAGCAAAAACTAAGTTTTACACAGGTCAGTAAAGCCCTTGTATGAAAAATATCTAAGTCAGGACAGAGTGCTCAATGGCACTGAGTCCTTTCTCCTCTACTTCAGTGTATTTTGTTAAGTCAATTAAAAATGTTTATTTCAAATTGTTCACATTCCAAACAAAGACTATACAATGCTTAAATTGTGTAGATGTTTCATGCACTTAAGTAAGGAGAAAAAAAATAAAATTAGATTGTTCATTTTGAGCTAGTTGAGCAGGAAAGAAAACCACTTAAACATCTTGTTGCCTAGTTTATGTTTAACTCTTCTTTTAAGCATCAAGATTGACATGACTGAGAATTGTGCTTGTTCAGATGAAAAAATTCTAATTCTACTCCTAATGATTATAACAGAAGTGCAGTAACCTGTATGATTCACTGACAGTGCTTCCAGATGAAATGATAGGTTTATTTATCCACAATGCAAAGTAAAATTGGGATGGCTTTCAAAGGTTCTCTGATATGAAATGCTATTATTGATGCTGCAAAGTATAAAAAACTCCACTTTTTTATGCAGGATAGCTTTTGAAGGAAGTGAGGGCAAGTTATTTTTGAGGCAGCATGTAATGGAACATGTAGTAAAATGGTTTTTCTCCTTTCTTCAGTTTATTATTCTGGTGTGGGTTTTGTGGTTGGGGTTCTTTGGGGTTTCTTTGTGAAATATGCTGTTACTTTGAGAAGATAGTTTTCTGAAAGTGCTTTCATTCACTCACACAGTCTAATAGTTTCATATGAACACAAATGTCCATTCTCATACCCAACTAAGACAATGGATGACAGTCACAGGTAACAACAGGTATCCCTCCTTTACAACAGTCACCCTTTCATGGCCCTCCTTAAACTGGTTAGTCTGCCACACAACTTGCTTGTCTTTCATAGGAATTACCTGAGGCTAGAAACATTCACAAATATCAGAGGCTGGATTGAAGGTTCCTGAGCTTCAAGTGCTCATCACTTTATTACTGCACTTTATATGCCTAAGCTACAATTCCCAGTTACTGCAGCCCCAGCTGTGACAGCTCAGCCATGCCTCAGATGATCTTGAATGTCCAGTCAGAAAAGAAGCACACATGCTTAGGTGTCTAGTTGTGGAAAAAAACATTCTTTTTCCCCCCCCCCCCACCATACAGAACCTCTACAGCAGAAGCAGGTATAGTCCTTTATTCTGTAATTTCCATCACTTCTCCACCTCAGTAAGTAAATTCTGTGGCTTTGCCCTGAACTCAAGGCCTACAAACTACCCCTCTCCATTCACAGTTTTCTTTTACCACAACACCCCAGACATCTTCAGTTTCTGAATATTGTTGGTGATGGCAGACAGATATCTATGACACAGACAACAAAGGCTTTCCATCTGTACCAGAGGCATTTGAAGGAGAACAGCAATGCTCTGGACTCTGTTGGACTAATTCTGACTGTGTGTTGCCCCTGTGAAGACATCAAAGGCTGCTAAGCACAAAAGGGATTAAAAAGCTTGTCCTGGTTTGGGGCGAAAGTGGGAGAAAACCTCCAAAGGGGTTCATCTAGAAAGCAGATTCAAGAAGTCCCTACTCCACCTGGTTCGGGAAAAGATTTCCTTGGAGAAAAGTGGGAAAAAAATGTTTATTTAACAGGTAAAGCAGCACAAAAAAACCCATATGAACAATATTAAGCAATAAAAGCTCCTGCTGCTCCAAAGAGATGCCAAACCCAGCCAGTCCCTGGGTGGGCTGTGGCTCAGCTCACTCAGGCTCTGATCAGCCCCTCAGGGCTGGAAATGCCACGGCCCAGCCCGGCCCGGTGGCCACAGGTGGAGCTGCTGCTGCTCTGCTGCTGCTCAGGGCAGAGCAGCTTTGAACAGGTCCAAGGAAAAGAAAAACCACAGTCCAGGGAACTTCTCTGCCTCAGCTGGCTAAAAACTAACCAAAAGCCAAGGAGAGCCCTGTCCTGGTGTCTGTCCAACTGCAGACAGCACAGTCCAGCAGCAGGATGTGGAGCAGTGAGTGCAGCCCCTGAAAACAAACTCCGCGCTTCTTCTCTCCCCCTTTGCCCTCAGAACCTGTCTGAAAGGTGCAAAACTTATTTCTGGGCTAAACAGATGAATGGGGATATAATTTAGCAGCATAAAGTCACCCAGGACAAAGCCATAATGGCCGTGCCAGGACTTTGTGGAATATGGGAGCAAAGCCAGATAAAATACCAAACCAGGAAGCAACTGCAACTTACACAATTCAAAAAACAAGTTCAGGTAAGCTGGAATTTTGTCCATTCTTCATGACTGACCCTGGCACAAGGTTTGTTGCCCATCATGAATCTGTCAAGTCTGCCCATTTCTTCTCTCATGGCTTATGAAGATGAATACCCCTGTACATTTGAAAGACTGGTGGCAGGACAGCCTTGCCTCTTGAAGTCATTTGGGTGTCTAAGTTGGAGATGCCACGTGTGCTATGTGGGGTTTGTTGAGCATTGCAGTCTTCCCTTGTCCCTACAGACTCAAACACTACCAGTCTAATCCAGGTTTCTCTTCCCATTGAGTCCCTTTCTGCTGCAGGGCTAGGTCTTGTTCTTCTGACTCCTGAATGAACCAACTTCCTCCAGTGCCTTGGTGGCAGCAGGTCACTAAAGTACTGGAGAGACAGATACCATGTCTTCTGTTTACAAACTCACCCTAGGCATGCTCAAGCCAGAAATGGAAATCTCAGTGTGGATATAATTGCCAATGATTATTGGCTGCTGGAACTGCACTCCAGATTTGGGGCAAGAAGAATCTAACCCCACATGAAATTGCCAAGGGCCATTACCTTCCCCTGCAGTTTGTCTGGTCCTTAGGTCACCTTGAAATACTATTTAATAACTCTATTAGCAATTCCATCCCACCTCTTTCTCCAGATCCTTTTGCTCCCTTCTTGCACTGAACTGGCATAATAGGTTTCATCTCATGCTTTGTGTTTTCGGTGTAACAGAGCAAGACAAGAGAGTGTCTGGGGACCAAGGGCTTGCAGGAGCACATTCCAGGATTTTCTGTGGAGCTTTTGGACCTGGGCATCTACTGTACACATCAGAATTGCATGGGGCTGATCTCAGCCCATCAGGCAGCTCTTTCCCATCCCATGTTGTAGTAAATTCACACAGGCAGCAATTTTTCAAAGGCTTGTAAGTAGCCCATACTCAGTTGATTTTCACAGGGAAAGTGACAGAAGTGTCATTCTAAACAAAATTATCCCTTCCTGCCAATTTCAGGGCTCTGCAGTGAGCCCAAGTGGGCTCTGCAGTGAAAATAGCTCTTGATTGTTTTTCCCTTCTCTCCCTCCCCACCCCCCCTCCCAGTAAAACAGAATGTTTTCCCCCAACACTCATTCTTGGAAATCATTCTATTTATTTTAGATTAAATTTTCCAACACATCTCAGATTGAGACACAGACATGGCATGGAAAATTTCAGCCCAAGCATTTAGAGTTTGGCAAAGTTACAAGCAACTGGGACTTAAAATGGGAAGAGTTTGACAATTTAGGATGCATTAACAGCCTACCTTCTAATGAACATTCTTGTTCAAGGTTATTAATAGACTCAGGAACAAGTCTGAAATTCAGAATAGACCAAAACTTATGCTGGTGTCCTGTCTGAACTTTCTAGTCTCTATGGTAAAGTACTTTGAAAAATCATTGGAAAGCAAAGTCGTGTGACTAAAGCCAGTATAAATCTAACTATAATTTTCTGGTAGGCTTAAGAGTTGAAATATTGTCTTTAGCTTCAGTGGTGATATGAACAAAATGCAGTGTAGCGCTAGAAAAGCTACAGAAAAGGAAATTGAGAATGATCTCCAGAGATAAAGAAATATGCAGGATGGAGTAATTTGCATAAAAATTGTTAGATTGGTATTTAATTGAATTACATTGGATCTTATATTTTTAGATAATATCAGTTTGAGTTACTATTGTAGGTTATTATAGACTAGTGTATTATTAAAAATATATATTCATGAAACAAGTTTTGACAATGTGCTTACCTGGTAGTCACCTGTTAAAAGCACTTGTGTTTTCTAATGTAGTGGCATATGATAGCACTACATAAAACCTATTAAATTGGGGGTTTCCATCATTCTTTTTACAGATCTCTCCCACAGGTGCCTGGATATGTTTGCAGCAGATTCAGCCTTGTGCAGCAGGCCAAGGATGGCACAATTTGGTGAGTATTGTTGATTGATGCTGTAGCATTATAGTACAGTCAGCCCTTTCTTTCCATACCCCCATCCTTGTTGTTCAGCCATTAAAATAATACTTCCAGGTTAAAAATGCCACGATTTTTAAAGCTTATTGCATGTGAGTAACACTGCTGTGGCACATTAAAATGCCACAATGCTAAGAGTGCTAAATAATTGAATAAATTGTGTTTAGACTGTTCCTGTTTGTGGCAAGAACTCAAAACCTGAAAGTACATTATTTACCATAACTGATACAAATCGTTCTCTAGCAAATCAAAAATACTGTTGACAAGTCCTGTGATGACTGGTGTAAGCCATGGTGTAGAAGCAAAACTGGCATTTTAATGCCTATACATATATGATTTTTATGTAAAATTTAATCAATGTCCATTTTTTTTTAATCTAGCTGAAATTTTTGATGTTCAATTCTCTAAGTAGTGATTTCATCATTTTCCTGTTTATTGGTGATTTCCTCAAGAACTGAAACTTGTACTTGAGTTGGACCTGTGAGATGTCATATTAATAACTGAGACATTTCAATATGTGTGTGTGATTAACAGCTACTGGCCAGTGGTCACTATTAAAAATACTGAATTAAAAATAAATCCCCAGGCTGTATGTATGATTTTAGTCACACTCATGCTTGGTTTTAATCTGACTCTCCTTGATTCCATAGCAGCACTGATGAAAATCATGCAGATCTTTCTAACTGATGCAGCAGTTAGAAAATCTGATGCTTTTGGCATATTTTTAATCTCAGCACTCCCAAATAGCAGGTCACAGTATTCTGGTCCCTCCCATAACACGTGGAATGTTGAAGTGTATTCCATTATCCTTGCTTTAGTGCTGACTGTTGTGAGTCAAGCCAGATATGTAAAAGTTGATGGCTGCAGCAGCCCCAGAATATTGATGCTTCTGATTTTTGTGGAAATCTAGTTTATGGTAAGTACTTTTTAATGTTACTATTTACTTGTTTGCAATGGTAGGTGTTTTGTTTTGGTTTGGTTTTTGTTTGTTTTTTTTTTTTTTTTAATATTCAGTTCTGATGTTGTCTCCAAGAATCTTGATATACTGTGAGTTCTACTGGGATATTTTACTGTGCGGTTCATCCACACCACCAACTTGGACCAAGGATTTAAAAATGGGGTTAATTATAAACCTCTCAAGATCTCAGATGGAGATTTTCTGTTCTTTGCATTACTAGAGTTCAACGTGATGCAAGCCTGTGAGGATGAATGGAAGCAGTGCTGGAGAAGTCCAGGTAGTCAGGCTGGAGCTGTGACCCCCGGTCACGTAGAGTTTCACAACCTGCTGGAGCCCCTTGGTATTCCATGGGTTTTCTTCAGAGGGATGAAAATCCACCTGCTTGGCTCAGCTTGCCAAAGCTGAACAGCAAAGTGTACACATAGCTGGAGGAACTTTGAGGAAAGTTAAGAAATTGTATAAACAGGCTGCATTCTGTTCTGCTTGATCATTTTGGGGATTAGGAACTGATCCTTTCCAAAAATCGTAGATGAAGATTCTGTTACTCCTCCAGAAACTGACAGCAACTCAGGAAAAAAAGAGGCAGAAATCCAAAGAATTTTCTGGGCCATTTCGCAGTGTTGGGTGACATCAGGTCAAGTCCAGTACAAATGCAGAATTTGCCCTGATTGCTGCTTCAGAAATTTGCAGCATTCAGCTTGCTTAGTTTCCTTGGAAATGCTGGCAGATATGTAAGGGACTCTCTGGAGCAGAGATAGAAAACCCAAGACTGAGAATGACCTCTTAACATGGTGTTGAAGGCTCAGAGAGGGAGCTCTGTATTCTACTTGGTGGTCAGAGGGCAGATGCTTTTATTTTAAATGAGTATAGGAGAAAATAATTTTGGGATGGAGTTAAAAAAGGTAAAACCTGTTTCTCTCTTAGCTTAGTCCACAGCACTTTTTTTTTCTTTGAAAGAGATAATTGCTGCCCAGATTCCAAACCAGTGTGTGTGATTTTCCTGCTGTCTAAATCCTGGGTATATGCACCTCTCCAGTTAGTGTTTCTAACAGCAGCCAGGAAAACAAGTTCCTGCTCTCTTGTCCCATTCCAAGTAGTCCTGAATTGTGTATAAACTTAGTTGCTCACCCACAGTCAGAGACTCTTGTGTAGCAATTTGTCAGAAAAGGTCCAAATGTGTGGCAAATAGACCAGAACTGCAATTCACAATTCCTGGCTGCCAGCTCCCAATTGCAATGGGAGGTGCTGATGTTTGCTTTCACACGTTTGCTTTTAACCAACAAAAACCACGTGTCCGTGATGAGAAGCTAATCCTGTATCACATGGAGAACCAGATCTTATTGCTATTATCCATTTTAGCTTTCTATCTGTTGTTTGGATCAGATTTTTTTTTTGTTTTAATTTGAAGGGAAAAAAATGGAAAATTATTATAAGCTACATTCACCTATGTAATTGTCCTTGCCTAAATTACTGCTTTTCAATAGCAAGCTTTCTTAAAGTATGGCAATGCAGTTTTGGCATGACACAACGCATAATTCTCATGTTTCTCCTTGTAAATTTCCACTATGGTCATCATTTCCAGCTGATCCTCCAAAAATTTTGCTCTTGGCTTCTATTTTATAAGTACAATGAAGGCTGTGCCAATAACTTGTGCTTATCTAGCTTGGTTACAACAGTTACAGTCTGGTTTTCCAGCCTTAGGAAACAACTGAAACAATATTGATTTGCTTCAAGCCTGCCAGTTTAACTGGCACCATAATCAAGATTCCAGTAGCTTTCTAAGTTTGGGGGTTTCTTCCCAGTGTATCTGCCATGTATGCAACTTCATTAAAAATAAGGAAAAGCTATGCTGGTTTAAGTTTTGGTTTTATTAAAACATGATTTCAGACTGGAAGATTTGCTTCTGTCAGTGTCATGAACTTTTTCAAATAATTTTTTAAACAATGCTGTCACATAAGTTCTTGGTGGGAACTTATCCCTCCAGCATCAGTTAGGAAGATACACTTTACTCAAAAAATTCTTTGCTAACTTGAGGTGGTATTTTCTTTCTTACCAGAGGTTGAAAACCTGTCCTGTTCATTGATCTAACTTTGAGATCTAAAAATGCAAACCACTAATGTGCATGATTCAACTAAAGCTACACCAAACTTATTCTTACATTTGAAAAAAAAAATCATTAATGAATCCTTTATGTGGGATATAAACACAGAAAAGGTCAAGCCTAAAGAAACTTTTAAAAGTAGTGATGAAATAAGAAATAGAACTGAAGTTTCATTTTAACCATATAGTTTTCTATTTGTTGTAATGCATGAATAAACATCTAGAACTGGTATAAAAAAAGTAGCAACAATGTGTGCTCACAGCTTAATATTTTACTTTGAAATTCCAACTACAAACTTTGTGTATAAGTAATTACTCAGGCAAGCCAAGTTTGAATGCTGTAGCCAATTCTTGCTAAACTAGATTGCACCTCACTATTGGAAGGGTGTTAGCAGAATTTTGTTGTTTACTATATTAATTTCTTCAAACAAATGTCTAATATCTCATTTTTGCTGTCACAAAAAACCTTCCAGAGGCTAATATACATGCTACTTTCAACAGGCAAAAAGAGGTGGAGACAAATTTTGAATATATGAAAGAAGAGATTTTAAGAGCGATGATGAGCATGACTTTAAAATAGCAGGCCTTTCCACAACACATGGCAGGGCAAACACGAGACAAAAAAGAGACAGTGTGGAAATCACACTTATTTGACATTAATGCTTTCAAGCTTCTTCTTTGGGAACATAAGAAAGTCCTCAAATGTAATAATTGAGTATCTTAGATTTTCATATTGATGTGCAAGTGGTGACTAACTATTATTTTTCATTTATACACCTACTGTGCATGAGCATCTAATCAGCTGAAAGTAAACACTAGTATGTTTCACACAAAGCATTTCCAATGCATTTGTGATGTCTGTAAAATTTCTATTCTATTTAAGCTGTAAAAATCTTTGTTTTTTTCAGTATTTCCCAGTCAGAAGTGAAAGCTTTGCTTATACAGTTCTGCCCATATGCAGATACCTAAATCCACTAGAACACTTTTGCCTTGTGAATTGGGAATTAAATTTCCCCTGTACAAGGGTTTTACTCCTAGAATTTGATCACTCCAATATAGATACTGAGAAGTTGAATTAATTACTTAATAAATTAAGTAGGAAATAACATAATTGAACTGAAAACAGAGAGTGAAGTTTGATTATTGAAGACATGAACTACATTTCACCCAGACCATCATGGCTTGGAATACTGCAGGGAGTTATAAGGACATCATACCAGCAAACTGCAACTGGGCCCCAATTTATGAGCTGTAACCTCCACAGTCTTTTGAAGTTTGTTTTTCCTTTATTTTAACTAACTTGTTTAATGAAATTCTTTTAGAAGTTTAGTGTATGTGAAAGATTACTTAAAAACCCCCAATTTGTTGCTTTAATACTTTTTTCTCTTAGATTACCAAATTGATATTTTGAAAATACTTTTTAAAAAATTACTTTTAAGAATTACTGTACGGGTTTCACTCCAAATCCAAAGATCCTGACTCAAGTTTTTACAGTTTTTAGGGGAAACTATTGATAGATGTGTTGGGTTGAAGATGCAAGGTGCATCACTTCACCTCCTTGGGACTGGGTGCAAAAGGTGATTGAAACACACAGCAAAATAATATTGCTCGACATCTTTATGGAGCTTTAAGTAATTTCATTAATCTTTTAATATGATGCACTGAGAACTGAGGTATCGAGTAGTTTCTTGGTTTTTTCCTCTTTAATCCTGTTTGGGTTTTTTTTCCAAGCTGGACCTGACAAAAGCACTGCGCTCTACCTGGGTGAGGAGCGGGTGTCACTGTCGGGGTGCCACCCCTTATCCCGAAGCGGCCGTTCCCAGGAGGGGACGCGCTGAGCCGGGCGCGAGCACCTGGATCCTGGAAATCCCTGGAATGCGGGAATGGCACCGCAGGAAAAACCCCCCCCAGTCAGCGCCGCGCACTGTAAACTGCTCCGGGAATAAAGAAAGGCACTGCATGAATACAATGTCTTTTTAGATGAGTGCCGTTTAATATGAAATACACTAAAGAGGTTTCCGTCGCCTCTTCAGCGTGCGAAAGACAAAGCAAAACAAAAAAACGCAAACAAAACAAAAACACAGAAAAAAGAAAAGAAAAGAAAAGAAAAGAAAAGAAAAGAAAAGAAAAGAAAAGAAAAGAAAAGAAAAGAAAAGAAAAGAAAAGAAAAGAAAAGAAAAGAAAAGAAAAGAAAAGAAAAGAAAAGAAGGAGGGTTGTGTCGCGGTGACTCCGCTCGTCGCTCTCGCTGCCCCGAGGCCGCGCTGAGGGAGCCGCGGGCCTGAGGGAGCGGCGCTGCCCGGGCTCGGCTCAGGGCGCCGCTCGGGCCGGCTCTGCCCCGCGTGTTTCCCTCCCTCGGGCGGATCCCGGCTCGCCCCAGTGCTCGCTGCCGCCCTGCCGGGGCCGGGCTCAGCCCTGCCCGGGCACAAGCGCCCTCCCTCCGCAGGTGCGCGGGGCCGGAGCCCGCGGCGCTCCCCAGGACGGCCGGCACTGCCGAGGTGGGAAGGCGGTGAGGGCGGCCCGCGGGGTCGGTGCCGGGCATGAGGGAAGCGCTGTGCTCTGCGGGGGCCGCGGGCGGACCGGCGGGTCCCCGGGAGCGGGTGACGAGGCGTGCAAGGGCCGCCCTGTCCGGCCGGAGCCGCCCGAGGCGGGGGATGCCGGCGGAGCGGGGCTGCAGGGATCCCGGAGAGCCCTCTCCAAACCCCGAACACAAAACCGCCCCCTGAGCCAGGACCCGGCACGGCCAAGCGGCAGGTGGGTTTGGCACAGCCCGCGGCTCGGGCAGCGGGCGGGATGGGTCTGTGGTGGTGTGGGGCTGATTGAGCCGGGTGATGGGATACAGGTGTGTCATCCTTCAGTGTGAAATTAGGGAGGGATGAGGTTGATCGGCAGCATTCATTCTTACCTTCTGGATGTGCTAGTTACCTGCTGTGTGAATAAGTTAAGGTTATGTCAGTTGGTCAGAAGCAGGACCTTCTATGTGAGCTTTAACTGGGCAGGGGCGGGGAGCACGGGGAACAAGGAGATGAATTAATTGTCATTGATACTTCGCTTTTTTCATCATCTCTCCCTCTTCAGGCAGCCTTTTGAATTAATAACTCTGAATACATTTGCAACTCTCTCAAGTAGCTGCCAGCAGTGTAGGAGTGATTGCTTTTTGAGTCATTCATACTTCTTTTTTCTTTTTCTGTTTTCTTTCTTTTTTTTTTTTTAATTAGGATTTCACCTTGCATTTTGAAGGCTGTTCTTCCTTCTCATAGAATTGGTTCAACAATAAAAAATCCTCATTGGGGCTCAGTAGTGATCTCTGTCCCTCTCTCCCTAGCTCCTGCTGACACCTGTTGCTGAACTGGCCTTTGTGGTTTCTATCCCTCTCTGTTTGACCAGTCTTTATTTACCCATGTGCAATGGAGAAATGGATGTGAAATTAGGACAACTTAGTTGTAGTTCATAAAACTTCATAAATTTCTGGATATTTGATTCCTTTGTAGAGTGCTGGTGAACCTCTGTTCATATTTACAGTAGTAGTAGTGATGTATATGCCGTGTACACACAGCTTTAAAATGGTTTTGCTGTAGGGCTAAATATTTACAGGCCTTAAATGTGACTCAGAAGTAAGCTGAGGCTGCTTTGCACATGTTTTCTGAGTCTCATGGTCAGACATTGCTAGCTCAGTTAATTTTACTTTGTACACTGTCTCTGGTCACATAGAAGTGTGTTACTGTCCATAAAGCCTTTAATTTGAGTTGACTGGCCCTGCTGCAGCTGCCTCAGCAAAGCCCACATCAGCTCTCCTTTAACAAAACACTGCCACAGGACACTGAATGCTGACCCTCTGCTTGTGGGGAGGTAGTGAAATGAAACCTTGTCTCCATGTAGGATTTTATGACAAAATGACTCTTAAAAAAGTCAAGTACATGTCAGTGAAGGTAGACCCTGGTGCATGGGACTGAGATCTGCAGTGCTTCCCTCTCCCATGGGAGCTTGGAGAACAATGCTGCCTGTTTTGAAATCTGTATTTCTGAATATATTATGTATATTTTCCAAAAAGCAATAGGTAACATTGTAAAATTAAATGACCTAAAAATAACTAATGATTTTTAAAAATAAACTCGCCTGGTCATTATGCTTTGGACTAGACTTTCAGAATTTTCATCATCATGGCTGATGCTTACTTTTAAATGCTCCAGTTTCCAGTATAGAAGTAATGTAAAGTTTACAGAAGAACTGGAAATCAACAGACTGATGCTGATTTCCTTGTTCATAGAAAAAAACCCAAAATCCAAATACACAGGGTATGCTGTATGCCTTTGCCCGCTACATGGTTAAGAGATCCTCTGAAAAAAAGTAATTTTTTTTTTCAAGAATGCAGGATAAGGATGGGATTGGGAGAAAATTGCTTGCAGAAGAGCTGTGGAATAAAATATAGGCTAATCAGAAAGTATAGTTAACTTCATATTCTGCATCAGAAATACACATTTAAATTTTTTTACAAAGTAAATGAGAGTCTTAAGGAAGATAAGTAACTTCATGCTAAATGTTCTGCTGGGCAGAGAGGAAGAACAATCTACCTCTGTATAGAGTGAAACCTTGATAAATTCATAGCATGAAGAAAGGACCTACAGTGTAATTCCCCCAGAAGAGGCTTACTGCTGCATGTACTTTTCCTCTGTTAAGGTGGGGATATCATCATTTACCAATGGGAAGGATTCCCCATTTCATAACTGAAAATGTACCACTCTGCATGGGAAACTTGGCACAGCCTTCCAGAACCTTTTTTCCGTTTCAATAAACTAAGCCAGATTTTAGTATGGGTGGAGAGCACATTTTCAGATGCTTAATGACTTTTCTAATCCCGTGACCTGTGTGCCTTAGGGAGATCTTGCAGGAGTGCCCCATGAACCTGCTGTGTGGCTCTGTTATACCACCTTTGGGATTTGGATGTTTACTTGGAAACAGCAGTGGCTGGAGGAGAGAGGCATGATGTTTTCACTAGATCAGGGTAGAACAAAGTAAAGCAGTTTGAAACCTAAGTCTTCTCTAACTGGTGTTTGAATATCTGTGTGACTTCTGGCCCTGACTTACTTTATTCCTCTGTTACGTGTAGGTAGAAAAGTTCTTTTATAAACTGAAAAATAGCACGGCCCTGGTGTCAGGCCTATTGAATTGTCTGAATTAACACAGATCTTTGCTGATGAAATACTGGATAAGGTAGATGAGTGTTCCTCAGACTTCTTGCAAATGTGAGCACTTATCCTTCTCTTTTTATGCCTAAGTAAAAATTACTTCTGTACTCCTCGAATTGCTGGCAGTAGCTAAGTTCCTGGGGGTGCTGGGTGGAAGAGGGCACAGAAATCAGCTGCAGTGATCAGCTGTAGGTGTGAGCCCCCCGTGCCTTGGCCAGGAGCAGCACGGTGCTGAAGGGAGAGGTAGCTCCTGGCCAGTGTAAATCCATGCAGCAGGTAATTGCAGCTGGTGCTGACTCCCCTGGAGGAAATGAGCTGCTTCCAGCTGTAAATCAGGGCTGGTTGCTTTCATTGTTTTTCTTGTTACTTTTTAAGAGCTTAATATTTTAATTAAGTTTTCCCCTACCTGTTTATGACTCCCACCCTTTGAATCTTCCTGTTCAGAGGTGCACCTCAGGTAAGAGAAACACTGGTTGGTTTGTGTCCTTATTTTTTTAGAAAAAAGACACTTGTTGTCAGATAGCAGCATTACCAGAACCTCCACTGTGGCTTGTTACTGTAATTTTACCAAATAATAGTTTGTCTTTCATAAAGAAACTGATTCACAAGTCAATTTCTGTGACTCAAATTTGATGCAGTGTATTACTACTAGCATAAGTTATTTCTGCTAGGGTAGAGAGATGTGAGCAGCTGAGCAAGATTGGAAGAGTCTTTTTGTAAACAATTCTTAATCCTAGTCTGCTAATACTTCTAGTAAAATGAACCTTAAATTTTAGCCCAAGATACTTTAAAGTGACAAGGGAAGAGGGAAACTTCTAAATTAAATTTCAAAATGCAAACAGCTCACATGGTTGTTTCTCCTTTTATTCCTTAATATAATTTGCTGACATTTTAACATAATGCACAGAAACTTAGGAGAAAAAAGCTGTCACTACTGAATATATTGCTTGTAACTAAAAGAAAGTTGCCTAGTGCTGTGTTTGTGAGCCCAATACAGCAGCAGCCTGCCTCATGAACCTGCTGGCAGCCTGTGACATGAACACAGGCTTGGGGTAGGCTGAGACATCAAAGATCCAGCTGCTGGTTTGCTGCTCTGTTTATTAGTCAGATGCCTCCCTTTGTTTAGTTCTAAAGAAAGAGTCTCTTTGCATTAAGAATTAAATAGAGTTTCTTCTAATAAATGAGGGAAAGTGAGGCAAGTGTTGATTTTTCTGCATGGTAATCATCAGTACCTTTATTCAGATGTAGCTGGATGCCAGTTCGTGTATTGGGACAAATGTAAAAGGTTTCTTTTAAAATCCAAAGTTTCCACTAGTCATTTTCCACAGTGGAGGAAAGGAAGGTTCTCCCAGTGGAGCTTACCTTTGTGACACTGGGTGTGGTCAAGTGTGCTCTTGGCCACAGCTCTTTGGGGTACCAATGCTTACTGACTGATCCCACTGTTGGTTTTGTTCTGGTTTGGTTTGGGTTTGACTTTGCTGAAGGCCCCCACCCTCGTACTCTGCAAACACAACTTCTGTGTGGCTGCTCCAGCCTGGTTGAATCAAAATTGGTGAGCTTAAATGTTTTCAGTAAGACATTTTAAAAGACAGACATAGTTTGCTGAGTCTTGCCATTGTGAAGACTCACAGTGTCCTTATTTTGCAATGCTTTGATAGTGAATGGTATTTTAATGTACATTTAAGCCTGAATCCTGTCTTGCGTTAATTTATCACTGGTTTTCTTGTGGAAATTCCTGAAAGTGGAATTTAAACATGGATAGGAGTGAATTGACACTTGTCAGGAGCTAGCTCAGCAAGCAAGCCTTGGCTGCGCATGTTGGGATTCTGGAGCCTGTTTGTGGCCACGGTGACGCATCATTATTAGCTCAGCCCCTCTGTGTGCAGATACAAACAA
Source organism: Passer domesticus (assembly GCF_036417665.1). Taxonomy (NCBI): domain Eukaryota; kingdom Metazoa; phylum Chordata; class Aves; order Passeriformes; family Passeridae; genus Passer; species Passer domesticus. The sequence goes on along the minus strand of NC_087478.1, from coordinate 75,566,295 downwards.
CAAATACTGCTTGGTTTCCACACAGTGCACAAGAAAAAGACGTTCCTACGTTTCAGGATTAAGAGATGAAAAATTCTTTTAAACTCTTTGGAATTTTCATTCTGATGAGTTTAAAGTAGTTGTTTTCATTGTATATCATGGCTCCATCAGTGCTTGTCCCATCCTTCTCAGTGGAAGGTGACTCCAGTTTCAGTGCTTTGGCTCTTCTCATTTGCTATAGTACCCTTAAATTAAAAAAATCCTTTCAGTAGGAATGTCATACCTGACAATGAACGATTGCTATACAATATACAGTACTGATAAAGTTCTGCTGTAATCCAACTCCCAGTTGTCTTATTTATATAACATTTTTCACTTTGGAGCAGTGAGACAGCTCATGGAGGTTGTAAAAACAAAATATTTGAATACTGTGCCAAGAGTGAAGGCTGCCCTCTGCTTGCATGGCTTGGACAAAAATGGAGTTATCTGAACCCTTCTGGTGATACTGGGGAGAAGCATATGAAGAGAGATAAAGTAGGTACAGCTACTCCATTCCCAGGCGCATTTTTTGCTTTAGAACCACAGAAGTGTTGAAGTGTTGAAATAGATATGGAAGCTGAGGCTGTGTTGGCTTCTTAGGAATACACTGTGAATACTGAAAACAGCTTCTCTGGTTTTGCTCTGATTCTGTAACCTTTCAGAAGTGTTAAAACAACTTTAAGATGCTGACGTAGCAGATAGCACTGTTACTTATTTTGCTTGCATTTAAGGAAAGTTAGACCTGTATTTTCTTTAACTGGTCTCTACCCACAGGTTGGTGGAATAATTAATGAAATAGATTCGCAAAAGTTCCTGGAGGTGGCAAGAATGTCTTTCAGGAGCACGTGCTGGGCACCAAATGCTGCATCAAAACATGCACTGTAGCTGTATGGAATAATGCCTACATGTAAACTTGTTTGTCCACTTCCCTGTGATAGTGAAGTGTGAAGGACAGAGGCAGGAAAATGTGAGACACTTTCAGTGGCCTCTAATAAACATGGCTTTCATCAGAAACTGCACACATTGCAATTCCAACACTGCACTGCAGTGTTTCTCAACATCTTCTATGGTATATTTTTCTGATGTCTGGAAAAATGAGGGAGAGTTGAGATATTTTTTTTCTCTTTAGTAAAAAACATGCTGAAATGCTATACTTTTAATTCCAGACACATGATTCTTGTAAGCTGTATTTAATGGCTTTGCCTTCTGAGCTGTGTGTTGGTCATTCCCCTGCATCCAACTCTTCCCTTTGTATGTCAGTCCTAATTTTTTGCTTCTCCAGGAGTGATGTTTGCAATGTATTGTACTTCTCCTAAAATAAATGAGAGGAAAGAATTATGGTTATTTATCCAACTGGAATGACCATCGGTTATAAAACTGAATGTTTCGCTTTCTCGTTTGACTTCTGTATTGTTCAAATTTAAATTCCTCTTGTTGTTCCCCTAAGATTGATTCTGTATGTAAAATGTTGGAAGCTGAGAAGACTGAAAAAGCTGGGTTTTACCTAAGGGAAAATATTAGGTCTTTGTAGGTTTTGTTAGAACATTTGATGCTTTTAGGAGGTATGAAATGTAGTTGTTACCTTCTTTATTATCTCTATAGTTGCTATGACTTCTAATTCTCCAGTTTCTGCACAGTTTTAGTTGTATACATGTTTTATGATGCAGAAGTGATGCCTTAAGGAATTCTCTGCTGTTCTGGATGCCATTCACCTTCATTAGTAGGTATGGACTCAAAAAGATGCTTAATTCTTTTTCCTCCACTAGAAGCGAGTTGCTCGTGCATCCCCGTTAGTATTCAGCTGCAAATTTGGAAACTCACAGGTGGGTTTTATGGGACAGAAAAGGCATTTGGAAAAGTTTCCTGACTATGGAGCCAGTGCAGTTATCCATTTTTAATTATAGATAATGCATATCACCCTGAATAGGTAGGACTCACTGGCACTCTAGGTTCTGATTTCTGTAGCACAGCCAAGCAGATTGTACAAGTTCTTCTGAAATTAATCAATGCTGTCTCACAGAACAAGATTGCAGTCTTAAAAGAAATCCAATCAAGGCATTGTGACTATATATAATAGCACAAAACTATTGACTCAATATGAAAAGTACCTTAAAAAGAGTGCACTGCTGCAGCTAACTAGCAGAGTTGATGCTCTAATCCAAATATCAGGCACATTGCACAGGTTCTGTTGCTGTTTTGCACTTGTTACTGTGACCAGACTGGTTTGTAAGTTTGGGGAAGAAAGAGAGAAAAAGAAAAATCTGTATATTCTCTGTGTATAAAGAGAAATTATGTGTAACAGATAGACAGTGCTTGTTTTTAATATAGTTCTTAACTTAATCTTAGGAATCTACTGATCAGTGCCTTGAAAGTATTCTCTAAGGAAGAATATGAATCTTAATATTTGTAATCATCCAGACTCTCTTGCATTTAAGGACAGCTTATTTCATTAAAAATCTAGAAAAATAGCTACCATTGCTTTAAAAACTTTTTTGTTGAATTTAACATGGCCTGCTTCATACTTAGCATTGACTCTTGCTGTATTTATGTAAAAGGTTTAAAAGAAAATCAAATTATTGGAGGCAGATCTCCTAGGCACTGATTTCTAAAATCAAGTCTAAAGCAATTTGCTCGGTTCTAAGTTATTTTACTAATTTTTCTACAAAGGTGTTTGTGGAGGGCTTCGGTTACGAGACAGTTTTTTTCAGGGATTGATCACTTTTTCCATAAACATGTAGCCCTGATTATACATTGGTACTGTGGTTTCTGTCTGGGAGTGCTTTTTCCCTGATGAAATAGTGAAAAGTAGGCTTTTAAAAATTACACAAAGAAGCCTTTCAGGCTAGAAGGCCTTAATTTAAGATTTTCTTGACTTTAAAAGTGGAGCAATTAAGCTGTATTAACATTTATTCTTTATTTTTAATATAATCTATTTAAACAGGAAGGTCAGGGACCTAGTGCTGCAGGTCCACAAGTCCTAAGGATCCCTAGCTCTGATCAAGGTCAGAATAGACTGTGATCTCATGTGATCAGTATTTTCCTTGGAGTTCTACTTAAAGGAAAACTAAAACTGCAAAAGAGAATGTTTCACTCTTCTAAAACCTAAAATGTACCAGTATTGTGGAATCTAAAGGGATTCCATTCATGGAAATGCCCAAATAAAAAAGAGGGCTCACCAGAAAAAGGTTCCCACCAATGAGAATTACATCTTTAAAAGGACAAACTGAAAACTTCAGGTTTTCATTATAAAAATAAGCTTACTTGCTCCAGGGTCCCAGTTTCCTAGCTGGATTGCATCTCAGGAAAGCATCCAAAAGCGGATACTTTTCACAAAAAGGAAAAAAAAAAAGGCTTTATTGAAAACCTGGTTCATTGCTGAGGAACAGCTTTCATGGAAAAATTTTGACTAGGTCTGTCTCAAGCATAGTACAATACAAATTTATTCTTGTTTATTCCTGAGGCATCCAGAGTTAGGCATTCTGATATTTCTGAAATCAGCAATATACTTAACTTGAGAGCAGGCAGTATGATAGATTTCTTGTACAGAGTCCAGTTGCTGTATGTTACTCTTGGATCTGTTGGATAACACAAAGTGTGCTTAATCATAAAGCCTGCCAGTTCTCTTCCCTCTGCTCTTCCCCTCTCGGCAGATTACCAGATTTATGTTTGATTTCTTGGATCTTTTTGTTACCTTTTTTTGCCAAAGAATTTGCTCTGACTGAACTTGTTGGAGAGGAGAAAAGCTGAAGAATGAGTTTCTTGCTCCTCTTTGTCATTAACCGTTCTGGTATTCTCTGCTGACGGCAGTGACCAGTCTGCATCGTTGCTTTACTCCTTCAGAACAGAGGCTATTCCAGAGAGGGGTGCAGTGTTCATGGAATCCTGAGGGACCAGCCAGGATCACCCAGTCCAACTCCTGGCCCTGCACAAACACCCCTGAATTCCACCCTGTGCATCCCTGAGAGCGTTGTCCAAACGCTCCCGGAGCTCTGGCAGCCTTGGGGCCGTGACCATTCCCTGGGGAGCCTGGGCAGTGCCCACAGCCTCTGGGGGAAGAACCTTTCCCTGATAACCAACCTAAACCTCCCAAGTATTCCAGAAACCAATACCAAGAGACCAGATCACCAAGAGACCAGGTGTGGGTGACACAGAACTTCGGGCTGTAGCATGTTCCAGCTGCAGCAGTATCTTTGTCCTGTCTCCTTTTCACGGTTAATTCCCAGTCAAGCATGGTGGTAACATACTCTCAGGACAGAAGTAGGATACAACCTTTCAGGTGAAGGGAGAATTATCTCCAGGAAGACTGCTGCAGTTGTTGCACAAGTGTCAGAGTCTGAGCTAGTGGGGTGCTTACCATTCAGTTTTGAACATAAATGAAATTTTACATATAGTAATATTAAAAATAATATAAAAAAACTGTGCTGCATGCCTGAGACTGGAAACAGCAAGTGAGATTGCAGACACAGCAGCTTCTCTGCAGGTGTGAAAAAGAAGTGCCTCGAATGCTGTTCCCCTTTCCCTGTTACACCTGGTTGCCTCTAAGAGTTTCTCCTGATCTCTGGAGGGTTTTCTCCTGTTTTTTCAGCCCGTGGCATTGTAACATCACTGCTGTGCTGGGTACAGCTCCAGCCAGGCCATTGAAATGCTGCAGGAGGTTCCCCAGTGCCCCCTTCTTTGCTTCCTCGAATAGAAACCTTTCCTTGTCAACTTAGCAACAACAACAGCAGCAAAGCCCAGACAAAAGAGAGCTTTTGGGTCACTTGGCAGTCCCAGGAGGGGCAGTGCCAGCTGCAGGTCACTCCTTTGTGCTGTCTCCAAGCGGGATGCGTGGGCTCTGCTCTGCCAGCTTCAGGTTGGGAAGCCACAGGGTGGTCTGTGCCCCAGTCAGAGCTTGTTTGTCTGTCTTTCCTGTTATGAAGAGCAATGGGTGAGCATGTTTTGCGTGATTTCAAATCCACTTAAAGTTCATGGGTTTGAAATCAAAACCAGAACTCAAATCTTACGAGGTTTGTGTTTCTGTTAGGAGCTGGCTTTTGGCCAGGATGTGTCAGTTCATTTAACTTTTAACCCTGGAATCAAATACATACCAGTTTGCTATACCAGGTCACTTGTATTGCTTTATATCCTCTTCCTTACATTTTTTAACATCCATTGCATGCATTTATGGGTATCAGAAAGTTGCTTGCAGAGGTGTTTGCTCTCTCATTGGCATATGAATTTTGTCTTCTGTCTTCATTTTGTTTCACAGTTTCTGGGCTCACAGCCTTCTGCCTGTTCCTCTGTATATCTAAGACAATAAAAAAGGGCTGAAATCTGTCCTCTTTGAGGGCTGTATTTTAGATCCTATATGTTTTGAATATGGACTGAAATAAAGCCCCTACTATCTGTGCCCTGTGGTTTGGTTTACCCACAGTCACAGCAGCTCTGCAGGGCACTGAGGAGCAGGATCTTGCCTAGTGCAAATATGGAATTTGATTTATTTTTATTTTTTTTACACTAAGTCTGTCTTGCCTCTAGTGCTGTTCTCTTCTATGCTGGTGTGCTTTTATGCAGGTGCATGGAACCCCAAGCAACGCTGATGTGGAAGATCAAATTGACTGAAAATCATCTGCAGTGTTGTATTTTGTAGGTGAACCCAGTAGCAGTCTATTGATTCCATATAGGTTCACTTGCTGATTTTTCTTGGGTTTTTTTCCCCTTTTAAATAGTTGCACCTATTAAAAAAATTCAAGTGTGGGTGTTTCTGTGCATCTGTAAAGAAGAGATATATGTGTTTGTTGTTAGCAGCATATTGTAGTTATGTGTTAGCAGACGTTTTTAAGAGGTAATATGTTGATTTAATAAATTATATCCATGCTTTCCTTTGGTGAGCTGGAAAGTGTTTATTTTTCAGTGTTTTATACTGCGAGGTGATTATGGGGACCTGCTGTGATCATAGCTGTTCACTTAAATATAATCTCTTTGATCATGATTATCTGTAAATCAGATGCAATTTTTTTGAGTTTGTTTGGTTTTTTACAGACATGATCAAAAGCTTATAAATAACTTGGTCTGTCACTTCTGACATCATGTGAAATAGGGGTTATTTGAACTGCAGTGTGAATTTTATGGTGTATATATGTTCTCTGAGTCTAAGTGCAGGAGATAGGATTTTTAACATCAATGCTTGTGATTATGAACTTTAAATATGTTTTCTGTGTATATTCTGCATTTCAGCTATTGCTGTTGGAATGAATAAGCTTGTAACTCACTGGAGTGTCTCAGAAAGCACTGCCCAGCACAGCCACGGGAGCACTCTTTTTAATCTAAATATATTTTCAATTCATTATAAATATATTTTAGTGATTTTATTTTAGATTAAAAGAAGTGTAAAGATTTTAACTTTTTACAGTATCCTCACACTGGAGGTTCATTGAAACAATTCTCTGCTTTTAAAAAGACTGTCAAAATACACTATTTTATTTTAACCTGAGAAAGTAATATAAAGTAATTGCACGTTTTCTGAAAAAAAAACCAAACAAGACCCAAATCAAAGAGAGTTATTAAATTCATAAGGTTGACTATTTCAGCATTAAATATTTCATTTGAATACTTTTTAAAGTAGATTTAAACAAAACTTTGTCAATTCTGTATACAGTTGCTTGAGAGTTATTTTTGCTGCCATAAGCAGAGTAACTAAAGTATGTGAGGAGCTGAAACTTTAAACAACAGTATTGGTTCATATTCAGATGTTCATTAAGATTTCCACTGGGATTTTCAGTGGCTGTATTACAGATTAAAAGTGACTAGAAATAATCTTACCAACTCATTTTGCTTTTTCTCAAATCTCAGTCATTTAAGACAGAAATGGTGGTGAGAGGTGCAACTTAAGAAATTACAGTAACACCATTTTGGGATTGATAGTTTTCTGCTCTAGCTGTGAATGTTTCTAAGGTTCCTTTTTTTTGTTTTCTGCCCCACTGGTGATGTACTGCACAAGGACTGTAATCACAAATTCCACTTTAAATTTTAGAGCAGGGTTAAATTGGGTTTTTAGGCTTACAGACATCTATGCCACCAAAGGAAGATTTCTCCCCGTGCCTGTCCCCCACCTCCCCTAATGTTTTAGAATTTTACCATGTTTCCTCTAAGGGCTTTGGATCAAATTTTGGATATAGTTACTGGGTTTAAATAGCAGACTTCTAATAAGAACTATTGTTCACTGTCCTGCCAGCTGTTCTGTACCACAGTCTGGGCAATGGATCCTAGTCAGTAGATGTTATAAATCATGTTATTTGTCCTTTGCCAACTTTGCCCCTTCTCAAGAAAGAAGCTGCCAGTCTGAATCTTGAAAGACCCACTGTGAAGAGCAGAAAACTTATGGTAGCTTGAAAAAGGGCTTCTTTTTCTCTTGTAAAGGCAAGTGAGGGGATGAGCAAAAGAATTTATAAAGATACAGAGAGTGCAGAGCCTGTGCTGAAGCTGGAGGCTTTCATCAGCTGCTGTTTATTGTGAAGATGGCTCTGGGTTTATGTATACATATAAGAATGATGGATATGGAACTGGGATAAGTTCATCTCTTTTTAAATTATGATTAAACAAGCAATTTCAATCACAAATTATGTGTCACCCTGTCTCTAATCTACCCATTCACTTTACAAAGTAAAGGAGGCAGCTGATTAAATTTAGCCGGCATGTTTTTTTGCCTGCTGTCTAGACAATTGGCTTGGTTCCCGTTCCTCTGGTCTTTGCTCCCTTTCTTGCTTGTAGGCCCACAAGGCCACTTAACCATTCTGCTGTCGTTTGAGCAGTGTGCTCCTAAGGCTGATAAAGAGCATGTGGGGATGGGCTTTTTTGCTTCTTGGGTTGTTAACAGAGAGCATGGTACCAGTAAATAAACACACACAGGATCTCTGTTAATGCTGAGTGAGTCCTCTTAGAGTGAAAATTATTCAGCTCTAAAATCAGCTCCCTTTGTACTTTGCTGCTCCTGGAATTTCGATGAGCCCTTTCATCTGACGTCACTGCAAAAGCAGTGGACAGATTCCAGTGTGCTGTCTTTCCCAGTTGGTTTTTTACATACATAAGAAATCAGTGAAACAAAGAAAAAGAGCCTGAAAATAAAACCTAAACCAAACACTGTTCTCCACCTCACCTGCAATCAACACCAAACCAAACAGCCCTGACTTTGAGTGCCCATCTCCAGATTCTTTGGTTATAATCATGGTTTGCATTTACAGACCCAAAATATATTGATATCACTGGGGCATATTGCAACAATATTGTTCCACTGTAAAATGCCTCAGTGGCTCTGCTGGGTTTGTAGTGTCCTGAGGAGTGACACTAACTTTGTTGTACAAATGGTTGTTATTTCTATGTCTATGATTTCAGGCTAGAACTGCAGACTCACCTCTCATTTAGCCGTGGGGTAAAGTGGAGTTCAGTTTTGAGTGAAGTTTGGGATTTAAGTTGACAATTAAAAAAAAATTTCACCCAGAAAAAGTGCTTGAAAATTTAAACTTGATCTTATGTGCTCTCTTTTGTACAAAGGGTCAGCCTTGTGGTTGGAGATAAATGGATGCAAAGCAGTTGGGAATTGCCTCAAATCAGTGCATGCTGGTCAGTGCAGCACTGAGCCCGAGGGGTGCCCAGGTGTCACAGCACCCAGCCAGGCTGCAGGGCTGGAGCAGTTGGGAAATGTGCTGCTTAGTGCCTTTTCCTATCACACCCCTACAGACCCCTTCAGCCAGTCAGCAAGCTGGACTTCCTGTGGAGGATGGATACAAAATGGACTGGAAATTGAATTTTCACAAGAGACATAACGATTCAGATGATGCTGTGCTTTCTGTCCAGGCCATCCATAATCAAAAACCTAATTTTTCCTCTAGAAACATAGGCATCCTAGGGGGTATATTTTTAGCAGCTATAATGTTATCTTCCATTATGGGTTTTTTTTGGTTTTTTTTTTTTTTTCTTCTTTTTGAAGGTCACATTAGTCCACAATGCTGTGTGGTCTTTGTTCTAGTAATGTCATGTGGTTTTTGACGTGACAGTAAGCAAGATACATCTCTCATGCAAATACTTGCTTATTGAAGCATTCAAATAAGCTTAAAATTCATCATTTTAAAATTGCATGGATTTGGTCAAGAATCTGCAGCAGCCAATGGTTTCATCCTTTCTGGATTTATTTTCCTGATTGTCTGCATGGGTTGTGAAGTTTTTGGGGACTTTTGCTTTGTTTTGCCTTTTTCTCTTTCCAGGATCAGCAGAAGTTTGTGCAGATGCCATCTGTTTTATATTTAAACTTGCTGTACCTGCTGCATTTTCTTCTCTGAATGGGGCAACCTGAAATACCACAGCCACGTAACTTAACTCAGAAGTTGGGGTCTGTTCCCTTTTACCCCCCATTGCTGATTGTGTTGTGCTCCTACTAATCCTGCTGGAAGGGCTGTATTTTCCCTAGCTCAGCTTGCTGTGCCATTTTGCCTCACCTATTTCAAAGTGATCTCATGCCACAGTTCCTCAGAAAACCATCTGTTTAAATTCTTGGTGATTTGTTGGTCTTTTCTGTTCTTTTCTTTACAGTCACATACAATTCTAGTGTTCGGCCTTACAAATGCTTTACAAAAATACTTTGCCCCCTGCCAGAAAGTCTACCCTTTTGTCTTCAACTAACAGCTGAATTGTTTTTAATGCACATCTCATAGTTATTTTTTTCTTTTCTCTCTTTAAAAGGAAAAAAGTTAATATTTTTCAGGTGCACTTTGCACTTCCTATTTAAAGGAACTGGCCTCTACTCTGCCATTTTTTGGTTTCCAAGTTAGACACAAGCTTCCACAGAGGTAGTTCTTTGACTCTTGTTAATAAATAGAAGGCATTGTGTGGCTTCTGGGTATTTTCTGCAAATTATATAGGTTCAATTTTATATGATGGAAAGGAAACACTGAATAGTTAGCTTCTAATTCCAAACAGCGATTAATGCAGTGAGGAAGACAATATCCTCTTTAAAATCTATTTTTGTCTTTCCCTCCAATTTTGCTATACAGTTTCCAGACCTTCCCCCAGACTCATCCTGCCTAGCTTCCTGTTGAAAACGTGAGGAAACATTTGCACATATCCTCACAAAGAAGCTTTACTTATTTGTTGGTCACTGCATATAATTTTCAGAGCATTATTTGCAGCTTAGACCCTCTCGAAAAGAAAAAAAAAAATCATTTTTGCTGCAGCAAATGAGATTTTTTAAAATTAATTGGGACTGTTTTGGCTTAGAGGCTAACACAGGCATACTTCTTGTGAGAATAATGTCTAAAAATGCGTATCATGAGCTAGGAGGAAAAAAAAAATAGAGGCTACTCTTGAACCAAATTTCATATTGTGTTGTGTGAGAGATTCCACATGTTGTTACTTCATACAAAAGTTTTCTCCCAAGAAGGAGAACAAAGTAGGATATTCAAAAGAACATAACAATAAAACATATGGATTAAAAAAAAAATCTGTCATCTTAAATGAGCAATATCATTCTTTAGCTTGCCTCCAGTGGGTCTGAGATGTTTGTAGGCTGTTAAAATATGAGTTCATTCTAGGACAAAGAAGGTTTTTTTGTTTTTTACGTTTCCCTCTGTAAATCATTGGTGGGGGGGGAGAGAAAAAAGGGTGGAATTATGCTCTGGACGCTGCTGCCTTTGCATTTTTGGCATTATGCCTTCTTACTGTTTTATTGTCTATTTTGGCTGAACTTGAAGTTCCAACCATGCTCCCTGCCAAAAAGAAAAAAATAAAAAGTCAGGTCCTTTAAGGATACTGGAAAATGAAGCCAGTTTTTGAATCCGCCACGTCCTGTAAGCAAATAAAACTGAATCTCTATGGAGCTCAGACGTTACTTCCTGTTCTCCTTTGGATTCCAAGCAGGAATGGAGCAATTTTTCTGTGAATCCAAAAAAAAAGGAGGGGAGAGGGGGAGAATAGATGGCTTCAAAGCAGCACGGGAGAAATCTTTGAGAGGCTTCTATGTGGCTAACTTTTAAAATACATGTAAAATGTTTTACACCTTAATATATGTCTGTACTTAGAAAAATGTGCAGCAGCTTTCCCCTGCCACTCCAGCACTCATATTTTGTAAGACAGTGGACACATTAAAAATACACATAATTTTTTGTTGGATGTTTCCTTTTCTACTAGTTTTGTAACTTGTAAACTAAGCTTGCAAATGGTTTGGTCTTGATAGCTTGTAGTGATTCCCCAAGGCATGTGAAAGTGATCAGGAAGATTCTACTTGTGGTGACCAAAATTAGAGCAGTGGGGGGGGGCAGTGAAGGAGAGACAGAAATGCTTTTTCAGATAAGATAATTAGGATTTTGTTATGGTAATCCGTGTGTTGTGATAACTCCATCAGTAAAGATATCAGTTTTTAGGCACTGCTTCTTTCCCAATTTTTGAATTACTAGAGAACGTATTCTGACATAAAAGATAAACTGCTAGCACAAAGTAGACTTCTGGATTTTTGCCACTGTAAAATTAGGAGTAACTGTAACCCAAGCAGACTAGCCAAGCTTGAAATTCACTGTGGACAAATGTTCTTTGTGCATAATTCTAGAGGAAACTATTTTTGGTAGTGAATGAATATATGTAATCATTAACACATGACGGGGCTGCTGTAAAGGCATTAGGCTGAAGCATGAACGCTTCCAGCACCCAAGAGGTGCTGCTGTATTTTATTTAATAAACTGTCTGGAATGTTCTATTACTGTTTTTTTGTTTTCTTATTTCTGAAGTTTACATTAATAAAGCAACTTTAAAGTTACTTGTAGGAGAAAAGACTTGATTTCTTCAAAAGAGGCAAAACGATGTAGCTCAAAAAAAGTCAGTTATGCTGTTGAAAGGAACAGGAAAGAATACGAAGATTCTCCCAGGATCTCTGAACATACTCTTAGAGGCAGTTTGTAGTGTGTCTATTTATTTGTTTTTGTCTGAGAAAAATAAATTATCTGAGAGGCACTGGATTTCTGGATACAGGTAGAACTTATTTCTGTTTTTGCAGAAAGTTAAGTCTTAGTGATCCCATTATGGCTTCTTGCCAATGTTGAAAGGGATCATTTGATTTCTTCTGTTGGCATGCAGTGGGACACAGGAAAACTGTCAGCATCACAGACCTGATTGCAGGAGTTTTCTCAAAGTAGCTTTTAGCGTTGCCATGCCTTGCTGGGTTTGTGCCCTGAGTTTCAGGGAAGGTTGAGAAGCGATAGGAAAGCCTGGAGTGGCTGAGTCGATGCCCCAAAGACTTCTGGATGGTGTGGGAAGGGATCTGCTGTGTCCTGTGCAACCGAGGGCCAGCCTCACGTGTTGGGCAGTGCTGCAGGGAGTGGATGTGCTCTCCTTTGTCTGTGGGGTGGGCATTTGGGTAACAGCTTCCTTCTGTCCTGTTACAGTTCCTGAGTGCTAGGTGATGCCCTGGGGAAGCTGTGCTATTTCTCAGAGCAGTGGGAAGGGTCAGGAGATTGTCACTGTCTACCCCACGCTCTCCTTCCTGGGTGGGTCTGAGTCAGGTTGGCAATGACTGGGGGAGGTCCTGTGGTCCATGGAAGTCAGTGTGAATTTTATCTTACTAAAATGGATGATCTGCAGATCTTGATTGATGGCCTAGGTCTGTGTTCCCATCTCTTTGACAGGGAATAAGAAGTTCTTAACTTTCCAAGAGATATGGACTCATTTTTTTACTTCCCTCCCCCTGCCCCACTCCTTTTTCTAAATTTTTTAAATTTTTTTTTTTTTAAACTTTAAGGCTGAACTCTGAAGGGTTATACAAACAGTAACTAGTGGGAATAAGATTTACTTCTAGGTGGAGTATTAAATACAAGCCTTACATCTGGAAGCATTTACTGGATCAGACCCTATCTGGGACTGCAAGTCAACCAAGGAACACAACGGGAAACAAAGAAAATGGCACAAGTAACTCAGATTTTTTTTTTTTAATTAGTAGTTCTGAATTTCATTCATGCAGGTTGGTATTTATGATTTTGCCTAAAACACATACGTTTCCACACAAGGGTTGGTCTAGCAAAGTTTTCACCTATAATGTTCATTTTAGGTATTTCAATATCTAAAACTTGTCTTTTATATTCAGAAACCTTTTGGCCAATGATTCCTGTCTGCTTTCATAAACGCATAAAACCAGAGTTTTAACATGTTTCACCTTCCATGCACCACAGAAGCTTTGTGGTAGTTCTCTCTCAGACTTTCAGACTAAAGATTGCTGTGATGTTGTGTTAAACTTCAGATTTAGATTTTGCAGAGAAAAGCTTTGATAGTATCCCAATCAACTGGATTTCCTAAGAAGATGAGAATTACTCAGTTGTCCCATGTCTGTCTTTTGTGACCAATAACCTCAGAACTGTTGCCAGGCCTGACAGGGGTGCCCCATTAGATGCTGCAGTTTCATACAAGTCTTTCTCTATAGGCTCTCCCAGCCCTGTGCAGCCCTGAGGCAGCAGCACTGCAGACAAACTAATGGGTGGTAGGGGGAAACATAAGGGAATGTTGGCAGGATTTGAGGAGTATTATATGGGGCAAGGAGAAGCTTGGCCCATCCCTGATAAAATGAAATTGTCGGAGGATTGTCCACACTCAGCAAATTTTTGAGAGAAGTTTGCAAAAAGGAAGTGTCTGAATAAAGGAAAGAAGTGCCTTATCTTCATCAGAGGCACTACAGCCCTGCCCTAGGAGGGTTTACATTGTCCTGGTCTTGCCTCTGCTGAGGTGATTGAGTCCTGTTTTGCAGAGACAGAGGTCGTGTCATTGCAGTGCTGTTGTGATGTGTTTAGTCTGGAGAGAATTAAAAAAAAAAAAAAATTAGTGATCCAAAGATGAAGGAGAAAATTTTACAGGATCTAGGGGCTGCCCTAAATCACTGCAGCAGGTCCTGTGGAAAAAGTCTTTTAGAAGTACCTGTTGGAGGAGCTGTTTGGTCCCTGCTGAGGATGGATGTTTGATGGCAAGCTGAGAGAAAGCAAAGCATGTTTCTGAGTTTGGCCTTCAAAACAGCTATTGATTTATGGCTCCAGCTATGTCTTACACCTTTCAACAGAGAGATCCTATTTCTTGTTGGTGTCACCACTGCAAACTCCCTGCTTTCCATGGAAGAGGTACATTACTTAAACCACCCAGTGGAGCAGCTGCTCGTTTGTACTGCCAGCTCAGACCTGCATCTGAAAAGATTAATTCTGTACTTAAAATAATCAGGATCTTACATGAAGTAAATGTGTGATGCAATCCAAGAAACAATTGTTGCATAAGTTCACGGGGCTTTGCTCAGATCTAAATGAGTGACTGGAATTCCAGACCTCACTACTGCAGCCATCTGAATACTCAGCTATTCCTGCTTTCATCTCTTGGCTGTAAAGGGAGTGCAGCAGTGGCGAAACCATGTGGGGACTGGAAAATTCAGGCAGTGAATTTAGTAAGCATTTTTTTTCTGTATTTGAGCTGAGAGTAGACATATTGTGTTTCATTCTTTCAATGCTGGATGCTTTGTACAAACAGAAATATTTTTTTTCTATAATGTCCTGCATTTCAGATTTAATTTAAAGCTTGGCTGATGCTGTTCTTCTGCTGCATACCTACTGGAACGGTAATGCAGGGATTCACTGGAATTTTTGTTGTGGTTAGACAGCAGGTTTGCCATGTTAACTCTTCCACTAAGGAGCAAATTGAGGGAAGGAAATTTTGTTAATTTACTTAGAAGGAATTTCATTTTAGGTTCCTACTATGACAGCAATGTGTATGTGTTGGCTGCCATTGACACAATGAACCTTTGGGTACATTGTAAAATCTTGAGTATTCTTTGTTTTGCATAATTTTTAACATCATTAATAAGGTAATTAATACAATCTGTTAATAATGGTGTTCCTTATATTCAGTTCTAATATCTCTTATTGCCTAGGTGGGGACAAAGTAAAACAAAGAATCAATTTATTCAGGAGAGCTGCAGGTCTGAGTTAGAAGATTTTTGTTGAAACAGTAAGTGGATATGTTCATGTGTGAAGGTTTTTAATGGCTGGGATTTTGTGTTATTAGAGTTTAAGATCTTCAGTGAAACACTGGATGGTGCCTTTGGGAAGGGTCTTAGGGGTGATGCTCAGTATTCTGTTTCTCTTGTGCCCAAGTGGGAATGTGATACTCTTATAAATCAGGTTAACTGCATCAAGAGGTTTGGAATTAGCAATGATGTCATAGTGTCTAAAAAGTGCTAAACTAGAAGAAATTACGCATAAATACTTATCACAAATCCTACTTGATCCTTTTTATATTGCTTGTTATAAACAGACCATATCACCACATACCAGATTATACCTAATATATTATTATGTGTATTCCCCCTGCAGAGAAAGCTCAGTCAGTGGGGGATTAGGTGTGGCCTGTGCCTTCTAATTACAGCTAGGTGACCATGACATGAAGAATCAGCTGGCTTTTGCCTAAGTAAAAACTGAGAGTTTGCTTTGATGTTTGTGCCCATTTATATTAGTTTTCTGAATATGTCTATAGAATCACTGTGCTGATGATGAAAAGACTGATGAACTGAAGGAGTAATTTCACTTGTATCTGGGTTGGCCTCCTTTTTGCGCAAAAGGTTTTGTGTGAAGAGTTTGAGATCACTAAAAAGTCTTGTCTTTTGTGTTAAGTTGCTTCACTTCTCAATTGAAATTTGACATAAAATTTAAAAAATAGAGAATATGGTGTACTGGAGCTGACTAATCATCACAAGCATAATCAAGACCAATAATTTAACAGCATAATCAAGACCAATTGAGTTAACAAAACTCAAGCCCCAAAACCCAAGATGAAACCAGAGAAAAGAGCTGTCAGTTTTCCTGTTTAGCAAGCAAGATCTTTAGTAATTTTGGATTGATAAACTAAAATTGCCAACATATACTTTCAATATTTTGCTTTCCAAAACCTACAAGATTAACTGTAGTCTCTCACCAAACCATGACTCTTTTTACAGGATGCCTTTCCTACTAGCAAGTGCCTAATTGACATTTCTGAGCTTAGGGAGTTGTGAAGAACAGAGATCCTTGTCTCTGCCTACATTCTGCAAATAGCTTGGAACCTTTCCCTCTCAGTGTCACATTCTAGGTATTTACACTCTAATGTTTCTTAGGAGAAAAATGACACAATAGTTACTATGAAATGGCTTCTTGGGGTTGTATATTTAATTTAATTTCCCTAAGTAATAATAGGTACGAATTCCTGAGTCATGCAAAACAGGAAAAGCTCAGTCCATGGAGTGTGGATTTCTTAGGAGCTAACTTTTTCAGCTTGTTTGTGTTTGTTTCAGAGTGTGAGCTGTATTCAGGTTTAAAATCAGGTACAGTCTACAAGTTGTTTGGTTTATTTTATGCAGTAACAGTGCTGAAATCTGCTGCAACTCATTGCATATTCTGTAACCTTAAAAAGAATGTAAATGTTAATTTTTACTTTTGCAAGTTTGGCCAAAGTACTCAATAACAGTCTGATTTACATTAATATCGGTCATGAATGTTTAAGATTTCCAACACAAATATTTCTGTGCATCTTTTGTGTTTGCTATGTCAGTAGCAGGTTTTCAAGCCCCTCTTCTTTGAGAAAGCAGAAAATCAGCATGGAATTCCAGTGGCTAAATTGCTTTTTGTAGTTGCAACCAAATGGTTTATGTGCTTCACATGTTACTCAGGTGCAGTTGTGTCAGTGTAAATTCTGCCTTTCCCCATCCCCTAATATGTTATTTAATGGTATTGAAAAGCTGTCCTTTAGAGATGCATTTATCTCTATTGTGGCATGTTGTACACTGATAAAAGCAAAGTCAGTTGATCATTTAATGTTACTCTGAAATAAAAAATAAAAAAAATCAGGTGAGAATTGTCTCAGTTTCCCTGAAAAAAATTAAACTTTAAATCTTACATATGAGGCAACAAGCAGCATCAAGGCTTATCTGTCATCCTGAATGAAAATTTGGCCCAGGACCTCTGTTCACCAGTTGCAATTCCCTGGATACCTTTTCTGCATCCTTTGCTGTTTCTTTTTCCTCTGTGTGTGTTGAGATGCCTCTGTCTCTTTTCTTTACATGATTGTTCTCCAGGTGCCCATGTTTCCTGTTTTGCCTTTCCATTTAATTTCTTGTTCCTTGTGCTCTGACTTTGCTTCTTGGAAGAGTCACAGGAACTATAGCCAGCATGTTGTTTTCTTTCACTATCAGACTGTAATCCTTCTCTTTACTTTGCAATCTACTGCATAAATGAAGCCATTTTTTCCCACTGTAATGGTACAGAATCATAATACCTCTTGGCTAGGGATCTGCTCATTTTACCACCTTTCCCTTTGCATTTCTTGAAGGCAAATTTCTTTTCTTCTTCTAGAAGTACAAAGAGAGACTCATTTCTGAGAGACTCTTAGCAGGTATTTCTCAGCAGTCTTTAAGGCTCATTTCAGAGACTCTTAACAGAATCCTCCTTTAAGAGACTTGTATGCAAAGGCAGGCTCTGTGCTTGTAGGGAAAAGAGATTTTGTTTGAAAATTACAGAAATAGCAGGCAAAGTGAATGTTTGTAATCACTTACTGCTGCACTAAGTCATAAAGTCAGCTATAAAGCATAGGCCTTTGTGTCCACCCATATCTGAATATGTGCAGAAAGCAAAGGACTTAAAGAAGGAAAATTTTTGCTCTTCTGTCCCCCTGCCTTTTATTTTTTTTAAGAAGTGGACTTGCTAAGACTCACTGAAAGAGTTGGTAAATTGTGTATCACATCCTGAATTTGCCATGATTGAAGCAATAAGGAGATTTAATGAAGGTGGATGGGTACTGGAATTAGAAAAGCTCCAATGGCTTTCAGATCCCCTGTAACTTCTGGCTCACTGAGAACATGAATCTCTGTGAAAACCTCCTGGAGAGGAGGGGGTGTCAGAATGGCTGTCTCTCTTCAGGCAGTAAAATGTCCCGTTATGCTCTTTTGAATTGGAGCAGTATCACAAAACACAAACTTAACTTCTATGGTGAAAGGGATCCTTATTAAGATAAATTAAAATCTTTTTCTAATCTGATGTCACATCACACTGACAGGTGTCCACTCTGCAGTGGATATGTGGGCACTCCAAGCAAAGCTCTCTATATGCTTGTACACTCTGTGCATCTCATTGGCCATGTTTTTTGTTGTGTTTTTTTTTAACTGAACAACCATTTTTTTTAAAAGCATGTTTGAGCTAATTGCCATCAAACTATATGTATAACAGTGATTATTTTCTCTGCCTTAGATGCATCTCAAAATTAAGATTCTCTATTATGTTATTAAATTAAGATTCTCTATTGTGTTATAAATTATGTGAAATTTGCTGCAGACTGTGCAGGTTTCTCCCCTTTGGATAACTAGTATGTCTGTTGTTTTCATGCTGCAGAGAGAGAAGGTTTCATGTTTGTGGTTGATGTCATCCCAGCTGAGGGCTGTCTGTGACAGGAGCCTTCTGTACAGCCTGCAGGTGGACTTCTGTGTGCCCCAGTCTCTGGGGCTGTAGGAGCCACAGAGAATTGTGTTTTCCCTGGATGGGGTGAGTCTCAGAGCTCTGGGGGGCTGGAGCTATTGAGCACAAGTTGAATGATGACACTGAATTCTTCCTCTTGGAGCTGCACTGGTACACCTGATGAATAGAACAGTGCTGCGCTTCCTTTTGTTAGCTGGCATGAGTTTATGTGTCTTCTGATCATTCCCAGTGTCTGAGAAAGGCTTGGGGGAACCATGACTGGGCTTTTGGAGAAGATAGATAATGGGGAGTTCAGCAGTCCAGTTTTGCCAGAGGTTTGAGCTTAAACCACAGTCAAGTCACTTTAATTTGTTGAACCTTTCCATTGTCTGTGGCTAAAGATGAAACTAAAGATGTACTGGATATTGAGGTATATGTACACAGATGAAAAAAAGGTACAGTTTATTTATTTTGTGATGATTTCTAAGCCTCAATTAAAAAAAAACACATTGTAAGTGTGAAGCTAACTTAATGTTATTATCAGAACTAGTGATTCTTATTTTGACTTTAATACATTGACTGGTTTTAGTAGAGATATTTGCAAAGAGCATATTTGTTCTTTTCCAGTTTGGTATTTTTGGTCAGGTTCAGGTCCAGAGTGGGCAGGTTCAGCACCACTAAATTGGTGTCTGTATGTGACCTCCCCCCTTTACATAGCTGTCACTCTTTCAATTTGGAATGGAGTCACTATTCCCCCCTTTATGTATATGGGAGAATGGCACTGAAACAGCACTTAATGAGGCATACCATGTAAATAGTATTTGAAAAGCCTTTTGATGCTGTATTTTACCACTGCATAGGAAACCCAAGATTATTATTTTGATCCCGAAGTGATTAACATGTCCAAACATGCTGCAGGGAGTTAACAAGTCTTCCTAGCTGCACATAGACCAAGCAGAGCAAATGTGCATCTTACAGCTAATTGAAGGTTAGCTGAGCTCTTTTCTACTTTGGGCTTTCCTGCTTAATGTCACCAGCAACATCTGCCATTCCTTGTGTTTCCTCTCTAATGTTGCTGTCCTCTGCTTGGGGATTTTGTTCTTCCCACATCTCTCTGTCTTCCTTCAATACCATCTTTCCATTATGTCAGTAAAATTTTGACTTCCTCCCCAAAGAGGATTGACAAAAAATATGTCCATATGTTGCAGGTGGGTTTTGATACAAGAGAAATCCAAAGGAATAGTGGGAATCCGTGCAAATTGTCATGAGGAATTTCTGCTGTAACTAGGTTTGTAATTTGGGTTTGTTTAGACCATCCCCTTTTACCAGGGTGGGTATTTCTTAGCAGTCTTTAGGACTCATAAAAACATGAGATCAAAAGTAAAGAAAACAAGCAAAACTGATATCTGATTCTTTGTCCTGGAAGCTAGTATGCAATGAAAGCAAATGTGTGCGATAAGTTATTTTATTATGGAAAAAGTTTGTTTGTTGGTTTTTTTTTTTTTTTTTGTAGATACTATGTTGATTAATGACATAATTCTGAACTTTTTATATAAGATGCAAACACTTGTCATAAAATTTGAGTACAGAGACTTGCATTGAAGAAACTTTTATTCCTTTACTGCAGCATCACAATGTTGGAGTCTGGGAAAGGAAGGGGAATAGATGGTTAGAACAACTTTAAGACTTATGGAAAAAGAAGAATAAAAATAATTTAGTAGTTTGGTTCTCTGCACACTGAGAAACAGTCCCATTCCATATGCTGATTTTTGTAGAACATATTTTCTTGTCACTTCCATCTAGGCCTGTTACATTTTTAGGATCTCTGCTTCTGTCTGCAGTAGGTCCTGGAATTGACTATTTCCAGCTGTTGCTTCTCATTGAGGTATTTGTTGCCTTGTTGCAGCTGGTCACTGTGTGGGTTTGGGTTGAGTTTGATTTTTTTTTTTCCCTCATCCTCTCTCCATATATTTATGCAGTTTTCCAGCATGTCTGGCACACAGATTTTGGATCTGTACTTTCTTTTGTCCTTCAATAGACAATATTTTTCCATGTGTGAAAGAACACTTCTGGTACTTCAGATGCATGTATATAATTTGGTGCAGCCTTCTTGCATATACAACAAAGATTCCTGATTTCAAAGTTTGTCCTTAATCAAAGTCTGGCATGGCAGCATTTCTGGTTTCTCAGAGGTTATTAGGCGTGTTGTCATGATCATGCAGAGGCACTGTCAGAATCTTACCTGGCAATATCCCTGAAGGTATTTTTCAAACCTTCATTTGAAATGGTATTAGTAACTACAGAATGGAGGTGTGAATGTCTGCAGAGCATGTTTATGCTTCCCATCAGTGGTACATGAAATGGTGTTTGCCAGCTGGCCCTGGGAAAAGCACTGATTTACAGTATCAATAGAGTCTCAGCCCTTCACTCTGTTCCTGTGAACTGTCAGTACTAATGTATTCATTTTCTCCTTTTTGTCCTGGGTGTGAGTGGCCAAAGGTGCCACATAAAATCTCAAACCCAGGTGATCTCTCACACAGGTTTACAATCACAATTTTGAGAAATGCAGTTCCATTTCAGAACCCCTTTCTCAGAGACTCTACCAATGAAATACAGTGCAACTTTAGCACATTTGGAAGGGAGAGGTCCAGCATGGAAATAAACCTATGTACAGGCTTAACTGTTACGTTTACATTAATGAGCTTGATTGAACCAGATTGATCTCAAGGGCACAGATTTTATTGTGCCAGTTTGGCAGAGTGCATTTTCTGGTGGACTTCACATGAGACTCACCACAATGGTATTTTTCATATATTTCAATTTTTAGTCTTTAAATTACTCTGTATCTGTTTGTGCCTTCATTCCATATTAAGGAAGAATCCTACATAACAGTAAAAAACCTCTCATGTGAAAGGGTAGTATTTCTTTTCATCACTTTAGAAGTAATTATTATAGTTGGCTACTTTAAGGCTTATCTAAAAACAATGTAAGTTTTCTACATTGATTGTAAGTTTTATACATGAAACATCATGTTTCTCTGCCTCATGCTTTAAGCTGGAATGAGTTTGGTTTTATTTTTGAATAGTTCAGTCAATGGAATTGCTCTTCTATAAATTTTCCATTGATATTTCTTTTACTATACATCATCTTACTGTCATGAACTGCAATAGAAGTTCCTAACTTTAAATAACTACATGTAGAGAAGAACCAGGAGAAAATACTGCTGTTCATGTGCAGTCTGCTGTGGGGGAGAGCTGGGAATAGGATTTGATGTGGAAGAGCTTTGGATTTCATCAATATATTAAGATCCCCTAATAAAAAGAGAAGTTTTCAGGAAACCCAGGTCCCTGAGACCCAAAGAGAAGTATGAAGCAACAAAGACTCACTCTTGGTGAGGATCAGGAGGATCTTGAGGAGGATCAGGTTAGGGAACACTATAACAAACTGGACATCTGTAAGTCCGTGGGGCCCGAGGGATTGCATCCATGCTGGCTGGTGTCATTGCAAGGCCAATCTCAATTACCTCTGAAAGGTTCCTGTATTCAGTAGAGGTTTCTGAAGGCTGTGGTAAAGCAGATGCCTTCAAGAAGGGGAACTGTAGGCTGGTCAGCCTCACCTCAGGAGCTGAGTTACTGGAACAACTAATCGTAGAAACGATTTCCAGAAGTGCGAAGGACAGGAAGATTATTAGAAGTTTTCATCCTGGTTTTATGAAGGGGAAATCATGCTTGCAAAGTCTGATGGCTTTCTGTAATGAGGTGACAAGTTTGGTGGATGAGAGCAGTGTATTCTGCTTAGTTTGGCTTCAGTAAGGCTTTCAACACTACCTGTAACAAACCAGCCAAGGAAGTAAGGGTCGGATAAATGGACACTGAGGGAGATTGAGAATGGCTGGGCCCTGGTTGTGATGAGTGGCAGAAGTCCAGCCAGAGACAAGTCACTAGTGTGGCATCTCAGGGGTCTGTACTGTGGCCAGCACCAATTAACATCTTCATTAATGACCTCGGTGGGGCAGTGCACACCCTCATCAAGTTGGTAAATAATACAAAGCTGTGAGGAATGGCTGATGTGCCAGGTGTTTGTGCCACCACCCAGAGGGATCTGGACATGCTAGGGAAATGTCAGAGAAGAACCTCTAGTCTCTCTGTGAGGGGAAGTAAAAAACCCTGCTCTTGGGGAGGAGCAATCCCATACACCAGTATGTGCTTGAAAGCAGCTCTGCAGAGAAGGACCTTGGAATCCTGATGGCCACCAAGCTGATTGTGGGTCAGGAACACACAGTTGCAGTAGGAGGGCCAAAGCAACTTGGTCTGCGTTACGAAGAGC
The DNA here is from genome assembly GCF_036417665.1 of Passer domesticus. Taxonomy (NCBI): domain Eukaryota; kingdom Metazoa; phylum Chordata; class Aves; order Passeriformes; family Passeridae; genus Passer; species Passer domesticus. The sequence continues at coordinate 75,543,490 of NC_087478.1, read as the reverse complement.
ATGGACAGCAGGTTGAGCCCTGGTGAGATGATATCTAGGATGCTGGGTGTTGTCCTGAGGTTTCAAGTACAAGAGAAGGTTGGACATACTGGCATGAATCCAGCAAAGAGCCATGAAAATGACTAAGGCACTGGAGTATCTTTCCTCTGGAGAGAGTTTAGGAGTTGGGACTCTTCAGCCTGGGGAAGGTTTGGAATTCAGGGGCCTCTGGTCTTATCAATGTGTATAAGTACCAGAGGTGTTTATTCAGGGGATGAAGATGAGGAAGCCAGACTCTTCTTGGTGTACTTTTTCTTGGTAGAGCCCAGTGACAGCCAAGAAGCACAAAAAAAAAAAAAAGCATGAAGTTCCATCTAAGTGTAAGAAAAAGAACTTTGTTCTTGCAAGGGTAGTCAAAACCCAAAGCAGGTTGCCCAGAGAGGTTGTGGAGAGAATCAGGACAAGACATGACATGGTTGTGGGTAGCCTGGCTTGGATGACCCTGCTTAAACAGGGGATCTCAAAAGATCCCTTCCAACTCAGAAATTCTGTGATGTGTCCTGAAAAAGAAAAGAGACACTTCTGAATTGATCCTTGCTTTGCACTTCTCTTACAGTACACACAGAGTGTGACATGATATCTGCTTGATAATGTTCTGCAATTTAGATTGCCTTTGCCTTCCTCTACCACATCTACTGGCGTTACAGCGCTCTTGGTCAGAATTTTTACATCACCTTCTAGTGCCCCTTGGTACTGGCACTGTTTTTCCACGTATTTTTAACCAAGGCACTGACTGAGTCCAAATTTTGGTTTAGGAGTTGCAGACAAGCTGCATAAAATGTGACCTTACCAAATACATAATTCTGTGGTATTTCAGTGACTTAGGAGGAGTCAGTTTTGTTCCTAAGAGATAGTCAGGTACATGAATTGATACAGATTTTTGGCAAGTTTGACAAGACATCTTTTTCTGAGGAAGGTAATGTCGTCTTTGGTGTGTGGAGAGTGTTATATTTCTTAGGGTAAAATAAATACCTTCAGAATAACAGGTAGATTTGTTTTCTCAAGTCAGCTGTGAGCTGTAAAAGAGAATATTCAGTAACTTCCTCTTTTTTCCCTGCACTTATGATAAATTTAGCATAGGCCCACTGCTGTGTGCTTTCTAATTAGAGGTGTGAAGGAAAACAAAGAAAGAAGGTGAATTTGGTATTTTTGCATTTTTCCTATCATCAAGAGTAGTGTTTTCTGGTTTGGTTAATGAACTATGCATCAATTTTGCTCTTTAGCAAAAGGTGGCTTTGATCTCAGAACTGTGCCAAGTGGCTTTAAGGAGGTGTTAAATAGGAATGATAAATAAAGCAATTGAAAGAACATAAAGTACATCTGGGTCAGAATTCCTCCTCACAGATATCTATCATTTCACTACCTATGTATCCTTGTAACTGAAATCCACCGGGAACACATTCCTGGCTAACCTAAACAAATCTGCTTTCCCTTAGCAGCATTTTGGTAACAGATGTAGTCCAGAGACTGAGCTTTGCAGACTGTGGATTGGAATCGAGATGTTTCAGCTTAGTTCAGTAAATGTTAACAACAGTTAACTAATTGCACAAAAAACATACCCCCAAATTGTGAGAAAATAAAGTTACTCTTTATGATTTTACATTTTTGTTGTTTTCAACCTGGAGCATCTTTGTGTTGTTCATATTTTGAAAGGGAAGGTGAGGCCATTTGACTAATTTTGGTTTTTTGAAGTCCAGTTCTTCTAAATCTTGCTGTAGATCATTAGCTAAAAAGCAGTACACATATTTGAAGACAGAAGTTTTTGTTGAATAGACTCAGGCGGTAACTTTATTTTTTCACAACTGCAATATTTGAATAAACATTAAACAGGTTAAAAATTCATGTTAACATTGCTCCAGGGTGCCAGGGTGATGTAAATGATATATCCATCACTTAAGCACTTACCCTTTTCTCATTGACCTTGATAGCAATTACAGGGGCTGCATTTCTCTATAGCAATCTGAATTCTGGGCAATTTTACACCATATGAGAGGCAAAGAGGCAAGACCCCTACACGCACACAACTGTGGGTTTTTAGAGCAGAACTTTCTGTGGCCATTGCAAATAAAACCAGTTTTCATTTATACTGAGCTCTTCCAAGCCTCATGAAAGAAAATGCCAAAGCCAAGTTTGTGCTTTTTTATTTTGTCTTTTAATACCACAAAAGTGAATCCTGTTGAAGGCTCCCAGTTTTACTTTGTAGTGATTAAAGAGACTTGGGATTGGGAGTTTTTGTTTGGTTTTTTTTGTTTTTTTTTTAAAGTTAGCATGTAGGAATAACTGTATTCTGTCACGTGTCACATGTGAAAGGTGAAACAGGTACACAGGTCGTGGTCTGACTGGGCACTGGCCAGTGTATTCCTACAACAGGGAATGAATACCCAGCCACCACGGGTGTTTGCTGGCTGCTTTTGGACAAATATAGAGGGGTCATTCATGGTTAGACACTGTAAAGCAAAGGAGAAACCAACCAGGTTTCTGTGTTTTAACTGTCTGTTCATTTTGTGTTGCTGAACATGCTTTTTTATATACAGATGGCTTTAACTGTTAATCAACTGATTAACTGATTTAACTGCATAAAAAACTAATACCAGTGCCTCAAACTCAGTAATTAAACAGGCCACATAAATTGTCTTTTATTAAGCTAGACTATCTTGCAATACTGTGTTTTTGATAATATTGGTTCACTCCTTTTCTGTTGTCCTTACACTTTACCTTCTATCATGTTTGAAGTAACTTCCTTTGTGTTTTTCACACTGAAAATACAATGTGAGGAAATGGTGACAAGTTTTACAGAGGACTCTTGAAGCTCGTTTTTGTGGAAGTATAGTGATGGATTGTTTTGAGTGCCAGAGCATGACTTCTCTTTAGATCAGATGAAAACAAGTAGAATTTAACTTTATCTGTTATAATTGGAGCTGCCCAGTGCAGTTTTTATGGCAGCAAGGTGAAGCAGTAGAGGTTTTTTACAGTGTAATGTCTCTTTGTTGTAGAAGTGGAAACTCTAAATGCGTGAAAAGGACTTCCTTCCCTTTCTTTAGGGGCCTTGGTGCAGTTTATTCTTGACAAATGTCCAGGCTTTTCCTCCCAAATGGTTTGCAGTCTGTAGGCACTTCTCTCACAGACCCTCAGGAGATTTTTGAGTATTCTAGCAAAAGGGTTTTAGGTAGTATTGAATATCTTCCACAGGCCCTTTGCACAGCTGAGGATTTTTCCTATAATTAGTTTCAACAATTCCTTTGCACTTTATTTTTTAGTAAAACCACAAATAAAAGAAATGAGCTGGGCTTTTTCATCCTGGAGGAGAGACAAAGTAGAGGGGAACTTATGAATAAAGTATCTGAATAAAGTACTAAAGCAATAAAGTATCTGAAAGGTGGGTATCAAGAGGATGGGACCAGATTCACTTCAGTGGTACCCAGACAGGACAAGGGGCAGTGAGCATATGAACTGAAACGTGAGGTGTTCCATCTGAATATGAGTTGTCAGCTCGGGTTTTTCATTCAGATTTATACAGCTTGGGTAGCACGAGCAACCTAGAAAGGATTTCTGGTGATAACCTGCAGCCATTCTGGTTCCATCAGCATTCTCATGATTTATTCATGATACAGAGATGTCTTTCTTTGTATCACATGGATATCAGACGGGGGTGTTTGCCATTACAAAGTGGTTTTGCTTGACAGGTTAAACTATAATAGCTATTAACTTTAGGATTTTCTATTGTGTTGGCTTGCCTAGGAAATAACATTTATTTTCTTTAATTAAATGAAGTGAAATGTAAGCTAGCACTTTCTAATTAACTTTGTGCTGGAGAATGACTGCCAGTGGCAATGAGAGATTCTTAGAGAACTTCAGGAGGGTAAAAATGTATTCCACAACTCCTGTTCTGTATGGTATAGCATCCAAAAGAGAGGAATTAGTCTGCTGCATTTTAGTGGTTTACACTGAAAAGAACTCATTACCCTGCAAATATCTCACTAGTTTGTACAAAGTTAATACAGGGCATGTATTTTTTATGACTTATAATAGTACAAATATTTACAGAGGGTTTCATTCAGATGGAGTATAATTTTAGTATTAACTGTTAAGTTCTTATAGAAGATCAATATTTAAGAATTGGATTTAGATATTTAATTTTACAAGATACATAGCTTTACTAAATATAAAAATATTCCTTCAGTATATACTTTTCACCTCTAAATTGACTACGAGTTCATTGTCCTTTGAAAGATAAAGTAACATCTTTATTTGGGCTCACAGTACTTTTCACAGGTGAGATATAAGTGCTTTTTGCCAATTCAAGTGTCTCTTCTGTAATCAAAACAGTTTGGTGTAGTAAAATAAAAAAACTTTCAGCATTTTATTTCAGTAAAATAAAAAACCAAATACAACAATCTTAAGTGTTCACCCTGTAAATTCAATTTGAGTAGTCTTCCATTATTTTTATTTTAAACTATTTAAATATTGGTTGCATATTGTTTAAATTTCCAAGAGTTTGAGGCCCGGGTTAAACAGTGACCAGTGTTTTCAGCAGCAGAGGAAGGAAGGTGTCCATAGCAAACTGGTTCTGTGGGGGTCATGAGCAGATTGCCCAGGCCCCAGACGTTGCCTTTCGTTCCACTCCATTGTCTGAGAACAACTCTGACTTCACATCTGAGGGTTTGTCACCACAGATAAATTTTGTGGCATTAGCTTTTCATCCCCTAGGTCAGGATTAAATTATAATACATACCATGATACATACCAAGCTGTTTCAAGTTCTGAGTTTTTATATTTAGGACTGCTTTTCTTTTTAAATAGCTACTTTCAACATATCTTTGTTACCCTGTTCTTCTAAGTTCTAAGCCTTCTGATGTTTACATTCTTGTAATGGAGTTTCTCACGCACTTTTATGTAAATAATTATTGTTTTACATTCTTTTCTGGAGGAGGGGAAATGTGATGGACTGTTGGTTTGTCTGGTGTCATTGGAGAGGTGGGACTGTCACTCTCCAATCCATTGTCACTTCTGAAAGTCTATAAATATTGGAGTCAGAGAATAAACTTTCCTTCCTCTTACCTTGGAGTTCCAGTGTCCATCTTGTTTTATTTCGTGTCCTATTGCAACATATCTTCATTTTAAAATATCTTAAACTTTGTATAATTTGCTCTAATCTTTAGAGAGATTTACACTTTTGTACAACAACTGCTCAATTAATATGTAATCTCACTTGATAATGCATAACAAGAAGTTATTTTTAGTTGAAATGTTCATAAAACTTCAAATGTCATAGTTACAGACCCCCAAATTTATTATTCCTTTGCAAGCATCTTTTGCTTGTTTTATTTGTATGGGATTATTTTCCGTTCCGTGACAGATGGGTATAGTGGCTAGAAATTCTTTCTGGAGTATTACACAAAAATACATGGCAACACAGAGTGCCAGGGTGATAGGTGGTGTTTGGCAGGATGCTCCAGTCACACAGAGGCTTCATTCCTTATCTACAATTCCTGTTCACAGATCTCACTGCTGCACTGGGCAAGCTCAGGTGGGCTCTGCATGCTCTCGCCTTTCCTGCTGTGGAACAGCCTGTGACAAAGAGCCCTTAGGGGCAGCTCATTGTAGGGTGGCGGGGAAGGGGCCTCTTTGTGCTCAGACGTTGCAGATGTGGATGCTGATGGCTGCTTTTGCTGTTTGCTTGTGTTTCCTAGGCCCTGAATTTGGACTGGTCAGTGCCACGCCAGCGCCAGGAAGCCGTGCCTGGATTTCCCTGGGATGGCAGGTACGTTCCATGTCCCACACACCTGTCTCACAGTCCCCTTGCAGCAGAGGCAGTGTGACACCACCATTCCTGCCAGGAAGGTGTGTCCAGCCCTTGCTGGATGTGGCTGTCCTGGAGCAGTGTCACCCAGAGCTTGTCCCTAACCTGGGACTGAATGGCCTTTACAAGAGCTGATACGTACACCTGCTTATATGCAGAATATTCTTGCTATAACATTATTATTTGGCTTTGAAAAGAGTTAATTACTTAGAAAGCTAGATGAGAATCTAAATTTTTTTGAAAGTAATCCATTACAATTGAATTCAACGGATACAGGAAATAAAAAGGAGAGAAGGGTGCCTCAAACACTTGTTTTATTTGTAGAGAAAAAAGGCTCTGCAAATTCAAGCAGATACAAATTTGAGCTAGCTAGACGAATTGGCTAACATTCACACACATGCCTAGAGACTTTCATTGCATTATTTTCTTCTTTTGCCATGCAATTCATGTCTTGTGCCTTTTCTCTAATTATGCATCAGCTTTTGATGGAGTGGCAGTGAAGTATTATCTCTTTTTTCTTTTTTTTCTTAATGCCTCATTTAACAACTATTTCACATGCAGTGTATGAAAAATTTTACTGTAATATAAAAGTTCTGTCTTTCTTGTGGTTAATTTCCCTTGTAAAGAAGACATAAAACATCCTTTTCACAAACTACATTTTTCTCAGAACTTTTGTAGTCATGTTTCTCTCCCAGTTGATTCTTTTTCCATGAATATCCCTTTCTAAAATTATGTGCCTGAACAACAAACCAACAAATTTGATCATCATCCTAGAATATGTGCAGAGGTTGTTTTTCAGACTCTCATACACCTTTTTGTTCTTCAATTTTAAACCAGATAAAGAAGATAAAATATTTTTAATGTTAAACCAGAATAAAGCATACATAAATAAATTAAATGTCACTCTCATCTTGCTAAAAGAAATGATCAGTGCTTCATAGTTCTAGAGCTCTGTAAAGAGCAATGTTAATATAAGATACCTTTTCTGTATTTTTAATATAAGATTTTTGAGAGAGGCAAGGCAGATTTTGGAATCTGGCTGGCCCAGATGCCTAGGACTGGCTGTAGGATTTCACTGTGTCCTTGCAGTCATGTGGGAAGTCAGGGGAGCCGTAGCAATAGCAGCCCTCAGGTTCCTGCTGCATGGTTTTAGCCCTCTGACAGCTGGATGTCTCCCTGGGCCATCCTAAAGCAGTGCTCTGCTCAGGCCTTATGAGGTTGCCTTTGGAATGCCTGGCTTGGAATAGGTGCCTAGGTATACATTAAAATTTATGTGCCCAGCTTTTGGGTGATCCACATAATGAATCCTTCTTTGATAATTTTTAGTTCAGGCTCTCAGTTATGCTTCCACTTGCTCGTTTTAATAAGATAGAAATCTCAGTAAAATTGCTTGTACTTACATCATATAATCCAAAAGAATATTCTGTCCTATTTTTTTTTCCTCTGTATTCTCATACTTGTCCTGTTTTATCCTTAGTCATTTTCCCCAGCTGAAACAATAGCAGCAATGCAAAATGCAGATTTTGCTTGTACTTGAAATCTACATATGTATGCTTATAGGATCAAGTAAATGTTTGGACATGTTTCAAGCTTCCAGAGTGCCTGGTTTCCGTGGTGATGGAATTCATATTGGTTGTATATCCAGTTCAGTGGCATGAATTCAGCCTTGAAGTGTAGACATCCCTTTTGTATTCCAAACTGTACTGCCATCCATGACTGATTTTGGAGTTACATCCATAACGTGGTGTGACATTTGCACTGGCAGTCACTGGCTGATAGGAAGGGTTTCTGGAAGTGGTCAGGTGGTCACTCCATGGTCAAGGATGATGTGTAGGATCTCCTGGGGCTGTCCTTACCCCAGGAGAAGACCAGAGCTGTTCCCAAAAGCGGGATGAGTGTTGTCTTGATGCATAAGTGATCCCATGGATAATGAAGTTGGTATTAATGGTTCCAGTTGAATTGAGTGATTCAGGGAGCACTGTGAGCTCTGAGGTCACAGGCTTGGGGCTGTTTGGGATTCCTGCTCAGTAACCAGGATATTGACAAGGGTTTAGAATACACCACACACCTCTTCACACTTGCCTGATTTTCATGGTATATTTCTGGAAGAGTTACATAAAGAATTGTGAGAAGATGACAAGGTGGTTGGAATTTCCAGCTAGCTTTTTCTTATTCTGTTTTCTTTTGGACTCATGCAGTTGCTTGCATTGAGGTCAGCTGTTTTAAAGTACGTACAGGAGCAGATTTTTTGAGTTACAAGAGTCTTGTGTGCTTCTAAATGTCACTAGCTCAATTGCTTAGCACTAGATGATCAACATATACAGACATTCCCAGGTTAGCTAACTAGAACACAGAAATGGATTAGCTCTTGTGACTGCAGAACAAATAATGTAACAACAGACACTATCAATTACACATTTCAGCACAAGAAATTTGAAGAGATGTAGCTAATGGATTTTAAGACTGGTTGTTGGGTTAATAAACATATAAGGAGTGTTGACACCTAGCATCAGTGAAATGGTCAATTGAAGATGACCTGGTTTTTCCCAGTCTCTGGTCATTTTCCACATACAATTTAATGGGCTGATGCTGCTGTTTGTAGGTTCTGCTTTTCTAGGACAGGTGCTGGTTTTCATTTGTTTGGTTTTTAGCAACTCAAAAGAAAGACATGGTAAAGGCTTTTTCAAGCTGTTGATAGAATATGATCATAAGCTGTGACATTGATCGTGTCACTTGTTGAGAGATTCTCTCTCCTATCTACTCTGTGTGATAGTGGCAGGCTCAAAGAACCTCAAGAATTCTTTTGCAGCCAGTAAGGAAATACTAAAATGTTAACAGTAGAGGGAATAGAATGTTCATCTGAGAAGGAGAGCTGTAAATGTATACTGGTTTTCCTTTGCTGTGCTTTTTCAGAAGTCGTTTCCACTGTTTTTTTGCCAGTGAGTTCCCTTGCTTCCTCCTGTGTCCTCACTCTTGCATAACCTCCCCTTCCTGAGGTGCTTCGTATTTTCTTTTTCAGAACATTCATAATAATTTCCTTGTCTCATTCCTGTCTCTTTGCTTACATTCTTTTCCTGTTCCTGAGACCTTTAAACTCACCCTCTTATCAAAATTAGCTCCCTACTTTTTTTCCATTTCAAATGAACTCCAAGCCATTCATTGTGTCCATCAGCTGAGACCCACAGCTGTGTGCTCACCCACAGCCACTGGTGGCAAGTCTTGGGCTGCTGGAGGGAGTTAGCAAAAAGCAAAAGCTGCAGCTTCTTTGTTGGAGGAGAAGGAATGTGAGAAAGGCCTCCTTTATGTTCTTTGTTCACTCAGGTGCTGCAGACTTCATAGTTTGATGTCTTATTATCTCACCTGTGAAAAAGTTACCATGGGCTGTTACCTTCACAGGCTAGGTAAACACATGGAAAAGAATTCAGCAATTACCAAAATGCTTTATCCTGTTAGACACCTGAGTAAATATGAGAAAAGAATTTTCCTAGTTAAATGATAGAGATCTGTGAGTCCTCTCTCAGAATATGTATTACATAAACTCCTGTGATACTTAACCAGTAAAAAAAAGCAGTATGTGTGATAACATCTTCCCAGCTGCTGTCCTGCAAAGCACATCAGAAAGTAAGCCTTATACCAGACTAACTCCTGGAAAAGCAGGAGCTGATTTAAAATAAAAATCTAAGGGACAACGTGTAATGGCAGAAGATCCATTAGAGTCTGCTGTAAACTTAATCTGACTTATAAACTTAATGTGAATGAAATGGCAGACTCACAGTGAAGTTGTATATAGTAGGAGGCATATTCTTTTCATTAAGACTATACCTGGATTAAAATAGTAGATGGCAAAAACAAAGGTATGTTCATTATTCCTCTTGCCATATAATGTCAAAACTTCCTAAAGGGTCTGCCTCAATCTAAGCAGAAAGGAGATAAGTGACACCAGCATTGGTTGCTTTACCCTTCAGTGTAGGTTTTTGAATGACCACATTTTTAGCCAAGAATTCGTATTTTTAGGTCACTTATTTTGTGCTATTCTGAAAGCATTGTCCCTGTTGCTTAGGGAGTTCCAGATAACTGCATTTTTTGCCACCTGTATTTGGCTGTAAACTTTGATACAGCTCTGTGGGAGATTTACCTCCAGACATGGTGTACCTTCCTAGCAGTGCCTCACTGCAGAGGAAATGTCTTATTGTAGCTCAATAATGAGAGTTTCTGTCCATTTTTGCCTGCTTTTTAACTTTGTTCTGCACTAACTGAATGACTTCAATTGGCATTTTTGAGAGTTTGGTTAAACTGGGGTTTTAGAAAGAAGCTTCCATGAGCTGTGTTTTGATCAGCCTAGGAAAGTAAGGAGAAGTTGAGTAGGACTTCACACAGCATTGCAGGTTCATGAGGTCTGAGGAGAAGAGTCCTTGTCAAAGACTGCTTGTCATAAGGAGAGGACTGACTGCTTCCATTTTTCTTGTAATCTCTCTTAAAGAAGAAATTGCACCTAGATCTTGTGGACTGTGTGACTGTTGTGAGTCCATTCGGGTAAAGTTCACTGTGACCAAAGAAATGAAACACAGTGGGAATTTTCAAAAGACAAAATTACATTACTGGTACCTCAGGATGAATATCTGTAACTGTGCTGTCTTCAATGAAGAGAACTCATTGCATGCATTAGGCTTCATAACTCTGCTATTTCATGCTCTGATGAGTTTTTCTCTTACATTAACACTCCCACCCACTGAGAGAAAGGTGAATTCTGGAAAAGTGATGGGAAGGAACCACAGTGCTAATCTGCACTAAAGATCTGGGTTTTTTCAGTAGGATTCCTCTGACTGCTGGGCCCAGATTGATGCTACCACAGTAGAAGCTGCAGGCTCTCTCCTATTCCTAACCATCCATGTTTCACACGTGGTTTTAGGGAATACTAAGGATGCATGACATTGCAGTCACATGTTATCTACATTTAATTGCAGGGACTTGCTGGCTGAAAGCCAATTGCATGAGTCTCAGTGGAAAAGGTTTATTTTATACCTCAAAGCAAAATTTCAGTTCTCTTCATCAGATCTGCTATCTGATCTTTTTGGCTGCCATTAGTTACTCACAGTTCTTCTTTTGGGGAATCTGCACTTTCTGGTGTTCTGTGTTTGAAGAAGGCATGTTTGTTACAAAACATCTTCTACAGCAGCAGGGGAAGGAGGGAATTATATAGAATTTGCATAAATAATATGACTTAATAATTACTTTTTCCTCTTAGTAAATAAAGCACAGTTTTAAGAGCATGAAGCTCTTTTTGTGAGGGCTCATCCTGCAGTATTTGTGTGCTTTGTCTGTCCAGGTCAGAGCTGGTTTTGTAGGTTGCTGGAAAAGAAACCAGAACTACCTATTTTTGGCACAGACTTTTAACTCTTGAAGAAGTGTCACTTTTTTTGCCAAGCTTTTCCTTCCTGCCTACTTGACCAGACAGACTGTGGCTGAATGAAACCACCACAGCTGTAGAAATAAAAACATTCTGATGACTAAATTAGTGCATGGTATTCTTAAATAACTACTGAGCAGCTCCACATCTGCCATGCACCCCAAAGAAAAAGAAGTTCAGGGTGATGCCTGCCATCCTGTCTGCCTCTGGTAGCAATATCCTGTCTGCTCCACTGCTGTGTGTCAGCAGCTGCCATATCTGAGAGCCAGTCTCACAGGGTCATTCGCTTGGTTTAATGCTCAATTCAGCCACTGGAGAGCCAGAATGGGAAATGAGAACAACATGGAGCTGGTTCACAGCCTTGAAGCTTCTCATCTGTCTCGGGAGTTGTGGCATTAGGACACCAGATCTCCATTTTGGTGTTTCATTTCCCATCTTTGCTGTCAATGCTCAGATCACAATGCTATGACTAAATATTTTTTCCCATCCCACCCTGCTGCCCTCTGTGTGGGACAATCCAGGCTGGCAGAATTACACTTGTTTTCAGCTGTAATTATCTTAAATTAATATTTTGCTTAGTCTAAGACCAAGAACAGTAAATTTCTGTCTCAGAAATGTCTCTGACAGTGAGACCCAGGCACTGGCTGTCATTTTTCTTTAAGGATTTGTCAAGGAAAACTTGTGCCAGCCAGAGCTGTGAAGAGTATATTCCTGCATCTTTCCTTTAAAATGTGCTGCAAACTGCATCCCAAATTCAGTATTATTTGGAGACAACCTAAAACTGTAAGTTGTTTTCATTCAAAGCCATGAAACTGCTGAGGTCTCCTAGTTGAGACTGGATAAAAAGAAATGGTTTGGAAACACATCTCCACGTCATTTAGAGTGTCAGTGAAAGACAAGTCTCCTGCCTCAGATTGTTCTCCATTCAGCAACTTCCAGTGGCTTTCTGGGTTGTTATGATTTTGACATGACCATGTAGGGTCCTCAGAGAAAAGTCAGCCTTTCCCTCACACCTGGGCCTGGATATTCCTGTTTCTTTTTATGCTGTGGCCTGTCTGCATGCTGTGTTTGTCATCCTCTCTCCTGTTTCACCTGCATTCTACAGCCTTTCATCCATTGAACAGCCAGTGCACCTCAGAAAAGGAGAGATTCCTGTACCTTGCACCTTTCCCCAGAGTATCTGTCTGACCCAAATTGCAGCACTTGGGTGCAAAACAGAGAGGCATTTTTATCACTGCCAGCTGCAGTCCCCAGAAAAATGTAATATTCAACAATGAATAATGTGTATTGTAAGCAAATGAAGCAGACACCTCTATCATCATCAGCTGATTTTAGGAGCAAAAGTGGTTTTTATAGTTCATAGTACTGGTTACTCCTGTTAACAAATGCAGTATATTTTAATTACTTTCAGAAATTAAAAGTGTACTGAGTGCAACATATCTTTGCTATTCTCAAAAACTCCATAAGAAAAAAGATTTTCCTCCATGCCTGCTCCTAAAATGCAGTATTCCAAGGCCTCTGTGGCCATTCAACACCTGCCTGAGACTCTGGGTGAAGTCTCTGCCTTGGCCCATCATGAAATAATTTAGGTGGTTGCCCACAGAAACTGTGCAGGCTGTAGCAGAACTGTTCCACTGGAGTATTGTGAGTGCATCTGGGCACCCACTGCCTGGCCACTGCTCTCCTGTTTAAAGCTTGTGTTCAGGCTGGTTTTCTGGTCTTTTCCCTCTGTGGGAGGGAAAAGTGCTGTGTGACAGATAGACATGGCCTTTTCAGTACAAGGGGAGATAAGGAGAATTGGAAAAGTCATTTAACATCAAACTTTGTTGTTGTGATGTCTGCTTCACAGTTTGTGATGTTGTAAATCATGAAGCAGAAAGAAAAAATCAGACAGCTCTGTGATAGATTGCACAGACTTAAGTCTGGCCTGTGTTTTATTCTTTACACATGATTCTCTGCCACATTCTGGTTGCTCCTGTTCAAGAGAATTTTGAAAAAAAATGTTGCTGTGTCAGCACTGTCAGTTCAAAAGCCAATCTAGCAGTAAATCAAGATGCTCTGTATTTGAGTGTTCTGCTGTCTTAGAGCCAGGAAGACTTCTCTGTCACTTCACTTATCTTACAAAGAATATCCTGCTCCTTCTAGAGTGACTCCAGTCAAAGGGAGGAGCACTCTTTGTACAGACTGACTTTGGTCAGGACTCTTTGTTGTCTGTTCAGAAAATAGAGGTGCCAACTCAAGAGGTGATGGGAAAAGAGACATGCGAAGCAGGCAACAAGCACAGCTGCTAGAAACAAAATATCATCAGATAAATACATGTAAAGGTGGCTCATACAACACCTGAAGCTGATTTTTGTCGAGCTCTATGCTCAGATACAGGTGGAGTGAAAGCAGATTTGTGTCACATGGCAGTGCTGGGTGCAGGCAGAAGTTTTGAGGCAAGAAGGCCCAGTAGTTGGTTTCCCTAAGGAAAAGGAGATCATGTGTGTATGGGTGCATGTAAACAGAGAGTGCCCATGCAGTGACTACATACTTCAATCAGCCCTCTTCTCACAGCAAGAGGGAGGCCTGCCCCAGTGCCACTGGGGGAATTTGCCTTGGTATTTTCTCTGGTGCCTTAAGAGATTTCTGTTACACTTGGTATTTTCCTCTGGTAGCATGAGTGGTCCAGTGAATAAGAGGACATCCAGTCTTGCTGTGCTGTGATATTCTTGGAGAGACAGGTGTTGGGTTGCTGAGATGTGACTTGAAGGAGATGATGGTAGAAGTTGTGTCTGATGAGAACTCTAAGAATGGGCGTAGGTAACTCCAGGTAAAAGCATCAGGCTCTGAGGTCACCTGAAGGGTCTTGGCAATTAGGCTAATCCTTTAACATGTCGCAGTCCAAGAATTGGCCCAGATGGCCCTGCAGGGGATAGCAATATCTGTTTGTAAGGCTGAACAAGTAGTAAGCTGCAGAGGGAAGAGCTGGATAAATCAGAGGCATTGCTTCAGTGTTACCAGACTGCAAAGTTCTGGAGTAAAGGGGTCTTGTCATGAGAAGTAGTGAAAAGTTCCCCAGGATAACAGTAGCCTTATGTCTTAGAGAGGAGTCCCTTTTACCAGGGTTTAGGTGGAATAGCCATGGAGCTTAACTTTTGGATAACAGAACTGTTTTGAAAAGCTAAATATCCATAAGACTTAAAAGGCACAGAAAGAAAAAGCTAAGTCTCTATGATGTTTATTGCTTATCCAAACACACACATCAAATAAAGCCCAAGTATTATAGTCTGACAACAGAAACTCGTAATGGCTGTCCTCTGTGAGAGCACTGCTTTTCTTTCTTACCAGCATTATTTTAATTGATTAGATTGTTATTGTGAAGTTCAAAAGAAGACATCTACCTATTTTAAATGGCTATTGAAATTGATTGACCAGCAACTGGTCAATCTAAATTTAAACTGAACTGAAAAATCCTTATGGGCATTGTTAAATCCTTACATTCAGTATTAAAGTCAGTGTAAGCTTTTATTCAATACTAAAAGGCAGCGTTGCATTTTCTTGTGCATTTCAGTGGCTGGTCTGTGATGAATGAAATCCAGCACGGTGCCTTCTTACCTCCACAGGGATCATGAGTTTGAAGTGCAGAGACCTGTGCTCTTAGCTTGCCCAGCAGAAAGGAAAATGGTGCCAGCTCTGGCAAGCATGTGGCACCAAGGAGGACTGCACACTGGGGCCAGTGGGTTTTGTGTCACGGCACCCGGGGTAGCAGAATGAGAGTTAGTTCCTACTTCTGTCACAAAGGAGGCTCAACTATCATTTAGTCCAAGTGATCCTTGTTTGATTACACTGAACATTCTATAGAAGCTGTGAAGGAAACCAAAGTGCTATTTTGCTATCAATTTTTTTAGTTTTGAAGTGACATAAATGTAGATCTGATAGGATTTATGAATGTGCACTGTCCTGTAAAAATAGAAGAATAAGTGTTAGCCTTATAATATTTAATTTTGATTTGGGAAGTTTGAAATAATAATGTTTCTAGGTTCATTTAAGGTACCTATTTGAGAATCCCTACCCATATTGACAACCTCTCCATGCAGTAATGGCTCTGGGAGCTGTCTTGCAAATGTTTCTAACCCATTTAATTTTACATAGCTCCCAATTTGTTAACAGAGAATTGCATAGCTATATAAACATACTATTTGTGGTGAGCAGCCTAATGCAGTTAGCCATTTCTTTTTATCTTCACATAAAGACACAATATAAAAAAAGATTAAATAACAAATACTTAACAGAGAGTGAAATGAATGTAGATATTTGCTTGTCCTAGGCTGAAGCTTTATGAACTGGAAGTTCAGAATGAAATGAGACACTATAATGTAAAGGAAGTAGTATGTGGTTAGGAGATATAAGGCCAGGCAACTAAACTATCTGAATTACAGTATTTAATATCCTGTCTTGGCATAACTCCAATGCCTGTTATATGTTTTGGTGCAAATTGTTCATTCCTGATCACTTGAAGTCTATTCCCCTCAGTTTTGTAATATTCCTCTTATCCCATTTAACTAAAGTTATGCATAAGCACTAAACATGAAACTCAAGACAGCTGGTGATTCAGGAGATAGCACAGCTTTCAAACACTGATGCCCAAGGCTAGAATTTGCAACTAAATCTGCTAATTAGGTTAAGAACTAAAATACCAGTAAGTGCCTATCTGCATCCTTAGGCACCTAAGTGCCTTTAAAATACAGCCCCATAGCCACTCTTTTATTTGTAGCACAGCAATGATAATCATTCCTTACTTTGCAATTATCCCAGGAAGACAAGACCATGAAGTGTCTCAACAGCACTATAAAAGGGGCCAGGAAGGAGAGGATCCTTCCTGTCTCAGTCTCTTTTGCTCCTGGTTAAGGCAGCCTGTGTTGCTGACTTTTTGGTGTCTGCACTAACAGCTCTGCTCCTGGCAAGGCACCCCTTCAGCTTGTCCAGAGCACAATCCATAGAGCAAGTGGTGGCATCAAGATTCAGGGAAGCTCCTGGAAGAAGCACGCTATATTTGGCACTGCGTGTTTTAAATGGTCAGTATTTCTTATTCTCTTAGAAGCCACCACTTTTACATGAGTTGAGGTGGGAAAATTTGAAATCTAGCTATTGCTCTTCAACCAGCTGTGGAGAGAAGTGGGTTAGTGCTGGTTGTATGGACGGTCATTGGGATTTCCTTGTGCTCTGACCATGGCCAGTACTGTGCTTTCTGTCCCATTCCTGTTTCACTGTCCAGAGACACAGGTTCTGTGTGTTTAGTGACAGGGGGAAGCTGTGAGGAATATCTGCTTTTCAGCTGACTCTCCTTCAGAACCAGAAGGATCTTTTGTCCAGCAGCTCATGAGCCTGTATGAAAGAAATAGTGCTTAAAATGAAGCTGAATGGGTAATGTCACCTCCATGAACAAAAAGTTAAAGTGTTGTAAAAAGAGGTCCTGAAGGATTTGTAAAAAGAGATCCTGAAGGTTTTATAAATGTGTCCCTGTCTATGACTCACATGGGAGCATTGACTTCATAAAGGAAATACATTTGTACTGCAGATTTTTATACTGACTGTATGAAATTAATGGGTTATTTTAAGAAGAAATGAAACGAAATTCTTCTTGTTATTCTGTTATAGATCTAGAAGCTGTTTTGAAGATTTTATTTGCCTCAGATTAATTCTAACATAATTAATACATGTCTGGAAACATAATATTTTTAATAGCCCAGCTGAAAAGCAGTTGTGTTTTAACTATGGGAAATAAATTCTTTTTCTTCCCTATTCATGGGACCTTCTTTCATTTTAATGATATTTTGATGATGCTGCGTTTAAGTTTTGTACATTGAATCAAACTATTTGAAGGTGGTTTTTAGGTAGCTGGCCTTCTTTTATATTTGGAAGGAGCCAGTAAAGGTTAAGATAACTTTACTGAAGAATTAGTAATTATTTTAATTACAGCAGCTGTGTTGTAAGTTGCAATAAAGGGGTGGTGCACATTCCCTTACAGATTTACATGCCCACATCTGCATTTTAGAACATACTTCTGCACATGAGTAGTTTGGTTATTACCATTAATAAAAAAATCGTATTCAACATTTTTAAAAGCTGATTTTAAACTTCAAAGCAGGAGTAAATTTTTTAAAAGTTTTCCAGCGGCAGCTCTATAGTTGAAAGAAATACAAAGACTTTTAGTTTGCAAAGTCCAAATGAAATTCTTAATAAAAAAAGAATACTGTGTGAAAAGATGACCAAGATGCCTATTGTTTTCTAATACACCCAGGTAGAAAACTATTTCCTGAAGGTTTGCAAGTCCAACAAGTATTTAGTGCAGAGGATGGACGTGAAAAGTAGGATGGGTTCCTGCATGACAGGCTTTGAAATGTGAGATGACAAATCATGTTGTTAAACTGATTAGTTGGCAAAGCCTGGGGAAATAAGTTTAAAAGTGCATGTTAAAAAATGCAGTCTAGAAGTTCTCCAAGTAGGTTCCTAACTGGAGAGCTCTGAGAGAGGGGGGAGGCAGGTGCAATAGGACTTGAGAAATGGTGATATTATTCCCAAACACTGAAATGGAAGACAGCAATAGAGAGTTGGGGCTAAGGTGGAAATAAGAAAAGGAACCTCTTTTTTCTTTTTTTTTTTTTTTTTAATAAGGATTTAAGAAATACTCTCATGTTTTTCTGTCCTTTATTTGAGTTATAAATATATAATATACTCTGTCATAGTAGATACTTTGTCAGAAAAGCTACCTAGAAAAAGAACACTCTCATTTTAAACATAGTATTTCATTGAAAGTGCAGAGAAGCTCCTAAATGAAGACATATAGGAATGAAAGAGATTAGTTATACAAAGTAGGACATAAAGAAGAACAGACATAATAAAAAATACATAAATTAATAATGGTGTACAGAAGGTGAACTGGGAGAGTTTTCCCCCTTTCTTCAGTGTAAGAATTTGGTAACATTCACAGTGCAGTGAAATGTTACAAAGAAATATTTTTTCACTTTCAAACAATGTCTGCAGGTTACCTGAAGATGTTCTTGAATTCAGGTGTGCAGAGAATATTGCTGAAACACAGAATGAAGTTTAGAAAATGCCAGTGGCTGGTGGTTCAGTGGTGGGCAGTGCCATTGCTCAGTTTTCTGCAGCTCAGGATATGTCTCCTAGTGCTTGACTGGGTGGTTACTTGAGAAGACAAAGGAAACCACTTGGGACACGTGCAGTATAAACGTTCTCTACTGCAAGTTTAAATTGGATTTAAAATCTTAAAGAGGAAATCTCGTGGTAATAGTCTGTAACTTGTTTGGGTATTGCTTTTGCTCCAGAGTGCCGGGTGTCCAGTCTGGAGGTGACACCAGCGGTGCTGCCCTGGCTGCCACGGTGCCAAGGGCAGTGGCTGTCTCTGACTGAGGGCTGTGAGGCCAGCCTGTGGCCACTCCAAGGGATGATGTGGCTCTGGAGCAGCCTGCTGTGCCCGTGGGAGGAGGGAGAGCAGAGCTCCTGCCCCTATTCCCTGTGCAGCTGCACCTGGCTAGATGGGAGCCTTTGGATGCATCCATTCATTCAGGCTCTGAGCTGCTTCCCAGGACTGGATTCTGGGAGAAGTCTGGCTGTTCTGTTTTCACATTCAGTGTTTCACAGCGAGTTCAGCTTTGGCTACTTCAAGGCCTCTGAAACACTGCTGGAGTTTGGCAATGGCCCTAGAGAGCCCCTGGCAGCCAGCTCTCCTCTGCTCTGTGCTGTGTGAGCCTGACCTGTTCCACCTCTGAGTCTGCGCATGAGCTTGGGTTTTTTTCTCACTAAACAGAAGGTAACCAGGCTTAATATAACAATTTCCAGAAAGATAGGTCAGAATCAAGGTCAGGGGCAGCCTTCACATGAACGATTACAGCTCCATCAATTCCAGCAAGGAATTGCCTCTCCTGGGTGGATCTCTCACTTTGCTGTGACGTTAGGCACATTTCCTATAATCTCTCTTTCTCCCCAGAGAGGATTTTCCCATACACACACACACATGTGTGTTCACATAAATAAAATTAGGATTGGTACCTTAAATATCAAGTGACAGTGTATATCCACCGAGTTCAAGCTGTAACTACTTAGAGCAGTCCTTAAGGATCAGTGTTTGTCAGGAGTATTACCTGACTGTAACAAGTTTGTTTGGGGAGATTTACAGGCTGATATCTGGTGGGGGACAGATCAGGGCAGGGTTGATATACTCTTTTGAAATATGTGCTTGCCTCTGTGTATCCTTAAAGAGAAAAAAGGAATTTCCTTTCCAGGGAAAAAGCAAAAGAAAAGAAAAAAATAAAAACTGTAGCTTCCAGGGAATTCAGAGTAGGAAAATTTTAAATCTGTTAGCAGTGGTCGTATTTGGAGATTTCTCAAGCAATGCATGAAATAATGTTCACTGAGCTAGAGAACAGCAGTATTGGGTAAAGAACATCCAGCTTGAACCTTCCAAGCTTTCAGTGCCCTGCTCTGCTTTCCAAAGCACTGCAGCAGGACTCGAATACTCTTTGGGAAGCGTTTTTCCATTCTCCATTTGCAGAGTATATCATCACAGAAAGTAGGATTCAAAGAGCCCCCCAGATGTTATGTTGGCCACTCCTTTGCCTGGAGAGAGGATAAACTGTACTTACTTCATTCCCAACAGATGCCTGTCTTACCTATTCATAAAAACTTGCAATGAGTGAGAACCCACAGTCTCCTGGGAAAATCCATGGCAATGCTTAACGCTATTAATCCTTAATTTTTTCTCCCCCCTGCTTGAGTAGCCAAAACCTCCCCACATCATTCATTTTATGTGATGATCTGGAATGCAATTCTATTTGCTTTTAGAAAACTGCATGAGCCACTTGGCTGCTAGGTAATTCAGTTCGTTTGGCAGTCTCACACTTCAATCCTGCAGTAGGAAATTTTGCCAGTTCTTTGTGATTTTCATGTCTGTCTCATGATACTTGGTGCTTTTCCTGAAGCTGCAGTTACTGAGCCACAGATCTTCACTTTTATTGCAGAATAGAAAAAAAAAAAAAAAAAAGAAAAATCAAGTGTTTCCCACCCAGGAAAATGCTTGCAAATACTTATTTTAAAAAAACAGAAACAAAGTAACTGGTAACCAATGTTTTCAAGTTTGCTTTATAAATTTTTAGGCTTTTTAAATGCTTGGACTGCAAAGAATTAAAGGTTTTGATCCACACATGCATGAAGGTTTACTAACTTGCCTGGATCTGTGCAAGCACAGCAATCATCTCAGAGAAGTGAATTCTAAGCTTGATAATCTATAACTGCAAAAATATCTTTCTGCTGCTTTCAAAATCAGTATAGAGTTGATTACTACAATTTCCCTGTAGAATAATGGTTAATAAACTTTATTGTATACAACCATGGTATTTGCAATCACAGCATCATACAGATATCAAACCATAGTAAGGAATGTTGTGTTTGCCTTGAAGGAACTGAAGTGGTTTGGAAAGTTTGGTAAACAGGGAACTGCATTCCTGCAAAAAAGAAAATACTGAGGTAAAATGTTTAGATAATTTTCAGGAGGAATATTGGAGGCATTTTCTTGGTTTGTCATATTTGCATAATTATGTATATTTTATTTATATATATATATGCACAAAAATATGTTATTTCATTTTCAGACTTTTTCACATAAATGTTACTAATGATGACCAAACCATAACCTCATATACATGTAAGAAATACTAAGTTATAAGGACCTATATCTTTAAAAAATATTTAAGATTTTATAGATTTGCATTAAAGTGGAGTTACTCGTTCAGAAGAGTTTTGCAAATTTCTTCAGAAAATAGCATTGAAAAAGGGATTGAGGGGAGAGAAATGCCAATTTCCCTCATTTTTTATATTATTAACACATACCAGATGTCTCTTTTACAGAATAGATTATGAGTTGTGACCGATTAAGTTTTAGTAACAGACCTGTAACTTTTCAAGTCAGTGAAATATTAAATGCTCTGTATATTTTGTCTTGTAGATAGCTGCAATACTGAAGATAGGTTTGGAGGTTTTCTCTCCTCCTCTTGCCCCAAATCAGAATACATCTGGTGTTTGTTGTACTTCTGTAAATGATGGTTGGACTTAGTGGTTTTGACCCTGGTTCATTTTGATTAAGCTTGTTAATATTTTATGGTTTTAGTATCTGTTTTACAACATTTCCATTACTGTGTATTTTATTAAGGTTCAAGTGGTTTGTATTTTTATGGTTGCATCTGGTCTGCATAAACTCTGCTCCAGTTAAAAAAGCTGCTTGTCTCAGTCCTGGGCATGGGGAATTTTGAAGTACAGTGGGATGCATACGTGTTAATCACATGTTGGCACCTACAAAACTCTTGCTCCTGGAGTAGCTCACAATGATCTTACTGCCTGAAGTATGAAAAAGGCTGTGTGTCCCTGTTCATTCCTTTGTGGTTGTTCATGCTTGCATGGGTATGTTTCATACTGCCACACCTTCAGTATTTTGCCATGTTTGCCTTCAAAACAAGAGTAATTTCTCTTGAAAGGTGGTTCAGAATGCTGTCAGGGTAAGTTACATTATCCAAATACACTATTGAACTATTATGTATTTTGTTAAATCTTTAAGAAGAAATCCTATGTCAGAGTCAAGGACTTTTGAGCTTAATTACCCATGAAGTCAATGTGATGTTGTTCTCTTGATAATCATACAAATTAGTGACTTGCTGTGGTGTTCAGCTGGCTGCATGTCCTGTAAGCCTGTCCTGCATCTATTGTTTGATTTATGTTGGGAAAAAAAATAAAAAGCTTTCTTATTTTAGTCCCGTAGATTATTACATTTCTGAAAAATAAAATAGGCAAACATCAAAGCAAATTTAAATAGTACTGTATTAAATAACTGGTTTCTGAGACTGTAAATGCAATGAAAAGAATGTTTCCCAAGTCTTTTTTTATTTTATTATCATACTCCTTTTAAAGTGTTTGTTCTGGAGCCCTGAGAATTTGATGGAGTCCTTACCTGACTTTCTTTAGCAGCATCTGCTCTGAGAAATATTTGCTGAAGGACTGAAATACTCATGCAGTAGGATGGGTTTGCAGGAGTGCACAGTCACTGAACATGACAAAACATTCAGTGATCCCTCTTTCAATTCTTTTCCATAAATCTGATCACATACCTGAGGATGCAGTCATGATTCTGCTGTGAGTTGGGATGTAGACTCCTCATGAACTGCTGTGTCTGAGCTTTGCATCCTTTGCTTGGCTCTATCCTGAGTCCTGTGCATCAAAACCAGCATTTCAAGGAGGATATTGTTCAGATCTTGTTCCTGCTGAAGTGCTTTTGAAAATTATGTCTTACTGTTAGTGTACCTCACAACGCCACTGCAATTCTGAAGTTTTTCTTTCTGCTCCTCCAGGCTACCTGTCTCTACCATTAGTTCTATTCACTTTCTCCTACAAGACAAATTGTAATGACTTGAGAGTGCCAGAGGTATATGAACACATGGACATATGCGTTTTGTACATGCAAAGTTTTCACAAACTGTAAGGTAGGAATAAAACATTCATTAGTGCTGATAAAGAAATTAGGCTAATAGGGCTCTCTGGTGGGTTTTAATTTCCACATTATCTGTTTCTTTACAGCAGTCAGTGATTTCAAGATGGCCTGTCAGAAAAATCTCTATCAGCCTCACAACTCAAAAAAGGACAAAATAGCAGAATGATTCTCTGGTGTCTGTCTGTGGTCTGTGGAGTATTAGAGAACTCAGTTTCTCATGTGCTTAGCCAGAGCAGTGAGAGTGTGAGAGGACTAGTGTAACACCTCAGCACTGCAAGAGTATTTTCACAGCACAAGGCATGGCAGTTCATTTACGTGCACCTGTGCTTTGAAAAAAGTAAGTCAATGTCTGCAAAGTTTCAGTCTTACTGCTACAGAACAGCCCTGCCAATGAAAAAGCAAAATGAAAGCTAAATAAATACATGCTTCTTGAAGAGCTCTGTCAGTGTAATCCAGCCCCAGCTGGATGTAGCTCCACTGCCCAGCACTCTCTGGGCCCAGCCAGTCTTGTACCCAGTGAACAGTGCGTGTCCCTGCCCAAGCCATGAGGAAAATTCTGGGAGAAACAGTGACAGAGGCTTTCCTAAAGTCCAGGCAGACACATGCACTGCGGGGTCACTCTGCCCAGGAGACCAGGTGGGTCAGCAGGACCCATAAACCCTGGCTGGCTGGGCTGCTGCCCTGCTTGTCCTGCACGTGGTGCACGATGGCACTGGAGAGGATCTGCTCCATGACCTTTCCCAGCACCAGCTCAGGCTGGCAGGCCCGTAGCTCCCTGGATCCTCCTTCCAGCCCTTCCTGCAGGAGTGTCACCCTGGCCAACTTCCCTTCAGCTGGGGCCTCCCTGGTGAGCCAGCACTGCTGGGAAGTGATGGGAAGTGGCTCCATGAGCACGGCCACCAGCTCCCTTCAGTATCCTTGGGTGGATCCCCTCTGACCCCATGGACTTGGGCAGCACTGACCAAATATTTCCCCCTAGATTATTTGAGCTTCATTCTGCTCTCTGTCCCTGTCTTCCAGCTCAGGTGGCTGGGTGCCCAGAGAACAACTGGCCTTACTGTTCTGAGGCAAAAAAGGCTTTTTCCTCATTCTTTTTCACCATAGGACAGTAAAGGATGAAGATTCTCCTTGGGCCCTCCTTTTGTTCCTAATGTATTAATAGAAATAATTTTTTGTTGTCTGGCCCTTCTAATTTTCTCCCTGTACAACTTCATGACATCTTTGCAGTTCTGAGCTGTCTGTCCCTTCTTCCAAAGGCCATAAATTTTCTTCTTGCACTCCGAGTTCCAGACAAAGCTCCCTGTTAGCTAGGCTGATCTTTGCTGCTGGCTTTTCTTTGGGCACGTGGGGACAGCCTGCTTTAAGATTTCTTTCATGAGAAGTGTCCAGCCTTCCTGGACTCCTTTGTCCTTCAGGACTGTCTACCCAGGGAGTCTGTCAGCCCACCTCCTAAGCTGGCCAAAATCTGCCCTCCAGCAGTCCAAAGTGGCAGTTCTGCTAATCTCTTTCCTTCCTTCTCTGAGAATTAAAAACTCCAGGAACCTCCTGGACTGTTTCCTTCGATGTTGAATTTCCAGCATCTCTTTAAGTTGAAGATCTCCATGAAAGCAATGGTAGTGATCATGAGACTTCTCCCTGTTCTAATTCTGATACTATAATATAACAGAATATTTGATCCAGCTCTTTGTCCTGGTTGGGTGGTCTGTAGCAGACTCCCACCAGGATACCTGCCTTGTTGGCATTTGCTGATAAAACCATAAATACTCACCTTTGTCATTGCCATCAGCGAGCTCCAGACAGTCCAAACTCCCAATCACACAGGGTACTCCACCACCTTCCCTTCCTTGCCTGAACCTCCTGAAGCGTTTGTAGCCACCTATTGCATCCCTTCTGGTGTGCCAGTCATCCCACCATGGCTCCATGAGGGTAGCTCTGTCAGAGTTTTCCTGCTGCACAAGGACTTCCAGCTCCTCCTGGTTGTTGCTCATGCTCTGTGTGTTGGTGTAAACGAACTCCCAGGTTTTTGGGGTGGAGAAGCCCTTGAAGTAGAATGTAGCATTAAAGTAAAATGTTAATTAAAAACCAGCCGGTGTAAAAATACCGCATACTAAGCCTGCTTTGAACAAAGTTATGTTGCATTTTATTTATTATGCTCTTAGGCCACGGGATAACATTCTGCTGCCCTTCTGAGTTTTATCAGGAAACGCAGAGAAGGAAGTGGTTGCATGCAAGCTCCAAAACGCAGTGTTGTTTGACAAGAACGAATAAGACATTCAGAAAGTTTTACTGGTGCCGGGGAAAAAAAAAAAAAAAAAAAAAAAAAAGTTTTGGTAGGGTTTTTTTTTTGTTTCAAGGATCTGGAAAAAATTGTAGTTTCGGGGCTCAGTTTTTCCCGGGCCAGGCGCGGTCCTGTCTCCTGTCTGTCCCGGGCCGGGCGCGGTTCCGCGGGGGGCGCTGCAGGGCGCGGCGCGGCCGGCAGGTGGCGCCACAGGGGAGACACGGCCCGCGCTGGAGCGCGCCGGGATCCGGGGGGATCCCCAGGGATCCGGGGATCCCGTGGGATCCAGGGGGATCCCGAGGGTGAGGCAAGTGAGACAGGGGGATCAGGGGCTGACCTAGCGGCGATCCAGGGGTAAAAAGGGTGGGAATTCAGGGAGTGATGGCGGGCTGAGCTGAGGGCAGGGATGGTCCAGAGCCCGCCTGTGCTGTCGGTCCTGCCCTCTGGACACGGCCTCGGGCTCCAGAAGGCTTCGCTGTATCGCTGCAAACACCGAAACCTTATATCTGAGTATATTTACACTCAGCTTACATCTGAGTGTATTTACACTGGTGTTTGTCTGCAAAACTTCCCGTGTTCTGGTGGTTGTGTGGCATGGAGAATTATGAATTCTTACGTCTCCTGTGGAAAAAAAAATCACTACAGCAAAGTGAGGTATTGATTGTAATTCGGGCTGTCAGCTTGTGTCCCGTTCGGAAAAGAAGTGAAACCTTGAGGCTGGTTCTCCCTGCACAGACCTTTGTTAACTTTTGGTCACCCAGAACGAGAAATTGCAAATAATTTACGTGCTGTCAGCATATTTGGTATTGCTCTTTTCTTGGTGATGTGTGCTCTGTGTGTGTGTTCCCAGAAGAGGAACAAGGAGGAGTGAATTTAGGAGGTTTAATTTTCATCTTAATCTTAAAATCTGCTTTAGTACCATCTGCAGCTTAGGAAGCATCTGCAGCACTGTCCTTGTTCTACATCCTTTATGGTGTTGTTCTGCATACTTTTGGGTGTTCTCTGCCTCGAACTTTTGTTCTTATTAGAGAAGACACAGGATTGAAACCATGAGTGTGTGCCTTTTCATGGGGTGTGCATATGCAGTTATTTAGACTGCACTGGTGATTTATGCTGTCGCCAGACATGCCATTTCACAGTTCCATTTAAAAATTGTGAATAGGATTTGAGGCACACACAAAAAATTAGCAGTGACCCATCAAGATGAAGAAGTTAAGGGGAAACATCATTGCTTCTATGATTCTGTTTTCTGTTTGAATTTATCTTTTCTTATATTTTGACGTGGATATTTTAAAAACAAGTGGTATGCATTTAAAATTAAAATTCTGTCAGAGGTGAACCAAAGACTCAGTAATTTGTTTAAACCTCAGTCTGCATGTCTAGCCTTCTACTAGTTGGCTGGTGATTTTTCTGTATTGCTTTCTGAAAAAACAAAAACCAAAAAAAACCAAAACCAAAAAAAACCAAAAAAACCCCAGTAGGAAACTTAACCTCATTGTATCTCTATAGCTATGGATATCTGTATAGCTCTGTGAGTAGTTTATGGATATTTGATTGGTGCAGCACAAGTTTATGCCCTGATGAATTCTTGCTTACTGAGAGCTCAGTGTTAGAAGATTTTAGAAGCTTAGCACGATGTATTTGTGGGGTAAATAGATTGAGACTGGTACCAAACCCCCTCTGTTTCACTTAACACACACTCAGCTTCTGCACGTATTAATTAGCACTTGCACTGGTTGTGTCACTGTTATTCCAGAGATTTTAAAATGCGTGGTATTCTTTTTCACAGGTCAAATCATATGGAACATATTTTTTTCACAACTTTATTCAGTTCTAAGGACATGGAATGAAGTTGCTTGATTTTAATTGACCTCAATTTAAAAATGTGTTTATTGAGTCCATTTAAAGATGTGATTATCCTGTGCTTCAGCCAGACAGAGCCTATTGTTGAAGCACTTTTTAAAAGGAGTATCCCTTGGTAATTAAAATGCTCCCCTGCAGCTGGGTGGCCGTGTTCTTGCTGTGGTGACACAGGCAGGGCTTGGCCTTGCCCTCACAGCAGAGTCCCATCCTGCAGAGCGTGGTGTGGGTGAGCAGCACCAGTCTGTGCTCCTTGCAGGCCAGTGCTTTCGTGGTGTTAATTTGAAATGCTATCTATTCGTGTGTTGTCCATGTGGAACTGGCACTCTTGAAATCTAGAAGCGAAGAAACCAGAAGTGGAAGTTGAGAGATTCCATTGACCCAGTTAAGTGTAATTGCAGGGCTGGAACTGGGGCCAAGGAGTTTTGAGTTCTGCATGTAACGTTTCAGTGCACAGCCCCGTTTGAATGGCATTACCTCATCTCACATCCATTTGGGAAAAGAGTTCCAAATCCCACAAGAACAGCTCTAAGTTATCCAAGGTCATTGTATGACCAGAGTGGGAGGAATTCTTTTGACGTTTTCAGTTACAAGGGGATGCTTAAAACTCTGTTTGATGCAGCATTGCATCTGTTACCATTGGCTTGCTTGGGGTAAAATGTATTTGTCAGACAATTCTTCTGCTTTGCCTTTCCCACGTGTTCCATGTGTCAGCTGGAAGTGAGTGATCACAGTGCCAGGAAGAAGGAAAGTATAAATATTCTAAGGTGCTTTATAAAATACTGGCTTTCTGTGAGCAAATGGCATCAATTGGAACAAATGACATACTGCTTCCAGTGATGTAATCCAGAAAGTCTGAATTGCTTTTAATGCTTCCAGCCCGAATAAATTCCTTTTCTCTTGAGTTCTGCCCAGTAATCAGCTTTTATATTGCAAGCAGCAGGCTCGATCCGTGTTTATTCCTTCATTTTGAAAATTTTCTGATAGAAAAGGGAGGTGTAAAAAAAACCTAAACACGTTGTATGGCACTGTTAGTAGATAAGAAGTAACAGAAGGTTTGGATTTTTTCATAACCTTGCTGAGTGAGCTGCAGCAGTGTTCTTTTTTTAATGGGCTTGTTTTTATTATGCTGTAAATAGTGACACGGATAAGAGGCTAAGTTATGCAGTCAAAAAATTTAAGCTGGGAGTGGATTTTGGGGGTTTTTTTAATCCCTATCCATTTTGTATACGTGGACATAAACATCAGTGCAATGAAATGAGGCAGTGAAATAATGTATTGAGTAAAATACACATGAATATACAAGTACAGAATTTGAGTATATTCAACAGGTGACAATGTGATTAGAAATAGAAAACATGGAATTTTTAAGTGCTTGCTAAAGCACCAGCTTGATTTTCTTGGACGTTTTTTAGATCTTGAAATAATTCTCATTGCCATTAAGAAGATGTCATAGTTGTGAGATCAGAATTTGGAAGGATCTTTGTTTCATTTAAAACTTTCCTGAAATTTATGTTACATTCTGTTGTTTATTTAATAAATTTCTCTGAGTCTCTGGCACAAGGACTGTGTCTTTTGAAATGAGTCTGTCCACTAAGGGCTTTGAAAGTCTGTGTTGATTAACATTTGTAATTTCTTGATACACACAATGGAAAAGTATTGCTAAATTGTATCAGATTATTTA
The DNA here is from genome assembly GCF_036417665.1 of Passer domesticus. Taxonomy (NCBI): domain Eukaryota; kingdom Metazoa; phylum Chordata; class Aves; order Passeriformes; family Passeridae; genus Passer; species Passer domesticus. The sequence continues at coordinate 75,514,886 of NC_087478.1, read as the reverse complement.
TTGAAATTAACAATCCAATTAATTATTGAAATTAACAATAAAATTTCCTATAAAGACTGCTGTTAACACTCCAAGAGCCTTTCTCCCACCTCCAGAGGATCAGGTAATTTACACATGCCCATCCTGAGTCCTGTGACCCCTCAGAATTCCACTGACTGCACTAGAATATCCTGTGAAGATAATATGGGATTGCATATGAGTGAAGGCAGCAGGATACAGCTGGCAAAGTATTTACTGCCTCAGAGAGAGTGTGTATTTTTTGGAGTTTGAAAGCTACCACAACTCTTCTGTTATTTAATCTAAATTAGGAGGGTTGGGTGGTTTTTTCCTCAAATTGAACTGTGTCATTTTTAAGGGGTCAGTCTGCTGTTTTATTACTGGAGGGGTTTTTTGTATGTAATAGTCTCCGGTAGCTTTTTCCAAAATTTTGCTGTTATTTTTAAAAGTGAAACTGCTTGTTGAAATACGAAAGCATTGTGAAAAGTTTTAACTACACTTCCTATGTCCCATATACATCTACTGAGCATTCTCAATGGCTTCATTGTTCCTTAAGTGTGCTTAAGTTACGTTTTCATTATTTTTTATCAAAACAAAATGAAGAAATAAAGTCATTTATTTCTTTGTGTTTATCTTGAAGGCAATCAGTGGTAAAAATATGTAAGTAATAATACAAAAAATGCTTATAATTCTGCAGGTGTTATGAAGTGCATTTCTGAAATTATTCCAGCAAATATTGCTTTTAGGAATGCTTGGTGTAGCTTATGAAGAAATTAATCTCAAACCTTTTTGTTGGCAGGGTATAGAAGAGCCTTCCACTGCTCAACTTTTCAATATTTAGACAAGTTGACTAACAGAAGAAGGACTGATTGATTAGACACATCATATGATGCCATTTAAATTTCCAATTCAATGCATTTTGTTGTACAAGAGACAAAATAATTTGCTATAAGGCAAAATATAGGAAAACTATATTTTTATAATAAAAAAAGAGCATTCCTTTATACTCTAAAGAATAAAAAGTGAGAGCATTATCTTTGAAAATCAGTCCAGGGGGAAAATCATGGAATTGAATCCCTCAATCCTTTTTTTTTCCTGAGCAGTTCCTTTTGCAGGAGCCTGGTGTCTCAGTGCAGAGGTGGCACTCGCTCCAGCTGTGTCCCAGCACTGCGAATGTGCTGCCTGTTGTGCTGGCAAGGCCAGAGCTTGGCAAATTTCTGCATTTTTTTATTTTAATTTTATGGGTTTTACGTACACATACACGTATGAAACATTATTTTGATAAGAGTTCAACATCTCCTTCCTTCTCAATTTCTCAATTGGTGTTTCTCCCTGACATTTCCTCTAATGTTACAACTAGAAGTCTCACACAGCTGCCTGTACAGCAGAAAGAGAGAAAGGGAAAAAAAATTACTGAAATGTTTTATCCTCCCTCAGTGGAATATGGAATTTCCTGCATTGTTCTCTGGGTGTCTGGGATAGGCAAAAGTCCTGTGTAGTTCACTAACACATTTTGCATAAATATTTGTGACAGATTTTTAAAACCATTCTTCCCCCCTTCCCCTCCCCTCCCATTTCATAGCTAGAAACAACCAGGAGCTTTGTATCAGTGCAAAATCATTGCTCAGTTCCCTTTGGTTGCAAAGCCCACTATATTATGTTTTTAAATTATGAGTTTTTCACCCTAAAGCTTTACATAGGGTGTCTCTACATAACTGGTTTTACATGTTCTTAATTTGAATGCTTCTTCCCTTTTGATCTGTGTTTGATTAAATCAGTTGTGCAAATGGCTCTGCTGGTGTCAGCAGAACCACTGGTGTGGAGTGTAATCACTGAGGCTTGGTGGCCCAAATGATGAATTTGTGTGACCTTGGAGCTTGTAGCTCTAAATTCTGTAAAAATGAACTTGTAGCTCTAAACTCTGTAAAAATGGGCACTCCTAAAACAGGGATGATGCCCTGGAAGTGCTTGTGTGGCACTTGGTCTGTGGCCCAGGGATGGACAGGAGGAGTGTCAGTAGTGGCCTCTGGGCTGGTTGTTGCAGCACCATCCTCTGCTCTGAGCTGCACATGGCTCCCAAACTCTCTGTGAGGAGGGAGTGGTTCCATTGATACGGATTTTTGTACCACTCCTGCAGTACTTGGACATTCTGCTTCCCAGGAGTTGTAGAGGAAACAGTACATGGAGGTTGTAGCTGCTATCTTCCTGCTGCTTATGTCTCTGTGACTTAGGCAATTGGTAATTGCTGTTGGCTATTAAAAAATAAAAGGTTTTTAAAGTTATATGGGCAAGACAATTTTGCAGAAAACAAAGCATCCTTGAATTAAACTGTTGCACTTCTGAGCTTTATGTTTTGGAGCAAAAGACCAGATTAAAAAGAAAAATTAAAGATTTTGAAAGGTATTTATTTTCCTTCTTGTTCCCTCAATTCTCTTCTTCCTCTCAAGAAATATTGATCTCCTCCTACCTGTCCTGCTTTGTTTCAGAGTGACACATATGCTTCCCCAAAGGTACCCTGTGCATGAAGCTTTATTGTAACATAGTATTTGGAATTCATTGTTACTTAATTTTTAGCTAGGATTCTTCTGCCCATCAGTCTCCTAAGAGGTGCTGCAGAAAAATGCCTCATTGCTAAGAAATAGATGCACACAAAGGCAATTGGCACTTGGATACAACTGAGAAGCCCTTGTGTAAAACTGCTGTAGTGTGTCACATAATGACAATGACTTCTTCTACTGCCTGTAAATAAAATACATGTAGGTAAACATTTCTTCATTAAAGAATTTAAAGTACCTTTACTTGGTGCTTGTACCAAGTTTTTTACCTTTACTTGTACCCTTGAAAACAAAATGTTTCAAAAGCAACTCTCTGTAAAGCCCTGTTTTAAGCACATGCATCTGATCATCTGGCAGCCTGCCTCATTTGCCTACCAAATACAATTTTGGGTGATGAACCCCAGTGTCCAACTCAAAATTTTTTGCCTGGAGCTCTTCAGTCTATGATTGTTTGCACTGCACTTCTGCCTCAGTTTCTCCAGTCTGGATGTAATCAGTGATCTCATTTGCACTTGAAGTCTCCAGAGAAGAGATAAACTGTACATTTTGTCCTCATCCATCTGTGTCCTCAGTGATGTAATCGAGTTGTTGGTCTGGTGCAGTTTGGTCCCTCTGGTGACTTGCATGGCAGCAGTGTCAGTGCTGAGTACACTTCCCTGCCACTGCCACGCTGGCGTGCCCCGATGGAAATGTTTTGCAATGTGTTCTGCATTTTGTCAAAAGCCCTGTGGATTGCATCTAGGTCAGCTCTGTCACACTTACAGACTGAGCTGCTGTGTTTTCCTTCAGTTCCTGTAATGTCATGGTTCTGTTTCCTGAGCCATCTGATCTCTCTGAACACTACTGGCAAAGGGATTTTGGCATGCCAGAGTGTAGCTCTTGGCTGTAATTCTTGGTTGGAATCTTGAGGACAGTAACTTCCATAACTAGTGACTTGGGCAACTAGTAAATGCAAAGATCCTGAAAGGCAAATCTGTTTCCCTGAAGCATCTTTTCAGTGCCTGAATAGTCAGTATTGCCATCAGCCAACAGCCTGATGGATTTTTGAGACAGAATTTTGCAATAGAAACAGTTCACCTGCTGCTTCATTGTCCAGCCCTATGAAGGTGGTGTTTCATAGCCATTCCCTCGTACGTTGTGGGAGAATGAAATGCTACAGCAGATCCATAGCAGTGCAACATAGTACTGTGTAGGGCTTTTAAGGAGTTAAGCAGTGGGAGATCATTCAGACAGAGAACTGCTCAAAATGCATCTGGGCCCTGTTTGCCCTGTTCAGGATTTACCTTAAGATCACAGATATTTCAGGGTAAAGTATCTGATGGTGTTGTGAGAGCTAATAGATATTGAGAACAAGAGGTGGGCCCTCATTGCACCATCCCCTGTCCTGCCATACTCTGATTAGGTTTTTTGATGGGGATTTGCTGTTCTAGAAACACTTTCCAGCTTGGGAGCAGATACAGGATAGCGTGGCAAAGAAAGCAGGCATGGGACAAGAATGGGGAAATGTCCCTGTGGTCTTGACCTTCTTTGCTCACCCCCTGAAATGGTCATTTCAGGCTGCACATGGAGAAGGCTGGAACAGTCTGAATGTAATAGAAATTGCAGTGATAGGCTGTTAGAGAGACAGTGTCTGTTGAGTGTTTGTTTGAGACAAAAGTCAGTGTAAAAAGACACTGGAAGGAACATTCTGGGAGGGATCACCATTCTGTATCTCTATATCTTGGTAGATCTCAGAAAGTGGCCATGGGCTATGGGCTGGCAGAATTAACAAGCAAAAGCATAAATACTAAGCTCAAACTTCTGTTGCTTAAGTGGCTTATGCCTCTTGATTCCTAAACGTGAACTAGAAACCTTGCCAAAATTTAGGAGTGTCTGAATGCAATATATAATAGCATTATACCATAAAACACCTGTAATAGTAACATTGCAAAATATTCTTTACTTTCCCATGGACTCATGTGATTGCAGAGACCAGCCAGGTGTGGAACACTTTGAAGCTGTGCTGCATTCCCTGCGTCCATAAGGCAGGCTCAGTAAAACTCTGGGCTAGGTTTACTGTTCCCAGGTAGCAAGCAGTTAACACCCACTGTCTTAATCTCTTGTTACAGTTTTATATGGGGAGATAACTCCCAGCTCACTTGACTGCTCCATAATGTTCTAATGAAAAAGAATCTACAGAACTGGCACACTGACTTCTCTGGTCAGAAGAAACAGCACAGAGAAAGTTTCCATTCAAACAATGCATTAATTACCCCCTTGACAAAAGTATTGAGATGCTGATACTGATAGTTCCCACTCCTCCCTTAGAGAAAAATATTTTTTGAACACCTGCAATAATTAACTATTTTAAAAGTACATCTAAAAATATTAAACTGTCAGGGTTTGTGTCTTGCTGGGGGAATGTTGTGGGGGGAAGTTGGTGAAAGTTATCCTTTGCAAAGATTACCAGTGCCTTCTCTTTATAGAAGAAAAACAGAAATTATAGTTGTGTCTGACCCAGAATGAAAAGCCTGCCAGGAACAGGAATAATCATCTTGGGATGGGGACTTGCCCATGACACAACATACATTCTGCTTTATGGCATAGTCCTGATGCTGACAGATGTAAAGAGCTGTAAAGATTTTATCAACAGTGGTTTGAAATAATCTGTGTGACTGCCTATCATTTTATTATTTGTGGGTAATACAGAAAGCCTTTTCTTCTGCCAGGAGAACTTAAATGGCACCACACAATGTCTTTTCTTTCCTATGCCTCATTTCTAGAAAAGTAGTATTTAATGCTATACCAAAACTCATCTGGATAACCTGAGATGATGAATCTCTGCTAGAGTGGTTGGTTTTCCTCCAAATACAGCAATCTGTGAAAATCTGATCAAGTCAAAAGTTCCTCGCGTTCCCAGGGGAACAGCCTCATCTTTCAAAAACAGAAGATATTTTTTAGAGGCTCCTCACTCCCCTTCGCCCCATACTCACCTTCTGTGTGTAAGGGTACAGAACCACATGAGAGGTGTAGTTGGGGAAGGGAAGGACTGTGTGGAGATTAGGTCCATGTGCATGTGCCAGCCAGCTTACAAATTCTACTGAGGATGAGGCATGCTTTCATTTAAATTTGCATAGGGGGTGGAGTGGAACAGAGTTAGATTAGGTAGAAAGTAGTGTACATCCTACGAGTCCTGAGACACCTAAGCTAGAACTCAGAAATTTATAGCAATTTTAATTTAATTTCTTTTTTTAATTTTTAATTTTGCTTCTAAAGAGAGTTAATCCAATCCATGTCTGTCTCAGACAGTAAACTGCTTTCTGCTCTATAAGTATAGATTAAATATAAACTAATGCCATTAAATACATCAGAGTGGAGCAGAGGAGGAAAAATAACTGTAATTTTTATGTGGTTTTCTCGGTCTTCCTGACTTGTATAAGTTTTACTGTCTTCTGTACATGTAAATTTGTAATTGTCAGTGCCACAAGATACTGGTGGGACATAGCAGCTGTGTGTTTGAAAATGGGTGAAACAGTTTTAGGTTTGGTGACTTTTTATAATGTTATGTGGTATCGTGGGTTGGAGACAGACACACAGAACAACACCGGGAGTCCTCAGCAAACAGCAGTGAGTTTAATATTGCTGCCTCTTTTAGAGGACTGGATTTCCTGGGCTCAGATAATTGATTGGGAAAGACCAATCAGCTCCCTGGCCAGTGGTGTGTCTGCATCTAAGCTAGAACAGGGCTGGCTGAGGTCTTTGCTTGGGTTTGAATCACACCCATCCCCTGCCTTATCTGGGGACCTGTTTTCTTCTAGTTTGGCTGAGTTTAGGGGGCAGCTTTAGAGCAGCTGCAATGGGACATGATAATATCTGGCAGGTTTGCAGTTTGTCTGGATTGCACTGCTTCCTTGTGCAAAGTCGTGATCCAGAAGACAAACCAGGCTCTTCTGGCAGGCTTTTGTGACTTCTTGAACAAAAAGGGTATTGCTTGATTTAGTTCTTTGAACTGTGCATTGGCTATAAGCCAGTGACTCCAGGGTTCCAGGAGCACAGTAGGACCCAGAGGATGTCTTCTCCAAGGTTTTCCAGTGACTGCACAGGATTCCTGTGCTTATTTCAAACTCACGACAACGATATTGTAAAGAAACAGGACATGCAATATTAATACATACTACTTTCTTATCTTTGAGCAGAAGGTACTTCAACTATTTGCAAAACCTCTTGTCATTGTTTTTAGAAAGAGTGGAGTAGTATAGTAGTAACATACAAATATCATATACAGAACAGCATATTTATATCACATATAAATGTAATAGTATGTACTCATACTTGCAGGTACCCTGAGAATGAGGTGCACCATGTCTTTTCCCTGCCCCTGCACTACCACAACTCTGTAGGGATGTGCAGCAGCTATTGGGAATTCCCCTCAGCCTGCAGGAGCTGGGACAGACCCCAGGGAGTGCAGCCTCCAGCTGAAATTCCAGGGAGGATTTGACACTGCATGACACACACTGGATCCAAGAGGATCAGAGTGTCTCACATTATCCAGCAAATGAGGTTTCTAGGTAGAAATCTATGGCCTACTACCATTCTTTGGAGTCTCTCTGAGAAGGAAAACAATCCAGTGCTATGTAGTAGTCTGTAGCCATGACCATGCAGGACCTTGGGGTTACCTGAGGCCGAGCAAAGCATTTTAGGTAGTAACTTCTCCTGAAGGGATTTGTTTAATAGTTTTCTATTGTGCTATTCTTGGTGAAATCCACATTTAAAGAGAATTAAAATCGAGAACACTTATCAGTGACTCCAGGCCACGAAACATTACAGAGCTATTTTAAGTACCCCAATGAACAGGATTTGCAAAACTTAAGGATTTTAGAATTGCATTGAAACTCCTCAGAAATCTGAACAAAACAAAAGGACAGATAAAGGTCACTGGAAGTGTTCTGTTCCATATTGTTCTTTATGTGTTCCTCTGAACACTGCATACAAGTTTCACAGGGTGCATACTCAGAACATTGTCTTACCACTTTTCTTGTCATACCTATCAGTGTTATTCCTCTATAGCATGAATTATTCCATTTGTTGGCTATATCCTCTTCTCTTTTATTTGTCTTCAGTGCTGAGTGATCATATGTTTGAATAATTGGTTTTCTCATTAAAGAACTCCAGGTTGTTTTGTCTTGTTGACTATATTTTTTTCTCTTAATTAGATTTTTTTTCCAAGAAGCTTCTTCACATTTTCTTCACATGAAGTGCCTTTTTCAGGTAGTCTTCCATTGTCCTCTGTGGCAACAGCACTACAGTTTGCCTTTGCTTACAGCGAAATCCTTGATGTAATGAATTCCTGAAACTTTATGTATTAACATTGACTCTAAAACATTGTCCATGTAGATTGAGGTGACACAGAGAGGGACAAGTGCTTGTGTTTGTTTATGATCAGTCTATATCCCATTTCTGTTGTGACTAGGGAACTTTGGTTCTTAAAACAATAATTTAATTGAAGGTAAAGTCTTGATATCCTGGAAGTCCATAGAAATAAGAGCCATTTCTGTGGTGACAGTTTGGAATCAAAGTCTCTAGTGAAGAGCAATTCAGCTGAATGAGAAAAAGAAGCATTTATTTTTAAAGAGTAGTATCAAACCCCACAAAGCCTACACATGCAATTTGAATAAAGCTGCTATATAAGATTTCAGTGAGTTTTAACTCTGTGATAAGTCTAATGAGCCTACCTTGTTCGGCCAAGGGTCTTAGGAGTAAAAGTGTTGGATTTCTTCAAGGACCTGTTTTGCATTTAATTTCATTTGTAGCCAAATTAATTTATGTCTGAGAAGAAAAAAGAATAACTGGCCTGAGGATATGCATATGACCTTCCTGTTCTAAGAGGGAAATTTCTTTTGGCCACAGTCAGTATTTTTAAATTCCTGAACTGTAAAAAAAACCCTTTAGAATAAGAAGGGGGAAAAAAACCCTTTAAAAGGAAATAAAGCATGTAGAAATAGTAACAGCCATACCTTATAATATTGACTCTTCCTGCTCTGACTGAACACGAGTGCCCAATACATGAGTTGTTCCTGAGAGATGCTTCTTACCCTGTTTATCAAAAATCCCCACAATGTGAATTCACAGGCTAACTAGGTAACCTGCTTAGCAAGCTTCTGCAAGGCCAAGCCAAGCAAACTTTCCCTTCACATAAATCAATCCCACTAACCCCACAGGGAGAGCCCCACCATGCCCTGGAGTGTGACATGGCAAAATTGCCTGCCACTAGCGCCCATCTTCACCTAGACACAAGAATTGTATCTGGCAGTTGTCAGAAAGCCTCCTCAGTCTTCTCTCCATAGGATGAAGATCCCTGGCCTCTTCCTTGGCTGTGTTTTGTGAGGAGCTCATCATTCCTTTCTCCTCCTGGATTCTCTGCCCAGCTCCATCCATCCTGTGAGCGTGCCGAGGCTTGGCATTCTGGCTGAACTGTGCCAGCCTGGACACAGGAGCCATCCTGCTTCGGTGAGGACAAAGTCAGCTCGAGTTAACTCAGTGCTTTTAGAAACAGAACAGCAACTCTCCGTGTGGTTACTTAATTGCATCCATGTTCTATGTGATGAATAACATTTCCCACTTACAGAGCAAAATTAGTAGACAAATGCCCTTCTTCCTCCCAAGCAGGGGGCGGGGGAGGGTGTATGAAGATGCTGTATCTGTAAAAACAGATGTGTTATTTAAATGCTGCAAGCTAAACAAGGAATAATTAATGTTAACGTGCTGCCATTTGAGTTCTTAAAACCACATATGAGAACAATGTCTTAGACAGAAGGATCTGATTTAAGTTCAATTGTTACTTGCTGAACTTCCCTGCCTGAATGGAAAATAATTTGGTTGGTTGTTCTTTGAGGTGGCAGGTTTAAATATCAATCTCTTCTATGCCATTTGGGTCTTGCTTTCAGTGCAATGCCTTCAACATACAGATTCTCCACTGTCTAAATACTGAAGACTTCTACTGGAATTGTGTTTATATCATCTGAAACCTTGCCACCATATATTAATTGCCTTTTCTAGAAGAATCTCATCCAGTTGCAAGTCTTAATCCTAAATTTTCTTCCTCTAAGTTACAGTTTTTAATTGTCCACGGTGGCTCTAGAAAATGAACTCTCTGTGAATGCAGTGCACTTTTAAATGCTGAAACTAGAGTTCCTGAAGCTGCTCTTTCATTGGGGCAAAAATGACTGACAAGTATGACAAGCAATGTGAAAATTGATACTGATCTGTCAATCTTTGAGGCATCCCCTCTTATTTCAAAGGAGTTAATGAAAGCTGATTTTACATTTCTCCTCTCTGTTTAGCATAGGAGGAGATCTAAATATGCAATATGTGGAGATTTTTCTTGTTTTCAGTTCTATTTTATTCGTAGAATATAAATAATATATATATTTATTACAATACAGTAAAATAATTTATTCCAATATAATAATATAGAAAAAATTAAAGATATACATGGGGAAATCCACCATCAGGGACAGCTTACTAAAGGTTCTTAAAATGTCGGAAATGTTTATAAATAAAAATAAAAAAGTTTAAACTGTGTATATATATGTATATATATATGTGTGTGTGTGTGTGTGTTAGCCAGGTGATAATAATTGATAAATTTTGTCAAACAGTTTTAGATGTTCACATATTTGCAGAAGTAGACAAAAACCCCACAAGCTGCTGATTAAAAAGTTAAAATTTGTAATTGTAGATTTGATCTCCAGATTGCAAAGACCCTTAGATACCCAAGTTTTCAATTTATTTCCCTGGCAAAATTTCAATCTATTTTACACTAACTCTGTGCTGTATGACAAAGGCAGAATTAAATATTGGATGGGGATTGGAGCAGTCTCATCTAGTGGAAGGTGTTGTTGCCCACAGCAGGGAGTGGAATGAGATGAGCTTTAATGTCCTTTCCAACCCAAAGTATTCTGTGATTCTAGGAAATATTGTATACACCAATATTCATGTGGTGAATACACAGTTCTCCATTTTCACTAGAATTACCTGTATGTTGTGTTTGCCATTATCTCTGTAAAAGATGAGCTTGAAAACATAAACCAGGTAAAACTAATATTTAGATGTGTAGTAGTACTCCTGTATATTTGCTGAGAGCCCTGAGACAGAAAGTCTGAGAGTCATAAACTCAGAGATGCATTGCTTTGAAACCCTGGGCCATGTAATAGAAGCAAGGTGTTTTAGCCCATCTGGCCATGCTCTGATGGACAAAGGAACCTGAAGGTCCCTCTCACTTTTTTCTTTCAAGGATAGGGCAAAAGCAAGGGAAGTGGAGAATTTCTGGCCTCAGCCTTGAAAAAGTGCCAGAGGATGTTGTATCTGCAAGGTGAAAGGAGAAAGAAAAGCACTGTTGTTCCAAGTGGGTTTATAGAGTTGTGAAAATCCATTGGAAAAAAATGCATGCTGCGCTGAAGATTTGAGACTTCTTAATAGTTTGTATCCTGTCTTGAATTAGGTCCTTGAAAGTGAGATTGTGTGTGGCATTGCTGTTCCAAGGCAGCGGTGCTGTGCTGTGTTTAGTATGGCACTGGGCTGCATTTATGTTCAAAATAATCTCAAGTTTTGGCTCTTGAGTTGTCTGAATATGAGTCTGTGTAAAAAGAAACTTCAGAAAATTTTCAGCAGGATGAGAACAGAAGATAGGATCTTTCCATAAAGAGCTATTGGTGAGGTATTCAGGCAGCTGGAAGTCTTTCTGGAGGATTGGACTGAAGGGAGACTTTCACCTGGGTCTCCTACTTCCTAGGGGAGTGTCCAAATCATCAGCCTGTGCAAATGCAGACTAATGAGCATGAAAATAATCCATGAGTGGTAAAGTGTGCAAACTATAGCATAAAGAGAAACCTGTGGTCCTGGATTCACTTGCTGGAACTGGTTTGCTTTTTAAGGCAAACTTTTGCTTTTCATGGATAATATTTCTGCCTTTCCAACTAGCTTTTTTTTTTTTTGCTAACTGTAATCTTACTAGGTGCATATTCTTCTCTTCTCTTCTCTTCTCTTCTCTTCTCTTCTCTTCTCTTCTCTTCTCTTCTCTTCTCTTCTCTTCTCTTCTCTTCTCTTCTCTTCTCTTCTCTTCTCTTCTCTTCTCTTCTCTTCTCTTCTCTTCTCTTCTCTTCTCTTCTCTTCTCTTCTCTTCTCTTCTCTTCTCCCAAGGGCCAGAGCACTTTTCTGATGGAACAATCATGCATTTACCTTCATATCACACTGGTATCCTTGAACCCTGCTTTCTGCCCAGCCAAGAGAAAGGGATAGTACTTACTCAGTCTTTCAGGATAAGAGCCAAAGCTGAAATACTTGCCAGATGAGCCAGTCAGCTGAAATGCTTCTCTTCCTTTGTACTGCCCCTAGAAGACATGAGGAAAAAGAAAGTGGAAATGAGAAATAGAAGATTGGCAGTAGCGTTCAGTAGTTCATAAGGACAATTTTTTTTACCCTTAGAACTGCTTGTGGGTAAAGAGCAGAAGCTGTTCTCTTTTAGCTGACACTGGCCTTGGCAGTGGAAATGGTCAAGGAGAAAGAGAATGAGGACAGAGAATTAGGGGGATTTAAGACTGGATAGGAGCATAATAATAGTATGTAAAATGGTCATCACATCTGGAGAATCCTGGTACACTTTTCATTATAAGTCTGAATGTGTATTATCTAATTAAACATTCATCAAAGGTTTTGTCAGAACTAATTTACTCATGTCTGTCTGCCCCCCAAATTAAAACAATGAAAGAAAACAGCTAATTCAAAGCCTTCTGTAACTGAAGTCCTTAAAAACATTCCACATGTCATTTTTTTCATAAAAGAAAAAATACAGCAAGGAAATACTTCGCTAGAGTCACTTTATGTCAGCTAATCTCACATGAAAACAAAAGCTGTTATTACTGCGAGGCCACTGTGAAAGAGAGGTTATGACTGCAGTAAACGAGACACCAGCATTACATGGTGGCTGCTGGGTAGACAGAAGGCCTATTTATATGACAGGCAGAGGACAGGAGAAAACAAAGGCATTCAGGGATTCCAGTGGCAAAATAGATCACCAGAGCACTAAATGGCTAAAATGTCCTGCTCCTGAACAATTACAGTGATTCAGTAAGCTTGGGAGCTTTTGGTTTTGCTTTGTAGGAAGCAGAAGTCAGTGGAGGACGAACTTGACTTGACTCAAGAGGAAGAAATTGAGCAAGAAGTTTTTGTCTCTGTTTCTGAAAATAGTTTGGAGGGTTTCTTCACTGATGACTAATATCAAAGTGATCTGCTTACAAATCTGAGAATAAAAAGTATACCAGCATTAGAGGAAAAATGAAAACTATGTGTGCCTATTATGGCAGAGTTTTTATTTGGGTGTAAAATTTCATTTCAGTGGGCTTCCCTCTTGTACCATTAGATAAGGACCAAGGGATAGTAGGAAGATGAGTAAGATTTGAACAGATACAGTCTGAAAAAAAATTTCAAATAATTTAGGCTCTTAAATCTTGACTTTAGCTTACTCTATGCAACAGCTTGTCAGGGTATTGATCCTGGTTTTCAAGAGTGCAGAGTGAAGTCTCATGCCTTGATTAAATATGTATGTGTATGTACCAGGATAACGAAAGCCACAAAACAATACAGTGTTTCTGCACATTTTTCCACCTTTTTGAATATTAAACCTGGTAAGTCAGATGAGCTTTCTAACTACATTGTTGACTTCTGCTTCTTTCACACCTCTAGCTTTTCTTCTAGAGGCACAACTGCAGTGATCTAGATGCTTAAAGATACGGACTGATAGTCACAGTTGGAAGGTTGCTTCCAGAGCAGTGGCATTTCTTTAAAATGTAATTGCTCTGTTATCCTGTAGTCTGTTCCATGAGACGGATTTTTCCTTCCCAGAGACCGGTGAAAGTTTCAAGGTTCTTTTTTTCATTTCCATTTTTATTCTTCAGCAGGAGCTTGTGTGAGAATCAAATCCTTTGTACTAGGAATAAGTAAGTGTTGCATTGCTGTTAACTGATAATTGTCATGGTCTTCACTTCAAACAGCCTCTAATATGTTGAATCATTCTAACTTCAATTTTTTGCAGCAATTGTTGCACTGACATCAAAGTGGTTTGTTTGGTCAAGCCTCATGTGGTGTTGTGAAACACTGGTCTCTCAGTTTCCAGCTGACTGCTTTTGCTGTGGTCTAAAAAGGATTCTAAGACCTTGTCCACAAAAGAGTGTTTGTCAAAATTGGTATTCCAGTATAATTGCATGACAAAACAAAACAAAACAAATAGGTTAATGCTCTGGTGCTTGGTCTTACATTAATGGAGGGTTTTTTTTCAATATAGTTGAGTTCATGTACTTGATATAAGCTAAACACAATGAACATAATTTTAACCTCAGCAAAACTATTTGGGCAGGCATTTGCAGAAATTTTGCTAACATTGTTCCAAGGACACCTTCAGTGGCTGGTAGAACTGGAAGCATAGACAAGCCTGCTTTCATCCTAGTCCTCAGGAACAGAAAAGTAAATTATTCACTGACATCAACAGGAGCTGGATTGGGTTTTCCATGGTTATTTACTGTGAGTACATGGACATCCCATTTTTGTTATGCTCCTGTCACTTAAATCTAATGTTGAAGTACATGGATTGAAAAAAAACATCATACTATTTGTTAAAGCTCTCTGATATGCTAGTGCTCATAATATTTCTCTGAAATATTATTTGATTGTAATGTAGCAGTGAAGATGTACACTGACAAAGAAGCAAAGATGTGGGAACACACTGTCTCCAACATCTAAGAAACAGATCTGACGTCTGTATTACCTTGTCTGTTTTCCTATGCTTCCTGTAAATATCTGCTATATTTACAGTCTTGAACTGCCATAAAATTTCTTATTGAAGAAATGACACCATTCTTAGGCAAACCACTTGCATTTTCTGTTCCTTTCCATAACATGAACCTGTTGGAATTAGACAGAGACTGTGAAAACTACAGAAGTGCTTTTATTATGTAATGTAACTGAATAATTTTAATGACAACTCATTAAATAGTTTCATTATGGGTCAAATGATAGTGATGATTTGACCACATTTGATCATTTGGCTTTTGGTAAGCCACCAAAAGCCAGGGAAGGGAAATGGGTAAGGAGAACCTCTAAAGTGTTCAGCTAAGTGAACAGGCAAACTGGAAAAGAGAATATCTATTTTTTTATTATGTTGGCCTCAATGTGATGTAGATGTACATTCATTTGGTTTATGCTTCTCTTTGCATCTCAGGCAATGACACTTTTATAATTCAGTACCAGTAAACCAAACCAATTAGTTGTTTAAATAAGGGGGGAAAGACATTAAATGTATCTGTTGGGAGAAAAGGGAAGGCTGAGAGCAAGTAATGTGCATGCAAGGTTTCCTTCTAGAAGTCACTACTTTTTCTCTCTCCTTTTTAACATTAGGGAGAGAGGGGTCAAAATAACTTTATAAGTTTTAGTGGGTGGATTGTATACATCCTGTTTCTTCTGCAAAAAAACATCTGGATTGCAAAAATCCTCCCAAAAATCAATCTGACTCGGTCTATTTGTTGGTGTCATCAAAGCAGCTGAGCAGATATGGAGATTATGTAAACCCATGTAAATAACTCTGGGGTACTAAGCAATAAATTCCATACTTCCAGGTGGGTTGAGGGATGCTTCCCATGGGTAAGGTTTAATAGATGTAAAGCAAAATAGATTAGTAAAATGACACATCTAGTATTACTTACATTTTAAATTGAGTTCTGCTCATTAAATTCAGTACTAAATTATTTTGGGATTTTGGTTGGTTAGTTTTTTGGGTTTTGTTTGCGTGTTTGTTTTCTTTTTTGTTTTGTTTGTTTGGGCTTTTTTTTGGGTTTTTGGTTTGGAATTTTTTTTGTGTTGGTTTTTGCTTTTCCTTTTTTGAAAGGGAGAAAACTCTGCCTGTTTATATCCCTTTGAAAGGGCTAAAAAGAAAAAAAAATCTCAACTACTATGGATATTTTATTTTCCTTCGGCAAAATTTCGCTGTATTCCAAAGAGAACAGTAAGAACCATGGCAATCCCACTCTCTCTCCTCTGGGTTAGGGAGTCTTGTGACTCTGTAGCTGCTGAAGGAGCAGCAACCTGTGATTCCAAGTACTCTCTATTTTACCAGGGCCACATGGCTCTGATCCCTGGTTGTGGCATTACTACTGCCACATAAATTGTAACCCACAACCTTCCACCACAGTCTGTCATTGATTATTTTCTTTCCTAGGTAAAATTTCTGGTCAGATTATTCATTGGCTTTAGAATTTCCCATTCTAGTCTGTACGGGTATGTAGCATTTTGCTTCATTCATGGTCTTCAGGCAACTTTTGTACCTCTTGGTAGCTTTAGAAATCTGCAGTTGGAGTCAGCAGTCTGGTTATTCAGTGTACTCCCTGTACCACTTCAATTTGTGACTATTTTCCTTTTACTAAAATATCAGCTCAAGACCTGAGGCCATTCCTTTTTCTGAGACTCCAGCTGCTGTTCTGAAGAAAGGCAGTAACTACAAGGCTGTTTCTCTACCATGCAGGAGAGTACCAATTCTTTCCAAGGTGTTTTAATAGTGTAAAGAATGGCTAAACACAGAATTGTGTGTCTAATTCATTCCTTTGCCTGTGTCTATCTGCTTTTCTTTATCTGAAAGACTTATGGATTTCATTCTGTACAGGTCAGAGAAGGGTTCAGGGTGAAGACTGCACTCACTGTAAGAATTCCCAGTCACAATTCAGTTTGATGCTTGTGGCTGATGTGCCCAGAAGGACACAGTTCAAGTCCTTTCACAGCCTTACTGTTGAAATTCTAGTAAGTGATTAAACTTCAGGAAATTATTTATTGTTTTAGAACAAGCAGGTGTGACTCGGCAATGTGTTAGGATCCAAAGTGCCGAATACAAAGATACTTATTTTTATATAATGACCTGGGTTTTGGTACTCAGCCATCAAATCTGAACAGACACAGGTAGATGCTTCACAGGGAGATGGGTAGGAGGCTCTTCTTTCCTGCTCCACTGACTGGGAGTATCCATTAGGATTTTCTTGAAGGTGAGAGATGTCCTACTTTCTCATCAACCACCCATTCAAATAACTTTTTTAATGCAACAGGAGAACTTAAGTCTACAGTATTAGATGACCTTGGGTTGTCTCAGGTTTTCAGAGGTGGCACAGGTGACTTCACCAAAGTTCTGGTTTGCTTCAATAACCTGTCTTACCTTCACACCATCATCATGGTTGTGAAGAGAGATGGTATTTGCCCTGTGCAAGGCACTTGTACATCCCCTGTGAGCCCTTCCCCCTCTGAAAAGAAAAACAAGCTCTGTTCTCACCTGAGAAAACTTGTGGGATATTTTGTACATCTCACAACATTTACCTCTGTCAAGAACAGAGTAGCAGCCATGCCCAAAAGTAATTTTCTCTTGAAATTAGGTGTACATGCACATACTGTCCTTTGTATTGCTTTGAGATTCTGTAAAAAACTACTTTGCTTTTCCTTTTACACTTCTTCTCTGAGACTTCATAGAGCCTGTAACCTCCACTGGACCTTGACGGAGAAGACTGTGTATGATTTTCTGAGGTGTCTGTTTGCTTTCTGCTGGGTAGCTGAAACTGAGCTCCCTCACTGCTGGTTCTCCAACATCACCCTCCTCTCATCTGCTGAGGAACCAGGCACCAACATCCAAATGCATCTGGAAAACAATGCTTTTATTTGTCCTGGTAAACTAAGTGGATCCATGATGTGGGCGACTCAGACACTGGATCTCCATCCATGGCTTTAAATTTGAAGTGTGCACTCTAGCACAATTTGAGTCCCTGCAATCTCTCTGCTAAACCAAGCTTGTGAGAATATTTATCCTGCCAAATTCAACCTTGTGGGCTATAAGACCATCTGAACTTACTGGAACTCTTCTGCTCACTGTTTTGCCAAGTTCAGACCTGAAGGGCACTTTTGTTTTCCTCACCCAGCTGCCCCTGTTGGCACAGACCTGAGCCTACTTTGCAGTGAATTCTAAAGCAGTGGAAGATGGTGTGAGGAAGGGGCTCTTCCTCCCACCACTGGTAGCTCATGCCAGTTTAAGTGCTGTCTAACTGCTAATTGCAAAACATACAGAAAAAACCCAATACTGTTTCAATATTTGGATTTAGTCCTACTTACCTTTTGAGTAACAAATGAAAGGGTTTAGGAAATGGCTTCATCTTTGATACATGCCTGGGAGGTGTCCTGGTAGGGACTGTCCCATCAGCAAGCAGCAGTACCACCTCTCCCTATTGAGGACTCCACAGCAGATGTGTTACCTGGCAAAACCAAGGGACCTGGCTGTTCCCTCTCACTTTTAAAGTATTATGAAATGTGTAGGGGAGAAAAGGAGTTTTGTTCATTTTCATCCTGCAGGACTGTTTCTTTACAAAATGTGGTGGGTTTTTATGTTGTCTCTGTAGTTGTCAGGCTAAGGATCAGAATTAGTCACTGAACCTAACTTTGCTTTTGAACTACATTCATTCAGCTTCTTTAGGGTCCAGCTGACTCTGTAGGCATGCTTTTCATCTTGGGCCTTCAGGGGTAAGAATTTTGCAGGAGTGTTAATTAAATCTGTACTTCCAGGCCACCTATGTGCTGGTGGTATTTGTCTCCCTTAAAGTTTAGAAATTTGTTCTTTGTAGAAGGCTTGTAAGTTTTCCTGTGTGTTTTTCTTTAGTTTGCATTTAGTCTAGGTCACTTTATGACAGTAAATTCTGTTGTGTATTTGCTGAAACCATGGAAGAACTGGTTGGTTTTGGAAAGGCAGTACAGTTTATGTACTCCTGCCTTCACAGCTTTGCAGTAATAAAGCTTCACTCTGTTTTCCAGGGCTACAACTGGACTTAAAAGGTAACACAAGCAGCAGCATAGCAATAACAGGTGCTTTACAGATGTCTGTGTCTTTATCATCCTCTTCCTCTTTCTTATATGCTACCCTGGAAATAATAAAAGTAGTCCTGGAAAGAGTTGTCTGCATGTTGGATTCAGGGAACCCCCTCAAACACATTGAAATTGGGTTAAATCTGATGAAGGACATCAGAAGTTCAATAAAGCTCTGCACTGTAGGTGCAAATCAGACAAATCTCGTATAAAGGCACACATCCCCCAGACAGATGTGTGAAATTAAGCTGTGCTTTGGGAACTTGTTTCAAACTCTAGCTCCAAATAGGATATATGCTAAATGAACCATAACTTGAACCAAATACATAATATTTATCATACAATGAACCAAAGCTGTATTCCAGCCAGCATTGTTGAAGCTCTCTAGAAACATGAGTGAACTTAAAATTCAGGTGACTGTGGCCCAGATTTTAGTTGAGAAAAATGCCAGAACTTAACAATGGCATATTGTGATTGGGCCAGTAAGGAGTGGAGGAGTTCTACATCAGCATCTCTCAGTGTGGTTTTCAGGGTGTTGGGCATTTTCCCTTTATCTTTATCCCTATCAGTGGTGCTGTATCACATAAGCACAGTGATGGGGCACCTTGTGTGTGGAACTCTTTGATATTTCTGTGGTTTGAAACCATGTGGATAAAGCTCACAAAGCAAGGCTACTGCTACTGCGGTGATCAGCATCTCATGGCGTTCTGCTCTTCCTGGCAGTAGGACACGAATAATTTCTGTGACATGAACTGTCTAATGCCAAAGCAAGCCTTACATTTCACTTGAGAAGTGAGCAGCATGAACTATGAGTCAGGAGATCCCATACAAACACCACTTCTTACAACACAAGTAGTGCTAAGAAAGAGCACAGAGTCTCGTGCAGCTGGCACGGCTGTGTGAGTGTGTTTCACATGCACTGACATCTGAAGATGAGCATTTGTTACTTTGGACGTCATCTAAAAGGTTTCCTTTGATCTTAGCTGGATATCTGTTGGTGGTTTTCAATAGTCAGTGCAGATGTTTCAAAGAAACAAATCTGTAACAGGGAGTCCATGATAAATACTTCTTCAGATAAGGTAAAACTGCCTGTTCTTTTTTTCCAGGAGGAGGCACAGACTCCATCAAATTTTCTGCTTGAGCTCTGCTTTATGTCCATGAGAATGTGTAGAAGCTGAACGCCTCTGTGACTGCCTTCACACAGAGTCTGTATGGACCATTATTTCTGTACGCAGGTATGAGATTTGTAAAGGTTTAAACTCCTGGCTAACACAGCAATGTCTGCAGTGCCAACTCAGAGGGAGAGAGAGAATGCTGCAAAAGTGGAGACACAGTGATACCCTGGGGTTGTAGAAAGATGAGATCACTCAGGGATGTGTTGAATGCTAATATTATATGAATGCTGATGACCACACCTTCCCAGGGGCAGAACCATTCGCTCAGCTAAAGCTAAACTCGGGGAAAAGTTTCTGAACACAGCCTCTAAAGCTGCAAGAATAATTTGTCCAGGGACAGGTTCATTCTTGTTTGGCAGATTTTTTCAGTGCTCAGCTTGAAGAGCAAGAGAACCTAGGAGAATCAGCATTTAGGAAAAAAAAAATGAAAGTACATAAAAATTATAAATCTTAATGGTCTTGTAGAGATGCAAATAGCAATGGGTTTGTTAGAGCTGCAAGTAGGAATGCCAATAAAGAAGATACCTTACAAATGAACATAGGAACAGGAACATTGGTAGGGGAAAAAAAAAGAGGCACAGTTTTGTTTTCCATTTTACATGGATATAATAATTAAAGACAAACAGAAAATTCAACCTAGTAGTTTTAAGAATTAAGACTTTGATTAAGGATGGTCTTTACCCTATGGTGAATTTATTCAGTTGGGCTTGAACCCAACCCTAAATGTACTTTGGGCCAAAAGATGGAACAGGAAGGACTGAAATCTGAGTTGTGGGAGGGGAAGGAAAGAAACCCTTTTGCTGCCATGTGCAAAGTGATTGTGGTGCAGGAGCTGAGACACAGTGCCATGATTCCTTAAAGAGCACCTTGATCAAATGCAGGCCTGCATTTTAGCTGGTAAAGCATAAATTTAAACCTAAAAATACATGGAAAAGCCTAGAAAAGAAACCAGATTACTGAGATCCACTATATTCAGGGAGAAGGGAGAAGAAGATACCAAATGTGGGATTGAAATGGCAGTCTGGAGGCATCACTGGAAGAGAGCTGTTCTTTGCCATGGGGAGCTGCATGAGCACTCAGGTGATGATGGGACAGGCACTAAGTGATGTGCTGTATCCATAATGTGGAGCTGAAGGAAGACTGCAGGGAAAGCGTGCAGAGCTACAGCTGTGATCCCTTAATATAAAGATTAACAGAAACTGGGGCAGTAGATGTGGGTGCCTAGGTGTAGAGGAGGAAGAATGAAGCTAAAGATGTTGGTCAATGACACATTTACCAGAAGAGAGATTTTGATGCAGACATATAGGCAGAACAATCTTTTTGGGCGTTTAAATAAAAAATCTCACTGATACTAAATTAGAAAGTTTTTAATTTTAAGAACAGATTTTTAATTGGTTTTACTGTATTTGAAATCAGCCTGCAATTGCAGTTACAGAAACCAGTGTAATATATTTTTCATATAAATACTAGTTCATCAAATTTCCCTCACCTTTCAGGTAAAGTGAAGAGACTCTCTTTGCCTCTTTGACTCCAGATAGTTTAGTTTTTGAAATAAATTCTGAGGCATAAGCAGTAAGGTTTTCTCCCAAATTAACACATTCCTTCTTTTTGCCTGTCATTTAACATTATTTAAAGAGCTATAGGCAGTACTTTTCATGCATCAAATACAATTTATTGACTAGCTCAAAGAAAAAGTACAACTTGTCCCATGAAATGCATTATTTGCCAGTTGCTGTCTCATTAAATACTCTGGTTTGTTTTGTGGTAGCTCTTTGCTGCTGAACTTTTGAAAGATAACATGAAACATAACAGGAAGCAAGAGTTTGCCATTTTTTCTTTTTTTCTCCCCTCAGAAGTGGAGCCTGTACTTCTATTGCTCTATTAAAGCAGTGTTTGTGTAGGGTTATTTATAATTTGCAAAACACAAAAGTCTATCCAGCTCATCCACATGTGGCCTACGTGACTCAAATAATTACTTCGTTAAATACCATATTTACAGATAAGAGAAAAATGAGTTGTGATTTTGCAATACCTCATCAAGTGGGCTGTGTTTTTTAAAAACAAAATGTCTTTCATTTATTCCATGGTTATTTTACTCTGTTCAGTGCAGGAAATGAAAAGGTAATCTTAAGGTTCATGTTTGTCACAGAATTCTAGGGCTCATCCTGTGCATTCTGCAATCCCTAAATTGTTTCCTATTTCCTTTTCTCCAGTATATACTCTTTGAGTGAATATTCTTTGTGGAATTGATTTCCCTTATTTATAGAGATGTGAGGGAAACATCATAGTGAAGGTATGATGATAAATGGTGAAAGAAAAAATTGTTCAGTTCTACACTCACATTTGTGTAGGTATATGTGATTCTGTAATACTAAGAGAAAATTAGAATGCATTTCTGAGGCAGAAAATTGCTTCCAATGTGGGACAGCATTCAAAATGCAAACTGATGGAGTTCCCTGTATGTGCTGTGCCTAGCAAGGTTTGAATATGGAACAGCTGGCAAGTGGACACACGTGTTTAGTACCTTATTGTGCAGCTTATATGGGCTATAGGAAACCAGCAAGGAAATTGTAACTTAAACTGAGAGCTGTGGGATTTCAAACTTCCCTGTGCTTTCAAAGGCTGTGACTGTAAATGTGTATATTAGAGAATTCTTCAGATTGATTCAGGCTGATGATGTATGTCACTACCTGGTTCATGTTTGCAGTAAGAGGAGGCTTAAATTCAGATCAGTAAGAAACCAGTTGACCCTTGTATACTTACATGCTTTTTCTGACAAACTGAAAATTTTACAGTCCCAGTTATCCAAAAATATCCAGTCAGTTCTTTGTGGTAGCCATTGCCAGCTGACAGGCACTCGTGAAGCCAGTATTTGAGCTGTCTCAAAAGGGGAGAGGGTTTTTTAATAACTAGTTGTGGTGGTTTTGCATGGGAAAAACCAGTTCACTAGTTTATGCCCATTGGAACCTCATGGCTGGAAGTTCCCAGGCAGTTTAGGATTAAATTACAATATTACATGATGGCTCCTCATGAGCAGAAATGACTGTCACTAGACTTGCACACAAAATTTGCTCTGACAAGTGTTTCTAGGTATACACCAGCAGTTACCAGGATTTCCAAATCAATTTGCCTTGTGTTTGTAAACTGTTTCATCCTGTATGTCATTTTAATCTGTCCACATCTTTTGTGCTAAAGCATCTATTAGCACCTGAGGGTAAAGTGTAACAGCCATTGTTATGTTAGAAATTAACCATGTGAGTAACTTCAGCAGTTGTAGCTGGAAGAGTAGGGACAGGCTGAGAGGTGTTGGATTTTTAAGCAGCACTGGTAATTAATAAAGACACAAAGCAAATTACTGCTTGTGATAAACATCTGTGGTTGTGAGAGCAGTGCCCATGCTCAGTTGAAGTGAACATGGCCTGGATGGTTCTTTTTAGTGTGGATGGGTTGAGAGGAAAAACCTTTTAACAGAAAGTCACTGGGAAGCTATCTTTAAGTACTAAACATCTTATGGTTCAAAGTGGTGTCTTAGGGCTGTATAGAGATCATGATTTGTCCACCTCATTCATCTCTTCCGTGAGGCTGAAGCCGTGCCTCAGTACAAAATCACTGCCAAGCTAAACCATAATCCTTTCATACAGTTTTCTGGAAAGATGTGGCCTTGCCAGGACAAGTGGGGGCTGCTGCAATGTCCTAGGAGTTAAACAGCGTCTTGGCTTTTCCTGTGTGTGAAAGAGATTTTGTATAGCAATGAGTGAAAGTTGAAAACTCATTTCAGGGTGTTTCCCACTCAGTGGCCCTGCTGTGAGTGTGGTCAGAAGCATTTACAGTCCCCGAGATGGAGCTGATGGCATCTCACAGCAATGGGGCATCACTTCAGTTGTCAGTAGGGCAGCTCTGTTTTAGCAAAGAATTCTACTGTGTGCCAGTAGATACGAACAAATATCTGCACATCAGCAGGAGAAATTGTGGTTCTGAGGGAGGGACAATGTATTTCTGACCCTTGTACGGTGTAACTGTAGTTACTAAGTATGGGTTTGATGCTGCCTGTAGCATTTCTTCCAGCCTTCCTGCCGTTTCCCCTTGCACACTGCCCAGCTGCGTGGCTGCTCTTCACTGCACTATGCCTTTCACTTGCCTCTTTTGCCCATCAACATCTTCTGACCAGATTACTTTTGGCTTTAGAAAGGAGTAGAAATGCCAGTGACTCATGACCAGTTCTCCAAACAGGAGGTGTGCCTACAATTAGAGCAATGTTTGACCTCGGAACTGCTGTCTGCAGTAAGCTCCTGGCTGTAGCAGTAAATTTTGGACATGGAGAGTGCTGTGTGAGGCACAGCAAACTTCAGTAGAACAGGTTCTTTGTAAGCTGGTCTGGGTCATGGACAGCCCCTCTTATCCAAATTTCACAGGAAACTGTTGCTGCAGTTTCCTGTGAAATTTGGATAAGAGGGGCTGTCCATGTAGATGCTTGAGCAATTTAGGATCTCAGAGACTTTCTCCACATTGGAATGGCATATGTGTGTGTGTAGGAAAAATTCCTGGTGGCTTATATGCTCTGATTTTATGAAAATAGAAGGGCTTCTATTAAGTTGGGTTTGTTCTTGGTTTGTTTGAACTATTCTTTTAAAAAGCAACCTAAATCCCACCATTCTTTATCAATCAGATGCTTTTATTTCCTGTTTTCCTTTCCCATTTGGAAGTTTCACAGACAGTAAACACATGTTTTCAGCACTTACAAATTGAAATGTTTGATGTTATTTATGAAATAATTTTTTTTCCTGGAGTCTGTTAACAATCAAGCTTTGGAAAGGCATTCTTGTCAAATAGCAGTGTTAAAAATCTTGTTTAAATTGATAGACAGAGAATACTGTCTTGTGTAGTTTGTTTCCAGATCTTCCTGGAGCAAATTTTTATGACGGGAATATAAACACACCTACAGTACAGCAGAGGAGGACTTCTGATAATACAATATGTTTAAATAGTACACATTTTTCTACGTATAACTTTTTTGTGGAATTGATTCAGAAGTCTGAATTTGACTTCTCACTGATGTAAGTGGAATTTAATAAAAATTTTGTTTTAAAAAAAAGCTTCAGGAAAAACAGAGTGTATACAGCAACACATACTGCTATATCTCATTTAGATTCTGTAGTAACTCTTTCAGTCATGTCATAAAACTCCTTTATGTTATGTATCAACCATGCACTATTTTTTTTTCTTTCAAGTGGAAAGGCAGTCCAAAATTTTAAACTCAAACCATGGCCATTGATCACAATGCAGCTAGTGTCCCCAGTGTATTTTAAAGTAAGGCTATAAATAGGAGAAAAGGAAGATAAGGTAGAAAGTGAAATTAAGTTCATGTCAGTGTTTTGTAGGTTTGCAGCATCAAAATTAATTAACTTTCACCTGTTTACAAATAATTGCATTACTGTGACTGTAATTTAAAATGGACTTCAAGACAATTCACTCTCAGATACAGTTTCCTTCAAGTCAGGAGAGCAGATACCACAGTGAATATCCCAAAAAGTAGTCCTTCTATTTTCCCCAGTATTTAAGGATGATACAGGTAGGAGAATGAATTCTTTTAATTATTCGTTTATCAATGCAACAATGATTTTATAAATTTAAACTGTAAAAAAAGCAACTCAGTACCTAGTGATAGTGTCAGATATTTGGAAAGGCTTTGTGTGTTGAGTAAGGTCAGCTTTCTCTGGCTTTATACTGCATTGCCCATGGTATGGTCAGTTTGTCTTCTGTGGCAGCAGCTTTTATCCTGGTCAGATGTGCTGCAGGAGCCTGTGGAATTTCGTGCTTCTGCTGCTAATTTCCATTATGTTGTGCTGTCTCTAAATACTTCACTGTACTGAGCAAGAGTTTCAATTACCATCTTCATGCCATGACATCCAGATGCTGAGAATTTATTTCTGTTCACATGGAAGAAGCAGTCTTGGAAAATGCTTATCAGATGGCCTGTATTACAAATTTATACAGCTCCTACCAGCAGAAATAAGAATGCAGTCTCAAGAGCATGCAGGTATTAGCCTTGCTAAAAGAAGTTTGAGTGTGTTACTTTTCATCTCAGGCAACATCCCTCTGTGGAAAAGGGATGTAGAAATTAATTTGGATTAAATAAATGCATGATTTTATACTGAAATAATTCTACAAGCATGTACTTTTTTTTGCTATGCATTTTAGTTTTGAGAGATTTCATTATTCGTCTGTAATTCTGTAGCAGGACCACCACATTCACATTGGTGGTTAACATCATATATAATGGGATATTTTCCTCAGAGCTGCAGTGTGTATTGTAGTCCTTAGTAAATACATATTAGACTCATTTAATGTTTAGTGTTTTGGAAGCATTAGGAAATGGTTTATTTGTCTTACTTTTTTTTTTTTTTTCCAATTAGATTCATAGTGTAGTAGTATCTTTAAACTACCTCAGCTAAGCACATTTGACCTCAGTCTGAAAGACTCATGAGTGAATACTGAATTTTGACAAGTGAGGGTGAAAAGGAACTGACTGGTTTACCTTTATGTACACATCTGTCCATAGGTGCACACACTCTCCTTTGTGGCTGGGGCTGAATATCCTGGCAAATGCAGCAGCAGAGCTTTGCACAGTGCAGGTGAGCAGGCTCTGCTTGAGAGCTGAGAGTATTTTTTGATGCAGCCTCTGTGCTGGTTCAGTGACAAAGCCTGGGCTGGTACCTTCTGCATGCACCCAACTTGTGGATATGGGCCACTGAGTAAATAATAAAGACACAGTTTGGAGGGAGGAAATGATGGCTGGAAACACTCAGTATGGTTTTACCAAGGTTTTACTCATTGCCTTCTAGGATAAAACAGCTGGATGAAGCTGTGGATGAGGGAGAGCAGGCAATGTCATTTATTTAACTTCAGCAAGACTTTCTGGACAAGGTCTACAAATTTGCTTGTGTCCAATTTAGAATTTGGGTGGGTGGACAAATAAATGCATAATTAGTGGTTGGCTGCTCTGGCTTAGAGGATAGTGATTAATGGCTCTTATTCTAGCTGAGGCCCGTGGCAGGAGGAGCACCACAGGATGCTTTTTGTCCTGTGTGACACTTCCAGCAGTGCCCTGGAGGAGGTGATAGAGGCATGCTCATGAAGTTTGTAGATGACACTAAATTAGAGAGATCAACTGACAGACCTGAGGACAGGGCTGCTGCTCAGAGGGACCTAGACAGGATGGAGGGATGGGCCAGCAGGAACCCTGCAGAATTCTGCAGGAATAAATACAACACCATGTGCCTGGGAGGGAAGAATCCTAGAATCCTCCTACAGTGGTGGAGGCTGGGGAGCAGCTGTGCAGGGACAGCCCTGGGGTGTTGGCAGAGAGCTGAGCAAGAGCCAGCCCTGTGCCATGGCAGTGACAATGGCCAGCAGCACCCTGGGCTGCTGTGACACTGGCTGCACTGACAGGAGCAGTCAGGAGGCTGAGGGAAGAGATCATTCCTCTTACCTACAGTTTTTCAAACCTCATCTGGAAAGCTCCAGGCAGTTTAGGGCCCTTCAGTATGAGAAAAGCATTGATATGCCCAGTGAAGGGCCACCACAATGGCCAGGGGGCTGCAGCTCTTTTAGGAGGGGAGGCTGAGTGTGCTGGTTCTGTTAACCCCAGACAAAAGAAAGCTTTGGAAGGAAGGGGGATTTAATAAAGGCCTTCCAGTTTCCAGAGGAGGTTATTGAGATGATGGAGTCCCAGCAGGGAAAAATGAGAGACTACAGAGACAATGATCATAAATTGAAACAAGAGGTTCAGACTGGATGCAAGGAATAAATCTTTCATGAGTTCTGTCAAGCAAGCAATGGAATAGGTTGCCCACAGTGGTTATGGAATCCCCACCACTGAAGGATTTCAAGATTCACCCAGATGAAGCTGTGGGCAACCTCATCCAAACTAATAGTTGTCCTTGCATTAAGCAGGAGGTGGGAGTTGAGAGCTCCTGAGGTCCCTTCCAAACTCAGTTATACTTTGATTCTGTAATAATTGATTGAAATGTGCACAGCTCTACACAGGTGGAAAGGAATTCTAGTTTATCATTCTTTCTCTGTGCTGGGCAGATGTTGCCTGAAACCTCCTGAGTTGTTGAACTCATGAACATCCATGAACTTACCAGGAATGCTGTAACAAAGGGGTTCATATGGCAGAGGGGTTAAACCTGGAGCCTGTTTCTACACCACAGGGCATGTTCAACACAAATCTGTGCCTTGGGCAATGCTTCAGCAACTTTTCCACAGGGGAGAAAAATGGATCCCATCTTATGGTGAGACCAAAGAGCATCCTTCCCTTCCTCTCTTCCTCCCTCCTTCCCTGAATTACTCTCCTGATTTACATATTTTAACTTGTGCTGCTTTTTCAAAATCTGCATATTTAGTAATTTTAAGTATTTCTAAATTTAGAAATTCATATCTATATTTTAATGTTTTTAATGGAAAAATGTAGCAAAAAGTGTCCTTTTGCCAATGTGGAATGGAAAATACCAGCACGATTTACATGTGAGATTGCTGTGATGATTCTAAAATTTAGTAATGTTTATAGAATTTTGGTTTAGTTCAGGTGTGCTTTCCTTAATTTTAGGTGTATTTTCTTCTCTATCTTTAAAAGCAAAGGAGAACACCTCTTCAGGAATTCAGCTCCCATCTCTTTATCTGTTCAAATGCATTGTTAAGTGGCTTTCTGTAACTAAAAGCTGGCAGTGTGTTATTTAACTCACAGCTTAGCTTTTTACAAGAAAAATTGCCCCTCATATATTTCTGGTTTGATATGCCATGTCTCTTTGCCTGATCCAGTGCTTACTGAAACATGGAACTTGGGGTTTTTTTTCCATTGCCTTCAGTAAACACAATCACAGCAATCCAGAATTAAGCACCTTCAATTTTTCTTATCTGGGAAGCAACACAAAATTCTTTTTGGACATAAATCAGGATATCCTTGATTTTTTATTTTTTTTTTCTGTCCAAGAAAATGAAAGCAAGCAGAAAGCAACCTGATCAGGTTACCTGGGCCAGTGCTGTGAAATTCTTAGCAGGCTTGTACTAGAGGGTAGGAGTGAACCATGTCCAGGTGACTCATCACAGACTCATCACAAGCTCCAGGAGGGTTGTCCAAGAAAGCGTCTGATTGACTCTTTGGCAACACCAACAGCCTGCTAAGCCCATTTCACGTTTCTCCACGTGTCTGTGATTAAGAAAAAGCAGTGATCCCACCACAGTGTCAATGTCATGTTTCCATCTCTGTGAGTCAGCCATTTAGAGGAGAATGGGAGGTGTAAAGAAGCCTGGCAGCCCAGATTTCCAAGAAGTGATGGAAGACAGAGCTTCCATGGGGCTGCATCAGCCCCTGAGATGGAGACATCTGCTTTGACTGTGGCATCATCCCTGCACAAACACTCAGAATGTTCCTCTCCTGTATTCATGTAAGGCAGCAGATTGCCAAGCAGAACGCTGAAAATGCCTTTGATGATCTGGCTGCCCAGGTGACTCACCTGTGAGCACTTCTGATCTGAGCAGCAGATTGCATCAAGGCTTCTCTGAAATGGGTGGGTCACCCTTGTGCAAAACTCAAATCCTTCACATGACCAACTGCCCTGGAAAGATTTAAGGGAGTGCTATAATTTTTAGGTTTTATTTCCACCTTTCTGTATGAAAAATGTTTCCATGAAATCAGGGCAAAAGAATAAAATGCCTACAGTTACTAATTTTGAAAACAATAAGTTGAATTTATAGTTCACCTTCTGAGATTTTCATTATTAAAAGCATACAGAGCTCTAATTTGCAAGATCCACCAAGCAATTTATTCTTCTGTGGGCAGAGCTGGCTATGTAAAACTGGTCCAAGAATCCCCTTCAGTGAATCCCTACACAGCAATGCCCTGTACGAGTTCTGAGATTACAAATGACATGCACTGTGACATCATAGACAAAGGCTGGCTCAGGGACTGGGGTATCTCAGAAGCCCAAAAGGCTCCTGCTGAAGTCAGTAGGAATCCTGAACCTTTGGCCTTTTTTACTTGGATGAAAATGCTTTGTTTGTAGTTTTATGAACTTAGGAATTTGTGCTCTTAATCCTGTCCCCTTGGAGTTTAGAGACAGGATGTGTTGTAGTTGCAAAACCCAGCAGGTGAAGTCATGAAGCTGAACCTCTAGAGGAGTAGAGATTTTGCAGTTTGATGTAGTTTCTTGCAAGAAAAATATGCTCACAAGGAGTCTTGGGCTAAGGTTCAGAAAGAAATTGCAGCACGTACCTTTTGCAAAAAGCTGTTCTGCAGAAGGAGAGGATAAGTGTGCTCCCTCCTTTTTAATGCTTCCCTTGAGATGCAAAATGGGGAGAGAATCCTATGTAAACCTTTCCATTAGACCTACTGATTGTAAAGCACAGCTTTAGCTCAAAATTTCAATTTGGATCAGTTTTCTCTGTATTTTGTAGGTTTTTAAACATTTGTGGTAATTTATTCAGCTGTAATTTGCATCTGCTTTCAGAGAGGAAGAACTTAGTATGGCATCTGGAGGTCCATTTGTAAAGGGAATGTCCTTACCAGGGTAATTACTGGTGCAGAGTGTAGGACTAATTCATCTTCCTTCATTGTTAGTCCCAGTGTTAACAATGAGCTGATGAGTTCAGAGCTACTCAGGCAGGTTTGGGCTCCTCTGGTAGTTGC
Organism: Passer domesticus; assembly: GCF_036417665.1. Lineage (NCBI taxonomy): Eukaryota > Metazoa > Chordata > Aves > Passeriformes > Passeridae > Passer > Passer domesticus. The sequence continues at coordinate 75,484,563 of NC_087478.1, read as the reverse complement.
AGTCCTATATGTGTGTCAGACTATCTTATTTTGCATTAATTTCCAAGTTTTTCTCATAGGAGTTCCAGGGAGTTCCAATATGGAACTTTTGTACAGGGTGAAACAGGAGCTCCAGTAACTGATCTCTTCCAGGGTTAGTTGGCTCTCTCTCTGCTTGTGTTGGCACTGCTTGGTTTTAAAGCTTCCAGTTACAAAATTCTGTCTTTTTGCCTGAAAAAGTGAAGTTCATTTTGAGGTTAATTGAAGCTGTATTACAATGGCAGATATTTCACCTATTGTTACATTAAACTGTGTTCCAGCTTGTGTTTGGTCTCAGTACCCTGTACCATATCCCTCTTATATTAATTGACTGTGTTACACTCTAGTGAGAGAGAGTTTTAATACAAAGAAATTAGTACAGTGAAGATTATTTAATATTGTAAAAACTCCAGGATGTCTTCTAATGTTACAGAAGACTCAGAAACGTTGTATTTGGGAGGAGTCTAACCTTATATAATTGTACTTTCTTGAAAAAATACTTTAATCGTGCTCTTCTCTCTTTCAAACAGCCACCTTTTGTCAGTACAAAAGTTAACACAGTTATGACCTGTTTTTGTAATGACTTTATTGCTCAGGACATTAAAGATTATATCTCAGTCTTGCAGAAGGGAGTGGGGTTTTCTTTGTCTCAGTGGTAAAATACTTTGGTAAATAAGAACAGTGGGGTCTGAAAAAAGGAAAGGAAAAAACTTTTTCCTTTATTTTTCAAGTTGAAAAAAAAATTACTAAGTAGCTGGACTTTTTTCTTTGTCCCAGTTGTAAGCTTACTGTTGGGCATGTAACTTTGTCCAACTGTTAGATTTTATGTTTGAGAGTTTTCTGAAGCCTTTCAAGATTTTAAGAGGTATTTTTATACCATTTTGCTTTCCAAAACGTTGTAATTTTTGTCTTTAAACACTGGTAGCTCTGCCTGGCCCCTCCTTGTCACCCTCCTGTTATGCTTTTTAATCCCTCAGACTCTGGTAAATTTGTCGGCGAGGAGAGCAGGGGGCCTGTTCCGAGGCATTGGAAATGCTGACAAGTCTGTCAACACTGGGTGTGCGATTGTCCCTCGGAGCTTACATCCAAGTTTGTTGTACCGAGCAGAGAATAGAATGTGGGAGAAGTTATTCTGAGTGTGTGTGCATGTGATTGCAGTTTCCAAGGAGACCACCTTCTTTGTCTGAACATGTCCAAAATGATTGCCTAATTGATCTCATCATGTGGGACACTCTGTCTGTCTTTCTGTCTGCTGCTCTCATGCGTTCTCTCCTCCACATTGTTAATCAGAAAGTAAAAAATGAAAAGTTGTGTTCTCGCAAAGAGCCAAACAAAGCCATTAGCCTGGCCAAACGACAAGCTGGGGCTGTCCCTTAGTCAGAAGCGATGGCCAGTGTGTCACCAGGGTGGGTGTGAGACATGTTGTTGCTACTATTTCTCCCCGGTCTGTGCTCTAACTCGTGCATAGATGATGCTGAGCGCGTCTTTGAAAGAGACAGCTGTTAATGCTCCTACTGAATTTCCACTAATTATAAAATGAAAGGACGGGCTCTCTTTTTCTTCCCAAAGCTCAATAGTCTAGTTTCACTGATTAAAGAACCAACAACAAAAAATCCCACAACACACAAAAAGCTCAGGGAAGGAGGAGACGTCAGCCAGTGCCGGTGCTGAAAAGCATGCTGATGTGCTTTTTTTGTTGCTTGTGGTTTTGTTAGTACTGATGATGTGCTAATGAAGGCCAAAGCTCTTTCAAATTTAGTCCCTTGACACTGGAACTGGAAATGAAGAGCTCAAGTTTAAAAACATTCCTGCTAAAGGGAGGAGAAGATTGCACAGGGCAGTAAGATGAGGTGCTGCAGCAGAACTGGAGGTCACTGCATACTGCAATCCCTATCACTCAGGACTTTGGCCAATCCCCACTTTCTTGCTGAGCAAAGACTCCAATAAACCTCAAGAGAAATTTAACCTGAGCTATGGAAACACAATGTTATGGAGACAGTAATTACATCACAGTTCAGTATGTAAAAAAGCATATTAGAGTATTGAATAAATATAACAACTACTGGAAGAAATATTTTTTTAAACCCCCCTGTGGTTTATTTATTTATTTATAATTTTTATTACATTCCTCTTTCATAGAAATGCAATGATTAAAGAGGAACATCGGTTGCATAGCATGGTTTTGTTTGTTTATTTGTAATAAGTGTCTGTAATCTGTGTGAAAGTGGGGAGAGGGCATAGTCTGTGTCAGTTGATCTACAGCGTGTCACACAGGGGGTAAATACCAGCTGGCACAGGAAAAAGGTCCAGGCACACGTAAACCAATGGAATTAAGGTGGACAGCTTGAGGAGCAGAGTCTGAGAAAATACATGGAGTTTGCAGGAGCCACAGCTCCCAGCTTCCCTGGTGGCACTTAATGGAGAGAATATGATTAATCTTTCTCTATGAAAAATTCTCCATGACTGTTAGAAGCCAGTTCCTCTCTGCCTTTCCTACAAACTGGAGGGAAGGGAATAGCTTCAGAGGCTTTGATCTTGCCAGTTCGTGCTGCCTCCCTTCTTTCCTGTGAGCAGAGCTGTGAGCTGCTGGGTTCAGTCCAACACGGAGTCTTTGCCATTGGGCATGACCTGGGCAGGGAGGGGTTACAGACTGGTCCTTTACTGAATTCACACGTCTGTTGGACAGAGAATATTTTCTCCATGTTCCATAAAGATCAAAATTTAGGCAATAAGCAGCTTGAGGACGACTTAAATGACTGAGAAGTCCAGGGCAGAGCAGAGATAATGTTACAGAGACCATGGGGTGGGACAGAGCAGGTTGGAGCAAACTGGGGTGAAACAGCAGTCATTGTCAGCACCTGGGGGTTAATTTAGTGGCCTGTTTAAGGAATGCTGGGCTGATAAAAAGATACAGTACTGTGGCTGTGAATCCTAAACGTTCATTGCAAGCACTCTGGTCCTCCCTGTACAACTCTGGGGAAATTTCTGAGCTGTATTCAATTAAAGCATGATAAATGGTGTATTTGAACAAACAAATTTCTTTGCCCCTTCTGTCGCTCCCTTCTGGCCAAAGCCTGAGGCCATTTCATTTCTCTTCTGTTCTGGAAAAGTGGTATGAAGAGGAGCACATGACCTCTTAATTTGAGTGTCTTATGTTTCAGCTAAGAGAAATCAAATTTGTAGATACACTGGATTTTTTTTTAATAATAACTGTTTGAGCCAACTTGCATTCCATGCCAACAGGGTACTGTTGAACAGGCTAGCTGTGAGGCAGCACTTTACAAAGTTTTCCAGAGAGACCTGTTCCCTCTGGGAACCTGACAAGGGGCAGCACAATGGCAATAAGGAGCATGCTTGCTGGGCAGCAGAGGTGCTGAGAGCAAAGCTGAGAAGTAGCTCTCACCTCCAGTTCTGCACCTGCACCTTCCTGGCCTGAATGACCAAGGCTCCCAAGTGATGTGTGCCTTTATTTGCAATATGGCATGTTTGGAGTACTGCACAAACAGAACTCATTCTTTTTAACATTAGGGTTGTGAAATAAACATAAATAGACTTTTCCAGCCCACTTGACAAAATACTTCTTTATGAGCAAAGGGTTGAGATGTGACAATCAGCTTTAGCATACATTTGAAAAAAATCTGTGTATACACCATAGGAGATTCAGCTGTTTTTGAAACATGTCAGGTATTATTCCACCAAGTCAGAAGTGACAGCAGTGCATGACACAGCTGCTCTTTCACTTGTGCCCTGAAACACTGAGATCTCCAGACACACCTACCTGCTTGCTGCCCTGATGTAATAGCTGCCAGAAGAGACAGGCTTAAATATTTCCTCCCTCCTGTTCCCTCACCTCGCAATCACTATCTTCCCTTTTCTTAGCTCCTCCCAAGCATATTCTCAAAAGATGTTGGATAAATTCGTGCTCTCAAAAGGTGGTCTTGACTCACAGAAACTGTATTTATTATTATTTTATTATTCAGCCAGAGTCCCAAATACAAACTTTTTATTTGGTTTTTCTACACTTGCCATATTTAAATTCTTTAGTGCAGTGTTTTGTGCCAAACTTGGGCAGATCCAGCCCAGCAGAGCCTTTGTTGTGGGAGTGCTTATTAAACTGAAATTAATGAACAGTAACCATGTAAGAGCTTTCAGCTAAGGAAAATTATTTTATTGCCATTTTAAAAGTACATTCTGTAGTACTTCAACAAGTGTCATGTTTTCAGTAATCTTTTTAAGCTAAAGAATGGATTAGAAGAAGTCCTTTTTTCCAACTTTATATGTAGCTATTGTACATGTTTTGTCTTTGGTACATACCCTTTCCAGAACACAACTTTTGTTGTCATTATAATCATGAAGACTCAACTTTTTTTTTTTTTTCCATATTAGGAAATATGTTTTAATTTGGTTAGGATTGGAGAACAATTTACCACAGTATCAGGCAAGTCAGGAAATCCCAGTATTTGGTTTTCACATGGTCTGATCTCTCCCATAAGTAAAGCAAGCTGAGTGGAAGCATGTTACACACACAAGGCAGGAAGGCACAGATGGGATTGTTGTTCTTCCTCACTGGAAGTAAGAAAGTCTCTGAGGAGGTAGATTCTAATTAGGTAACTCTGTATTTTTTATATTTTAACATCTGATTTCACCTGCAATCTTTCATGATTCTTTCTGTAGTTGGTTTCATTGGTCCTTTCTGGCTCCTTCTTTTCGTCCATGACAGACAGGTCTACTCTGTTTCAGTATGTGGTTCTAAGGGTATGTGGAACAGAGAACACAACAAATATGTTTGCTATTTTACTCAGTTTGAGTATTTTGTCAACTCTTTCTCTCTTGCCCACTATTTTGAGTAGAACATAGCTGTTTTCTTGCATTTCAATGTCAAAGGACTTCATTTTCTGACTGGGACAATATCCCGGATGTGTCTTCAGACCTTTTAGGCCCCTCTTAGGGCTGTTTCCCACTGTTCTGAGAGCCAAATGCCAGGACAGGCTGTTGTGATAGCCACACTGCTCCATGGACAGGAATCACTACATTAGGGCAGATTTTTCTCACTCTCTGTTTTAGTATATAAACATTTCCAATCTCATAGTGGAGTCAAAGGGTGTAACTGTTGAAAAATCAAAATAATACAAGATTTTGATCAGCCTCACAGTGTTCAGAGCCAGAGATGTGTTTCCAGAGACCCACTTACAGTGAGTATTGGCACAGTAAGATCTGCCCATCTAACAGAAATGTACCATCCCTGATGGTACTGATAATTAATTTAATTATCTCACCTGTGGCACCACTTGTTAGATTGCCTTTGAAAACAAGGTGTCAGAATAATAGTACTTCATGGATATTTAGGAAGTTATAATTAAAAATTATTCTTAAAACCATCACTTCCATTTCCCTTATGTTTTTCTAATTTAAATATTTCTCAATAAAAATCAGAAGCAAAACCATTCTTCTTGTTCCATGTATTCTGGTTTTGCTACTCCAGCAATAGTACAGATTAATGTGCAGAAGCAGAGCTTTCCATCTTAGTCCAGAAGGGATTTTAGAGCTATTTCTGTATTTGACACGCTGATAAGGAGGCACTATTTTATTGTGCTAGGTGCTGCATAAACAGAAAAGAAGGATGATCACAGCTTTAAACCTTTTCCATCTTTTTTCCCCTTCAATACTTGTCCGAGTTTTGTGATAGAGGTGCTGATGGCAAATTCCTATGGTATTCCCTAGTGGTCATGATTTTGCCTGAATCTTCCTCTTACGTGTATGGGAGAAGAAACTCATCAGGTTTGGCTGATTAGGTCACTCGGTTCTGTGTGGAATTAGATGGAGTGGGCATGGAGATGGTAGGAGTTAATTAAGAAATATAATATGGTGATGTCTGGCTAAGGCCCTTGGAGGATAACACTCACTGAATATTATCAGGCTTTGTCCCCAAGGCAAGGTTTCACTGGCAGGAGGATGGAAGACATTTCTTGGGCCACAAGTAACAGGATTATCCCATTTTTTCAGTGCTTCTGCAATGCCAGTTCATTCTGATGTGTGGGCATGTAGTGTCCTCATGTATATGTGTGCACACCAATATCCATAAATAAATCATGATTGGCCATGGACTGTGTACCTGGTTCATCCATACACAATCTCTGAAAGAACTCTCATCATCTCTTCTTGTGCCTTAAAGCTACTCTTAACAAAACACACACACACATCTATGTCTCTGTCAGGGAGCTATTTCATTTTGTTCCCCCTTTGTGTATGTGGAATTTCTCCCCCAGTGCCCAGGAGTCCACAGCAGTCAGTGGCACACTGGCATGTTGTAAGTTCTACATAAAACAAGTCTCCTGCAAGATGAGAAAGTACCAGGTTTTGGGGCACATGGCACTTGTTACTAGTTACAGTTTGGACAACAGTATTCAAATAACGAGTTTTGCACATTTATAAAAGCATAAATTATAGTTAGGGTTATAGTTAGCAATTTTTTATATGTTTTTTTTTCTGTTTTCCTTTCACTTCTGAGGTTTTAGAAAAGGACTTAACACAGTGTAAAAGAGGAAAAGTATCAAAGCTCATGGTATTTTCAATGTATATGCAGAAGATACAATGTCAGCTGTGGTGTTGCTGTTTTATTGACATTCAGTTCTGATGATCTGCATTGCTCTGGGCTTTAGAGTTTCGAGGTCTCATGGTTAGCAGGGTAAAGATAAAGCTGTTCTACCACAGCATCTCCATTCTGTGTGACTTCTGCAGGATATTTAGTGTGCAGATAGAACTTGTTGTACAAATTACCTCTCTTCCATTCTTAAGCACAAAGAGCAATGAAAAAGATTTATGAATACATGGGATTATAAATATGCATAACATTTTTCATTAAGGCAGTTTTTTTAGACACTTAATTGAAAGTAAAGGGATAAAAATGAACAATTGATAAATGGATGGCAATGCAGTGCAGAGAGTGATTGTTTTGCTAAATGCCTTAACTAAGAAGTCAGTTGTATGTAGAGTTTTATACTAAAGCAGCAGGAATGAGAAAGCTTCTCTTGTGTCTGTCTTGTAGCAGCTTTTCTTGGCCTGTGGAGCCCTTAAATGCACAGGAAGCTATCCCAAAGTTCAGACAGTAAAATGATCTGAAGTCTCTCATCCTATACATTCTAATCATATGGCACAAGGACAGCAGCAAGATAATCTGTAGGAAGGGAACTGCCCCTGGAGAAGTGACAATCTTGTAATTTCATTTAGCAAACTTCCATCAAACTAATGTTTCATTAATGATGATGTGAAACAATGTTTTCACCCGTTACTCAGGTGTCTGCATTTTAAAATTGGAGGGAAAACCCCAAAAGTGTAAGTAAGGCAAAGGGGCACTTAGGGAAGGATAATAAAAACATATCTGCTCAACTCCAGTATCTGAATACAAATATTGGGATGTAAACACTAGTCTATACACACTGTGCTAAATTAATTCTTATACCTTTTGGTTTGTATCTGAATTAATTTCCAAGAGGCAGTTTCAGAGGAATAAATATGAAAAATTTGTCTTTTCTCATAAGACTACATCGTTGTTTTCCCAAGACTCCATGAACATTTGCCTACATTTTCTTATACTTTCTTATTGACCTGAAATACTTTCTTATTGAACAGAAATTCCATGTAAGTACTGAATGGTTTTGGCATTTGATGGTGTCTTTTGCAAAGCATTTTAAATTTTTCAAGTGTTTGAGTGGTGAGATTTCTTCTCCAAATCAAACCAAATTTCAATAAGTTCCAAGGACAGTCTGGTAAATCCCTTAATGCTTTTAAGTATAGTGCCAGTGTTTGTTGTGGCTGCTTATAAAAACTGTAACAGAAGCCACAGATTAATACAGGTCATTGTATTCTATTAATGAATTACAGGTTCAGTCTGAAGGCATTGTGATAGCCCTATATTATACACACACATACATAAAATATACTGCTTTTGAGCTTCGTTCTTTGGTCCAAATTTCAAGATGAAAACAATACAAAGGAGGTAAATGTCTAACATCCTTTTACATCACACTTTCTTACAGCAAAATGCAGCATTAATTTATGCTAGAAATATTTCTATCTGCCCTTTTTTGAAACGTGGAATGCACTTTATTATCTCGATGCACTTTTTGTCAGGCCACGCTCCCTTGGGTAGGAGGGGCTGTTTCCCAACACAAGAACAGACAACTCAAGAGTTTGGAGCTCCACACTCTTTAAGTGGAATGGACATTGCCAAGCCCTTTAGGGTCATATTTTTTGAAGGAGATCATCCTTCTTAGTCAGGGCCTGGATAAGTGAAATTTCCAGCACATCCAATATCCAGATGCAATCAGTTCAGATTCAGAAACTCAAAGTCTCCTTCAAAGCCTGTTACAATGCTCCTGAAGCACCACTGTGAATTGTCTCATACATCCGTGTGGTTTAGGTATTTGTGCTAGAAATGAAACCACAAGAAAACATCAATGTAGTAGCATGAAATCACCCTGTAAAAAGCAGAATGGAGAAGTGAGCTAAGATAATCAGGCTGCAGAGAGAAGGCAAGGCTCTGTTTCTATTGTGTTACACAAAAAATAAGCAAGGAAAGGATGAATAAACTTCCCACAAATTTTCTTGCTGAGGAAAATGTGTTCATGTCAAAGTAGAATGATTTTTGAGACTCCTGTAGGTTTTGAGGGTACTGGCATATTGAATGTATTAAATGTCTGATCATCCCTGTAGTTCTCAGTTTAGCTAATGTCTTTTTTAAATGGTCTTAGAAAAGTGTACAGAAATGCTAAGTTAAAAGGCACAAAAGAGAAGACAGCAGTTGAAACCATCCAGAAGATTGTCTATACCAATATTTTAGTTTCCTCAAAAAAAATCAGCTATGTAGGTAGATTCATTTTGGGACTAGATAAAAGTATGAAGTATGTCTGGAAGTCTGAATATAAAACAATCAAGAAGGTTATGTGGAGTATGTGTGTATTTTTTGTGCTTTTCCCAGCACTGGCAGTAACTAAATAAATTGGTTCTTGGAATAAGGAGGGACATAACTCATGTATTTATTTGGGGATTTAATTTGGGTCAGTATGTGAATTCTTTTACTTTTCTCCTGGTTTCAGTTGTTTCTAGTGTGATCTGCCACAATCTCAGAAAAAGTAATTTAAATTTATTCTACATTGTCATCTGTGAGTGAACAGCCTGGAAGTGAAAATGCTTCTCTTAAAAGTGAGGCTGATTTACAGAAAATATTATTAATCGCCACCTCTGCCAGGGCAATGAGGCATATGAAATGCATGTCCCCCCTGCTGCTGGGGTGTCCTGAGCACACGGTGACAGAGCCTGAGCTCGGGTCCGTGGAAGGAGGGAGGTGATTTAGCACAGCCCAGGGCAGGCGTGGGAACTGCCCCCGCCTCGCAGGCAGGCTCACACTGCCCCTTGCAGAACAATCAGGGGGATTGTGTTGCTTGTTCTGTTCAGTGCAGCGTTTGGAGACTTCCTAATGATCCATTCCAAATGGTTTGGCCAGGCAACCCTTTTGTACAACTCGGCATATAACCTTGTGTGCTTCCCACTTTGTGCTGTGACAGTGCCGCTGCTTACACGGGGTTTGACCATGTTCCTAAAAATAAAGAGTCTTTTACCTCAGTCATGAACTTACTTTTGGGAATATTGGAGAAAGCATCAGAACACAAGAAACGTCTTTAATTAATTGACTGAATAATCAAAAAGACTTGTCTCCCTTGTCACACACAAGTGAGTCTCATAATAATTGTGCAGATCTCTTAACATTTATTTCAGGTTCCTAAAGCTCTGATATATAATTGATGATTTACAGCAGAAACCAGAAATTAAGAGGCTGGATCCTTCTTTCATTGAAGCCAACAGCAAAACTTGATCCAATGCCCCTGTAATAGGACAACACACTATTTCTCAAGATCCATTAGCTTTCTCAGTACAAACCATTTTAGTATCTGCTCTCCCACTGTCATGTGATTCAAGTAGGAACCTTCTTGGTGGCACCAGTGAAGTATGAATAGATAAACACAGTTTGGTGCCTTACTGTAATGGGTCTGGGGCTTGTGGGAATCCTGGCTCCAGCACTCACAGGTCTGCATGGCAGCATCTTTCCTAAAACTGACCTTTGGGCTGACTAATGAGGTGTGTTTATGTTATAGTTAGCACAGAAGAAAGAGTAGTCTGGAGGAAGATGCTTGTGATCACCTGTGATTTGAAGGAAGCAGTGCAGGATTTCTGTGCTGTTGCCCGTGCTGTTGGGTTGGAGATAAGAATGAGGTGTACTGTTGTCCTGGGGAGATGCAGCAAATCATTTTTCCAAAGCATTATATTGTCCCCTTTGCCTTACAAAATACGGACAAATGGCCCAAGGGAGACGCTATGTATAACACTATCAAGAATACATATGTTCTTAGAAAAATATTACCAAATGTAACCAAGAAAATACTTTCCTGGAAATTAGTGCACTAAACTAAACTAAAAAAATTACCCAATTTAACTTTTCTTCAGAGAAAACACTGTCTGTGACACAGCAGTGTCCACTGCAAGCTGCAGGGGTTGCATCAAATGCAAAACAAAAAGAAGCCAAACCCAAGATTTTTACACCATGTTAGAACTATCAAAGGTGTAAATTTTGATGATCTGATCAGAAGTGTAAAAAAATTTCCCCCCCCTAAGTTTTGCTGTTTAAATTAATGGGAAACTACTGCTTTTAAGTTGGCTGCACCTGATAAACATCTATTTTTTATACAGAGATCCATGCTTTTATATCTTTAACCATGTGTAACTCGATCTGACAGAACTTCACCAATGCCTCTTGTTCCAAAATGCCTTCCCACCTCAAATCCTGTAGCAAAACCCTTCCAAGGCACTCCTTCTGAAGGAATACCTTCTCTCACTGTCCCTTTTAAAATTTACTAGTCACTTATACTTCTGTCAGGTTCTTGCTTATAATATTCTGAGAAATGCAGTGTCAGTATGGGTTGCCCCTTTTCTACAAGAGGTTTACCAGGTGTGCACAGGTTTATATGGCAGCCGGCTGCTCTCTGGAATGGACTGGTACAAATAATCTTCAGTTTTTAGACTGGGGAAGGAAACCCAACTACCTCAGTGATAACAGTTCAATCCAAAGTACTCTCCAAATGCTAAGCAATTTCTGAGGCTGGGTTTGGATGAAATCTTATCTGCAGTCCTTGTAGGCAGGGGATGTGGGGTCTCAGTGTAGGGAAAAGCCCGGAGCAGGGGCAGGGAAGCGGCGGGGCTGGGCAGCGGCAGCCGGGCTCTCCAGCACGGCCGGGAGAGGCTCCCTCAGAGGGGCTCGGGGCCCTGGGTGTTCCCCTGAGGCACCCGAGCAGATGGAGAGGGGCCTTTCCAGTGGGGTGAGGTGTTAACAGGGTGCCAGTGCAATGGCCACTCTCAGGAGCAAAGGCTCACCCACGGTAAGCAAGAAGCAATAGAGGCCTGCAGCAGTGAATCCTCCCCATAATAAAGAGCTCAACCTTCCTCCCCTGATGCAGACAGCAAGAGAGTGAGAGGAGCCCAGCTCAGCTCATCCCAGCCCAGCTCAGCCCTTCATCCCCTGGCCAAATCTCACAGTAACTCTGCCCTTCTCAAGAGAAAAGCCCCCAGGTAAGAGAGGAGCCAGCTGCACCCTTACCCCCACTTTGGCCAATTTTTGTGTCTCTCTTAAGTACCTACCAGTCGTTATTGTTTCTAAGCAGCAGATGGGACAAAATTCCATGAGAGAAAGAAACTAAAGGAAAAATCCTAACTCCCAACAGTAGGTAATGCTCTTCTGTTCAAATAGGGATGAGTTAAACTACAGCTGAACAATGAGTGAATGAGAAAACTTGCCAGCTCACAGGAACACAGGAACAGGGATGATTTCTCACATTTACTAATCAGACATGCTTAAACTGTCTATCAGAGATGATTTTCTTTGTAAAGAAAGGAGACTTCCAAATCCACAGCACAGAAAATTCTACAAGGAGCATAAAGATGTATGGGCTGGAAGCCCCAGAGGATGTTAGGCTGCACAGGTACTCCTCATGTGTCAGCAAAGCTGGAGAAGATCTCCCATTTGGCAGACACTTTGTGAGTCAGTAGCTCTAGAATGACTGAGAGTCCATTCCAGGCTGGAGTTAGTGTCTGCAGGAAAATGGGAACAGAGGCATCCCTACTCTGGGTCTTTGGGAAAGTTCTCTTGTGTGCTTGATTTGAGTCAAGGGCAGACACTGAATTAAGGTCTTAGGGCTGTTCTATTGTGTATAACCAAGACATGGTGGTAGTGTTGTAGCTGTGAGTTAGTAAAAGAGGTGTCCAAAGGTATGTGGCTTTGATTTTTAACTCTGATAACCATTTGTTTTATTAACCCAAATCAACTTTGCCAACAACAAATGCAATTCTCCAGAAAGGTTCTTTTTCAAGTGTCTGTCCTTCAGCATGTCTAAAATGAAGTGCTGCTGAGAAAATCAGCAACCTCTGCTGGTCTTGTGATTATGGGCCGAGTTTCACCCTGCTGCAGTAGGGACTGGCAGGAGGAAACCCTGGGTCATCTTCATACAGCAATGGGTGGAAAATCTGTGCTGCCTTTGGGATTCAAAAAAAGCAACAGCCTGCTAAGAATAGAAAACCACTGGCCAAGAGTTTCAGGACAGTGGACCTAAAAGGCTAAAAGGTGGTTTTCTGAATTAATTATTGAGCTTATAGTATGTATAAACCTCCCTGTGTATGCCCTGTTAGTGCTGGGTTTGCATTTGTCTCATCTGTGGCCTTCCTAGCTGGCTGATGTTTTCATAGCACTCAAAGCATTCTGATTAGTACCTTTTTGTAGTATATCTAATCTCTACTGTTGATAACTTCCCCATCTCATGTGAAGAAATTTAATCAAGAGACCGTTGGACTGAAAAAGCCATTTAGTCTGAATTTAAAGTTCAGTTGACCAAAACACTTTCTCAGGTATTCTTCTTGCAGAAGGGCAAAAGGGAAATCACTGAGAAATTTTGCTGTTTCTAAAAAAATGCTATGAAGGCCTTTTTTTCCCCCACCGTTCAGCTTCATGTAAGCCATGACACACATATGAAGTGTCACATAAATTCAAGCTCTTCTGGCTGGGTGTTCACAGTGTCCCCTGTGGGTCCACTGGTTGGTTTTGTCACCACCCCTGAAAAACTAAATGGCTTTGTCATGTCTGTGGCATTTGTAAGAATTTTCAGTGCTTTTAAAAAAAGAACAAGGACAGGAAAATACAATGAAGGGAACTGGTGTCTACCACTACTTTATTAGGTTTACTCGTAATCAGTCATGGAGCTGTCCTGTGGAGCAGGCCTTTGGGAAAACGAGTTCCACCCCACAGCAAACACTCCTGAGAATGACGAGATGGAGGAGGTGATGTGAACTGATAGCCAGGAGGTGCACGGGGCAGTGCCCTGACCCAGGAGAGACTGAGGCAGGCTTTTCTGTGTCAGACTGGATTGGTTTGAGTAAACAGAGCCTGTGCATTTCCGAAAGGCTTCTAACAAATGTGTGAGACATCCTGCAGCCCTGTACCGGGGCAGTGCCGCAGCTGGGAGCTCACCTTTCAACTGTGCTCTGCCTGCTTCCATATTTCAAAAGTTAGCAAGGATAAGATGAAAGTTTTAGATAAGTTAATGCTTTTGAAACTCATGTGACCCTTCAAGTTCTTGGAACTGTAGCAGGAAAAGATTTTTAAAAAAGAAAAAGCATAGTTGTTTTCCACACTGCAGCAAGTCCATTTAATAAAAGTGCATTTTAAGGTATGCTTCAAAGGTAAACTCCTTTTAATCCACAGAATAAATTTGCTGCATCACATTAAATGTAAAAGAGACTTTTTACACATCTTTATGCTTTTGCAAAACTATCTGTTAGTTGTTTCTAAGCAAGAATAATGGTAATTTGGCTTCATTCTTCATCCTTGATTTCATCACATGGCAGAATATTTCTGACATTCTGCAACACTAACACCTTCAGCAAACATGAATTGAAAAAAACCAAAGGAAGAGTGTGCCTTTCCTATTCTCCTGTTTGTCTTTCTACAGGCTTTAGCTGCATAATGCCTATAAATGCTGCAAATCCGGACAAATTAGGATCAATACTAATGCCACTGAAAAAGTATTTAAAATACAATTAGAGGATACAAAATTAATTCAGAAACACAAGGAAGAGACAACCATCAGTGAATTTCAATGAAATACCTGCTTTTGTCTTACCATTCTCAATTTTAGCATGGTAGAATTTAATTTATTTTTGGGATGTGTTTTTGCTTTATAATGAAACCCCATGGATTGAAAGCTTCAGCCTCTGCATGTTACATCTTGCCTTTTGAGGTCATCAGGGACATCAAGGATCCTCTTGTAATGGCTCAAGAGGTGGAGAATGCCTTCTGTCACCTCAGAAGACAACTCCTATCTTTGTTTCTTGTTCTTCTGGCTGCACAAGCAGCTCAAAAGGCAAGTCACACTTGGTTCCTAACAGAGGCAGCTGCTACTCATGTAAGGAATTCCAGCTAAACCCCCTGTGGGCTGCTGCAAGCCCAAATCTCCTGGATGTCCAAGAGAGATGGGGATACAGATCTCCTTTCAGAAGGAACATGCCAAAATGGCAGGTTTTTAAGTTCATTGCTGGGAATTCCCCACAGATATGTTACCTATTTGGGGCATCTTTTGCATCTGTCCCTGCATGTAAGTCAGAGATTCTGCAGTGATTCCACATGCAGCCAGACTCTGCTTTAAACCTCCCAATGTGCACATACACGGATGTTTGGCCCAGAAGAGACTTCCCTCTTCCTGTGCAAATTCACTATCCTCTTACAAGGGTTCTGCCTTACCTTTTTCTCCCAGGTGATGGGAATGTGAGCTTCTCTTTTTGTGGTATCTTTTAAGCTATTCTGGCCGCCAGTTGTCTCTGCTTTTTTTTCATGAGGGAATGGGGGAATGTTTATGAAATGGTTGTATGTCATACGCGCTTTAATGGAAACTTGAGACAAATCTTCTCAGCTTTCCTTAACAGTCTGTTCTTAAAAGCCAGATGTTGAAAAAGTTTCAAATATGTATCTGTCATGCTCAGAATCCAAGCATTTGCACACAATCAATTTTAGACACGCAAGTAGTTTGCTGAATGCAAAAAGACTAATGGCATCTGTTTGTAGGGCTGATGCTCTGACCTGGATCCTTTCTGCTTTAGGAAGGTGAGATCTGGGGACTAAATCTCTGTTCCAGACTGAGTTCCAGGAGTTTGCTCAGCCCAGGCTTCCAGCAGTGAGCTGGTGATCTGAGTGCTCATCATGTGGTGCCCCTTTTTCTTCATTGCTTACATCCACAGCTTCAGGGAATTAGAGGGATGAATACCTGAATTAAGGGAGAATAAATGAGAAACACACATTTATCAGATAAGGTGAAAGTGCTCAGGCTGAAGTCTAGGGCCAGACTCCATCTCTAGTGGCTCTGCCTAACACAGCAGGAGCACTGAGGTAGCACCATATTCCCACTGCATTCCTGTGCTCTTGTTCAACCCTTTCCATCTGCACAGGGACTTAGGCTGCTTTAACTGGCCTCTGGTGAAGGTGGGCCAAGGGAAGGCTGCTTGGTCCCATTCAGTCACAGACCTGTACTCAGTCAAATACAAGGACAACAAGGACATGCAAATATTTTGGAAAAGAGCCACCCTATTTTAGCTCCCTCATGAAGAGAAATTGTTTCATTGAGTAAATGCCCTGCAGTGGTGCCTTGCTTCCTTTCTGATTGGAAAAGATTTTGCTGGGTTACTGTGTCTTGGAGAGTTGGATCTTCCTCAAGTGAAGTTTTTTTTTGGGCCTGCATGGAACCTGGAGTAGTCAATACCATCAGCCATCTCCCTTCACTGAGCAAAAACACAGGAATAGTGATCACTTAAATATCCTGGAATTTTTGTAGTCCAGCAGACCTTTTCCTCTGGATACACTTTTCCTGAAGTGTAGTTAGTTCAGTGCTAATATGCAGTTGGTTAGCATGTGCAGGATACGGGGTCATAATGCATAGAGTGGTTGAGGCTCATGGTCATGAGAAGGCTCCACGGGAAAGGCACAGCTCCAGGCTGGAGGGCTGGGAGGTGGATGAGGGGTGAGAGGCCATTATGGGTGAGGAGAGAGGCAGTGGAAGTGAGATTGTGATTGGCTGAGGAATGCGTGAACAGCGTATGAGCAGGAAGCTGATTGGCTGAAGGAATGCTTGGACAGCGTATGAGCAGGAAGCTGATTGGCTGGGAGATGTATGGCGGGCAGCATGGCAGCTGAGCCAGCCAATGGGTGTCTTCTTTCTGTTATGTTAAGTCTCGGTTTGGTTTCAGTTATGTCAGGTTAAAATTAAAGATATAAAAAGGGACCAATTTTTACAATAAAGAGATTGCCTTCAGATACATAAGGGGGTCCATGTTGCTTTGTTCCCCACTGCTACAAGCATACAACCATTTTTTAGGTTTGTCATTTACTGTAAGTTTGCTTTCAGGACATGAAATTTGGTGGCTGATGGGACTTCAGACAGTGCAGTCCCTGATTTTTTCAGCTGCCAATTTCCAGCCTATTTTTAAAACTGTGCGCTCTCCTTTTAATGGTTAGATAATTTTACTCCATATTACTTTGTATTGTGGAATTTTAGGTGAAGAATAAAAAAAAGAAAGATGGCGCATTTTTTCTGGCATAGTCTGTGCTTTATGTCTCCGTCAAGTGCTTTTCTAAAGCTGTTTTTCCCAGACTGTGTGTTTTGCATGGGTGGGACAGTGGGTTATTGTTAGCCTGTTAGACACAACTCGGCTTGAATACCCTTCAGTAGTTTGGGAGGCAAGTCAGCTCTATTTGCATTTGTTCCAGTCACAAAGGTTTATAGGTCAGCAAAGGCTGGCTGGAAAAATTCAACATGCCAATGCACTATTCTTCTATGGTTGTCAGGAATTCAAACGTGCTGGTTTTTATATTTCTTCTTGGTCATGAATATATGATCGCACTGTCTGAAGTCGCTTTGTTTCTTTGGAGCTTGGTACCAGCTGGGACTAAGATGGAGGATGTGACTTGATGCCAGCTTTTCCCCCCCCTCTTTTGCCCACACTAATCAGCAGCAAATCAAATGTCCGTGCGTCTGGAGGCAGTGAGAGGGCACTGCTCACCACTGCACTGGGGTGCTGCCGGCTTTTTCTCTTCTGTGAAAAAGAGTCCAGCTGAATAAAAGATGACATTTGTCCTTTAACAGAAAACATTGCATTAGCTTAATCTCCCTTCTGGTTTGGGTTTGGGTGCTCTTTTTTCTTCCTGTTTCTATTTAGGTATGTTTGGGTTGCATCCTGAAATGTTTTCTGCTTAGTTAGATGCAGAGATGGTGTGGAGACCTTCATTTGTGTACAGACTGACAAAGCGTTGGCATCTTTTAGGATTCAGAAAATTGAAAGCCGTTCATATAGCTTTAATGTACACTCATAAAGATATCTCCTGAAAACTTTGGTATATCACCAACAGCCTGATCTTTTGAGAGCTTGGAATCAAAGCTTAAAACATGCACTAAAAAAGACTGTATTTCCCAAAGAAAGCATTTCCTTAGCTTTGTTTTTCATCCTCTAGTTTTCGAGAAGGTATGGCCTTTTGCAGTTCTTGAAATGAAATATAGATTTATCCACTGTAATTCGATTCCTTCCAAGCTGCATTTTGAATTTTAAATGGTGTGTCTGAACGCATTGTGCAGGATACTATTGCAGTTTTGCTGGGAGCTGACATCTCATTTCCAGGCTGCCTCACTGTAGCCCATTACCCTGAAACCCGTAAGCCCCGCTTGAGCTGGACTGATTTTAACTCAGTTACAAAACCCACTTATCTTTATAGCTGTAGCTTGAGATCTGAGAATTTTCTTATGAAGGAATAAAATAATGCCAGATCTCCTTTTAATATGCTCATTGAAATGCAAACTGTGACCTTTCTTGTTCTCTTGCAAAGAGTCTTTCTGCGAAGTAGGGGCTGTTTGGGGGCATCGCCTGTGCAGCCTGGGGAGGCAGCAGCTCCCCCTCCTCCTGCTGCCTCCGCCAGGGCAGCCAGGGAGCCCCGTCCCTTTTGAATGCAGCATTCGCTGCCAAGTTGGCACCATCGTTCATGTTTATAGATTTAAATTCAGCACATGGCTTTAACTCTTCAGCTGCGCTGGCTGCAAACAATCGCCCCGAACCAAACGCAAAGGTATAATCAGCTCATTGTTTCTCTCTTGCCAAGTTGCATCTGACCCCTGGAAATCCAGTTGGGAACGTTATTTTAAATGCCATCTTGGGTAAGGAGCGTGCAGAGAGCAAAAGCGTGTTTTACATGGAAATGTTTACAAAATATTAAACCTTTTGGGGAAAAAGCAGTCCTGAAATAAGCATTTTTAAAAATCACATAAAGTATTGAGGGGAAGATAGTCTGGAGTAATTTAAAAAGACTCCAGTTAGAATACTAGTAAACACCAAAAAAATTAGTTAAAACCTTCTTTTTCAGCTTACACAACTACTAATGTGGTGCAAACAGCATAAAATTGCTGGAAATTAGTCTAAGAAGAACACATCATAATTTGGTTGGAGGGTTTTTGACTTTTAAAAAAACAGATTGATGTGTTTTGCTAAATAAATATTTCAGTCAGTTTTGACTATTTTATTAAGCAAAATATTTTACCACTCATAAAATAATTTTTAAAATGCAACCATGATTGATTTATTAAGAATGTTTTCCACAATTAGAGACATACTGCTCTATGGCTTTAGTATCTAGTAAAGGAGCAATGATAACCTGACTGCAAATGTAGTCATGCTCTGAAATCTAATGTGAATCTTAGCTTCAAAATGAACAAATAAATATTTAATACAGCGATTCAGTGAGGACCATCCACCCAGTGAAACCATAGGCTGAATCCCACCATCTCCAGGCACTGCTAAGGTTTGGGTACAAAGATGCAGAGAAAAGCAATTTCCACGTTTTTAGCTGCAGCCTTTTATCTGAATCAATTTTTTTTTTCTAACTTTCTCATGTCCTTCATACTTACAAGCATCTCAGTTATGACTCTTGGGTACTAAAATGTTATGGTTTTAGCACCTGTATTCAATCATATTAGAGTTACAGCAGGGTTGAGGGGTGGAAGATTTACCTATTTTTTTCCCAACAATTTGCAAGGCATAAAGCACTTTGCATGTGACAAAATAGCTCTTTCATTCACAAATTATTTCCTTTAGCATTAAGTTCTGGATGCAGGTGAGTAGTGATCTGACTGTGAAACATTCAGTGTAATCAAAGGGTAATTCAATAAGTCCCTTTTTGGGATTTAAGTATCTTCATAATCATGGATGTGATGTAGACTATTGGAAGCTTCTTTGTAGCTAGCTCTGAAAAAAGATAAAGAGAAACAAAGCATCTCAGCTACATTGTAAACATGTAACTATATTCTTATTTTAGAGTAATAAAATTTTCTTTTATCTTTTTCTCTGAAACCCTGCTGAGTGTTTTGGTACAGGATGCACTCAAAACAGCTTTCTTTTTGGCAATTTTTTTATTCTTTGAAGTGACTAATTCATTCATAGTGTATCAGATATACCACATTAATAATTTCTTGGCATTTTTCTTCTAATTGACACATGTGAGTGAGTGTTTGTGTGTGTGTGTGTGTGTGTGTACATCCGCATGTGCTCTTCCGTTGTTTCTGGAATTTTAAGGAGGTGAGAAGCACACAAACTGAAGAGTCTCTAATGGTTTGCTTGCTGTCGAAAACAGATTTATTTTTATAAAAATACACACTGTTTTCTGACCTAGTGTGAAAGATGCTGTATTTATATAAACGCTAATGTCGGAAACGCAGCTGTTACGTTACTTCGTGCTTTTATTGGTGTGGTTTCCACCAGCTCCTAAAGCCCTTGGATCACTCCTAAGTGAAAGCCAAAGTTGCAGGCACAGCTTGGATGCCCTTGGGTGTCCTGGACTGCAGTGATTTTTTTGGCAGTTGCAGCCACAATCGATAGGTGGATTTTTGGGTTTGGTTTAGTTTGGTTTTGTTTTGTGGAATTGGTTTTGAATAGTTGAGGGGAAATACAGAAATTGTATGTTGAGATTTCAGTGCCACAGAAAAGGTGCAAGCAGAACACTGATATATCACAGTAATTTTGGATGATGACAAATCTTTTAATTAGGTGTGCAGTGTGAGAGACCGCATGGATAAGGTTGTTTAGAATTTGAAGTTTTCTAGAGAGCAAAAATAATAAATCAGCCTTGGAGAATTGCTTTATTTTAAGGTGGGAAAAGGACATGGGATTTTCTTACCTGGTACTTTAGTTTTTCTCTACTTGTTCTCTTTTTTTTTTTTTTTTCCCCAACACTGATCTTATGATCAGTGACTCTCTCCCCTTGTGTTTTTCAGCACCTGCTAGTCTGCCTCGGGGCTGATGGCTGTGTTCAGGCCCCAGGAATAAACTCTGAAGGAGGTAAGGTACATGGGATATTTCAGTATTAGAACAAATGGCTCTTTTCCTCGTTGTGTTATTATGCAATTTGTAGCCATCCAGAAAAGCCAGGGATTTACAAGTATTTACATGCCCTGATACTGCCAACCAGGGAGGTTATCCCTGTGCCAGGAGAGGCCCTTATCCCAAGGAGCTTGTCCTCTCTCCCTCCTCATCCATGTCCCAGGAGCCGTGCCAGCCTGTCAGTGTCTGCCTGTGCAGATGTGGCACTGGCAGCTCGCTGACATGGATGTTGGCTGATCCCAGGATTGCCTTTTTATGCTGTGTTCCTTGCCTTTCCTCCCAGCTGAGGTCCAAAACCAAACAGTGTGACCAGGAGCTAGAGTTTGCAAAGGCTGGTCACTGCCAGGAGTGTTCTGTGATGGAGGCAGGAGGACGGAATCAGAGACTCTTGGTGTCAGTTCTGGGACAGAAGAATTTTTGGGAAGCCTCATCTCTGCCCACCTCTTGCTCTGACTAAGGCATAGTGGGAAACTGAAAAGACAGATTCAGTTAGCAAACAGAACTTGGATCCCTGCAAAGGACCCATATTTTCCTCCTTTCAAATCTTTGAAAGACCAGAAAAAAGAGTTTTGCTTTTATTGTCTTTAATGTGCCCCCTTCTATCCCCTACTTCAGGACACAAATATGTAATCTTCTTCTCTCGTACTGAGAAAATGGTGTTGGAAAAGCCAAGAACATGCCAGATTGTAATGAAGAATCCCCTTGTGATGGTGACCATTTTTCACAATGAAAAGTTCTGGCTATGCTATCTGTCCCATGGGCCTCAGCACAAAGATGTACTGTCCCACTAAGCGTAGCTTTACTCCTCATCTTACCCCATGCTGTTATTTTATCTCAGTACTTTTTCATTGATCCATTAAAATAGGAAATACTTCTGAACAGTTGCTCTCATTGAATTCAGATTCTCAGAAAAGTACATGCTGATTATAGTTTTTGCAATTAAAGTTTTTAAGTACATAACCAATTAAGTTTAAAATAGTTACTCTTTAAAAAGCATTTAGCAATCTAAAACCTAAACTTCTGTAGAATTTTGTATAGTACTTCACTGCTTGGTATACATCCATGTGGACTAACAGCACAATGAAATGTGGCCTCTGAGCAGATGGCTTCTAACAACACTATTTGAAATTAATTTAATTTTATTAATGCAGAAATCATGGCACTGCTTGATCCTTTTGCTGCTACATACAGGAGTTACAGGATATTTCTAGTGTGAACACAAGTAGTTCTTTGAGCAAGGGTTCTTTGAGGAATTGGGGTGGAGGACAGTCTCCTTTTGACTGCTCCGTTTGTTTGTCCCTTTGCTGAAGTTCAAGTCAAAGGCACACACAGAGCAGCTGCACCTGACAAAGGGCATTTTGAATTCCTTGGCCATGCCAGAGGTAGTGGAATCAGGAGCCCTAGGGCTGTCCCATATAAGAAATACCTCCCTTGCCAATGTTGTTATTGAGCTGTATTTCACACCAATTCCGTTTTGTACCCTTAACAATACCAAACCTAAACAGAAGTGGGTTTAATTGTGACCATGCTTCTCCTGTCCCTGTGGCACTCAGAGCTGGATTGTGCAGGAGCTGAAAGGCACTGGAGTGGAAGCTGGAAGGGTGCAATGGCACAAAGGGGCCTGGAGATGAACCCAGGGTAGGAAACTGGTGAGACACAGGAGAAAAATTGTTTCTTTCCTGGTATGGAGATCTAGATCAGCCTGACCCCTCCACGCCCTTCCTGCTGTCACCACATTAGCACCAGCTTTGACACTTAGAGGTGACCTGTGAGACAGTGCAACCGCAGACTGAGGATGAGTAAATAAAAGTGTGGCATAGAAATATGTGGGAAAGACAATGAGGGGATTGCCAGCTGTATGAATTTCATATCAATTGTTTTTCCTTAGAAGGGAGATTTGCACTTGTGTTTACTGGACTTGTATTTGCCCAACATGCAGCTGAGTTAGGTGTTGTATGTAGTCCCTCTGGGATTTTTTTGACATAACCAAAGGATTTTTACTTTACAGGGAATGTTAGCCTGGAATGTGGCCGGGTCTGACCACTCTGTGTAAATTTTGGGTGTCTGAAGGGGGAGATGCCATGCTTGGTTGGGGCTTCTTCTGGCGTGTCTCGTGGGGAGTGTTCTCTTCCCTTGGTGAGGTCAGAGTGCTGCTGCTGGAGGGAAAGCTCTAGCTAGGCACTTCTTATAGTGTGGAGGGGTCACTCAAAGAATAATTGCCATGAAAGATTAATTCTGCATTTTAATTACTTTTAATAGTGGTGGCTCTGGTTCTGCAGCCACTCTGTCTTTCTCTGTGTGCATCTGCTGCTAGAAAATTTTAAGCTACACAAGAAATACAGGTGAATAATTTGCTCTGAAATGCATTTTATAATGCTTCACCTAAAAGTAGGTATTTCTAAACAATACAAAAATGAACCAAAAACAAGAACCAAAATGTAGTTGGCTTTTTTCTGATTAACATCCTTTCTTTATATAAGCTTCCAGGTGTACATACTGGTGCTGTGTACATGCTATGGATTTATTGTTGCTATCCTGTTTAGCAGCATGGTGATGTCAGCTAGAGAAACTGCTTTTCATGCATTTCTTGCATTAATCTGGCTCTTTCATTACTTTCTCTAACCTGCAAAATGTTCTGTTTCCTCAGAAGGGCAGGAATCTAACAGAAAAGTATTACCTACCATGAATAAGGTTTTTTTTCTAAATAAAGAATTACAGTAGTTGCAGTATTCAGTCCAGAACTGGTGGCAGAGTTTGAGGATCAGGTAATTTTTCAGAATAGCAACAGAGTTTTATTCCTCAGGTGGCACTCACTTGACTGCAAGATACAGATTCAAGTCTGTAAAAGTGTTGAGATATCAGACTTTGGAAAATTGTAGCATTCCACTGCATCAGAAACATGTGAAATATTTTTAGGGAATTTAAAACTTATTAGCACTCTGATCTTTGCACAGCAAAACTTTTGGTAACCAAAGTAACTGGTGTTGAAATGTCGAGACTAAAGTAGGTTGTATCAGCATTTCTGTCAGCATTGCATAATTCTAGGGGACTCATAAATCTGGTTATGCCACCAGTGTCTTGTAGCTAAATGTACTGTGGATTTAAGTATCTGGAAGATTATTTCACAGGTATGATTCCCACTGGCAGTGAGTGAGGGCCTGCTGCACACCTGGGTTCTGGTATTGGCAGGGAAAAGTTGTGGAGACTGTGTGGTCCCATTCCTGCAGGGAAGTTCTCCACCTGCCTTTACAGAAAGCGTGTCCATCCAAGTAGTTCCCAGCTGCAGGGAGATGCTGTGTATCTCTATGTGACACGGGCTGGTGACAAATGCTGTCACACTTCACTGGAGCATGTCAGGTGTCCAAACATTGGTCTGAGTAAGAGTGCCAAAGGTTCTATTGTTATTGTAGTTCATTAGTTCTTGAAAGAATTTTAAAACAGAAAAATGAAATCACTTGCTAACTGCTAACACATTTTCTGAGCACTTCTGAATAGCTGCTGGCTACTGTCTTTGGATATAATAATGGAGTTCAAGCAAGTTCACCAACAAGTGTATTTAAAACTTTATGGATGCATAAAGAACATGTGCTGTCCTCTGCTGCTGGTGTCTACTGGCCTTTGCAGCCTTCTGAAAGCAGAAGATGCTTTAGTAATATCATTTTATAGACAATACACACAATAAACATCCTGTGGCACTTCAAATTTGGTAAATTACACCCTGAATGAAAAGTTACAAATATACACTGTACTTTTAGCCCCCTGATGCACCTTAAAACTTCTATATCTTGGCTAATTTCTGCCTTCCAGCTAGTAGTTGGCAGGGAAGAGTGGGAGCTGCTCTTCAAAAGCAATCCTTGATGGATCTGTCACTAGCAGGCTGCTCTGCAGAAATTCCATGTGAATTGGGCATGCAGGCCACCACCGTTCAGGACATCTGAGTCCTGCTTAGCAGGGGGCAGGTGGAAAAGGAGTTTGAAGTGGCTTGGCTGTAGAGGCATCAGCCCTGGTTCAGCCTCCAAAGAAGTTAAAGAAACCATAGGCTTGGGGAACTCTGTTCTGTGTAGTTTAGGGCATCTCAGCAGAAACTCTTCTGATGTAAAATTGTGCAAATAAGTGCTGTGAGTAAGTTGCAGCCTCAGGAAGACATAACCCATGATAAGGTAGTGGGTGGCAGGACATAGATAGAATGACCTGCATAAAAATTGACTTCAGTTCCATAGTTTTGAGTGCATCAGAGAGCAAGGAGAGTGAGCCTAAACTGACAAAAAAGTGAGGTGGGGGAAAGCTTAGTTAGTAGCCAGGTGCTTTAGGGGAAAATCAGACTTTTCCAGAGCATCATATCACATTATAATCAGTGTAGGGCATTCTGCACTGACAGTCTAATCCTTCTGGCCAAGGCCTCAAGGGACTCTCATGGGCCAGAGCAGGTGGGGAAAGCTCCAGAACAGACTTTCTACATATCATGTTTATAGGCAGAAAACAGAGATCTTTGCATATCAGAAAACAGAGATCTAACATCATAACTTCCTTGTGTGAATAATGCTATTTACTTACAATCTTGTATTTTGGGCAGGGGATTTTTGAGGAATAACATGGTTTTTTAGAGACATTCTGTAATTTGGAAAATATTGCAGTACCTTTCAAAAGCTATTTTTGTCTGTTTATAAACTGTTACATTCAGCCCTTGCAGATAAGTAAATCGTCTGATATATGAAACAAAACACAGTACTGCATTTTCCTTTCTAAATAATAGATGAACATTTATAGATGAGAGCCCCTCCCATTAGTTAAATAATAAATAAAGAGTTGCATGAGTTTTCTTTCAAATGAAACATTTTAATTGTTCCTGATCATCCCAAGCCAATGTAACTGTTACAGTGATCACTCCAAATATCAGCCTCACACAGTCAACATAAAAGGGCATTATTTGCCCAGCTGTGCTGAAAGTACCCCACATCATGGTGTTATGATTAGTTTTGACTTACATTTTAGAAAGAAAATCTTTTTATTCTCAGGGAGCACTCTTTGCATGGTTGTTGTAGCTCTGTTCTCCTTCCTCCCCCATTTTTATTTATATTTGCCAATATTTGGATACCTTAAGGTTGAAATAACAACAGGTAACACTAAATCACACATCTCTTGAATTAAAGGGACCTCTGAAGTCAGAGATACAACTTTAGTTTCACATTGTGTTACTAAGCTTGTTTTCAAGGCAGCATTTTAATCCATTTCTTAGCCTCTCCTTCTTCCCCAAAGATGCAGCACATCCCCCAAACCAGTGCTCTTGCTCCCAGCCTTGCCCTGTATTGTATTTCTCCTCATTAATATCTATATTAACCCTGTACATATTCCAAAGTGCACAGTACCACAGCAGTGCCCTAAAATTCAGAAGACATCTCAAGTACTCCTGTAACACTAATGAATATCAGTAGTAAATCCTGGAGGGCAGGTAACAGGTAACTAATAACAACTAAACCCAATTAAAAAAAAAAAAAAAAAAAAAAAACAAAATAAAATCAGAAGTGACTAGAAGTTGAAAATAATGCACTGTACTTTGCAGTCTTTCATACCTTGACCACTGCCTTGGCCAGGTTTATGTTGAAGCAGAAGATGTTTGCCCCACAATTGATACACACAGCCATTTTTCCATTTAAAAGTTCCTTTCTTTTTCACAATGTCTGTGTAAGTGTTCAAATATTCACCACGGAGCTTGGGATAGGTATTGGCCAATGATGACTTAGAAACAAGTATGAGCTTGCAGTCCTGAACCACATGCTCTCCTTTTCCATACCAGATGGTTAAACTGAGTGACAGCTCAAGCCCAGACACTGCCTTGCCTCCAGCAAGGCAACCAGACTGTATCAGACCTGTCCTCAGAGGGGTGTTTGCCTCCAGCCCTGTCCCTGCACAGCCCAGGTGGCAGGGGGATGTGAAACAGCCTGACCCTCGTTGAGTTATGGGGGTTCAGACCAGCCCAGCAAGGGACCTCCTCTGAAATCTGGAAAGAGAAGGGTGGGGAAGCTTCTTCTGTAGTATGGATTCTGCTTTGTCATTTTAGTAGCCTTTCCCTCTGCATTTGAACAAGGGTTTCATTGTGTGAGAAACTCTGTCATGGTTTAACCCCAGACAGAAACTCAGCCCCACGCAGCTGCTCTCTCCCTCATGCTCGTGGGACACAGGAGAGAATTGGAAAAAAAAAGTGAGAAGAATGAGAAAACTCAGGGGGTGGGATGAACAGAGTTTAATAGGGAAAGCAAAAGTGTATGCACAAGCAAAGTAAAACCAGGGATTTGTTCCCCACTTCCCTTGGACAGGCAGGTGCTCAGCCATCCCAGGAAAGCTGGGCTCCATCACAGGTCACAGTGACTTGGGAAGACAAACTCCATCACTCCAAATATCCCCTCCTTCCTCCTCCTCCTCCTCCCCCCTGCTTTGTGTACATGTGTGATGCTACATGGTCTGGGATGTCCCTGTGGCCAGCTGGGGTCAGCTCTCCTGGATGTGTATCCTCCCAAGCCTTGTGCCCCCAGGCCCAGCACTGGTGGGGTGGGAGAGTTGCTATCAGGAATTATCAATGTAAGAAAAATATTTTTAAAGAAATTTTATTTTTTAAACATTTTCATTGCAGAAAAGGCATACTGAGATTTTCCATTAGAAATAATCATGCACTAACTCAGAACTTGGGGAAAAAATCAGACTAAACTATTATATGTATTTTTTAAAGGAAAATGTTTCCTTTATGTTAATCAATAACGTGATGAAGTTAGTGTGGGCTTTTTAAATTAATACTTGTTAACTGCTCTGCAGAGGAATAACTTTTAAATGCCATTTCTTCAACTAAAATTTGAGATCGTATATTACAAATATGTAAGATTTTTATATATTTTATAAAAAGATATGTTGCTTAAAGGGCATTAGAATCAAAGTACTTGTTTTTGTTAAGCACTCAACATGGTCAGGTCCAAAGTCAGAGAGTCCTTGTCCACTGCTGCCACCTCCAAGTTCAGGAATTTGGGTAACTTCAAACCACACAGTATGCTCCAGGTTCCTTAAATGACCAAGGAAATAACTTCTAGGAGTTTTTAAATAGGGAGTGGGATTTTATCTGAAGTGAACAGAAAGCATGGGATGTAAAAGCTTTAATGGACTATCTGCAGTTATTGCCCTGGTATTTCCCCAATAATGGCAAATTTCTGTTCATTTTCTGCTAATTGCATGTGCAGACAGATTTTGAGCAATCTGTGGCGGCTCCAAATCTGAGAATTTCCTGCAAAGCAGTCAAGTTCCAGAGGAGCTGGTCTGTGGTTCAAGCATGTCCTGGTTTGAGCTCCCTCCCACCCTGAGGTCTGGGTTCCATCTCTACAGAAGCAACGCGTCCTGTGTTCTGCACGTGGTACAAATAACACACGAAAGTATGAAAACTGCAAGGCTTTCTGCTGTGAGGAGCAAGCTGAACACAAATCAGTGTGTCTCCCACTGGTTTTTCTCAGTTAAGAAAAAAAATCCTTCCAATTTTATAGCTTCACGTCTCGATGTTATAAAATGTAAAGGTGGGCAAGGCATTTTTGGGTTATGCCAAGATGTGGTTGGTGTGTTCCCTCAGACTGTGCTGTGAAAGAGCCATAATTCTCACTAATCTTCATTCAATGAAATTTAATCATAGGAATTTCTAAATAGGTTTAGGTAGGATGGCAGTTTTTGGATTAAAGATAATGCATCTTAAAATAGCACGGCAGAAATATAAAAGCAAATCTAGAAAAGCCAATAAGGCATGAATCATCCAATAAAATAAGATGTAATGGTATGAGTGTACTACAGTAGAGTTCAAGTACTCTTTGATGTACTTTTTCTTCCATCACCTGTTAGATTTTGTATGTAAATTCAATAAGTTACAGCTCCTGGAAATATACTTTGATTTGCTAGATCTCTATCTGCATGTGAGAGCTTTAGTCACAAGTGTATTTAGATTGGGAGCAGACCAATACAGATTTCTTTTACAACACACACAATCCTGGGAGTCCCATACAAGCTTGTGCACAAATTCCTGGCAGATGTATCTGTATCAAAACAAGCAGGCAGAATGTGCTTGGCCACTTTTTCAAATATCAGGATACCCTTAAAAGTGCAATTGAATAAACCCAGATTTCACTACATCATCTCATTTTTCACTCTTTATTTTAAAATAATTCAAAATTTAATCTATTGAGACTAAAAAAACACATGGAAGGTATCTTTGAGTGACAGCCTGAATGGTTTATGGGGAGGAAACTAATGACATACGACAAAATGCAGAAACATTGCTTGTCATACAGTCCTGTGCTACAGGTAAATTCATCAACCAAAATCCACGTTTCAGTAACAATATTGTGACAAAAAGAAACCAAAGCTAGGAAATAACACTTGGATAGGTTGGTTTAAATTTAGGGGTGGTTGATTTTGACTTTTTTAATGCATTGAAAGTGGAATGTCTGGGGGCTTACCCCACTTCTTCCATTATTTTTCTACTTGGGTATCAGCCAATACTCCTTACTTTTTAAGAGTGTATGTCTTGTTCTGGAAGATATGAATACTGCTGTTACAAGGTTAGATAAGAAGAATATGACTTTTATACAGGGGATTACCTGCATCTGAGTGTTGGAAATTACATTAAGAAGGAAGCTCCAGAACCTTCTCATCTCCTAAGCTCCTTTTTTTCCCCACTTGCATTTTCACCTTTCAAAATTAACAGTGTCCATTGTGAACATAGGAAGTTTAACTCCTAGTTTCCCTAGTTTTTCATCAATAAATCACCAGGTTCATTTTTTTCTTAATTATGAGAGTCCAGGGGGGTGAGTTGTACCTTTTCAAAAAAACCAGATTTTTATAAATTACAAGTTTTATCAGAAATAATGCAGCACTCTTTAGGAAAATGAAAGAGCTGCTTTCACATTCAGGTTCTTCTGTTTGTTTTGGTTGGGGTTTTTTCATTGAAAATGCTCACACATTAGCCAACAGTTCCAGATTATTTAAGACATTTCTTCCACATAGGTCATTTAGGATTCCAGAATGTGATTTTAGCAGGTTTTTGTAAGTATATTTGTGGTGAAATAGAAGTGCTGAGCTGAGGCAAGAATGAAAAAAATACTTTGTAGGTAGGAACTTGAGTTTTCTCCATATCAGAAGAATACCTTCAAAGTAATACTCGAGTCCTTTACAGATTTTGTTTGGACTACTTTAACTGTTTTTCTCCTGGAATAATTTTGTTAGCCTTGGTCAAGCTTGCCCTGAGTGAGGCTGATTTCAGGTTGTAACAGTGTGCCAAGAACATTTCACCCCAAAATGGCCACCACCATTCCATTGAGAAGATGCTGTACTTAGTGTTTGAAACAGCAACATTTTGCCCATATCATCAGAGTTTCAGTAATTTGTGTCTAGCATATATTCAGGCAGCTGTTTGCTCTTCACCAAAACATACCATGTGTCCTCCTGGAAGATATCATCTGACCACACTTAGTGCAAGGTTGTTGCTGTTGGCATCATTATGCTGCAATGTAGAAGCTTATTCTGCCAAAGACTCAGCTGCCTTTGGGGCTCAAGGTCTCCTGTGCTGTGCAAAAAGGAATTTATGGTTCCATCTCTTTGCAGGGAGTTCTTGCCAAACTTATTCATCTTGAAAAACTAATTTCTTTCTAAATACTCTCCCTTTTAACTGTGGAAGGCGTATTGCCTGTGATTTCTGGATTTATCCCATTCAGAGGTTTGCTTCCAGAGGTGTCTGAAGGTTCCTATAAAAGTTAGCATAAGCATTCAGGTTATTGAGTTACAACTTTCAGCTCTAGGCACATTCAAAACACTGAATACACTCAAGAAGGAAAATTCAGAAGAAGCTGAAAAAAGTGTTACCAGAACAATAATCTGAAATAACCACAAACTGAGACAGCCAGTAAGTGCACTGTGGCCTTCCCTGCTGCCCTGACCTGGATCCTCCTGCCTCGGGCAGTGTGAACGTGCTGAATTCCTTGCAGCCTCCCAGTCTTCCTTCTGTGCCAAAGGAAAAGGAAACCTGACTTTGGCCTGGCAGGTGGTTTTGATGGTCACTTGGTAGTCCTTGCCTCAGTTCAGCACACACAAGTGAGCCCGTGTGGATCCTGAGCTGTCACCAGTTACAGGAGCTGTGGATCTCAGCTTGGACACAAACCAGCAGTGCTCAGCAGCCCATTACACTCCCCAAAGCATTACTGGAATTGCCAGCTGTACAAAATTTGAGTCTGTCATCGTTTAGGGCAAATTTGGGAGAAAACCTCCAAAGGGGTTCCTCTAGAAAGCAGATTGAAGTGGCCCTTCCCCCAAATGGTTTGGGAAAATATTTCCTTAGAGAAAACTGGGAAAAATGTTTATATAACATGCAAAGCATTCACCAGCACAAAAAAATAATTTAAAATATTAAACAATAAAAGCTCTTGCTGCTCCAGAGAGATGCCAAACCCAGCCAGTCCCTGGGTGGGCTGTGGCTCAGCTCTCTCAGGCTCTGATCAGCCCCTCAGGGCTGGAAATGCCACGGCCCAGCCCGGCCCGGTGGCCACAGGTGGAGCTGCTGCTGCTCTGCTGCTGCTCAGGGCAGAGCAGCTTTGAACAGGTCCAAGGAAAAGAAAAACCTCAGTCCAGGGAACTTCTCTGCCTCAGCTGGCTAAAAACTAACCAAAAGCCAAGGAGAGCCCTGTCCTGCTGTCTGTCCATCTGCAGACAGCACAGTCCAGCAGCAGGATGTGGAGCAGTGAGTGCAGCCCCTGAAAACAAACTCCACGCTTCTCCTCTCCCCCTTTGCTCTCAGAACCTGTCTGAAAGGTGCAAAATTTATTTCTGGGCTAAACAGATGAATGGGAATACATTATACATACAGCATCATAAAGTCACCCCCACGACAAACCTTCCCCAATCCTAATATTTACTTAAAAAGAAGATAGTATAAGGATAGAAAATAGTTTTTAAAACGGATTTTATTTTATATTGTCTTCCAGCACTATAACACTGAGAAAAACAGTTATATTAACCTGGGATAATCAGAACTGTGTTTTGTATAGAACAAAGGGCATGTATTTGGCAGAAATCCATGAGGGCAGGTATTTTACTTTTTGTTTTTAACACACTCAAATTATAAGACAGTTAATATTGGCTCCTCATGTGCTCCTTGGTTGTGAACTCTGGCAAGGGTTTGCCCCTGCCAGTAGGGTCCAGGGGAAAGGTGCTTGCAGCACAAAGTGCCACTGTCTGTGATGCTTTACCAGGAGTTTGGGCTCCCAGGATGGAGATGATGCTTGTGCCAAAGTCTTACCCTTAAAATGTGGTAGTGTCTCTCCTTTATCTCATGGGATTTCTGTGAATATGAATTAGAGGATCTCTGAGAGTGTCCAAGGACCACAGTGGTAAGTAGTGCCACAGGAAAACCTTGTAATTCAGGCTCTGATAGGTAGTTTGAGAAGCATCCAGCAAGTAAGACATAGAACTGCACCTTGTTAGTGACAAGAATACAAAATAGGGTAACCACCAATAATGGCATTGTTTTGTTTCATCCAGTTTTGAAGCTGGGCCCCAGCAGAAAAGGTGGAAGGCCTGCAAGTGAGAATTGCACCGTACAAACAAGGGCTGTATGCAAGAAATGCTGCTTGCTGCACAGCAGATTTTATTCCTGTTTTTCTCTGCTTGATTCTATACACTTTAATCCTCTTTGAACAAGATTAACCATTGTTTCAATATAGCTCTGACATGTGTATGCATGTGTCTGTGTGTCAGTGCACATGCTTGAGCAAGTCGTTTTTTGCAAGTTAGGTGAGGGGGTTAATAGTAAATGGCATGAACAGAGATTTTATCCTGTAGCAGTCTACTAAGATCCAAATGAGTCATCAGGAGGAGTGGAATACTCTGAACCATCCCACAGTGCTGCTTGAGCCATCTGATGGCAATAGGAATTCTCTATTTCAAGCATCTCCATAAACAACACAGTTGTTGGTGATTCCCTGTTTTCCCCTGACAATGCCCTGCCTTGTCAGCACTGTCTGTACTTTACCTGCTCCCATTTGCTTCCCCAGCCAAGATTCCCAGTTTTTTTTGCACATTGTTTTGACTTCCCTATTCAGACAGAGTCTATTCCCACCTTCTGCACCCAGCCTGCCTCCTTTGCTCCACCATTCTCTGTCACTTTACTGATGCCCTTCTCCCTCCTTTTCCTTGTACTCTGGTTTAATAGTTTTAGTTCTTCCATACTGAAATCGAGCAACTCGTACCGGGCTGTCTGAATGCCACAGGAAAGACATTAGGAGCAGAGGAGGTTCTGTGGCATCAGGCAGACAGTTCCACCATCCCTTGGAATGACAGAGCTCTGGTGTCAGGCAGGTTTGTCTCCATCTCACCAGCAGCATGGTTTATGAAAGTGAGAGCTTTGTGATTTTCTCTGTCAAACCTCAGGAAGCCCCTGGTCAGTGCACACAAGCTGAGGCTTTCTCACCCTGGCAGCCTGGCCAGAGTGAAGCAGCAAACCCCACCAGGCCGCTCCCATCCCAACCCCTGCTCCAAACAGGGGCGTGCAGGAGCTTCTCAAAGAGCTTTCCCTGATCAGGCAGCACGACCAAAGTCTTTGATAGGCTCCTTCTCAGAAAGGCCTGAGATGTTTGGTTGAAGATTTTCAAACAAGGCATCCCCGAGGCACACACCTGGTGAGGGCTGTTTTCTGCCAAACAGTTGAAGTTTGGCAAACTCTTTAACCAACTGAAAATGTCGTCTGCTAATAGGAGGTGTCTGGCAGTCATTCCACCTGGCAGTTATGCCAGCCCCACCTCTCATTTTTTGGATCATTTAATACAGCAGAATTTTTAAGGGAGTATTTTTTCCATTAGAATTTAATAATCTAAAACCATGCTGCTTCCTCATACCCCTTTGAGCTACAAACTGCACAGAGAGAATTTTAAACCAGCATGTGGAGTTTGGAATCACTAGCCAATTCCCATAAGCTTCATAATACTGGGAAGTTTGTAACTGAACATGTAGGTAAAAAATGAGAAAAAATATACTAAAATTGTTACTTGCTTTTCCATCTTGAATACTCTCAGTATACGTTTAATTATTTTAAAAGCATGTTTCCACATGTTCTAAAAATTATTTTATAAATGAGAAATTAACGTCCTACTTCTATCTTCCATCCTTGAGTTTGACTGTTTATAGTATTAGGTTTGACAATGCCTTGCTGCTTTAAACCGGGGAAAAGCAGTAAAGGACATGAAAACAAAGAACATTTTGGTATATGCAACTTTTTTGGTATATCCAAAGTTTGCTTGTAAGAAAAGAAGAGATTTTACTCACTTTGACTTGAGTATTTATTAGTATTTTTGTAGCTAATAGATTATATCCTCCAAATAATTCTCTAGCCTCTAAAGCCAAACACGTATCTAAAGAAGCAGGGCCTGCCTTTCTAAGTCTTTATGGGCTGTGGTTTGCTCTGTCTGCACTTTGCTTATTTGTTGGATGCCAGCTAAAATGCAAAACCCTCAGGTGTAACAAGTTGTTCTTCATATTGCATGGCAGAGTGTGCTTTATTCTGGTCTGTGAAGGGATGAAAATGTTCCTGACAGTGGTAGTCACAGCATGACCTCATTGAGTTGCCCAGTGAGGCTTCACCTATTGCAAGGATAAACAGATTACAGCCAGTAAAAACTTTTATAGAATGTCAGCAGTAGGAAGAAAAACTCAAAACTTTATCATGCCTGATCAGTCCACTGGTCTTTCAGCTCTCTCCAAGTCTCCAAAGCTTTAGAGGAAACGGGAGGACTCTGACAAACACACATCTGTTAATATGGAGATGGGGAAAATTGCTAATACAAGTTATTATTATCTAGCAGGTCCTAAAAAGTGGGGCTCTATAAAGGCAGCCTGTCCTTTTCTTTCACGGGGCATGACATTGATGGATGTGCTGAATAGTGCCAGTGGGATTACAGCTGCTCAGGATGAATTTGGTACCATACTGCAGAGTGAGCATGCTGAGGAGATGGAGCATACCTGGCCTGACTTGTGCCTGGATAAATTCTGCTTGCTGGAGCCACCCAGCAGGTGACAGCCAGAGTTCATACTCTGCAAAAAGTGGGGGTTAATAAGTCAAATGAATGTGTGCTTGGCTTCACAAGAGAAGGTGCTTTAGTTTAGTGCACAGACCATCTATTCCACACACCCCCGGCCAAATAAAGGGCCGCTCTGCAAGAAGACTGTAAGCGATGCTAAGTAACAACCAAGGGAATTAAAAGATTAAATGGGAATAAACGGCCAAAGAGTCACAGGTGAAGTTCTGGGGGAAGGGAAGGGAAGGGAAGGGAAGGGAAGGGAAGGGAAGGGAAGGGAAGGGAAGGGAAGGGAAGGGAAGGGAAGGGAAGGGAAGGGAAGGGAAGGGAAGGGAAGGGAAGGGAAGGGAAGGGAAGGGAAGGGAAGGGAAGGGAAGGGAAGGGAAGGGAAGGGAAGGGAAGGGAAGGGAAGGGAAGGGAAGGGAAGGGAAGGGAAGGGAAGGGAAGGGAAGGGAAGGGAAGGGAAGGGGGCGTTTGGGTCGTGGGGGTGTCCGGGGTGCGGGGCCAGGCGCAGAGCGCGGGTCCGGCCCGCGCGTTCCCGCCGCGCGCGCGCGTGTGTTTGTGCGCGCCCCCGGGCCCCGGGCGCGGCCCCGCCGCGCTGCCGGTGCCGGGCGAGCGCTCCGCGGCTTCACTTCCCGGCGAGCGCCGCCGGGAGCGCTCAGACAACGCCGGCCCTGTGGCAGCGGGAGCCGAGTCCTCCGGGGAGACAGAGCCGTCTGAAGTTGGAGCGCTCTGAAAAATGGTTGTTATGTGTTTTGATTACCGGGCAGAGCGTATTCATTACTCCCATTTCTGCGATTCCACGTGCGAGTTAATCACAGTATTGCAATGGGAAATGTTTTCATGATTTGGAGCACTCGGATGAGTTTAAATTACACATTTCGTAGGACTTTAATTGTAATATCTCTTTATATAAAAAACCTTGTAAATACTCTTTTAACCTCACTGCATGAGATGTACAATTTTATTTTTTTTTTGGTAGGGTTTTTTTCCCCAAATGAAAAGCTGATGATGAGCGGATTGCAGGAAATTCTGTTCATTAGCCGTCGGCTCTGGAGAGCCTGTGCCAGAGGCCTCACGTGGTCGCCTACCGACACGCAAACAGCAGAATTAATTAATTAATTAATTAATATTCCCGGCGAGTTCCCGGGCGGCGGGCGCGAAGGGGTTAACGCGGCCGGGTCCGCGCGGGCCTCCCTCACTCGCCCCTTTCTTTTTTCCCCTCCTTAATTAATCATGCGCTGCTCCGCAATTTCAATATGGAGATGGCGAGCAATTATTAATGAGCCCGCGGGCTGTCCCGCGGCGCCTCCGGCCGAGCCGCGGCCGCTGCGCCCCGGTGGGTGTGAAACCTGCGCGCACAAAGGCTCCTCCTCGCCGGGAACACGCCCCAAATCCATAAATAAATAACGAGGGAAGGGCTTTTGTTCGTCGCGCCGATGGCACATGACCTTGTTGCTGCGCCGTGCCCCTGCGCTTGCCCGGAGAGGGGAAAGCGGGGGGTGCGGGCGAAGCCTCCGAGCCGGCGTTCCCTGGCAGGAGGCGGAGTGGGGGGGTGGGTTTAATGGGAAATAATACAAATAACCCCCAGATCCAGCTCTGCCGGGCAGGAATGTGCACGGGGCGGGGGGGCGGAGGGTTGAACAGGGAAATAGCAGGAGTCGCCCTGGCTGCGGCGCTCCGCCGCACAGCGCAGCGCAGCGCCCCGCGCTGACCCCGCGCACAACATGGCCGTGTTCGCCCGGCCCCGCCGCCGCTCCTCCCCGGCCGGAGGGGGGCTCGGGAGCGCCCGCGGCACCATCCCGCTCTCCTCATGTATTTATTTTTTATTTATTTCTACTCCACCCACCCCTCTCTCTCTCTCTTTTTTTTTTTTTTTTTTTTTTTTTTTTTTTTTTTTTTTTTAAATCTCCTTTCCTCCTCCTGCCGCTATGCCCGCTATCCACACCATGCAGTGCACGACTAGGTAAAAACCCCCTGACGGGCAGCAGCTACTTCAGTCAGTCAGGCTGGTTTTTTTTTGTTGTTGTTTTGGTTTTTTTTGGTTTTTTTTTTTTTTTTTACGGAGCCTCGGTAAACGAGGAGCAGCGCAAGGTGGGAGGAGGAAGCGCGGAGCGGAAGGGAGCGGGGATGAGCGATGAGGGATAACAAAGAGTCAGGTGCAGCGCCCTCACGGCCGCTCCTGGATGGCTCTGGTCTTTAAGCACTCCCCTCACAATTAAATAAGAAAACGGGAAAAGCCGCGGAGGCAAAAGCCGCGTTTGTGCCGGCAGCTGCAGCGCTGAGAGAGGCGAGTGCATGGTGCGGGGAGCGGGTGGCGGGCGGCCGTCCCACCCCATCCCATCCTATCCCACCCATCCCATCGAATCCCATCCCACCCCGGGGGAAGGCCGCCTGGCGCGGGCACGGCCGCACCCCGCGCTCGCTCCGCGTCCTGCGGCTCCGCATCGGAGCGGGACTCCCAGGGCTGGATGTCGCCGCGGAGCCAAACAGACCGGGAGCAGAGACGGGGATTTCAGCAATGGCGAAAGGGGGGCGGTAGGAGGAGGGGGGGGTAAAAAAAAAAAAATAAGGGGATCAGGATATGATAAACAGCACTGAAAAATGGCAGGAGGATAATGTTTACTTTTGAATCCCTGGCCCGCTGCCAGGCTGGCGCTGGTTTTTAGGTTAGCAGAGGTTGGAGGAAGGGCCAGACTGAGGCGGAGCTTGCTGCTGTCAAGGAAAAAAAAAAAAAAAAAAAAGGGGGCTGCAAATTGCTGTTCTCAGCTTTTTTCCTCTCCTCCACCCCCGCCCTCCCCCGAAAAAAGGCAGTGCTTTCTCTTAGGCTCTTAAAAATGATGCAGAATTTTAACCATCTGCTGTACCCGGAGCTCTTTGCTGGTGCTGCACAGCTGAATATTTGCTAAGGGGAGAATTTGTAAAGCTTTCTGAAATAGCAAAGTGTTAGCGTGTAAAATATTTTAGGGAATCCTTTCTTTAAAGAAAGATTCTATTTAATTGCAAACTGAGAAGTGGGTATTAACAGAAGTGAAACGTTTTTAGCCTCCTGTGGATTTTTTCTGGAAGAGACACAGGTGTACTGCTCCATCACAGCTTTGCCAGCGTAGCGTGAGCAGTCGGAGACTCGGGCAGTGCACAGTGATGAGAGCTGATCTTCTTTGTAACGCTGTGATTTTTTTATTTCGAGGCTCTCTCTGGAAGTGTAGATGTAGCTGAATGCAGCAAAGCCATCCCTTTACCAGCTGTGTGTGTTTATATGGGAGTAAAATTATTTAATGAGCAATATGGGGACTGGCAAAGGAGCCATGGAACTGCCACAGGCTCCTGAACCACCACAGTATGTCCAGTGCACAAAGGGAGACTATCACTAAATAATAAGGGATGGGGGAAAGGCTTTTGAAGTGGTGAAGCTTAAAGGAGAAAGTAGAAGGAGTCTTTAATGTGGAATCCTTACTCGCCATAAATTAGATTAACTGTTTAAATGCCATGAACAGCGAATTAAATATTTCAGATGTTCATAAATCAGAATATAATGTTTGTCCGGAGTAAGAGCTAAGAAATTGGAGGTTATTGGCTCATAATTCATCTACATATTTAAGATCAATTAGCAAGTTATAGGGAAAAGAGATTGTAGTGAAATATTTGAGGCATGCAGTTCCTTTGAAAATGCAGTTTGGGTTTTCTCTTGTAATATCTGTCAATACCAGTTTGTTACCTTAAGTCACTAGTTATTTTTTGTAACTTAAGGGCACTATTTTCCATAAATGAAACCTCAAATAAGTATTAAGAAAAGCATTTACTTTCTGAAGCCAATGTAGAGGCCTGGCTAAGTTTCTTAATTCAATTTAAATTTATTTTAAAAGGCTATATTGTAGTGCAGATGTCTCATAGTCTGCGTACATTTTCTTATTTGTAAAGCTGAATATTGGGGCTGTATTTTGTCACCTGTTGCCTACACGGGTCAAAAGGGGCAGGAGGGAAGAAGATCTACTGATCGTGCAAGCTTTTGCAGGGAACTGCAAAAAAATGTTCATCATTTCATTACCGATTGGTAAAAAGCTGCCACTTTTTTCCCCTCTGCTTTTATGTGCCCTAGAAAATCGTACAATATGTGTGCTCCTAACAGTGCCAGAGAAGCATAATGAGGTGTTTAGTCACAGTTTGGATGTGGTATTTGTAGAAAACAGTGCAGGAACTGTGGGCTGGATTTTCAAGGGAATAGTCCTTGTAATCCAAGGCTGCCTAAATCCCAAACTGGTATCCAGGCAATAGCGGCACTAAATTCTCAGTTTGCTTTTTGTTAGGCTCCTGTCTGCTGAACGTTTTCCTTTTCTTGCAAGGACTGCAGCATGGCTGGGCATTTTGGTGGTGGGTTTTTGTTGTTTTGGTTTAGGATTTTGGGGTTTTTTTTTGTTTTCTCTGTTAACCCTTGGATATCTGTCGCTCCCTTTATTGCAGAGCATCTCCGTAAATAGGAATGCAGGCAGTCTGGAGTGAGTGTGCCTTTCTGATATGGAATTCATGGATGGGAGGGCTTGGAATGGTCAGTCTTTGTTTTGTGGACCAGTAAAATACTAATGTGTTAGCATTTTCCCTTATTGTGTATTTGGATTTAAAAGTCAGTGGTGTGGAGGGCTCCAGTATAAATGGCAGTCTTACCTAATATTCTGCAGTTTAGAGATCAGAGGTTTTTTTGGGAATAACCATGTCTGAAAGACTTCAGTATTGATGTACTTTGCAAGTCAATTATACATATTTTACTGTATGTGCAAATAATAGCATTTTGCAGGCTTTGGGAATTCAGAATTGTGTATTGGAAACCTGTTAGGATGCAGGACTGTATGGAACTGCAAACACCTCGACTAGTAGTGAAGTGCATCACTTGCTTATAGCAGTGTTTTTCTGTGGGTGTACAATTGTACCTGAATAAATATGTAGAAGATGCTGGCCTTACAAAATCATTTTGGATTTGGCATTATTTAATATAGTACCTGTAAGGTATGTTGTCATCCCCTAACACACATCTCAACATAACCTCTGTTCTTATTTTAATACTAATTTGTTCTTTCAGCAAGCATAATAGGATGAATCTGTGAATTCAGGGTATAAATTTAGCTCTAAATTTAAGTAGACAAGCAGCTTATTTTAATATTAATTTCGCAGTCCTAATGATCAAAACAAAAAAACCCCCAAAAGTATCTTGGTGCAGTTATTTGCAAAAAAAATAGAGCTAAAGTTGCTGAACCCTAAATATTGTATTTCTGCTTTGTTGTTGAGTGCTGGAGCTGGTTATTTGAAAACAAGTAGGTTGTTTTTGAGATATAGGAGAAGTTTGCTTTCTCACTTTGAATTCGTATTGACTATTTTCTGGTTAAATAGAATACGAAATGTAGTGTAATTACAGTGTTGTTTAAATAATGAATTAAAGCCAGCAGATGACACAATGTGCAAAACAGTTTATAACAACAATCAGTTTCCAGATAGTTCTGTGTACTGCCAAATTATAGATAAAAGAAATTGTATGAAATACTATAAGAGTGAGGACATGTTGTCTGGTACTTGTATGCAGCATCATTATTACCTGGGAGAGTTGGGGTGATACATGAGCCAGGAAAGTCTTCCTTTTTTTTTTTTCTTTTTGTGTTTTCCTCTTTTTTTTTCCTTTTTTTTTCTTTTTTTTAAATATGAAGTCATATATCTGCCTGAGTGTCAAATCCAAAGAATCCCTGAAGAGACAAGTTCTGGGATGTCTCTCTCAGCTTCTAGTGTGCTGGCATCTATTACTACAAAATATATAGGTTCATCTGAAGATTCTCTGAAAAGCTCCTGTTCTGTGAATTTTTCTGGTACCAGTGGACAACATGTCATATAAAACTCTAAAAAGAGATAGCCAGAGGGCTTAGTTCTGCTGTCAGCATAGGACACGTTTTCATTATTTTTTTTTCCTGTGGTTTGAATAGAGATTCAAATCAGGCCTACCAAATTTGTTTGAAATGAAACAGAAAATACAAATATGGGTGTGTGTGTAAATATATTTATTTGTTTCTAATCTGCTTAATTAAATCAGCAATATGGTATCTGATGTCCATTAAAAATGTGGGTTTTGTTTTGGGGTTTTTTTCAGTGCCTGACTTGGAAAGTATTTAGTGGTCAGTGGAAAAAAATGAGGAAGAGGAGGGTGTGGCTGCTGCTGGAAGGCTCTGGCCCTGCAAAGGGTCCCTGGCTTGTAGAGATGTGGTCCTGCATTGGCACAAAACGAAGACTTCTTACAGGTAAAACTGAATTATTCTCTTTTTTTTTGTTGTTATTAATCAGAAAACAAGCCAGCATCTAATCCTGCTATTTCGTATGCCTGTTTCTGAAGGCTGGTCAGTGGCCCTCACTTGAGTTTGGTAGCTTTATTCACATCTTGTTTTGCTCCAGACTTGTCAATTCTTTCCCTAATCAGTCATGACAAGAGCAACAAAAACTAGTTTAAGCTCTGCAGAGTATTAAGAAAAGTAGTTTGATGTTTTGTTTATTCTGAATAGCCAGCGAGGGACTGAGCCTGTATGTGCTGGAGTGGATCTGTACCCACATCTGAATTTTCATTTCCACTCTGCATTGTGCCTTTAGTTCCTGGGCTGGCACGTATACACACAGATACTTCTGTTCTATAGTTCTTTATATTATGGCCACAATTGCAGCATCATAAAGTCTTGAAATGAGACTGAGAATATTTTCAGGTTACAATTCTTGTGGGATGAAATTTTGACAGTATTTTTAGCAAAACTGGATGCTGATTTGCTGGGGTTTTTTTTGAGACATAGGCCCCACTTGTTACCAGGGCAGTTTGTTAATAATGCTTATTTACAATTTCAGTTTTGACCAGTTGATGTTAAAACTATTTTTATGCAGTGGTACAGTTTTAGCATTCCTTTTTTTTTCCCTTTGCTGCTGCAAATATAGTTTGAGAACGTGTGAGTTCTACTGATACCATAAGTAAAGACAGCTGATGAAATTTCAGTAGTAAAACCACTCACCGGTGTGGTTAAAGAATCTGCTCCCACATCTCATGTCTTATATTTGAGCTCATCATCTCTTAATTATGTATCCTTGTCTTCCTTTGAAGAGCAGCAGTGTGTGGGTTGTGGTGAGGTATTCTCACAGCTTGGGTGAATTGTTAGCCACAAGACCAAAGACTGAGTGTAGCAAACCACTGTATGAGTGGCAATATCCCAGGATCTGACACACAACTTGGACTGTCTTATAATTATTAAATGGGTTTTGCAAATGATGATGCATGGATGGGAAAAAAGATAGTAAGATAAAAACAAGGAAATGTATTTATATGTTATGAACCAGAGTGCTATACGCAATGTTTGTAGAGTAAAACAAAATCTTACAATTGATCTTCTTGGTAATTATTTGTGGTGGCAGGGGGAGAGCAGGTGGCAAAGTAAACATACATGTTTTTACATGTTTTTGTGACATGTAAATGATGCACTGACAGTGTTGTGTCAGGCGCCATAGCCAGCTTAGAGGATGAGGCATTTTGCATTAGATAAAGTGAACTCGTCTATTTTTTTGCCATTTCTTTTGGCCACAGAAAACAAAAGCAGGAATTACTGCACTGGAACAGGCCCATGGTGTAATTAATGCCAAATCTACCCTGACTTTTTTTACTAAACTAATTGATTGGTAAGAGAGTGAGGTTGACCAGCATCAGGTCCTTTTGGGATACCCTGTCCTTGTCAGAAGTGCAGCAGGCAGGTTGCTTGGCTTTGCACAAAGGTCCGTGTGGTCTTTCCAGCAAACAATCCCATCCAACCCTGCATTTTTGTAGGCCATGAATAGAATCATTCTTCCCTATTCCTGCTGATGCTCCTTAACAAGGCATTGATTTTTCATATGCTCAGGCTGCACAATGAAAAATAATATATTCCTGTAGTTTGAATTTACTGCTTGTTTAATTTAGCTGAATCATTTCCCTTTCAAGACTGGAAGCAGGTGAAAAAGTCAGACTACAGATCCTGACTTTCAGGCTGTGTCTCTCTGTTGCGTTCCCTGTTGCTCATGTGCTCACTAACATAAATAGTTTGATCACTATAGGGTTTCATATATGGCAGTCTCTTAAAAGTGACATTGTTGTAGACACCTGCCCTTGCACTCCTGTTACTTCTGTAGCTTTAATGAGGAAAGGCTCATTAGCATTCTCCAGGAAGCTGTTTCCCTGGCAGGCCGATATTAGAAGGATAATGTTTTCAACACAGAGCTCTTTTCCTGCTTGACTTACCTGACATTA
The DNA here is from genome assembly GCF_036417665.1 of Passer domesticus. NCBI lineage: Eukaryota > Metazoa > Chordata > Aves > Passeriformes > Passeridae > Passer > Passer domesticus. Next base: position 75,441,675 of record NC_087478.1, on the reverse strand, counting down.
CTGCACATCCCTGAAAGTTTCCATTGATTTCTTATGGTGGCACCCAGCTCCTACCCTTGGAGAATGTTGCAATATGATCTCCTTAGCAATTATAAAAAAATATATTTGTTATGTTTCACATTCACTCAGATTGGTTAAATCCTTCCGTAACTCCAGTACTCTCCCCTTGCTTGTCATTTTTGCCACTCTTTATTTTTCAGCTGATTTTTCTAGACATGAAGTAAAATTAAAAACTGATACCAGCATGGCCTCTGCATTCAACAGCTCTTAACATTTATATTGTCAGAGTGTCTTTTCATTTGTACATTTTACTTTTGGCTCCTTAGCTTGTTTTTAATCAATACTCCAACTTCCAGTAGTGACTATTGTGTTTTCTTTATGTTCTTCATGAGTCACATTGTCAAAGCCCTTTTGAAAGGCCAAATAAATAATAATGAATTCTGTGGATGCAGTCAAAGTTTGATAACATAATAAAAAATACATATTTTTAATGTTGGCTTTTTTCCCCATTATGTAATCCCTGCTCAGTCATTAAAGTTATAATCTTTTAAAGTAGCCTTCCAGACGGTTTACTAAATCACAGAATTCATTGGCATGTAATCTGGATCATCATTTGTGGCTATTTTTGAGGGCTGCTATCCTTTCATTCCTGATAGAAAAGTGCAGGTTTTTGTTGGAAGCCCTGCCTCCAACCTTGGGCTGCTTCCGAAATGCTGTGTGTATCCTCAGAATGGCTTGCTTTTAATTTATCCCTTTATTTCAGCATTTTCTGTTTTGCTATCTGCTGTTCTTTCACCCTTTACTTGCAAAAGAATTGATTAATGGGATTTGCTCTTTGAAAGGACCAGAGGGGACAATTTTGTTACTTGAATATCATAGCTTTTTTTGTCTGTATTAAGCTTAAATTCTTTTTTTAGCCTAAAAGATACCCTTTGGTCTGTCTGGATTTCTGGGCATCAGGAGATAGAGAGGCGTATCTTAGAATATGAGGCAGGGTCAGGATTGCTCCATCCCCCCAGAAAATGGACAGTGCAAGGATTTTGTGTCACAGAATTATGTTTCTTCTGTTTTCCTCTTTAAGAGAAGGGACATCTTATTCCCTCACTTTCCTGAGTGTTGTTTTTGCTTCCCATCTTAGAGGGAGAGTGCTGTTGGCTGGTGTAAATGAGAGCTGAAAAAGAAAGACTAGGAATTTCCACTGGAAGAAGTAGTGGGTATTTTTTACGAATATCCCAAATTAGGAACCCAGCTAACAAGAAATGTTAATATGGTCATACAGGGTGAGAAAAGGCAAGGCTCCTCTTGTGCATGACTAAGTAGCTCAAGGTCATAATCGGCCATTATTTTTTCTGTGGTGTTTTTCATCCTCTTTCTTCACTCCCTTTGTTTCCCAGTACTATTTCAGACTTGCCAGACAATTGTTGTGCAGTCTTCCTGCTTCTAATGTATGTCAATAAATTGTCCTTATGCCGCTGGTTCAGTCCTTATGCTCCCAGTCTCCATTTTTAAATCTTAATGTCTAAGTATATTCTTTGTTCTGGTTGTTTCAGTCCAGTGCTTTTTGGAAAAGGTACCCCTTTGCCTCAGCCTGATACAAAGCTTTGCTCAGTACTCACATTGCTCTTGCCCACCTGCTCCTTCTGTGTCTAGAGATTTTGTTACCCTTTTTTCCTGATGGATACACTATGCCTGCATAATCTTTTGTGCCAAAAAGCAGAGTGTTTCCCTTGAGATAGATAGGAAGATCTGATGAACATACAACATTATTTAAATACCTGCTGTACATTTTTGCTTTGTCCTGGACACGGCCTTTTCTAAACCTGTTGTCTAGGCTTTCTGAATCCTTTCTCTCCTTGACTCCTGGTGTATAATAAAAAGCCCAATACTATCATATCAGATTTCAGGGAACAGCAGTCACAGGAAAGTGTGTTACTGGATTTGGTTGTTTCAGGCACAGAACTGGGCAGGTGAGAGTTACTCTGAGTGCAAGGTCATTCACCCCCCCTGCAGTGGGAATCATGCCTATCATGGTGCAGACACATGGTTTGCAAGTTTCTTCTTTACTCTTGGCTGTGTTGGAATCTGCAGTAAGTTTCTGACTCCTACTACTGGGTGAGAAAAGATCAGAAACCACAGGAGCAGGAACTGCAGTGGTGGGTGAAAAGGGGCCAGTGCAAGCTGGGTGTAATGAGATCCCAGCTTGCCACACCTCTTGCATTAATTAATGCTGCTAGGAACTAGGAACTAACCATTCACTAAAGGTGAACGTATTGTTATGGATCCAAAAATAGCTATTTGGAACAAAATGTCTGAGAATGGAAGAACACCATCTCAGCCCTCTCCCTGTATGGTTCATGCTGTTTTGTGGGACTCTAGGACCTTGATTTTTGGAGTTTTGGCCACTCTTGGTCCTCTTCTCAAAATTGCTGGTGTTGGGTGATCTCATGGTGATTCCAGATCATTTACCCTATGTGGGGTTTGTCTGATGCTGAGCTCCCTACACCAAATACTTTGATCTAAAGCTTGTCCCCCTTGCCTGGCCTAATTCCTATTATTTTCTTCTGGAAGCTCTAACATAATGTTCAGCTTAATCAGAGGTCCTCTGACTAAGGATAAAGAAGGAAAATATCTTAGTCTGGACCACTCTCTTCTGTGTGCTCTTTTCCTCCTATCATGGCCGGCTAACTGAGGGTAACATCTGCATCCCAGTGAGCCATGTCATCACAGATGAGGAAACCAAAGTACAGCAAACTTGGGATCACTCAGCAGGCCAGTGGATTGGAGGTGAGAATGGAAAGGAGACACTCCAACATGCTGTCTAGCTGTATGTTACCAATGCAGCATTAATTTAACTGTTTCAGGAGATGTTTGTCTTAATACCCATATTAATAATGATGTTCTAAGATAGTAGAAGCTGGTAAGAGAAATCTTAACATCCGAAAGAAGTGCTTATTTAGCCTGATAAAGTTTAGCAATCAGCATACATGAAATTCCATAGGCAGCATATTTTCAATTTATTTGCCTTGTTCTCCTCTTTGCAAGTGAGCGATCATAGAGTTAGCAATTGTCTACAGCAACAGGCAACTTCTCTGCCCATCCACAGACTACAGGATATTTTAAGAATTTCGTTTATAATAGTTACTTTCACTTTTTAATAACCACTTTAAGACCCAATCAGTTTTATAAATCAACTCAGAATTTTTCAAAAGGCGATACAAAATTAAAAAAATTGTAATGAGATAAGTTTTCACTTAGAATATTTTGATAACTTTAAAAATAACTTTCAAGCAGCTGGCTAGGTCTACAGGAATTAACCTGGTTCTGAAATGTGGATTTGTACAGACTTTTGCTCTGAAAATAATATGGCACTGAGCTATGACAGCTTAAGGTGTCTCTTTTTTGAAGGGGGGTGGATGGGGAAGTCCAGTGATTTAGTGACTGAAGAGAGTTGCCACTTGCGTGAGCTCCATCCCTAGGGATATGACCTTTTTAATCCTCTTTAGTTAATGTATTGGTGATCTTTACTTAGGCAGAGTAAACAGTGCTGTTCTGAACAAAGGGGAGGTCATGCTTCCTGCATTACACTCTGACCCCGGGGTCACGGCCTTTGTTCACTTCTCAATGGGAATTGCTCTCCGAGGGCCACCACAAAACGGAGAACTAATTTCGGCACGTGCTGCCGGAGAATGGCAGAGTATCAGGTTTGCCTCAACCCAACCTCCGAGGGCGCCGAGCTCGCCGCCAGAGGAAAAGTCAAACTATTTCAAAGAGGACCTATTAGCTCTTTAATTACCAGTGGCCGTGGCACTTAATCCCTCGTTGAACTAAATATATTGCTCGGGTCTTCCCCCTATAATTCAATTGCTCACTTTTCAGCCTTTAATTTATTTTTTTTTTTTTACCCCTGACTGGGTTCTTCCAAAGGAGGAAGCACGGACTAGTGAAAAATAGCGATTTCTTCCCTTAAAAGAAAGTGAGAAAGCACATGGCAATTGCAACATCAAACTTGGGCCTCTGAGGTCTCAGAATGAGCCTTGTTTCTCAGCCTGTAGGGCAGCGTGGTGCTGTGTCCCAGCAGATTGCGTTCAGCACCTTTTCCATGGCTTTTCCTGTGTGCTGCAGCAGTGCACGCACGCACCGGGCCCTGCGAGGCCAAGCATGGCAGGCACGGGGTACTGAGCCAGAGAGAACTAGAGCTTCCTGGTCTTTAGCACTGATTTTATGCAAAAAGGCTGGGATTTTTTTTTTCTTTTTCTTTTTTTTTTTCTTGGCTTTGAAAGTAGCTGGTGGCAGAATGTGATGCATCTCATTTTTAGGTGCTGTGACTAGGGAACGTATATAAACATGGAAGCTGAGATAAATTATCTGAAAGACTTGCATACAGAAAAACCACCACCTTTTACCGAAAGTTGGTTCTTTTAATCTGTATGCTCTTTTTGCTCAGCAGTAAAATCTGTGAAATACAATTTTTGATCATAAAATAATTAAGTTATAAACACGTAACTTCAACCACCATATAGCTTTTCCACATTTTTTCTTTCTATTAAAAAAAAAAAACAAACCCAGAAAAACCCTAACCAAAAAACCCCTAATTGCTGATGACAGCCAAGTTGTATAAAACACAGCAGGGTTAGAGCTGAGCACAAGGGATCTGAGTGTATTGGGGGGAGCTTATAATGTTGCCATCACAAAAATAAATAACACTACAATAGTAAACTTTGGAACTTCTGTGGCTGTCAACATGAGTAGGATTAAGGTAAAAATGTGTCTTTGCATTCCAGTTATTTCAAGTAAAACATTATGTCCTTCTTTAAGTTTTCTTGCAGCTGAATTATTTAAACAAACACTTCTAATAATCTACTCTTAGACTTAAAAGTATATTCTCTAATACAGCAGAATGAGCTCTTCTAACAAAAGCAGTGGCTGAGCAGCTGAGCTATCGTGCCCTTTGAGTGAAAACTTGCATTCAGAGCTGAACCAAATGTGAGCAGCAAGTGACGCTGACTGCAGCAATACTGAAACCAGCCCTTCTGCATCCCTTATTTGTTGCTGGAAATTCCCAAAGTCCAATACTTTTAGATTTTTTTTTTTTATTGGAAGATAGAGTGAAAATGTATATTTACCTGCTTCCCACTAAAAATAATATTGTCAGGTTGACATAAGTCTATTACTCCGTCGTGTTACCTAGTTAAAATTAATATGTTCACTAACAAAAATACAAATTTTATCTTTTTTTTTTTCAGTACTAGTATTGCTTTTCTGTTATATGTAGGATTTTAGAGACTAAAAAGAGACTCAAGACAATGCTATTTGCATTATTTTGGAGGGTTTTTTCTTGCCTTAAAGCACTGATGTGGTTGTGCTTTCTTTGGAGTCAATGAGCTACAATAGAATTTTAAAATGTGGATAGCAGCTTGGAGTTCAAAGGAAAAAAGTTAAGAAAATACTCAACCAGTATTCAAATTTTAAAATACTTCTTTTTCTTTAGAAAGATGTTGAAACTGTACAATAACTATAGGATGCCTGATGAAAGGGAAAATAATTTTTTTCAGAGTGTGTTAAACATTTCAGCATGCAATATGATAATTTAGGATACCATTGTAGAAGTGCCTCTTCTGAAAGATCCTTAGTGAAGGGAATCTTTTGGAATGCTTTTGCTTTGAACGTTCCTGACTCAGACCTCTCAGGATTTTTTTTTTGTGTTTAGGTTTATTTTACTGTTTTAAAAAAGAGCTTCATCTGTGGCAAGGTTTAGATTAATAGAATGAGCAGAGAATAGTCTATTTTATTGTGCGAACTCGCTTGGAATAGCATTACTATTTCTGGCACTTATTTTTCCAGCTAGTGTACCTGGTAAAGCTTAATGGTGGGTAAGATTTCTCTCATTTCTGAGACAAAGATGTTGCTGAAATTAAAACATGAGCTTCTAATTTTGGTATCAAAATTGTTTCCAAATGTGACCCCTGCGGTGAAAACCAAGTAGGAACCGTTCATATTTAATAGCCTTCTCTCTTTAGCAACTGGTGTACACTTGTCTGTACTGCTTTTAATATGAAACCATTTCTGTTTCCCTGTTGATTTCTTTGATTCTCTGGACCATTGAAATATATCAGTTTAATATATCATGAAAAATTTTAAAAATAGTCCTGTAAAACATGAGGTTTGGTCAGGCTTTAGGTGTGCTATGGAAATTATGAAGCCCGTTCTTTAAATTTTAAAGATAAACATTTTTCTAAACACTAGGTTGTATATTCAGGCCTAGTGTAATTCAGCAAAATTCATTTGATATGAATGCTTATTTTCCTTATTTGTCTTATGTCAAAATCTGTTCTTGAGCCTCCTTCCATTAAATACTTGAGTAAAAAGAAGTATGTGAAAGTGTAAGAAAGCTACCTGGGTGCAGATAGCTGCATATCGTATGTTCATGTGTGTGTGGTTTTTAAATTAATACTTGGGTGAGCAGAAAATACAAGACAGACGTCAGTTGCACCTGTAAAAATAAAAAGGCAGCTTCTCTGGGAAACTGCATTGCTCAGTTTTTCTGTGGTAAGAGGATCCTTGCGTTTTCCACTGACGTTAACCCCTTTGGAAGGAAAAATGCATGACAGCCTCAAAATGGTGCTCTCTGTTAGGGAAAGGCAAAGATGAGCTGGAACTGTGCAGCAGCTCAGTCACAAAAGGGCCTTTTCTAATAGATTTCCAATCATTTTCTTGGACTTCTTAGACAGCAAACGTGATTCTCCTATAGAAATGTTTGCCCTGAGCATGGGATCCCCATTTGCCACCCAAAGAGTCGTGTAAGTGCAGTTTTAAAGCAAAACTGTTTTTTCAAGTCCCCGCAATGACTCTGAAGTACCTGTTTTGCTTTCCCCTCTGAGCTGAACGCTCAGAGCACTGCCAGCTGAAGGCTGGAACATTCTGGTCTGCACATGCAGTGCTTTATTCTGTGAAATCCCTGGGGTTTATGTCAGGCTTCCTCTGGCTCCCAGGTGTGGGAGCCAGGTCCTGCATCCAGAGCAGGGAGCTCCTTCTCTGATGGTAGGGATGAGTTGTTACGGTAACACCGAGGGATAAAATTCCTGCTGCTGTAGCACTGCTACAATCAACTTCTTTGATGTAGTTCTTACTCTGCATTTAAGTTGTGTTAAGGTTTTTAAAATGTTGCATTTATTTATGTAACTAGAAAAACAATGGTCCTGAACCGTGCCTTTCATTGATTTTCCTGTTGTAATTCAAATGTAATCCTTCATTAGTAATTTTTAGGCTGCATTATAAAAATATGATAATTTCTATTGTGCAGAATTACATAAACAATATTGATTTAGAGTCTTATTCTAGTAGTATTCACACTTAGTGGACTGTGCTAGCATGAGACTATAATTGCATACATACACATACATACCTGTATCCTGGTGTCCCATGCTGCACCCACGTAGAGAAGGGACAGAGTATGTGATTTTGTTGAAATTATTGCTGAGGGGAGATGGAATTGTTTAATTTTATTACAGATAAATGACAGAAGTAATATGAGCTTCAGACATCAACTTTAATTTTGGTATTTGGCTTCAAAATTTTTTGAAAAGCAGCTGTATTTCTAATTGAGTCAGGGAGACTTTTCCACATTAAATGAATTCACATTCTCCTGTTTCCAAGAGACAAAAGATCCGGGTTTTTCTCCCTGTACAGTTTTCTTACTAAATTGCTTGTTTGCATTAGAAAAAATACTATACAGTTTTCTTGAAATTTTTGGTGCATCAAAAAAAAAAAGTCATTGCATTATATTTGTGTTGGTAACTTTTTCTGGGAATGTACATTTAAGAGTTGACCTTTTAATATTTCAGTGCTTTGATCAGCCATCTAAAATATTCAGTAAAATGCTTTAAGGCCCTAAGAAAAAAATTGCTAAATTTGAAACTTGAAATTACCATGGATTAGTCACAGACATCCCCTGGGAAGAACTGAAAAACACAGTTTGCTGAATAAGTCTGGAAACAGGTTTTCACAATTTTGGGGGCCCCCCCTCCTTTTTTTTTTTTTCCTTGCAATGCCAGTTTTAGTATTCTTGCTGCACTTTATTAGAGTAGACAACATAGCAAAAACTTAATTTGGTCTCTTCCTTATAAGGGCTTTTGTGTTGGTAATAAACTTCAGTAAAATTGCCTTTATTAAATTATGGCACACATTTAATTGCATGGATGCTGATTCGTCTTTAAAACGGCAAAACGGGAAATCAGTGGGGAAAAAAAAGATACTTTTTGCACTGAATTTCTGCTTTGTTGACAACACCAAAATGACCCTCCTTTCTAAAACCCATTTTACACACCAGTGTGGAGTGACAGCCCAGGAGGAGCACGGCCTCATCCCAAGCCTTGGAATTGGCCCTTTCTGTCCACAGGGAGAGAAGAGACCTTTAGTTGTATCACTTGTGCCTCTGTGCAGGACATTTTGTTCACTGCAGCTGAAACGTAGCAGAATTATGGTAAAGATGAGTTTATAACTTCAGGCATCCCTTTGAAATTCATGAAACTTAATGATGCACATGTGACAACTCCAGTAAGTGTGACACGACAGACAAACAAAAGACTCAAATGACACCATTCATGCAACACAAATTTTATAAAGTAGTGTCCTTTTTTCACAACTGTATATTATACCTGCAGGTGATACCAGGAGTGTAAAAGCCTGTATTTATCTGGCTGGATAAATACATGAATACTTCTAGTAGGGTCATTATTCTCTTGACATTATATTTGATTATAACAATAACTTGTCAATATCGTTCATGTTAGGAGGGTTTGGGTTTTTTTTCAAGGGAGGGGGATTTAAATTTACCAGTGCCAATGTACTGTTCCTGTGTGAGGTGCCAGTTATCCTTTAGATAGCAAATTAAGGTGTACCCTATATTTTACCTTTAATGGGCTCAGAAGAAATGGTAACTTGAACTGTAGAGCTGAAGTGGGCCACATAAATACATCTGAAAGTAACACTGAACTCACAAACAGAATTCTGTATCCACAACCATTTTGGATTGTCTCTGTGTGTAGTAAGTAGTTGCAGTTATGCTATGAAAGTGATACTGTAATGGAAGTCCCTTTTTATTTTCTTACAGTTCATGCAAATTTTTCATCTTTGCTAACATTTCACTACCAAAAAAAACACAAAGGAATTTGTGCTGTATGTAAATTTTGTGTGCATTGCAGTTCACTTTGTTCAGGATTGTTGCACTCTGGTGTAATTAAAACACAGATACTTAATACAAGAGAACTTGGTCACTGGACTGCTCTTGAGTAGTTTAAAAACCTGTAAGTAAATTATGATATACAGGAATTTTAAGCCCTTTTAGACCTGAGAGATTGTAAGTTTTCAAGAAGATTTCGTCATGTGTATTTGCTTACTTTTTGCAGCTTATCACTCTCTAAAATCAAACTTTTTTTTTTCCCCCTAATGTGTTATTTTTCCTTTCTTTTTCTCCCCTTCTTTTTTTTTTTTCCTATATTTTTTGTAAACTATTTTTTTAAATCTCCAGCAGCCCCTTTTGCGAGGTTCTGAGCCGAGGCGCCCGTGAGCCGGAGGCAGCGCTGGGTGCGAGCGCGGCGCTCCGGGGCAGAGCCGGGTGCCGGGCGGGCTCCCGGGAATGCCGCCCGGCAGGGAGCGGGCTCTGCAGCGGGGCTGCCAAGGAGCCGCCGCTCCCGAGGCAGGAATAGAGTGAAAAAACCTCTAAAAAAATAATTAAAAAAAAAAAAAAAAAGTTGCACGATAAACATTATGTCGGTAGCACCCTTAAAAACCTGCTCGTGCAACCGCCTCTTTTAAAGCCTCCTTTCTTGCAGGAGAAAAAAAAAAAAATTAAAAATAAGTCACTCGTCCTTATGCCAGAGCTTCACTTATGTTGATAGCGGTTTGATGCCAAGTTTTCTGTGCAACACTATTGTTAAAGTTTATACAATACAGCAGTATTGTTAAAGTACAGTGTACTGGAGGAAGTGTTTTTGCAAAATGCTTCATTATGTTTTGAAGGGAAGGGTGTAGAAATACATTCAGCTTGCTTTTACAGTTTAGATCATTTCAGAATTGCCTATTTGGTATTTCAGTGTTTTCCCCCCATAATTTAGTAGGCCACTGATCCACTGGAATTAATGCAAGTTATCCAGCAGTAAATAGAACTTTCCCAAGTGACGTGCACAATGGCACTATGTGTAATTGCTGTCCTTTCTCTGAAGCGTGCACCCCTGTAATCCCCAGACTGGTCCTTTCAGGGAATGGTGCAAAGACTGCTTTGCTTTTCTAGTTAGATTTTAATTATTTTTATTTTCAGTTCCTAGAGAGTACCTCTAAAAGCAAAAGCTGTCTAAATGTTCAGTAAAATTATTCTTGGTGATTTTTTTATCATCTCCACTGGAATTATTTTAATGATACAATAAAATAAAAAAGGAGGAATTTACACTTTTCTGGATAACTTCATATTTTTTTTTAAAGAAATATTTTTATTGGATTATAAAGAAAAAAAAAACAACCTAAGAATGCACCTGATCATATTTTATTAAATATTTCTGGAGGCTGTTAAATTACAAACCACCCCATATTGCAAATGAGCTGTATTATCTGGAGAGCAAAAAATCATGATCTGTTTAGAGGTGACCTCAGTGTGGATGTCTCTGTCATACCAAACTGAGAGGAAAGAACAAGAGATGCCACTCTGAGTTAAAATACAAGGAAATTAATTAGTGTTCAGCAGGAGTATTTATGAGTTTCCAATAGACATAACTTGAGATAAAAGAAAAGTAAGGAGATGTAAAATTCTGTAATAGTATAATCTGTGGTGTGAAAATACTGGCTTACTACTGTTTGCATAATTTGAATTTATTCAGGGATGATGAATCTTAAAATAATTCTTCCACCTCCCTTTTTTGGAATTTCATTTCTGTTAAGTGAAACTTGCAAGTTGAACTTGAGGTAATTGTTTTCCTGTTTCCTGAATCTCTAATTTTTTAATTCTGCAGTAACCTAAAGTTAGACAACTTTCAACCTTACTTCACGACTGTGGTGACAGAATGCATTTATGTGTCTCCTTGAGGAAGGCTAGCTTTGGGTGGATGAATACGAGCCATAATTGTGTAAAGGCGAGGCACTTTTAACCCTCCGAATGCACCAGAATTATCCCCATTAGGAACAGGCAGAAGAAGGGATGAACCTCAGCTGTTTTCACATTAACAAAAAATGAGAAAGGAATGGAAAGGTATGGAAAGTAAAGAACAAGAGGACCTATGTTTTATATAGAAAGTAGAAAAATAAATAGGGAGCAAAAAATCATGTCTGAGAAACAACGGGGAAAGTAATTCAGAAAGCTGATAAAATACAAGGAAAACACTCTGAACTAAGCAATTTGTCTACATAAGTCCAGTCCTTCCCTAAAAAATAGGTATTTTATATTTCATTGGCATTAAAAGTTGTTGACTGCACTGTTACGTGTAATCTCTTTTTTTCTGTGCAGGGTTAACATTCTCATCTGTGGATGTTCTTTTAAAATAAATACTGTCAGGAATCTCATGCCATTATTTTAAAACAAAAATTATAAGAGTTTTAGCTGGATGTGATGGCTATCTGCTGCTAAGGCCGTTATCCAGAAATTTTGCTTGCTTTTACTTTCTAACCACCCAGAATTTATGCACGTCCTCTGCATCCACAGCCTATATGCAATGGAGACCAGTTATTAGAAGAGGTCAGAATTACTAGGTGTCATTTTACCGAAATAAATATTTGTGGCAAAGTTACTGTTTAAATATCTTGTCAACTGTGTCCTGATAATCTCTAGTATGCTTTTACTATAATTCCCTAAAAATAAATATTAGAAACATTTTGTGGTTTCACACCATTAAAAAAAAAAAGTTGGTAAGGGAAAACCATAAAACATATATTTTGCTTACAGAAGAAATGTGTATTCTCCTCAGAATGCTGGTGGGTTGAGCATTTTCTGGAGATCTGAGGCTGGATGGAAATGGGTAACAGAGATTCCCTAAATTTGCCTCGGCAGGAGTCGTTGGAGCTCGGAGAAACCCACATGTGCCACCCCGTGCCCTCTGGACTTGGCTGGGGCTGGGCACCTTGGGAGCAGGGATTGCCGCTGCCAGCCTGGGCTGGGGCTGGGCACTTTGGGAGCAGGGATTGCTGCTGCCAGCCTGGGCTGGGCACTTTGGGAGCAGGGCTCGCTGCTGCCAGCCTGGGCTGGACTGGGCACTTTGGGAGCAGGGATTGCTGCTTCCAGCCTGGGCTGGACTGGGCACTTTGGGAGCAGGGATTGCTGCTTCCAGCCGGGGCTGGGCACTTTGGGAGCAGGGCTCGCTGCTGCCAGCCTGGGCTGGGGCTGGGCACTTTGGGAGCAGGGATTGCTGCTGCCAGCCGGGGCTGGGCACTTTGGGAGCAGGGATCGCTGCTGCCAGCCTGGGCTGGGCACTTTGGGAGCAGGGATTGCTGCTGCCAGCCGGGGCTGGGCACTTTGGGAGCAGGGATTGCTGCTCCAGCCCGGGCAGGGCTGGCCGTGCCAGGCACGGCGCGTGCGGCTCCGCGGCCGCCTCGTGAGCCAGGATACCTGGGCCATGGGACAGAGCCTTTGGCAGCATCTTGACCACAGCTGGGCACTGAAATGCTGCACTTGGGAGGTTATGGAAGGAGGAAATGCATCTTGGAAAGAGCGTCCGGGTGTGAAACCCTCTGCTCCATTTTGCAGGATAGTGCATTGGAGAGCAGCCTCTGTGGATGGGATAGAGAAGTATGTCTATGGGCTTTCTTTTTACGTTGCAGTTTTTTCTATGACCTCATGATCAATATTTAGTGGAATAAAATGTCAATTAATATACTGTTTTTCCTGAAGAATATTTTACAAACTTTGATACACATGGTATTGACTTTTCCAATCAGTTGAAGCTGCCTAGCTGCTTTAAAAGTATATCAGGAAAGCAATGATAGCATAAACAAAATGAATAGTAAGTGAGAGGGTCAACTATGACTCTCTTTAAGTAACTATCTCATCCCTTTTTTCTTACGGTAACATATTTTCCACAAAGAAGATTCTTCAAGGTTGAATCTTGTACAGTCTCCTCCCCCTCTCCACCCTCCCCCCCCCCTCCACTCCCCCCCTCCCAGTGCAGGGCAAATCAAATGCTTGACAACGTTTTTTGTTAGGAAAGCACATGAAAAAAAATTTTGAATATACCAATAACAGAAAAAGTCTATATATTTTTATTGCAAGAAGGAGATTTCATTGGCTGAATGAAATGGCGAGATGTGACGCAAAAGGACACTTGGACGGTGGAAATGCTGATGTATGCCAAAGCAGGCGCACCAAGAAATGCTGTTGCTATGAGAGAAACAGAGGGAGAGGGAGGGAGGGAGGGAGAGACCGTGAGAGAGCAACTTGTGGAGGCCTTAGTTTTCCTTTTTGGCTTATAGCAGAGAGACTGCAACGTCTCCCGTTTCTAGCAGGGAGGGTTTAGGAGCTTCCAGTGGGTATTTTCATGAGGCTGAGCGTTTAGAGGAGAGGAGGGAGATGAGAGAGATGCAGGTCACCTTAGAGCACAAAAGCAATTGGAAAGTAGGAGGCTGTATGTACTGAGCCAATGATCTGTGCTATGATAGATATACAAATTAGTACGGCAGATGAAGCAGCTTAGCTCATTATCCACCTGATGGTACTGAGACTTACAATTCAAAATGACAGAATTAAAATGCAGGCGCACACAGACACACACACAGACATATATTTATAATGACCCCACCTTTTCATCTTATGAATTATCCAGCTGGGATACCGACGTCTCTTGTGTAATATTCTTAAAGAGCTGCAATAAATTCACCTTGTGAGTCCATGAGCCAGAAAAGGGGGGAAATAATTTGCAGGAATTTTTTTTTGTCTATCTTCTTCGGCAAGGGGGAAAAAAGTTTGTGCTATGAACTTAGCCTAGCAGCTTCTGGAACGTGAGCCAAAAGGGGCAGGAAGTTGTTTTACAATAGCGTTACAGTGATCTGCCACAAATGGAAAAAGCCAAATGTTGGACTCGGCAAAGAGAAAAAACATCCTTCTCCCCCTCGCTTCCCTCCTCTTGCCCCTTAAGAGAGAAAGAGGGAAAGGAACGCTGAGCTAGAAGTTCTTTTTTAATTACTTCTTGTAAGTAATTGAAAGATTATCTTACTTGCATATTCCATGGCAAGCAGGAGGGAAAGAAGTATCAAAGGGACGTTTAAAAAAATGCACTTGGTAACTAGCAACGGGACTTTTGGCACAATTCCTTGAGTTTGCTTGAGGTTATGGAGGGGGATGGGAAGAAGAAAAGCAAGTCGACGCAGCACGTTTTCTTTAAAGAAGGGGAGGGTGTTTGGAGGCAAAACTATATAATTTTTTTATTTTTTTTTTAAGGAAATGTATGTTGATCTTCTGAAGCTGAATCCTCAGGCATTTGTGGCCCGTCCTTGCAGCCTGGTATGTTTTTTGTGAGTGTGTGCGAGCGCTCTCAATCAAACAGCAATCATGGCAGCTGTTTTTCTTCCAGCACAGCAGTTGAGCTGTCTCGCCCAAATGCTTATCAGCTTTTGACTCGGTGCCAAGAGAGTTATAAGGGCCAAGCAGCCTGAGCTTGGCTGTGCAGCTGGTTTGGAAGTAAGGGCATGAGAAAACCAAATCGCAAAGTTTTTTCTGTCACATACAGTATTTACTTTTTCAAATAGCCATTTTCAGCTCGGTAGGTTGGGGTTGGTTTTGTGTGCGTGTGTGTGTGTGTGTGTGTGTGTGCTGTAGTTCGTGGTCCTTGCGGACTGCTGTGTTACGCAGAGCGGTGTAGGTGTGTGACTGCAGAAAGGAGCCTCTTCTCTCCATTTAATCCCGGGAGATATTTCCGTAGAAACCACCCCCCCCACACACACCACACACACCCCCACCTCCCCCAATTAAAAGCTTCATTAGCCGCACTGCCCTGTCAAGCATATTGCCATAGCGTGGGTGCATTTACATTCCAGCGCAGCGCCTCTCCTCCCATCGCTGCCGGGTCCCCTCCCTGCGGCGCCGTCCCCATCGCAGCCCCCGGCCCGCGGGGGTACCCGGCGGGGCTGGAGCAGAGCCGGGCCCGGTGCGTGTCCCTGTGCCCGTGGCTGCGGGGGATGGAAAGGAGCCTGTCCGCGCAGGGCCGTGCCGCTTTCATCATCAGCTCCAGCCCGCTGCGTTTCGCTGGCTCACGTCGTCCTCCTCCTCCTCCTCCTCCTCCTCCGCCAGACTGCTCCAGTCGCTCACAAGAAGGAGGCTGGACTCTGGAAAGGCGGCTGCTGCTCGCATTCTTGCTGCAAGGGCCTCCCCTTCAGACGGCCTTTGCCAGAGCAGAACTTTTAAAAATGCTGCAAATAGGATCTTCTTTTTCTTCTGCTTGCCTGAGCCCTCCTCTCCTCTCCCAGCGTTCCCGAGCGGGGCTGGTTCTCGCCTCTGCTGCGCTGTGCATCCCAATGCAGAGGGCACAGCGCCGAGGGCTCGCCCCTCTGCTCATCCCTTTCCCTCACTCCCTTTTCCCTCTGTTAAGGAAATGGATTCCTTTGCCTGAGCAAAGGGCTTTGCAGGTTTGTGCGCTCTGAGGATGAGGGCTTTTGCTGGTGATTTTCCTCCCCGGAGTCCCAGTGCACAGTGCTGCTCAGGGAACGAGCCTCTTGCTTTCTCTGCCTTTCTCTTTCCTAGAAATATATTTTTAATGGCTGTAGGTATCTGCGCCGTGTGAAATAGGGCGTGTGATATCCCTTCAAACCCCTTGTAATTGGACCGTGGCTGAAAAGGAAATATGGGGGGGATGTCTGGGGGGCAGGGGGTGCACAGGCTGTTTCGTCCTTGCAGACCTTCCCCCCCACACCCCCCCTTTTCTCTGCTGAGGAGGGAAAAGGGGATGTGCAGTAAAATGCCGTCTCTGGGACAGGTGCCAGCTCCCAGACAAAAGAAGTAAAATAGGCGGTAAAGAGGGAGGGGGGTTGGGGGGTGGGGGGGGAAATTAATAGGCAACAAAAATAGGAATCGAAAATCTCCGAGAGGCTGGGCTGGCGAAAGGGCTGGTGCCCGGCCGGCCTTTTTGCTGAATATTTTCTGTGCGATGGGTGGGAAGGAGAAAGTTGCGGCACACTTTTTATTCCCGTCTCCTCTGCAGACGTTTGGGAGCGTGAAGGGAGGATGCTTTTTTTTTTTTTTTTCCCTTTTTTTTTCTCCCCCCCCACCCCCCCCGCTTCTTCTTTTCCCTCCTTTCTGCTGAATTATTCATATTGTCAGTGGTGAAGCCAGGACTATTAGCATGCATCAGACATGCTGTTTGTCTGTTTGCTAACATTCTTCATTCAAGACTTGTTAACTACCAGACAAGCTTAACACGCTTCTCTTTTCTCCCCTCCTCTCCTCTTTCCCTCCGTCTCTCCCCCCTCGCTCCCTCCCTCGCTCCCTCCCTCCCCTCTCTTCTCCCTTCCCTTCCCTTCTGCCTGCTCTGCTCCCTTCCCTTCGCCGCCGTCCCTGCCACCCCTCGCAGCCGCCCATTGTTGCCGGCGGGGCCGGTGCGGGCGCGGGGCGAGGCCGCCTCCCGGGCCTGCCCGGCCGCCTCTCGCGGAGCCTGCCGCCCGCCTTGCCGGCGCTGCGGGAGCACCCAGCGCCGCATCCACCGGCCGCCGTCCCGCCCTGCCCGGGTAAGCTGCTCCCGCCGGAGCGCGGGGGGATGCCAAGTGGGAAAATCAAGTTTCGGGAACTACGTGGGGATCGGCACATTGGCTCGCGTCTGCCTGGTAATTTATGATTAACCAGGAGTGCGTTATCAGCCCGGCGAGGTGCGGGCTCGTTCGGGAGGATCGCTTTGCTGCCTATTAAGGATGTGATAGACTAATATTTGCTATTGTTGCTGTTTTTTAGGTTCTCTTCTCCCTCTCTATCGAGTCTGCCCCTCCCTTCGCTAGCCTGTTTAAAACCAGCAAGCTTCATTTTCTTAGCAGACAAAGGTCGATCACAGCTTTTATTTCTGAATGCAAATGTTCTAGGACTTGTGCCAGTCCTGCCTTCATTGAGCACAATATAACTGCTTTCCTGAATGGCGCTTCCCCCTTCCCTTCTAAAAAATGAAAATAGAAGGGAGCCTAAGAGAAGAAACAAAGTTGGGCGGTGCAAGTTTTTTACATTTATTTAATATTTCAGTCAGTGTGAAGCATTATTAAGCATCCCTGTGCAGAGCAGCTGTACCGTAGCCACCAGCCAGTGCATGGGGTTTATTTGTAGGGACACATACGAGAGAAGGGACCTGGTGGCATTGCTCAACTCCTGGCTTTGCAGGTAACTATCTGATGCTCTTCAATGATTGTATCTCATCGCAATTACATTTCCTGATTTTCTTAGCAACATGAATTTGAACGTAAATATTTTCATCCTTCATGTTTAAATTTTTTGATACCTGGAATTGTTCAGTATTAGTTTCTAATTACCATTTTTATAATATATTTTAAAATACTGTTTTTCAAGGCCTTTAAAGGTCCATAAGTGCCAAAAGTGTATTTTCTTTTTATCTTTTACGTATGCGATCTGGCACATGCTCACGCACACTCCCACTCTTTTTCTCTTCGGGTGTTAATGAAGGAATTTATTTTAAGTAGAATACTTAAATATTAGAGTAATGCCATTTATAGACCAAAGTAGCATGTGGATAGAGATGTACTGAGTTAGGCGCAATTTGACAGATAGTTAAACACTTAGGATTTATTACTACTGTGAAATTGCCAGACTTAATAGGTATTTTCAATTCTTTATATAGACTAATCTATGTGGAAATTAAAGTACCTGAAAATAAATATATTTCAGGACACTTTATGAGGAAACTAGTCCTTTCATATGTGTTTCTAAACCAAAATGCTTTTTCTGCACAATGGAAAAATGGGAGGCTTGTGTAAAATATTTTAATCTTTTCCTGTTAATTTTATTTATGTCTAAGATTTAAAGTAAATAACAGACCAAATACAAATAAGTTCAGGCGCTTTCTCTGAAAAAAATAAACAAAAACCCAACTAAATGAAACCTCCCAAAAACACCCCAAAATAATTTGAAAATACCTAGTGACTTATAAAAAAAAAATTTTAAATTCAGGCCATTGACAGCATTGTATCAAAACCATCTCCGTATTGGCATTGCATTAGAAGTGTTTTATGGCAACATAAACTGAAATACAACTCATAACTGTGAGTAGTAAAGCAGTATTTATTGGCTGATCATGCTCAAAGTAACTAGAGAATATTTTAGTGAACTGTGTAGATTAAGAAAGGAATTTAGGAGCATATGGCTTGGTGATAGCTAAAATTAATTTCTTCAAAGTAGTTTTTAGAGGCCTGTAGCAGCTACATGGTACAATGCTAATAAAATACTAGTTGAGGGTTCACAAACTGCTGAACACTCCTCACTGAGAAATTTCCTAGTACTCGGCAATACTGCTCCTAATGATTCTATTTATCTAAAGAAGATTTTTTTTTTTTTTTTTGGATCCTTAGCTTGTAATACTTGGGGGCTGTTTTGTTGATGAGGACTAGCTTAAAGGAATATAAAATTGTTTCTCACATATTAGTTCATTATTTTGTGGAGACTTGCTAGAAATTACTTCTGCAAGTAAAAGGAGCAGAATTGCCTGGTTTATTTCACAGTGAGGGTTTCTATAAGTATGCTGAACATAGCAGTGTATAAAGACCACGTGCATGTTAATTGAAGAGGGATTAAAATCTGTTCATTAGATTGGCAATTTCCAGGGTTTAAATTCAAAATTATTTTTAGTCTGTAACTTGAAATGTAACTGCTGATAAAACTATTCAGTCCCTCAGATGAATGTCTTCAGAAATTATGCATGTGAGCTGGAGCATTTACATTTTCAAAGTGTTTTGTGTTGGAGTGCCAAGATTCTCGTACAAAATGTTTTCATGCATGTTATGAAAAATGAAAAGCATAGACAATACTTTGCTTAATTAAAAGATTTATTTTATAGCTGGCTAGGATGAAATTTGGCATATTTTCAGATAAAAATTATGAAGTTTTGCGTATTTTCAGGTAATAATTGAGTGAAACAGAATTAAAATAATCTATGATAGAGCAAGTTGAGTGCAAAATGAGTGTTTCTCCCTCACCTCAATCCTCAAAATGCAGTTTTGTCCTCTGAAAGGAAATTTAAGGAGTTGCTGATAAATGAACTGTCTCTTGTTAGCCTCCCACCTATCTTGGCTGAAAATCTGGCTTTTACCCACTGGTGTGGAGAGCGAGGGGAGCACAAGGGTGAGGTCCCTGTGTTCCAGGCCTGAGAGGGGTGCGGAGTGCTGGGCAGAGCCGCGCTCCGTGCGTGGCACAGCAGTGATCCCACAGGAGCAGGATCTGCAGGCAGGCAGACTACCATGGGAGCCTTACTGCCACAGATAGCAACTGGGCCATCTGGCTAAACTTTTTAAAATTAATTGCGATTTCGTCCGGATGAACGTTGCCAGGTTGGGATCAGGGTACGAGAGATTTTATTGTGGGTAAAGGAGAGGAGGAGGCGGAGAAAAGAAAGGGAAAGAGAATGGAGCAGGAGTTAGCTCTTCTAGATGTGAGTGCAGTCCGGGGTTCTCGTCTTTGTTGAATGTGTGAGATGAGTGGGACTGTGAGGCTGGATTGTATTTTGTGTGGCTCTGTGGGTACAGCACTGTCTTCTCATAGTACATGCCAAGTATTCATAAACCTTCGGTAGCAGATAAGCAGAAATAAAAGGAGTGGAAGGAATGCTTTTTTTTCATCTAGTTTTCTTTGGGGGAAAAAAAAAAAGGTTGGGTTTTTTTTGGGGGTTTTTTTTGGTGGTGGGGGGGGGAGGTAATTCACATTCACTCATTGCTTCATCAGCTCCCCTGCGAGCAGAATGGGTTCTGTGCTGCACTCGGCCTCCATCCATGTGCCACATGTTCCATAAACCTTGGCAGGGCCTTGGTGCTCAGAGTCTGCCATGCACATGGGTGCTCAGGGCAGGGGCAGGCCCGTGATCGTGACACCTTCCCTCAGGAAAATGGAAATGTGCTCTAATTAGGCATTTTTCCTGCTAACTGCATCAGTCCCTCGCAGCTTGAAGCAGGTGCTGGTAATCAGCCCTCCCTCCTCCCCCTGCAGTGGTGGTGCTTGTGCAGGTCTGAGATGCACAACAAAGCCACGCTGCCACAGTCCTAATGCTGGTTTATGGTGCCTGTTCCTGTCCGAGAAGGGGGGAAAAATAATTTAAAAATAGGACTGCATGTGTTTTGTTTCTCAAATAAGACACACTGTGGAGCGTGTTCCTTCATAGCTGCATGCGTGTTCGTGCAGTGTGTGCTCGCCCAGCGCGTTTGATTGTCGCAGAGATAAGTGTTCATTTATTCAGTGTGTGTGCAGCTAGACTCACGTTTGCAGCCAGAAGACAAAAAGTTGGAATCCCTGTAGCCAGCACAATAGGCGTTCCCCAGCAGTGATCCCAGCAGATAGAAAATGGACGGGTAGGTGTTTGGAAGTGCACACGCACTTCTGCAAGTCCTGAGTTTGTCTGCTCTAAACTGTGCTGTGCAGATCTGCCCTTGTTTATGCATCTGACTCCATACCTGAGCCACACTGAATTCTGTTGAGCTGAGTTTGATGGCCTTTGGAGCAATCCCCCTCCACCAGATATTCACTAACATACTCTGTGTGCACATTTGTGGAATCACTAATAATTCCGGCCTGTAACTTCTCACCAGAGAGCGAACCAGCCCGTGATTCTCTTAGCACTGGTGCAGAAATCTGTCCACAAGTATTCCTCTGCACTCACAGAGGATATTTTAAATCTCCAGTTCGAGAAGGGTTTTATTTAAATTTGACTTATGATCTCCAAAATAGAATGTAATTCTGTTCAAGACACCTTCATTTGTAGAGGGATATGTAGGAATAAAATGCTCAGGATCAGGCCCTTTGCAGCCTGTCTTTAAAAAAAAATATAGCATCAAATATGAGATCTCATAATTTTGAGTTGCCCTTTATAAAAACTGTCTTTTTTCACAGATTAATGTTACCATTTATTTAGTAGTTGTATACTCCTCGTTCTTACATACATTTGAAATTTGCTGTTCTGTACCTCTGGAAACAAAGGATCTGATCCTAAGGCCTCTGAAGGCGACAGGGGTTTTTTCACTGACTTCAAATGGGATTTGGATTAAGACTATATACATAATAGTTTCAAATAAAGATCTGACTGCTACAGTGGTTTTCAGGGTCTTTCACAAAACTTTTCAAAACTCTCATTAAAATTGTCTAGGCATGATGCTCCAAATTACACATCTAAGCATGAATCATATTTGGTGTTTGGCTTTAAAAAAAAAAAAGAGGGGGGGGATGCTCCAAAGAGCTTTATCTCACTGGTGCTCCAAATGAGTGTTCTATGAATAAAAAAGAGGGAATGCTGGGTCAATATTTGGTATGTAGCTGATGCATTACCTTATGCATTCTTTATTTAAATTAGGGCAGCCTTTTTGGAAGGAGTCTATAGATCTGAGATGGCAATGTACTGCCTATTTATTTTTACACACGTAAATTTAAATTAACCTCAACCGTCGTATCCTGTTATCTGCCAAGGAAAACATTTAGCTCCTGTCCAATCTGTGTGGAGTTTCAAAGTGATTTGCTCTTTTCAAACTTGTTAAAGCGCAAATAGAAAAGTAAATTGCTTTGCATACCGATCGAACATTTTGCAAAGGGGAGGGAAGAGGAGCTAAGGAAAAACGAATTTACTATTATAATAACCAATATACCTTTATCAAATATTAATTAAGTCATCATTTTCTACAGCCCTTGATTGATTGCATTTGAATTGCTGACTGATATTTTGCCATACTTTAAATCTGAAGGACACTTAGCATGTTGCCCATTTATTCAGATACCTTCACACAGATATGTTTGCTGTGGCATTCATTCAGCTCCTGAAGTTCTTTTGTCAATGTAAGCAGACATTTCCAGAGGACAGGCCAGCTACAATTTCAATAATAAAAGAGTTCACATGGTTTTATAACTACAGAGGTGAATATTTTTGGAGTGCCAAATTAGAAAAAATAGTACTATTTAGACTGCTGTTGTTTTCTTTATTTTTCTCTGATTTTTTTTCCCTTATTTATGTAGTTTCAAAAGTAGAAAAGTACCCTGCAAGCAGGGGCTAGAAGACAAGGAGCAGCACCATCGAGTCTATTTATTTTAATGCTGGGTGGACAGGCTGCTGAACTGAGCAGATTAGAGAAATATGTGAGAGCAGAGCGTTTTTGTTTTTCACAGCCCTGCTAGGCCAAGGTGTTTCACTCTGCATTTAATTCCTCGGAGAGAGGAGTCAGATTGAGGGGCCTGTAAAAGTGATCACCAAATGCTGGTTTTTTCACACAAGTTAGGTTATTATTTCTGAAGCACTGCTCACAGTAACCTGCCTCGTGGAATCACAGTGGCATAGGTGATCGAGGAGGGGCTGCTCTGTGCGAGAGTTCATTTGCATTTTCATCTGCAGGGTGTAATAACCATAAAGCAGCTACAAATATTGACAGTGTCTCAGATGGACAGTTGTTTCAGTTCAGGCAGTTCTGTGTTGGTGAACACGAAGCTTTGACATGGACTTCTAAATGCATTGGCAATCTTTTCAGAGCTGCTTGTGCTTTTTATTGGAATGCAGTCTGCAAAAGGCTAGGAAGGCTGTTTTGTTGCATCCAAGAGATTTTGATCGCTGTATTTGTTTTGCTACCCAAACACAAAGAGCTCTGGTATATTTACTTCTACATTTGTATATACAGCAAGTATCATTTTCAAAAGATTTTCCTCTTTGATAAATCATTCTTTATTTTCTTATTTTTTATGTATATGTTTATTTTTCTCTCTGGTTGCAGACTTTTTTTTTTTTTAAGAAAGGAGAGTTCTCATGATCGTTTTGTTACCTTTGGCAGATAAGATGTATTGTCTGATTTGTCTATAGGAAACAAAATAGCATATCCAGTCCTGAATCAATGGAAAGTCTCCCACAGATATCAGAGGGTTTTGGATTGTACTCTCAAACCCAACTAACACTAATTTAAAAACCTGATGCAGGAAGCCTGAACTCGAATGACTCTTAAAGTACATTTAAAGAATGCTACATTCTGCACAGCCTTAGACTTGGGCAGTGAGCTTTTGTGCCTTCTTGCTTTACCCATTTTAACCCAAGGAGTGTCAGAATGCTGCTTTCTGCCTTTAAGGGACACGGCATCAGTATTCTTCCTAATCCAGCACGCATTTATGAATTGCAGGGTGCACAGAAGGAATTGATCACATCCCAAAATGCGTGGAAACTCTGTTATAGGCCCAAAGGACATATACAATTTTGCTGCAGGGGTTCATCGCAAGGTTTAGTTTTGGTTTTAATGCAGTGTGACCTATAGGGTTTTTTGATTGCTTAGTTATTATGTGAATAAATAATTAACATTTTAAAATTTATTTTTATTAGTAAACCATTTTATAAAAACAGTTTTTCAACTCGATCTGTTATGAAGATAGCTAGTTACCAGTTTTTAATTGAAGGTTATACGTTTCTCATTCTATAATTATTATAGAAGGAGGAATTAACATGATCACATGGAAATTTTGTTTCTTAAATGGAGATTTACATTGATGGATTGAAGGTTTAAGGTGCAGATTTACATTTAAATTACATATTACATGACATTTACATTTTAAATTATACTAAAACAATTATTTCTACTGTCTTACTGGTACCTTTGAATGTCTCTATAAAATTATTTCATTTAAAGTATAACCTACATTACTATGTATATGTTTCATGTATGAGATCTGAGTATTTTTTGTATGAGTGTGCTCCTGTTTGGTGTAAATAAAAGTGAAGTTGCATGTACAGTATTCACATGTACACATTTAAGACGCTATTTAGCACTTACTTAGAGTAGTGATTATAACACAAAATGTTTTTGGGGGTGGTATTTAGCAACATAAAAATGGTATCTGTCTGGTGCTTGCATTTTGTTTTCCCCAAAATGCTTTCAGGAATCAAAGCTCAGCAGTGTTGCTTAAGAGAAGAGAAAGGATTTCTATCTAATTAATTAATTAAAATATATTGAGGAGTAGCAGATGGCTTCAGGTGCAGCCAGCTGGGAACGAGGTGGCCTGGAGTGGGCTGATTTGGGACAGGAAAGCCAGCTGGAAGGTGGCTGTGACTCTTGTAAGGAGCAGGCCAGAGTGGAAGTCGGTGAACACAGAAGAAGTGTAATTTTCTGAGGAGAGCTGCGTGTTTGTGGAGGGTGCCACACCTGTGTGTGTGTCCTTGCTGTGCAGGTCCCTTTGGTCCAGGGCACTGCAGGCCACGTCTTGCAATCGGTTTTATCAAGTTGCAAGGAACTTAAAGTATGAGCATAATTCTCTTCCCAAAATAGATTTCTTTAGTGTCAGCTGGATATGGCTGGTTTGCACCCATATAAGGTTCTGGGCTGGACACAGAAGCACTAAAATTCCATTATTGTTGAAATAATTGCTGCAAGCTTTTTAACTTTTGATGCCTGCTGAGCTGAATACGCTGAAGAGTCCACGCAGGCTTGGTGGTGGGTTGGATTTCGCCTGGAAAAGGGGGGTGAGTGCACCTGTGTCCAGTTCCTGAATTTTGTAACTTTTCTTGTTCAGTATGTTCCTCCTGAGATACAATCTAACCTAAAACATTAAATGGAAGAGCAATTGAAGGTTCAGCAGAAGTGCTAACAACCTCTCCTGAACATTAATCTGTGAAAAACTAGTCCTATGCCTTAACTGTGTCTATTAGTTTTAAGGCCGCAAGCAGTGGAAGAACAAATAGAAAAATCTTTAGAATTCAATTAACACCAGGAGATCAAGCTGAAAAACCACTTTGCCAGTGCACTTGCAGCCTCAGTTCCAGCTCTGTAATGAGCATTTCTGTAGAGTGCTCAGGACAAAAGTTTCCACAGGTGACCAGTAGCTGTTGGGTGGGTCTGCTTCTAATGGCAATTTAAAAAACAATAAAGCCACTCTTCACAGAGTGAATTTCAGCTTCGTGCTGATAGCTAGTTCAAGGCCTACATAAAGTTTAAGCCCCACTCAAATCACTTCATATAGCCCCCAGCTTTTTTCTGTCTGTCATGTACCATGAGCTACTGCTGTAGAAGCCACTGGAAGAAATAATGGGTACAAAGAAAAATTAACACTTCTGGGACTGCAGATTATTTTGATCACAGACTTTATTTAGTCATTTTTCTGTCTTTTCTTATAATGACCTTTACTTTGTGAAATATGCATTTAGACATGCTATTGTCCATAAATTAGGCCTTGATGGAATGGGAATTGTGATGCCATTGTTTGGAAAAGTGAGTGAGAAGTTGGTAGATTCTTTTTCACTCAGCCTTGGGTATGAGAGTAAGTTTCCTCCTCTTTCTGTGCCTCAGCACCTTCCCTTGTAAGCTGGAGATGAATCTGGTGTTGCCCATGAGATTTCTGGTGTGAGAAACAGCTGATGTCTGAATAAACCAAGTACAGCCAACACACAGAACACTTCTCTGGGAAGGGAGAGTTGCTCAGAATGCGGAGTCTGCAGAATTTCAGGGGTCCAGTGCTGCCCTTGCACAAGGGGCATCTTGTAGTCTACATCTGGGGTGTAGCTGCTGTTGTAGGCCTTGACTGCCTTTGATGGAGGCTTTTCCTCATAGCTTTGGGAGGCCTTGCCTCCCAAAATTCACTAGTATTCCTTACCAAAGTGGAAAGGTTATGTATTGCTTGCCATGAGGTTCTTTCATCACCACTATCTTGTAAATTAATCACTCTGTTTTATGCATTGATAAATAATAGGAGAGACTGACACACTCAGCATCTGCATCAGTATACCTGAAGTCAAAATCCAGGTCGGATCTGAACAGCTTGGGAGAAAGATGCTGGGTGAAATTGCCTGGTCTCCTATCCTTCCAGTTTAGGATTCTGCTGTGCAAGTAATTAAAATCCGGTATGTTGATAGCATTTTAAGATTATATGGGGAGGTTAGGTAGATCATTGCGTAAAAAATCCAAAAAAACCCAATCCCCCCAAACCTTTACAGAATACTAAACAATCACCATGAAAAGTAGAACTTACAAATCATAACATCTTACGTGCTCCCTGCAGAACAGAAAGCTGGGAGACAACTTTTAAAAATAAAGACATAAGCATATTTTACATGTTTTGTTTGCTGGATTTTTTTTTTTCTCTCTGACAATTCTATTCTTTTTATCCTATTGCTTGCCTAAATGTAATTGAGTTTAGGATTCCTTTCTTTTTGCAGCAGCCTCTCCTCTGTTTGCACTAGGAGCTTGGCTTCTGGGAGGCAGGAGGCAGTTTTGGTGGCTCTGCAGTGGCTGGAGCAGCAGATGTCTGGGTCACTCTGTGTCCAGTGTCCATTCCCCAGGAGCGTGGCCACCCTGGAGTGCCCCAGACACACACGGGGTGCTCAGCAAGGAGCAGCTGAGTGCACAGAGCCACGCTGCTTCCACCGTGTGGACAGCTCCAGCAGGCCAGGGCGTTTCAGAAACACCAGAAAAGCTGTTTGGGTTTAGTTTTTCCCTGCATTTTTAATAAATGTGCCTGTGAAAACCAAGTCCTGCAGGTGCTTATGCATAGGACTGACCTGTGCACCCACCTGTAGGACTCTCTGTGTCCTCTTTCCATGTCCTCTCCACCTCTCCAGCACATCTCCTCTCCTCTCATCCCCAGTCATTTGGTGCTGGCTGGCAAACCAGTGCTTTGAACCAAAGGTAGGAATACAGCAGTCCTGCAGCCAGACTTCTCCCCTAGTATTCCTCTGCCCAGTTTGGCAGCTTTATAGTCTGATTATTAATGGCTCTGAAAATCTGTGGGTGAGTGCTGCTGGGCCCCTAAGTTGTGGTGCTGGTGTTTATTTTGGTGTCTCCAGCTGGCTCAGGAGTGCTTTTGTTAGCGAGTGGTCCTGGACTCTCATTTCCATTTCCAGGCCCAGCTGCATATGGATGTCCTGAGCACCAGGGGTGTGCAAGCTGGCTGGGGCAGGCAACTCCTGTCCCTTGTTTGCAGTATCAGTTGAGATCAAATGGGAGAAACTAATGTGATAAAGCTAAACAGAAAAAGAGGAGGTGTAGATGTTCCAGTCTGGACTGTGGAGTTGGGCAGGGTTTGTAGCTATCTGCATGAAGTGAGTGCTCTGGGCTTTTCTCATGCTCTTTCACGAGCCTTCCAAACTTCTATGTTTGGTTTTTTGGGCTGTCCCCACTCTTTCTTTCTTCACCCTTTAGGTCAATTGACATCCAGTCTTTCCAGCATTCCTGGTAGGCAAAGCTGTGTTTGCAGGCATTGTTTTGCTCGTGCACCTCCTGTGTGGTGGGTGCCTGCCTTTGACTGATGGGCAGAAGAAGCTCCCTGTTCCTCAGTGAAAGGTGTGCTCAAAGGGATGAGCAGGTTTCAGCAGCCAGGAGCTCCTGGTGCCACAGCCACTGACATGGTTTCAGTGCACTTTTAGAGAACCAGATGTGTCAATTGCTGAAAAAGGAGCTCATTGTCAGAGATAATGAGAGTTGCAAGTACGTGAGAGATCTTAGGAAGAAAATCAATGGTAAAACAATGTTTCAATCTATAGCCTCAGTAAGTCATTTACTTTTGAAATCTAGGTCTGTTCAGAGGTGAAACCATTTCCATTCAGGTTTTGTTGAATCACGGTATTAGAGTCGTAAGTCAGTGTTGGGAAGGTTTGGTTTTGTTTGTGTAAGAAGCCCTTCCAATAACTCCTCAAACTCCTCACAGCTGTTTTCTTTGTGTCTGATTTTAAAAAGTGGAATTTTTTATAAGATACATTTGAATTTTATTTTGCAATCGGTAAAAGGCTCCTTTTTAGCATGGAATATACACATTGGGGACTATTTAGCTGGAAGCCAATTTTTCTTTTGAGCATATATTTTATGAATAACTTACTAGTATCACTTATTCTTATTGTAGATATACTGCTGTAGATAATGTGATGACTTGTATGACTTGTACCTCTGTAGGAGTTTTGCAAAGACTAACACCATGAGACATTAAACCTCTCCCTAAAATACATGAAAATAAAGAAATAACATAAAAATTTTTCTTTGAGAAACAGAGACAGAGAAAAAAAAATAAAGACAGCTGGGTGAAATATGTTTCTGTTGATTTGAGAATTCATGTTTTATTTTGTCTAGCGATCAATATGCATTTTTTTATTTTTAGAAAATAAAAATACATCATCTGATTTCCAGTTTGAACAAACAGAAGACCTATGTTTCCATATTCCACATGGTTTCATTTTGCACTCCAATTTTAATTTTGTGTTCACGTGTCCAGTTTTCAATACAAACTTCAGTGTTGAAATCCACTGCTTTTGTAAATTTTTCTTTTAAAAGGAGAAAGATGCTGATTTCAGTTCAGATGTGTAAAGCAACAGCCGTGACTCCGTGGCTGCTCCTGGTGAAGGAAGAAGCCTGGTAGCTTCTGGAATGGCAGCGTCAGACCCTGAGTAGTTGTCTCTGCAGTGGCCCTGTGCTGGGCTGCTGGGCAGGCTCATCTTCAGCAGCACATGGTGCTCTCCCATTCACTGTACCTCTATTTAATTTGTCTCATCTGTGGCACAGACTGCTCTGAAGAACTCGAGCTTCAGATGAAAATGTAGTTCCCAGGCAGAAAGGAACTGCAGTAAAAGTAGTTGTACTACTAGTTTGTCCTATGATTAATAGCAAGACTTGCTTAGAAGTTAGTCTTTGATTTCCTCTGTTTAATTGTAGCCCTAAGTGAAATGGGTTTTTGATTTATAGAAAATGCAAAATTAGGTACAGAAAGTTTTAAATTACAGTAACAGTAAAAAATTTCCCACAATAATCATCCCATATTGTTTCAATTCAAAAGAGCTAGGGCTTGATTTGTGTGGGAAAGAATCCATAGCAGCCAAGTTCCACATTTGAAACTGGGGAGAGGGGAGGATCAATTACCCTCTTTTGAGAGTATAAAAATATGCCTGAATTTCACTATGTAATGCTTTTATCATATATTCCCTCTTTGGAAGGGTGTGTGTTGATTAATTAATTTAGAATAGCTCTTTTCTTACATGGATACCCTGTAAAAGCAAGTAGAAAAATTGTGTTCAAACATACAAGAACATCAGTTAAAAAAGCAAAAGCTTTAGGTACAGCAGTGGCTTGTAATCATGATGGAAAACTGATCTGCTCTGTTTTATAATATTTGCATTATGCAGAATGGCCCAATAAACTGTGAAAGCTCTAACACAGTTCAATAACAGTAGCTTTAATAATAGTAGTTTAATTCCTAAGCTACTTTTTGGAAGTTCTGCATGGCTGATCTCACTTTTACTGCACCATATTTGTGTTGACTTTTTCTTTCATTAGACCGCAATGCCTATGTGTGTTTGCAGCACTAATCCTGGACGTTGAGATTCTGGATAGTTAAAATACATTCAGTATCATTGAAGCTCTTCTGGAGTAAATGACTTTGCTTTAACAGATGAGACCAAATTCTGCTCAATTTACATGAATGAATGCTGAAGAACACTGATCTGACCCATGCAAGTTTGCATGCAAGTTCCTGAGAATTGCATGCAAAACTCCCGAGGAGTTTTGGCCCTTTTTTTTTTTTTTTTTTTTTGTGTGTTTACCACAACACAGTTAAAAATAATTCTGAAAATAATAATGCAGTTGTTATTCTGTTGGCCAGCTTGGTGGTTTTTAAAATTCTGCTTCACAGTCTCCCCTCCCATACAGTTTTATTTGGAGCACACCGAGTTTACAGTTTGAATGTAAAGTGCTGCTTCTATTCCATTTGATTTGGCATGACCGAGATGTAAAATCTAAACATAAAGCATAGTATTGATCCATTTATAAGCATTTTCAAATTGTACTGCACTTCTTGGATAATTTATTGTTGTAGGATTTTAAAGTCAGGTGAGCTCTGCATTTGTGCTATAGCCTGACAGTTTAATCAAGATACAAATTTAGAAACAAATCAGCACTGTCTTTTATATAGTGCCTCTAAATCCACGGTAATTTGTACCAGACCTCGGTAACAGGAAAGGATCGCCGTTTCATGCTACCAATACCGGTGGGTGTTGCTCCCCAGCTGCATCTTATAAGGGAAGATGCAAGAGAAATTAAAGGATCCCCACATGCATTTTTCTGTAATGTACCTTTTGCAGAGCACGAGGCTGATGGAAAATTCCCTTGGCTGTAAATAGTGCCATATGTTCTGCACGCTTTAACTCCTACCTTTTGAGAGCACTGGGCAGTTTTCAAGTCAGCTTTCTTTACTTTGTAGTTTTGGAACGTTTTAAAAAACGTAAGCGCTTGTACTCTGCAAACTCAGAGCGGGGAGGGGAGAGCTCGAGTGCTGCTGGTGCCTACCCTGGCTGCCTCGGGACTCTCCCAGAGGCCTGTTTCGGGGAGCTCTGCTGTGCCAGGACGTCCCTTGCAGCACGAGCTCGTCCCTGCACGCCGAGCTCCAGCGTATCCGAGCTATAGGCTGAGGCTGTGTGCACTGGCAGCACAGATGGAGTGTGCTCTCATTAGGACTGTTTGTTGCCTGTTGGAACACACAGCATATTTCTACCGTGGCATCAACAGTTTCTAAGAACTGAGGTCAAAATAAACAGGTTGCAGTTGGATTCAGGAACAGTCTGGGAAACAACTTAACATTCCCTGCTTCGGCATAACCATATTCCTAGATAGGTGGGTAAAAAGTCATTCTCAAAGCAAGGGCTCATCTGAATTGATGCTTAGTGTATGCAGACCAGCGTGGAGTTGCAGAGGCACAGCCAGTAAATTTTCTACAGATATTGGCAAAATTGACCTTATTTTAAATAAATGAGCAAATTTAAGCCCAGCACTCCTGCACTGTTTCTCCTGGTCTTTGTAGTGCTTGAGCAAAGTGAAAGTGATGTCCCTGTACCCGTTTGGACGGTGCCTGTTCTCGCCAGGCCTCGGCCTCCTGTGCGGGCGCGGATGTTGCCGAAGGGCCTGGCATGTGGGGCTGTGTGCAGGAGCAGGCCTGGGGCTCTGGCAAGCCTCCTGGAAGCTGCTTGGAGTTGCTACTGCCCCAAACTCCCCTCCCCACCCCACCCTTTCCCTGGGGATTAGTGCTTCCTCAGCAGAACCCGCACCTGAGCTGCCTCGTTGCAAACCCGCAGGTCCTGCTCCGGCCCTTGGAGGGGCATGGCTCACTGCTGCTGCCCGAGGTCTGAGCCCGTGGATTCAGCGTGGAGAGCCCTCATCTCCAGCAGCCAGCTGCAGCAGACCACTGGGAAAAGGGAGTAGTGACGGCGAGATTCACCAGTGCCCCTTCCACAGCTGGTAAGTTTTCACAGGATCAGCCCATGCACACACTCACGGTCCAGATGACAGCCTGGCCCCACAGGCATGAGTGAGTTTTAGCCAGCCAGGGTTTAATTTGTAGCCTGAAAAATTTTATGAAACAGGACAAATACTTGCAGTGATTTTGGCTTGAGTAAAGATGTAAATAGATTTGCTTCCTGACAGAATCGGCAACAGTCACTTGTAAGGGTTTACTCATATTAACCTGGTCACAGTTCATGTTGAGCTGCAAACACACAAAGGTGTTTGTACAATCTGCTAGATGTTTAAAAATGTTCTCACGGGATTTGGGGGTTTTTGGGCAGGGAGGGTTGAATCTAACTCTAGTTTCGGTGGTTAAAATTTTTTAAAAGTATTTTTTCTCCTTTTCAGAAATGAAACATTATTGAGCTGTATGGTATGCATAACAGTAAATGGCTAAGACAGATATGTGTAGTGGAGTAGTGAAAAGAGGTGTCAAAATAATTACAAAAATTTTGAGGACTGATATGGAAAGATGTGTATAATTCTCTAAAAGAAAAGGTAAAAAAGAAAGCCTTCCCATATTCTTTGCTGCTACCAGTTTACTGCTGTTACCATTCTTACTTCCCATGGCACGAGGCATTCAGTGGTCTGTATTACAGCCACATAATAATATTATCATCCCTTACTTTTCTGCAGTGACAGGGAAGCAGCATTTCTAGAGTACCTTGTTTATAGGACTGTCTTACTGTCTCCACGAGGTTTTCTTGGTTCTTGCTGCTGTTCTCCATATGCTTCTACACAGTTTTGTGTGTAACAATGTGCCTTTCCATCCTTGACCCTGGCAGGTCTTGTGCAGCCTCATTCATCCTGACCCACCACCTCTTCCCTGCTCACAGACAGCTGCTGAGTCTCAAGCTCTTCACTGACTGTGAATGCAGTTGGGAACACTCTCCTCCCCCCCACTTTTAAGTTGGCTCTCAAAGCCCATCGCAGATGGTCTGTACCTCATACATAATAAAGATTTTTTTTTTTCTTCTGAGGCGGGTTTGTGTGAATGTGAGAGGCAGACAGTCTGGCAAGCTTAGACCTGTGTTTTTATATTTTTTTCTAAGTGAGCCTTGAGGGATTTGTTTGCCATAATTTGAAACCCCTTAATAGCTTATGGAGCTCAGTAATACCTTGGTTCCAGAGGAACCTGATTTGTCCATTTGATATTTTCTAAGGGGAAGTTATACACATTGGCAAAATGGAGTTAGGGCCCAGCTGGACAAGACAAAGAAATTAAGCAGAAGCATTCCAGGAGCTAAAGCAGTTGCTTTAGGCAGGTGGTCTTCTAATAACAGTATGGTAGGTTTGTGCTAAGTGTGTGTGTGAGTTGCTTTGGGGTCCCCTGTTATAGCTGTATATTTCAAACTACTTGTAATACTTGTTTCAGTGAGTTCCTTCTGTCCTATTTTCAGACTTGAGCTGTAAAGTCTGTGTACCAAAATGTCCCCAGGACCTCATGTAGGAGTCTAAGGAGCATTTTCAAATGTCACATAATTTGGGTTCTAGGTAGCTCAAGGCTGCTCCTTCTTAGCACCCTTGTGTGTGGTTGTATTGGTGGTGTTATGCTCAGCATTCCAGTAGCCATCAAAACAGGTCCATGTGTGGAAATCTGCTTCATGGGCCAGGATGCCAGTGGCTTCTGGGTTTCTGTTCTGGTGGAAGCTGCCATAGGGCTCTTCCTGATCTCTGCACTGTGCTTGGGGAGCTGAAAATGTAGAACATATGCAGGAGGAAAGTAATGGAAATACATTTATACCAGCAATTTCAGCAGTAGTTTTGACCTCAGTGAGAAAAGATATGTCAAGGTGAGATACGGAATTGTATGTTTTAAAAGATAAGGGAAAAATGTCCTAAACTAAATTGGATTTTGTTCATGATGAGGAAAAAATTAACAGGTATTTCATTCCTCTGTTGTGCATGTTAAATGCTCTGTGTATGTGTGTGTGTGTTGTTACTTATTCTATAGAACAATGAAGTCCAAAACCAACCTGTGAGCTGTAGAGTATCTCCTGAAATATTTTGGAGTTCAATTGTCTGAAGCTCTTGGCTCTCAGAGGGAAAAAAAGTCCCACAAGTGTCAGATAAGACACTTTTCCAGGGCCTGAGGGGTGTCAAGAGTAAGGGTGTCTGAAAAGTGAACAGAGCAAATAAAATTTTTTTAGAAGAGATGAGCTCCAGAGAACATTCCAGTTAGGCAGCAGTGGTCAGCAGTCATAGGCTCATCATTCAGAGTGGAAGGACCTTGGGAGCCATCTAGTCCAGCCTCCTGCTCAAAGCTTGGCCAGCTGAGACCAGGTGGTTCAAGGTTTTGTTCAGTTAGGTCATGAAAGCCTCTGAGTATGGATTCTGCACATCCTTTCTGTGCAGCCCCCCGTCCACTGCTTGACTGACTTCATGGCAGAAAGGTTTTCCATTGTTTCTAACCTGAACTTTTTGTATTTCAGATTCTGTCTGTTGTCCCTTGTTCTCCCACCACACCCCACTGTGAATAACCTGGCTCTGGCTTCTCCTAGCCTCCTGTTGGGTGTGGAGGGACTGTCACCAAAGCCTGCTCAAGTCCCTTAGCCCCTTCTCATGGGGCTGATGGCCATCATGGGGGTCCCTGTCATTCTGCCTACACTGCAGCATTGCTCAGCAGGCTGAGGAGTGGCACAGGAGCCTCTCAGGACAGTGCTGGGGCTGACCCATGCTGTCCCATGGGATGCTGGCACCAGGACAGGCAGAGTGGCTCCCTGTGAGCCACATCACCCTTGTCCAGCCCCTTTAAGTGGTGTGGGTGTTTCTGCTGACCATCTGCTGGAGGCAGTGCCAGGAGCTGATGCTGTTGGCTGGCCTTGGCCTTCACAGCAGATTACTGGGTTAATAGTGTGGCGTTACTAATTTCAGGTATTAATATAGAAAAATATTAGCTTGGATTTGAAAATCATGCCATAGTTTAAATGCTAGAAGATGTTAGAGCACTGTAGAGTTTCTCTGCAGGGTGGTTTTTGAGCTGCTGAGATACAGGTTTTAAGCATAAAACACAACAGTTAGAGATATACTTAGTCTTAAAAATTGTTAGGTGTCATGTAATTGCATAACTGCGGAATCCAAGGCTTTAAGAACAATACTGAGTATCATGAAATTGTGATTTGATTTTAAAATAAAGCAAGATCTATAAGATCAAGAGTCTGCTGCTTTTGTAAAGCAAATGTTCATCTAAGAGGGTTTTTTTCAAATAGTGAACCACATCTGTAAAGTTCTGAAATGATAGCTGCTATTATGTGCTCATCTGCTTAGCACAGTAATTAAAGTATACATTAATGCTCTGAGACACGTGTTTAGAAGTATGGATTGAAATTAATCACCCTGCCCCTATAGAAATTGCTTGATGAGTCCAACAGCATATGTGTTGCTATAGAAAGCTGTGAGTTAGTGTATTGTACATGGGTACAGTTACATTTAGTATTTCACATGCTTTATTAACTACAAATACAAAAATACATTTAATTTTATTAAAGCTATGGAGTGATGTTATTTACATATTTTTCCAGTGTGGGACAAGCATTTTTACAGGTAAAACTTGCACTGTAGAAGCTACCAAAGATGCAGTTGCCAAGCTGCTCAAATACTGCTCACAGAGTCTTTGAGGTGTCTGCAAGCATTGTGTGAGCAGGGCAAGAGGAATTCCTGCCTCTGTGAGGTGTGGCTCACCCAGGGCCAGCCTGGCACATCCACAACAGGTCCCTTGTGGAGCACCAGGTCCAGGATGGGCTTGTGCCGAGCTGAGCTGTGTGGAGGAGGCCCTTGCCTGCTGAGAGAGAGTGATAATTCTGCATTCACTGATGAGTTTTATTGTAGATTTAAGGTTGCAATGTTAATTCCACCTCCGGCTTCCTGGGCATAGGACGCAGTTGTCCTGAGGAAGTCTCCAGTGTGAGTTTACAGCCTGTGCAATTACCAAGTGAGGTGCCACCTCAGCCTGTACCCTGGTTACTCTGCCTGCCAGAAAAACTTGGTGATAAATATTCCACAAGAGGCTTGAGAGGCCGTGGTGTCACCCCTGCACCAGCCAGTTCAGCAGCTCAGGTTTGCTCTGTTACTTTACGGGCTACGTGAGGTAGAAGTGGAAGAGCAGGCGCTGCAATGCACATGGTGTGCAGCTCAAAGCTCTGCTTCTGTCCTGCTGCCCCGTGCAGGGATGCTCTGCTTCCCCAGCCCGTGTAGGGAGCAGCTGGAGAGCTGCTGCTTTTCCTGGTGGCACAGTGCAGTGTCCCAGCAAAGAGCACTGCTCCGTGCAGTGCCATCGTGAAGCCCGTGGATTGAGAGAGGGAGGCAGCCAGCAGCGGGTTGAGGACACAAAAAGAGCAGAATCCTCATCTGGGGGATTGCTTGAGATCCACCACCCTTGTGAACTTAAAATGTGTGCACAAAAAATGTCTTGTTCTTCCCTGCTTGCAACTCCAACATACAACCCAGTTTAAAAAATGGTTGTGTTCACAAAACTCTGACTTCTGTACTCTCACTGGTTTACGTACCTCTTGTGTGCTCAAGATCTGAATGCAGTGTGCAGGCAGCCTTTCTCTTGCAGCTAATATTGATATCCTGCCCCAGAGTTACAAAAGCAGTGTTCAGAAAACCCTTTCAGACATTTACTGCTTCAGTTGATACATATTTGCCTGTTTCTGGGTGGTGAAAGTTGTTATTTTATTATTTTTGCAGCATATCAGCCTGGATGTAGTCACCCTGTCAGGAGTGTAAAATTTACAGCAGAAATTATTTTAATGCTGGAAGAGCTCTTACTCATCTGAACCATCATTCAAAATGCCCAGTGAAAGTCACCAAGCAGAAGTTTTCCATCCCACTGTCTGCAGGACTCCTGCAGGTCTTCTGATGCTTAAGGTAAGATTAAAAATAAAGAGCAAACAGCTTAGTTGCAAAGTAGAAGCTGGTGCAAAGAGTGAAGGTGTAATTCAGAGCAGAGAGAATCCTCTTTGTGCATTGACCCCTGTCTGTAGGAGCAATGGCATTGTTAGAAAATTTCAATGCAATATTTGTTTAAATAATCAAAGCAGAAAGAACAAGAAGTTTACTACCAGAATTAAATATATATAAATGTATATATGTATATATAAAGAAATTGCTCAGTATTAACAAATAAAAGGATGTATTAAGTTTTCTTTATTCTTTTGAATAAATTTGAAAATATGTGTCAAAATACGGAAGTGTTTAACTATGAAAAGTAAGTGTTGGTATAAGCAGGGAAAGTAGGAACCACTGACTAGGACGGATTTTGTTTTGCTTAGCTCCTGAGAAATATCTGCAGTATAGAAATAGCTGCAATATAGAAATAGCTGCATAACCTGTGTACAGGTTATGCCATTGTTTGTTCTTAGAGTTTTTGTTTTGTGTTTTGTAATGGTGTCCATTACATTCAGTGAATTAAACTCTTCCAGTGTGTTTCCTTATTTCTCTGTCAATGTAGCTGGGGTGTCATCAGGATCCCTTCTCCATGACTGTAGTCATAGGATTTTATATAAAGAGCATTTTCCAGAGGCTATCAGTATGTTCTCTTATACATGACTTTTTTTTCTTCGGTTTGTTTTAGGTCATATATGTAACTAAAACACATTCCAGAAACTTTGTTTTCTAAATGTGTGTTGGGCACAGTTGTTAATGTTGCAGGTGTTCACATTCAGGGCAATATAAAATGCTGCTTATGATAAATGAAAAATAATGGAATGCTCACTTTGTAGCCCTAGGAGTTTGGCCTGGGCCTACAAACAGACATTATTTTTCATTTGTTTATAGACAGACAAGTTTATAATTAAGACAGTAATGGGCATAAGCATTCTTGCAGCCTTTGTAGCTCATCTTTCTTGTAAGCATCAAAGAGAATATTTGTGGTAGAACGCACAGTAATAAGTGTGGGGGAATCAACAGCTTGCAGATTCATTTATTTATTGATTGGAGCTGGTTATCCCCTATCCTCCCATCATCTGTGCCTCTGCAATAAAGGCAAAGCATGCCTATTTTCTCTCATTGCTATCACTTCAAATGCTGTAGATAAGAACGATAGATGGACACAAGTACCACACTGTGCACCCCAGAACACCAGAGGTATTAATGAGCACAGCAAAGACTTGTGTAACCATTACATCAGTGTCCTATTTCTGGAAATGACTACTGTAAATTACCATTTGGCTGAGGAATCCATCGTGCTGATCTGGAGCCTGCATGGCCCAACTGTGGATTACATCAAGCACATGAAAAAGCTGCCCAGGAATCCTGGCACAGAATGATATTGTTTTGTTTTGCATAGGAAACCTGTGTGTTCATGCATACATGTTATAAATATGTAAAGTGGTTTGGATTGCCTGTGTCTGAGGGCAGAGCCCTGTATGTGGCAGATCTTTTAACTTCAGGGGTTGTACATCTTTTATGTCAGCTCTGAGGCAGCTGAGATGAGCTGAAATGTCAGTCTTGGGGGGTCACTGGTGTGTGAGAGTTGCCACCACACAGTTTCTCTAAGAGCCCTTAGAGAATCTATTATTTGATTCCTCTCACAGCTTGGTCCAAAACATCTTGTGTTTATTGGCTGTGAAGCCCATTTATGTCTGTATCACCTGGGGACAGCAGTCTGGGGCTGTGTGTCTGATGAAAAGGTACTTGGGGGTCAGGAGTTTTGAGGCCTTTAATAATTATCTAGAGGGATGACTTCTATTGAGGAAATGTTACCAGTTTGATGATTTTTGTCATGGTTTATGTCTTTAGTTAGTGCCAGCAGTGTTGAAAAGCTGAGATTTGTGTGTCCATATATTTTACACTGAATTTAAAACACAAATATCTCATCATAAGAAACTTCTTTTTAAAATGGAGAGAAAGAAAAAAGATCAGTCTGGTTTAAGTGGTGGTTGTTCTTGTTAAGAAAACAGTGAGTTATTACTGCTACCTCTGACATATCTAAATCTAGTAAGACATGTTATCTCTTTAGGACTAGACCTCAGAATAAATTACAACATCAGAAACAAAATTAAAATCCTCTAAAACTTGATCTTCATGTATTTTTAAGGAAGTGGTCTATTCCAAGAACTCTAATGTATGAAGTCTTGTTAAGATTAAAGTCTCTGGAGTTCATTTTTTGAGGAAGAAACCCATTTAACAATAAAACAATAAAATCAGGTAATGCCAAATGGTATTGTCACAAATAGTTAAAATAAATTTGTATTCAGAACATCATCAGTGTATACAATAAATAATAGCTGAGAGGAAAGGCTGACCCCATGCTTGTTAAATTGCTTGAAAGTTAATTTGGATGTGTTCAGGTGAAGGAAGAGGTTTGGTTGTGTGGGATTTTTTTTCCCTCAGCTGCAGTTTTCTTTGTAATTCCACAAGAAATGGAATAATTTGGGCTTGTCAGACCCACCTGAGAAAAGCAGATGCCCTTGTACACCAGTGATCTTCACTCAGCTGGTGAGCAATGAACACAGAGAATGGACAGTGCAGTTGCTCCAGTATTAAATTGCTCTTGTGAGCCTTTCAAGCTGGATTTCTTTCCAGCCCACAGGAAATAACTGATAATACTTTTTCTTTTTTTTTTTTTTCCTCAGAGAAGGAATGTGCTGTGGTAGAAATACAGTATGTAACATAAAGATTGATACATGTCCTTAAGTTAGAAAATTGCAAAGGTATTGACTTTCTCCAACTAAAATGAGAGTAGTGAAACAAGGGAAGTTAATTGTGGCAGAGCCTAGTTGCCTCTTACTGTCATTGTTTTCTGTTCCTTAGAATATTGCCAGACTTAAAATATTTGAGGTGAACTTTCAGTGCTGAGTATATTATTCAGATTTGCCTCCACAGGCAAGTTCAGTCATAGCAGTTCACTTTTCCTTTGGCATCTTTTAAATTTTGAGAACTTTGTGCTTTAACCTTTTTCTTCTCTAAAGAAAATCTTCATTTGTGCAGTCAGCTGGCTGATTCAATCTCCAGCTGAAGAATGATCACGAGATGAGTGTATGTTCAGTCCTGTTTCTGATTCAGTCCTGTTTCTGATGGGTTTTAAAAAGCGCCGACAGCTTTAGTTAAACACAGCAGTGGTTTTCAGTATGGGGCTCTTTGTCTCTGTACAGGATTCCTGTGCAGGAGGTCCTGTGAGAAAAAGCTCTATCAGGCATTGGAAAGAAAAGAAATTTTATTTTAAGATTTTAAGGAACAAAAAGATCTTGCAAGAAATAGCATAGGGAGATGCTTAAATTCTCTGGGTAACCAGGAGAAAGGTAGAACAGGAGTAATGTTAATTTAGAGTATTTTGGGCAAGTCATGATCTTTCTTGAAGATTTTGGTATAAGTGATGTTCCTAATTTTTCTTAAATATATTTTTTTTTAATTACCAAACAGGTTACCAAGTACTTTTGTAGTCTCATAATATTATTATTTCCAATAACTTGCTTGTATTAGTAATCAGTTGAAGCAAATTTTTAAATAAACAATGATTAGCATTTGTGAATTCTTATCCCTGTAAGCTCCACACCCAACAAAAGCAAAATGTGAGATAGATATACATCTAATAAGTTGATATTCCTGTATTTAAAGCAGCCAGAAGCATAATTTCTCTGTAGATGATGACATGAGATGGGTGGGTTTCCCCACCTGCTTTACAAACCCGCTGTGGATGGAAGGGGGTTTCTGGAAATGCCTGTATCCTCATCAGGTGTGGTGAGTGCCCACTCCTGGGCATCCCATGGCCAGCAGGTTGGAGTCCCAGGAGATAAGCCACACACCCACATTGCTTGGAACTGGAACCAGTGCCTGTTAAACTGGCTGGGAAAAGGTGCTGCTTTTAACAGGGAAGTTTCAAGACACCTCTGTCTTTAATTTTTCCTTTACATTGAACCTCAGGATCACAGAACTATGAAATGGGTTGGGTTGGGAGGGACCTTAAAGCCTGTCCAGTTCCACTCCCTGCCTTGGGCAGGGACACCTTTCACTATGCCAGGCTGCTCCAAGCCCTGTCCAACCTGGCCTTGGGCACTGCCAGGAATGGGGCAGCCACAGCTTCTCTGGGCAACCTGTGCCAGGGCCCCACCACCCTCACAGGGAACAATTTCTTATCAATATCCCATCTATCCCTGCCCTCTGTCAGTGTGAAGCCATTCCCCCTTTTCCTGTCACTTCTCTGTCTTCAGGTAGCCTGAGATGGGGGACATTGGCTTTTAAGAAACCCAGTTCAGATCCCGAGTAAAACCTCAGCAGTTCTGAGGTCATTATCTCCCTTGTCTCACATTTTCAAAGACTTCAGGCACTTCCAGCCCAATGTGTCTCTCAGGGGATTGCAGCAATTCTTGAGACAGGTAGCAGACTAGGAAAAGGTGGAATAATGCTAAAGGAAAGTATTGGAGCCCTTTTGCAGGTGTATCTGTTATTCTTTGATTAAACCTAGGCATGTGATGCTCAGGATATGATTCTTATATTTTGTTGAAGGTTTTAATTTTATTTTGTTTTATGGGAGGGAGCTGCTTCTGCTCTGTGAAAACTCCAGAGCGCACACTGTTGTTGAAAAGTAAGTTTTAAGGACATGTTGTTTTCAGTGTAAATGTGGAGCTGCTGGTCACAGGCACACAGACTGCCTGAAATTCATTATTTCATGCAGCACTACTACAAATACTGCTTATAGGATAGTAGTTTAAAGAAAGTGCAGTGGATCTTTCTCCCACTTCCAGATATGGTTTAGCAGCCTGACATGATCAGTCAATACCATGTGACCACTCAGCTGTGTTTGGAAGAGCCTCACAAATCACAGGCAAGTTTAGGGCTCCTGAGCTGGTTGGTGTAATCAGGATATGCATCTGTAAAAAATGGTTTTATACAACCTGGATTCAAGCAATTACCTGGCCTCTCTGCTCTTTTTTTTAAATTTTTATTTCAGTATTATTGGACAAGGAAATAGTGTCCACAAAATTCAGATTTAGTAAACTGCCTACAATAAATGATCATTTAAAAAAGGCATGAAAGACTAAAACTTTTAAGTTTATGTAGATTTAATTGTAATGGCTGTGCCATGTATTATTTTCAGGCTCTGGAATGAGGCACAGAGACTGACATAACTTGCTCTGAGCATTCCCTGGATTAAAAATTCTTGCTGTTTGTATTCTGTCATGAAATGGTTGGCATCCCAACAGTCGTGACAAGTGTATATGTTGGCAAGGAATTAAAAATGGTGGTGCCTCTGAAGTTTAGCAGGAGGTTTCCTGCTTGGGGATGGCAGGCAGTTGTAGCTGTTACAAATGCCGTTCCCTTGTCTGCATTGCAGCTCATTTCTGAAACAAAGCAAGCTTGGGAACATGTTCCACTTTGTAATAGGAACTGCTACATTTGGTTTTCTTTGAGTCTTCTCTGACACTGGAGTCTTCATGTGCCCACTTCTCTTTTTTTTGTTGTTGTTTTGTTAATAAATCAAATCTGACTACAAAATCTCTCTGCCTCTAAACCACAGTAAGGGCTGCTTGAAAAAGCGTGAGCCTCCCAAATTTTTTACCCTCAAGAGGAAATAACTGATTTTTTTGTTTGTCTTTGATCCAGTCTCATCAATGCAATTTTCCTTCTTCAAACAATTGAGCCTGCAGTTCATTATAGTGCAAGACCGGAACCCTTCTATTACCTTATTTTTAGCAACAATTAAATCGAGCCTTAAAATTGAATTTGCAAAAAGAAACGCCTGTGCCAGTCCCAAATCTTAGAGCTCAGCTCTTAAAATTTGAATCTCAGCACTTTTCTCTCCTGGGTGTGTCATTTGGTGGTGTGGCTTGGTGGTGTCTCTGGCCAAATGAAGCATACAGTGACCCCGCAGAACAATTTAAATTCTGACATCCTCATTTGCAGAATTTACACTTGCTCTGATAAAGCACTTTAAGGAGTTTTTACTCCTTTGAAGTGTAGCCCTGTTGTGCTTGTGTCCATGACCTGTGCCTCTTTGGGTGTGGCACCACCTGGATGTGCCACCTCTCCTGGGAATCCTTTCTGGCCTCCTCCAGCCCCGAGCTGAGGCTGCGGAGTCAGAGAGCACCAGGATGCCCCAGGCAGGTGCATCTGTGCTGGAGACTCAGTGGAGCTTCTCAGCCTGGACAGTGAGGAGCTCCCACCTTCCAAGCCCCCTCCCAGCATCAAGGACACGGGGTGCTCTTGGGTTTGAGCATCTTCAATGTTGTAGTTTTCCTAAAGATGGCTGTTAGAAGTCTAGGAAAAGAAATTTGCTACTTGGGCAGGATGGAGGTGAGGAGATTTGGAAGTGTCTGCCAAACATGTAAGAGCAAACTCCTGTCACAGTGACTGTGGGAGCCCAACTGGAACTTAGAAAGAGGAGCATAGTTTGAAACACTGGATATTTTACTGTTCTTGTACACGACTGAGATATCCCCATGTTATGGGTAGAAAAGCTCTCTGAATAATGAAGTTTGCTGCAAAATGTGGAGCCCTCATGTTATTTACCTAGCATAGTGTGCATGGAAGCATGGTTAGCATCAGGCAGGCTGAGAGATCCACAAAGAGAAAAAAATCTGATTAATGGCACCTAGAAAAGGGCAGAGTAACCCCCTGCAAGGAACCAGACCCCTCAGAATGCAAAACTGCCAGACCAAGATTTCAGGCCCAAGTGGAAGAGCTGTGTCTGTGTAAGAGCCTAACAAAGGGGATAAAAATGACAAGATGAAGGTAGAGCTTTCTTACACTTTCACCACACAAAATGAAAGAGTGAAAAAAAATAGCCAGAAATTGAATACACAAACCCCAAAACAGCTGGGAAAAATATTTGAGGAAAATGTACAGGAGATAGCAGAGGAATACTTTTCTCTAAATCCCAAAAGCAAGAAGCAGAGAAGAGGATAGATGCTTGCATTGTGTGGTGGAAAATTCTGGCATGCACATGTACATTAGAGACATAAAAGATCTCCTAATTAGAGACAGGATCATTTGTGGGACATGTGATTCCAGTTTACAGGAGAATTGCTGAGAAAAAAAACATCTAACCCTAAAGGAATGAATCAAAGAATAAGAGCAGCTGAACTATCCAGGAAAAGGAGCAAAACAACGGCCACTTTTGCAGGACACAGCACAGTCCAGGAGAGAGGGAATAGAGGGATGAACCTGTGAGCAATGCTCAAAAGTGGAGATTTGGGACTGGTGGGAAGGGAGCCACGAGGATTTATTTAGTTCAGCAGTGGTGCTGTGTCTGGCTGAGCAGACTCCCCCCTCCTCGTCAGGGAGGCAGAAAGGA
Source organism: Passer domesticus (assembly GCF_036417665.1). Lineage (NCBI taxonomy): Eukaryota > Metazoa > Chordata > Aves > Passeriformes > Passeridae > Passer > Passer domesticus. The sequence goes on along the minus strand of NC_087478.1, from coordinate 75,398,021 downwards.
AACCACAGGGCAGTGACTGGGCATCAGTGAGGTGGACAAAGCAGTGGGCTGTTCTAGAGCTCAGCATGTCTGAAGGAAAAAGGAATCAAAGACCCAGCCTTTAGGGGGTCTCTGGGTTAGCAATCTCCAGTTAGCCACCAAATGTTTGCATGGAAAGCACAACTGTCAGAAGGAAAGTTGGGGTGATCCATTTGCATTTCCGAGAGAGGAGAAGGAGGAAGATGAGGTTTGAAAGGGGCACCAGGAAGTCAATCTGTCTGAGCGTGACCTGAATGTTACCCCAGTTTTTTGTGCTCCTCTACGCCGTTCTCTAAAGAAAAGCCGATTATATTTCAGAAGAATAGGGGCCTCTCATGTTGTTATTCATCATGTGGCACATGAAACACCAACACTAACTCTGAAACTGCGAGTTAACCTTGTCCTTTCATCACGTATGGTCATCTCATCACTAGGCTGGTGACTGCTCAAAGCTGCCTGAAAGTGGTTGAGCCCCAGACAACTAAACTTTTATACATCAGTACAAAAGCAGCAAAGAAGATGAGAAGGAAAACTGATTGTCCCCAGGGACACAGCATAGTGGTTTGGGTAGTCCTGCTTAGAAAGTCACTTGTGGCTTTTATAATGAGGAACTTAAGGTTTGAATTTTCAGACTTATTAGCTGTACATTTGTTTGTTTTTTATTAACTTAATATACTACGTGCCACATTTTCCTTGGGGTATTGAGTCAAGTGATGGATTCATCCAGTTTAGCTCTAAATGCATGGGCTCTCTTTTTCATAAAACTTTGAAAAGATTTGCGTCTCATATTTCCTGAAGGATTTTATTTTATGCCTGTATATTTTGGTACAGCAGCTAATGTTTTCTGTCCTGTTTCTTTTCTGACAATATGTGCTTCTGGCTAATGTAGAGAGGGAATGTAGTTTTTGTTTGTTCTCTTTCTTGACCCGTGAGAATTAGAGTTGTCTTCTTCTATGAGCAGAGTTAAACCACTTTAGTCTACAAAAGAATCACTGGAAGTTTCCAATCCCCTCGCTCTCTGCTTCAATGGAAAGAAAAACAGGTTTTAAAAAGTCTGAGAAAGATATGGCTATTAAACTAATCCAGTGTACTTCATCTAGCTGCTAAAAATCTTGACTCTTAACAGTGATTAAATATAATTGCATCAGTAAAGGTGGTGTGAAAAAAACCCTGGCTTTCATTAGCAGCTATCTTTAGGAAACCATGGTCCCTTGACTTAAAAAGTTATGTGTAGCATCACTGTTTTATTTTGGGAGTACTTCAAAGGTTTCTTAAACACAGGGTTATGTAGAAAAAATAAATAAACCCCAGCAGAACAAATACACAATTCTGAAGTATTCTTCTGTATTTCAATATATATCTGCAGTGCATGCTATTTATTATAAAAGAAAATTTGGCATAAAACTGAAAAATTAGTGGATAAATATTGAACCATCTTAAAGATCTGATAAAATAATAGAGATATTCCAAAGAAAAAATAAATTAACAAATGACCACCTATGTGCAGGATAAAATTGTCATAGGATGGAATGGAAGCATTCCTAGTAATTTAAATTAAATTCTTTTTTTTTTACTACTCTTCAGTTTGGAAGAGAATCTGTTCACTGTTTTAAGAGCTGAAAAACAATGTTGCTAAACTTTTTATCTTATTTTCATAAATTTAAAATCTGAGCTGTGTCAGAGCCTTAACACTGCACAATCTTTATAGAGAATTTAAAATTTCTCCAAGTTATGTGATCTGAAAAAGCTCTTCCTAGACAGTCAGATGTTAAAAAATTCAGCAGTTTTGGTATAATGCAGAACACCACATGCTGCTGTGTATCCTTGGGCTGAACTGGATATTTGCACTTTTGTGTTTGTTTTGTAGATTATGAAAAATTGTGTAAACTGAAAGAGGACTGTAAAACCTCCTGTGCTGAAACACCGAAAAATATAAAATAATCTAGTTTTTACATAGCTTTGTCATTGCCAATGTTAAATGTTGCTGCAGGTATTTACTGCAAGAACCTGAGTTACTGCAAAGACAAAAGTACAACGTGAGCGTTGTTTTCTTAGAGAAATCATATACTCCCAATGTGTTTGAGGGGAATAATTGTCCATTTTTTTTTTGTGGTTATTCAGGTGAAGGGATAATTCTGAAGCAGAGAATGCTGTTGATAATGTTTCCACTGGGATGCTCACTAAAAATGTATTTAGCTGTCTCCATAAACAAAGTATAAGCAAAGTTTAAGTCCAGATCATGACTGGCCCATGGTGAGATGCTGAACTAAATGCTGATGTGTCTTCTCCACATACTTTTTGCTTTTAAGTTATTAGAGATATTAAAACCATTTTAAAATGTTAATATTTTAATATTAGGACATTTAATGAAAAATTCCAAACATAGACATATATAGGTAGATATGCACTATACAAAAAAAGATCATGTGAATGATGAAAAATCAACCTCTTGTGAATTCATTATTTCTATTCAGTTTAACTATTTGCCTCTTATTTTGGGAATCCAAATGGGGAAAAATATTTTTATAATTTGTGTTTGGCATTTTGGCCCTTGTGCAGTTTTGATTCACAAGTTGAAATCCTGTTTCCATGGAAATTAGCTGAATTTTTGATAAGCTTTGAATTTCTCCCACAAATTAAGGCAACTGGGGAACATCATTTGGGCTTATTCTGTCCTTAATGTCAGCTGTAATATTTTCCCTTTTATTCCATGTGAATGGGAGCTGTATTTTGATGATGATTTAAGTCAAGATTCCCAAATGTTACTGCAACAAGTTCTCTTTTATCAAGAGAAACGAGGGTATTTGATAACATTGAGTTACTTTTTGTGTGACAATGTCCACAGCTTCTTCAGCTGGAGCAGCAGATCTGCCCCTGCCCCTCACCATAAACACCAGCAATGGGTGTAGCTTTTCTCTGATTGCTTTGAGAACAGCTGAAATAAAAATGAACACTAATTTTAGGAAGTTTAAAAAAATTAAATAAATAAAGCCTATAATATAAGCTTGATATATAGCTTGAAAGGGGGGTTTAGGCTAAACTTATTTTATTAGAATAGTCAGGAGAAGTGAAACTCCAAGCACCAGCTCGTTTTCCTGGCTTGAACTCATAACTGGAAGAGGTGGATGGGACAGGAATTGGCTGCTACGGGCAGGGTGGGACAAGAATGCCAACGTTTGCTGCGCTGCAAATGTCTGTCCCAGGCCTCAGATGGGAGGGTGGCAGTGAAAGCAGACCTTTCCCTGCACTGGAAATGCCAGGTGATGGGCTTGAGCAATATTCACATTCTGAGTGTATTTCTGGCTTTCCTAATCTTTGATCCTGCCACTGAATCCGCGGGGGTGCAAAAATCCACCCACACAGATCCGATGTCAAAATCCTGGCCTTAATTATTTATGGTTTGGTTTGGACAAATTACTGTTCTCTGTGCAATAACCACAGTTATTACCAGAAATACTGGACAATCTAAAACATACAGATATGCATTGTGTAGGTGTGAACGTTTATTTTTTTTATAAAGGTCATACCTTTATTAATGTATTTTGACTTTTAGCTGAAATTCTCATTTTTGAGTCTTGCCCTGTGCTGCTTTTTACCGAACCAGACTGGCCTGGATATATGGCAATTAATTCTCAGAAAAAAGGAGTTCAAAATGTTTATAATCTGAAAGCCAGCCTAGAAAAAAAAAGAACATCCAGCTTTATACATCTTGCACCAAATTCCTACTGATTTGTTATACTGCAGATGGACTGTACTGGTTTTCTGCACTAAAGAGGCATCCCCTTCTTAACTGTCTCTGGGCTCCATTCATTATTCCAATCATCCCAAGTTAGACCATTTTAATCTGCATATAAACAGAAAAGGAATCTCTTAGGAAGAAAACCCCTTAAAACAGGAATAGTAAATTCCACAAAAGAAAACTAAAATCAGAATTTCCCAGGAAAATCAGACATGCCAGAGCCACTGCAGAGCTTGGCAATGCCAGTCAGCACCATTCTTTAATTAAGTAAGGAAAACTTTGTGGATTTTCTGTGTTTCCCAAAGTCTTTCCTTCTTTTCATCTTACTTTTTCCTGAATTTTTAATCATAAGTTAATGCTGATATAATTGCTGACATAATGCTTACAAATAGATTCCCAGCAGTTGAGTGTTGCTTTAAATTTGGAATTTTTTTCTTTTGTTTTTTCCTTACTAGAACTGCATATAAAAATATGCTCTCTTCAAAAGTTCATGGGTAGGACATGGCAGGCCTGGTCATTTCACTTGCATGTTCTCAGTTGGAAGTCAGCTGAAAATCAGCAGAAGCTCCCAGGCAATTCCTGTGCCTGCTTAGAATTGTTCAAAACTGACTTCTGTTTAAAGTTAAAAATCTGTACCCCATTTTTCAATGAGGTGCCAGCCAGGTGCTCTAAAACATGTTCCTAATTATTTGCTTTTGATCTGATGAGAGTGTAGCACTAGTTTTGATTTTCAAGTTCATCTATGCTTTTAGATCCAAGATATCAGTGGAGTGTATTATGGATATGGATTGCAGTTCCAGTCTCAGAGTGTCTGAAGCAGTTCCTAGCGTCACAGGAAATATTTGTTTTACACATGTTATTATTGAAGAAAACCCAATGGCAATAAAAGTATTCCAGAATGAAAAAAACTTTCTAGTAAAAATCAACTTTGTGTGAGTGGCCTATCTGAAAATGCTAGAACCTCACAAAGCACAGCATATCTGTCTCACCAGGAGTGGTATACTTGCTTTTCACTAAAGAGTGCAGTTTTCAAAAATTAAATACAGCATTAGCATATTACAGGTTGTTAAATAATCCAAAAGACCTTTTCCAGTTTGGTACAGTTTGTTTTTCCAAGTCGTGGTTGTGTCTGGTGCTTCTTCCAAAAAAATGTTCTCAAGCCTTCAGCGCTGCACCTTTCAGAGCTTTGGTTCTCTGCAGCTGGTGTTGGAATGAATTGTTTTCTAAGCCTGCACTCAACCTCTTGAGGGGTTCCTCTGTCTCCTCCTGATTGAACGGAATTGTAAGCTAAGGCTGAGGGTCCATGTAAGGCCTTTACTGTTGAGAAGCCAGTTTCACAACAGGAAAGAATTTTACATTTAATATATTTGTATAGTTTTGTTTAGGACTTTTTTTCCTGCAGAGTTACCAGATTCTAGCATGGCTTGTATGGATATTGTGATTTTTTTTAAAGATTGTGAGCCAAAGTTTAAAAATCACTGGTCATTCTGGAAATGACAGTGTTGAAGAGCTAATCTAGAGAACTGGCTGATAGCCCTTTCAAAGGTTTCAAAGCATTCAGCTTTGTGCAGGAGATCCACCTATTAAAGTGTCTCAGGCTGGGATACAAAAGCCCAAACTTACCACCTTTCAGTCTTTGACCTACTTCAATTTTTATAAGGAATTGCTATAAATATCTACTTGCCAATTAATACAAAGCAATATCTGGTAGTTTCCCACAGTAGAAAATTGTCTGCACAGATATATCCATATGGGAAGCAGGGATGTGATACAAACAAGAACTGTGTTTCATCTTTCAAGCTACAATTAGATTGTGGCTTTTCAAAATCTGCAGATTTTCTCTGTAAATTAATCTTCCAGTGTCTTTTGTTGCTGTCTTTCAAGTTCTATCGCCTTCCAGCTAGAAAGCTAATGATAAAGCATCAGAATTGCACCCTTTTAAAAGAAGAAAAGCAGGGTAGGCATCTGTAATAGTAGTGTAATGACACCAAATCTGCACGTACAGTTTAGAATTATTTGCCTACATGCTCGTTCATTGGCACACAGACGTTTTCTTCGGCGCTTTATCTGTGTATGATGGTTTGCAGCACCAGTCTGGCATCATCAGACATCTAGCTGCCAGCATTTCAGAGATTTTTCCACAGAGCCATAAAATTGCACCTTCCTCGTTGAATCTAAAATCCAGCCCACCTGTAATAACAGAGCGGTGGAACAGTATGGATCTCTCCTGGATGTCTGCAGTGCAGTGAGCTGGGGTGGCTTGCCTTCACACTGGAGTAAAGGTCGTGTCCTAATGCTGTGCCTTCCTGTTTAAAATGAATGGCTTGTAAATGTTTATCTCAGCTAGAAGTGAGAACGTGGTCTACATCTGTGCTCTCCAATTCCCCTTGGAGAAACCCTGTGCAGTGAAACAGCTGCATATCCCTTCACGTCCTTCTCTTGTGTTAAACATGCACATCTCTGCCTTCAGCTCTTTGCCAGGTTTCCCCCTGCTCATGTTTGGATTCCAGGTTGAAGCTTGAGGTAGCATTGTCTGGATTTATAGTGGGTTACATTGTTTTCTCCAGGAAAGAGGGAGCAAAAGGGATCAGCCCTGTGCAGACGGACTCACAGTCCATGCAGTGTCATGCAGGGTAGAGTTTCTTTGGTTCTGCCAATAGGTATTGCAGTGTAAAATGTCTGGAGGCTAGTTGGGGCTGCTTCTCTAGAGACAGGACCAAAGTATACAGTATACTGGCTTTCATTTTGCTGTTTTTGGACCGTCGGGCTGCTTTCCATTTCCTACAATGTTCCAATATAACCAAGGCACATGTGCTCGGTAATGGAGGCTTCTGAGACCTGGGGCTTCTGTAAAAAGGAAAAGAGCAAAGTAGTATTTATACAGTATAATATTTTGATTCGCTAATGGGCTGTGAGGTGGGTGTTATCACGAACTACTGTGCAGCAAGAAAGGTTCCTAAAACACGTATCAGCTTACTCCATCTCCAAACCATTGCAGATAACACAGTGTTTAGTTTCTAATTAGACTTGTGTTGTGCTAATTCTCGTGAGCAGTGCGAGTGATTGACGTGCTGCATTTTAGTGGCAAGTAGCAGAGCAGCTGAGTGGAGCTCAGTGATGAAGCCAGCATCCAGCTGCTGAGGAAAGCACACTGCTCCCAGAGAGTGATTTGCAGGATGACCACACGCTGATTGGTGTGGCCTTGCTCCGAGGGGAAGGAGGAAATAAAGGCACATAGTCTTCAATTAGACTAATGATATTCTGGTCCTAAAAGGATTAGGAAGCATCTAACTGAAAATAAAAGTCCAATGTGTAATAGTTCACAAATCATGTATTTACTTTGGATGGTATTTTTCACTGTTTCTTAGGAGAGGATGGACATTATTCTTTTTCCATGCCTCAGTCTCCTGTATTTAAAACACAGATGGTTCATCCTAAGTGCTGGTTTCTGTTCATGTAAGTAATAAGTGTGAGCTTCAAGGCAGAGCCTTGTGAACTGTTTCTTGATGGAACATGCCAGAGCAGCACAGGCATTTTATGTAACTAAAATGATTTCAGAATCGTTTTTGCCAGCACTTTCCTTTGTGGCCAGCTCAAGTCAATATATTTGGTAGTGCAGTTCCACTGTAGATATAAAAATAAAAATATGGATTTGATATAACAGTCTCATTGAGCTAGATTGGGTTACTGTAAGGAACATCTCCTAGCTTAAACCCTCTAGTCAGGTCCAAATCCCTTCAGTCAGATTCTTGATGTAAAGTTTGGCTTTTTCAAATCATCATCATCATTGCATTCAGCACTAACAAAGGCTGTGCCTGTGACTCTTGGATGTTATTCATGTAGCATTTGATTTTTTCACAGCCTTTAAAGCCCCTGTGAGGCCAAGCAGGGCTGCTCCTTTGCTTTAGGGGCTTTTTGGGCCCCCCATACATGTGTTAAAGGAAAGGGCCTGGCTAAGGAGTGCCATTTTCTCAGGATGATCAAGCTGTGGCTTGCTGCAAATCCCATCTGCCCTCTCCACATGCAGCATTAGAGGCCCTTCCTGGAACAAGCTCCTCGGGGATTTACCTGCGTAGGATTTACCAGTACGGGGTCACTGGAGAGGCAGATGGGACACATGATGACAGACTTGGACCAGTTGCATTTGGCAGAGAAAACACCTATGGAGTAGGATAGTGACTTTATGGGTCAGAATTTCTTTTTAAGTGGTATTCTTTGTGGATCTCATCCCCCAGTCAAATAGCAGATATTGTGGTACAAATAGCAATGGTACCATGCAGCGCTTAGATTTTCAGAATTGCCAGGTGGGCACTGCGGGCTGCAAAGAGTGTGTGTGTGCAAACCCTGGAACAGATAAAGGTGTTTTTTCCTGTCTGTGTGCTTCAGCCTGCCAGGGATACTTTTTTGCAGGCTGTGTAAGGAAGGGTCAGATTTTGCTTTGTCAGTTGATGTTTGGGTGAATTAAACCAGATTTGAAATCCACAACAATATCCCAAGTAATAAAACTTAATCTTGAAGTAAGAATTACACATTTGTCTTCTGCTTGAGAAAGGAAGGTGTAGGGCAACCCAGACTTTTCATACTGTTTTGTCTCTCTCAGAAAGTGCAAAAAGAAGGCTCTGGACTTTGCAAGAGCTTTAGGAACTTGGGAGGAAAAATCATGTGGTGTAAACATTCACTTGACCCAATTACGGGCAACATGTTTTAAATATATGAACTTGTAAAGTGCTCATGCTTTTTCATACTGAGTAAAAATGTTCTGCTGCTTGCTGTGAAGATGAAACTTGTCTTGGACTTCACTGGCGGTGAAACCAGGCTTGCTACATATCTGTTTTGTAGGTTCAGTTGTTTACTCATATTTCAGTTGTGTTTTTTCCGGTTTTTCTTCCTCCACTGCCCTATTAAAGTACTGCAGATGCCTGGAGGGCCATAGTCATTGAAAAGGTTTGAAGCACTAAAAAGAGAAATTTTGGGTCTTTTTTCTTAGTCAAACAGTTTTTATGTACCAAGTACAGTATTTTATGCTGCCCAAGGGAACAGATATCATTTGCTATACTTTTACACAAAAACCATTCTGGCTCTCCTTGAAGCCAGTGAGAGCATTCCACTTGCTTTCAGTGGGAATGTGTAGCAACCCGAGATGCAGTTTCTGTCAGAGCAGGAGAAAGCTGAGAATCCATAGTACCATGCAAATGTAAAATGGAAGAACTTGGAGCCATATCATTTACACATTTCAGAGAGAAACTTTCTTGGGTTTGGAGGAAGAATCCCATAAACTTGTTACTCAGGCACTCTCACATCCAGAGAAATCCAGAGGAAGAAGTGTGCAGGTGCCCCCCAGCCTGGTAGTGTTTTGTCTGAGTGTGTGTTGGAGCATGGGGAAGGAGTGACCACCTGCTTGTCCTGGGTGTTCCCTTCATTCTGCAGAGTGAACTGTCAGCTGCTGTTTGAATGTGCAATAATCACCAGGAAATCATAAATCTAGAGTAGTTCGTTGTGCAAAGCAGAGCTTGAAATGGAAGAACTCCAAGGAAGACATCTCTTTTTTAAAAAGAGAGTTTTCCCTGGGCTTTCCCTGCCACAAGCCAGCAGAAGTTTGGCTGCCCCAGAGCTGTTCCCTGTGCACCTGCTGCTCACTGTGCCTGAGCAGCCCTGAAAAGGGGAAGCCAGCACTGGGCTGTGTGGGTAAATGCACCTTCCAGACACCTGCATCAGCAGCAGGGCAGCAAAACCAAATGTCTCATGTTCCCTCCACATGAGATCAGCCTTAAAATTCTCCAGAACAATGAGGCATCTCTGCAGCTGTGGAGAGCCTGGGGTCTTGCCAGGCATTCTTGCTTTCTCAGCTTATTCTTGTTGCACCTTGATAGAGGTAAGACTTAGTTATTAAATCCTCAGGTTTAGACTCCCTCTAGTTGCTCAGTGCACAGAGTTTACTTTATCTATAATTTTCCACTCTAGCCTTACAGTTTACTATAGGGAGATTATATACTTACAGCTACTGGCAGAATTTGCCTACCAGGAAAGGATGTTGTTTTGAGCTCCATGGGATGTTGCTGATGTGTAAATCATTTCATCTCACCCAAATAGTGACCACTCTGTCCTTTTTCACAATATACCTTGCCTTATTGTGTTAAATTTTGGGTGGATTTTGGGTGACTAGGTTCAGCAATCTTCAGAGGGACCCAAAATATTTAGAAATTGCTTTTAGGGAAGATTATATCTTCTAAAATCACATTGCCCCAAGTTTCAAAAATCTCAGGCTTGCCTCAATATTCATAAGAGACCCAAGCTCGGCGATATTTAATAAAAAATACCTTTGTGGAAAATACTTTACATGTACAATAAATGCATTTTAGAACCTGTTTGAAATGGATGTGTAGAGCCCTATGTTCAGAGAAAGGCAAAAGCTTAGCAAACAGAAGTGTTTGAAACTGGGAACAAGCGGGTGGGTCTTTTGCTACTGGATCCGGATTTTAATTAGACCTCTGAGCTGCTGTCTGACCTGTGATGAGGTGACACATCAATCTGCCATGCAGTGATCAGGACAGAATGGCAAGGAGAGGCAGAGACTGGGAGAACCAGGGCTTAGAGGAGACTTGGACTTGTGCCTGAAATGGCCCCTGCCAGTGTCAGGTTGGTGGGGCTGCCTGGAGTTTTGAAAGATGAGCAGAATCAAAGAAAATACCAAAGAAATGAAGTTACTCTGGGCATTCTGTAATGTTTCTCTTCTCACCCAGCTCTATGTGAAGTTGCAATATATGTGTACTTATATTGATTTATCTTCCTGTTAGGGTCAGTTGACCTACTCTTGCACAAAGGTAGAACACACATTTTCTTACCGGCCTCAAGAGAAAACAATTCTCTGGTGTTCATTCTGATGAATTTAGAAGAATTTCACAGGGCATTTTCCCATATTCTCTGCTTGTATGAAATGGTGCAGCATCACTTTACTCAGTGCAAGCTTATGCCAGTTTTTGTGGCAGGTGATACAGTCTTGATGACAAATCATTTGTCCCCAGTTCCTGAGTAACCAAGAGATGGAAAGTTTTCCTTAGGTTTGGATTGTAGCTTTGCTGTAATGTGCACACTGTGGGTGAGCTGGCCTAAGCCAGTGAGGTGTCTGTGTACGCAGATGTTGTACCTCAGCTAAAACAGATGAAGGGGAAGAAGGGGAGCAGGAGAGGGGTTGGGCAAAGCAGCCACTAAATCCAGCAAAGCTTCAGGCACTGCCAGTAGTCTTGAGGGTGGTTCAGTTCAGGAGATTCAAAACAATTGCTAAAGGAGCAGTGCAAATATTTTCCATCCTTTCCTATGAAATGACATGGTTTGTTTGCTGTTGCTTGTTTACCTGTTCTGCATGGTATGTTGCATTTATCAGTCAAATAGACTGTAGGGAGTAACAATACTTTAGTAATGATGTTTTGACTTTTGCTGTGTTTATTCTGTATTTTCTGACTAAATTGATACTCAGATGGCTTTTTCTTCTGCTCTTCCAGCATATCTGTCTCAGGCTGCCCCTAAAAAGAAAAAGAAGTAATCTGGCAAAATGAACTCAGAACACACGAAGAGGAACCACTGGAGACTAATCTGCAAGGTACTCAGGTATTTGCACTTTCATATCCTACAGCAGTAATTGGTCCACACACATGGTATGCTCTGCAGTTCTTGTGCTTGTTAACTCACACAGAGTGGGTGTCTTTATTATCTAAATAAACAAAAAGTCACGTGAAAGACGAAAGTTGTTTAGTCAGAATTCCCCCATTCAACTTAAAGATGGAGGCAGGTTTGTAACGGTAGAGTTGCAGCTCCAAGTTCAGCACTCATTGATGCTGCTGTCCATCACATCTGTTAGCCAGGTCAGGTTTTACCATCTGGTACTGCCCAGTGCACTGATGGCCATCTGAGAAGTGGTGGAGAAAGAGGATCCTTCTCTGACTTCCACTGGAGCAGAGTGAGCAGCCCCTCCTCTGCTGGTGGCCTAAGGCACTATGACACTCCCAGTGACCTCAGGAATTAGATCCTGGGCTAGGCCTACAGTGAGGAAGAAATTAATTTTGGATCCTGGAGATGCCAGAGGTCCTGTATCACTTGCCAGGCCTCAAGAATTTTTGTGAGCTTTAGGTTGTGTATATATGTCCTGTATACAGCTGAAAGAAAATAAGACTTACAGTTCTTCTCAGTGCAGAAATGAGACTTTCTAGTTGTAAAGCAAGAACAATCCAGAGCAATGTTGTCATTTTCTAGATAATAGGAAAACAGATTTTTGTTCTATGAATACATACAGGAGACAGTAGCACAGCTCTGTTGAGTCTATGTTCCATGTCTCTGAAGCAGGGAGAATGCTTGTGTGATTCTTTCTCCATGCTCTGTGTAAGCAGGTGATGACATACATGCTATGGGTGTGCAAAGTGACAGCTTAATGGCAGCAAGTAATTAAATATGTGTTTGTATGGTGGTGTAAGTGCAGAGGTTGGCTGTACACAGCTTTGTAGCTGATTAATTGGGGAAAGCAAATGAGCTGCTAATGGGAGTAAAGGTAAGAGTTGTGCTTGCTGAGCGCACCAATACCAAGGTGCATTCAGAGAAAACATTTTATTTGTCCAGTCATTGCAGTCTTGTGTTATCTCATTGCAATGATTAAGCTGTTATAATTAACAATTGTTCATAATGAAGTATTTTAAACAAACCCATAAAAGCAGAGGTATCTCCTAAGGGGTATATATTTAATGGTTATGTCACTGATATGTGAAAAATCACTTTTGTTGAATGTTATATGTGACTGTCTGAAAAGCAGATGCAAGTAAACAGCAAAGTTACTGTGGGTATTATTTTAATTCCTGAATTGCACACTCTATCAGCTTCCAGATATTTCTTCATATAGGTATTCTTTATGTGTCCATTCCCGTGGTTTTGGCAGTGTGTTCATAGACACTGTTGATGTACCCTTTCAGATCCTGCTACCAAACTGCTTCTGGGACTTCATGCAGTTTGCTTCATTTGAGAGAACCTCGGATAAATTATATGGAAAAGTGATAGTAAATCCCAGAGTACCAGGTTTTGCTGCACATAATGCAGATGCAATACATGGGACCAGTGAATGATGGTTTAGTATTTAGTATTATTAGTACTTTTACTTTCAGTATTTTGTCTTTTTTTAACCTTCTTTTTTTTTCAGCATTGGACCTCCAATGCAAGTAGTTGCTTGCCGTGGTGTCCCAAAAAAGTTAAGTCAATGGTGAAAATTCTTGGTTTTCTACCAAGTGTTTTTAGAGCCTTGAGCCAGCTCATGAGCCTTCAGAAACATCCTCAGTCTCACTTTAGAACTACAGTTTTCTCTGTAAGAATGGGAAACTCTTGTCAGAATCTCCTAATGTAGACTTAGGAAAGGTTTCTGTTCATCTTTGTAGAGTGAAACTGTTTTCTTGTAAGATTAATTGTATCTAAATAATTTAAACTTTTAAACCTTTTAAAAATAAGTACCCTTGAGATTAAAAAATGTTTTACTGCTCAGTTATGCAGTTCATTCCAAAGACTTATCACTTAAAGGCAGGAGAAACAAGTCTTACACCAATTTTATTGACAATAGATGGGGAGAATAGTACCTGAGAACATTCTATAAGGTGAAATTATGGACTTACTCTATACCCAAAGGTGGTGGTCAAATCAAACATCCAGTATTTTAGATGACAATTACTAACCTTCCTTAATGTTCTGAAAAGTTATCATTATGGGGAAAACAGACTTTGAATTTCAGACTGTGATCATTCCTCAAAATAAAAAAAAATTTAAAAGTCGGATTTTCCTCTAAAAATTTCAGACTGTATATGATTTGTGTAACTATGACTAACAAGCTGTTTTAGAAAGGAATTTTTTTCCTTCTTTGGGGAAAAAATGCACTTAATGCTTTTTGCAAACCCTTCATGTTTCTAACACTACCCTAATACACTATTTTCTAAACAAGTTACAGGTATAACAGAGCTGCTTACAAGTGTTGCTGTGTTGGAGAGATACAGCTTTTAATTTGGTTCTGTTTTCACAGAAGGAGTGCTTCCATTTCACAAATTTTGTGTAATTTTGGGACCTGAGAAACTTACAGTCAGTATTTTATCATAGTCGGTACTTCTAGAAGATGATGTTGCTTTAAAAGGAGCTTTTCCTAATTATAAAACTTTGCAAAACTTTCAAATTTTTAAAGTTCCCAAAATTGTGGTCTGTAAGTTTGGTTTTCTTGATAATGTTCAAAACATTAATTAGTTTAGGGGTTCCCCCCCCCCCTTTTTTTTTTCTGAAGGCAGGGCACTCATTGGACCTAAGTAGCATTTATTGAACAGTAATGTGGGGAGGGAAGAGAATTTCAGTTATGAATTAAGTCTGAGTTATAGTGAGTCATAACTGACAACAAAACACCCAAGAAGAGAAATGAGACAGGATGAGATTAAATAAGACAAGCCATGAAAGAAGGGACAGATTTATGACTTATTGGCCTACAGATGGGATGAGAAGATATGAGTGGAGAATGAGATCATCAGGCAGAAGTCTGCTAGGGGAAAAGGAGGGGGTTCACAGGACACATCCCATTAGCCTCCTGTGCATAGTGGGAGGATTGATTTAAGCCACAGGAAAATCAGTATTTAAAATGATACAAAGATGGGTTAGATCCCAAACCTCAGAGGGTCTAGATTTTTCTCTCCCTACACTTAGAAGAACAAAGACACAACAGTTAGGGTGACTCTGAGCCTGCAACAGTATGTGCAGAGCACATAATCCAAGGGTACTCTCACCTGGTTAAATCATATTGGCCTCCTTTCAAAGTTACCACTGCAGGGCTCTTTTCAGCAGTTCAAGAAAACTGCTGTATTGCTTAAAGACAGGAGGCAGAATTTTCACCTTCAATCAAAACAATTCAACAGTTTCCTTAATTAAGATTGGTGGAATTGATTGCCAAGTGTGTTTGGTTGAAATATCAGTTGGCCAAATGATAATCCATTTCAAGATTTAGTATCTTAAAGTTCTCACCTAAAAAATGAAAATATGACCTTGGCTGCCCACAAAGGCCTGTACAAATCTGTGAAGTTGCTGTGTTACTGTAGCCATGACCCCTGCCCCTTTTCTAATTTTGTTCTTGTATCCACTGCAGAGAGATGAGGAGAATCTGTTTGGAGAAATGCACTGAATTCTGCCTTTAGCTAAATCTGTAGAATCAGTTGGCAGCCTCTTGAAAAAAACTTTTCTGGTGGAATTTCTTCTTACATCTGATTCTGATAAGAGTGGGGAAGAGGCAAATGTGTGTTTGTCACAGATTCAATAATTTTTGCTCCATGATTCAGCTAAGAATATTCAGCACTCATCTGTGCATGTGGACAGGTTGAATTCAAAGTTATTAAACTTGGTAATGGATCAGTAGAACTTGAGGTGATCAGTAGAGCAGTTCTGATTTGGCTGGAAGTATGAAATTTCATTTGGAATATAATAGTGAACTGCATTAAAAATTCACAAAACCTCTGTTATTCTTTAACTGTGTCTGGAGCTATTTAGTTTAGGGTGGAACTGAAAAAATGGCTCGCTTTTTCCTTAGAAAGGTAAAGTTTAAAAATTGTGAAACTTTTTTGCTCAATTTGAGCCAGTGGACTGAAACAGGATTTGGTTAAGCCTCAGTGTGCAATACTGTGAATTTTGTTTAATTATTGCTGATCATTTGCTCCACAGCAGTGTGCATGGAGTCAGAATTCCCTTCAGGAAGGGCTGGAACATCTGAGCTTGGTGCTGGGACTCATCCTGCAGCAGGAGGACTGTCCAGCTGCTCAGACTGGCACCTGTCCTCAGCCCTGTCTGAACCCAAATGCCTAAGGAAATGTGTAAGGACAAGGAAATTGTAGATCATATTTCAGCTAAGTGATCTCTTGGTGCTCCCCCACCCCAGAGAAACATGCAGTCAGGCATAGTTTGTTTCTCATTAGCAACTGAAGTGATTTCTGTTCTGTAAACTTGCCCGACCTCCCTCTGAGCCTTGCAGCCTCCCTCGCAAGGGGTCCCACAGCAGAACACACCTGTTGTGAAGAGCCCCTTCCTTTTTGTTTGTTTTCAAACTGCCTCGTGCTAGTTGGAGATGAAAGGATGCCTTATAGAATCTGACAGTGAAACTAGAAGAGGATTTTAAGATTGTATTTTTGAAGTGTAATTTGTGTTTAGGCATTAGGTTAGTGTGGTGGTTATAGCACGGTTAAGTAATCCTTGTGAGGGAAATAAGTATAACCTAAAGGGTCTGTGCTTCAAAAGAAATTAAGTCTTAGCAGCCATATCAGTTTTAAGCAGGGGCATATTTGGTAATAGCAGGAAAACCTGTGGTGGGTTCCAGTTAATGAATCATTTGGGCATGCATTTAACTCCTCTGTGCATTTCACACTGGGTTGTGCTGGGGTACTGAGTCTGGGGGTACCTCTCTGTTTGTAAAGTTTAATCCTGTTACAACACTTATGATGGGGTTTTTTTGTTTGCTGGATAAACACCACATGCTTTTGACTTTGCTGTCCTGTGTTGGATAGTGTTCATTTTGTGTAGAGCTCTGATTCTAACTGGGAGTTTACTGAGATCAACGTGTTCTGGGATGTTTCTGCTTGCCAGTGGTAAGAGGGATGAATAGGACAGAGAAGTAGTGGGAAGAGAGAGGTAAAGTTGCATGAGGAGCCCTGAAATCTAAAGAAGATAGGAAGAACATGGATCATCAGTCTCTTACATACTGAGACACACGATCTCCTTGGGATGGGCTAATAAATACTTCAGTAACTTCAGCTGCCTGAGCCACTGTGTCTACAGATGTGGTTCCCCTTCATAGCACCTTCTATGAAATAAGAACACAGGAAGAGCTTCAAATGGAAAACAATGGAAAGAGAAAGTTATTAAAATTACAATTTTCTCACCGGGTTTTGTAGAGTAATAAGATTATTCCTGCAAAACCAAATGACCAGCCAAACAAATATACAAAGTCATAATAATGGAGAGACTGATTTTAACTAAGTCACAGTAGGGTCTTGCTGTCTGTAGGAATTTTTCCTTACTAGAGTTCATTTTGAGAAGGTTTTTTAATGCAAATGGACTTGGCAAATCTTAGTCTGCTAAAACTGAGCTGTCTTACAAGTCAAATCTTCTCTTTTGGCAAAATAAAATAAATATAATGCATGACGTGACATGACATTACATTACATAACATAACTGTGGTATTTCTAAATGAGTAGAGTTCCGGGTTAAAATTCAAGGCAAGCTGTGTATAATAAAATATTTGATCTATTTATATCCTAAATTCCTTAGGAAAAGATTAAGCTTGGGAGAAGACAAAATACCTTACATTTTATATGATATAATAGGGCACTGAAAGATTAGGGTCACAATGTCAAAAATTCTGAAGTCCTATTTAGACTGCAGGAGAGAAGACTGGACTTTGAAAAATGCTTAGCTGTATTGGCCCTGAGCTATTCCAAATATCCCATCATAAGAATTGGAGCAGAAACAGGTTGATGCTGTGCTCACTTGAAAACCTGTCACCAGTGGTGTCACTAGCAGTGGAAAACAGAGAAGCTGTGCTGAAAATCTGTTTCACTGCAGGAGATAAATGTGGATGTTGACATTTAACCCAGTGTCTAAGCAAAACATATTTCTGTGTTTTTGTAAGTATTCTTGATAGACAGAGTAAAGGGGAAGGAAGCAGAATGACTGAAAAAGTCTTCTGGAGAGGAGAGGAATGAGGGCAGCAGGATAGCAGGTGTCAGGAGAAAATGCCATGGACAGTACACTGATGGCAGTAAAAGATGCAACCCATCAAAAGCCATGTCAAAAGTAGCTTGAGGTGCTGGAAGCAGTAAAATTGGGAATTATTTTTCCCACAGGTGTTGCTGTTGAGCAGAAATTGGAAGGAAACTGTGAGGGGAGAAAATGGGAGAAAATTGAGAAAATGGTCTTGCCCATCATGCAGGAAACCATAAACCTCACCACTGTGGGACAGGAGTGACCAGCAGTGACCAGCTTCGTTGCCTTAGGAGCATCCCCATTAGCTGTATTTTTCAGATAAGGTAAGATACCAGTTGTTCTGGTTTGGGGCAAATTTGGGAGAAAACTTCCAAAGGGATTCTTCCAGAAAGCAGTTTCGAGCAGCCCTGCCCCTAGCTGGTTTGGGAAAATATTTCCTTGGAGAAAAAAAGTGGAAAAAACTGTTTATTTAACAGGCAAAGCATTCACCGGCACAAAAAAATGGACAATATTAAACAATAAAAGCTCTTGCTGCTCCAGAGAGATGCCAAACCCAGCCAGTCCCTGGGTGGGCTGTGGCTCAGCTCTCTCAGGCTCTGATCAGCCCCTCAGGGCTGGAAATGCCACGGCCCAGCCCGGCCCGGTGGCCACAGGTGGAGCTGCTGCTGCTCTGCTGCTGCTCAGGGCAGAGCAGCTTTGAACAGGTCCAAGGAAAAGAAAAACCTCAGTCCGGGGAACTTCTCTGCCTCAGCTGGCTAAAAACTAACCAAAAGCAAAGGAGAGCTCTGTCCCGCTGTCTGTCCGTGCTGCAGACAGCACAGTCCAGCAGCAGGATGTGGAGCAGTGAGTGCAGCTCCTGAAAACAAACTCTGCTTCTCCTCTCCCCCTTTGCTCTCAGAACCTGTCTGAAAGGTGCAAAACTTATTCCTGGGCTAAACAGATGAATGGGGATATAAGCATCATAAAGTCACCCCAGACATCAGTTAATATCTGAATTGAATTGGGAAAATACTGTTTTTTATCAAACTGAATTCAGCCTAAGCAAAAAGCCTGAATATAAACTTTTAAAATCAGCAACTTTATACATTTTCCAGAGGCAATATATGTCAAGTGTACACCCGTTTTTCGGACTGATACAGTAGAAGAGTGTCTTAATACAGAATACTGAACTAATTCTGTCTGTTCATTTTCTTTCTTGAAGCTGTTTGCTGCATTTCAGACAGGTTAGAATGGAGTGGTTTTCTGACTCTTGGGACTGACTTTCAGTTTTCCTATTACATCTTATTAGAGGCTCTGTCAGGTTTGAAAATCAGAAATGTTCAAATAAAAGCAGTGTCTGGAGAGAGAGGCACAATATGTTTTCTTTTTCCAGCCTAAGTGAGGTGTGGAAGGTAAAGCAGGGTTCACTCAGGACTGGGGGCTATTTAGTCCTTCCTTTACCTGAAAAGAGGAAAAAAATATTTATTTGTTAGAGAACAGCCTGTGTTTGTATGCACTCAAAATACTGACTGATTAGCTGATGGTACTGACAGACACTGCGTGCATTTAATATCCTTGGATGGGAATTTGCAGTAATTGTGTTTCCCTTTGTGGAGACAATTAAGGCACCCAACAGCTGTCTGGCAAACATTAGCACTCTACTACCTGGTCCCAAGGGAGCAGAGGCAAGGCACGAGTGATTTTGACCAAGTGATTGGCAGGATTGGGGTTAGAATCAAACCTTAACCAAGCCCTGCAGCCGAGGGTGAACACCTAGCATTGTACTTAAAACATCTACAGTTGCTACAAAAATCATGGAATTGTTTAGGTTGGAAAAGACCTCTAGGATTGTCTAGTCCAGCCATCAAATGCAGAGGAGAAAGTAGTTTTGTGTGTAGAGACAAAAGATACAGCTGTGCTAAATGCTATACTAATACATAGTAAGAGGACTCTTCATCACAACACTGCTCAGTCTATCTAAATGAGGAGGAATCTCCTGTAAATTTATTTTTAATAGGAAGTTAAGGTAAGCTCTGCCCCAGCTGAGCAATATTTAGACATATGTCTTTCCTTCTCAAATCAAAACTGTATATTAGTTATGGGGACACCTTTTAATTAATTTCTCAAAATGTGCATATTGCATTATTTCACAGAATTATTTAGCTTAGAAGCCCAAGCTTCCCTAAGCCTCGTGGTTTGTGCAGTATCCTCCTTATCTATAAATAAACAATATATGACCTTTGTACTCCAGAAGCCTAGTAAAGACCCTGGCAGGACATCACAGAACCTCTTAATATAACTTTCAGCTATTTGTGGGAGTCTGCCTCCGTGTCACTGAGAAACAGAGTTGGAGGTGACAGTTTAGATTTTGCCTCCTCCTTCCGGAAGCCATTTCAGTCATGCAGGCAGTTATGTCTCTTACTGTGCATTTATAGCTTAGGGAGTCATTTCCACTTGGAAATAGTCCTGGGCACAGCGAAGATGGACATAGAGAGCAGGCAAAGGTACAGCTCTGTTACTGCTTTAAGGTACTGAGATTAAATCTGTGTTTACCAGGTTTCTGTTTCAGTGAAAATTGCAATAATAAATGCGATTATGTACAGTTCAGTAAAGATGCAATTTAGAATGTTAAAATATTTATGTTAGCTCTCAAATGCCACCCTAAGTAGGTGTTATATTAAAATTGCATATTAAAACAAAATCAGATTTCCCTTCCCTACTTAATGTCAGTTACTTTATTTCAATTACTGAAAATATTTTGCAGTTGTTTTTACTTTCCTGTTTTTCTCTGCTTACATAAATCAACTTACAAGTTTAATGAATTTATGCTTAGATCCTTCAGTATTTAAACTTCTATCTGCTTTGATAATTAAAATCAAGAGCAAAATAAAATTTAAAAGTGTTAGAATGCAGGCATAGTGTTTCCACGTGGCCAGAACATTTTCAGATGTTCATAAATGTTGCGCTGTTCTGGTGCGTAATACTAATATTTGGAGCAAATATGTGTTCAACTACAGGAAGGCTTTCTTGGGTTTTTTTTTGGGTGTCAGACCTCCAGTAAGCTGTTTAACATGAGGGCTTCTCCAGTGACATTTGCTGAAACAGTATTTGTTGGAGTGCATGTGGCAAAGCAGCCACTTGATTCCAGGTGTCTGAGAAATGCAACAATATTTCAGGTGAAAGCAGTGTATTCCACTTTTAAAGGTGCTGATCATTTTGTAAAATTAAATTCTATGTATTTTGGACAGAAGTTGTGATTTTTCAGGTTACACCTGCATTAGTAGTATGTATTAGTTTGTATATTGTTTAGTTTACATATTCCACCTACATCCTTGTAGCCAGATGCAGAGCTGTTTGTGTCTAGTGTCTACTCTGAGGATATTTTTATCAACAATTACACAAAGGAAACTGAAATTAAAGACTTCCCCATAGACCTTGTGGATCACCCACTGTTTTGTTGTTGAAATAATGAATGCTCATTGCAAAACTACAAATGGAAAATGAGCTGCCATTAAAAGGGAAATGCAGATGTGTTTTATGGATCCTTTGTTTTTCTTGCTTCCTTGTGATTGCACAAACACTGTATTTTAGGGAGAGTGAGTGAAAATCCTAAGGGCAACTGTCAGAACCAGGACAGAGATTTGGTTTTGTCACTGGTCTCCATGCAAATGGACTTTTCTTTACATCCTTCCCTGCTGCTGGACCTAATAATGGATTTTGGAGTACCAGAGCTTGTGGTTCAGTTGTGTGGGTATATATTGTGAGAATTAGTACCAGTGGAACTCAGGGTTGATAAATGCTACTATTATTTTACAATTAGGTATTAAATGTTACCTGTATTACCCTCTCAGGACAACACACTGCACTTCAGGGAAGAAACACATAACATGACTTGTAGAAAATGAGAAGATGTTTAAACAGAATGTCTCTAGGATAGTCAAGGGAGAGATTAAACTGGAATTCAGATGAAGTCTTTTGTAGGTACATACACTAGTGAGGAATTACCAAAATGAGAGAGCCAAAGGGGGGTGCTTAGTCTACCCTTCCTTCCCTCAGTAAAATCTGGGAAGTAAAATTTCAAATGTCATGTGAATATTGAGCCCTATTTTAGTTTGCTTTTAGTTTATTGAAAAATAATAAATTATTTAAAAACTTTAATTATTCCAAGGCTTTTTCTTTTGTTCTGCTGGTGTTGGTCAAAGGTTCTTTCAGCAATGTCAAACTGGTTAACTTGCAATAGGAAAAAGTGCTGTGAAGTAGTGGTAAATAAACAAAACCAGGAAGGTTTTTTTATGTGTTTGTTCCCCACTAACTTTTTACTGTGCTGACACTCTCAGTGATTATTTGTAATTGTATGAAAACTGTGTCTGCCTGCATGAATATGAGAAGACATGCTTGGTTTAGCTCTGCATATGAAGAAAAGGAACTGCATAAAATGTTTTTCATTCCTCCTGTTAATTCTTGATTGAAATCCATTGAGCATTATTATTCTTTTGCTGGTAATGCACAGACTAAAGAGCAGACTGTCACAAAGACAATTCCTTAATTCATATTTCAGAGGATAAAAGTGAAGAACAGGTTATTTATTTTATGGATATGTGTGTGCATAGTTAAATGTATATCAGTCATAATGGGCCAGGGAAAGCAGAAAGGAATCCTTAGTGCTCAGATGGAATGGGAAGGAGAGAACTAGAATGGAGCTGGCTTTGAGATTTGAGGCAAAGGAAGGCATTTCATGTGCAAAGGATCAGGCTCCTATTGGATTCCCAGTACTGGGGGCATAAAACTTTAATTTCCTTATAGAAGCAGAGCAGTTTGAAGTGATAGGTTTGACAGTGGAAGCTGAATATTGGTTTTCTTTTTAATTTATTATTTATAAATTAAGAACTTGTTATAATTTATTATATTTTATTTTACCTTATCTTTAAAACTACTAGTTGTTATTTAAAATAATAGAGTAAGGTTTAGAATACAGATTTACACAAATACGTATATATCTATTGTAGAAGAAAAATCTACGAAGCAAAAAAATAGTTTTAGATCAGCCCAATTTGACATTGTAAGTGTGTAAGAAGACTTGGGAGCCTAATTTGTACTGATGACAATAAAAATAATTTTGGTTTGGGAAATGTTATGACCCCCCCCGAAGGCTGAGTAACTGGGGTTCTTGTTAATAATCCCTTGGGGTGGATTAGAGTGAAACGTGGTTTTACAGAGATAGACAGCAGGTTTATTTTAGGACCATTTGGTTGCAATGGCAAGGAGGTATGTAGCTGTTTTGGTTAGTATCCACAGAAAAACAGCAATATAGAAGTATAAAGATATCACTTAAGAAAACATACAAGGAAAAGAAAGAAAGAAGAAAGGATAAGAGTAGGTAGAGAGGAAAGATATCACCACCCATGGATCCAGCAACAAGAGTTGATGGTTGCAATTTCAGTGTCTGTTGGTTGAAGTGATGGTGTCAGTCTTGGTCCATGAAGCACAAAGTGCAGTGGGTTCAGTGTTGAGTGGGCATGCCCGGGTGCCTCCCCTGGGGGCATGGGAGGTGTCACAGTGTCTGATACAGCACTGTGGGTCACAAACAGGTCTCTGTGGAAAGCCCTGAAATAAGTCTGGGGGCATTTAAGGGATCTTTGATGGTTTCTGACACCCTCTAAGACCTCACCTCTCACTCAGGTCAGTGCAGTTGAGCTGGCTTACAGCCCCATGAGAAGGGATGAAAACTCTGAGCCTCTGTGTGATTGTCTTCCTCAGGGTCAGGTGGAGTTTTACACCTGGCTGGTGTAAGGGAGGACATTGCCATGATCAAAAGCACTATTCCACCTCACAGGATCTGCTTCTTATCAACCTCTGCCCTCATCTGGCTCAAAATCAGCTTGTTGCTAAACAAAGGTGGTGGGTGCTCACCTCCTCTGCCCCTGGGAAGGGTTTCTGCACACCAGAGGTTTCCCCAGCACACACCCCAAAGCTCTCCTCTCCTCTGGCTGGGGGGCTCAGCACAGCACCTTGCTGCTTTGGCAAGTGGCCCATCATTTGAGTTATTAACCCTTAATATTTCACTCTCTCACATGAAAGAATGTCTCTGAAGCAGTTCCTAGGAAATGTCATTAGCAAGATTAAATGCTACTCCTCCCTTAAAGATGAAATCACAGTAAAGCACCCTGTGGGGAGTTTTGCTCTTCACAACCAGACTGTGAGTGTTGTCACAACTGTCACAGCCCAGGCAAGGGTTCTCCTCATCTCCCTGCTTAGGCACCCACATTGTGAGTATGATTCTTCCATGCATCTGTGTGTTCTCTGTACAGTGCTTTGAGGAGTAACAAGGGTTGTGTCTGATCAGTGTCTGCAGTCACAGGTGCTCACTGAAAACTGCATCATGAATTACACCTGAGAACCTTTCCTCCTGGTTTGTTCCCTTTGACTTGGAGGATAGAATCAGGTGAATTCTGAATTATTTTAATATATTTTAAGCATGTCAGAACATTTTTTTTTCTGGTGTTCTGGTGAGTACTTGCCCTAGCTTGCCCTAAGACTCTTCTATTAATACCACTTTATGTCATTAGAAATTCAGGAATCTAAGAAAAGTTATATTTTGTTGCCATAGTGTTACAGAATCATAGAATCCTTTAGGTTGGAAAGGCCTCTCATATTAAATGCAACCATTAACTGAACAGTGCCAAGGCAACCACTAAAACATGTCCCCATCTGCACACCTTTTAAATCCCTCCAGGAATGGTGACTCTACTACTACCCCAAGCAGCATGTTCCAATGCTTGACATGAAGAAATTTTTCCTGTTATCCGTCCTAAACCTCCCCTGGTACAACTTGATGCTGTTTCTTCTTGTCCTGTTGCATGTTACTTGAGAGAAGAGACTGACCCCTAGCTTGCTACCAGCAAGCCCCGTAAAAACTCCTTTAATCCTTCAAGAATAATGAGCTTCACCTTGGGCAAGGTGAAAGAACGTGTGAATAATGCAGCAGCTGCTGCAGGCTGACAATAAGTTTAAAAAGCTGGTTCTTGCTTACCAAAATGGAGGCCCATCTCTTCTTGGAATCAGTACATTGTGAAGTTTTAGAAGCAGTAAAGCACAATTCAGATTCCATTATGGGTGTGCTTTCCTTCTGAATTAAAAGATATTTACATACTTGTGTTGCAAGACCTGATGACAGAAAAGACCATTATTATAATGTGTCCTGCTTAATAAGAGTGGTCATGGTTTCTTGAAGGTAAAACTACCTTCTCACAAACCTTCTTGCAGAGGAAGATGGTGTGTTTTTACTTTTGTTACCAGGATGCTTGCAGTAATTCCAGATATAGCAAACATTATTGCATCCAAAATAGTATTTTATAGCTAAATGATGTAATCTTGAAGGCTCTGAAAAACTCTGGTACAACCTTTGAACAGTCCTGAGGGGCAGTTTGGGATTGTTCCCAGATAACAAAGCATAGTGTAACAGGTAGATGATTTTCTCCCACCAGTTAGTCTCTTGCATTCAATGCAAAAGGCTTTTTTTGCATCACATAATTTGTTGGACCTTGCAGCAGCTGAGGATACAGTCAGTGCTGAAAGCCCTGAGGTGTGAATTACAAAACTGTTGCAGAGCCCACCAGAATATTGTTCTCTATCTCTGACACTGCCATGCAGTGACTGAGATCCATTATTCCAATACTAGCTCATATGGGACTCTGTTTGGATTCCAGAAAAAATAATGATCATATTATTAATGTGTAAAATCAAGGCCATGAAGCTAAATGAGATGGGTACTTTGGGTTGCTACACTGCATTCTGACAAGCTTCAGCTGAAGATATTTGCTTTTAATAACATATTGCAGTCAGTATGAAGGTGCATGCTGTTCATAAATACAAGTGTGGCATTCTTTCATAAGTCTTTTAAATGGTCACAGTGAAAATCTTGAGAATCATAAATAGAAAATTTTCGAGTTTTTTTAGGCAGTGATCATATTTTGAACAGCACATGCTACTAAAAACAGGCTCCAGATTTAGTCTTGGACATCAGCTAAACAGTAAGTGCTACCAGTTAGAAGATTTCATAGATGAGACCTTATTTTAAAATTGCCCTCACTTAGGTCCCTCGTGTGTGGAATCATTTGGTACTGGCTTCTGATGAGCGGGATGTTGTCTTTAACAGCTCACTGGGATTTTCAAATACATCAGTTTTGAAGTTTGACAAGTGCTTGTGTTCCTTGAGGCATGGAGAATAAAAGTAATTCTGAACAAAATTCTGTTCTTTTTTTTCAGTTTCACTGATAATATGCAAATCAGAATCTGTTAACCATTGGCTGTTCCAGATGTGATGTCAAAGCCAGCAAGGGAGACTTGATGTAGCAAGACTCAAAACCAGAAGTATTTTGGTAAGTCTCGTAGCATGCATCAAGTAGTTGAGAAAGTGATCATTCCTGATAACAGATTTTTTTTCTGCTCTTTATACCTAAAATGTACTTTCAAGAAACATTGCTAAAAAGCGCAGTAGACTGTTCACATTTTGGAAAACAGTTTTTCCCTTCAGACACCTAGAAGATCAAACCTCCATACAAGGAAGGCTTAGAACATCCTGCCACAGCCTAAACTTGTGGAAAACGCAACAATGCTTCAGTGTGGCATACTGATTTTGGTCAAATATAATACAGTGCTCTTCCTATTTGTGCATCTTCCACCTTCTTTTAGAGTTATTAATTCACCTGTTTCAGTTAGAACATCTTTCTTGGTAAGCCTGCATTACCTCAGCATGTCAAGAGGAATATTCTCAAGTTCAAACAATATTGAAGAATATCATCTGCTAGAGGAGTTTTGCATTGCTTTCCAATATACATATTGATTGCAGCAGAATTTAAATAAAACAAATCCCAAAACAAAATAACTCTTGTGTATTCACTATGTTAATATGATTTACAGGGTTTTATTCTCTTTCTTGAACCCTTGAAAGCTTGGTTTTTAAGGTGGCAACTATATGGCTGTAATACTCTAAGTTCTTAAATGTACTGGTGCTATCATTCTGCATGCATGGTTCTTTTATACCTAGAGGACACTTTAGTGCTGCTAATACAGCTAACAGTACTGCTTGACTTTATTAAAGCCTACTCACTTGTTTACTTGGGGTTGAGAAGTCTCACATTTTCCCTTCCCACCAGTAGCAGTCAGCTCTGAGGTGTATTTTTGCTTTCTTACATTAACACACGCGTGTTACAGAGTATCTGTGCAGGTGATTAAAAAAACCTACTCAGGTGAGGCTCCATATGAATGTGTAGATGCATCTAAAGACAATTTCTGAAGAGAAAATGATCTTACATTGTCATTGTCTCCTGTCCCATTTTTATTAATGTCTCAGATTTGAGAAACAACTGAAACAGAAGCTGTATCCTAACTGTGATACCTGGGTGTGAGACAGAGTATGCCCTTTTTGAAGGAGTAACTCATATAAATTCTTATTTCTCCACTCAAAGAACTCTTGTATACACCTCCCATCCCCATTTTTCTCCCCAGAGTTTATCATCTTCTAATCAAGAACTGCTGTTCTGTATCCCAGTCTGGCCCAAGTAATAAGTAAATACTAATGATATTCCCTTCATCATTGTATCTTGCTGCTGACATCTACATAAGGAACAGGTGATGTCCAGTGTTACACCACTGTCAAGGCATGGAAGAGTCTTCCTTCACTTTCTGGCCTTCCTGGTATTGTTCCAGTTTTAGTTGACATTATATGTCCTCTGGACTTATTTGCACAAGCTGTTCCCTGCCTGTACATGTTTGATCTGTTTAATTACAGCCATGGAAGAAATCTTCTGCATCTCAAAAAAATACTTCTTGGCACTAAACTGGAGGAACAGGCATCCACCATAATCTGGGATATGACAGAAACAGCAGAGGCCAGCTGAAGGAGGGATTCCCAATCTTGATGTATTTCTCATGGTACTTGTATGAGAAAAAAGCATCTGCACAATGGCTCCAAATGCATTTGTCTTCTGCAAGTGCAGAGCCTGGGACAGAATTGGAAATGGCTGTAACCCCTGCCTCAAAGAGGTACAATGCAGATCCTTTTTTATAGGAATGCTATCCCAGCAAAGTTAATTGGGCAACTCCTGGTGTAAGGTATTAGTATTTTATTATAATGCTTTTCTTCTGATAATCACACATGAGCATTTACATTAGAAGTGCATCAAAAAGGTCATAATTACTTAAATAAATAACATTGGTATTTTGCAAATGAGCAATTAAGTTATGAAAGAAGTCTCTTTTCATATTGCTGCTGGCTTTGATCCTTCTCTGCATTATTTAAGCCCTAAGGCTCCAGAGTTAATTCCTGGTGTCAGATAGAGAGTGTAGCTCTGCTGTGCTAAAGTGTTGTGTGACCTCCTGGACCAGGGGCAGGGCAGGCTGCAGGCTGATAACAGCAGGCCCTGCTCTTCCCTGGGCTGGAATTCCTTGCTTCTCTTTGCAGCCTCTCTGTCTGCTTGCTCCCATCCTTTCCTGCACAATCCTTTGGCATTGGTTTCCTCTGGTTCCTGCCACAAAGGTCTGTGGTCACAGCAAAATATGTGCCCTCTGCCATGCCTGTTTTCTGTCTCGATTGGCTTTTCCAAGGCTCTCCATACATTTGCTGCCTCCCTTCCACCTCCTCATCTGTATCTCCAGGTCTGAAAACTGACTGCAGAAAACACTTGCCTGGCTTTAGGTGTGCCATGATGTATCACCACTGACAGGGAAGTGGTCAGCATGTGCTCTGAGACTCTAAAAGCCAAGTGGAAATCTGCAGGTGGGAATGTCCCTTTGTATTACAGTTTATCAGGAAGGGATTCCAGGAGTTAAAAAAGAATTCCCGTGAATTTGAATTATGTTCATTAAAAAAAAACTCATGAGTTAGTGTTTACTGTAAAGTTCTTTTTTGACTACAGACTGCACAAGGAAGGAAAACAAAATATTTGAGTTCTCTCTGTAAGGCAGCTACTTTCTCTGTGCCTTTTTCTTTCCTCTGTTTAATTCCCAATACCTCAGAGGCACAGTTTCCTCCTTTAGCAGGGACTGTGACCTTAAAAATAGCTTGCTCCAAAGTAAACACAGAAAAAACCTTCTTCAATTGTTCAAATATGTGGTAAGTAACCAAAACCATTTCCATGCTAAAGCTGAAATTCAGAGTCTTTTAGAGCTGCACCAGGAATTTTGTTTCCCTGAGCCTTTGTGTTCAGGCTGCAGGCTGGCCTCTGCCTCCAAAGACATTGGTAAATCTTGCAGTAAATCTTGGCATTTGCAAGTAATTTGTCCCTACCTTTACCACTCTTGCAAAATGTTTAGAGGGGACACTTTCTGTTTGGGTGAGGGCCAAGTGTGGCACCCAGCACCTATGGAAGTGGCTGCCTCCGTGGCATTCTGATGGGCAGGACATCACAGCTGCCTGGGCCAGCTGGAAGAGCTGGTGATTTATGGAACAGAGAGCTTGTTTTGTCACTTTTGCTTCTAGCTGTAGGCCTCCATCTCTGGTCCTGCTGCAGGAGGAGGGAGGCAGGACCCCTCTGCACTGGGGCTGTAGCACAGCCACATCCACAGGGCTCTCCTGCCACCCCTGCCTCTGCTGCCCTCACATCTGCCCACAGCTGGACCAGAGCTTGCAGTTCCTCCAGAAGCCTTTTCTAGGAACAGGACTTGCCATCAGGCAGATTTCGTGGGGCAGTGAACCAAGTCCTCCCCTGTTCAGTAACAAGGCTGGTGACCATGTGTTAAAGCAGCTGTGAGCAGCTGTGCTCTACATTTCACCGAGGAGCCCTTGGTGTTGTGTAACCAGTAAGGACAGAAGGACAGGAGAAAGGACTTTCACATCTGCAAATTAAATTCCTTGTGATGAGCAATTATTGCAAAGGAGTATTTTCAGAGTCTGGCCGATGCCCTTGCATGGAAAAGTTGGTCAGGTCTTACAAACACCTCTCCCTGGGCGGAATTGTCTCCTTACCTTGCTTAGGAGGGTTTAAAACTGGTACAGATGCAAGAGTAACAGTTCATTGGGTCTCTCACAAACAGTCTACTTGTGCAGACTGTCTCAAAACACAGATATTCCCTTTATTTTCATCTTGCAGAGGGGATCTTTCTATCTAAATATACCAGCTATATCTGTCTGGTGTAGCAAATATGTAGTCACATGAATATTTTCCTCTGAATAAAAGCCTTTATTTATTTAGAAAAAATATGTATTACAGTGTTTTGAAGCCTCAGAAGAGGACTAAGAAACTTTTGATTATCATTGACAGCTTGGTTCCTTTGGTGTAGGGAAAGAGGAACAGTTGAAAAAGGAGCAGGGGGAAACGTCAAAAGAACGTTTTTTGTACTTTTGCATCTCAGATGCAGCAGGGTTTGGGAAGGTTTTCTTAATCCGTTGTGTTAGCCTGATCCACAGGGAACTCATTTTGAAATTAAATACACCAAAGCATTTATGATTTACAAGGGGGGGTGGGGGGGAAGCCTTAAAAAATATCTTGTGTTTGATCTATTTGTCACTATGAAAATATTGACAGAAAGTAAAAGAATGGCGTTCATTTAGATTATTATTCTTGGCTTATTTTAATGCTTTCTTATTAAGGGCAGACTCCCATTAAGAGATTAACTCTTTCACAGTTGCAAAGGAATAAAAAGTTTGACGATTACATCAAACTGTGATCTATTCTAAAGTAATTCCTACTCAAAAATACATAGTGTGACTGAGAGGGATGCTTTCAAAAGTAAAAAACATATATGGAATAAGCTGTGCAGAATTTATTCTGCAACATATCTTCAAAAAGCAGCTTCTGTGTAGAATCAGAAATACAGTGTTAATGACACAGTTCTTAAAGGATTTCAGGAAATAAATACTTTATGGGGGGAAAAAAAAGAGAGCATGAAGTGTAAACTACAGAGCCAGCACAAGGGTTCCTGGGACCTTAGCTCCATCCTCTCACAGAAAGCTCTGTCTGTGGAGCGTGCTTTCCCTGGCAGCCAGAGAGCCCTCTGGGAGCCTGTTCTGAAGGACAAGTGCTCCCAAAATGGGCAAAGCAATAAAGAAACTGGAGTTGGTGCAGCACAGCAGCTGCTGATCCAGCCAGGCTGTGCCACTATCAATCACCCTAGGAGCCCAGGGCTGGGTTTGGGGGCAGTCACTGTCACACAAGTAGGAATAGGTCAAGGTCCGTGCCAGAACTGCACCTTAGAGCGTTCCCAGAGTGGGGCCCAGGGCACTGCCTGGAGGTGGCAGCACAAGAGATCAGGTCTAGGGCCCAGCCTCCTGCCCTGCCAGCCGTGCTACCTGTGCTCATTAGTTCTAAGGACTCTTAGGTAGCTAGAAACTCATTAATGCTGGCAGGAGAATGATTACCTCGCTCTGGGTTAGTAATGCAATGCGTCATGTTGCAGAACAGCCAGACCTGAAGCTTAAGCTCTCTGTTATCACTTCAGAGAGACAGATGTTCCTACTGCCAGCCCAGAATTCCTAAAAGAAAATGCTAATTTAAACTACTTACTCCGTTAAATTCCCGTTGAATTAGCATTAGTAATGAAAGTAGCTGCATTGTTATCACTGTCGTATCTGAGGAGGCTGTTGGCCAGAATGTCATATGAACAGGAATGTCTGCTGGGATATTTAATTTCATCTCCCATGACAATGTGCAATTGTTCTCTTTTGTACATCTTCTGTTAACTCTTAGTTGCCTGGGTGATGTTTTGGTATAGGCAGAAGTCCCTCCAGGCCAGCACAAAGTACACAGCAGTGAAGTCCCTGTCTGAAGAATGGCAGTGTGCAGGGACAGCAGAGTTAGCATTCCACTGCACTGAAACAAGATGTTCACAATTTCCTTCCCAGAATTTCCCACCAGGCTCTGGTTATATCTGCATCTCCATGTCTCTGTAACCAAGAGAGAGCTGTAGGATTGTTACTCACCTGATCCTGCAGAGACATCCCTCCTTGGAGGCTGTTTGCTCGATGTGCAGAGGGTCCTTTGTGAGCCTCTCTCACAGCACATTTCACCTGATCCCAGGTGTCTCAGTGGGTGCAGAGCTCTCAGCACTTAATGCTGTATCCTTGCAACACTTACATTATGCATCATTATGCTTTTATTGGAGCCCAATCAGGAGACACAGGTTTGGATTGGTTTGCCATGGGGATCCAGAATGAAGTTAGAGGTGTAGGAGGTATTGGTAATAAACCTTGTAAAAGGCAGCAAGCTTGTGCTTGGAGTTGTGAACCAGAAATACCACCTTCCTCACTAAATTCCTTTAGTGTGCAAGATTCTCTTTTTTTGCCTTTGGCTTCTTTTGTGTTGTAGTATTTTGTGTCTTTGGAGTTGTGGGGTGGATTTCTTTGTCTCGGGAACCAGCAGTATTTAAAATATAGGGGGGTATTGCTTTATTAAAGCAATTCTTTCAGCTGCCACAGCAATTGGTCTTGAAGAAAGAAGGAATGTATGTAAAGAGATACATTAGGTCATAATGGGGAATACAGTTTTTCTTAAACTAACAAGGAAGCATTCTGAGGTTTGCTGCTGTAGTTCATTTTATCCGGGCGATTTTTTACTTCAGTATTCTCCAGGTTTGCAATCAAAAACTGCAGCCCTTGTATGTTCACAGCTGTATCAATCCCAGTTTCTCTTGTCTGTGTAACTATTAAGTTCCTCCATCAGGATATCTATTAGTCAAAACCAGACAGAGAACTATATAATAAAAAATGCAGATGTGATACTTTGTGATTGTTCCCAAAATATTTTTCTACTCCTGCTTTCCCAAACTTCCCTCAGTCAGATGGGCAGAAATGGCAGCATAGTGGGAATGGTCCTGTGCCCACAAGGTGATCTGCCTGACAGTTTTGTACAAATGGCTACTTTTCTTACAGCTTTGTTCAGTTAAAGGGTAATTGGAGACCTGGGGAGGCAGGGGGTATTACTCTAGAGTCAGCATATGTGATTTCCAGCATTTCCAAGTGGCTAAGGAGTAATTCACCAAAGAAGCAGAACCCCAGAGAAGAAAAGTGTGCTGACAAAATTTAGGGGTTTTTTTCTCTCTTTCTCTAGGGATTTAATAAAAACCAAAATTCTGTACTGCTCAAAAATTTTCTACACTTAAGAAAAAAAGCATGTCAAAGAAAAGTGCTCCAAGTAACATGCTTAGACTTTTTATTCCCATTCCCTGATTTTCAGTATGATTTCTAAACCTTTTTCCCAATACTTGTGTGTTAGTTTTTAATCCTTATTCTCATCTCAATGTAATCATCTCACTTCACCTTGCTCTTTTTCTGCTTACAGTCCTTTACTTTTATTTTGCTTCCTTCAAGCCCACCTCTCTTAGGTAAGTCAAAAACATAACCAATGTGCCTCTGCCACCCCTCCCTACTGTCTTTATTTTAATTGAAGTGCAGCTGGAGGGTGTGTAGATTTCTGCTTTTCCCATGTCAGCAGGTGAAACTTCGTATATTCTTCCCAGGAGTACATGCAAACATTTTTTTTCCTAATCTTTGTCTTGCTGTGTTTAAGTTTACAGCTGCTGGATTCCACTTTGAATTTCAAGTTCAAAGTCATCCAGACAGTCTTCGTGAAATATCACAGAACCCACTGAACTTCACCTGGGTTTGCAGGGAAGTTTTGTCAAGCCACAAGTTTCCCACACTTTCACTGTAAAGCCTTGTGTTAATTCAGAGCTCTTTTCTCCCTGCTCAGATTAGAGATATCTTAACTCTGAAGGATAACAACCTATAGGGAACTTCTTCCTAAAGTTTGACCTGCTTTCAAGTTTGTAACAACTGAGAATTGTTTCCACAATTTTGGGAGTTTGTAACAAAAGCAGAGGACAGCTGTAATCCAGGTTGATTTTAAATCCATGGCTTTAGAGATGGGTTGCTGGAAAACATATGTCAACTGTAGGCTAAATTCTTCCTTTTTCTGAGAACATTTTACCCTGCTGTCCCTGGGGGCTCAGAGTATTTTTCTTTTAACATGGTCAGGTTTTTGCCATTTCTTCCAAGACATAAAGTTTCAAAATACTCTTCTTTTGACTGTTTTTCCAGGTAGGTGGTTCACTCTGCCACCTGCACTCTGGGAGGGGTCACCTATCCTTGGCTTTTGAGGGCCAGCCCTGCCCCTTCAGTCACCTCTTCTGGTCCTTTGAATATCAAGTACCAGCATCACACTGGAGAAGTGGAATAAAGGGAACAGAAATGCTTTGGCCTAAAGTCTTCTAGCCTCAGTGTACCTGTGTGATCCTGTGTATTCAGCGTGCCTTTGTGTAGGAATGTATCTCTTATCTTTTTTGTATCTCTTATCTTTTTTGTTGGTTTCATTATTACAAGTCCCTCAAAGTCAGAGCTGCATAAAAATTAATAATGATGATTTTTTTTTGCATATTTTACATAATATATATTTTATATAATTCCAGAGTGTTGGGAGTTTTTGTTTATTCTGTGTCATTAAAAAAAAAGTAAGCAAAATCCCCTCAGCCATTTTTTTTTTATTTATAACATAGTTTTTCTGTTAAAGGGTAATTGGAGTTAGAAAGTTGTAGGTTTGTTTTTTAGGTGGTTTGTGTTTTCGTCTCCTCCCAGGAAACAGCGTGAAATCTCTAAATCTCTAAACTGGTAATTAGGCAGGTACCTAAATTTTTAATGAGTAGCATGTGCTTTGCAATTTTTCCTGAAGATTTGCATATTTGCTTCTTAGGACCTATCAGGTGCTAATACTTTTACAAGGAGGCTGGTGGACACACACTTGAAGGAAATACGTGCTTACTAATTCTTGGTGTTTTTTGCTTTTATCAGCTCTGGTGTTGCTTTGTTCAGCTCTAGCTGTCCCTGGCTTATTACACACAAGACAGTGAAATTTGAATCCAAAGTCACTTGCAGGATGGAGGTGTAGGCTCCATTCTTTAAGTGCTCATTTGCTGGTTATCTTGCAAGTGCTCTCAGAGCTGTGCAGAAGACTGTGAAGTTTCCTAATAGAAAACACTGGTGTCTTGACTTTCAAGGGAAGAATGTGGTTAAGATTACAGTGACTGAGTCAGTGTCAATGGGTGGTCCTGGGTCCATGTGGCTCCCAGAAAAGAGTGTCTGCTCAGATGGGTGATGAGCTGGGCTCACCACAGTCAAACAGCTGGGAAAGGGCTGCCCTGGACTATAATTTTGCCTGCTCAGTGGTCGAATGCTGTCAGGTGGCTCCTCGGTGCTTCTTGGCTTTAACTTTGCTGTAAAATAAGATAAAGGGTTTGCTTAAAAGCTGGGCCATTGTAGAGCTGCACGCTCCTTTTGTCCCCTTGGGTCACTGCCTTTCCCTCAGCGCGTTCCCATTGTCCTGTTCAGTGAGAGTTACAAAATGTCTGCCTCACTCCCACCGCCATTTTGTAGCCTGATTGTTGGATAATTAAGACTGTGAGAAGTGGAAAATAAACAGCATGGCGTGGGGGAGCTTTCAAAAGGAGCACCAAATCTGCATGTTTTGTTTAGATGTTTAATTGTTGCCGACTGGCTGCGTTTAAACAAGTGACTTTACAGTGTCTGGAAGAAAAGAGGCTCCCAAATTTGAGGAGCTGACCTTGGGTTGATGCCATCAACTGTTCTTTTCTATTGGCACGAACGTGCTGCTGGCAGGGTCTCCCTGTAGCTGCAGTCTCTCACCCAGCCCTGAGTCAGAACCTGCTTTCACTGTGCTGGGCCACCCAATTGTGGCACTGTTGTGGTTTAACCCCACGTGGCAGCTCAGCCCCACTCCCTCCCCTGCCATGGGTCTGGGCAGACAATCTGAAGGGTAAAAGTGAGAAAACTGGTGGGATGAGATAAATACTAAAAGAAAAAGCAAAAGTGTGTGCACAAGCAAGGCAAAACAAGGCATCCATTCCCCTCTTGCCTTGGACAGGCAGGTGCTCAGCCATCCCAGGAAAGCTGGGCTCCATCACAGGTCACAGTCTCTTGGGAAAACAAACTCCATCACTCCAAATGTCTCTCCCTTCCTCCTTCCCCCAGCTTTGTGTACTTTGGCTGAGTGACACCTCACGGTCTGGGATGTCCCTGTGGCCAGCTGGGGTCAGCTCTCCTGGATGTGTATCCTCCCAAGGCCTTGTGCCCCCCAGGCCCAGCACTGGTGGGGTGGGAGAGGAGCAGAAGAAGCCTTGGCTCTGTGCATGCCTAAGCTAAATAATAACTAAAACATCCCTGTGCTATCAGCACTGTTCCAGCACAAATCCAAAACACAGCCACTACCAGCTACTGGGAAGAAATTTAACTCAACCCAGCCAAATCCAGCACAGCCATTTATTCCAAATATTTTTGCAGCCCCTTCAGTAATCAAGATTTGATTGAGAAAATATAGGATATTTAAAAATAAGAACCTTCAAAATAGCTGTAATTAAGCTTCTCCCATAGAGCAGCACATAATATTGTTCAGGGGAAAAAAAGCAGCAGGGTAGAGTACAAATATACTGAAATCAAACTAAAAATGTGTGATAGGAATTGAAGGGACACTGTGGAGTTGTTCATGTCATCCTAGGGATGCAGGATACCACCTGTGTGAGGAGCAAAGTTAGTGGCATTTACTCTGTTTCTCTGTGAAATGCTCTGGTTTGTGCATGTAACATGGGCAAGGGCACTTTACATTCACAGGAGGGTGCACATTCAAAGCTGTTTAGAATTCTGCAATATCTTAATAGTTGAGCCCAGTATCAGAACAGTACTTATATTTTTAAAATGCAATCAATAATTTTAATACATTGCACCCTTAGTGCCAAACACCTCAGAAAACTATGTCTTTGGCAGTAAAAATAAAGCATCTGAAACCCCTTCTGTAGAGTCATTCTTCCCTTTTTTTTACCTATCTAAGTACGGTAAAAGCTCAATGCTACAAGAAATATTGGAATTACATAACAAGGAGTAAATCCTCCAAACAAGACTGATTAGCAGGCAGGGGCTGTTATGAACTGAGCAAGGAGGGACAGAGAAACTGCCCCACCTGATTAAAGTTCTCTCTAAAAATACAGCATGTACTGTTGTGTTCTTGGGGTTTGGTTTTGACTTTTGAGGTGGGAGTCGTGTACAGCCTTTTAAGAGGATTACAGTGAAAATTCCTCCTTTCTGTTTACTTCTCAGGAAGGTGTCCCATGTTCATGCTTTTACAGAAAACTCTTCATGTAGAGGTGATTTAGGTTGTAGATAATTCAAGTTCAGTTTCTGCCTCTGCTGCAGTGATTCACACAAAAGCACAACAGAGTCTTGTACATCTGTTCCTCATCTGCAAAATAAGGATTAATGCTTCCTTATCATTAGTGCTTATAAATGACTTTGAAGTTCCTCCAGTGTGCTTCAACTATATCTGTTACTGTTGTTGGTGATAAAAATGTGAAATACATAACTCAGACATGTTAACAGCTTATTAACTGAGAGGATTTTAACACAACTTGAATATAAAAGTATCAGCACCACATTCCAGCAAATAACCAGCTACAGTGAGGACATACCTTTACATCACCTCTATTTTCACTTCCACGTGGGTTTTCTCAAGAGTGAGTTTTTTGTGGGCTGCTTATTTTCTGAGATTGACCCTCAGTCTTGTATTGATCAAAGGCTTTGCTTTTTTATATAGGATCAGCAAGAAACAGTGTTTTCAGTTGTGAAACTGGTAGGACCACTACATTGGACCAAGAAGTTAAAAATTAATTTCAACCATTCTTGTTTCCCCAAGACAAATAAAGGGGGAAGTTTTGAAAAAGATTTTTGGTTTCAGTTGAACAGTAGCCTGCACAAATAGGTGTATATATATAACAAAAATAATTCAATGAAAGCAAGTTTAGTTGAGGTAAAATTGGAGCCAAAAGCACAGATGATGTGGGCACAGACCATAGGTTACAGTTAAGACATCTGGATTTCTGTTCAATTCTGTGAAGGTGTAACTAGGAGTTAATAAGGTTTGCTTTCCTCTTCCAGAAGAGCTTTTTTTATGTGGTGTCTGAAATCTGGCTTCCTTAGGGAATTAATAAGTGTTTTTCCAATAATTCAAAATAACTGCCTTGAAAATACAAGGCAGCTTATGATAGTCCTTCCTAACTTTATGCATTCATAGCAGCAGTACTGTAATTTGTGATTTGCAGATGTGAGTGCATCCTTCCTAGGGACAGCTGTCCCAGCAATCAGGATATTTGAGGCAAGGCTTCTTTAAATCATTTGCCTTGATAACTAAGGCAGTATCTGAAAGGATTTTTTTGAAGTAGCAGTAGAGAGGGCTTCTATTTTGTGTTTGTCTCACCCAGTAGGTCTCCTCCCATCACGTGTTTCATTTTGATCTTGATACACATGCTTTTGTAAATTATTGCACATTTTTATGTCAGATACATTTATAAGTATATATGGGTTTAGTTCACCATGCTTATGTGGCACAAATGAAAGATCCTCTTACAGGGTTTGTGGTTAGTGCATGTTGAATTCATCCTGCCATTCCATGCATTGCTTGAGTGCTCGAGGACAGAGTGCCACAGCAGGGAATTATCAAATGTCTGATTCTCTTCTCACCCTTTTCTGAAAAGGAGATGTTGGATGTAGGAAGGGCATGGCACTGAAAAAAACTTCAATTGTATTTCAATATTTGAAGCACCATTTGTGCAAAATATACCATATATATATATACACACACAACAGAGTTAAGCTCCAAAACACGTTAACAACCTTCATGAAAAATCCCATATTCTTTCGTTAAGTTCTTGAGATTCTTTTTTCTAATTGAATTTTGAAGTAAGGCCTTTCTCCTCTGAACACAGATTGCAAGTTTTTGCAAGTAGTTCACAAGCACTTAGTGTGCCCAGTGTTTGGATACCCCCAAGGCAGTAGGAATACAGGCTAGTGCCAGATGAGTGACAGCTTTCATTCCTTTACCATAGTTAACAGCAAAGGTTCAGAAGTTGTCATACCATCTTTTTACACAAAATTGTAAACTTGCAGTGCCCATGTTTCCAGAAGCAAAAAGACTTGCTAACAACTTGTGCTGCTGACTTGTTACTTGGCTATTTTGTGTCTGATTATTGCTTCTTGACATTACTTTACCAGAGTCATTAATTTAAAAGATCTCCGGGAGAAAACCTCAAGCAAATGACAGTATTTTAAGGTCCTTACCATTGTTTCCCTTTGATATTAGACACCTGTTTTCATCTAGCAAGAAGGGTTTTTTAGCTTCTTAGCTTTATTAGGTCACACTAATAGATCTGCTTAAGATCTACAGCTACAAGCCTTTAAAAATTATGTTGCACACCATATTGTCTTCATATCTAGATTGATGGTTTTGGGGAGACAGCCCTTCCTGAGAGCATGTGTTATTAGAGAAGATAGAAATGAGTTATTTGTGTATTCTCACATGCCTTATTAAAGCAGCCCTATGTATTATGTCCCTGTCTTACTCTAGATGTTGCAAAATACTTATTCTTCATCAGTTACCATGCAGTGTGGATAGCTAAAGTCATGACAATCCTGTTCATCCTTTCAGTTCTAATACTTGGTAGTAGGTTATGTTTATGTTAGAAAGATCATAGTTTTTCTTACATGAATTACCAAGTACATGAATGTAGTAATTGTTATTCAGAGCCTAGATGATTCATTATTGATAGAAAGTGGTGTTCCTTTCTTAAAAGAAAGGATTGTTCATTTGGAATGTTCAGTGTTACAGTTGTCTTTCTGATGAAAATTATTTGGGGTTTGGTTTTCTTTTCAGCAGCTAAGGATCATTCTAGCAAAAAATATTGGTGATCCACA
The DNA here is from genome assembly GCF_036417665.1 of Passer domesticus. Lineage (NCBI taxonomy): Eukaryota > Metazoa > Chordata > Aves > Passeriformes > Passeridae > Passer > Passer domesticus. Next base: position 75,358,800 of record NC_087478.1, on the reverse strand, counting down.
ACAGAGCACTTTCCACATCAGATATCTAGATTACAAAGTGTTCTGGGATTATCATAATCCCATATGTTCTTAGAGGATAATTACTACCCTGTAGACTTGGTATGTCCCAGCCTATCATCCACATTTTGTTTAAGAGTGTGTGGTTTTTTTTGTTTGCTTTTGTAAAGGTGCTTTCTATGCACTGTTGATGCTGCAAGACGTAGAAATTAGGAGACTTGTATATTAGCATTCCATAGCACAATAAAAGATTGGGGAAAATGTGTGTTTGCCAGCAGAACTGGTATCCAAAATCTGTGCATGTATAATACATGGAATTACAATGAAAATATTTAAAATACAAGGTAATAGTTAAATGTAGGGGGGGTGTTATGGTTTTAGATTTCTTAGGTGTTATATCTTTTAATATTTGACTTGCTGTATAAATTGGGGAGGGGGTCGGATGTTGGGATTGTTTTGAGTTTGGGGAGGTTTTTTGTTTCAGGTTTTGGAGGTTTTTTGGGGGTTTGATTTTGGTTTTGCTTGGCTGGGTGGGTGGGGTTTTTTTTTTCTTCTTGTACTTGCTTGTTTATGTATTTTACATAAAATGTAAAGGTTCTGACTTTCTGGCCAGAGCAGACAGAATTACTTGATGCTGAGAACCTTGTTAATTTTAGGGCCCATTTTCACATGGAGATCGGCTTTTATTCCCCCTCTCAGTCTTTATTCTTGATTCAGTTGTTAGTAAGGTTTACTGAGCAAAAACACTGGGTGTATTATGGGAGGAAATCCAATCAATGCAGCACCAAGGGACAGTCCTTCAGAGTCCTCCCTATGGCTGTGAGCCAGACTGGAGGTTACTACGAGGTTACTCTGTCTGCCTTTAACCAAAATACCCATCTACTTCTGAAAAGGCTGCTGGCCACCCCAAACATGTGTAACAGAAGCCTCATTAATATGAGCTCCCAATATATATCTATACACCTGTTGTGGCAGCCCCCAGCACAGGGGCTGTGTTTCCTATTTTAAACACTTTGCATGGCTGTCTGCATTCCCTGCTGTCTGCAGTTGCTGTGCTGTGCTGCTGCAGGGCAGCTCACAGGCGGTACCTTCGGGGAATGCAGGAGGCTAAAGAAAGTGGTGGCAGATGTCAGTGGGCCTTGCCAAATGCTAGCTTTCAACTCAGATTGTCTGAAAGATTCACTGGCTAATCCAGACTTTGTGATACAGAAGTATCCTCATTAGTCATGGCTTTAAGTGTGCATTTCTTTAATGCCTGCTTCTTTTTCAGGTATTGATGCAGAGAATTGCATTGGCATATGTGTAGGAAATCTTTATTTGTTTTGCAAGACTGCTTCCTAGCAAACCCCAGCCCTCCTGTATGCAGAGTTTAACTCTTCTTGGAGTTGAATTATCAGAAAGATACAGCACTTCCTTAGGGCTTTTACCTGTTTTGGCTCTGAGTTCTAATAAATCATTTGGCAGCAAAATGACTCCAAGATAAACTTCTCCCCTTTGATGAAATATTTGTTCAGCACATTCTACAATATAGTTTATGTCAAGAGTTATATGTCTTCCTTGTTAAAGACAAAAAACAAAGGATCAAAACCATTATCAGACACCACTGCTAATTCAGCAGAGGCACAAAAACTTCACACAGCCAGTAAGCCATATATTTTCTGGCCACCTTGCTTCCTGACAAACACATTGGGAACTGGCTGCCAGTACTTTTAGCCCATGCCATACTTTGTGTAAAAGAACAGTGAGCTCTTAAGGAAAGTATACTGTTCCCCTAAGCTGGTCCTGAGGCGCCTCAGGTGCTCCTCCTTGCACACAGGTGATTTCCAGGGAACACCCTCTCCTCAGTTGTGTGGCTCCTGTTGCACCATGAGTGGACTGAAATATCTGCAAGCAGGCACACCTCACACCTCCTGTTGCATTCACAGTTTTCATCGTTGCTCTCACAGGGCCTCATTGATAATGCCTGCATTTTGGTTTTGTTTCTTAAGGTTTTCCATGGAAATTTCTGGTAAGTTTTGAATCCTATCACCAGGTACTGATGGCTAAGAAGAGGCTGCAGTGCTAGTGGCAAGGAGCTGCAGTGAATCAGAGACCCTGAAGGAGCTTCATTAGCTCTGCTTCAGTTTCAGCTCATATCTGTCTGAAGTGATACTTCCTGCCTGTACCATGTTACAGCATTTGATTGTGAATTGTAGCCTGAGAAGCATGTGGCAGTTTCAAGATGCATGTGTGTTAAGCAAAACTTTGAGAGAAGCAGTCTCCTCAGTTAAAAATCCTAAGAACATAACAATTATGGGCCACAGAAGGGTCTTTCTGGCCTGCTGTGTTGTTTTTGTGATTAGTTGTCTGTGCTCATGGAAAATATGCAAGTGCTAAGTTATGGAATAAATAGGCAGAAGTGTTGTGGTTGATGAACTCAGTCACTGCATATAGAAAATCCCTCTGGACTGTAGGTACAACTGGTCAGAGAATTCTTAGGCAAAAGCCTGGATTTGTATGGTTGGATCCACAGTCACATACTGGGCATAGGGACCAGCCACAGCACAAACACCAGACAAGTCTGGGACTAAGCCCATGGGTTCCAGCCATTTGCAAATTTCTAAGGGCATTCATCTTCAGTGACAGTAAGTACAAGAATGTTCAAATGCAATTAATTACTAAGTTACTCTTAATAGCTTTAGTAACCTGCTTCTTTCAATAATTGATTTGATTTGCCTAGGTTCTTTTTATATTATTTCAGCATAAACCCCATTTCTTTAGTCTTTGTAGGTGTTGGACTCGATGTTCCTTGTGGGTCCCTTCCAACTCAGCATATTATGTGACTCTGTGTTTTGAGGACTTGGATTGTAGAAGTTGTTTTCTGTTGTTAGTTGAAGTGGCATCACATCACAAAAATTTGCATTTTGCACTAAAGTATTATAGTAAAATTGCAATCAGGCTGTAGAGCTTCTGGGGACAGGAAATAACTGTAGTTATTTCCTGTCCCCAGAAGTGGGGGGGAATTATATATTATAACTGTAGTTATTAGACACCTCTAATGTCTTTTGCAAAGATTAAGTATTCCAGGAAAGGTTAATAGCCAACACTTTTCTAAAATGGGATCAGTGGTGCTATTTCATGGAGATCCTGCTTCAGTGGGGTTCCAGTCAGTCATGTTGTTGGGAGGGGGGAGTTAATCAATCAGAAGAATAATTTCTCCTTTCTTCCCACAAAGGAAACATCTTGCATTGCTCTACAGTAAGCTGGGGGTTTTCCAAGTTAGCAGACACCAAGTGTCAGTTCATGTGATGTTCAATACTGCACTACCTTCATGATGAGTAAGAGTATTGTTTCAATAATCATGACTTAAAAAGCAATCCTGTCCTATTGCAACCTGCCATGGTAAAGGGTGGCTAATGCCATTGGCCTTCAGAAGTTCACACCCAGGTTAAGCTGAACCAGGTACACTTCATTTCCAGTGTCAGCCATTAGTGGCTGAGGTTATCATTAGTGCCCTTTTTTGGTGTACTTCATTAGTGAGGAACCACCAGCCCTGGTGGTTCTGGGCCAAAACTAAATGTAAACTTGAGCTTAACTGTCTTGGTGTGTAGATATCAAGTACAATGGAAATTCCACACTCTTTCCTAGACCAGCATTGTCATTAGTTCTCTGACTCTCAGACTGGTCCCTTGGCTGCCTCCAAAACTGTAGTTAATATGTTCCTCTAGTCATCTCTTTCTGCTTTTAGTCACAACATTAAAATATAGTTCTTGCTAAAGAAGCTCGTGTTTGTTGTTTGGGAACAATATCCCTGATGTTCAGTAATGCTCCCATTCAGACTAATACATAAACATATCTTTAATTTGAGTCCCATATTTCAGCGAGCCCTTGAAGGCCCTGGAGTGTAGGCATTGTGCATTTCAGATGAAAGCTTAATATGATGCTTCTTGTTGTGCATTCTCATGTTTCATCAGAAATATATCTGGCAATTGTTGCTCTTCTACAGCCAATATAAAAGAGAGAGGGCTTTCTTATTAACTCTCTGGAGGAGAAATTTAATAAGACCCAGTCATGAAAGCACTGACATGACTGAATAAAGTCCTTCATGTCTAAACATCTGCTGGATTGTAGGCTACTGTAATAATGGAATAGTCTGAAAACCATGACTATAAAGTCTCAGTGTGCTACTGTATCAACACATACTCTTTATACAGCCTTAAGGCTGTCAAGTTTGAAGAGTTTCTTTATCTGTACCATTTCTGTCCCATCTTGTGTCTGGACTTTTTTCTGCCTGTAGGTTCCCATTGGCCAGATGTCTGACTGAGACTAAAGATTATTTTCGTGTACATTTTTGTACAGTACCTATATTCTGTTTTAAGGAAAAATATACACATGCATTTTTCTTCTTTATTAATAAACCGAGTGACAATTTAAAATAAATTCTTTCAGCTGTTCAGAATGGTACACAGATGTACAGGCACATTTCAGAGTGAGTTAATAGAGAGCAAAGCATTACATCACCTACAGAGCTGAGGAAGAGGAGGTGGTCTCTGACCACTGAAGCAAAACAAAGCAATGCCAGGGTGGTGGCTTTGAGAAAGATAAACCAGACTGTTACCTCTCCTTGTAGATTGTGTGGGGAACTCTGATGCCTTAATGCCTTTCATTCCAAAGCCAGGTATCATCTCACAGTGGGTAACCCAATCCTAATTTTTAGGATGCTTAAGTCTTTATAGGACTTTGCTCCCAGGCTTGGCAGTGAAGAGAATATTCACTTGCATTTACATCTAATTTAGGTGCATGTGTAGGTAATTGTTATTCCTAAGCTGCTGCTATGGAGAGAGAAAAAAGAGGCTCCTAAGAGATTGGTTCAGGGTATGTATGTTAGAGATGTACTGCAGATTTCTCTCTGAAGGATCCTGTCTGTATCTGGACACTCTGTATGATCCTGTCACCTTAACTGAGACAGTGAAAGTGAGCTCTGTCCTCTCTCTGTCTCTGTCTGTAAACAAAGGCAGTATTTTTTTCTCATTCAAAAGGAGTTGTGAAGGACATGGAGACTATGGTGGTGAAAGTCTGGGAAATGCCAAAATGGGAGGTGTCTTTTGTTAGAGGAAAGCAGTATTCCAAGAAGATTGACTTGGAATGGACTGTTACATGTATACAAATTTTGAGGCTGTTGTGGAGAAAAGTAACCTTTCTTCATAGAACAGCAGCAGAATTAGCTGGGAAAAAATGTAGAAGTAGTAAGAAGTGAATAGATTTAGCATGTGATGTGATGTTATGAGAGAGAGAACAATCACAGCATCACTTCTTTGGAATGACCCAGAGTCATTTATGTGGAGTGTGCAAGGGATGAGGCCCAGGTAATTGCACTGTGAGTTCAGACAGCACCCTAGGGAGAGTTCCAGAGGTGGGACAGGGATGGAACCCACAACCTTGGTGTTATCAGTGCCATGCCCTTGAGCCCATTTCAGGATCAGTCTCATTTGTGAGAGGGTTAACATTTACTGAATATTTGTTTTATTACAGGTGGCATTCCTGCACAGTTTAAGTGGATATAATTGTTGAGAGGGCTAATGCTTACTGAATACTTGTTCCACTAAATTTGGTGTTTCTGCATAGCTTATGTTTCTGCATTGTTATGACAGCATCACCATTTTATAATATTTGTGCCATTAGAGTTGCTTATTATGGACTTTGAGTGTTCCTATGGACTTTGAGTGTTATCTCACCCTAATCCACACTGAGGGGATCTGTGAATCTTAGCTCCTCTCCCCTTCTCATAGTGGGGGCATGAGGGAATGGTTTTTTAGATTCCCCATAGTTCTATCACCATCACAATACAAGAAACCAGGAATTGTTTTTTCACCATACTGTATGTATTTTTATATGAGATAGTAATTTCTGTACTTGACTATGATTACAAAGCATATGTGAAGATATTACTGACACAAATGCCTTATCAAAAATGTTAGTGTCCCAGGATAGTGAGACTAAACTGCTGAATGCTACATTTTAGGAGTGATTTATACCTGATGTATTGATGTGCATGATTGGTCAATTAATCTGACCACAATTAGTCTTTCTACTGGTGATTGGTATAGTAATTTTAAAGGTTGGAAAACAAGGATGGTATTATGGAGTAAAGGTTGAAATATTTTTATCTGGTAACTTTTCTTTAAACTCACTTGGCTGTGAAAGTAGAGGAAACTTTTTTTTTACTCAAAGCTTTCAAGGTTTGCAGCTATTAAATTGACTGGTCTCAGGAACTTGTCATAGCACTTCCCTGAGGGTAAAGTCATCCCTTCACAAAGTGCCATTCATGCCCTACTTACCCTCAATTAAGGCTTCCAGAATAAGTTTTGGGACACTGGCCTTCTTCTGAAACACAATTCTCACCTGCAGAAATGACTTTAGAAGGCTGTATTTAATATCTGTATGTCTGTTCCATCACTCATTTTTTCCATCACTTTTTCCATCATAAGGATAACACAATTTTTTTTCTTTCTCTCTCTTTAGAAACAGAAAGAATGACTTACTGGGGAGCCAAGCTAAAAACTAAAGAAGTGAAGATTGGTCATCTTTGCAGAGGAAATTACAAGGTATGCATAGTAATCACACTGGAGATTCATTTCTTGCTGGTGCTTAGGTCTTCATGGTACATTACTTGTGGCAATAAAGTTTAAAAATAGTCCTCAGAAAGGTTGAAAAAATGTTTGGAAAGGTACTTTTTTCTTCTGTGTGCTTCCCACACTAAGCAAAGCAAACATTTATTTGGTTATAAATATCTCTGAGATGCACCTTTAAACTCATTACTATGCTGAATTGTAGCTGTGTTTCTGCAGGTAAATGGCAGTCACATTCAATGAATTTTTTTTGGCTGAGGCCGTAAAAACAACTCTTCTCCCAACACTAAAATTGAAATCGCTCCAGATACTGTCAGTGGTCATTCTTGAGACTTAAAGTGCTTGTTTCATGGACTCATTTAATCACTGTGTGCTCGGTTCAGCAGTGTTGCCATTTTCTCTTCCTCATTTATTACCATCACAAGGAGATGCACTTAGAACCTGTTTTGCCCTGCATTTGAAGAATGTGTCCTTTTACATTTGTCATCCTGAAGATTTGTAACTTAAGGGATGCAAGATCAGCACTACTACAGCACTCATGCCTCTCAAATATTTTCTGTAAAGTGAATGCTTAATATTTATCCAGTGGCTGCTCAGAGAGCAGCACAAGGCTATATGGCACTTAAGTCCTGAGGTTAAATGTTACTTCAATGATGCATAAAATTTGTATTGACCATCTGCCCAGCACTGAGTTGAACCCATTAATGAATAAGCCTCACAGTATCACTGTGAGATAGGGAATTATGATCTCCATTTAACAAGTGATGAAACTGAGCCCCAAGGGCTTATGTAACCACTTCAGGTCCTACAGGAAGTGTATAATAGAACCAGTAAGGAAGCCCAGCTCACCTGACCTGCTGTCCTTCCTACTTGGACACCCCTGCACCTGGTATCCTTTTCACCATGGCTGTACACTCTTTATGCACAATTTCAACCATCAAATTTTATTGCAAAGAAACTTAAAACACGGCTGATGTGACCTGTGAATCCTTCTCGTCCATAAAGAACAACATGAGACACAAGGCACAAAGGCAGCACAAACAGCACCAGATGGCCTTCATAACTGGAGCAAGTCAGCACGAAGTGACAACAGGGAGAGCTGTTGTTGTGACCTCCCTTTCTGTTATTTTCATAATGTTGAGAGGAAGACTATGCAGATCTTTCTGTAGTACAAAGAGGAGCTCTGGTAGAGGGCAATCAGTGCTTTGCCTTTTGTAATCTTGCTCAACATTTCTTTGATTTCTTTAGTAAATGTCAGGTCACATGCTTGCATTCTAAAGCTGAAGTATAAATCATCTTCTCAAGTGACAGAAACTGTCATTTTTCCTTGCAAAGTATTTTTCTAACTATGTCTTATGTAACTGTTACAGTTGTTGACATTTTTCTTAAAAGCCCTATTGGTTTGACACTCAGGATTCTGTATAAAGCTATAGACTTGGATAGAGAATTCTTCTGCCTTTGTTTGTATCTCTTTTCCTTTCCCATGAGCTGAAGAAAGAAATATTATGCAACTCTGAGTCATGCTGTAGAAAGGTGTTGTATTTTTAATATCATTAGAATTTTAAAAGAAGGAGAAAGATAAACCTTAGCATAGTGAAACCAAGAGTTAATATGCCTTAATTATAGAAAGTGGCTATTAAATTTTGATGGGATGCTATGACTGATACTTCAAATAAAATGTTGATGTAGTGAAGCGGGGAGTGTCAATAATGAGTTGAGTACTAGAGAAAGGCTGTTGATTTTTATGGAAAATATATATATAAAAAATACATGATCCTCCACCAAAGACTTTCTTGTGGAGATATCCATAGGAAAGAATCAGAGTGTAGACTTCTTCTGTCTGTCTTGCCTTGTGTCTACAAGAGCACAGCCCAAAATAGCTGTGTCTTGGCATAGAATGGGCTGAAAGGACTTGCCCACATGAGATGTTTTACTGTGCCCAGCTTAAGGGTGATACTGATTCCTGCCCAGCTTAAGGGTAATACTCTAGCATTATTAATCTGCTTTCCCTACTCTTTCCTGCCTGCAGAAAAAGCTCTTGATACATCTTCCTGGCAGGTCTTTCTCAGAAGAAACAGCGGCAGAATGTGGAATCAGTTGTGTGGAATTCCTGTTGGCAACACCTTTGACCCTCGACTTCTGCTAGATCCTGCTGAGTGATCAAAGAGAGAACTTTTGCAGGTATTTCATGTCTTCACCTGTGCTAATCTCACCTTAATGAGAAGCAAAGTATTCTGGAATAACAAGTTCAAGAAACACTTGTGTTCCTTCTGAGAGTGATCTGGAATGCCAGGAGCTTGGTCTTGAGTGGGCCCATTAATTCTACTGCATCCAAGTCCGATCTTTTAGTTAAATTTTAAGTAAGCTAGAGACCTTTGTGGTAAATGCAGGGTATTTTAAGACACACTTGGGACTCTGAAGATACACTAGATGTCTGTATTGACATAGTTTTCATCTCTCAAACCTAGCATCTGAATTGTTTGGTTAAGTATCCTGTGGCTGTCGAAGAACATTGCTGAATCTAGAAAGGAAATTCAGGTCTTGATCTAAACATCTCTGCTTTATAAAGAGATACTGTCTAATAGCATTCACAGCAAACAGTTGAACTCAATACAGACACATGCTAGAAGGGGCACTAGTCCCTGTTAAGAGGAGTGAAAAGTGCCCTCCTCATTCCCATGACTAACAGCCAGACTCCTCACTGAGTTTAGAGCAACCTACCCTGCAACCTACCTATCTGTGGCATCTTGTGGTCATGACTTTGGGGTTTGTAGAACCCCAGTTCCCTTCCTGTCAAAGGCAGAAGTAGGAGATGAGGTGATTCCTGTGACACATGTGCCCTGTGTCAGTCTGGGTACTTAAATGATCTTGGCACTGAAGCTTCTCAAAGCTGGTTCATGGGCATTACAGACTTGTTCTCCTCAGAACATAGAGGAGGAACACAATATTTCACAGGTGAGGAAGTGAAGCACAGCTGTAAATACTTTAGGATGCATAACCTCAACAGATAAGGATAGGTCTTGAGAAGTCTTCAGTGTGGATCAGCTTGTAATGTTTTCAGGGAGACTGGCAGCTGAGTTACAGTTTGCCTTTGAAAAGTCTGATGAGTTATTTTAGCATCTAAAGAAGCCAGAAGAACTGAGCTTATTTTTCTGAAAACTTGACCCAAGTATTTGCTCATGATCATGAAAGAAATATGTGCTTCAGCTGGTAAATCAATCCAGCTCAGTTAAATTTCTGCATACCCAAAGGACCTTCCTCTCTCCCACCTTGCTCACGTCCCTGTTCCAAAGATTTTTTTGCTGAGTACTTGGAAGGCAGTGCAGCTCTTCTGTGCTAATTAAATCTTTCTTTCTCTTACTGCCAGCTGTAACAGAGGGAAAATCCCAGTAGGACTGACAGAGAGTCCTGTTGTGCTCATTAGACCTTACTGAGTCTGGAACCCTAAAGTCTCCAAAGGCTTACTAGATAATCTCTTTTTAAGACCTCTGTTGGTACCAGTTATTTCAAATAGCAAATGACTGTCAAGTCTCAGGAATTTGCAACAGTAGGTCTCCCCAGTCACTGGTTAAAACAACTTAAAGAGAAGGCTCTGGGCCTCCTTCCAGTGCCAAAGGGTCTCCAAGAGGTGGAGAGGGACTTTGGATAAGGGTCTGGAGTGACAGGACAATGGGGAATGACTTCCCACTGTTAGAGAGTAGGTTTAGATTGAAAATTAGGAAGAAATTCTTCCCTGTGCATGTGGTGAGGCCCTGGCACAGAGAAGCTGTGCCTGCCCCATCCCTGGAAGTGCCCAAGGCCAGGCTGGACAAAAGTGACCTCAGGATAGTGGAAGATGTTCCTGTCAATGGCAGGGGCTGGAACTGGATGATCTTTGAGGTCCCTTCCAAACCAAATCATTCTGTGATTCCATGATTGAATACCCCAGGAAATCTGCAAAGAAAAGGAAGATAACTGAAATTTGTGGCTGGAGCAAGAAGTCAGAGGGATCATTTCCAGTTGTTTGTTTTAATAAGTTTTTAAAAGGTAAAATATTTTTCACTGGCAGGTTTTTTGAATGACTGAATACACTCAGAGCTCAGTATTTGCAAGGTCTGGAGGAACACATTTTGATTTTCTGATAGAAGACTGCAGTCTTCAGCCCTCTCAATATTAAGAACATTGGAGCCTGGTTTCCTGTTGGTGTTTCTAAATCAAACTTTAATCAATCTTGAAAAAAAAGGACTTTAATAACTTGAATTATGGCCCCCAGTGCTAGATCTTTGATATCAGAGTGAGCCTAGCAGTACTGATTTCCTCACGCCCAGCATTTCTTCTGATACTTTTTGCCACTTGTTAGGAATGTGTATTTTAAGAAAACCTCAGTTTAGGAAGTGTCTTTTCCCAGCAATTTTTCTGTGTTTAAGTGGAACCTTCTTACATCACTCACATATATTTTTTCCTCATTTTGAAGCAAATTATTTTTTTTAGGAACTCCTGGATTCCAGAATCTAAAAATGGAAATTTTGTTCCCTCTCCAAGTATGACACAGCGTTTGTCAGTCGCACCAGATGGGGAAGATGAGCCAAGAAAGCAGCATAGATAGTCAACCAATGTTATTTTTTCATGTTGATGTTTTTCTGTGAGGAGGCAAATGTGCTTTTTGACTCAATACAGTGTTTTAAGTTCTGGCTTGTCTGTTCAGAAGAACTTAGAGTTCATTTTAGTAAAACAAACTGGAGAGATTAGAAAATTCAGAGCCTTTCTGAGACAACAACAAATACCTGAAAGGGGATGCCTTCATTTTTGGCCAAGAAATCTGGTGAAACACCCCATAGCTAAAAACAGGATTTTCCTTTAGTGCTCTTTGTGCATTGTGGTTTTATTTGCTGCAGAAAAGGTTCTGTACAGTGCTGATTCTCCAAAGCAGATGGCAAACAATGATTAACCAGTTCCTTCCAACTGCTCACTCATGAGCAGACACCAAGTTGAACCAGTTATTCATACTGAATTAAGCTTAAAATGAGCTTAAAATGTATTTATGAGAGTAAATGTTCTCATCTAAATGGAAACTTTCCCAGAATAGTGCACTTGGGTCTGGATGGATATCTTTAAGCATATTTCTGGTGGCAGAGGGTATGAAAAAGTAAATTATACTAGAATATGGTTATAGTTCTTAATGTAATTTAAAATTATTCCATTGTAAGTGAAATAGTGATGCACAAGGGCAGGACCTCTGATCCATGTGCATTTGCAAACCTGTCCTAGGCAGCACTAAGTGTCTTGTGTGGCTGCTTAGTCTTACTATCCTGTCTAAAGCTTCTTTTAAGCTTTGAGTGGAAGCACTGCTCCAACAGTAGTATCAACGATTTTAGATTTATGGCATTAAGAGCTAATGGGAAGCACATTTGCTGTGCATTCACATTCCTAAGCTGTTCTACTCATGGCACTTCAAGGCCAAGTGAGGCCTAGGATAGATGAAATTTAAAAAAAAAAAAAAAAAACTTTTTAATATTGATAATTTGAGAAATTGTGTAAATGCTGTCATCAACAAGATCATAATGAAACAGGCTGGGGCAGCTGTGTAGGAAGCAGCTCTGTAGAAAAGGATCTGGGGGTCCTGATGCCCAGGTTGACACCCTGACACCCCCCAGCCATGTGCCAACTGCATCTGGGACTGCATGAGCAAAACAGAGCAGTGACCTCCCTCTTCACAGCACTGCCTTGGAATCACAGAACAGTTTGGGTTGTTGGGAGGGACCTTAAAGATATCCAGTGCCACCCCCTGCCATGGGCAGGGACATCTTCCACTATCCCAGGCTGCTCCAAGCCCTGTCTGACCCGGCCTTGGGATGGGGCAGCCACAGCTTCTCTGGGCACCCTGTGCCAGGGCCTGACCACCATCACAGGGAACAATTTCTTCCCAATATCCCATCAAACCTTGTCCTCTCTCACTTTGAAGCCATTCCCCCTTGTCCTGTCACTTCAGGCTGTTATAAGTAGTCCTTCTCTGTCTTTCCTGAGGGCACCCTTCAGGTCCTGGGACAATGAAGTCACCCCAAAGTTTCTCTTCTCCAGGCTGAACAATCCCAGTTCTCTCAGCCTTTCTCCATAGCAGAGCTGCTCCATCCCTCTGGTCAATGATGTGTCCAGTTTGGGAGCAAGAGAGGCACCAGCACTGTCAGAGCTCACATGCACTGAGCCAGCCAGTGCCACCAGGCTGCTCAGAGCTGGGAGAGCTGGGTCTGAGCAGGCAGGGGGGCACAGAGAGCTGGGTCTGAGCAGGCAGGGGGGCACAGAGGGCACAGAGAGCTGGGTCTGAGCAGGCAGGGGGGCACAGAGAGCTGGGTCTGAGCAGGCAGGGGGGCACAGAGGGCACAGAGAGCTGCAGTGCTGCCTGCAGCTGCCTGGCCCCACGGTGAGAGGCTGGAGCTCGGCTCTTCTCAGAGCTGCACAGCAATAGAGCAGGGGCTGAAAGCCACAAGTTGGAGCAAAGGAAATTCCAGTCAGATACAAGGAAAATCTTTTAACCAAAGAGTGGTCAAAGGCTGGAAGGGGTGCCCAGAGAGGCTGTGAGTTTTCCATGCTTAGAGGTAGCCAAGATTCAGTTGGGTGTGTGGCTCAGCAACCTGATTAATTAGACCTGCTTTGAACAGGAGATTGGACTGGATGCTTTCAGGGGCCCTTCCTACCTGGATTATTCTGTTGTTCTTTGATTCTTTCACAGCAAGGACTCAAAAAAATACTGCAGACTTGGACCACTGAAAGACCAGAAAGGAGCAACTTAAGTTTCTTACGTGGAATTGATAATACTGTACATCTTCCCATTCACCTTCTGGGATCAAAGAGTCAGGGGTTTATGTAATGAATAGTGACCTCAGCATTTTTCTGTATGGCTCTGCCTAAAGGGAAACCCCAGCTTTGCTACATTATATCAAAATTTTTACTGATTTCTCCAGACTGTGAAGTCTGCCAGCTTGAATGGGCATCACTGGAGGGTTCTTTAAAGTCAGATAATGGTTTTAAAGTGGGGAGAACCTCAGAGAATAGTTCTGAGTTTTTCTGAAAGTGTATTTCACAACATCAGACTCCTTTAGCCTATACACATTAAGTTATGCTAGTTTTGGAAATAAACAAAAGGTATTTCTCTCAGCTTTGTACTTGTGTTTGAGTATTTAACTGAGTGGCTGAAAAAAAAGAGGGAAAATTGCATGGAAGAAAAGCTTCCCTATGATCACCAAGTAAAAAAGTATATCCAAGCTTTGGAAAATATTGGCCAGGTCTGACATTTAGACAGCTCATCTTACAGAGAAAGACTGTGTAAAAAATCTGAACTTTATCATATGAGCTTGCTTACACCCTGAAAAAGCCTGGTTTTTACAGCCAGGATAAAACATACAAACTGCAGTATAAACATGCAGTACCCTGGTAAGGGCACATGTTCCCTCACTGCATTTCTCACAAGGGAAAGGGATTTTAACATGGCTTAGGCTGCTTTATGCAATGGCACTTGGCAGCAAAGCATATAGAACCCTGGTTCTGTTATGTTTGGATGATAAAAAAATGTCCAGGATACGTTTCCTCTTCTTATCTAAGCAGCCTGTTCTACTTCATAATGTTGTATATGCTAGTGACTACAGCATTTTTAATTGTCTGGATTATGTGTGAGTGCAGATAATGATAAATGCACACTGGAGTCTACTTGGCCCATAAAAATTTTATGCAACTCTGAGGAAAAGTTACTGTTATTAAAGAACCTTTTTGGAAACCAAGGTGCCTGTTTTAGCAGCCCAGCCTTAATCCTTTCATGGACTTAGTGTTTTGGATGAGTGCAGGTGTAGGTGTAATTACAAATTTTAAATGATCCATGAATATTTAAGAACAAAAATACTGCTTATGCAGTAGAGGTTGATTTCTAGAAAATAATGGCTACAGAACCATTTGGTAATTTTCTACCCTGCCCTTCCAAAAGAACAGTCTGGATCTAAGGAGTGTCTGTCACATGCTATTGCCAGTTCCAGTGTTTGGCATTTGTGGTGATTTTATACTAATATTGATATAATATTTATGTTTTTCTTCCTCATATGTTTTAGCCTTCAGAACTTGTTTTCTTGGCATTTTTTCCCTGTAGTCAAGAGGGATTTTTACATATATGTAGAGAATCTGATACAATACATTTGTCCAGTAGCTGGAGCATTAAAAAACAAGAAACATAAATCTTGGAGTTCTGAGGAGTGGTAATGCTGCTTTTAGGATTTGGGAAGACTTTTTTTTTTAATGGAACACTTACATGCTTGTATGTGAACCATTACATGACATACACCATGGTTAGCAACAGCTTTTGTGTGTCATGGCTCAGGTTCCCATACACTCCTGACAGTTTATGCATATTCATTAGATCTATGACATTTTCCTGCATCTGCTCTTATCACAGATTTCGTTTCAAAGCAGCACTTCATTGATGTAGTACACTGACACATTTTACATATAATTGCTTTTCGTCTGGTTGCATGATTACTTTGTGACACCTAGTGGATAAATTTATAGTGGTGCTGATTTAAATTGCCTCTGTTTTTTTTTTTTTTTATTCTCCTGATAAAAGTTCTGGCCTGGAAACTCAATTCACATCACAAACACATAGACTCTCTTGTTTTCTAGCTTTCTGCTCTTTTTTTTTCCCTCTTTAACTTTGCTCATGGAATAACTTGCTCATAGGCAGGTGAACAAATATCCAACACCAGTCTTGAGGAAATTCCAAGAGTCCCAAAATAATTCAAGGTAGTGAACATTTGAAAATGTCATGCTATTGTTTATTCAGACTTCCTACCTGTGCAGTCTGGGATCTTCACACAATAACTTCTTCTACTGTATTAACTTTTTTTGAGGTGTGCTTCAAGCGTGCAGTTCCATTAAGAACAAAATGTGCACTACCTAAAGTTGTAAAAGGTTGCAAGAAATACTTATTTCCCTATGAGGACTCCTAGAAGTATCTGTTCCTTTAGTGTTCTTAGAGAATGAAGTCTGATAAATAATTAAAATACTATTCTATAGACACAAAAATATTTTCAGAATATTTACATCAAGAGTCTAGAAATGCCTTAAATGCATGACCTACTTTCACAACTAAGATATGTCTTGTGAAGTATATCTTAATTTACATGTCATGGATTCTGTGCCTAAAGCTTATTTCTGCAACAGGAAAATATTGAAATACTGTCCACTGTGTTTGCTACAAATGCTGTGAGATAGAAAAACAGGTATTTTTATATGGCTCTTACCTTTTGTGTTGATAAGAGGAAGGGAATCAATTATTTCAGTTGCACCATGTCTGCTCACTGTGTTTCTCAGTTGATACTAGTAATGTGCATGTTTCTGTCTTCAGAGAAGGTTTAATCTGCTCTTGGCACCACAGATCTTAAATTCTGGAGTCTGTCATCCCTGAGCAGGCACAGAACAATAGCTTACATGATAGCCAAGATAGAATTTAGTAGATTTTAAACAGGAGCTAAAAGGAACTGTAAGGTAGATGAATTTGGAGCTAAGAAGTTATGTATTTTTCATATGTGGGGAATTGGAATGGAGTTGTGCACAGGACATGAAGAAATTGATTCTAAAGACCATCTACAAGATTTTAGGTTTCAGTTTTTTACTCTTTAGAGAAAATGTGTTGCATATTTTGAGTCCCAAGAGGCTTCACAAGCAGAAAGAGTAATACTGAACTGTGTTTTTAATGCTGACTGACAAGGCACTCTTTTCCCTGTGCTTTTCCTGGTTGCTCCTTGTAACAGTTCTCTTGTGACTTCTGTTTATGTAAAATTAGGGCCTGTAGCAACAGCATCATGAATAATGGACACGGAGAGCCGAGCACACCATGGAGTTCTGGCAAAGATCTGCTCGCTCTCTACCCCTTCAGCCCACTCGTGAATGTTCAACCAGTGAAAGCTTTAGTCTCAGGTACACAAACTTACTCTGATGTCCATCTGTGGGCAGTCACCTGAGAGAAGAGAAGGCTCTGTGGAGCTGAGCACAGGCAGTGCTGTGTGTCTGAGCCCCAGCCTGGAATTCACGAGGAATTCTCCTGTGCCATGTCAGCAGCACTGCCCACTCACCCCAACGCTCCAAAACCCTTCACCCCCTCAGCACGCAGGCCCAGGTGGGCAGAAGGGCCCTTGTGTGCAAATGGCAGATTTCAGTGCTTCCCCCTTGCTTTTGAAAGGCTCATGTAAGGCTGGGCTGGGCCAGTGTGTGCGTAAGGCTCTTGGCAGTGTCACTGGAATGCTCCGAATGGAAAATAACTGCTCAGAGCAGAGGCAAAGTCATGGCAACAAAGCACAAGTGTGTGCTTCTGAAATCATAACACAGCTTGAGACACCGTCCCATCCCAGGGTGATAACAAAGCTGTTGCAGTGCACAGGGATCTGTGTGGTGACCAAAGAAAAATAGTCACTAAAAGAAGACAGGGAACTCGATAAGTGGCAGTTGTGCTAGTGGCAAAGTCCTGGAGGTCCTCTGACAGGGACACAAAGTGCTTAACAGGGTTAGGGACAGCACTTGCTCTTGTAACTAGGCTTGTCTGATCGTGTCTGTAGCCTCACATCCTCCCCAAGCCCCAAAAGGAACCAGAAACAAACTGCAGCTTGGGTTTGCAATGCCTGTACAAATGCTTTCTCCGTGTTAGTGCATGTGGACTTCCAGGCCTCTGCTGGCTTACTGTCAGGTTGAACCAAGCCCACTGGCTCAACCCCAGATGCAGTTCAGACTCCAGAACATTGTTCTGCAATAGAAATGAATTTTAGGCTTCTAACAATATTGTAAAACAAACATACTATACAGAACAGTGATTTCATGCCAGCTTTCCATACAGTGTTATCCTCAATTTCAAATGCTGCAGGCTCTGAAGTGAGCATCACAAATGGAACAGTCTGTAAAGGATGGATTTTGTTTGTCTGCCATCATATAAAGCTCCTTCTTCAAGAACACTCAAGTAACTTTATCCTGTTTGTGGTGATACATCAATGCACCCTTACATTTGCTAAATACAGAATTTTATTCTAAATCCACTAACACTAGTTTATTTGGAGCTTTGACCTACTCCTGCCTCCCAGACCACTAATTCATTCACTCCTCCTTGTCAGCTGCTTGATCTCACTAAGGGCTGAAATTTAAAATTAAACTCTCATGGGAGAAAGGCCAGAAGCCATTTTTCTACCAACTATAACTATTAGGATGGCTGCATTCTGCAAAATGAATTTTAGTTTCCTGTTGAGGCTTAACCTGACAGACATTCCCTCTTGGTGTTTAATTAAGTTAGGGTTTGCATATACTAGTTTATTGTATGTCTTCTTAAAGAAAAACAATTTTCAAGGACCTCAATCAATTTCAGAGTGAAAATTCAGTTTTCCCAAAAAGGAATTAGTGGATTGATATTGGGAATGGCATTTTTTTAAGAAGATGTGACTCTATTCAATTTTTCCTAGCTTCTATAAGGAACTTTAAAAAATAGCACTTTCTCAGTGGTGTGACAGAGGTTAGGTGTGAAATTGTATGAATTGCACATACTTAAAAGCCAAATCCACTTGACTTAAAATTCAGATGGCTTATTTCAGATTTTCTGTGTAGTAAAGGCATTTTCCATCCAAAAAGAATTTAAAATATCACTTGAATAATTGCTGGTAAGATGGCTGAGTATTTAACTGGAGAGACGGAAGACTGTGGTTCTGACTTGTCTGCATCACTGACTGTGCCTGGTTTTTATTTTCACAGGGCTTTAGGGGGAGTGGGAAAGGTGCACTTTTGGAGGGCTGGACATCATATAGCAAGTCAAAGATGAGGGTGATCAGTTTAAGTGTCCAGTTTTGTGTTCAGAGATGTTAAGGCAAATTCAGGTGATGTCAGCTGAGTTTGGTGAGCTCAGATCTTTCAAATATAAGGTCCATTGCTCAACATCTTAAAATTAGTGAATATTTGTGGGGGTTGTCATAAATATTTCATTTTTGTGTGATCTGCATGAATGCAATCCTCCCAGGAATGTGGAGATAACTGAGGAATGTTTAGGAAATACTGTAAGAGAGGTGTTCTATGCCCCTTTTACTCTTGCTATCTCCATCTGCCAAGAGAAAATAAACCTGACACATTCTCTTTGTTCCTTTCCTAATAAAAACCAGTCCCTAATTTGTCACAGCTTCTTCTCCTCTTGCTGGGTTCATTTCCCAGATAATTCAGCCCTTGCACTTCTGCTTTTACACGTAGTAAGGTAGCAAGAGCACCTGTAAAATTTGTTTTTCATAAGGTGTATTTCACTTACCTGATGGATTTGCCATTTCCACACATGTTTCACCTCCCCTGGACTCTGGACTTGCCCTGATTCTGGGCATTAGGATCTGGGGGTCCTCATCTCTGCCATGGAGAGCTCAGGGATGCAGTGGGGGCAAGCACAGCAGCTCAGCTGGGAAGCCAAGAGATGGAAAGATTGTGCCAGGAAAACAGGAGATTTTGAGCTTTAAGTCCTACAAAACTAATAGCTTGTAATGCACTGAACAGTTCTGTTGTGTCTTTCACAGCATATTTTTCAGAAAATAGATCTCCTTAAATGTTTATTTGCATAAGATCACAAGTGCAACATACAGAGCTGCCAGTGCTTAGCCCTGGTTTAATTTCTGTATTTGTGGAGGCTTTGAGTCATCAAGTGTTTCATCATTCTCTGGAATACCAGCTTTTGGGGCTTTTTAGCATTCAGACTAGTACATCAGCAAAATGCAGAGATAAATGTAATAGAAAAACAAATATTTTGTCAGTGTAGGTACTGCAGTTCTCCTAAGCAGGAGACATGATCACACCACCAAGCAAAAGGAGGTGTATTTTGGTGGAAAATGGTCTATACCATTATGCATGTTTAACATTCCAGGCATTTCACAGAACACAAGGTGTATGAAATGTTAACATAACACCTGTAGAACAAGTCTGTGGTGATGCAGAACACCTTGGATCTGCTGCTTGTCCCACCTCCCTACACCCAATCAAGGAGTTAGAGCAGCTGACATGAAGCACTTCCCATTTTCTGATAACCATTGTGACACTTTCCTGGAAGGTCATTTCTGTGGAGGAATTTCCTTGACTTTAGCATGATTCCACACAAGTGAGGAAGCTCCTGTGCAGGTCTGGCTGGTAGTCAGGCTACAGTATGGGAGATGGACTTATTTCAGCTGATGTATTTAAATCTTGTTACATTCTGTTGCCTTTTTTTTTTTCCCATACATGAAACATTCAGACTTCAGAAACATACAAAAATTACTGCAGAGCTCAGAGACATTTAGCCAGAGAGTTCTGACTCATTTCACAGACTCCTTTTTCTCAAATACTTGCAAACAATTCAATAATGACAATGGGTTCACTGAATACATAAAACTGTTTATTATAAAGAGCCATGATGCACTGCCTCTGATGTTCTGTGTAATAAAGAAAGGGTGAACAAAATTTCTATAACCGATTTTAACAGATAATGAAAATAGTCATTGGCCCCTAAATACTTTTTGATGTGTAAGCTTGCTACATGTCCAAAAGTGTCATTTTGAGCTTCTGTGTCTCATAATTTGTGCTGTATTGGATAATCAGGGCCTTCTTCAAAGCCACTGAGGCCAAGTGAGGGTGTCCTGTTGATCTCAATAGTGTGTGAGCACTCCCCTTCTTAAAAGAAGCGTCCCTGATGAATCTGAGGAAAATGCTTCCCTGCAAAACTGTGCCTGTGGTTTGTCCAAAGCAGGACAGCACACATGGCTGCTCCAGCACTGAGGAACCTGTGGGTGAGCAAACCTTCATCCCCCTTTAGTGCTTTATCACAGTGGGTGGAGTGAGAAATTTGCTCCCCTCGTTACAGCCTGGCCTCTCTAATGCCCAGGTGAAGATGTGAGCAAGCTGCTGGACACAGCTGATGCCCTGACAGACAGACAGACACTTGTGCAGAGGAGGAGCCCTCCTGAACTGAACCTTAGAAAATCCTGTGCATCTCCTCTGAATGGAGGAGGCTGTGGAGCTCTGGTCCTGTGAGTTTTTCCCATTGTACCTGCCTGAAGTTCTGGCAGAATATGGCCTGTATTATTAAATTACAGGAAAGTTTCACAACTGTTGTTTGCCATTTTAGAAGCAACTGTGTTTAAGTAATGAGTGAGATTGCAGTACATGTTGTATTTCACAGGAGTCATATCAGTGTTTTTTCTTCTTGAAGTTTGCATGCTATATGAAGGCAGTTGTGTCATTTTTGTTATATTTAGTTTAAAATATATTTTAAAATACACTGTGTGGAGTTTATCGTACATAAATCCAAGGAAACTGAATCCTTCTCTTGTCTAAGTAATCTCTACCTGAAATCTCTAGGAAAGTTAATACTGCTTTGCCACAATCCTGCCCCAGAAGAAGGGGGATGGAGGAGCAAGTTTCTGTCTGATCCAAGCCCTGCTGAGTTTGGTCAGGAGGCTTCCCTCAGCTGCAGTGCCCACCTTGGCATATCCTCAGCCATTTTCCCCACAGTGCTCTTCCCAAACATGTTGGTGACATTTCTAATTGTGAATAAACAGTCTGCAGGAGCAGAGTGGGGACTGTGCTTCTCTTGGGAAGCCAGAAGGTCATCACTGCATGCTGAGAGATTGGAAGCTGCTGGTCTGGCCTGCATCCAGACCCCAGTCCCTGCCTCCAAGCCCTCCCCTGATAATCACAGTGCACTCCAAGAGCACACAGCCAGGGCATTTCCTTCTTCCTGGGAGCCAGGGAGGCTTAGCCTTGGTAAATCCTCACAAGGTTTTGGGGGGAAAGTACCTTGAAATTGGAGAATGCTTGTTCTGTGCTGTCCCACCCTGTTCATTAGTAAGACTTTTAGTGGTATAACAACCCTGCTTTGAAACTGTCTGCTTTCCTGTAACATCACAGAAATAGCAGACTTGGCCCCCTGCCTTTTGAAAAGTGACTGCTGAGGTACTTATTAACATCAGTTCCAAAACGTTTTTCAGTGAGAGTTGGAATATGGAAATGTCATATTTTTCCTAGTATTAAACAATTGTTAAACTAGAAACATAACTCTTGCCAGATAGCTATTTCTTGTGCCTGTCATTTTCGTGGAAGGAAAAGGAACATGCATTTTTCTTTCATTAAGTATTTTAAAGTTCATCCTTGTTTGGTGATCTAGTCAATTAAAATAAGTTTATGGGCAGCTTGTGAGAGCAGAAGACTAATTAATTTTAGGTGTTGGATAAAGCACATTCTTTTCAATTTTTGTTTGCTAATGAGTATTACTAATACCCATATTAACAGACCTTATAGAAAATAGTGTTGCACAGAGTTTATGGTACTTTACAAGTAATTATCTCAACATCATTATGAATTTAAAAACTACTGCTTTTGTGGTGAAATATACCTTAAGGCAACATTATATCAGCACAGCACCTAGAGAAAAGAATCTCTAATATTATCATAGAAAATAAGAGCATCCTTTAGAAATGGTTAATTCAAGTTCACCATTTTTTCAACAGGGATGAACATTTTCCAGTATCCACCTAGTATTGCCCCCAAAAATGTGAGGTCCAGATATATTAAAGACAGGCAGTGTGAATCCCTAGAACGTACTCCAGAATGTTGCTTTTCTTTCAGTCTATATTTCTGTCTTGTAGAGTCACTGAGATCAGCTGTAAGTGAAAGTTCTTCATCCAAAATTCCCTGTCATTGGAGTTGGATGGATCTGTGGGATAGTTTGGGTTTTTCACTACTGTGAATATCCTTTTAGAGCCAGACTGGTTCTTGGAACTGGTTCCACTGGACCATCCAGCATAAAGAGTTGCTGTTCTGAAAGGCTGCGTTGTTTTTATCCCTCCACTATGAAGTAGATGCTTACAAAAAGTCACACTTTGAAGTCACACAATACTCAGCTTTCCTCCAATTATATTATGTAACACTGTTCTATTGATAAAAGCACAGGGTTTCTGTTACACAGAAAACACTTTCTGAGAGGTGACTGTGCAACACATCCAGCCTTGCTGAAACTGCACAGAAGTTTAGCTCCACTTCACCACCTCAGCTCTGAGGAAAAATATTGAGATCTCCAATTGCATGCATAAAGAACTTGTTTCTTTTTAAATATCTTATCTAAAAAACAGAGGTACAGGGCAGGGGTTTTTTTTCAGAGGATTATTGGGAAAGCAAGTGACAATGCCAAAAAGCTGGTACTCAGAAAATCTGAGATTTAAAACCCTTAAGTACATAGAGAAGACTATCAGGTTTTCTGCTGGAGAGCTTTCCAAAGGGGTTCTTTATAGAAGTTAAGATACCAGCTTGGAGGGTGTTTTGCATTGATGAAATGTTGAAATCTCTCAAGGTATTCCTTCGGTATGGTATTGAAAGAGCATCACCCTTTTTGGCCTGCAAGGACTTGGAGGTTCCAAGAGGTGAAATGCAGGGCTGGACAGTGTTTCCTTCCTTGCAGAGATCTCAGCATGGTCAGAGTTGCACCTGTCCTGTTTTGTCCAACAAATGGCACCATGTCAGCCAGTGACCTCTTTCTATGTTGTCTCAGCCCACTACAGTGAAATGATCTTTGACATTGATGCCATAACATTGTCCTTTATAGATTAACACATTGAGATCCAATTTGATCAGATATCTGCATTCTCCTTCCTTCTCTGCTTTGTGTAAAAGTGTTTGTTCCTTGAAGGTGAAGTACCTGATACCTCTCTCTGCCTGTCTCTGCAATGCTCCTGATATTCAAGTCAATCTAATAAAAAATTATTCTTTTTTTACTATACTTTCCTCTTGCCTGTCTCTTTGAGTGGGGTCCCCATGGGTGTACTTGTGGTAGTACCAGGGGAATGGGAAAGCTGGTGCTGTGTGTGCTTCTCCTGGAGAAAGAAGCTGCTCTCTGCTTTGCACATGCTCTCACCCACCTTGTAATTGTTTCAGTGTGCAGTGACATGCAATTGAGATTTGTGTGTTTTGTCTTGCTCCTCTCTTTTCAGATCCCCACAGCAGTGATGCTGAAAGCCAGGGCAGATGGCTTCTATCTCCCTGCAGTGTGACCAAGTGACCTCAGGGTGAGACTTGCTGAGTGAAACAACTCTCCTTGATCTGTGTGGGGCTGATGGATGCAGCATTTATTGTGCTCTTTAATTAACTAGCAAAAGGTTAGTTCACTGATTAAGGTAGGGTGTTCGTTTTAAAAGTTTATATATGAAAGCAGTGTTTATATTAGAATACAGGCTGATATCTCAGTTATTCCCACTTCTTTATATGTGCCCTGAATAGGAAATGCTGTTGTCTATCAAACCAGGTGGCAGGGAATAAAAACCCCCTCAAACACAGCATAAGTTTGAGGCTACGGAATCTGATGCTGTAGGGGCAGTTCTGCTAATCCCCCTAACCAAGGTCTGTGTGGTACAGTGGGGTGTGTTTATTTGGTCATCAATTCAGAGCTGGGTTACTGCTCTGTTAGGAGTATTGCTGAGTAGGCTTCAGTTTCTCTGTCTTGACAAATTCATTGCTCAGTCTTTGGGGTTTACCTATGCAGAACTTGGGAAATTCACTTAGAGAACCTCAGCTCTTCCCCATTAGGATAATGGAGAAGTATCTGGAAGCAAATTAAACAATCCCTCTAAGTCAGCATCCATTCTAAGTCACAGTGATGCCTTTCCCAAAGTGACAAGCTGGTTTGATAAGGTACAGTCATGTAGGAGCTGGAAGTACACAAGTGCAGTTATTAAAAATGAATGCTGTATCCTGTTTCCCTTGTGTATCTTGTCACTGACATGACTTCACAAGTTGCAAATCTATTAAACATTTCAAACATGGAACTAGAGCTCATTAAGCAGAACGTTGACTGGTATATAGCAAAATGTTTCAAATTCAAGACTGCTAACATTTGTCTGCAGAGTTTTTTGTCTTCTAGGCTGACACTAAGCAATCCAGCTGTCTGGGCATGCAGCCTGTGCTTCCTGTGATCAGAATGTGACTGTCCTTTGGGGTGAGGTAGTAGGTTGTATAGTTTTAGGGCTATGCCCTGCCTGTCAGATAACTATACAATCTACTGTCTTTCCTGAAGTGGCTGTGATGTCAGCGCTGGATGTCTCCAAAAGACAACACAGATGTTTTTCAACTGTACCATTCTCTGGCTCTGTCTGCATGTTTGGTTCTTGTACACAAATGTCCTCAGAGTGTTTAGATTTCTGTATTTCTCATTCAGGCTCAAAAGTAATTTCCTTCTGGCATTTTTGGGGAGCAGGTGGGGTGTGAGTGCCAGGACACAGAGGTACAGCCCAGTCCACAGTGGATGTGCTCAGGCACAGCTGTCTGGCACTGCCATGGGAGTGGCATCTTGCAAACAGCTGATCCAACTCTCCCTTGTTTTCTGGCATCTGTGTTCATATTAAACATAAAATGGTACTTTTTATTCAGCAGCTGTTTAAATCCACTTGGTGGAGGCTGTTTGAGAAACTCCAAAGGGATGAGCTGGACAAAACCCTGGGAGGATGTCTTCCCACTCAGTCGTGTTCTGCCCTGGAAATGGTAAATTCTTGAACCCTAAGGAAGAGGTCTCTTCAGTCAGTTTGGGGCACTGATTCAACTTGCTTTTTTATTACATATTGCTAGTTTGGGAGGGACAGTGTTTGCCACTGCAGTTCTCCTGTCTCTGCAGTCCCTGCACCAGTTCTCACTCCCAGGCAGAGTTGTGGGGAAGGGCTGAGGTCCCACATGGCCTTTCTAAGGCTAAGAAATGTGTGGGCTGGAGAGTGATGAGGTAATTTACTTACAAATGGTGAAATGTTTCCTCCAGAAGATGCCCGTGATGCTCTAACAGGATGAGGTAGTAGGTTGTGTGGTTTCAGGGTAGTGATTTTGCCCCAATCAGGAGATAACTATACAACCTACTGCCTTCCCTGATAGGCAGCATAACAACCTCAGTGTCTCAATTCACAGAGAAACAAGAGCTAAAATACACTCCTGAGATACACTTCTGAGACCTGCAAAGTAAGTCTAGATACAATTGTTGCTATCCTGTCCCTAATAGCTCTAAATTTAGATTTTAAGTGTAGATTTTTGATAACTGCCTGCAAAATAATTACCTTTTTTTAAGTCTTTATCATGAAAAAATTAATTAAAGAAGTTTTATTTATTTCAAAGTTTGCCTGCTCTTGATCTGTTTCATTTTTGGTTCATTTGAGTGGGATGAAGTTACTGGGGGAAATTATTCCCCCACTATAAAAATGCTGCAAACTTGCATTGAGGAAGTTTGTATTTCCTTGACATCTAAGTTTGAGTGCAACAAATTTTACTCGCAGTACCCTGGTTTAGTTCAACCTTACCTCTCCCTCAGGAATCTTGCAGTGTTTTACAAAGAGTTCTGGGTTAAATCACACAACATTCTTCAGCAGGTAAGGTTTACATGGCAAGGGAAAAGCTGTAACAATGAAAATCAAGAGTGAGAATTAAAAAACCAAAACCAGACATCTGTTTAGTCCCTCAGTTTCTCTCATAACAGGCTCATTTAATGTTTAGTGCCCCAAAAGAATTCTCTGCTGTCTAAAAAGTTCAAATTGCATCTGAAAAACTGTGGACAAAAAATGTTTGGTCATTAAAGATATTTTCAGAATATGAACTCTAGAGTCTTACAAGAAAGATCGGTGGAAGAAAGGGACTGTAACAACAAGGTGCTGAGTTTGGTTGTAGACATAGCAATCATTCTCCCACATGCAAAGTACACCCAAAAACAGGAGTCCTGTAAACCTTAAAGTTACCTTGAGACCAGAGGTATCAGTCTGGTTTTGTATAACCATTAGTATGTACTTTGATTGTGCAGCAGCCTGTTCCTGTAGACTGGAGTCAGAACTGAAGGTAGGTGTAATCCTGTGTTTCTGTCTGCTGTGCTACACAAAGGCCAGCCTGCCTTCCTGAGAAGCTTTTCCCTCCTCTCTGTAGCTGGGAGAGCTGTGACATGCACACTGAAAGCAAATGGAATAACTCATGGTACAGTCAGAAGCTAAAGTGGGTATTTTATTGCCTCTCTGGTCCAAAAATACCACACGTTATCTGGAGTCAGGTGGTATTTGAGGTCATTCAACACCTCAAAACAGGGCCTTTTGTTCACACCTTTACCAAAGCTTTGGAAGGCTTCTTGACTTGGGTTCATAGAGGCAGATAAAGGCTGTTGGTACAGGAGGAAAAGTTGGTACATGTCTGAAACATCCACAGGAGAACAGGCAATACTGTTGCTGGTTTTAATCTCCATTTGTCTGGCTGTGCATCTTTTAATGCAGCACTGCAGGTCCTGAGCTCTTTCTTGCAGTGTGAACGTGAGACAAGCTGGGGCAGTGATTGCTTTGTGTGAAGCCTGAAGCATCCTGCTGCTCTCCAGGATGCAGGACAGGCTGGATAGCACAGTCTTGCATGCTGTAAATACAGAGGGAATGTTCTCTCTGGGACAGTGGGGTTAACAGAGGAAAAAACGCTGTCCACGTTCTACAGCAGCCTGCTCAACTCTGAAGTAGTTTTCAAATCTTCTGGCTCTGCCTGGGTCAGCATTTTGCTCTTGGTAATGAACTGTGAGTTTTCAGATTCAAGTCATTCTGGCAGTGCCATTAAAATAAAGGGCCAAAAATATCCATAGTGTTCTCCTCTCCAGGATCAACTGTAAATGCAAAACCATGTGCCTGTACTTGGCAGCTTGTGAGCCTGCAGATAATCAGGGCTGTCCTTAGCAGTGGCTGGCATTACAGCTAATGACACTCCACCAGAAACGTGAAAGCACAACTCAGGGGCCCTGAGTATTTCCTAGAACTGCAGACTGAAAATGTTTGTATCCAAATGTAAGCAGCAGCTTGGCCTGCTGGAATCACAAGGGAAGAACAACTGTTTATTTTTAAAACTCCAGTCAGCATTACCACTTCTTGAGGTGTCTGTGCTGTTCGTTGCACACATCAGGTGTGAGGAAAGAGCTCACAATATCACATGAGAAATGTGTTTCATGGCATGCACTTCTATATTGTGTGTGTCCACTTAAACATCTCTCTTTGATTAATTGTGCCAGCAAGTATTCACTGACAAACAGAAGCTTAACACATCTTACTGGAACAAAGTTTGCACATTTGCTTATAACAGGCCAGGTAAAAGTTGGTGGGTATAGGTTTTCTCTGAGGCCAGGATTTCAGTTATTAGCTTCCCTCCTGTGCCCTGGAGAAAGTGCATGGTGTTTTGAGAGAAGGCACAGAGAAGACATTAAGCAGCTCTGTGACACTGAAGTCACCACTGAACTTTGGATCTCCACTGTGTGGGTGTGTGAAGTGTTCTGCCTCTTCTACCTTTTCAAGGTACCTTATGGCTTTGTTGGACCAGTTACCCAGTGTAAAAATTTTTACTACATTTGGCAAAACACTAAAGCAAAGGTAGACATTTGCAGATGAGCCCAATAACTACCCTAATGACAAGTGCTGCCAGCCCCACCTGTGCACATGCAGCCTTGCCCCCAGGTGTGAGTGCCCTGGAGTGCAGCTGCTGGGGCTTTGCCTCCATGGCTGCAGCAGAGGCAGAACCACAGAACACAGGAGTGGTTCCTGGCCACTCTGCTGACAGGGTGAATTGCAAATGAGTATTTTTACTGGGGGAGGATCCAAAAGCCCAGTAAGACTGTGGCTGGTGTCCAAGTCCCTGCTGGTACAGGTGACATGGCACACCCATCTTGCTGAACAGGAGGGGCAGTTGTGGTTGCAGGGGGAGAGCTGGTGCTCGTTGGGAAATTCAGAAAGCCCAGCCTTGGGCTCAGAAGGGGTTCCCACACAGAGCCTGGACCCAGCACTGGGCTCTTACTGGGAGGTAAACAGCAGATTCACAGAATTGGGGCATGTCCTGAGTTGGGAGGGACCCACAAGGATCATCCAGTCCAAGCCCTGGCCCTGCACAGACACCCCGCCAGTCCCACCCTGTGCATCCCTGAGAGCGTTGTCCAAACGCTCCCGGAGCTCTGGCAGCCTTGGGGCCGTGACCATTCCCTGGGGAGCCTGGGCAGTGCCCACAGCCTCTGGGGGAAGAACCTTTCCCTGATATCCAGTGTGACCCTGCCCTGACCCAGCTGCAGCCATTCCCAGGTCCTGTCCCTGGTCCCAGAGAGCAGAGATCGGAGTTGCCCTTGGGAGGAAGCTGCAGACTGCCATGAGGTCCCCCCTAATCCCCTTTTCTCCAGCTGAACAGACCAAGTGCCCTCAGCCACTCCTCATATGCCCTTCCAGATCCCTCACCATCCTTGTGCCCCTCCTTTGGACACTCTCTAAGAGCTTTAGGTCTTTCTTATTGTGGTGGCCAAAACTGCCCAGTCGTAAGAGCTTGACACTAATCATAATTGAGAGGAACATTAACAAAACATTTTAAAGCTATATTGGCATTGCTCTGATCCATGTGACTCATGGATGGTTTTCCATGAAGGCATTCAGGTATTAACTTCCATTACAAACACTGGGAGATGGAGCCTGGGAAGATGTCTGTGAGGATCTGGGATTGAGTGAAGTTCATGCTCAGATTTCACCAAAAAAATCAGCACCAGCGCTGCTTAACAAAGCAAGACAAAGGTATCGAAAATATCCACTGGTTTTCAAATAAATTTGTGTTCCTAAGTCACATAGACACTTTAAATTGTTCTACAGTTAAAAATAATGAGCACCAGTCACGCTAAGCACTTGATGGTATAAAAACTTGTTTGGTTGTGGGATAGTGTTCATGCCTAGTCTCCAACACAAATCAAAACCCAGCAAGGAACCAGGTTAAGAGACAGTTGCAAATGATGTGTCTCATGTTCATGTTCCAGAGGTTCTTGCTCCGGGTTTTCCCTGTCCAGCTTGCTTATACAAATATAAACAATAATATTTCCATCCTCAAGGAGCCAAAGTGAAATTTTATAAGGCAACCAAAGTGTGCTAAGAAGGTTTCTCATTCAGCTGAAAGTGAGCAGCAGTTTGCACATTAATATCTGGTGTTAATTAACATTTGGAAGAGAGTGAGAAACATTTGATGCACTTTGAATAACACAAATAAAAGTACCACTCTTAGATGGTTCTTAATGCAAACATCTAAACTGATAATAAAATTGTTCCTGATATGATAAATTGGCATTTCCCTTTTCTGAAAAAAATGCAGTTTAACCCTTTCTTTGCACAGTAAGACAGGTCCTTTGAACACCTTGCTTTTGGTGACAAATTGTAAAATTATGAAAACACATTTCACAGCACTCGGGGACCTGGGAGGTTTCAGTCCAGTCTCGGACTTCGCAGTCCTTCCTGAGCAGATTATTCCCCTGTGGAAGGATACACTCTTCTCTCTGGCTTCAGCCTGGATTTGGTACTGTGTTTCTCACATCTGGTAAAAAACTCTCCTGCAAACTTGACAAATGGTAGTGTAGCAGTGACTATTTGAAAATCAGATGGGGAATCCCACAGGTCCTATTTTTATTTAGGCTTGGCTTGCTGGCTCATTCCAGTGACCTCCGCTGAGGTTTGGCATAGGATACTCATGGTTGCAACACACATTTTTCCTCCTTTTTAGTCAACTTTTTCCAGCAAAGTTGCAATATGGCCACAACTTTGGTCATATTTTCTTTTTCTCCCCTCTTTTTTGCTTTTTACCATGGGTAGAATAAAATTCTTGATGGTCCAGGATTCAATGATTTACCTTTTATTCCTGCATCTTAGCAAAACTTTGAGTTTGGAAGTTCAAATGGACAAATATGTTCTCATTTCATTCCCCTTTGCAATTCATATTTTCCAAAATTTAATAAGTTTTAACCATAGCACAAAGAAACTTTATAAAAATATTACATCCATCATATTACACTAGCTGGCAGAAAAAAACAAAAATTTATTCACAATTTTTTTAAAACTTGAGCAAAATTATTATTAGGAAAGTTGCCCTCGGAAAGCCTCCACACTTCAAAGTTTTTTCCCACTAGAGCAAAGAAAAAGAGATTTTACTGTCTAGAATATGGTAGCATATCCCTAGCGCCAGCTCTTCCCAAATTTCCAGTGGAGGAGCTACATCTCCATTGGTTTGGGTGAGGGGGTGTGTGGTATTTTCTGCATCCCCCATCAAAGGGAGGAATGAATGAATCTGCCTCTATGTTCTTAGAAGGGTAATTTATTATTTTATTATCTATATTGTATAAAAGAATGTTAAACTATGCTAAAGAGTTATAATAAATTTTTCTCTATAGTTAAGAATAGAGAAAGGATACAGACAGAAGGCTAGAAGATAATAATGAAGAACTCCTGACTCTCTCCTCCAGAGCCCAACACAGCCTGACCGTGAGTGGTCATTAATTAAAACAATTCACATGAAAGCAATGAAACATGCACCTGTTGGTAAACAATGTTCAAACCACATTCCAAAGCAGCAAAACACAGGAGAAGCAAATCAGATCATTATTGTTTTCGTTTTTCTCTGAGGCTTCTCATCTTCCTAGGAGAAGAATCCTGGGCAAAGAGATTTTTCAGAAAATACGACAGTGGCAGGTGTGGGCACACACCCTAAACCATCCATCTCTCTGGCACACCACGATGCTGGTGGAGCTCTCCCTGACCCAGAGCTGTGTCTGCAGCTGGGACAGAGTGGCTTGGCCACAGGTGAGCCCAGCCAGGTGTGGTGTTTGGTGTCCCCAGCTGGAAGCAAACCTGGACAAGCACAACGTGAGCAGCAGGCGGGCCCTGCTCCCACCTGCAGTGTGTGGCACATCCCACAGGGCATTCCCACCAAAGCAAGGAAGGTGCACTTCTCCCCAAAGAGTGTTTGAAGGAGTTTGATCACTGTTCAAGTCTGGAGCCACCAGAACCCTTTGTTTTTGAGGCAGTTGTGCTCACCTCAGCCCGAGGGGACGTGGGCTCCAGTGGCAGGGGCCACGCTGTGGCTGCTTTCCCAGCCTTCCCCCCAGTTCTCCCATCTGAGGCCTCTCCAAACTGATTTACAGCTCCCTCCGAGTGCCTGGGATGGAATTAGGGCGCCTTGGATTACACGGTGCCTTCCCTGTTATTCTTGCTGCACGGCACAGATTTATGATGGCTTTTAAGCCAGGCAGCACGTAAAGAAATATGATCTTAACAAAATATAGAAGGGACCAAAGGAGGTCAGAGTGTGGGAGCTGAACACTACATGGTGATCCAGGATTTCCTTTTATTTACTGCTCACACCTTTTCAGCCTCAAGTGGATTTGGGCTGTCTCAGGCAGCCCTGCCCCACGTAATCCTCTGAGCCCAGAGAGTTTGCCATCAGCGGATGTCTTTCGTTATGATTTAGGAAATGTAGGAAATCCCAAAATGCCACTGGTGAATTAAACGAGTTTTA
The DNA here is from genome assembly GCF_036417665.1 of Passer domesticus. Classification (NCBI taxonomy): domain Eukaryota; kingdom Metazoa; phylum Chordata; class Aves; order Passeriformes; family Passeridae; genus Passer; species Passer domesticus. Next base: position 75,326,872 of record NC_087478.1, on the reverse strand, counting down.
GGCACAGAGTGCCAGAAAGACACACAGCATCAGGGTAGGCAGGAACCCCGGGTTCATGCAGGCAGGCTTTCTGCCTCCTGGCATTTCTTGCTGTGGCAGCAGCTGAGGGTTTGCCAGGTCAGTGGTGTCCTGCAGAACTTCTCTATTTTCAGTGCTGGAGGAGAATAATTTGTGAGAGTCCTTCATGGAGACACGGAGCAAAAGCTGTGCCCAATTCTATGCTAGGGGAATTGTGGGACAAGGAAAATAATGCTGTAAGCAGCTCTACTTTGTAGCTTTATTTACAGATATTCATAAATTGTTCCTAAAGTGTAGCACATAAGAAAAAAAGGCCTTGTCCTTAGCCTGCAGATGGACAATGTGAGACCTGCAGCAGGTGCAAGGTGTCTGGAGCACAAGGGTGGAGCTGCAGGGAGTCACCTGCAGGACCATGGCCTGCCTTAAACACTGCCTCAAACTGCAAAGGGAAACAGCTGGCAAGGGGCAGGGAAGCTGTAATTACAGCCAACAACTGACTCTGAGCCAGTGACTGCTGCTGAGAGCCTGGTCTTGAACCAGAAGCAAAGAACAAGAGCCTTTTCTCTCTGGGGTGAGGCTGTAATCCCCTCCAGCTACAGCATCATTCTCTCCATTAGTAAAACAAGGTCTGGTGTGCTCCCTTTCATTCAGATTTATTATCATTATTTCTCCGTGTGAGGAAAGGAATTTATCTCTCTTCTAGCCTAGGGCTGCAGCAAGGTTCCCATGGTGTGGGGTTTCTGTTGGGTTTATCTGGGGGGGATGCTGGTGGTCTGTTTCTTTCTGCAAGGCACACAACAGTTTGCATAATAGTTCACCTGCTCTTCTAAGATTCCAGAGCGACATCCCCTCGAGTTCTCCAGCTGCTTGTTGCTGCTCACACTGTTCACACTGCTTTCTAGAGCAATGGGAGTTGATCCAGGCTGGTCTCCAGATGTTCTTTGGGAATTTCACAGGCCAGGAGTCCACATCTGAAGCACCCTTTTTTTAGAATCCTGGACTCTTGTGAGATGTGAGGCAGACATCAGCACTGACAGTTACCACAAAAGTGCCTCCTCTTAACCAGTTTCACAGATGACACATTTATAAATTACGTGGCACCCCTTTAGTTTTCAACACAGAATAGAATATAGTTAAAACAAATAAACTAGTTGCTGGAAATAATTTGCAAGAGGTTTGTTGCTTTGTCAGTCACACATGGCTGTTGCCATTTCTTTCCCATGTGCAGTTCCTTGGAGCCTGGGCTTTGCCAGAGAAGCTCTCAGCTGTGGGTGTTCTCCTGAGATTCCTGGTCTCCTCCAAAGGGGCACCCACGAAAGGTGAGTGATGTCACTTTGCCAGAAGGGGAGATGTGTGGCCTCCCACTGGCCTTGGGATCCTCTTGTTCTCCAGCTCTCTGGTTTTGAACTGATTACTGAATTTCTGGTGCCTATATCCTCACAGTATGTGCTGTTTATCATGACATCAAAACCAATATCTCTGGGAAACACTGACACCACTGCACATGTTTAAGAGTAACACCAAAATCAGTCAGTTCTTGCATGTTTAGAATAAGTGGTATCACTGATAATTTGACATATGGCAAGAGCTGGTACAATACAAGCATGTGACCTCCTTTTTCCTCGCTGTAGTTTTGATGACTCCCCTCATGACTCCCTGGAACTGGGGGCCAAAAGTGGGCATTAAATTTCAGGTTTATCCTAACAAGTCTTGAGTAGCCGTGGCCTGATCAGTATGTTTATGCAGATACTGGAATAAAAGGATAAAAAAATCTAAAATTCAGCTTCAATATAGAGAATTAATTTTTTTCCATACCAAAACAAGTTTAGAAACAGAGATTAACTCTCTCCTATTGCAAGGTTCTTATACAAAGATGAGACCTCAAAGAAAACCAAAAAAAGTACTGAGAAATTAGTTCAAATCAAATAAGAAATCCCAATATTCAAAGCATAATAAAATTCTGTAAAAGACAAAATTTAATGGGCAGTCTGAGGAGAAAATTCTACCTATCTCTTCTTACATTCCTTCTGGTTGAATGATAGTGTACTAAAGTATTTATTTGTTTATCTATTTTAAGTTTGCATTGACTAATGTACAGGAGATCCTGTTGGCAGAGTGAGGGCTGGATGTGCACTAATGAGTTGGTGTTTGTAATTAATGCCTTGAATGCTGAACGTGTCCAGCCTGATTGTAAAGCAGATTTTTAGTGGGCTAAAGGTGCTGCCAGCCAAGCTAAGAATGAAACCCTTATGATGATACTTGACCATTCTCTCTTAAAGGAGAAGGGAATCCTGAGAATAGAAAATTAGAAGCAGAAGGAAGGAGGGACACAGGGAGTGATTCAACAGGTGATGGAAATTCAACTGAGATTGCATATGTGCAACATGATCATGTTGGAAAAATAATTAGTTGAGCTGGGAGCAAAGTGAACCTCTAGTGGAAGAAGTTGGCTTAGTCAGTCAGGAGATAAAAATCTGATGCTGGAGAGAGTCTGAAGCTGAGCCTGATCAATCTGATTTGATTTTTTCAAAATACAAATTCCTCCTGCTCAGGGGGACATCTCCTAGTTAACAGAGTATACATTGGCTTAAAATAACTCCACTTGAATTGATGTTCAAAGTGAGAGTTTGTCTCAAACAGTCTCTGAACTGTTGAGAGTGTGAGATTCTGCAAACCAAGCAAAAGGATCTCCTGCAATTCAATATTCAGCAGCTGTCAAAGCTTTTCAGTTCCTCGTGTGAAAGAGGCAGTTGTGGAAAACAGTCAGGGGAAAAGAGGTTTCAGAAACAGTTACTGGATTGCAGGTGTCAACATCCACAGGAGCTGGAGGTACAGCAGAACTGGCAGGGATGGCTTGGGAGAAACAAGGGGAAGCTGCTCAGGAGATCGTGTTTCAGCACTGCCAGGACTGTCAGTGTGTCTATTAAAGATGGAAAGAATGAAAAATGAAACACTAGATTAATTTAACTCTGCAAGTTGAAATAAACTTGATCTGGATCTGAAGAGAAGCTGGAGAATGATCAGGAACTGCAGCGGGGATGGATGGATGGATGGATGGATGGATGGATGGATGGATGGATGGATGGATGGATGGATGGATGGATGGATGGATGTGGAAGTGTTATATCTACAGATGCTTCCCAACTACAAAACAAACACTTCAACATCCAGACATGAGGAATCTGGGGTAGAGCTTCAGCTGCCAGACTTGTTTGGGAATCTGGGAGATGCACGTGAAGCTCCCTGGCAAAAGGTAGAAACTGTGGCATCTAAAATATGAAAAAATTCTGTTTAAGAAAGTCCCCAAAGAAGCACTGTACATTATAAAGAACAGCATTGAAATGTGAGCTGTGACTTACAAACCCCCAGTATGATTCTGCCTTAACATCTTCCTTCCTCCCTTCCTAATTATTTAACAAGTTTTCCATGTACAATAGTGCCTTTATACAAAGTTTCAATTCTTTTGCAGCAAGTGTTACTGACTTTATATAAAGATGCTCTTTGATAGAAGTTACTTTCATTTTCAGCACTTCTCAATAGTTCTGTTTTGACTTTGTGCTCCTTTCCCCCCAAAATCTGAGTTACAAAACTACTTCCTTCAGTCCCCAGTGGAGGCTTGTTTGTATTGGCTTTGATGTGAACAGTTGTAGCTGCTTGGTTTAGTTGTATCCTTTCAGGTTTAATTTTAAGCCTTTAAGGGTTTATTCAGAAATAATTACACAGCATGAAATCTTAAAAGGTACAGTGAGATGCTCATGGTAAAAATGTATAACAGGTCTGGTTGGGGAAAAATGTTCCAGAACTGGTGTTCTCTTTGCCTAAAAAAGGAAAGTACAGGTGGTATCTTTGTCAGTCTCCCCAGTGGAAATAATAGGCAAGATTTTAAAAGCTGGTTAACTGCTGCAGCTAAAGAAACTGAACTCTTGCAGTCACACAAAAATCAAAAAGACCAAAATAGTCTTAATTAAGAGCTGTATGTTTTCTAAAATTATAAAAATTAACATCATTTGGCTTCCCAAGAAGTAATTACAGGTGATAGAGACTTGAGGAGATAAAACCTGTGGGGCATCTACAGTGTGTGGGTGAATTAGGAAGCCCAGATGAAATGTTCAGAAATGTGAGATGGATAGGTAAAGCCACTGGCTGCCACTGATCAGAAATGTCCTAAGCAGCAAGAAAGTACAAACAATCTCGACTGCTTTGGCTGTTACAACAGAGAGAAACTGCAGCAGCAAGGAACTTGCAAAAGGAAATTAAAAGCTGTCAAGATTCCTTGACAGGATCCATCCAGTATTTCAAATTTTCTTTTACTTTGGATACAGATGTCAGTGTTTACAAACCCCAAAATTACTGCCATAAGAAAGACTGGAAGGCCATTACTATAAAAGTTTAACTTTTCTAGAAGCACAGCATCAGTTGAGACTGAATAATGATCTTGCTGCTCTTGCTTTGGGAACAATAAACTACAATACACCTCAAACGTAAAGAGTTGGAGTGGGGATAGGAAAGATGGAAGCAATTGCTTTACCTTAAAATAGCTAAAAAAGGCAAATAGCTGTAGAGGAAAATGTCTTATTTCAGCATATAAGCAAAAGCCTTCCCTGGAGTTATAATCCCTGCCTTGCTACCAGCCAGATGTTCTCCATAAAGGAAAATTCACTAACTCTTCAAGTACCACAGGTATATGAAAAGCCACTAATTTTGTACTGGCTGATTAAGTTAAAATCATTCCACGAAGTCACTGTAATTTAACTCATCAATGCTCTAAAATGGCTGGGATGAGTAGGAGTACTAGTGCCAGATAAAACCCAGGAAGAAGGATGGAGACATTGGGTTTCTGTGCTTGTAAACCCAGCCCTGCCCACCAGATGGTGGCAGGAGAAGCTTCTGGGGTTGGTCACCATGTGCAGTTTTTTTACTCTCCCTTATGCAGTGCAGAGCAACAGGTGATGGTGTTTTAGGTTTCACTGGAGGCATCTCTGGAGAGAAACTACATTGGGCCTGAATCTAACAATGAAAAATAACACATGGGTCAGAACACGTGGAAGAAAGTACGATTTGTTGAAGTGCAGTAACATGTCAGCTTTTTCTGGGAAGGCTGCAAAGATATGTAAACTTCAAACAATAAGGACAATATAATTAATTTTCTTAACAGACAACATAAAGCCACATGGGACAGGCAACCCAGAAAAGCTGGTTTAGTGCAAGGAGGGAGATCTGACAGCCTGTGCAGGAAGAAGGAGCCTCTCAAATTGAGGTGGGTTTTTTTGTGAAAAGCTGTGCATGGAGGAGGTTCTCAGAAGTGGCTGAATCCAAGCATTTGGAAATTTGTCTGTGGGGGAATGCCCCTTTGGCCTGAGTGCACAAGGGAAGAACTGTGGTGTGGGCACCTGGCTCAAGGCTGCCTCCCCTGGCCCATGTAGTGTTTTGAGATGTGATCACTGCTGTGGCTGGTAGTGGGACACGTGTGTGTGCTTTAGGCAGCCTGCAGGCTTTGGGGCTGCTTGTGACAGGGAGCTCAAACCCCTCTGGGCTCACACCACCTCTTTGTACACCCCTAAAAAACCCCAAATACTCCTGCAGCTGCAGGGATTGCTCAGTGTTACCTCGCCAGTAACACACAAGGCGCATCCTCATCGACTTACACTTGTGCTCCAACCAGTATAAATATTTGCTAATCCAGGGCCCTTTCAGAGCTGTGTTACAGCTTTACCTGTGATTCTCGTTGGGCAGAACTGCAGTTTGTATCTGCAGTAACATCTGAACCCCTCATTTTCCTGGAACATGTGTTTTCAGCTGGACAGGAGGGCGGGAGAAGAACACTTAGTGGCATTACTGTGCAGCTGAAACACTCTTCTGGCTCTCAGTGTCAGGGAAATGACAGCCTCTGCCAGCCCATGGCCTCTGGACTGTGGGGCATGAGCTTTATCACATACTGCAATCAGCTGCAAATTAATAGAGAAAATAATACTTTTTGTCCTGTGAACCACATTAGCCACAGAATTATGCCATTATTTCTTTCTTCAGCTGCTTTTCTGGTTCAGTTCCAGTTCAGCTCTGCCTCAGCAGAATCCCAGCCAGGCTGAATATGAATTTCAGCTGAACCAGAATCTCTGCTGGTTCAATGTTCCTTTCTTGTTATGATACACAAATTAACTAGGAGCCAGAATGCAATTAAGATTGATGAGTACAAAGATTATTTTTTTACTCTCACAGTCATATCTGTTCCAGCTTCTAAGTCTTCCTGTCTATAGCAGCAAGCATGAGGGATGAGCAGAACATGTATTCTATGTCAGCAAGTTACAACATCAGAAAGAGAGTAAACAACCCCTGCAAGCACCTCCTGGAAATCTAGGAAATGGATATTACCCATACCAGAGACAAACAAGAGTAGACACTATCAGCTTTGGGTGTTTTAAAGCCAAAACACTACAATCTGACTGGAGCTGTGTGACTCAAATCTTCCTCTACCAAAGACAGGGTTCATTTTGAAAATCTAACATGAGCTGAACCCCAATTTCAATTTACAAAAAGTGAATTTAGTTTTTCAGCCACCATCCTCTCACACCAATAAAACTGGGAACAAATTAGCAATTACTAAAACACATAATGAAGTATCTTTTGAACAGGAAGAGGTCAACTTATGTTTTCCCAAGGGTCATTATACAACTTCATAGCACCAGGCTATATATGATTTGAACGCTATATTTCTAAATGAAATGGTTTTGGAGTTCTCACATTTTATGTGGCTGTTTTTCTGCAAGAGAAAATGAACTGTAATGCTGATTTCCTCTCAGCTCTCTCAGTTTTCCATACACACACACACCTGCACATATATACACAGTGTAGTGTTAGTTCTTGGTATGTTAATGAAATGCCTGAGTTGTAACAGCCTTTTTTAGTAAATTTGACCAGCAACTCTACATTGGAGGATCTCTTCCCTGTAACTTTCTTTGGCATTTAACACTGCCTGCAAAGTTAGTGAATAAATTCTGACAAAACCCTGTGGTGCAGAGGCAGGTATATTTACTACTGCTATTAATGTACTTTTTGGAACAAGGCAGAAGGAATTCCCTTTGGTCAACCTGTTCTACAGGAGTTACAGCACAGAGAGATTTGGGGCCACATTCTCCCCCTCTTCCCCATCCTTTGGACCTTGAAACCTTTCTGCGTGCAGTCATTTAGCAAAGGTTGTGATTCTGTGCTGCTGTCTGACGTCTGGGTCACCTGTGCCTGGACATGGCCAGCACGTGGCTGGATGAGAAGCAGGCAGCCAACAGTGCCACAGTGTTCCTGGTGTAAATCCTCAGGCAGGGCATCGCTGCTCCTTGGGGAGGATGGCAGAGTATTTTGGACTGGGGTAAATTACAACCATGAACTTTGCTTGTGCCAACTAAAACAGCACGAAAAAAATAAAATTCCCCCCCGCGCCCAGCAGTGGCGAGGCTTTTACCAGAGCTAGCACAGCCATCCAACTATAAATAGCAACTTCCCTAAAATTAGATGGAACTGGCAGGCTCTGGGCCATGAATGGGAGCACTGTTAATATGCTCATCAGGTACTGGAAGGGCTCCAAATCTGACAAGGCCTGCTACGGCACAAACGTTCTGTGCCTGGAAAAATGAGCAGGAACGGCTGAATGAATGGGGCCAGGGATGTTTTCCTAACTGGATAATAATGTCACAGACTGCCTGACGATGCTGGTTACATTTAAAGGAGTACTGCAAGAAGGGATATTTCTCCATATTTCTTACTGCTTTGCTTATGCTAACAGAAAATGCTGTTAAATCTAATGAATAAAGAAAGGTGGGAAGTCATTTAGGAGGAAATTAATACTGAGATACTCAGTAAAGCTAAACCAAGCTGGGTAACAGTGTAAATTTTAGTATGTAGCTTCTTTTGGCTGTTTTCTTTCAGAAATGGCTAGGTCTTCTCTGCACTCCTCCATGGTGATTTTCTGAATAGTGAATAAAAATATGAGTCAGTGGTACACCAGGTACTTGGTACTAATTGGCTGCTCCCCTGCTACGGAAACATCCAAAATGCTGTTTGGCTTTCTGCAGTCCAAAGCAGACCCCATGGCATAGAAGGTGCCATTGTGGTCCCAAAATGGCAGAGAAACTTCAACTGCACAGATGATGTATGCTGACCTTTTCTCCAGCGTAGCACCACTGAAATCCAATCACTTCTGCACCTGCCATCAATCAGCCCACACTTCCATATATAGTCTTTTTTTTCCCCCTAAAAAAATTAAGTTACCTCATACAAAGGCACCTTGAGGGCACATTGCATTTCCACAAGAGAGGTCAGAGCACAGCAGCTGATGAATTGTGAATTTACACCGAGCTTATTGTACGGTGTCTCTCCCATGTTGATAAACCATTAGTTCACTTCAGTTTAATTCATTTTGAGCGTGAATTAAGTTAAGGTAATTATGGCCAGCTGACTCCTAAATGAGTGTCCATAGAGAAATTATATATGCTCGAGTTATACTCACTTTAAATTCACATCTTTTTTTTGTTAATTCACATTGACATCTTGTGCAGGACAAGTCATTGGGTATCTTGGGCTTGTGCCAGAGCACCTTGAAGGTAAGAAAGGAGATTTTGAACCAGTCAAAACAGAGGGCAGAAAAATCAGATTCTCAGAGTAGAAAAATAAAGCAAAATTTTTTGTTAAGTAGAAAACATATAAATGGCTCAAACATAATAAGATTTTTGCACATAACTATGATAATTTAATGTTTTTTTATGAGAAGCATTAAAATTAAACAGCATGGCACTGTTTCTTTGTCCTTCTCTAGTCAGCACTTGTCGGCCATAAGGAAACTCCAAATTTAACCCACCATGCCCCAATTAATGTGATCATTTAAATGGGCTAAAGTAGTTGCACAGCTTGTTGTTTGTTGGGGTTTTTTTTCTGAAATCATCTCTTCATATGGCCATATTGACTTGTTTCTAATGTACAGAATTCTTTGAGTTGTACGTAGATTCATTTTCACCACGGCTTCAGGAAATAAGAGTGAAGTTACTCTAACTCCAACTGGAAAATAATGATGCCATTGCTCCAGTCCTCCTGCAGCTTTGCCACTGTCATATTAGCAGGCTGTATTGGTGGCCTGAAGGCCTCACACAGCTGCAATGGAAAGTAGGTTTGACCACAACTTCCAGACAATGGTTTTTGCTTAGGTGAAATTTTGTGTAAGCCAGCACTTTGAAATTTAATTCTACAGGGGCTAAAAACAAGACTGTTTTTTCTCCATGAGGGGATTTAATATTTGGGTTAACCACTTGATTAGCAAGGTTATGACCTTTGTTTATGGAATAGCTGCTGCATTTTTAGCCCAATGGGAAGGAAAGCTTTGATGTCCAGAGTGCTGACAGTGAAGTGTGTATTTTCACTGGGGAAATGTTCTGTGTCAGTGAGGAGCAGGAATTAAGTCTAATGAGGACTCAAATGGGCTTCTTGAATAATTGTGTGTGCATGGCGGGAAACAACTAAAGTGACAAACTTACCAAAGCTTTCTATATGAAGATATAAAACCTGTTAGGATGTTACTGTAATTCTTCTGGAATACTCTGCACAGACTTCTTAAACATAGTGATAAACGTGAAGAAAAGGTTCAGAAAGAGAAATGCCCTGGATTCTGAACCGAGATTTCAGTAGCAAAGATAATGAAACAAAAACTGCCAAAACAACTAATGGAAGTTCAGGCTCTACTTCATAGTTCTAGTTTACTCCATAATCCCTTTTTTCCTCACATTTCCAGCTCTCTCTCTTCCCACCGAGCCCGGAGAGCTGCCACTAGAGGTCAGGTGTTTATCGCTCTCCTCACTGCCATCAATCACCTCTCGTGCTGCTTGGGTAGAAAAGAACCTGCCGGAAGACAAACTAGAAATCAGAGCGAGGATGAACTGTGAATTTACACCACGGTTATGTGTTCTTCACAAATCACAACATTTAAATTCTAGTTACGATTTCATGTGAGAAATCTGCAGTACAAAGATGGGATTTCCCAACAGGCAGGGAAAACATTCATTGATTCAGGTGCTGCACAAAACCAATGGAGAAGCTATCAGTGATGGTGATGAAAATAATGATTAGGTACAGCACATGTAGGTTTGGAATGGTATAGAGCAGGTTCTGCTCTGATTTTTAACAGTAATGATTTTTCTTCTCACACAATTAATGTTTGCCTGACCAATTTTTTGGTCTCTGCAAAAGTGAGTGCCAGCTGGACGGGCAGCACGAGCTGGGGGGCAAATCAGCTACTTTGCCCCAAAACAAAGGATGCTGGGGGGTATCTAGGGCTGGAAACAAAGGATGTGGGGCTAAAGGAACTGAGGGAGAGGACATGGCCAGCTGAAGTTCCCATCACACAAAATGCTTGGGAAATCAGGTTTTGCTTGTTTCCTGGCACACATGCAATGTTTGTATGGCTAGGAATAGTTCTATTAATGTTTCCAACTTGCTCTCAAGCTCTTTAGTAACTACACAGTCAATATTGCTGCCTTGTACAAAAATACAAATGTCAAATTTTATTGGGTTGGGTCTTTCCCAGTGAGTGCAGTGAATAGTCATAGAGACTAACAAAAGTGGAGCAATCATTCCAGATCCAAATGTAGGCCCATTTCATCAATACTTATAAATTTTATGGAGGATCATGATGATTTTCTGAGCAAGAGCATAAGAAACAAGAGCCTAAGAAAAACCAAGAATTTAATTACTTAAAATGAGATGTTATTTAAATTAACTAAGCCAGCACAGGGTGGTGGCATCAGAGAACCCCACTTAAGCTATTGCCTTCCAACTCCACATCTCCATAGAGAAATGCATTAAATGAATTTATGGGGATGGATCCACAGGCCAAAGGCATGTGCAAGGGTATTTAGCAAGCAGCAGTTGCAGTCTCTTGAAAACACAGCTCCAGAAACCCCAGCTCATTCGTGGTGCTTCTGAAAGGCCCAAACCCAGCCCAGCACGAGGAAGGAAACCTCCCCCTTATCCTTCTCTTTCACAAAGGTGTTCCCATGACATGCCCCTGTTCCACAGATCCAAGCAAGAGCAGGGATCTGTAGAAGATCTGTAGAAGATCTTTTGCTTTCTGTAGAAGAGATAAAATATCATCTGCTATCCTTCCTTTGTTAAATAAAAGAGTTGGGTTCAGTCTTCTCCAAGAAACCACTCAGTATCAAAGAAAGAGCTCTAGGCTATGCGGATGCAGCCCTGATCAGCCCCAGGCATCGCTGCCATTCCAGCACTTGAAACTTCTGGTTTTGTAACTTTTTCACTCGAGACACCTCCACAGAAAAGCCTGGAGAGTATCCAACTTCACTTTAAAATGTATTTCACCTGACATACAGAACGTCTTGTGTAAGCCACACTGAGATGATCTTCAAAGCCTGTTCTTCACTGCCTCTTTCAGAGTGCAGCAAATTCTCTTACAGAGATTTCTCTCTCGGTACCCACAATCATTAAATATGTCCCAGAGCACAGTCTTTTATTCATTGGCATCACTATGCTTTCAAAATATTTTCCAGGTGTGTTTGAAATAACTAATTTGCATTTGTTATTTAATCTGTCCCTCCATGCCAAATTGCAGGGGACCTTCAGTGCAATGTCTTAAAATTGTGACAGGGTAAGAGGTGGTATAAAATTTCATAATTGAAAAACTTAAAGCACATCAATTCCAAATATTTGGAGAGATTTAACTTTATCGGCAGCTGGAAAAACAAAATAATCTAAGAGTAAAAAGCTTAAAGTACCAGTCCTACACATTAGGAATAAGGAAGAACTGTGTTTATTTAGGTTTGGGAGGGTAGGCTTTGGGGTTTTTTGGTAGAAGTCTTTTTATCTTTGTTCAAAGGGTGAGTGGCTACTGTTCCAAGCAGCAGTATGGAAAGGGAACAAGGAGTTTTGCCTCAGGTGTTTTCTATTCTCTCCACCTTGTTTTTGCACAGTGCAATCACCGGTACAGAAGTCCACAGTTACTCAATGTCCATTTACTGCATGCAAATATTTTTGTTGTGATAGAAACATTATTTTGGAGGATGGCACAATGGCCGCGTTACTATTTTAAACCAGCTGCTGGTAATATGAAACTGCTTCCAGAGTACATTTAAACTGCTACTGTATGGTTTGCTAAAACTGCATTTAGGGTTTGTTTCATGGCTTTGATGGCTATGTTGCTCAGATCCTGCTCTGCCTTGTGCTTTGTCTGCTCAGTAGAGGGACTACAGCTTTTCTTTTCAACCAGAGAGAAATTTAAACAGCAAATATTTAATTTTTATGCTTAAGTAATTTCCAGGGGGATATTCTTTGTTATTTGTAGATACAAGGTTTTATAAGGATTAAAAAAAAAAAAAAGTTTATGGGAAATGACCTATTTGTGTTCTTGTAATGCCATAAGACAAACTCAAGGAGAAATGTTTTTAAATGAGACAGGAATGGTTCTATCAAGCAAATGTGAAAATAAATTCAATAAGTAGGCCTTCATCCTCATTTTGCAGAGAAGTCATGTATATACCTTGAGTGTTAAAAGGTCAGTCTAAAAGATCACCTGTTACATCAAACTTTCACTAATTTGAGGGCAAAAGATCTGCACTCAGGTTGCAGCTGTTTTCTGCAGGGCTGAATTCTTTCCAAATCTGATGATTCTACAGGGCCTGCACAGCTCTGGGTGCAGCCCTGCGAGGTGTCTGTGCCTGCTGACAAATGGGAAGGATAACTTTGTTAAAAGTGACTGCACTTTGTAAAGCTAAGCCACTGCAGGGGGTTATGAGGCCTTTCTTTTCTGAAAGGCAATGCTTTTAAAATCCATTTAATGCTGGAAGGGTTGGCATGCAGCAAGGTGTTCTCTGCTGCTGCCTTCATCTCTCTGTAAGTTCTGGCCCAGGTGTTTGGAGACACATCAGTCAAAGGTGAATGTATACAAGGAATACATGCATCCATCCCCTCCTGACAAAGGGATAACGTGACTGGTATATGTGGAGTGCAGGAGAACTGACCTCCTGTCAGCTGCAGTCTTGCTGTGTTGACCACTTACACTTTTTGTAGCCATATAAGAGGAAAGCAAGAATGCAATTTTGCTGTTTGTTAGGGTTTTCTGAAATAACTTTCTGGATGTGTCTCTCTTCTACACCAGTGAATCTGGCAAGGCAAAAATAACCACATTATTCTCTCACAGCACCTCCCAAAAATAGGTAAAATGTGCTCACAAGGTGTGGGGTAGACAGGGTGCAGGGTACTGATAGAGACAAAAGGGTGGAAATGTCAATAGCCATCCTGCCTCCCAGCTCCTCTCAGAGTTCTTCACTGTCAAAAAAGTACAGTTTGAAGGCCTCTGTGTCTTTCCTCCTCAATGTCTCTGCGTTTGGGACATCTCAGCAGTCCATTAGTTTCCTTTTTTTTAATACCAGCTTCCCACTCCTGAGCCTCAGTCTGAGTACCACCCATAAAAACTGGTGAAGGTGCCAAGTCCAGCGTGGCATTTACAGAACAGAGATGCCACATCAGGCTTTCATTGTGACCTTTATTGTGACCCGAGTGTCCTCAGGTTCTCCCTGAGAGCTGGCTGCTGCTGTCGCACAAGCCCCTCTGGGAGGAGCTGCCCCTTTTTCTGCTGCAGAGCACTCTGCTCTCCGTGAGGAAGGAAAAATAACAGCGGTGGGTTCCAGTATGCGCGGCATGAAGGATGTGGCTGCCAAGAACAAAGGCTTGATCCTCGTGTTCCACAAAAAGAACAGCTCAGTATACTTAGCACATTGCTCCAAGTGATTAATCCAGGGAATAGAGGTGGGTTTTTTCCTGAGGCACAGGAATATTTTTTAAAAGTACGCTTTTATTCTCTTGGAGCAGCAAAGTCCTAGAATTGAATAGCCTAATTTCTACTAGTGCTATCATGACTTGTGATAAGGAATGGAAAAACAATATAAAATAGTAGCCTGCTGTATCAAACATATTCGTTCAATAATCTTTTTGATATCCAGGAGCTTATCAGAAACCTTGTATCAGGTACAGACTGCACTGGGTACAACCTGCTGTTCTGCTGGAGCAGATGAAGGCAGATCAGCTATGCAAATTCACAAAACTGCACATACTGCATGAAGCATTAGGTATTTTGATACATTTGTTTTATCAACCTTTTCTTTTAATGTGGGGTTTGTCCCTTCACTCTGAAGTAACTCTACCTAGAGGCTATTTAGTGAAGAGCCTTGCTGGATTCAGGCCCACTGGAAACTATTTATCACTGTTTACAGAAGAGAAAAGCAGGGCCGCCAGATTAGCAACCAAATCTAAAACTGACTTTAAAGTACATTGTACTGACAGCACAATACACATCTTTCAAATTTATGGACATGGGTGGATAGCTGAGAAAAACATGAAATCATCATTTATCCAAAGACAGCCTGACTTTCATGAACCATGGGTACAAATAAAATGTGCATACCTTCCAGAAGCAAACGCTGTAGCCAGGTCTCAAAGGTAACTCAAATCTGCCTAGATTAATTTAACATCTGTTACTTGTATTTCTAAATCAAAGCCTCATTAGTGTAATATACATACCAGCTGTAAAGTTTTTATTTCTGGAGTGAAAAACCAATGTAAGAGCTAGAGACAGAAAAAACCAACAAAAAATGGTTGGTTGTTCCACTTGGACTTTCCAAGGATTTATAGAGTTTAGAAGAAAAAAAATCATCATTGTATTTTATTCTTAATCGGAGATTCACTGGGTCTGGATTAAGTACATTTTGATACCAGCATTCCGCTCTGATTTTTGAATGTCTAGTTCACTTAAATTTGGGTAATAAATCTTATTTTTCTGCATATAGTTCTTGGGATTGATAGTGGGGTAATGACTGACTTGAGTCTTTCCTCTAAGAGCAAATCAAAGTTGCAAAAATGTCTTAGGATCTCTAGCTATGTACAGGCAAACAGCACTTCACAAAATTGAGAGAAATGGTAAGATTTAGCCCCAAAGAACTGAATAGTCAGGTAAACAGGAGCAAGAATTTAGTATAATTACTTAGAAGTAGTCAATGAAGAGTTGGCCAATTGGAAAAACAAAGTTTGCAAAAGAAATAAGGCTTGAAGGACAGATGCAAGGACAGTGTGTGCTTGTGGAGAGGGGCATTGATCCAATCAAGGGGTTTGAAGATGGGGGAAGGAAAAGAGGAATAAAACTGATACTGGTGCAATGGGAAACCAAACAACGCACCAGGGATTTCAACCACTCTTTGATCTGTTTTTTAATATCCAGAGAAAGTGGACACCTTCTTCCAAGGTATGGTTTAACAAACAGGTGAACTGGTGTAACACCTTACAGCTGCAAGGGGGAAGATCTCTCTTCCTTCTGCCCTCTCCCAGTGTCCTCTCCTCACCCCTGTGCCTGCTCTGGTGTTCCGTGGCTCCCGAGTCCCTAACCTACAGACAACTAGCCAGTCTTTTGGGGGGTTGAAAAATGCCACGAATATTAAAGCCCAAAGAGGGTAAATGGTGGAGCCTGTGCCTGAAAGAAGGGGTAGGAGAAGGGAATGTGGTTTTCCATTTTCAGCAGTGCTACATTGATATTACCCCAGAAGGCTCCTCTGCTGCTAGAACACTGTGGAATGCAGTTGTGTGACACCTGGCTTTGAGGATTTCTTCCTGACTCAGTTTCCAGTCTGAACACTAGCCTATGGCATTGAGCTAGATTTAAAAAAAAAAAAAAAAAAATCCACTTTTTCACTTTGTGTTGTAATCAGAGTTTTACTGGGTCAAAAAAAAAAAAAAAGGAGGCTTGTGTATGTTTTTACTTACAGCTCGTGCTGGAGCACAGGCACAGGTAATAGCTAATCTAACTGTAAAATCTGAGTGGAGACACAGCTCCTGTAATTGCACTGCCGAGTAATCAGGTGATGTCAGCACACTCACACCCTGGGTTCGTCTCACCTCACTCACCCTGTGATAACATAACAGTGCCTGCCTGCCCCGTCTGCAGCCACGCGTGCCTCGCTCTGCGCGGGGC
The DNA here is from genome assembly GCF_036417665.1 of Passer domesticus. Taxonomy (NCBI): domain Eukaryota; kingdom Metazoa; phylum Chordata; class Aves; order Passeriformes; family Passeridae; genus Passer; species Passer domesticus. Next base: position 75,310,848 of record NC_087478.1, on the reverse strand, counting down.
ACCTGAGGCTCTCCGTGCCTGTCCGCGTGCCGTGACAAACCTGCTGACATGTGGGACACTGACAGGGCACTTTGCCTGCTGCACAGCTCCAAAAGGCAAACTCCCAGAATGCAAACATGAAGGAGATGTACAGGGCAGGTATATTGACAAGATCTTTTTTCTTTCCAGATTAAATAGAAATGAATTGGAGGTATACCGAGATATCAGAAACATTTGAAAATCCCAGCCTGGACATTAAACAAACATTTGTAGTGCTGAACCCCGGGGTAAACAGCAAATATTTTGTGTTCTCTAACAAATATTTGCAGAGTTGCACACAGATGAATTAGGTAATAGCAACTCAAAATGGGTGCAAAACTCTATGATACAGCTCTAATTAACCACTCTTGTATGATGGTTCTTGTTCTCAGAATGGTGTCAGCGATCTGCCTGTCCTGTTGTCAGCATTTTCCAGAGGCTTGGGAATTTCTGGGAATTTCTGGGGTCTCCAGCTATGGCTGTAGAAAGGATGAAGCCAGACACCCAGGGTGTGTGTGCCCTGAGAGGCAGGCAGTTGGCAGGAGACCAGCTTTGTTGTATTTGCTGCTCTACATTTAAACCTTACGGATTTTTCTGCCAGTTTCTAGAGCCAAATGTACCTCAAGACATAAACAGGATGTAAAAAGGGAATTATATTAAGATATGCAAAAGATAGTAACAATTTTATTTTTTTTTAATGGGGGAAGACCTGTGAAATAACTCAGTTAAAAACTAAATATCTGATAACACTAGTACAAAGAAAAGCAGACGTCACAGGCTGCTCCTTAGATAAGTTCTTGTTCTTGCCTCTTTTAAACCATATATCCAAATTTTTCTTCTAGCTCTTGCTGTATTTGGAGTGAATGAACTGATACGAGAAAGACAGTTTCTTCACATTTTTGGTTTTTTGAACTGGAAAGACATTAGCTTAGGGATTATTATAAGAAAAAACTGTTTGGAAAATATGCTGGATACTGCAAATGTATAGCTTAGAAAACATGCTGGATTTTCATCTAGTTCTGAACACAATTTCTATTTCTTGCAGGTTCAGCATCAAATCGTTTCCACAAGGTCATGAGGTTTTCAGAAGCAAATGGAGCATTTCAGGCTGGGTTTCACTAGAGAGAGATGGGTCTTGCTACACAACGATCTGTCATGTGCAATTTTGTTTACTTGGGACTATTTGCTAACCTCCAGCTTCCATGAGTCACGGTATTTTTACTACCATGCTGTCCATTCCATAGGCTTTAACACACTCCTCCACTTAATTATTAACAAAGTCCAAAGGTATCCACCCCTCTCCCACACAGATCTTCCAGCTAAACACAGCTTTGAAACCTCTTCTTATTTAAAATTGTTCTTTACGGTTTGGATAAATACAGTGTTAGCAGCTGAAGCTTTCGTGTTGCTGCAATGACGTCCTTCCCCACGAAGGCTCCTGCTGCTGTTTACATTCCTTATGTCCAAACAAGCCAGACTTGCCCACACTCCAACAGATATCCTCTGGCTTGGCTCCTCGTGATCCAGCTGAAGATCACCTCCTTTCCCAGGGTTCCCTGAGTCACTGAAAGAAGCTCTTCCCTCTGTTTCCTTATCCCTCAGGTTCCCTGTCACCTTTTCCATGTCCTTGGTGAGGGTTTGCTGCCAGGCTGATTTCCAGGGTAGTGCAGAGGGCAGAAATTCAGCCAGTGCTCCTCCCAGATGTGAGGCCCATGCCATGAATTAGATAATGAAATTATTCTATTTTCTGCTGCTATTTTATATTATTTTTCAGTGGAACAGGTTCCCTGATCTGATCCACAGCATAGCCCTGCAAAAAGCTGGAATTGAGAAGATTGAGGAGTGATGCAGCATGGCATGAGGACAAATAAGGTGGTACTGGATGCTGGGGTGTTTCTGAGGCCACAGGATCAGAAACCTGTGACCTTTCTTTTGCTGGCCTGGGGTAAGCCTCAATTTCTAGCCAATAATGAGCTTGTAAATCTGTTTTATAACAATGTGTTTCAAGTCTCGTCTGACCTCCCTCTTCTATGTTCTTTAATATCCTGTTTACAAATTATTTTATCAAACACTTTAAGCAATTTTAGAAGTACAGTCTTGCTTAAAAAAAAACCTGTCTAGGACTTCATTACGAGCAGCTCCTATTCACACAGCAAAGCTGGTCAGTGTGAAGAGCAGTGAGAACTACTTGAACAAGAATGTGCACAAAGTTTAAAGGAAAAACTGCTACCTACAAAGCATCAGCTCCATTATGTGTGCTTTTGTTTTGAAGTCTGATTTTTAGATGTGCAGCGATTGAGCAGAGAGTCCCGAAATGAGCTGTGGTTGTTCATCCCAAGGCAGCTGTGGCTGAGGCTCGGTGTATCAGCTGTGAGTGCTGGAAAAGGCTGGGTGTGTGTCACAGAGGGTGTTAATCACGGCCTGGAAACAGGGTAGGAAAACAATTAAAGCTCAATGGTTACTCAGCTAATTGCTTTGACTAATTTTCGCGTTTACACACCCAAAGCGCCCAAACTCAACATTTTTACTTGACAGCAGAAATAATTCCCCTTCCTCCGGGGGAGATAAGTACAAGCAGTACAAGGGAAAGAAACTGCTTGCATTAAGGACCCTGGAGAACTGGACATCTGTGATTAGAGGAGCTCTGGGAAATGCACTGGTGTGGACACACAGCACCACTACCCTCCGGGAAATATCCTGCTGTGTGCCACATGCTGCCAGCTCCGGAAAGAGCAGCAGCCTGTACTTTCCCTTTAACAGCCTCAGCTAAAACCAAACAAACCCAAATCAGCTTAGCTTTGAGCTCCCCTTCAGGAGCCACCGGACTTTGCACCAAAACAAGCACACATGCACGGCTGGCGCTGCATCTCCTCGGGTGCTCTGGAAGTCGCGCAATGTGTGCACAACCACTGCATCTCCTGGGGAGCTCTGGCAGCAGTACAGCCTGTACAACCACCGCAGCTCCTGGTTAAGGTGTGCTTACACCTCTGGAGGCAAACACAAGCTGCAACTTCAGTTTTGATTTCTGCACTTGGACTGAATTATTTGCAAAGCAAAGTGATTTAGGGCAAGCTGATATTTTCACAGCAATTCCTTCTTGAAATCCGCATAAAACACGAGTGAAGGCCCAGAAACTTCTGCAACTTACATTAAGGCTACAACCAAAGCTAGACAAGGATAGATAAGCACTGATGCTGGGAAAATTGACCACTGCCAGCATAAGCTGATCGAGGCATGCAAGGGAATAAATACACACTGCAGAGGTGCATAGGAGAACACATTAAAAAAAAAAAAAAAAAGTAGAAATTGCTAGTAATTGTATTAGGAAACACAATCTACCAAACATTCTGTCTTGCTTCTTTTTGTGCCGTGTCATGCTCATGTTCAGGCTGTGCAGGGAAGGAGCAGGTTTCCTGCAGGATGGGTAAAGGACAGTAGAGAGTGCACTGTTACAGGAAAGAAGAATTGGGAAATGGAAGCAGACATCAAAGGGGGTACAGAGCTGACGTAAATGGAAAAGAGACTTGAGAGGGGACAGTGAAAGTTAGCTCTAGCTGGGGACAGGGGAGAACGAGGGCCAAAAGATGTGTTGCAATAGCCACTGGTGAGTAAGATTTGAATCACAGTTATGGGGGGACATCAGGGACAGATTTTAAGTATCTCACCCAAGAAGAGAATCTCAGTGACATGGATAAAACACCAACTGGGAAACTGAGATTGGGGAGCAGGGGGCAACAAAGGCTTCACTGAGCCAACAAAATGAAAGTAGGAACAAGTGGGAAACCTGGATCAGAAAGAAACTCTTTATTTGAAACAGGAAACATTCAAATAGTATTCAGTTCAAAGGACTGGAAATACAGGGATAAATAAATTCAAATGCATTAAACAATTAAATTAAGAGCACGTTTATTTCCAAGGATAATAGGGAAAAATCTGCCAAAAAAGGAGGAAACTTTTTCCCTCAGTCACACTATGGCAAGTACCACATTCATCAAAGAAAGGAAGGAGCAATCCACCCCAGAAAGAGAATAACAAAACTTCTCCCCAGTTCAAGATACCAAGCAGTGATTTGTTTTCTAAAAATGTACACATTTATTATATTAAGCTTAACTGATTTTTAGCAGTTCTCAGAGACCAAAACCAAAAAGCACAAATAAACCTGCTAAATCCTGCTGAATCTGGTAATGCAGTGTCCAGCACAAAAATAAATGTGTAGAAAAGGAATATTACACTGGAGAAAGAAATTATTCAGATGAGAAGGTAGGGCAAATTTGGGAAAGAATAGCCACAGCTGAGTTTTAAGAGTAATTGCTTATTGCCATAAGGTGTTTTCAAGTCAGTAATTTTCCCTCTGCTTCCTCCCATCCAGCGTGGGCTCCCCCTCAGAATAAAGACTTGGGACATCCTGCTTTGCTGTAAGAAAGGTGCTTGCTCTGCTAATAGTTTTATTTAAGAGCTTTTTTATTAAAACAAAGAAATGAAACACACTGGGTGTAATAATAATGAGGGGGTAAACACTAAAAAAATTAATTCACCAGTTCTCAACCTGGCTGGCAATCATGTAGTGAAAACCCATAGCAACAATGACAGCATAAGGAATAATGAGAGGAATTCTAAACATTTTGGCTTAAGAAGGGTTAATAAGTTTAAAGCACCATGATCTTACATGCAACTGTTCTGAAGTCTTTTTGACACAGGAAGAGATGTATGGATATCTGCAATGTTTGATCTTGATGCTCTGACAAGTTACGAATTGTTTCAGTAAGTGAAGAGTAATGAGCAAAGTAACTTTCAAACATGAAAAGAAATTATCTGAATGACCAAGGCTATACCTGATATAGATGGGGTGGCATGGTAAACATCTCTAACATACATTAAATGTAAGCAACAGCTTCATTGCTTATTTTGTTGGGAAATATATTTTCATTTTAGATTTTTTTAATTGAACATCTAAATAGTTTTGTGGAAGAGTAGGCTTGTGTAAACCTGTAAGTTGCATCCTGCTTCCATCCAAATCCTGTCATAGTAAAATGAGGCAGATGAGTCTCATGTGACTTATCGAAATGTTTTCATTTATCACCTTTAGCCTTAGAGCTTTGTTCTAATCCAGGAGAGAGACATGCATCTAAAAACAACCAGCCCTGAAATCCAGCCTGACCTAAAACCAACAGCAAAACAAAGCAGCACAGATATTTCTGTACCCAGACTGCTGTGCTGAGAGCGAGCTTCATAAGGAAAGCTCAGGGTGGGTACATCTCACTGTCTCCTCTGCTTCACCAGTTTTCTTGGCTGTTGTTTGGGGTTTTTTAAGGGGTTTGATTTAATGAGAGAGAATTGTGCTTCTAACAATGATTTGCATACTGTGTATATTAAATAAATCAGATTTAATCCTCTCCTGTTCATTATCACATGGGACTTTTGGCTTTTGACATATTTTGACCAGGCACAAAGGGGCAGGATCCAGCATGCACAAAGTTATACAGAAAAAGAATCAAATTACACTCTGACAGTTTTCTAGAGTTCTGCTAGTGACCTCTGCTCATAAAACTTATTGCTTTGTGATTGTCCAGCCTCTTCTATTCTTTTAATATGAATGATCCAAAGAGTAATGTAATTAATTTTCCATTAGTACATGTTAGTTCTGTGAGGCTTCAGTAGGCACTCGCAGAGAAACAGAACCCTATGTATGCTATTTCAGCTGATAAAGTGCTGGCTACGATACCGGCTCTCTGCAGTTCCCACTTCAAATGAATACTCAAATGGGAAGGCTCCATGGCTCTATCGACTTTGTAGTGGAAGCATTTCACCATGACCCAGCAAAAACAAGGCCCATTGTCTGTTAAAATCTCTACCATCAAATCAGCAAGAGAAACCACAGCAAATATTTGAGTGCAGGATCAGCCCACTTCCTGCATTCTGCCCGTAGCTGGAGGAGGTGGTGAAGGCGCTGCCAATTCTCCCTGGTATGGTCTGTCCTCCCAGACTTGTGAACGAGTCTGCGCTGACTGGGAGCTGCTCGTCTGCTCCCACAGAATTGTTATGAGAGACTCCATATCTGGCCTTTAAATAAATGAAAAGGCATTTCTCTTTTGCAAATGAAAATGTTTTGTGATAGAAATGCTGCGCGTGGCTGTGCAGGCCTCTGACAAAGCCAGCTGGCTACTGGAAAGATGGAAAATCAACAACTGCACAAATCCGGCTGCTTCTTCCACAAGTGTTAGGCAATTGTAATAAGGTTATTGCATATTAATAGAATATAACACTAATTGAAGGTTAGTCCAGCTAAAAACCTAGTAAATAATCTAGCTTCTGATTTCTAAAAGCTTGCACATTTAAATAGCTAATGGATTTTTATATTTAGTATGGGATTAAGATTTGAACTGCGATACAAATTTACACAATCCAGTCAGTAATCTACACTTTAAAAGCTCTTTCAGTACAAAAGGAATCACTACAGTCTCCTGTGCAAGTATTTTAAGCATGGAATAGATTCTCCTCCTTTACGACTTTCTGCAACACCAGTCATTTTCATGGACAAAATGTTTCGAAGTTCTTCAAAAGAATCACTTCCAGAACAGGGGTTAAGAGAGCTCTCCTCCATGCCTGGAGTAACACAGCCCTCCCTGCTGCAGACAGAGCTTGCTACATTTGGTGTGGGCTGAGGAGCCCGCAGCTCATAAACAGGAAACAACCCACAGCTCATTTTGAATTCCAATAAATATTTTGTGTTTGACTGCTTTTGGGACAGCGCTTGTGCGTGAGTCAGGACAAGATGAGGTGTGGATAGAAAGCTGAGTCAGCCTGGCATGCCTCTCGCTGGCAGTGTGGCAAGTCCCTCAAAACGTGCATGTTCCCCGGGCAAAAGCCTGCATCCATTCCAACACCTTACTCTAGAAAATTGTGCTGCAGCACTTGCATCATGTCACCTCATCCATGGTGAAATGTGTAGGTGTTAAACCTGGGAATTAACCAGCTAAATCAACTGATTCTTGTGGCATTGGGTGTTGGCCCAGCTTGGGACAGAGTGTGGAGCAGCTCTACTGGTTGAGAAGTTGAACTGTGACCAGAACCAGTTTGAAACAGTCTGAAATGCTTTAAATCAATATAAGGCTTTTAGTTAGCTTCTGTTTTCCATGGTCAATATTGCCTTTTGCTGGCTGGTCCTGAGCCATGCCTTCGGGGGGTTTTCAGCCTCTGCTGTTACTGTTGTTTGTGCACTGGGGGCTCTGGGGTCTAGGGCCATGTCCTAAACCCAAATTCATGAGAAATTTATGGAATTAAGTGTGGTGCTCACTGAGGTATGGATCAAACCCCCAAAACAGTGCTCTCTTCCCTTTCTAGGCCTCATTTAACTTCCCATTGGAAACATCTGAAGTGAGTCTTTTTTTATCATCCCAGTACTGTGCCATTCACTACTCAGCTCAGTAATTCAGTGGGGTTCCTGATTAAATTTTGTTGTTGGTTGGTTAGGTTTTTTTTTTTCCCCGCATGGAATGCAGACGTGAATGCACATACACGCTTATATGATTTTGAGAAGTTCGTAGAGCGATGGATGGGCACAGCCACGGCCCCTCCTGGCCGGCCCTCAGGCGGGCGGCGCTCCCCGAGCCCGCGGCAGCCGGGCCGCCGCTCCGGGGCTTTATGCGCCCTGACCGAACGTCCCGGGCTCTCGGGCTCGAACCCTCAGCCCCGTGTCCCGGTAAAAATGCGGGTGCACGGAGGAACCGGGGCCAGGGGGTTGTGAGGGGAGTGAGGGGTCTGAAGGGAGCGAGAGATTTGAGGGCAGCGAGGGGTCTGAAGCGTGTGAAGGGAGTGAGGGCAATGAGGCGTTTGAGGGCAGCAGAGGGATGTGAGGGCAATGTAGGCAGTGAGGGGTGTGAAGGGAGTGAGGGCAGTGAGGGGTGTGAGGGCAGCGAACGGAGTGAAGGCAGTGAAGAGTGTGAGGGCAGTGAAGGGTGCGAGGGCAGTGAACGGAGTGAAGAAGGCAATGAAGAGTGTGAGGGATGTGAGGGCAGTGAAGGCAATAAAGAGTGCGAAGGAAATGAGCGCGGGGGGTGTGAGGGCAGTGAGGGGTGTGAGGGCAGTGAATGCAGTGAAGGCAATGAAGAGTGCGAAGGAAACGAGGAGCGCGGGGGGTGTGAGGGCAGTGAGGGGTGTGAGGGCAGTGAGGGGTGTGAGGGCAGTGAGGGGTGTGAGGGCAGTGAGGGGTGTGAGGGGAGCGGGGCCGCCCCCGCCCCGCCAATGGCGCGCGGCCGCGGCGGGAGGTGTGTGCCGACCTCACTTCCGGGACCTGTCACCGGCCGCTCCCGCCCCGCTCCCGCTCCCGTTCCCTCCCCGCTCCCTCCCCGCTCCCGCTCCTTCCCCGCCGGCAGCCGGGGACGCGGCCCGGCCCGGCCCTGCCCCGCGCAGCCCGTGGCAGCGATGCACGGTACTGCCTCAGGGGCGGCCTGTGCCCGCGCGGTGACCGCGTCCCGGCCGGGGCGCCGGCAGGAGGCGGGAGCGCCCGCCCGCGGCTGGGTGACGCCCCCGGCTCGCTAGCGCGGCGGCGGCTTTGCTAATGACCTGTCCTTTCTTCTCCTCCCCTCCCTCGCTATTCGCCAACACTTATCGCTCCGGCCCCGCGCTGTGAAGCCCTCGGAGCGGCGGCAGGAGGAGGCGGCCGGCCCCGGGAGATGCTGTAGCGGCGCCCGGCTGCGGGAGCGGGGCCCAGGGGCTGCGGCACGGGCAGAGCCGGCCCGGCGCAGGTAAAGAGGAGCCCGGGCGAGCGGGGTTTCGGGGCGCTGGAGGTGGGAGCAGAGAAGGGAAGGGGCTGTCACACGAGGGGCTGGCTGGCAGCTGTCATGTGTCCTGAGTGGAACATCTGGATTGCCCCGAACCTGGAATGAACTCGGGCACTGGGCAGACAGTGCGTGCTCGGGGCTGCCGCTGCTGGCTTGGCTGTTCCCGGTCAGAGGAGGGTCCAATGTCCCGGGAGCGGGTCACCGGGAACGCCCCCGGGGCTCGCTTTTGTGGTTTGCCGCCTTCTTGGTTGTCCCCGTGGGGCTGGATACTTGCTTTTCCAAAAGCATTCCAGAAGTGACGAAGGGAAGGAGTGCGAAAAGGTGTTGCCTTGTATTCATATTAAGATTGGCCCAGTCTCGCTCAATGGCACGGGAAGCCGTTCCTGAGCTCTCTGATGGAAGTAGTATGAGCGCAGGATTCGTCACACAGGATTATCTGGAATGATAATGTTTGGCACTTTTGGCATTGGGTGTTCTAGTAGTACTTAGTAGCACTAATAAAGGTGTTGCATAAGTTTTGTTGTGAAGGAAAATCGTGGTCAAACTCCCTGTATTACAGAACATGCACAGACTTTCTCATTGGCATCTGGCACTGCTCACCTATTAAAATTTGCTTTGCAGGCAGCAAAATGGATCAGCTGTGAAAACGATTTCCTTTGTAAATCCTGAATCATTGACTTAGCACTGAGGCTGCTACCTGGTCTCGTGCTGGAACTGAGGCACTTGTGGTTCATGTGATGTGGTCACACGTCTGCTAAACCTAAACCAGCATCAAAACTTTTGTTGGCTGGCTTGAGCTACCGAGCAGCCATCGGCTCGTAGTGACTTTGAGTGGCAACTTTGGGAATTTCTAGTAATACAATGCAGTGTATTGGAAGGATGAGAGTATGCAGATCTTGCCTGAGGTTTGTGGAACTCCCCAGACAGTGTGCTTGCTGTCTTCTCCCATGTTTGGAAGGAACTCTTAGCATGGTCCAAAAAAACATTCTTATCGAGCTGTGGGTGCCTTATATTGACTGTCATCCTCTACAGTCAGGTGCATGGGGAGTTCTGGCTACCTGCTGGAAACACCTCGTGGGTTTGTCACTTGCTTTTCAGTAGTTCTTCAGTGCCCTCATTTTCTGTTAATACTGTACTCTTCACAAAGGGTATCATGGATTTTAAACCATGGAGAGAGGGTTACACTTCAGTTGTGATTTTGGGTTGTTATGCTTTTAATATTTCATGTGCAGAGCGTTATAAAGATATAAGGGACAATAATGTCCTACAGGAGAGTAGGATATATAGCCTAAGATACTAATCTCATTCTAAAAAATGGATTATAATGCTCACTGTTGTTCCAAAATGTTGTTCCATAACTTTTTTTTATTATTTTTTCAGAAGCAGCTTGTACTTCAAAATTGCAAACAGATCTATTCTTGTCCTTACTTTTCTATAGCTTTCCTGATGAGATTTGGGTTCTGACTTCTGCTTCTATTGCACATGTCTTATTTTTACAAGGGGGAAAACCACAGAACACCATACTTATCTTGGAAGAGAAATGAAGTTGATTTCATATTTATTAAATGTATAACCATATTTTCTTACATAATTTTGGAATTTAACCTTTTTTTAAAATCCACTTTTCCAAAATCTGTCTGCATCTCTAATGTGATATTTTTTAGCTATGTATGCTTTTTAAAAATATATATATAGGCCTTATAAAGTATATAAAACCAAAATCTCTACCTTTGAGATTTAAATCCTCAAAATAAAGGTCAATTGCAAAAACATCTCATGGGGCTGTGTGTGCACCTTGGAAACTATAACTATTCTAAATGTGTTCACAGAGAATGCTCTTTAGGAGTAAATTATTGTATTTTATTAGTTTTATTTACAGATAATTAAAATAGCACAGGGCTATCACTACAGTGTTCTCAGTTGAATGGTTTTGGATTCTTTCAGTATGAAGGAAAAAAGATCCAAATTATATTGGGATATGCCAGTTATATTTCCTAGTTAGCTAGATGTCAGTGTGGTCCTGCTGTAAAACTAGGGGCATATTAAAAAATTCATTCATTTTAAAAAATTATCTTAGCCCAAGTGAAATGAAAGCTTTTTTTTTTTTCAGAAGAAGCATAAAGAATTATTTTTCTTAAGTTATATTACATCATAGCTGTGTAAAATAAGTATTTTAAGCCCTGGGAAATTTTATTGACTTTTTTTTTTTTTTTTCAGAATGTCAGCAGCTTTTTATTGATGAAGAACTGCTTGTTATCACCAATCTGCACATGAAATGGAAGGGGGAGAGATTCTGGAAAACAACTTCTGTTTCAGCCTTGCAAGATGCTGCTTGAAGGGGTAAGTACATACATGGACTGGGCATAGAATCTCTGTAAAGAGTGATTAATGAATAGTCAAATGACAAGGAAAGAAATCTGAGCATGTAGTGACAATAAATAATTGATAAACAGAAAACAGTAGCACAATCAGGAGAACAAAGTAAAACTTCCTTATAGTCTGTTATCTACTGCTGTCTTAGGTGCTAGTCAGTTGAATTCTGAATTCTTAATATTTTAGAAGTAGAGTGCTCAGCATTTCAGAGGAGCAGGTCTGTTAAATTAAATATTGAATGACATTTTATGAAGTAGAAGGCTGAATTTTTCACTGGAGTAGAAAGCCTGGTAAGGTTAGGTTCTTAATCATCACAATCCTCAAAACTAAAATCTCTCCAAGAGTGTGATATTCGACATGTTTTAAGGATACTCAAGTAATCTGAGGAGACTGTTGTGTGACCAGATTGCATGTGGCATTGAGATGTTGCCAAATCTGACTCCACTTCCTCATACCACTTCTCATAGTTTCTGCTTATGAAACAATATTTATTTATAAGTGCATTGCATGTGTCTTTAAATATCTAAGAAGTGTAATAATTTCTGTGTCCAGTGAAGGACTTCTCGTGCACAGATTACTATGAATTATAAACCACAACTCCTTGGCACTCTAATCCTGACTGGGGCTTCAGTTGTTACGTGACTGCTTTGTGTGCATCTTTGCTAAATCTTAAAATGTGGGTATGGTGTTAAAATATTTTATACTTTGGAAAGATGTAAACTACCAAAGAGGCATAGTTTGTTCTGTGGTGCTATATTTATCTAAATTTATTGCTTTAAATTCAGGTTGTCTCGTGCCTGTGGAAACACTAAGAGTAGGAGAGATTGGCAAGCATTTGGCAAATTACCTATCCCTTTCTAAAAATAGATACAGTGTCATGGTTTTTAAAAGCTGCATAAACTGATAAATTATTCACTAAATCTTTCCAAACAGTAAAAGAAACTTGTTCCAAAATGTGTCTGCCTTGAGGAACTCAGAGCAGTGAGCTGAAGTTGTACTGAGGTAGCACAGCTCTTTGGCCTGTTTCCAGGCAGATGAAATACATGTGAAAGCAAGTCAGTCCAATATTTTCATATTTCATATTTTTGTATCTCATTAGTTTGTTTTCATTTTGTTGAGAAGTACATAGAGGGAAACCAGAGCTGCTGTTTGGGGTGCTGGTTGAGCAAATCCTTGCTCATTTTTGAGTGTGTAACATCCTGGAGCTGAGAGAACTTATCGTGGTGAATGGTTTAGAGTTTGATGTATTTTAAATGGAAAAATAATACTGCAATGACTTAGTATTATTTGCATTTAACAACAACAAAAAAAATCATAAAAGTGGATCATTTGAAGCTATTCTACAGCCTGTGATTAAGATTTGGAGGCAGGTCTTACTGGTTTGTTGTATATCCATGTATATTTTGTTGTATATCCATGCATCCAGCACTGTTGTTCTGAGTAAGTTCTATTACCTGAATATAGGCTGGTATTGCTGTTCTTTGTTTTGTGACACAAAAAGAGCAACATGCCTGTTTTGTTTTAAAAATTATTTACAGGAATTTACTGACATAACAAATCACAGAACAAACCACTGAACATGAATGTTCAGGAGGTAAGAACAGCTCATGTCTTATTTGCAAAACCCCACTTGAAAGTGAAGACTTGAATTGCTGATGATTGCTAACCTGCTGTCAGTGTTACTGCTTCAGGAAGAATGGTACAAAGTACCTGACACTGGAGTCATGGGGCAGGCTCCCATTAAACAAAACCAAACTAAACCAAACCAAACCAAACTCTGTGGCATTTTTATTCAACACATATGGAAAGTGTTCCCTGGAGTAGTAAGGCTGAAGAATATAATGTGGAACCAATTGGATCTGCAGGGGAGGAGGAGGGAAGAAGGTGGGTGTTGTGTCAGAAGACTGCTTTGGAGGCTCTTGTTTATTAGTGCCTGGTGGCATTCTGTCCAACAGAGCAGAGGAATCCTCCAGTACAGCTGTCAGTTAATTCCTGATGTTAAAATACAATTAATTAAAATACTCTGATGTTAAAATACAATTAATTGCAGCCCGCGGGTCATGGTGAGTACTGTTGGCTCCTTGGCAGTTTTCAGTGGAAGATTAAAAAATGGCTATATATATATATATATAAAAAACAAGTGAAGTTTATACATTCTTGCCCACCCCAGGGTATGTGCAGTCAGGCAGGCCAGTGTGATGAAATCAGGTGGCAGCTTTGGTACCCATGTAAGTAAGAGACAAGCTTTAGTGCCTGGATGAGTAAGACAAGCAGCACAGGGTTACTGCCTTGGAGCAAAGCAGCAGCTGTACCTGTTCTTCTGTGCTGGAGAGGTACAGATGAATCTGTGCATAAACAGGCCAGTATTTTCAAACAGCTGTCAAATTTTCAGCATAAATGTAAGTTCTGGGCACCTGATTTTCAGCATACTGAGCTGCTGTCATTCTAACCAAATTTACAAGGAGTTGCATTTTCTCAAGGTTATAAATGCTGTAATAAATCCCTTGGAAATGCAATAGTGATTATGCTCTATAGAACATAGAATTGTTCCATTTGCAGCTATCATTCCTTTTATTTCTCTTTTGCATGGCAAGGGGGAGTGTGTGTGTGTATGAATGAACACATAGAAATATATAGAGAAAAATATAGAGTTTGATGTATTTTAAATGGAAAAAATCATAGAAAAAATAATGGGATGTCCTCTGTCTGTGGTTCCTGACAGCCCTGCAAAGACGGGCTACAGCAAGAAGTGTGCAACTAGTAACTCAACTATTTTGCAACCAGTAACTCAGCTGTACTTCAGAGAGATTCTGTGTGCTGTGTCCCCATAACTGCTCTTTCAAGGTCTGATTCAAGGCAGCTGAAATGCCTTACAAAGTGAAGTAAAACTAGAATATAAAAGTACTTTTTAAAGTGGCTTTTTAAAGAGGTTATCTTTTCCTGGTTGTGTCACTGGACTCATAGTCTTCCTCCACCTTCCTGCAGTTCAGATGCTTCCTTGGTTAAAAGGAGTGGGGTGGCAGATGTGCAGCAGTGCTGGTATTGCTGTTGAACTGGGCACAAGATACCCTTCACATCATAGAGGATGAGCAGGGAAAACATGGCAGGAAAATAATTGGGTATAGTTTGCCACTTTTTGCTCACACAGGAGTGTGAGGCTTGTGATCTGTATACTGTAGTGAGTGACCTGATTTAGAGCTGTGAAGTCATGTGTCCCAAGTATATCCTCTATCTGACACGTCAGGAGCTTGCAAGTACAAGTACTTGATGTCCATTTGCCAAAAAATGTAGATTAATTGCATTCATGCCTGTTGCCAAGGCTCCTGTCAGTAACACTAACTCAGTGTAAACTTTGTTTTTGTGTGATACATTTATCACAAAGAAAAATTTTTAAAGGTAGGGATGTCTGAATTGTCAGAATAAAACTGAAGGCTTTTTTCTTAACAGAAAAAAAAAAACCCAAAAACAGAAAACCAAACCAAAACCAACAAAAAACCCCAGCAAGAAAAAGTGAAAGAATTTTGTTTCGCATTCCACTCTGAGTTGTGGCATGACATTAAATTGAAGTTAGTTTATTTTTAGCAGGTTTCATTTGTTTATTTACTTAAACGTAATAGCTGAGCAACAAGAGCCTGTAAAAACATTTCTAATGAATGAGTAAAATTGTAGCACAATAAAGAAGAGCTAAACTGCACAACTTCAGGTGCTAGTTACAGAAGACATTGAATTTCTATGTGCAGGTAAAAGAGTATAAAAACTGTACTCAATTTTCAAAAAGACACTTGCAAGCAGAAGAGGCATAATATTTTTTCTGAGGATCATTATTTCTAAAGGATATAAATCTCTCTGTTAAGCTGAATTTAATTTATCAAATAAGTCATGTTATTATGTCTGCACAAGGGAATAAAGTTTATCAGTGAAATAAAACCACTGAAAATACACAGTGGTGGTGTTCTCTGCTAAGAAGGCGAATTCAGGCTTCTTGAATGTCTTCCAGAACCAGATGTAAATTCCACTGCAGCTTTTCAAACAGTGAATAATCCTGGTCTGTTATGTTTGGTGATGAATCATGCGAGGAGTTGCAGATGGTGAGGCGGGTGCAGCTGTGCAGATGCTGGAGGAGCTCAGATGGGAGACTGGAAGACCAAGGGAGTGAAGGAGGTGATTTGGGGATGGGCTCGTATGGGTGATAGAGGACAGGGATAAGAGCTGAAAGAATGTTAAGAATACTGAAAAGGACTGTAACCTGAGATTTGGGATAGGGAGTGAGCTGGTGACTGCAAGGAGGTATTCTTGAGGAAGAAACATATTTTTTGTTGTTATTGATCTTGGAAGCAAAAATTGCAGTATCAGATACCAAAGTAACTGGTCTTTTGTCCTGAGCCAAAACAATAAGGAGCCCAAGCTATAAGTTTAAGCTATAAATGAAAAGAGAAAAATAAGAGACTTCATGTCTCTTTTAAAGGAATACTGGTCTTAAGGAAGAGAGCTTTTGTAGGAAAAGGTACAGATGCAAAGTCATGGACTTTTTTTATTTCTATTTTTTCTGAGCAGAACATGTGTAATGAAATCAGTGTGGCAAAATTTGGGAGTTTGTCAGATGGAGTTGTATCTGTCTAAGTCAAAATCCAGTCAAAATTTAGTCCTGCTAAAAATGGGAGGTTGCAAGGCCTAATCATTAAATGGCAGGTGAGACTCAAATGTAACTTTTCACAGTCTTAAATCAATATGTTAAACACAACTTTCAAATTTTTGCCTTAAGTAATTTTATCTTTTTCTTTTTTTCCTTTTCCTTTTAGATTGACGATTTTGTTCCAAAACAATAGCTCTTTATTCAGGAAGAATGTTGCCATTAAGATGTCTGCAAGAATTAGGGGGTAGTGCAGGCAAATGTCCAGATCAGTCTTGGAAGAGAGTTTTGCTCCAAAACTGAGAGCAATTTCCAGGATTGTTTTCTCACCTCTTCTGGTCTAGCTACCTGTCAGGTACATGCAGTATGGTCTGCTGTCCTGTGACCCCAAATAATTCTGTACCTGCAAATCTTCTAAAATTAGAGAGCAATGGCTGCAAAGGCATTAAAGTTCTGTCATTTTCATGGAAGTTGGTGACTGGGAAGAGGAAAGGAAAACACATTACTGACCCTGCTGAGGAAGTGATGCAATATGAATTCAGCAATTGTCTGTTCTCTTTGGCCTGTCAGTTTTCCTGCCAGCACAGGAGGACAAGCGAGCTCAGGCTGAAGCAGCCACAGTGTGTCTGTGGTGCTTTGGGGGTGCCATGTGGGCAGGGGGCAGCAGTAAACACCTGTGTGAATGGTAGCTCTCAAATCTGGGCGCTGCCTCAGTGCTCCCAAACTTTTACCGTGCTATTTAAACTCACAAAACCATATGCAGCTGCAAAAATTTCATTGCCAGTCAATAAACTCAAAATTAATTGGCATCTGTCAAATATAATGTGTGGCCTTGAATGAGGCTGTATGCAGTTGAAATATTTATGTCATAGAAACAATCCTTTGCTCTTCTCTTGAAGAATAAGCAAGGTTGAAATAATACAGAAAGGTTAAATATGCTCAGAAAACAAAAGATTAGGTAATTATTTCTTATCTTTATTTTATGACATTTCATCTAAAGACAAGTATTTTTATTTATAACACAGCAAGAATTCTAATTTCGAAAGACTATGTTACTGCTATATGTTATGTTATAATATATATATGATATATATATTATGTTATTTTACTAAAGAATATGTTATTCTCAAGAATATATACCACTTGCTATCACACATAGAGGTCTGCAGATAAAAAAAAGGAATGCCTATATCCTGTTTTGTAAGAACGCATTTGAAGTTATCTGTACTTACACATCAACCTTAAATATTGTTGAAATATCATCAGTTTCAGAAAGTGAATGCAAGTGTTTTTTTGACTTTAATGTAGTGGCAATTGGCTTTTTCTTTTCATAAATATAGTATGTTTGAATTTTCACCTTTGCAAGGTAGAGTTACTAGACAGTTATGCTTGTAAAAGTGATGATGTTTTCCTTGACAAAACAGTCATACATGTTAAGTTTTTGTGGCTTTATTTGTTTTTGGGTGTTTTTATCAGGCATGTGAGCAAGTAAATCTTCTGAGTGGTAGTTTTATGTAGCAGTACCATCAATATGCCAAAAATTTTGCTTTGCACTGCATCTGTGTGTATTAGATTATAATTTTAATTGACAATTTCAGTTGCACAGATGTCTTTAATTTGTTACCTTATGAAGTTTATTTTTACCATATGTAGTGAAAATGTATTCTGCAAGAGACTTAGCAAGGGGCTTACATTTTATTTACTTCAGGAATTGATTATATTGGAGATAATCATTTAGGCACCACTCTAAAATGCAATTTCTATGTGCCTGTTACCCTCTGATGTCTGTGTCCTTCAACAAATGAGGTCTCTGTGGAATATCAGGGCATAGTTAGAAAATTGTCGAGCACGCGCTTTTCATAATCTGAGATGCAGTGATCACATGTGTAAGGAAACAATTGCAGCATTCCAGTTTAGTCTGAAGGATCTGGTTCCCAGTGAGCAGCATGTTGGGGCAGATGCGTGGGCTGTTTGTAAGTGCTGTACGTGTTGTAATCAACTTTGACTTCACCACTCAAACTTACTGTTACCTATTAATTTTAGAAAAAAAAAACACCTGGCAATGGCTTAGGACATCTAATCTATGCCTGCATAGTTTATAAGGTGCAGTTTTTGTGGGATTTTTGGGTTGATTCTTTTTCTTAATTCTCTTAATTCCAGCCATACCATGCAACCGGATTTAGCCTCAATCTGAGCTCTGATCTCTGAAATTAAGGTGTCCCTAACTGTTAATCAATTCAAAACCTTGCCTTATGTAATTAGCTCATCAGATATTTATACAGTATTGCAAAACTTAGAAAAACCTGGCAACTTCCAAGTAAATGGGCAAGGAGTTTTTGGGACACACCAAATCAATGGGTAAGGACTTCTTGGGACACATGAGGAAAGTAAAATAACTTTAAGTCCATCAACGGGGTAATAAAAATAAAGCAAATACTCAGATGACACATTTGTGTGAACGTGACCTTGGCTCTTGGATCAAATAGCAAATATATGTATGTCATGTTTGAATGTGACCTCTCCTTGGTTCAAATATCAATCATAAATCAAACCCCAGCTTTTGATGTGCATGCAGCAGGAGCAGCCTCTTAGGTGAAGCACCACATCTCCATTTCTCAGCAGTTGTGGTCCCCACATGACAGCGTTCAGCACACACACCCAGCGTGTGTGTCAGTGTGTTCTGTCACCTTCATGGCCTGCCAGGTGTTGTCACAGAGGCTTCAGAATCTGTAGAATTTAGAAGCACAAACTGTTGTGATTAATTTTGAATCTTTCTCAAGCGTGGAATAATTTGACTGGAATATAGCAGTGACTTGAAGAGAAACTGACATCGAAATGGATTGGATAAAGAGCAAAACCTGGGGATTCATTTGGGAGAGGAAAGGAAAAGGGGGAGTGTGTTGCAATTGCAAAGCTGTAAATGTAACAGTGGAGAGGGGTTTTCATTAGAAGTTCTGGTGAGCTGTGAGCAGTATGGGTGGAACTGTACTAAACCTCAGAGGCAGCACGTGGCAGAGGACACAGACTACTCTATAACATAGAGGTTACTAAGATGATGCCATGGCTTAGTTTCTTGCAGAAAATAAATTCTTATCATCCTTTTGAATCTCTTGTTAATAAAATATACTTTTTTCAGTGGTTATGCTTCAAAATACTGGATATTATGAACTGCAATATGAATATTTGCTTTAAGTGCATTAATGACTAATGTAGTAAATTGAATAATCTTCCCTCATATTGCTTTACAGACTGATTTTTTCTTAAACCATATTAACAGTAGTATCTTGATTCTATGGATTAGGCTGATAGTCAGTTTGATTATAAAAATGGAAACAGACAGCATTACAAACTGAGAGGTTTTTAGGCTTTCCACGTATCTGGACTATAAAAGTTGAAGCAAGACAAAAAACTTTTTTAACACAAAGTTTTTCACTTCAGTCTTTGGCAGTGCTTTCTTGGTACTGTTTAAATTTCAGGCTGGATTAAAATGTAGTTAAAAAATACAAAAACCTATTCAAATATGCAAAGCAACCAACCAAAAAAAATCCCCAAAGCCCCACAAACAAACGAAAACCCCAAAGCAACAAAGACCCCTCCAAAAACACTTCTTGAAGAAAACAATTTACTTCTTGAAGTAAATTGAAGGAAAACATTACAGGTTTTTCAGTAACCCTGAGTACAGTAATATATAGTTTGTTAATTTATATTACTCTTGACTTATTCTGAAGTCCTGAGTAGACAGCTCTTTAAAGGATTCAGCAGACACAGATTTAAAAGAGATTTGAAAACTTTACTTTGACATACAGCTATTTCTGACTTTAGTTTCAGTTCAGCATTCACTAGACAGAAAAGTCAATTCTTCCTATTCCCAGTTACAGAAACCTCCAAATCATTTACTTTTTGGATGTGAAAACTCACATTTAGAGGAGAAAAAAAACCAAACCAAACAACTAAAAAATCTCAGTCATGCTGGCATTCTATGCAGACTTGAACCTCTTTGAGCTTGAAGGCAGTTCAAACAACACCTCAATCTCCACTCTTTACAATATGGGATTTTCCTTTTATCAGAAGGGCCTTGATGCAAATTTGATTAATGCCATGTTTGATACATCCATTTGTGTGGAAGAAAGCAAGCGTGATTGCAGATAGGTGTAAACTTGAGGTGATAGACCTGTAAGTCTTGTCTTTGGAGCCTGGAGGCAAAGGTTGCAAAACCTTCCTGTCCTGTTGCTGATGAAACCAAATGTGGCTCCTGCTGCCAAGGGGATTGCAGGGGCTCCTTTAAACACAGGCTGCAGCTCTCACTGCGCCCCTACCAGGAGCTGAGGTCTGTCCTTACGTCTGCAGCTGAGCTCTCTGATGCAGCCTGACTGCTCTCATGGTGTGGATGAAATATGGTGAAATCTATTTTCTTGTCTGGTGTGAAGTCAGTGTAAATACAAAGTGTTCTGAAAGGAGTTTCTAGTTACCAGGATCTTGAGGGGCTTGTTGAATTCAAAATTCTCCTTTGGAAAGCCACTTGATGCTAGGGTGTTGCTTTATTCTTTACAGGCAGCTGAAGTCTTTCTTTGAGCTAGATTCTACTCTCAGTTTGAGTTTCCAGCATTGGAACTTTAATTTCATTTTTGTTATTTATTTATTGGAGCATGTTGTGTCACCTCAGAGTAAATGCCTGGATCTTCAGGCATTACTGGATTTCAGTGGCAATTTTACTGCTGGAAGGTGAATATCTATGGGATGTGCACATAGCAGCCTGCATGGCAATTCCATAGCCCTGCCAAAAGATGGTAATACCCCGTAATCTAACAGAGGTGCTGTCTGATCTGTAAAGCAGTTTTCACCTCCCACAGGAGACCAAAGAGGCATTGGCTTCTTCACCTCAGGCAGTGCAAGTGCTTGGTTTGCAGACCCAGCCTGTCCACACAGTCACTGGATTCTGCAGAGGAGATTCAGGCTGCCCATGCAGTTACATTTTGGCCATGCAGCATGTGTATCCCTCTTCCCAGCTGCTGATTTCTACTCTCTCCATTGAGCCAGCACTAATATTTGTAAGGCTTTGCAGTGAACTGGATCAGGGAGGTGGCTGGATTGAGAAGTACCGTGTTTTTAGTGTGTAATCATGGCCTTGAAGATCAGTCATGGCTCTGGAAATTCCATTGAGCTCCACTCACCCCAAACATGTTAAGTGAGCTGTTTGACGTTAGGTGAGATGAATTGCCTCTCTTATTTCTGTTTGCTGAAAATTAATTTCCTCTTTGTAGTTTTTTCTCCATTGGTGACTGCATCTGTTGTGTAAAAGTGAGAGAGTATGATATTTGAAAGAAATAGTTTCATTATCTCCTGAATAATTTTGTTGCTGCCCTGTTGTTAGTCACTTCTTAAACAGTAATCTTGGCAAAACAAATTTTTAAAACTATTCAATGTGTAATAAATATGTTATATAAGTGAGAAAGCATTGGGGGAAATAGTGGATATGTAGTCTTGAAGGTCTAGAAAGCAGCTGAATTGTTTAAAGCAGGAAAGTCAGTCACATTGAAAAGGAGGGTTGAGTGGTCCTGTTCAGAGACACTGATCTGTAACATACACTAGCCAGTGGAATTTAAAATCCACTGGGACAGAAAATCCTGGGTCCAAAGAAACAGCTTCCTAGCTCTGTAAGTTCTCCTTAAGTTTGGCTGAGCAATATAAACCAAAAAAAAAAAAAATCACAAAAACATTTCCATGTTGTTTGTGTCATTTTGTCTGGGCTTAACCCCAGGAGGCAACCAAGTCCCACTTGCTCACTCACCTGCCATGGAATTTTTCTTTATGTCACTTTTAAGATCCTGACTTTACAACTTTCCTCTCATTTTTCAAAATCAGAGTATGTGAATTTTGATTTCTTTTAAAGGTGAGGTTACCTATAAGTTGTATATGGTATCTTGGAGTACAGCTGAGTAAAGGGAAGAAAGATGGCATTTTTCTGGGTGGGATTTTTTGGAGAGGGGGTGTGCAACTGTCAGTCTTGATGAAGGGGTAGCTTATGAAATTTTTTCATCACATACATAGAAAGTGTTCTGTGACTCATGTTATTAATACATTTTCAAATAAAAAATAATACAAGTATGTAAAGTTACATACTATGAAAACTGAATCAATTGTCACGTGATAAATTAGCAAATATGCATCCTTTGCCAGGTGGAAGCCTGGGTGTCACACTGTAGGTACCAAATCCTGTTTTCCATTCTTTTTTGTGTTGAATCAGCATTTTGGAAATATTCTACAGCTTACATATTCAAGGCTCTTCCTAACCAGTGAAGTTTTCTAAAAATACCTATTGCAATCACGAGTTTATGTGTGCTGTTTTCAGCCCCAGCATTCTCAAAATGACCTAGAGGTAATGCCTGTTTCAACTTTAACCCTGCTATTTGCAAGCAAGCCCTTTACACGATCAATTTGTTTATGCAGTAAGATCAGACTTTGTTACTGCTTCCCAGAGACCTTTGCATCTCAGAGCCCTGTTTCCTTACAGAGATTGTGCCTGGTGTGGCAAGTATTAAATGGGGAAGGGCTGGAGGTTTAGTGTCCCTCCATCCCTTGCCAAAAATGAAGTGGGTAACTGATAGCTGCATGCTGAGGTGTTGTTCTTTAATAATCTGACTGATTTCTTTGGGGCTGATTTCAAGTTTATAGGTAAGTTACTCAGTGGGTATTCACAGTGAGGTGGTGGGAAAAGACTTCTTGTGAAAATAGACATTTCAGAGATAACAGGATGTGAGAGAGTAAAACCTGTTTGACCTTAAAACCATAATTACATTAAATGGTGTCCTTATTCTTCTATGTTCTATTCTCTTGTTTTCAGTTTGTGTGTGTTGGTACTTGGGATAAGAAAGGGGTTATGGAGACTAAAGTATGGTATGGGAAACAGAAAATCCTCTGCCAATGTCTTTGTGGCACAGAATTTTTGTAAATACTTAGAAGACAGATCTTTGAGCGGAATCATCATGCTGCATCTACTACAGCTACTGTTGTAACATGTTCAGAGCTTTTTGTAAAGCAAGATTCTCTCTGTGAATATTAAATGAGCTTCATACTCATTACCCTTTTAAATTTAGGAGCTTTTTTTCATTCAAGCAAGGATCAATGCGAATACCATGCGAAACCTGCCAGTGAAAGCACATGCATGTGTAAACATGCACGGAACACAAGAGAAGCCAGAAGGCAGTTTACTGCATAAATACTAGGCAGATTACTTATAGATTTTCTGTGCTTAGAAAAAAAAATAATTGTCAGTATTGTGAATATTAGTATGAGTCTTCAGAAATGATGTTGTTGCCATGCTTGCTTAAGTACCAGTTAATCATTGACAAGAGCGCTAATCATTAAGCAGCTGTAATTTAATTGTAGTGTTTGAAAGTACAAAAGGGTATGTAATTTAATAGTTAAAACAAGAAGCACTCCATTTATGTTTCACTAGCTATTGGGTTGTTTTTACAGAAATTTAGCTAAAAAGGCTGCTGAATTTTACATATTGATTGTAGACGTGGAAAGGTATGGTGTGGTTTGGGCGATACCAGGCAGCTGTTGCCATGTTCAGAGGTCAGCTCTCAAGCCTTTCCTTTGCTTTCCTGACAGATAGTGTCTATTTTGGTTGATCATAGACTTTAATATTCACTTAATCTTTTAAACATATGTGTGCTTGATGAAGAAGTGGTGCTTGGAGAGATGTGTATGTGATTCAGCAGGGAACACTGGGTACAAGAAGCCCAGTGCCTATGGAACCTCCCCAGCTATCCTGGGGCTGGGTGTCTGCAGAGGAACACAATCCTTCTGTGCTGTGAACGACTGGTTTAGCCCAGGAGAGCTTCATGGGGAGCACACTGGAGGAGCAGTGCCAATCCTATGCTCTGCCTTTCCTCTCTTCTTTTTGCTAATGGCTCCTTAGGGAGACAAATTTGGTAGTGTCCTTTGGGTTGCTGGAGGTTTCTCTCTACTTTTCCCCCACCACCAAATAGATATATCACAGAGATAGGAATTTACCTTTACTTTCACAAATTACATCCAAGGGATTTCTCTTTTCTGGGTCTATGTTCTGGTTACATCAGGGACATGAGTAGATAACTAAGAGCAAACAGCACAGTTAGTTCCAGGTGTTACTGGGCTTATCCCTGCTGTGTGTCCAGCTCTCACCCACCAGCACTGTGGGTACAGTAAAGTCCCTGTTTTCTGTAACTGGAAATCATGGATAAATTCCCATACTTACTCTCCTACATATTCCTGCTTGCTGCTTTATGTGACATTGAAATTATTTTCCTTTTCTGGTTAAAACTATCCTGTTTCAGAGAAATTGGGCAAATAGATCTGTACTAATGGTATTTGTAGAATGAGATGGCAACTTAGTAATAGTGACAGCATCATCTTTATTTTTCCTGCTCAAGAAGAGTAGAATATTTATGTTTGTTATAAGTTTTGGTGGGAAGTGCATAATGCCTTCTGTAGCAACACTTTTCTCAGCAATGGAGAGAAAACAACCATCTACAGATTGACCTTGTCATAACTTTCATTCATCTTGAAGTCTTTTGGGCAATTTTCCCCACCCTGTGCTCTTGATGATTCATGTTGCATAAAGCTTCCAGAGCAATAGAATGTTGTATAATATTTCACTTTTGGATTGGAAATCCTGTATTCAGTGTGCTGCAACTGGTTCAGAATTTTTTTTTTAATATCTGATTTTTTTTTATTATTCTTTCACCAGTATAAAGAAGTTTAAGTGACTGCTGTACTTGATCAAAATGGTGGACACTGAAAATCAGCTCTATCCCCTTACTCCCTTGGAGGAGGAGGATATAGACAGCCCTTTATCTGGAGAGTTCCTACAAGATATGGAGAACATTCAAGACCTGTCCCAGTCTCTAGGTGATGATAGTTCTGGAGCTTTAAGTTTAACAGAATTCCAATCACTGGGAAATGGTCCAGGATCTGATGGATCAGTTATAACAGGTAAGAGTTTGGTTTAACATAAAACTTTCTTTTATAAATAGAATGGTAGAAATTAATAATTACTTTAATGCAATAATTATTGTTTATGATGAAGTGACACTAGAAATATATAAGCTCATTATGGCATGGTCTTAAAATACTTAAGGCTAAAATGAATATATTAGACAAATGTCACTGAAGAATGACTGTAACACAGAGTTACATAGCCTTTGGTCAGAGGCTTTGGGAGATCAGAATGGGAATCACTGCAGTGCTGTGGGACTCTGGAGTTCTCAATAAAGTTTTCCTGTTGAATCTGGGTGTTTGCAAGTCTTTTAGCAGGAGAGCCATTTGAAGTAGTTTACTGTTAACCTTTTGGTTGGTTTGCATTATGCTTTGTTTTGGGGGGTTCTTCCTTTAGATCAATTCCCAGCTTGAGATCCCTGTTTCACCTTGGAATAATAGAGCAGAGGCAGTTGAAATGAACAGTGTGGGTTTGAAGGGAATGGGGAGAGCTGCCTTCTGGCACTATGGACTGAAGGAATGTTTCTAGAACTATGATTTTGTTCCCTTTTGGTTGCAGACCTTCTCATGAGAGAGATGCCTTGTACAGGAAAAGTTATGATGTGCTTTATGTATGTGTGTGCTTGTTAATAACGTGGTCCTTCAGAGGCAGGAGGCTTTACAATTATTTGAGTGTAGGTGTGTACAAGGCCTACAATAATTTAGATCAGCTTCTACTGTCACCTTCTCATGGAGTATTCAGTGCTCACTGCAAAATGTCCTGGTTTTGTGGTCAGAGAACATGCAAAATGTATACTTGCAAGGCTCAAATTCCATAAGGCAAGTAAAATGAAACAGCACTTTTAAAAAATCCTGGGGTTTAGGCTGTTCTTGATGACTCTGATGCCTGTGGGCTTGGCAGCGCTGGCAATGGAGACTCTGCGTTCCGTGCCAAGGTTTTTTTTCCAACATAATACTTGCTGACCTACATTCATGAGTGTTTCTTAATCTGTCTGTTAAAATAACACACCCATTAATTTGCTGAAGTCTTGTGGTGCAAGTTGCAAGATGGAAGATAAAAGAAATTCTGGCCTCAGAAAATATTTTCCTCCAACAAGGTGGAAATATTAATTGAAATAATTAAGGTTGGAACGTGTTAGTTTTGTAATGTGTTCATCTGCTGGTGGCACGTCTGGCAAGTTGGTTTCATTGTACAATTCAGAAATGCTTTGCCCATTAGACAAAAAACACAAAATATCTGAGCCAGGCTGCTTTAGAAGCAGGCATTTGTGTTACCTTCCTTTTAACATCTGCTCAGCCTTTCTGCTGATGTGCAGGACTCTTCCATCTGCTTTTCAGCCCTGAGTTTAGGTTCTCATTTAAAATTATGAGTAGCTTTTCAAAGGTCTGGGGTCCTTGTGTGTATCTGAAGTGTATCTGTGTGAGGTAAGAACGTGTCTCTTGTGGTGCTGCAGCAAGAGATGCCCTGCTCATCCCTGCAGCACAAGAGATGGAAGATGTGAGGCCAAGATGAGCTGTTCACAACCTTTCTGCAAAGAGCATGGTGTGGTGTGTATTTATTGGGTCCATTCTCACCCAAAAAGTTCTTGCTGCCAGAGTCACTTCAGTAAGGCCTTTTCCTTCTTGACATCCCATGTCACATCAGAATTAGCAAGGTGCAC
Organism: Passer domesticus; assembly: GCF_036417665.1. NCBI lineage: Eukaryota > Metazoa > Chordata > Aves > Passeriformes > Passeridae > Passer > Passer domesticus. The sequence goes on along the minus strand of NC_087478.1, from coordinate 75,284,404 downwards.
CCTGTATTTTGTGTGTGTTTGCACTGGAAATATGAATTATTTTTCAAAGAGTTATGATCAAACTGTTAGTTCACTTAATGACTATTAACACAAGATTTTTTTTTAGATTAAGCTCATTTTTTGTGTGGTTGTTAGTATAGAAACTGTATCACTCTTGATAGTATAGTATTTATGAAGTGTTCCTTTTTTTTTTTAGACACCCTTTCACCAGCATCCAGTCCTTCATCCATTAATTTTGCCACAGCTCCAGGTAGCATAGATGAATCACCCAGTGGAGCACTAAACATTGAATGTAGAATTTGTGGGGATAAAGCCTCAGGCTACCATTATGGAGTACATGCTTGTGAAGGTTGTAAGGTACAGTCATAATTTTCTTCTTAAGAACATAAATCATGTTACTTTATTTATGGGGTAGTATGAAGATAAACATTTGCTGCATAAATGTTTCACTGCTATAGCTCTAGCCATTACAATTCCTATCTGTGGTCTTTTTTCTGAAGTAAGTCATCCAGACACCATAACTCAGACCTTCATCAAGCAGGAGCAATTCACAGTGATAACTTTAATACTCCTTTTCTGCATGTAGTTAGGGAAACACTAAAACAAAACACTAAACTGTGATTTAAAAAAATATCAAAGCCTTCTTGCTCCACTAGCATTTTATTTGTGTTGGGAGGATGCCTAGGAGGAGTATGCCACATTCCTGTTATAACAGCACCAAATCCCAAATTTCTCACCTCCCCCACATGCTGCCTGAATCCCTTAGTCCTGTACCTCTTGTAGTTTTGGGGCCAGGGCATGTCTCTGGCGCAAATTACTCTTATAATTAATGCATAATTCTTGAGATTATAAGACCCATGAACTATAAGATTGTTTTCTTTTTCCTCTGAAGTTTTAGATTTTTATCTTTTTTTCTATATTAGAAAGTAACAGGAGAGAACTAACGCTCTTTGTGTGCAGCTTTCTTTCATGAATCATGTCAGTAATGATCATTTGAATGTAAATCTTATGGAATAATGCAGAATATCTGTTAGAGATGGGGAACCAGTTCCTGGCCAGGTGTGTCCCACAGCCTAAATGTCATGTTGCTCTGTGATGTGACACGGAATGTTGAGATGGCTCTGGATTTGCTGTCCCTGTGGCTGGGCAGTGTGTGAGCAACCTTGCATTGCACACTGGAGACATCCTGGAAAGAGCAGTTGAGCTAGAGGCTGTTCTACAATAAATGGTAAAAGAAAAAATAAAATTACCTGTATGATTGAAGCTTAGTACTCAACATTCATTAACATTATATATTGTTTTTTTCAAACTTTTTATAGGGCTTTTTTAGAAGAACAATTCGTTTAAAACTCATCTATGATAAATGTGATCGCAACTGCAAAATTCAGAAAAAAAATCGTAATAAGTGCCAATACTGTCGTTTTCAGAAGTGCCTTTCAGTTGGAATGTCACATAATGGTAGGTAAGAGTGCCCTTAATTTGTTTGTTCCTACCCAGAGTCTGCTGCTGGAGGCAGGCACTTGGATAGCATTTTTACTCACACACGTGAATTGAACCTCAGATTTTTTACAGGATAGGTTGCTGTGGGGGGTGCCAGTTTCCCTGCTGGGTTCATGTGGTTGATACAGAGCTGCCAAATGTGCTGTTATGAGCTTTACACAGTTCTGCTACCTCTCACTTTGTCCATATGAATGTTCATTTATTTGCTTTCTTCACCCCAGAACTTTGGCACCAGTACTCCCATTGAAACAAATTTCAATACTGGAAGAATTCTGATTGAGGATTTTGTAGAAGAGTAGGAGGAGAACAACTGCTTTCATTGTGAGGGGGAGTGATGTAGGATAGAAATCTTTAGGAAAGCAGCCTTCATTATTTTTCAGGTTACAATGCAACAGGGCTTGGGCAGATGATTCAGAAAGTGGGGAGGGAGGGCAAAGGTCCGTGCTGACTGTGCAACAGGAATCTGGTAGGTTGTTTGTTAAACAGAATGGTTTAAAATTCAGAGCATTTAGATATCCAGCTTAAAAGTTATGTTGTTGTTTGTGCTAGTGATTTAAGATAAGGGTGGCAAGCTCGTGGCTTACAGACCCAATTCCAGCCCACGAGGCAGTTCTGTGTGCAGGACACAGCTTGCTGAGCAGCACTGGTGAGGAGGGAGAGGCCAAGCCATGAGAAAGCACATCTCACCTGGCCAGCTGACAGCAGATTGCCCTGCTTGGCTCTGGTATTGTCCAGGCTGAACTTGGGGGCAGGCACAATGTGAAAGTAGGTTAAAACACTGGGATGGGTGAAAAGCTGTGGGTTAGGAGACAAATTTCCCAAGGAAACTATGCAGTCGGGATAGGTGGGATGGGAACACGACTGGGGAAGCTGCTTGTGACATTGTAGTCTCGAGTCCCAGCAGGAGGCATTGTGAGAGTTTACCTTCTGGTTCTGCAGAAGAGCCAGAAAGAAAGAAAGAACCCAGAGTTGACTTTCTGGTTCTGCAGAAGCCTGGCTCTCTTTTGGTGAGCCTTGAGTGAGATTGAGGTGCACTGGGAGAGGGTTGGTAGTCTCTGCAAGACTGGGGATAACCATCCTCAAAAAGTGTGCTGGACAACAAAGTGACATCTCAGGTTGGGAGCTGAGCAGGGAGCTGTGCTGGTTGGCAGGAACTGACATCCATGTGAAGCTGTTCCATCCTGCTAAAAACACTGTGGCCACCTGTGCTCCAGTTGAAGGGAATAGCCACAGTTTTATTGCAGCAAACGTGGGAGGCAGCAGGGGAAAGGGATGACTGCTAACTTGCTGGCAATACTTCTCAGGAAAAGTGCTACAACTAAATTTACACCCATGATCTTAAAACTGTAAGTTTTAGTTTAGAGCAGGTATTCTTCCACATTTTCAATACGTTGGTGTGACCACCCACCCTTAAGGGGAAGGCAGCACCTGAGGCAGATTCCAAACAGGCTTTCCTTGTTGGACTCCCATTGAAGTGCCCAGCTGTATTTCAGATCATGCCTAGAGTCACCTCCTTATGTCATGAGAAGACCCCTGGGCACTGATGGTTGAAGGGCTGGTGGTGTTCATGCCTTGGATTGCTCAGTGCAGGCAGTGAGGTCCTGTCCTCACGGGTTGGATGCTGAAATGCAGTACAAGCAAATGGCTGTATGAGCCACTCAAACCCTTGCACACCTCCCAAGGGTAAAATGGGGCTGGCTTAGCTTGAAACTGAAACAGAAGAAAGGATGTGGACATGCCCATGAATGTCAAGACCACTTGCCCAAAAACCAGGAGACCTCCATACCCAGAGGTGTTTCAGACTTGCATCTTCTGCCTCCTGGAAGAACATCCCAGTGGCTAGATTGGGTATTCAGACTGTTCTCCTCTCCAGTCTTGAAGGGCTGCTCTGTTGAGAAAGCAGTTTGGGGTGCTGGGGGTGGAGGAGATTTTGTTGCCTACAGCCTTTGAGCTGTAAATGCAGGTCTTGGGGCTGGGGTTCCCAGTGGCAGTACAGATGTGCTGAATGAAGAACTGGATGGCCCTGCAGGTTCTGAGGCAGCAGTGGGATTCAGGCCTGACTCCACTGCAGCTCTCCAGCTCGTGTGTGTGCTTCCTGCCAAGCTCCTGTCATGAGTTCACTTAGTGTTTAAGAGCTCCCAAGGTGGACTTTGAGTTTCACACTGGCAGCTGTACAACTCAGTAAGGAGAAAACAAAATACAAGTATATTTAGGTGACACAGAAGGGAAAAGGAATGTGTTCTAGCCCACTGGAGATGGCACTTTGTGTTCTGAAACACCTGATTTCCTTCAGCCTAGCATATTAGCCACTGACTGTGTTGGGAAGGGGACGATGTCTTCACCTCTACCTCAGTTTTTCTAGACAGAAAAATCTCACTGCTCTGACCAGCAGTGGTAAAAGGCTTAAGTTCTTGTATAATTTGTGTTTGTTTTACAATTATGTCTTCCCATCAGCAATACGTTTTGGACGAATGCCGAGGTCTGAGAAGGCCAAGCTCAAAGCAGAAATTCTAACAGGTGAAAATTATGTAGAAGACTCAGAAATGGCAGATCTCAAATCACTTGCCAAAAGAATTCATGAGGCCTACCTGAAAAACTTCAATATGAACAAGGTTAAAGCCAGAATCATCCTTGCAGGGAAAACCAATAACAATCCAGTAAGTACTTTTTCTGTTACTTTAAAACAAAACTGACAGGTATGTAAGGTGATTGGAATAATTTGGTAGGCACTTTAGCAAATCTCTTAGAAAATAAATATCATGGTAATACAGATGTGAAATATTCAAAGCAAATATCTGTAGTAAATGTGGTTGCTTTTAACCACTATCAGAATAGTAAGAAGCTTTAGGAAAATCAGGTGATTACCTTGTGAATGGAAACTCATAACCCTAAATTATTGTCCTGAATCAAAAATGAAGTGATATCTGAATGTGAATACCTCTTGTTATGGGGAAAACAGTTCAAAATTATTTTCCTATTATGACAGTGAAAAAATGCATTTTTCTGTCACAAATGCCAGGATAAGTACTATTAGCTTGTATGGTGTACATGTCCTCTGCATGACTTTTCCTTTAATCAGAATAATATTTATACCAGGAGGGGAAAGAAAACTTGAGTTTGTAATTTTTTGTTTACAGCGCTGGCCATGTCCTCACCCAGCCTTCCTGGTCTTTTCTGTATGGTTCCTTTGAAAGGCAGAAGCAAGCAAGGTTGTGAAGACACATTTGCTGTAGAAGTTATTTTTCTTTCAGGGTAATTTAGCCAAGGTCTTCCTAATTTGATCAACTGCTTTTTGTTTAGTAGCACATAGGAGAGTATAATTGATGTAAGGACTCGCTTGTTTCACTTTATGCATATTTATTTAAGCTCCACTGTGATTTTGTTACTTTTATGTAGAAGATAAGTATCTTATTTTATCAGCAACTTCAGTTTCAGTAAAAATTTGCAGGGAAGAAACTTTACATATGCCATAGTGAAAACCATGTAAGTGTGGGGATGAGTGTTATCAAAATGGTAAGCAAGCTGTCTTCTGCATTATGGAATTTGGCATATAATAGTCTAGTATAGTCTAGCCTACAGCTTTCTGAATTAGAAGAGAGGCACATGAATTATCTCAGTCTCTTTTATTGGACTAAAGAGGTGTGTAAAATGAGGCAGAGGCTCAAACATTTTAGGGGTACAGGCTGATGTGAGCCTGCAGTAAATACCATCTTTAGCTTCTCAGTGAATGGGCTTCTGCAGAAAATCAGTGTTGTGCTTGTTACCCTGTGCCAGAACCATAAGCCACAGCTTGTGTCACATGCAGGGATGGATCCTAGGGCACTTATTCCCAGTTCTTGGATGTGAATGTGTCCCACAGCCACGGGACTGACCAGCCAACAGTGACCAGCACGTGTGTGCCTGGGTGAACATGCACATGAAAATTAATGAAGAATCAGCCCTAGGATGTTGCAAACAGGCTGCTATCAATTTTTTCCATATGCAGGGAAGAGTAAAGGGGTTTTAAGCTATTTCATCATCTCTTAAGAAAACAAACATTTTCATTTTCTTTTGACTTTTCAGCAGAAAAGCAAATTTTAAAAGAAGGGGTTTTTTGATTGTAATTAGCAACCCACCTATTTCAGAACTGTGTATTAACAGCTAATTTCTGTGAATCCTAATTTTTGGCACCACTACAATTAATTTCAGAATGAATGAGCATTTTTCATGATGACACAGTGTCACTTTTTAATTTAGCTCCCAAGTCCTTAGCCATGCCTCTTTTCTGCATACTGAAATGATGTTAAATTTTTTTTAAAGTGTATAAGATAGTGTACATCTTTTAAAGGTTTAGACGTGTGTTGTGTTTCTTGCTTTGCCACTTTCCACTCCTATCCCCTTCCCATGGAAAGTTCTGCTCTGTGTAGCTGTGCTGGAGTGAGATGAAATGTGCAGTAGCCATAAACATTTTAAAATGGAAAACCATGGGAACCTGACCTGTTGGACAGTTTTCTGAAGGAAACAATCGAATCCTATGAATTCCTGACACAACACTCTGTGTTCCCCATGCTATTTAATCTGAGCTGAGCAAAGCAGCACAAGGAAGGTGCTTGGTGTGCATGGAACTAAATTTCTGTTCAAGGTCAGTCGCTGTGAGTTTACTAGGCTGGTTGTCATTTTTCTTTAGTGGATTATACTTCATTTTGGTTGTTGATATATATCAAATATATCAAAATATTTTTGATTTCTGATTGTTCATAAGAAAGTCTGAATGCTGCTTTTGATAATGATGTTTTAAGAGAGCTGCTCACCTGTTTGTAAAGCATGTACCTTTCAAAACAAATGCTGTTGTGGAAAAGACCAAATTTTGTGCTTGGCATTCTCGTGGGATTCTCTGTTTAGAGATGACTCAGCACCAACTGCAGCTAGAAAGTTGGGACAGCTGGGGCATTGTCTATGACAATCTGATAATAAAACACAAGAGAAGTGCAGGGTTCACATTCTTATGCAAATATGCTGCCCTGTATTGAAATTACTGCCTGTATTCCCCCTAGGGTACTTCAGGAAAGCATCATGATGTGCATCAAGTGTAGTTAGTTTAGGAATCAATAGGAGAGTAGGCAGAATAACCTGGACCTCTGGAGAAGGTAATGCAAGTCTTTTGTGAACCCTCTGGGACTGGCTCTGAGATGGATTTGTGCATGCCAAACACAGGAGTGCAGGAGCTTTGCTGTAACTATTAGAAAAAACTAAATTAAAGATATGCCATACATCTTTACATTTGACTATTTGCATTGCTGTTTGCAGAGCAGATTTGTTAGGCATTGCAGTTTGTCATACACTGTTTGTCTTGATGAGAAGTATGAAAGAGCTCAGGGTGTATTGATAGCTGAGGACTGATTAGCATGGAAGTTAAAGTTTAGCAAAATTCTTATTTTTTAGGAAGAGAACTATTAATAACCATTATTTAGTGAATGAACTAGTGGGTTTTTTGTCTCTGTAGCCATTTGTTATACATGATATGGACACCTTATGTATGGCAGAGAAGACCCTGGTGGCAAAACTGGTAGCCAATGGGATTCAGAACAAGGAAGCAGAAGTTCGAATCTTCCACTGCTGCCAGTGCACGTCTGTGGAGACTGTCACAGAACTCACAGAGTTTGCCAAATCCATCCCTGGCTTCTCCAACCTGGACTTGAACGATCAGGTGACACTATTGAAGTATGGGGTGTATGAAGCCATATTTGCCATGTTGGCCTCTGTGATGAACAAGGACGGGATGCTGGTGGCTTATGGGAATGGATTCATAACCCGGGAGTTCCTGAAAAGCCTGAGAAAGCCATTCTGTGATATAATGGAGCCAAAATTTGATTTTGCAATGAAATTCAATGCACTGGATTTGGATGATAGCGATATATCCCTTTTTGTTGCTGCCATTATTTGCTGTGGAGGTAAGCATGACCCATTACCCATTAGTTCTCTAAGGTAGTAAATTTTATTTCCTTCTCGTGAATTAAAAATTTTAATGGAAAAGCTTCTATCCTCTGGAAGATTCAGTTCTACCACTAACTACACTTTGAGGAATCATTACAAAATTATGACATGTGTTCTTTTGCTTGTTTTGAGAACAGATCGTCCTGGTCTTGTAAATGTAGGACACATTGAAAAAATGCAGGAGAGCATTGTGCATGTACTGAAACTTCACTTGCAAAACAACCATCCTGATGACACCTTCCTCTTCCCAAAACTTCTCCAAAAAATGGCTGACCTCCGACAGCTGGTCACAGAGCATGCTCAGCTTGTTCAGATAATCAAGAAGACTGAATCTGATGCACATTTACACCCTTTACTACAGGAAATCTACAGGGATATGTATTGAGGACTTCTAGTATTTTTTTCCACAATATTTAAAGACAGAGAAATACAGATGGGAGCAAAACTACTTGTACAGTCATGGGCTGTTCACTCAGCCCAGAGCAGGAAAAATCTAAAACTGGGGAACTGGAGTGTTACACTTCTTTTGGTTTGGGATCTTTTGTCTTCTTTTGAAAAAGTGCTGCAGAAAAATACTGGTCAGAGTGCTCAATGAAGTGTCTTACAATGGTTCTTTTATTTGGAAATTTGAAGATTGGTAAGGAATACATATTTGTATAATAAATCAGAATGTTAAGTAACAGAATGAACAAAATTGTATTTCCTCTTGGTTTAGTCATTTTAGTATTAATATGAAAATTCAGCACCTTCCTTCCAGGTATCTGCACAATCAGAAAGACAATGCACTTTTGCCTAATGGTAACTACTGAGAACCAGCTAACACTTTTTCTTAAAGCATTCAGTCTAGGTGTAGCAAATGGCTGGATATTACTGTCCATACACTTCTAAAAATTTGGAAAGATCTTTGATCCATTGTTGCTTTAATTCCATGAAATTATGTACAGCTTCATCTAGGGTTGCACTGGCATACTTAGGGTTAGCATGTTTAAAAGTTCTCTTATGAAATTAAACAAAATCCAAAGAGTTATCTAAAACACAGCAGAGATGCTCCAACAGGTGTGTCTTGAAGAGTAAACGTGATAAACTGATGGGACCTTTTTGTTTCAGAAGTCTGTTAAGGAAATGTGAAAATATCACTGATGAAAAAGATGTCGTACACCCTGTATTTTTGTAGAACTTGTAATAGCTCAGGATGCAGTTTTGACATAAGAATACTATTTTAAATTAGCAAGAGTTTTGGAGAGACTGAAAAATCTGATCCTACCCCAGGAAAAAAAAAAATAATTTTAACTTTCCAGCAATGATACTGCACTCTACTGCAGTGAAAGATGACTCCAAAGGAATGATTGGATAGGAAAGGCACCGGCTTCCTCTAAATCTCTTGGCAGTATAATTGTTTGGACCTGTTTGCTTTTCACACTGCTTCATTTTTTACCCACTTGGAAAAATTTCTATTGCTTCTTCGGCCTCATGGATAGAAGTATTTGGTGCTTGTTTTCACCAGATTTTGTCCTTGTGGATAAGGTGGCAGTAATACCAGGAGCAGTGTTTGTAGGTGTCAGACTGTCATAGAATGGAAGGCAGCACAGCTGAGAGTGAGTTTATCGTGTTCCTAGGAGTAAACTGATTTTTACAACAGCATTTGCTGTTCTCCTGCTGCAAAAGAAGCCACAATGAAATGGCTTCCTGACTTTGCCACTTCATGGATCTTTTCTGAGAAAGCTGCCCAGAAGAGCCAGCTGCATGCAAGGCACTCTGCTGTTTCTCTTTCGTTTCTCTGATATGGTTACTTCACATTATTTTTACTTTCTGTTTCACAACAATGAGGTCTCAGGAGCAATCCCAGCATTTTCACTACAGTTAAGCTTTCAGTGGCACAGGAGGACACTTTGGACTTGTTTTATTGTAGCACATTTGAAGGCACCTGAATCTTCACTGCAAGGATTGAGTGATGAAGTGAGAACATCACACTGCCATTCCTGTTTCAGTGGCAATGCTTGTTTCTGTCCAGGCCCACAGGCACAGCTGGACACTGGAAAAATTACAGGTTTAAAGGCAACTTGGTGTTTATCTGGGCAATGATTGTGGCAGAAGTTATTGATAACTACAGATATATTTAGTGTAAAATACTGAAGCACAGGCCTCAAATTTGGTGAGCATCTAGGGCAGGATAGAAATAGTAACTGCATGTGCCCAAAACTTCCTCCCCTTCCCTGTTGCCAGCAGGAAGAACACTCAAACACTCAGAGAGGAATGTTGGTCTTGCCAGGAGCCCTCAGATGAGAAATGGGCTGCCTTTTGTGTCCCAGAGCAGCACACAGTGTGCCCTCAGAAACAGAGGATTTTAGGAATGCTGCTGCTTTATTCTTCCAGCCAACCCTGTTGCACTGAGGAGCTGTGGGGTTTGGGCCAGGGAAAAAATTGATCTGCCATATTGCTGATGCAAGAAGTTGTCAAAATATCAGCCATTCTGGGATGGTGTTCTGAGACTGGAGGAGCCAGCTAGTTTACTCTCTAAAAAAAGGATAACTTGAATTTTTTTTCCCCCCAAAGGTCAGATTTTTTGCAAAGGGCAAATTTCAAAGTTGTATTTCAAAGTTGTATTCCATAGTCTAGGTGTACTGTAGGTTCTCAGGAAAAATCAGACACAGTCAGTGTGCATAACTATTTTTCCAGCTCTTGTTCCCAAAAGTGGCTAAAACACTTTAGTAACACTTTAAAACATGGAAAATTAATAATAAATACTTAAATTCTCAGTGAAGCTATAAAGAATTGCAAAGAGAGTAACTCAGTGAAAGACATAATGTTTTAGCAGCTGCTTGTAACAAGGTCCCATTATTAGCATGAGAAAAGTGCATCATTTTTTTGTTATTTGAAAACCAGCAAGAAATTTTTGACTACTTCCTTGGACATTAAAGATTTGATTCCTGTTTTAAATTAAATTGCAGACCCTTAATGAAAAAAAAAAAAAAAAAAAGAGAACACATCTCTAAATTACAGAAATGTGAACAAGATGTTAACACAGCCTAAGATTCTGGATGGATTCCACTGCCCACACTGCTGTCCCGTGCACATTCCCACAGTCACTTCAAAGAGTGGCACAGGGCAGACAATTCCCTTCCCAAGAATTAGTGGGCAAAAGAATTTCTCATTTCTACATTACACTTTTAAGGAACTACATTTGCTCCTTCAGGAGATGACTACAGCAGATTTTGCCCAAGGAGATTTTAAAGTTATTCAGTTTATGTTCTTTTTTTTTTTTAATTTGGAATCCAAACTAGTCTCAGACCTATTTCTGATTGATTACTTCAGCATCTTCCCTATGTGCAGATAAAGTAATACTTTAAAATACTCCGTCTATGGAAGGAAGCAAAGTGATCAGATTTTAGGATTCAAATGGTATTAAAGATTTAATACCTGGCTCATCAGGTACGGTTTGGATCTGATTCTTGCCAACATAACTCATTTTACGTCATAGCATGGAAGAACTCTGGTTAGCAACCAGACCCCACGAACAGCTCAAGGCAAGAGACAGCAGATGGATAGAGAAATATCCTGGGAAACAATAGTATGACTTAAGTTTTCAGCAAACCTACAAATTACTCATTTTTTAGCATTTTTTGGGGGTAAATTTTTATTTATTTATTTATTCTGGTGCCCTAGGTACTTTTTGTCAAAGGGGAAGTGGGGAAGAAAAGGAAGGTTTTGTGCCAAGTATAAGGGAAATCTGAGGTTCATTCTTCTCTCCTCCTCAAATATTCCCCTTAAAGCTGCTGTTTAAAAAAATTAGTTACTTTGTACCTTTCAAAAATTCCAATCCCACTTTCGCTTTAAACACAAACTGACACCTGATAGGAAAGTTTCCACTTACAGAAACTACACCTCCCTTTGCATTTAAAGAAACCACATTTTGTGTTAGCTGCCATTTCCATGTGCCTTCGTGCTTTGGTTGCAGCAGCTGCTGCAGAGCTGAGGTGCTGGCAGCCAGCAGAGCTCTGCATTATTGTGTGCGGATCTCGGAAATACCAGCCCTTGCACTAAGCCCGTTCTCATGAGAGAGCTGGCACAAGGCTGCACATCAAAGAGCTTATAATAAGCATCCAAACATTTGTTTGTTTATTCAAACTGCTGAAACTTGGGGAGATTTATTCATCACGAGAGCTGGGTCACACACGACTGAATCTGAATTTCCTCATTTCTGACGGAAAGCCTGGACAAACGTGGGCCCCATCTGAGGCAGAGCAGCTGGGGGACATCCTGCTGTGGCTGCACAGGAACAGTTTCAGTCTCTCCTAAAAAGCTCCCTGTGACTTAACTGAAAATCTGCAACTGCATTTGACAAATGCACTTGCAGCTGTCACGGTACTGTTTAAGCATAAGGTCTGCAGATAATGGTCCCTCTCAGAAACCCCTCGTCCTGTAGGAAGTGTTGGAATGTAAGGTGGAACGTGGTAGCTGTGCTTGCTTATGTCCCAAGTGCTTTCCTGATAATCAGTTGCATATAATTTTTGTATTTAATCAGGTTTAATCAGCTTTATTATCCTTCTTTTACTGGAGATTTAAATAATATGTGGGTTTGATCTAAGATTATTGATGTTGTTATGTGTTGTGGCATTTTTTTAATTTAATGTAATACCATTTCTTCATGTTTCGATTTATAAAATACAAGAATATAAATGCAAGGTATAAAATTTCACTAAATTAATTACAGAGGTGCTTAAAGAAAAATGTGTAAATTATTTAATTTAAATATTTGTTACATACTTTATCTTGTGTACAGTGAGGAAGTAGTTCCTTTTATGGGCTAAGGATGAAGGGGCTGATGTCAAAGACAATTTGCTATTTATTCCTGTCTGGTCTTTATTGCTGTATCATTTGTGAAGAACTATCCCAAGTTCTTCAGAGTTATCAGTGTTTGGTGTTGATGATTATAACAAAACTTTAAAATATATTTTCACATAGAACACAGACTTCCTTTTATTTAATTTTAATAAAAGCAAGTCTAGTTGAGGAATAGCTGCAATCCCAAAATCGAGTTTTTAGCTCAAGTTCACCAATAGGAAAAACAGTGTGTAGAACTGAGTTGATCTTTGTTTTGCAGCGTGGTAGCTCATTTTCCTTTGAAAAGAGCTAAAAAGAAGCTGCATTTGGTTCATGCACCAGTGCTGGTGTTTTCTGTGGAACTGACTTGTGGCTCACTGGGAATAACAACGTGTACTCAGGATTATTCCCTGCCTCTGCCCTGAGGGCAGCCTGCTGTTTTATAGATGTATTTCAAACGTGATTTGGCAGTGCAAAACAAAACATTGAAATGGCATTATTGGCTTCCCTACAGGAGGGGTTTTAAACAGAATTCAGAGTTTGCTTGTAGGGATTCTGTGTCTGGTGCATGCAGGTGTGACAGTCTGTGCCTACAGCATCCTTCTAAGGAAATCTGATATAGGGAAAAAGGTACCTTTCAAAGGTATCTACCTTTTATTTTGCTGTGTGAATCACCAAACACAGAAGGTATCACAAGCACAATCTATTACAAATGTTCTAGCTATCGTTTGTACTTACTGCTTTTTCTTTGTAACATATAACATTTTATTTCTTTAAATTGCTGCAACTTGGCATTTTCACTTCATCAGTGTCACCACACAGGTATGTTGTCTCCTAAGGTGTTTGTGTCATGTTTGCCAAAGCTCTGCTGGGCTTCCTGCAGCCACTTCCTTTACCCTGTCACTTCATATGACACAAACCCACTGTGTAACTGAGCCCACCCTAAGGAAGGCTGCTTCCTCCTTTCTTTTATTCCATTGTGCTCACAGGTTTTTTAAATCTTTTTCTGCCTCTGAAGCTGGGGTGTGTTTCTTCTCGAGCTCCTTTATTGCGTCAGTCTGGTCAGACTCCATTGCTGTGGATGTTTCGAAACAGAATTCCTGTTGCAAGGACCTCAGTTTCAGACGAGCTGCCTCTGCCAGGGGATAGGCAGCGTGCACAAGAGACTGATCTGATCACAGGCTGGACCTTAAATGAGGACTGCAAGATCAAGCATGAGGTACTTGAGGTAGTTCCACTACTTGAAGTCGTAGTAATGTTTTGGTGTATTTTCTCACGTTGGGTATGCAGGTAATCCTGGTGTGGAAAAGACATCTGCCTTATGCTCAATGCCAGGAGTTTCGTGGCATTTTTTCCACCTGAAAGAAAAAAAGATTGGCAGGATGGGGAAGTCCTGAGCCACTGAAATCCCGGTGGCACACCAGTCCAGCGTGGTACTCCGGGTGTGTAGGAGTGCAGTGTCACCAGGCAGGCTGTGTGGGACGTGCTGCAGAGCTGGGAGCAGGTCACCACCCCTCCTGCAGGTGACTCACAGCCACCCCTGCTCATCCCCACACACAGCAGCTCTCTCCATGGAATCCCAGTGCCTTGGCTCTGGGCAGAGCAGGAGCGTGCCCGGGTCAGTTACTGCTGCAGCAGTTTAACTGTGAACCCAACCAACGTTTCCGTGCTATCGGCGAGCTCCAGAACCCCCTCTGAGTGGTTTGACAAGTCTGCTTTAGCAGCTTCTCAGGGACCTGCTTCCTGAGCAGCTCCTGCTGTTCCACAGCTCTTGCAAACAGTTGCTCAGAATTATCTCGAGGAATGCAGCACCACAGCTTCAGTGGCCCAGGATGATGAAGCCCTCCTTCACGTTTTAAATGGTTTGTTATCTGGTAGGATTCAAGGAAAGTACAGTGTTGTTGATGTTGCCAAACCCTAATCAATAGAGCTAACAAGTGTTTCAATGAATCAGGATATCAATATTAGAGAGAAAACAAAACAGCTTGTTGCTTCCAGTCAGCTGTTTTGGGTACATTTTACTTCAGTAAATACAGAATGTAGAATGAGCACATTTCTTGCAAGGAGTAGTCAAACCTAATTCTCATGGAATGCTTGTTTCCCAGTAAAAACCACTAATGCAAGCCAAGTTCCCAAGTTTCCTTCTGTTAGAACAATGCAAATGACACTTCCAAGGATGAATGGATGCCCTGGTCTTGCGGGGATTTTTAGGAAGGACAACATATCTTGCACTTGTGAATGTTAAAGTCACATCTAGCTACACACAATGATGCATTCTCAAACGTTACCAGCCTTCTGATCTAGGATGAAAAAACTTGAACTTAACATGTTTTTCTTTTTTACATTCTGATTTTTTCTGCCTTCTTTAAAAACAAGAGGTTGAATTCACAGTGTTTGTATAGAGACTGGTAGGAACCTATGTGCTTTAATCCTTTCAGACTGAATGTAAACCAACTTAATTTGAAACACGGTTTTGCCTTAATGGTTTTAAAAAAATAAAATATTTTTAAAAGTTAATTTAATGCCATGTGCTGATCTTTTATCTCCAGGAAAGGAACTCACTGCAATGTGACATTCAAAAGGCAGCCTGTTTGAAGCATCTTCAAGTACTGATGCTTCCCTGTGTACTGTTAGATGCCTTTCGAAGCAGGAGTGGGTGTGTCACATAACCCAGAGGCATTGCAAATACATTTATTTATATATATTACCTAAGTTTGGTGCTGACCCACCATCCAGCTGTGATCTTTCATATTCTCATGGAGTGTATGGCTTTGAGACATCCATGGAATTCAACAAGTGCACTTCTATGTGAAACGCAGCACTAATTCAATGAGCACATCTTCAATTAAATCAGTCAGGGAAGTATGTCACAGGTAGCTGCTTTCCTTCCAGAATCTGGGGATATTTTAAGCTGGTAACAGAGTGCTGAAGTGGAAATTATAGCAGAAGAAAAAGACTGGTTTCTTCATCAGCTGTGCTCAGGAGCATGGAAGATCTGATATTGAGCAGCAGAAAGTACTTGAAGACCCCAATGAAAACAACCTGTAAAGGCTGTGCATCCATGAAGAGCAGGAAAAGCTGGGCATGGTAACATTCAGGCTGTGAAACCACATATATATTAAAATATGATGGTACTGAGACCGTAATGCTCATGTTCAGTGGAAATACAAGAATGTGGAATAACTAAGTTCTAACAGCTGGACACAGATAATAATCCATTGTCATTCCAGGAAATACCAAGTGGCACATAGAGCAGTCTCCTTTCCCTAAAGCATAGACCAGAGATGCCAGAACACATCTGCTGTCCCTCCGTGTTCTGGCTTTTCTGCCAGGTCTTCACAGCCAGGTAACTGTGTAGCAGAGGCATCCCTGAATTAGTTTTTCCTGCTGTAAAATAAATGAGCTGTGCTGAGCCAAATTAAATCTTAGGTAGTTTTGCTCTGAGGTTCTGCTCCCTTTTAATACTGAGTCTTTTCCCCTTCAGTTCAACATAACAAGTACTTAAAGGCATGGAGACTTCTGAGGGCTTTAAATGACTCCTCAGTGATATTGTAAAGGCAAAGATAATGGTTATGAATAAATGAGATAACTGCTTTTGTCTTAAAAGGACACAGAGGAAGCTGAGCAGGAGGGAAAACAGGTCAGACAGATGAGATCCCAATCTCACTGACAACAGAACTGCACTAGGCAGGCTTTTAAAACCTGCTTTTAAGAGTACAATCTGTCATGAACAATGGGAAATCCAGCAAAAAACACATTTCAAGGTATGTTTGCTGGTGTAAACATATCCTGTGATCTCACACAACCATGTTGCTTTGGCAGCTTGATTATAAGACTACAATTCCAAGGTGGGAAAGTGCTCTCTTCAGCTGTGGGTTTAGCACAGGACATGCCTCTGATGTTTATACAGAACAGACACAGACACACCACAGCTTTTAAACAGTGTTCCTAATGTGAAACTGAAATCTAATACCACCCATCTTACATAAGTTTAGTATCACTTTCCCTGAAAGTGTAGTCTTTTGTAACTGCAAAAAGGAATCTGAAGTGTTGCCTCCTAACTTGGGTCTTTTTTTCCGCATTTAGAGACATACATATATTTTCTTTATTAAAGCACTTAGGGCTTGAAAAGGCTACTAATAGGTCCATTATTGCTCCTCCAGTCACTGCAAGAAATTTCAGTCCTGAATGAAGGGCACCAATATAGTAAGTTCAGAAAAAAAGAAAGATTTTAGGATACTTCAATGTCCTAAACAACTCATTGAAATACTGTTGATTTCTTTTAACAAACACAGGTTCATTCTACTGAAATGATTTTTGATGTTGTCCTATTACAACTTATATGGATGGAAGTGTTGGAAAAAAGAGATGTTCACCAAGGCACTAACAGGTTCTGAAGCAATGACCAGCAGTAACTTGAGTAAAAAAGGTGATGTTGTGATTAGGGAGCATTCTAGATGTATCCTTAAGGCGTGACTCAGGTTTTATAAAAGCCACCTAAATCTTAAGACAGTCAAAACAGATAACTGAAGAAGCTAATTTTTGAGCTAAACAAACTGCTGTTTCCATTGAACTTCTTACCTTTGTTACCTGAAACTGTGTTTCTGACATCCCTCTTACAGCTGCAGTTTATTTGTCGGGTTCAGGAAAGAATTGAGTGTATCAATGGAACTTTTCTATTTCCAGATTAACTGCTTTGAAAGTGAAAAAGAAGTCACCTTTATTGTAAAACATAAGACAAATGTATTCAGGGTCCTCTCCAGCTGCTGTGCTGACATGGACTGGAAGGTTAATTGAAAAGTGACTGCAAGTGCAAGGGACTTGTAAATGTTTTATTGATTGCAGAAGCACCAACCTTCAAAGTCTCAGTCACAATGCTGTGATAGCATTAAGATTACCACATTGAGAAATTTAGGTATTATATTTACGACATTTTCTCACAGCACTTTTATTTTAGACTTAAAAATAAAGCTTTAAATTCCCTGCCTTATGTAATCTTACAGGACAGCACTGCCAGATTAACAATTGGTATATGCTGACTTTCTTGGGTATATCCTGAATTAAGCCAGATCAATCTGTTTTGGAATTTCATAACACCGCAGGGAGCGTCAAGAACAACACAAAGCACTAAAATAGCAAATGTGGAAATCTGGACATGGTTCCTATGCTCTGTGCTGTTTGGTTTCTGACTGCAAGCATTTCACATGGTGACAGCAGGCTCGTCTGCCTCCTTTCCTGGCTCCTCAGCACCTCGGAGCCGCTCCCTGGCGCTGCACGGGGATGTCTGAACCCCAGCCAAGGGCAAGGAAATGTGCTGCTCTCTCTGGTAGTAGTGAGCTGATGAAGGTCACTTCTTTAAAAGGAGCAACATGATAGTCTCCAAGCAGAGAGAGGAGAAACCCCAGCCAAAGAACTGTCGCTCTTGGACCTTCAAGATTTATGCTTTGTATCCGTTTTTTTTGCAGGATTTCTGATGGGGCTTCCTTTTATCCATGTCTTCTTGTATTTCCAAAGGAAAGGCCTTTAGCTTTTCTTTCACACAGGGGAGGCAGAAGCTTTTGGAGTAGAACAGACTACAGTCCTGTAAAGAAAATAAAATTACTAGCAGGAAACACAAAATGGAAATGCTTACGTTCCAGTCACATTAAACTACATTTATATTTAGAATTCTTCTAAAATGAATTCTTCTTCTTCTAGGCTGAAATATTCCAGCAATTTAACTTTTTCTGACTCAATAATTCTGACATCTGGTTAGAGCCAACTGGGTGAAAAATAAAACTCCCAAATCAACTGTCCCACTGCTCCTATTAAAGTGACCTTCACCAGCTCCCTGCAGCAGGGAATAGCAACACCCCTCCTTCAGCTGCCTTCTTCCAGCACCATGCATGGGTTTCCTGGCCAGCTCACTGAATTCCAAATAGGATTTCATGGGTAAGCTGCAGCCGGTGTTGCTGATGGATTATACCTGGAGAGTGAATAAAGGTGTAAGAGATTCCATGGGTTTTACTGAAACAGCAAAGTTTTCCTCTAACTCTTGCTTGATGAAGATTTCTGCCTCCTGGGAGGATCTTCCAAATTCCTGCAATGGCGTGTGAGACTTGGAGCCTCAGCACACTCTTCCTCACCCTTCTCCACAAAAATGGCCTAAAGGCCCACACAAGTACCAAGTACTGGAGGCTCTCACAACAGACCATCTTTTCCACAACTCCCAAAAAAGCTATTCTTACTTCCATTAATCCATGCACTTGTACTGTCCTAGGAGACTACTAAAAAGTATCACTATTATATCAGTATCACAGAGGTGTCCAATAACTGGAGTAGTTAATGAACTCCATTCATCTGAGACAATTCAAATGAGATTTCATCCCTTACTCTCAACAAATGTATTCACTGGTTAAAACCTAGAACCACACCTGGTACTAAAGCCTGAGCTAATGGCTCTCCTCTGAACTCTTGAGTGTAAAAGCTGTTGTGCACAAAGAAGGTATTTTTGCTATCCCTGTTCTGTTCACACGTCATACAGACCCAATTTTTTTTTTTTCCCCAGGAGCTGTAACCAGATGTTAGTAATTGAATAGAAAGAAGCAAAACTGACGGAACATTTCAATGTATTTGCAATATAGAGTTTGAACAACTGGAAGAGAAACTAATTAATGTATTATTCCTTTGCTCTGCAGCGAGACTTGACATCCCTGGTTCTCTTGATGTGCTGATCACCAAATTCCAAATAGGATTTCATGGGTAAGCTGTAATTGGTGTTGCTGATGGATTATTCTTGGAGATTTAAGAATGAATAAAGACATCAGTTTAGACAGAACTGGACAAATGGAATCCCTGGGTCTTACCTAAATAGTAAAGTTTTCCCCATGCCATGTCATTTGCAGCTGGCCTTTCTCTGGGAGCTAGGCTTGGCTATTCCTGTGTTCCTCTCCTTGCTTTTGTTTCTTATGTCGCTATCTAGGTTTAGCAGCAGATTCAGATGATAATTATATCAAAATCACAATCAGCCTGCTTCCACGTGACTTGGAAGCTTGGGGAACAACTTGTCTTCATCCATTGTCCTATTCTGCATTGACTGCCAGGCCCCTTCATACTCAGGAATGAGTGTGAGGCCTTAGTCTCTGAAAAGCCCTGCAAGTGGATTTCAGTTGCACAACCTCCAGAGCCGATTGTTTTTTGTCTCTTGGTATCCTTAATACCTTAAGCTGCCAGTTTAAAAGGGGAGATTAGAGTTGCAGTTGGCCTGGCTATTGTTGTTTGCATTGCCAAATGGCACACAGCCCCCAGCTCCAAGGCTCAGTGCTCCCAAAGGTGGCCACTGGGCCATGGCAAAGGAGGGGAGAGGCTGTTCCTGCAGGTGGGATCCCCAGTGTCAAAATGCAGCTCCTCACAGGTAAAACTTGCATTCTTTTGGCAGAAATTAGTTGCTAGTGCAGATTCTGGCCAACAGGAACTGGGGAAATCAGGACTATGAACCACTGCACCTCTGAGCATGTACCTGTAGTCCTGCTCTCTCGGTCCTGGGATTTTCAGCCTAACTCTTTTTTTAGTGTCCTACAAATTAAACTTACCATGTAGAGTCAAACCCTTCTTTTAAACCCTTATCCTGATACAGTTCTGTGTTTAATCAGATGATTCTTTAATGTGTTTTCTCCCTTCCATGACCAAGGCAGGAGGAGGCCATTTAAATTCCAAATTTAATAGTCCAATTCAGGCAAAACAGCTGCCAAAGCATGCTGCCACAGTTTATTTCTGTTTTAACATGAATCATGTCTGAAAGTAATATATATATGGGGATGGTATCTTCACCACAATATGTAAAGGAAAGGCTCTGCCCATCCCTATCCAGGACTGACCCTGCATGACTGGAAGTTGAGTGGGAAGCTGCTGTAGTATTACATTTATCACTTAATGCCTACAATCATGTCTGAGGTCAGTGCTCAGTCACCTTCTGCTGAGATGAGCAATAAGGGATGAAACTTGCTCCCTTCCCTCCTTTCTTCTCCAAGAGCCACCTTTTTTCCTTGTCTTTAGAAAGTGCTGCAATAAAACAGAAGTAACTATTTTAAATTACTAATATGCTCAGATTGTATAATTTCCTCTCCCCTTTTCTGAAAGGGTAATAGGAAGAAGGGCACTCAACCTGCCCAAAGACTTTTAAAAGCATTTCTATCATCTTCCTTTTTGTGTGGTTTTGACATGTTTTAAGACATTACAGATAATCACTGGAATGATTCCCAGTTGGATCAGAACTAATGGCACTTACCAAGGCACTCTGATAAAAGACTTGAGCAGGGTGACACAGGCTACAAAATGATTGAAGTAAATTAACTGAGTGAAACTTCAGAGGATATTTGGAGATATTTAAGTTTATGAAATCTATACAGAACAGCTCTAACTCATGACTTTCATTGGCATAATAAAAGGAAATGAACTTCTGCTAGTATGGGTTTTCTTGTGAAAACCCTCAAATCTGATCTCAAGTCCCCTTAGGTCCCCCAAAGCTAGCTAAAATCCCTTTGCCAAATCTGAGGTAAGAAAAGTCTTAATTTTGCCACACATTAGGCTAATACTATTCTGAATTACCACAATTTAAAAAGCAGCCTGTCACTAAAACCTTTCCAACTGGTCCAGCTTCTTTGCAAAGAGGTCCAAGAAAGTATGATTTTCTTCAGCTTCAATTCCTATGTTTTAACATTTAGCTCAGGAGTGAACTGATGTACTTGGGTCAAGCACAAGCAGGAACCACAGCCAATACAGAGATATTTTCTACCATTGTCTCTCTCTGTTGCCTTGGATACGTTTTTATTTCTCTGGACTTTTAATTTTCCCTATATGAAGAGGAATAGTATGTGTTTACTTACTTTGTGGTGTGGGTGTTTAAAGCACTAATTATCATTTCTGCAGATCTCTTTCAATGTTACCTAAGCAGTATTGCTAAATTCATTTTGAAACCATAGTCATATGTGTGATTCACTATCTGGCCTGGCCAGTTTGGTAAGAAATTTATTCTCAATTATTTACAATCAATGTTTTACTTTGAGTGATACCATCAGGGGAATCTTGAAAACTCAGATAACAAGCAGTAAATGACTGACAGATTTCCACAACAGGCAAAATAAGCAGGACTTTCAAAAAGATTAGAAGCTTCCATGAGCTCACTGCAAGTATCTTCTATTCACTGCCAAGGCCTGGGTTAACTGAAACAAACATATCTTTTCAAAGAAAAAGCCCCACCTTCATTCAGAAAAGCACAGTGTGTGCAAAGACCCTGAGAGGCTGAAATGCTCCATTTCTGACAGCTCAAACTGCCACACTTGGAAATATCTCCTGAATCCTTCCTAAATTCAAGACACTTGATTTGGGAATGAAAATAGTTAAATGTGCTCAAGTCTGTCCCAAATGTGTCTGTGTTGCCAATCCTCTGCTGTTGGAAAGGAAGGATAAACCTGGCGTGTCAGGGCAGGAATCAAGCCCCTAAGCCCAAACTCTGAGTAGCTGCTCCTGGCTCCTGGCTGGGCTGTGTGGGAGGGAGTCAGCCCCTGCCACAGCAGGGACAGCAGGGAAGATCCTGCTCATCTCAGCTTTGCCTCCACAGCTGCCCTGAGCAACCTGGCTCTGGAAACTTGAGCCCAGCCACCACAGCCACAACGAGAAAGTGCTGGCACTTCACCTAGTCAGAGCCTGCTTGTAACTTCAGAACAGAAAGAAACAAACCAAACCCTCTGAGCTGCAATCACTTTTGGTGACTTTCAGTCATTTAAATGTCAGAGATAGGATGCAGAGAAATACTCCCAGTGCAGGTAGCTGGGTGTGCAAGCTCCCATGCCAGCTGCACATTGTGCCATGGACGGTAGGAAACAACTGGAGCCCCCAGCAACAAGCTAGGAATGGGCACAGATCCTTTCCCTAACAAAGGGCTCAGGGTCCTGCATCACAGCCTGGGAGAGGACTGCTCACCCTGAGATTCTGCAGGAGCCAGTGAACAGCAGGAAGACCCCAGACCCAAAATTCCCCATGGGAGCAGGTGCACAGACTGTAGGGGTATAAAAACCCAGGGGTTCCTTTGTTCTGGACCCTTCCCAGAGGAAGCAGCCTGAGCTGCTCCTGCTGCTGCACAATTCAATTATTAAACCTTTTTTCCTGAAACTGGATCCCTGAGAAACCTGGGTAAGAAGTTTCTTTAACAAGGAAATAAACCCAATCAGGAGAAAGGTGTTGCTGCATGCTCCTCTTAGCCCATCCTTGGTGCTGACTGCCACAAGTCACAATAGCAAGTGACCTGAGGCAAGTGTGCCAGTATCCTTCTGGCTGTGTCTGCCCAACTCCCAAAATCTGAGACTCTCAGCAAACAAAGGGGCCAGCTCTGCACTGACAAGAAGGAATTAAAACAAGTAATTTTACTCCACCTTTCTGGACTGTACTCAGATTTCATAGTTTAAGGTTACCTTCCAGCTGCTACTTAAATCCATTCTTCCTCAGAGAGCGAGCATGGCATGGTACAACTCTCTTCCCTGCTCATTTTAAACATTAATTTTTGCAAATAGGATGACAGCCCTGTGCTGTGAATGCAAAACTAACAATCCATGGATATTTACATTCCCTTTACAGAAAAAAACCCAACCTACTATTGTGTGTGATTTATATTGCCATTGCATTTCCTGGTGCTAAGAATGTAGAAAAGAGCACTCCTTGTGCTTGAGAAGGTGGACTGTGCTTATCTGCAAGTAGAACATTCATGGTTGCTGATCATTTTAATTTAATACAGAGAGCTTCATCTGGTGGAATCCACAAGAACATACAATTATGTACAATTAACATATATGTAGTGGTAGGACAAGGGGGAATGGTTTGCTTTAAAATGGATTGTTTGGGATTTTGCTGCTTGATCTTTCTCTGACAGATCACCAGGACTGGAACAAAAAGAAATTACTGAAGCAGCTTGTTTTGTTTGTTACTTACTGTACCAACACACACTGCTCTGCTACACAAACTGCAACGAGACCTGATGATGAGGAACTTGTCCTTGTCAGGGGTGAAAGGATCCCTCATGACATAGGCTTCTTCCAAAAGTCTACAAAAGAATAATTTCAGGCTTTTAAGTGTATACTTCACAGTAGGGGATGTTTAAGAGGGGGAAATTGTAGAGGCTGAAAAGTTATCAGCCCTTTGTACTTGATTTGCTCATCTTACTGTTGTACATGAGGTAATGCAGCAGCTCTGCAGCTCCTTTTCTCTTCAAAACCTTCAACTCTGCAGCTGCCTTCAGCCCTATACTGTACTTCTTGTCTCTCTTCCAAAAGCAGAGCAACTGGTGAGTCTCTCAGTGTCATCTTACTAAGTTTTTCTCAATGCTCTACCTTAATCAGCTTCCATTTTTTATAACAGGCATCCCTTAGCATGGCCAACTTCAGTACCTTCAGCACCGTGTCAAGTCACCATTTCAATTGCACAGCTTTTAATCAGAAGTTCTCTTCCAAAGCTGTATGCATGTGAGTGTGAAATACAAAGGTTTTACTGCTCTTGGTTATGTTGCTGCTGTAAAGCTGAGCTCCCCAGCTCCTGAAAGCAGGAGCTACCAGCAGAGAGCCCTGCAGTTACCTCCAGTGTGCTTACTTTATGTCACAGACTGTGCTGCTTGCTCCAGGGTGTTGAGGGAGTGCATTTAATAATAATTTCACAACCTGCTTGGGAAAAACTAAAGCTTTATTTTTTCTGGGAGCTCCAGGCAAAAGAACACAGAACACAGAAGCCAGCTGAGTATCTGTCTGCCTAGGGCCTGCAGCAAGGGCACCTGGCTTACTCCTGGGCTTAAGTAAAATTTGGATTATGGTATAATATGGATAACAGGTATTCTGTCAGCTTGTACTGCCTTCTCCTTGCCTCCACACACACACAAAAGTGTGTGCAGGAGTGTGTCCAGCACTGTGTTCCTCTCTCCTTTTTCTGTCCATTCAAACAGAAAATGATTTGGCCACAGCCTTCCACTGTTAGGAAAGATCAGGCATCTTATCATGGCAGATCACCCCATCAACAAGTCCCTGGGGTACAAAGACAGGATTGTGTTTGCAAAGCTCCCCTTGCAGCATTCCCAGCCCTCATCAGTGCAGAACCATTTGACAAGGCCCCCTGTCCAGCACATTTCCTGCAGCACTGCATCTGGGACATGTGAGCAAGCCAAGAAAGATGGGATGTGAGGCTGTTTCTTAAAAGCATCTATAGAAGTGTGATGCTGCAGCATTATTCTTTTGTTTTTGGCACCTGAGCAATCCAAATAAACTGTGTTTATTTGGGTGTTAACTCTGAGATTGGATAACCTAAATTAAGATTCACATTCAGACTCTTCAGGAATGGACCTGATAAAGGTGAGCCATTGCTCTGCTGAGTGGAAGAGGGAAAACCAGTAGCACTGTGGGGTTTGGAATGATAAAAAGACAGCTGCCCAAGGACAGCAGCCCCAGCAGGTGGTGATTAACAGCTGTCTCCATTCTTTAAGAAACTGAGCAGTCTTATTGGGGTGAAATGCTGAGTACATGCCTGACTTCCAGCTCCAGAGAGTTCCTGACCATGTCTGCCTGATGAATTTGTTGACCATGATGGCCTCCACCAAGCTACTCTTGCATTTCAAGCAAAGTGCTTTATTTTATGGGGAGTTTCATGTCTGCAGACAAAGCTGTAACTGCATAATTCCTGGTCAAACCATCCCTACTTAGCAAAGAGAGAAAAGGCTTTGGTCAGAAAATATAAATACACAGTGAGCATCCACACACCCTGATGTCACATAGTCTGACATAGGATTGTCCAATCCACACAAAAAAGCACTTCTGTTCAAAACTCCACATCATGCCAGATAGCTCTTAAGAAGTGTTTTTGCCATATATATTTCATTCATGCTGTGTATATATATTGCTCAGCTGAAGGAGGCTACAGTGAGGGAAGGGCTATTCCCAGAAATACCAGGCTGGCAGTCAGCAGTATTCTTGCAAGAAAATATTGGTACAGTAGAGTAGTCAGTGGGGCTAGGAAATAGGTTAAATACAGATTTTTGCATGGTACTGAAGCAGGGCACAAAAACTGATTGTTGTTTTTCCTACCAGCACTGACAATTTTTAACACTCATTCCCCTTGGATAAAAGGACATCACTTTAAGTACCAAGCCTCATGTTCAGAGTCAGTAGAACACATCGTTGGGCTCATGCAGGGCACACTACAAGGATTCCAATACTCGTAGCAGAAATGAAGTCTGTGATCTCAGAGGGCACTTACACAATCCAGTGTGAGTTTGGTGATGTCCTCCCATAATTGTGTATGGGGCTGATAACTCACATAGCTCACATTTGAACTCTCACTATTTGAAGTGTCTGAACTTCTTTGGGAGCATCCATTTTTAAGCTACCTGCAAGAAACCCACCCAAAAAAATCTTTTAGCTTCAAAATGTAATGCTGGGAACATATCTGCAAGAAGATTAAAGTGACCTGAGACATCTGGCTTTGCAAATTAAAACCCAAAGGAAAACTGACAATTGCAGACCTCAATTAGTAAATATTTTCCCCCAAATCAAGTTTGTTTCCCATGTCCCAGTTAAATTTTCAAATTCCTTAGACAGGTCTATAAACTGCAGACTGGGAGCCTCACTATAAAGTTCACCTATTAATTTGGAACTTCCATTAAATAACTCAGGTGACAAAGCACATGGCTGTGATCTCAAAAACCCTCTGCTCAGCTGAGGTCTGCACTCCCTAAGTGCTTCCCAGGACACTGTTCCCTATCTGCTGCTATGCAGAAATCCAATCCAGTTCTGCAATGCCCATCTCCTCCCTCTAGCTGGAGCCAAGAAAAGGTTTGGGACCTCACTCAGGAGGCAGGTACCAGGAAGGTAAGTGTTACAAAGAAAAGACTGTCTTTTTCTTTGCTTCTGGTTCACCTTGGAATAGTTTTGGAAGCTTGTCCCTGACTCCCTGTTCCCATCTGGATTTCTATGGAAATGAGGCCAATGGAATTGCCCTACACCTTGATAAAGTGTTGGCCCATTCCAGCCACATGGGACAAAGGAACAGACATTTTTTAAAAAGTTTAGGTACTGTAACTTTTATGAAAATAGGCAGAAGGGGAGGACTCTAAGCTCCTGGAGAATACCCATATATTTCTATAAATAGGAGAATCTGCATATAGGACATTATTGTCCATCCTTCTGACAGACTTCAGGCCCCACTACAAATGTATGGCCATCAGTCCCAAAACACACCACATAGGAAGTCATGTTGCATCAGCTTTGCTGCTAACAGATTGCTTGTTTAAAATTCTGGCCATTGATTTACATTTTGGGAGCTTACTCTTCACTAATACCTCTAATATTAGTTGAGAGTCACACCCTCAGCTTTTTCCAGAAGTATGGTGTGGCAAGCAGGCTTTTAGGATTGATTTTAGCCTGTATCAACAATCCTATCAAGCACAGCTAACCATGTGCATGCCCAAAAACTGCACCAATCCATGAAAAAACGTGGTTGCTTGTTTGCAAACTGGGTATCTTTGCTCACCTGCAGAGCTGATTCTGTTCACTAAGGCCACATCCCTAATTATGCTTCAGGTCTGGGCTTTTCTTTGGGGACAAACTGCCTGACTGTCCCCTCCTTACCACACAGGTTTGCACCACAGAGCAGTCTCACAGCACAAAAACCAGAGGGTTTCAGAAAAAAATAATCCAAAAGTCGTGCTCCAGAAGCACCTAAGATGCTCCAGCCTGAATGCCCAGCTGGTGGCCATGCAGCCTACAGGCTGGCACCAGAGGTGATCTAAAACATCCCAGAACACAGAGAATGGGCAGCTGGTATCCAACACCCAACACTTGGTCCATGGTTTGTCTTACTAAATCACACTAGTTACTAATGCACCAACAACAACAAAAAAAAAATTAATTTTCTTCTTCCAATATTTTTTCTTTTTTGCTTTTAATGAACTAAAATGGCTTGCAGAGGAATCCAACAGCTGCTAACCGTAGCACAAGGTAAGAGGCAGAACTGCAGCACCAGCAGAAACGCAGGGCTGAGATGAGGGACCTGCACATCCCTCTTTTGGTGACAGTAAGCTGCTATTTCTGCTTGCCCGACAGAGTGAAACTGAATCCTCAGAGACATCTGCTGACAAGGTGAACTAGGGGCAAGGTGAAGCAGAGCTGGGACTACTTGTCATCTACTCTTCCAGAAGAACAGGGAGATCCTCAGGGGCAACAGAGGCTTCATGACAGACATCCAATTCAGAAAGTCCTGAAACCTAATTTTGGAAATAATCTCCCTTACCTCATCACTCCTTTACTACCAGCCTTTCCACAGCCATTCCTGGCATTTCAGTAGCACAGAATTCTTCAGATGTAACACAGATGGGGCTGGACACTGCATTTATAAATAAATTCACCTTGAGAACACCTTAGGAAGCTATTTTTTCACAAATTGTATGACCCTTAGATATGATGTGTTTTCCCTACCTCACAGGGATGATTGAGAGCATTTAATTAACTCAAGTGCTTTCAGATTTGTCAGCCAGTCGTACAGCACGTACATACCACCCCTTTCTCCCTGTACATTGTAATTCAGATTTCTCACACTATGAGCTAACTCAGCTAAAAAGTCTGCTTTTTGAACCCTGCATTTTAGGATTGCCAGCCAGGTCCCCCTGACATACCTAACTTTACTTCTGCAGGTACCCAGCAGCAACACCAACACACCCACTTGACAGAACGAGATTCAGATCAACACTTGTATGCAATTTTTGTAATCAGTCTTCCTTAAAAAGGAGAAATCATTAACCCCAAAGAAGTAGAGTATGGAAAGCCACTTGAATCAAATTTACTATAATACTTTTTCTTTAAAACAGTGCAAAACACCAAGAACCACAACAACAAAAAAGAAGTATTTATGGCAGTGAGGGTCATAGACTTTGGAATCAATATGTCCTGATCCCAAGTTAAAATAACAGCCCTGGGTTCAGAGCTGAAGTACGTTAGATATAGAAACACCTGCTCTCTCACAGACCATTGGCATGTAGAACAGAATCTGTTCAATGCCTACCACTGGGAAGGAATGATATCTATGTACAAACACATTTTTGGCTATGCCAGTTGAAAAGCATATGATCCTGCCTGCAAGGCACAGATGAATTTATGATGCTTTCCATCTTGCTCCCAGCTTACAAGTCACTGGTAGCAGCTGTACCAAGTTTTATTTCACTGGGAACATCATTTGTCCTGAGAGTTTGTCTACACATCAGCACTTGGGAAAGTTAAGGTTCCTAACTAAAGGTGTAAGGTCAATGAATGCACAGATTTCAGAGGGAATGCTCCCATTCAGAAGTAAAGTTTGCTATACAACAAAGCTATTTCTCTCTGAATAAAGATATTTAATGTCAAGTTTATGCATGTGCTTCACACCTTTAGTCTAAATTGCCAAGCAGACAAGTCCCGAGATGCACTTTCTCACAAAGAGTCACTTCCAAAAAGTTCCTTTGCTTTGAATAACCATGGCTTTATGCCATAAACCCAGCTGAGCCAGACAAAGGTTTGTCACATTGGTCAGCTCATTGGTTTGGCACTACATGCCATCTTAGCAGGATGTGACAGTGTGCCAGGTGTTTGTCTGCCCTCCAGACACGTGAAGCAGAGTGAGAACTCATTTCTCTCTAGCAAACCAGCAGCAGCATAAAAAACCTCTTGAGGAGAATGTCTAGGGCACTAATCCCTTCTTAATAATGACAGACAAATCTGTGGCCACCAGCAGCCCAAACCATCACCAGGTGCTACCATTATTTTATTTTTTTTTTTTACCTTGGAATGTTCTGAAGCAGCACCACTTCCCAGTAACACATCACAAGTCTGTCTGGCTGACACATGCTGAACAGGTCTTTGACAACAGCTTGTCTAGAACTGAATTCTGCCCAAGCTCTTTCCACTCTGACTGGAAGCCACAGGGTATTTTAACACATCTTTACTTGACACACATGCCCAGCTCTTCTGGAAAGAACTCAGTTATCCACATGCCTGGGTAACCACTGAACTAACACACTCTACAGAAGCCTGCTAGGTCAAGCCTAGAGTGCTGCAGGATGTGTGTGAGGTTGGCTCACATGTCCTGACAAAAGGTGAAGCACACAGATTTCAGTGCCATAGTAAGGAAATAACTGCAGTAAAAGAAAGGCACGGGTTAGGTAGTGCTGAAAGAGTGTTTCTCCATGCTGTCTGCAACTGACACCTGATATAGACATGGGGAAATGGCTCTCAGTCCAGTTCTCTGGAGACTCCTAAAGACTTCAGGGCAATTCTGATTGGAACACTCTGCTAAGAGGCCTGGAAGGCATGCCAGAAATCATAAATCACCTTTAAATTGTCAGGGTCAGTGGCAAAGTAGTAGCACAGATAAGTAATCTGATTTTCTTTGCTTCAAACCTCATTAGCACAAGTATTTACAATGCATAGGTTAAGCCCTGCTTAATACTCCACAGGAGACTCCTGTATTTCTGAGTCACTGATAAACTAGAGAAACCATACAAGAAACAAAGTACCTATAAACAGATACAGACTTTGATTTGAAAGGCTGTCAGATAAAACCAACATTGACACACCCTTAATCCTCTCCTACAAAATCCTTGTTTCTTTTACCTGCCAGGATTTTCCTGCAGCATTCACTGTTGATGACAATAATCTATTAAAATATTCACAGCTTGATTTTCTACAGGGAGGAGTGCTCTCTAGAAGGGCAATTCATACCCTGGCATGTGCCAGTGTTTGGTGTGACAGATATTTAAACACCCTTCAGCACCAGCAACTTGCTTTCTTCAGAAAAGCAATCTGCTGCTTAATTGATAAGCAGTAGATAAAACAGCAAAACCTTCTGACTTGCTGGTTAATCCCCAGGTGAACAACTTTCTTCCTCCTGCTCCTTCGTGCCACAGCCCTGCAGGCATGTTCAGGTCACCTGTGGCTGCCTCCCTGCTCTTCCTTTGAGGTGACTTACCTTGGCTTCAGCAGGAATTAGCCCAGGACTGCAATTTCACAAGGCGTGAACAGTCAGAACTTTCATTCTGACTCACTCTCCCAAAGATCACTTGATTGAATTAAACCTTGATTTGTTGCAGCACCCTTTTCCCCCAGGCTGGGGGGTTGTGCTGGCATTCCATGCTTTCCCTGCTGGGAAGGAACAGAGATCCCTGCAGGCTTCTCTAGCCACAGAGCAGGGCCCAAGCCCCGCTCCTGAACAGCTTCCATGGATTCCCCATGGCAGCAGCAGGATAAACAGTCTAGGTGGTCACAGATGTGGAAGTCACTGTGTTTTCTGAACAGCTGTAGGGACAGAGAAGTAACACAGACAGGAAAATCAACCCCCTGCCTTAGGTAAAAAGGCTTTCTGAACACACAATGAATCTCAAAAAGTCATCTGTACCTAAGATCCACGATTTAACAAAGCTGAGAAACCAACACTCAACAAAAACTAAGCCCAAGTGCCCCTTACTCAGAGATGCCTGCTCTAAATTAGGCAGCATTTAGTAAGAATCTTAAATTAGGTGGGAATGTAAAGGTTCACACGGGAAGGCTGCACAAGTCATCATCTACCCGTAACACAAGAAATCCAAACACTGAAGTGTTGCTGAAGTGATCATCAGTTCTAGATCACAGAACTGTTATTGTCTGCCAAAATGGAAAAACCAGACCCGAGGTCAGATTTCATTAAATCTCCTTCTGGTTCAACCACAATAAAAAAAAAAAAATCAACCTACAGCAATAGTAACCCTCTGTTCTGAACTCATTTTGTCTCCCTTCCAAACTGCAGCTCCCTATTAGAAATTAGTTACATTAACAGCCATAGTGGGGAAGAGCAAGTTGAACTATTAATATATCAGTGATGACCATTACTTTTTAAGTTGTCCTTAAAAAAATTAAGTGCAGGGCCACACCTGTACCACTGAAAATATCAGCTTGGTTCAGCACAACCTAAACTTAGTGCAATACTTTCCAATAGAGTCTAAAAATAGGAACACCAAGATTTTGTGGAAATACAGGATAAGAGACTAACACAGTATTTCAGGAAACAAGACACTGCCATTTGACATAATTCTGGAAGGAAGAAATACAGCTCCAGTGATTAATCTCCCTACAGAAAGCAAAGTTGGGACCATAAGGAAAGACTCAGCCCCATGACATGGGGTTGCATGTGACAATGTCCATGCTGTGGAGCCGGTGCCCACTTTCTCCTGTGATCAGGAAGATGTTCCGCATTAACATACCTGGGAAAGGGAATTTTTTCCAATAAAGCATGACTGCAGTTCTCAGTTTGTTAGGACTGAGCTCGAGTTGGGGACTGCAGAATGAAGAAAAAAAAAAAACCAAAACCAAAAACAAACAAACAAACAAACAAACAAAAACCACCACACCAAAAACCAAAACAAACAAACAAACAAAAAAAAACTATCCAGAAGGAAAAACAAACAAAACTCCCAGAGGGGTGAGGGTATGGGTTGAAGAGGGCCAGCTTCAAGAAAGACTTTGCTTCCCAACTAGTACTTGGATTATTTTGCCTAAAAAAACATGCTGCACTTCTTTCAACACCTGATGCATCAAACAGGTATCAGGGCACATATACAAGAACCACTTCAATAATTCTCTGCAGGACACAGAGAAATAAGTGTTCTTAGACAGCTGAAGACCTGTTTTACCACTGAGTGCCAGGCCATTCCTTCTGTGCATGCTCTGTACCCTGCACATCTGTTCTCCAGAGGGTCTGTACTTAGGCTCTTTCCTTCCAGAAGTTTCTTTTGGACAAATTTACTTCTCTATTCACCACAGGTAAACAGACAAAAATGGCTTTTTCTCATATGTAATCATGGCTGGAGATGTGTGGATCCTAGAATTCACTAAAACCAGAGTGAACTGCTCCTCCTGGGTCACATGCTAGGAAGGCAGACACATAAAATTTTAAGTTCTGACTTTCTACCCAAGCAGCTCAAAATCCACTAAGAACTGGCAGCATCCTCAACATGTCACAGATATTTAATAAACGTTTCTTTGGCTTTAGATCTCCATCTGTCCAGCACACACAGACAGGTCTGATTAAGATTTCATTGAGATCCAAAAAGAAAGTGTGGGCTCAGAGTAGAGCTAATTAAGCAGCAAAGCTGATGGGGCTTTGACAGAAATTGTATGTTGCCCATGCTTTTCAAAGTTTTTCAGAGAGCTGGCTGTAGGTCTAGGTAGATAAGACTTAAAAATGCTGTTTGATGCCAGATTTAAATGTGTGCTTCCCTTCTGCACATGCACATTGCTCCGAGCATGGTTAATGAGTAATTACTTCACTCATGTTGGGGAAATTATGACAAAATGAAGGAACAGCTGGGGGAGAAGACGTAGTGCTAATTTATTATGGCCTGTAGTTAAAAGCAGACTTCAAAGGAGGCAGCATGGTTCAGGTGTTAAATGGGCAGCAAAAAAAGAAAACAGAAAGAGCAGATGAAAATGTGTTCTGTTCACCAGGCTCTGACAAAAGGAGCAAAAAACACTTGTCAATCCTTGCTTTTTCCAGGCCTGGACTAAAGAACAAAGAAGCCCAAACCATTGAAGCCACAGAGATAACCCATTCCTTTCTTAATCCAAATCTCAGGTTTTGCCTATCTATTGGGAATTCTGGGGCTTTTTACACCTTTTTTGGTGTAGTGATTTTTGTAGTAGTAAAAACACTGATTTAGTCAACAGATCAGTGCAAAGGTGATGCACAGGCTAGAGAGCTTGGTATCTCAACCAGCCTGGGGAGCACATCTCCATTACAAGTCCCCAGCAGAATCCAAGTATTTTCCTACAACTCTCACCAAACAAAAACCATCTTTGGTCTGAACAACCTCAGACTGCTGCATCTGGGCAGAACAAAACTTTCAAGGGAGACTTCGTCTGGCTTTTGACATGACCTTGTCATACTTGCAGAGATCACAGACTCTGTTTGAGGCAAGACACAAAGTGAGACAAGGTACCACTAATGCTTTCATTGAAACAGCTTCTTTGACCTTCATTTACACGGGAAGTTATTGCATGAGGAAAATATTTCTGGTATGGGAACCAGAGGCATGAAGGTCTTAAATTTTGTTTACATAAAGGATGCCATTTCAGCTGTACGAATACAGTTACATATCCTCACTAACTCCTAGTGCACAGATCCACTGCTTTGTGGTGCCTGGAGCTGAAGGCAGTGGCCTCGGGAACCGTGAGTGTCGCCCGGCCAGCTCCGGTTCCCCCTCCCCTGCCTCACGTTCCCTGCCCGGCTCCCCTTTGAACAATTCCCGCTTCCCAGCTCCCCAGGCTCTCCCTAGGTCCCCCTTTCCACCCCACGCGGCCCTCCCAGCTCCTTTCGCCCCGGTCTCCCGTTCCTCGGTCCCCTCCTCAGCTCCCTCTGCTCCCCGATTCCCGGTTCCTGTGTCTCTGCGCCCCGCACACCCTCAACCCCGCCATTTCCCGCTCCTATTTGCCTCCCGGTTCCCGTTTCCCGCCGGCTCCAGCTCCCTCCGGCGCCCACTGCACCCAGTTCCCGGGGCTGCCCCTTTCCCAGCTCCCGTTCCCGGTTCCTTTCCCCGCTCCCGCTCCCCCTCACGCCGCGCCCCCCGAGCCACTTCCGGGCCTCCCTGAAGGGGCAGGGGCGCCGCGCGGCCGGCAGGGGGCGCTGTGCGCCCGCAACGCGCCCCGCTTTCCCTCAGTCCCTGCCCCGGCTGTGGGGGACACGCCGCGTCCCCAGCGTGTCCCCAGCCCTCGGGATGGACACACAGGTGTCCCCAGCGTGTCCCCAGCCCTCGGGATGGACACACAGGTGTCCCCAGCGTGTCCCCACTAGGTCCCAGCGTGTCCCCAGCCCTAGGAATGGACACACAGGCCTTCCCGGTGCTCGGGATGGACACCCAGGCGTTCCCCGCGTGTCTCCAGCCCTCAGGATGGACACGCCGTGTCCCCAGCCCTCGGGACGGACACCCAGGCGTTCCCGGTGCTCGGGATGGACACGCCGGCGTTTCCAGCCCTCAGGGTCTGTTTTGCTCTGACATCAGCATGTGCCCAGCCAGAGGTGAGAGCCATGCTCGGCTGGCTCCTTGGGGATCTTCTCTGCGAGCTGGGCAGAGGAGTTGATACTGTGAGATGCAAGGTCATGCTTAGCCACAGAATTTGGGAGGGAGAAGTATTTTGAAAGCAGCTTCTACTCAGGGACTGGCTATAATGAAACTGTTGTCATTCCCAGTGGAATATGCAAAATTTAATAGCAGTGATAAAAAGACAAGGTGATGGATGAAACCTTTCATGAAAATAAGTGCATTTATGTAATTTTTGCCCTTCTCAGCATGTTTGCTTTAATAAGCTTCCAAATGCTGATATTGCTTAGTGCCTGGGACATCAGCAAGTTTCAGGAGCCTCTCTGAGTTTCTTCAGCTGAGTTAATCTCCACATGCTTTTCCTGAGTTACCCATCTGATGTCTTCAGTGTATCTTGGACGCATTGTGCTCATAGCTGAGAAAAGTAAGGACTTCAGAATTGAATTGAAAAACACGTTCTGAAGAAAGGAGGTTCCAGACGCTATGAGCCACTCTCGGGAAGTCTGGTAGCCGTAGGACAAACCATAGAGCACAATGAAGAAGGATGAGAGCACAGTTATGGTCAGAACCAGGCCCCAGGCCAGAGGGACACACCACCACCACAGCAAGGGCTCACTGTCCGGGATCTTGCGAAGCTGCCTGATGGTAGCGCTTAGTCTCCTTCCTTTGGAAAAGATGCCCCCTTCTAGGACATTGGAACTTGACTTCTGGGACCTTTTGCCCACCTGAGGGGAATTCACAGTTGTCTCCTCCTCTGTGTCAATTACATTTGCATCTTTTTCAGATATTATGCAATTATTCCAGTACCTAGAATCTACCTTTGGGTACATCTTAGTCACAACAGGAGGAGGATCCTTCTGGGAATACTTAAATAAGGTAATTATTAACATTTCCACAGGGAGGGTAAGCAAAGCACATTCAATTCCTACTGCTATTGATCTCAAATACCTCAGGTATATTGGAGCTTCGTCATTCTTTTCAGCATTAAAGAACATAATGTTAACAAGCAACGTGAATAATAGTACTGCTAAAAATGTAGACAACCTTTGGAACCTGGTGAAACCCCCAGCGATGACAGGAGCAAAAATTGAGAGCCATAGATGGTACTCTGTCAGTCTCCTGTTAAAATTAATAAGAAAATAGTCGAATTTGGGTAAAGGTGTCTGGGTGTCTGTGACAGAAAATTTCCAAGTTCGTGAGGGATTGTTTTTGTCAAGGCAAAGCCATTTTCTGCACAGAAAGAACCAGACCTTCCTGGTGGACATGTCCTCAACTTCAGCTCTGCTTAAGAACCAGGTTGGAGATGCGCCATCGTTATTGAGCATGACCTTGAAGGAACGAATATCTCCCAAATTTTTCGAAGTAGTTATCAGAAAGCAGTCAATGCTTCCCCGCCGGAAAGCTGGAGAAGGCTGGTGCCACAAACAGCGGAATTTACTCCTGCCATACTGGCCGATGAGCTGCAGAAACACCTCTGCTTTGGTCCCAGCATTCCAGCGACTGCCTGTGTACAACGTGACCAAAAAGGTCCCTTCGTCAGAGGCCTCATTGTCTGGCAAAACGATAATGTACTTGATCTCCCTCTCAATCCTGTCTCTTCTTATAGCCCAGCAGCACAAAAGCAAGAAGACGACAAAAATTAAGAGCACTGTTACGAGGGTCAGTGGGTTTTTAGGTATGTCTGCTATCAGGTTTCTCCCCAGATCTACTGTGTTGGGAAGAACTATTACTTTGGCTGCCAGGAACTTGATGCTGGGTGCAGGAAGGGCTGGCACACTCCTGCGACTCCGCATGGCGGGGATACAGATACAGTGTACCTTCTCCCAGTTGGTCAAGGGACCAATCACACATGGGTCTCTGCTCCACTCACTTCCAACCCCATTCAGAAATAGGCACTGGTCATTAAAAATGTATATGCTCACCACTTTCTGGTTTGGGTACCTTAAGATATAGTGTGTCTCCAAGACAACAGAGATGTTCTGAGTGTCTACACCATTTTTCTGCGCTAGGGTTGTCAGCAGGTCCTTTGGGAGACAGACTATATAGGGACCTGTAACGCTACAGTCAGCAATGATTGTCTCATTTCCATTTGCAACTGTTGGCATGTTGTGAAAAGCAGAAAATGAGGCCACGGGCTGAGCGTCAGTAAGATTAGTACCTTCAAATATCAGCACCTTGAAAGTAACTTTTAATTTTGTCATGATCTGGAAGTATACGCTCGTGGCAGTGTGATTGATCTCAAAATTAAATCCTCCAATTGTGTAAGCTTCTGTTTTATCGGGTCCCATTAATAAATTAAAAGTTGCAACTCCACCTTTCCTGGCAAGAAAAATGTCTGCTCTTTCAGGCATGATTGGAACTAGATCGTCATTAGCCTTAGTCTCTGCCACTTTAAACCCCATGACCATTGATATAATATCTGATGTGTAATCTAACCATGGGAAAGGGCTCTCATCAAATTCAAAAATGGCAGTGGAAAACACAGTATCCGGGGCAGCTCCTGAATCATTTACTTTTCCCAGCATTGGATAAAAACAATTGTGGCAGGTGTCTGTGGCAGGCAAATAATTTGAAATGTTCCAAGCTTCTTTTTTCTTCAGAGTGATATTCCAGTGTCCAGTTTCTATCAGAGTTTCTATTTCTTCAGGGACTTTTCCCCAGAAAACTACATCTGTTACACCTTCCATGATGGAGAAAACATGTTGAATTCCATTTTCACTGACATTCTTGAGATGCAGGACATCACCGCTTAGGACATTGGACAAGCATCTTAGTATTCCACTGGTCTGAATTTCTGCTCCCTCAGACCAATTGGTCTGAGTCCTCTGTCTCTTCAGAATTCCTGTTACTTCTGTCAGTTTCCCAATGGCAAGGTCTTGTGACATAGCATGCATTTTTTCAACTGCCTCTGTGAGTTCAGAAATAACAGCCACTACTTGGTTGACTTCCATGATGCTATTTACTGAAATATTCAAGGCTGCTTTAACCACAGTTTCCCGAAACTGAGCCTGAGGGAGCAGGACAGTTGGTGTTTTTTTAATACAGTTTAAGAGTGAGGCTGCAAGATAAACCAAATAACCAGCTCTAAGACGATCCCCAATCTGCTGGGCAGATGTTGACATGCTTAAACGGCTTGCTGAAGCCAGCAGTTCATGAAACACAGCCGGAAGGGATCGAGTGCTAAGTGGGTTCCTCACATAGGCACGCAAACTCACCTGGGTGAAAGACCCGAATGAGTCACGCACTTGAACATAAAGTATCAAACGGTACCAACGAGAGGGCAGTCCAAGTGGGAGAAAAGATGGAGGAGTTTTAGGCTCAGAACCAAAGTACAGAATTGTGCCAAATGTGTTTTCCACCACAGAACTTACTGTGGTAGTTTGGGGTACGTTGGAAGCTACTATCACTTTATATGTCAGAGGTAAATGGCTGTCAGAAAATCCTCTACACTTAACAACAAATTTTGTCTGAAAGGCAAACCCGTAGCGGGGTCTGATGTTACACCTGCCGGCTTCAGGTGGACTATTTATCGCAAAGGGTTTTTTGAAGGATGCAGACCTACCATCCCAGGTAGTTACGCTTAAGCGAAGTACATAGGATTCATATGCAGGCTTCGTGAAAGTCAGAGCATGTATAGACAGGTAAGCCCCAAACCTCCCCGTTGATGTTTTGGAATCCCAATCAAAATTAATTTCTTTAGAGCTGTCTGAAAAAAGGGACCAGTAATATAGTGGCTTGTTGCTCGGTTTACAGTTTGAGCATTTTCCAGATATGGCAAATCTCTCTGTTGGAATTAGACTCCTACCACAGTTTTCAATGCATTTCACGTCCAGAATGAGTGGAGGGCCAGGATCTATCTCTACAACTTGATCAGCATAAGCCTTCCTTGTGCCCTTTTGAATCTCCAGGCGAAAGTAGTATAAGGTGCTTCCTGGGAGGGATTCTGGTGGTACTGTTTGAATGGGACCTGAGGGTGTTATCCATCTCAAATCCTTCTGGAGTGGATGGCATCTGTTTTTCGGTTTGAATTTCATGGTTCGATAGTCTGCCGAGTCTTTAGTGCAGTACCAAGTAAATAGCAGTGGTCCTTCCTGTGAATCAGGATCAGAGGATCCAGAGCCATCAAGAGTCCATCTCTCAGAAAAACCCACTGTGCGGACTGAGCCTCCTGAGATATTTACCACTAGATCAGCTCTCTCAATCTGAACATAAATCATATCACGGGCATTGAGGACTGTTGAGGTCCTAATTAGGGATACCTCAGCAGTGAAATAAAACAGATACAACCCATAATCTAAAGTATTAGCGGGAATAGTCAAATGTATCATTTTTACACCAAACATACTAGAAGTGTTTACTGGCTTTGACCAGTCCGGCTCAGTTTTTGTGTCCCTAGCAGGATAGACTTCCCATGAAGGCTTGATAGAGTAGCCAATGTGGCAGTCTACGTGCAACCTGACAAAGAGGAAAAATTCTAATGCCCTTTTCTTGTACAAGATAATGGATCTGGGATCAGGTCTCTGAATCCAACACCTGAGTATCCTACATTCTCTTTGCTCACAAGCCACTGGTGCTTCTATGGTTTTTGCAGTACGGCTGTTGACCCTGACACTTAAAAGAGCCGATGTAGGTGCACTGCTGGCGCAGTTCACTTTTGCCACAAACCCCGTGTATTTCTCTGCATCAAAGGGTAAAGCAGAGCGACGGACAAAACGCGTGACATTTTTTACATGGTCGCTGTATGTGTACGTGCTGCTCTGGACAACGTGATCTTTTTTTGTGCCAAAAAGCTGCAGATAGAAGGTCCACTCGCACTGTAGCATCGGATGTTGTGCAGGGATAAACCACACTAAATAACTAAAGTTCTGCAGAAAAGAAGGATGGCCACTGCTGAAAACGTGGACGTCAAGGTCTCTTTCTGCCAGTGACCTCATCAAAGCCCTCTTCTGATTCATGTAAAGGTACATTTTGAATTTGTACCACTGTAAGGCCAGAAACTCTATGGTGAGTAAGTAGGAGAGTTCCTTGTATTGGTAGAACACAGTGTATGTGTTAGGGCAATCTGTGGAAAAAGTGCTGTTGTTGTCTTTAGATGTGTAAAATGTTCCCTGCTTGTACCTGAAAATGTAAGTGCTGCTGTTGGTCTTCCCTGGACAAAGGCTGACATGTATGGGAGTTTCTTTGCCAGCAGTTAAGCTCAGGGTACCATTGAGCAGGTGCAGTTGCCCCGTCAATTCCTCAAACCCCTTTCCATCAACATGGAAGTAAACGCTGGCCACCACTCTCTCATCCAGGCTCTGAGGTGTAGAAATGGCACAGAAGTTGCTCGGCAGTGTAAATGAACTGTAGGAGCAGAGCCAACCTCCTACAGCCTGTGTGTCCACCAGTCTGTAGGCAAGTGTACTCAGGGTAAGGGGCTGAAGCCACCAGGATAAGCTGAGGGGCTGCTGAGGAACACTAAGGAGCTTGGAGCTGATACTGAGGACATGCACCAAGTCAGGCTCCACCTCGAGAGAGAGGTTGAGGCTTACGTGTGGCATCTGCTCAATACTGACCAAAGCAACGTGGATGCCGGGGTGCCGGTATCGCACAGTCAAGCGGTAGCTGTAGTAGGTGGCACAGGTCTGTTGCAACTCAGCTGTTGGATAGACAGCAGGGGATGTTGTGTCCTGGTGCTCACTGCTGGGAAGGAGAAGGGTGGAGGGGACACCTCCCCGGCTGCTGAAGCGGTACTGCCAGCCAGCACTCTTGAGGCGGGCACACCAGCCCAGCTCCACGGGCTGCCACACTTGGATAACGCGTGTCTGCGGCCGGAGCACGAACAGCCGCAAATCCTGCTCCGCGATCTCGACGCTCACGTTGCGGTGAAAGCACTCGGGCGCAGCGCAGGAGGCAGACGAGCACTGCACTATAAGAAGGCTGGAGGCCCCGGGCGAGGGAGCTTCTGTCTGCAGTACCACCTGGCCTGACCAGCGTGAGATGTTCCTCACAGAGGCCGAGTTCAGGTACCAGAGGCAGCAAGGTGGGGATGCTGGCTGCCCCTCCTCCCCCTCTACATCCAGCCCTGCTCCTGGGGCGGGCTGGTACTGCAGGGTCACGGTGCTGTTCCACAGGCACGACACCCTGTGCTCGTTGTCCTGCCGCTGGAAGACTTGGCCGTGAGGGCCCGGGCAGCTGACCCGCAGGGGTGACGGCTGGAGACGGACAGGGGACGCCGCCGAGCCCCGGCGGCAGCAGGCGAGCAGCTGCAGGAGGAGGAGGAGGAGGAGCGCGGCCATCGCGGCCAGAGGGCACGGGGCGGAGGACGCGCGGCCTGCCGGAGGCTGCTCGTTGGGGCGGCCAACGGCTGGGACAGCAGCCCGAGGGCACCGAGAGCCTCCTCCGGAGGGCAGCCGGCGAGAACACTATTTAACCTCGGGCACCGCAGGCCGGAGGCGGGGCCGGGAGAAGAACAAAGATTTGGGGGCCAACAATCGCCACCGAGCTCCTGCCGGCGTCCCTCAGCGGCGGCGCGGGGGCTCCGCGCGTACCCGGCACGCACCGCCCGCCGCTCGCGCCGCTGGCGGCCCCGCCCCCGCCGGCGCCGGAGCCGCGGGGCCATGGCTGCGCTGAGGGACTGCCGGGTGAGGGCAGCGCTGCGGGGGGACGGCACCGCTCCCCGCCGGGCCAGCGCGGCTCGGTGCCGCCCGTGCCCTGCGCCCTGCGGCTGCGGGTGCCTCCGTGGGGGTCCCCGGGCTGCCCACGGGCTTTGGGCTGCGGCCCGCGGGGAGCTGAGGCGGGCTCGCTGTGGCTGGAGCTCAGCCTCGTACGCTCGGGTGGGTTTCGGAGGAGGGAAGCTGCTGTCGGGATCTGGGAAAGGGGAAGGGTCGCTGCGCCCGTCTCTCCTGCTGGGGAAGCAGACCCATGTCCGAGCTTCTCTGGGTCTCGTTCCCAGCGCAGGGGTCCCACGGCACCCACCCGCCCTCCCCGTGGGCCTCAGAAGTGGGGCAGGCCTTCGATAACACTAAAGCAGC
This sequence comes from Passer domesticus, assembly GCF_036417665.1. NCBI lineage: Eukaryota > Metazoa > Chordata > Aves > Passeriformes > Passeridae > Passer > Passer domesticus. The sequence goes on along the minus strand of NC_087478.1, from coordinate 75,242,995 downwards.
CTCGGGTCAAAGGGTGATAACTACAGGAGCTGCTTGCTGATTAAGTAATTTTCATGCTCTCTTTCTGAAAAACTCCTTTTATGATTGTTTATTTGTTAATTAGGACTGTGGCAGGTTAAAACAAAGCCTTGAAGATTGTGTGAGACAGGTGCATGATTGACAGAGCTTTGGGGATCTGTCACGCAACAAATTCAAGAGGTGCCAACGCAGCCCACAGAGAGAACAATTCTCAGAGCCAGCTAAGATACTAGCAGAGGAGAAAACACAAATAAATAGTCACCAGATGTCATGACTGAACTCTAATCTTAGAGCAGGGGAAAGGGCAAGGCTTTGGTCTCACCAAGAAGCAGTGAGAAGAGCAAAGGCCATGACTCCCTTATACAAGAGGCAAGACTCTCTCCTGGAGTTAGAGAGAGGGTTGTGGGACATCAGTGTAAGAGAACCCAAAGGCAGCCTCTGTGGGAAGGGGAACTGATGAGCCTTACAGACTCTTGAGGCTGATTTTTGCCCACTCACACTCCCTCCTGGATTTCTTCAGTCACAGTCTGATACCTCACTAGAGAGAAGCTCCAGCACCCGAGTGTCCCGAGTAGTCAGGGCAGGACCCCTTATGTATGTCCTAGAGTTCAAGGGGTGCTGCCTCTTCTGTGGTCCCAACAGTTCTTTAGTTCTCAGTTGGCAATGACAGATTAGGTTTGGAGCACATCTTTTACATCTCTTAGGAGCCAGAAGCTGCTGGGGGGTGGTTGTGCCCTGTAGCCCCCCATTAAGTCCTGATGTGCAGTAGTGGCACAGACTAGTGGCATCCCTGGTGTGACACGGTCTTGATGCCATTCTGCTGTTGCCAGAGTGGGAGTTTTCCAGTGAGGAGTGAGCCAGGTGGGCTGTAGCCATAGCCAGACAGAGGCTTTCCAGAGTGGCTGGAAATAGCACATACCTCAGCTGGATCAGCAGTGACATTAGAGATGGATGAAAGCACATTTTCCACCAACCCTTGTTCTGCTGGTCTGTTCTGGGGCTCACACACAGGCTTTTCCATTCTTGTGAATCAGCATCCACTCCCCTCAGAATGGGACATCATTTTCTGCTTGGCAAGCACCTCAAGCTGTTGTGTAAAACAGTAAAACAGGCAGTGATGCAGGGACCTGCTCCAAACGAAGCTTGTTTTTGATGACTGATGATGGGGGTGGCTCCTGGCCTACTTTGCAGGGCACCATGGAAGACAGCCAGTAAGTAGCAAGCCTAACCTTGCTACCCTGCTTGGCTTTTCTCTTTATTCATTTTCTGGATGATAAATTACATAAAGAATAAAAATTTTCAGCTCCCCTGAGGTTGTTGAATAGAGCTTAAAGACTAACTGGCAAAAAAAGATAAAGGGTTGTATATATATATATATAAAAGTTAAAGTGTATGTATATATATATATATAATACAGGATTATAAACATGGCTGGAACCAGTGGAGAAACAGATAAGAAGGACTACAGTGTTTTTTAGCAAGTTATGTAACACAGAAACAACAGTACATGTCCAAAGAAAAAGTTCAAGGAAAGGTCACCTTTAATATGGAGGCATTCAGTGAATACAACCACCAGAGATCCCTTTCTATGACTCTCCAGGACCATAAAAGAACTTCCAATAGGAGGAAGATGCATGCAAATTCATTCTAGGAATTAGTTCTGTGTATTAGATAAGAAGCATGTATTAATGACTATGTATGATTATCATGGATAAAGACCTTGTTGCAGAGTCTCACCACACCCACAGAGCAAGGAGAGTGTGTCCTCTGCAGATAACAAATGCCTGCTTCCTAGTGCTTCAAATTGTGTTAGAAAGTTTATTCTGGCCACTTTCAGTGTCATGGATATAGTATGAATTGTAAAGAAAGTGTGTCATTTTAGATTCAGGTCTAGTCTTTCAGGCATGTAATTTGAAGACTCAATTGCTTTAGCTGTTGGAATGTGAGCCTTTAATCCAATCACAGTGGGAAGGCTTTAGGATATATTAACAAAGTTGTCTTTGCCTGGTTACTTAAAAATTTTGACAGATTATTATAGCTAGGAAGTGCTTTAAAATGTAAAATGAGAAGAGCTGAATTCTTGCAGCATCAGGAAGGACTAAGCCCCCATTAGCAGAAGTGTGAATTAGCTTGCCCCAGGTCCGTTTTTATAATAGTTGTCTGTCCTCCACATTCTGTGTACTGCATTAAAGTAATGCTGAAGTGATTGGGGCAGCTTCTCAAATGAACTCTGCCCATTTGCCAGCAGCCAGCCAGGAGATGTTGTGCCTCAGTCATGTTATGTTGCTAGAAACTAAGGCAGCTCAGTTCTGTTTTGCTTTTTAGCTTTATCCATTTCCCATGTTCTTATTGTTGTCAGGCTTGTGTATAAATGTGTGGTCCAAATTTTCAGCTGGTTAACTCCAGAGACTTAGTGGATTTGCTCTGCCAGGCTGTTTGGTCTGCAGGTTGATTCAGTAGAACATTATTGTTTGAAGGAGATTACAGATTTATAGATTATAGGAGAACAGGGTTTTATTCTACCATGTCTCTGCTTCACACGAGGTGTGCCTGTAGCAGAGGAGCTCACCAACAGCTCTAATGAGTTCAGAATAGTGCTGTCATTATGAGCTGGCAACCCACTGAGATCTTCTGCTACACTTGGTAATTGTTGGCTTCTTTAGCCTCACTACTAGTTCTGAGTCTTAATGGAACTGCAACTGAACAAAGGTTTGTTTCTGCCTCACACTGTACTTCCAGCTTTTCCTTTTAAAAGTGCACAGCTAATGAAAATATCAGAACAGCATCAATTTGAACATCTGTCAGCGTCAGGAAGATGAGAGGGTAAAAGCAGCACCTTTGTGTTTGTTTGTTGTGCAGGCCTGGCAGGATGCTGGACTCGTCCTGTCCACGACCAGCAATGAAGCCTGTAAGCTCTTCGATGCTGTGCTGACACAGGTATGACCAAAAAGTGCAAGAAAATGTGATTTGAAGGGACTCGTGCATGGAACACTCTTTACTCTAGCTGATATTTGAATTTCTTATCAGCTGGGAGAGCCTCAAAATCAGGCCACCACAGGAGTTCAGCCTTTAGCTGGCAGCAGGAAACCCTTTTAGCACAGGGCTGCACCAGATGCTGCAGCCGTGGTGAAAACCATACTCATTCCACCTGATTCCAACAAATCAGCCAAAAACTCTGTAGAAATCCAGGGTAATTGGTTCTGCTGGTGGCTGAATTATATTAAACCCCACTTTTTCTATTTTTCTACTGCACTAAACCTTCCCAAATGCAACATTTGTCTTTTAGTCATTTGCCTTGCTTTTGAATTTTAAGTGCCTGTGAGAACAAAAAGAAAAAATCCTCCTTATCATAGACGATTTCTCAACCCTCTCTTGCTCTGTCTCTCTTACAGTATGCAACTTGGACCAATAATGAGAGCCTTGGAGGTATTGATGGATGTCTCTCCAAGCTAAAGGCAGCAGATCCAAACTTTAGTGAGTATAACCTTTGATTCTGAACATGGAAAGTGCTGGGTTAATGCTTATTTTCTTGGTATTTAACTTGTTTATGCAAGGGCAAGGTCATAATTTGTAGAATTATGTAAATCTTCCTCAAAATATAGAGCAGGCAGAATGCTTTTGTGTGGCGTTTTTTTCTTTTCAATTCACATAATATTTGAGTAGCTGTCAGGAAAACCTTCTGAGAACTTTAGGTTTGGGAGGCTTCCTGGATCCCTGTGTCCAGAAGTCAGTTTTATTGAAAATGCTCAGCTCCTCTGGTGTTTTGTGGAGCTGAAGGCTCTGCTGTGAGCTCAGCTGGTGCTGTGCTGTTTCCTGCAGCAATGGGACATGTCATTGCCAATGGCTTGGAGCTGGTTGGCACTGGAAGGACCGTGAGGCTCGACAAGGAGCTGGACAGCGCCGTGAGAGCCATGGTGGCACTTTCCAAGTCACAGCCACTGACAGAGCGGGAGAGGCTTCATGTCTCAGCGTTGGACGTGTTTGCCAGGGGGTGAGTCCTCTGTCACCCTGCTCAAGGGACTCTGAAGAGTTCCTTTGTCTGCTGCAAGCAGAAGTGAAGGTTGGCAGGAGTGGTGTGTCATGTTAGCTGACGTCTAGCAAAGGATCAGGGTGAGATGTCACAGATTGTCCCTGAATTTCTCTCTCCACCCTAAGTGCCATGTCTAGCTGGTGAGCAGCACTGTAGGAAGTGCTCTATTGCCACCACTTCCTAGCATTAAGCACTCCAAGTTTAAAATGTGCAACAGATCCATCAGTGTGGTTTAGAACTAGGAAATGAAGTATTTGTCTACAGTAGGGTCCAGACTCAGATGCACAAAAGGAGAGTTACAGTCTTCTCTCTCTTGTCTCTCTATGTCAAAACCTATTTTCCCTGTAAAACACGGAGATAAGAGTGTCACACATGCTGTAGAGGCACACTGCTTCATTCCATATGATAAATCTGTATGAACTGCAGAACATATGGACTAATGATTCACTTTCATTATTTGTTTGCCAAACAGTTGGGCAAGCATGGATTTGCCTCACATCTCAGCAAAGGAAATGACTAAGCTACTGAGGCCCTGCCACTGGGTTTGATTCCCACAAAAGGAGAGGGAAGGTGTCTTTGTACATACAAAGTTCCATTAATTATGGTGGGTCCCTCTAGGAACTCTTCAGCCCTGGAGGAAAATGTTTAGATTTATTGTTTAAGCTTGTTTTGTTTTCCTTGTGTGCTACAGTGATTTGGTGTAACCCAACACGATTTCTTTCATAAGATTTCTCAGAAGGTGCCAAGTGAAGATAATCCCATTATTGTCTTAGAAAAGACTAAAGAATTCCTTCAAGGAAGAGAATAAGTCATTTGGTGCTGAATTTTCTATGTTTCAGCATAGTTTGAGTTCAGGACTAATAGTAGGGGCATGCATATGTGCCTTCTTTTGGTGATGGAAGTAATTTTTTATTTCTAGCCAACTTCCAAAAGCTTGTGAGCTGTGGGAGCAGATTCTGCAGAGCCACCCAACTGACCTGCTAGCCCTCAAATTTTCCCATGACACTTATTTCTACCTGGGATATCAACGTCAGATGCGAGATTCTGTTGCCCGTGTTTATCCTTTCTGGACACCTGATGTTCCACTGAGCAGGTGAGCCATGCTTCATTTGGAAATTGCTCTTTACCTGCTGTGCATGGACTATGTGGTTTTTAAGTTCAAACCTAAAACTTCAGGATCTTTTGGAAATAAGACGTGTAGACAAAAATCAAGAGTCTAGAAGTTAATCAAACTTGACCATGGATAGAATGTGTATCCAGTATTCTTCTTGACACTGTTGGTGAGGGATTTTTCTTAAGTGAGCTGTCAAATATAGCATATGGTGTGTAACACATAGGATAAAATCATGTCCTCACCCAGGGCAGTGGCAAAATTTCTTCATTTCTTCCAAAAAAATACTGTTCACCTTGATCCATTAAATAAATCAGGTGCATATAACATCCCTATTTTTTTTTTTTATGGCTTAATGGGGATGATTTACAACCAGTTTTAAAGGGCCACTTCATGTAAAAGTACCCTCCTGTGGTTTTATGGGCACTGGGGAAAATGCATGAGATTGCCTTTGAGATGCTCACATAGCTTTGGTGACAGCAGTGTCTCACTTCTAGCCTTTTAATTCTGCATCTTGCAGCTGTTATGGAGAACAGCAGCTGGTTCTGTGTAGGTGGTGATTCCATCTCATCCAGAGATGGAAATAATATCCATTCTGATGTGTGTCTTGTCACTGTTTGCCATAGTGGTGTCTCAGGGTCACTCATTTCCTCTGAGAATTAGCTTGGTAGTTCTGTATCCTGAGAGCTTGAATCTTGTAAATTGCTCTGCAAGGACTTTTTTGAGTTAAATGCTCTTTCTAGTGTGTTTTTTCAGTCCTGGACTAAACCTTGTTATAAATGGATTGTGTGCTCTTTTTCCCCTTCTGTTAGCTATGTGAAGGGCTACTACTCTTTTGGACTCGTGGAAACAAACCTTTTTGACCGTGCTGAGAAGGTTGCCCATGAGGTAAACTGCCTGCTGTTGGTGCTAAAAGGCTTGAGAATTCTCAGGGTTTTGGTTTCTGCTAGTTATTAGTCAAAGCAGCAAAGAGATACAGCTCAGCATGGAAATGCTCACAGGTCTTAGTGAGACTTGTTGATAACTCCTCTCACATCTCTGCCCCACCAAGGCAGTTTCACTGGACTGCATTTCCCTCACTTGCTTATGAGCATGCCGTGTCAGATGGGGTCAGAACACCCCTGTAAAATCCATATATCAGCCCACCTGCTGCTTCCCACATGTATAATTGGCTGTTTACTCCTATTAAAGAATGTTGGATTGTTTTGACGTAGTCTGCTCTTGACAACCAATCCTCTTTGGCTTCCTGCTCCCTTTTTTTCCTAGATCCTTGTTCCTGAATTATTGAACAATTAGCTGTAACAATGTTCCTGGGGATTACTATTAGCCAGCCTGTTTCCTTTCTATGAAGATAGTAATTTTACTTGACTTTCTCCAGTCCTCAGGATTATCCCTGTCCTCCAGGAGTCTCACACAATTAATCTCTCTAATGGGTGTTCTTGGCAAAACTTCTGTTACATCAAATTGCTGAAAGTGACAAGAGAGACTAAACCCTAAAACTTAACCTATACTAGGTTTATGACTAACTTTGCCAAAAGCCTAGTAGGAATTGTTGGGCCAAGGAAGAGGGATTGGCTGAATACTCAGAGCTGGCCATTTTTTTTTGAAAAGAAATAGTTATCTGCAAGGCATTATATCATGGAATATGTTGTGCCTGTGCCTGCAGTTCTTTCATTGATGCATGTCTGTGAAATAGATGTCATTTCACAGTCATCATCAAAGCCTGTGTTTGAAAGTGTTTTGCAGGTGTTCATCTCCCTGCAGCAGAAGCTGGGAAGTGAAGTCAGCCAGGAAACATTCTCTTCCTTTTCTGTCCAAATCAGACTTCTGGGCTGTGGTTAGTCGGAGTGGTACAAGTTGGAGTGGTACTTAACATGCAGCAAGTAAAAAGTAGTCTCTTGTTTCTGGATAAGCAGTGATAAATGTCTGTATTTGCAAGTTTGTAAGGCTCATCATGTTTTCCTGTTTTTCACTCACAGGCTTTGGCTATAAATCAGACAGATGCATGGTCTGCCCATACTATAGCTCATGTAAATGAAATGAAAGCAGAGGTGGAGAAAGGCTTAAAATTCATGAAGGAAACTGAAAAGAACTGGAAGGTAAACCTTTTTGTGGCATCTCTGAGGAAGCTGTTTTTAGGTTTTCTTTAATTCCTGCAGCCAAGTTCTTGAGTCCTCTGCCTGCAGCTCCTTCCTATCTGCAGACCTGTTACAACGAATGCAGAGTTTGCATATTAGTGGAAATCCTCCTTTGAGGTGCTGCTACTCTCCATGCAGCTTTTAAGCAAGAAGCAGGAAGAAGTGGCATGTTATAAGGGACATGACTGTCCCTGTTTGTGATCTGTTGTGTGGTTATAAAACCACAGGCAGGAAGAAGTGACATGTTATGATTTGTGATCTGTTGTGTGGTTAAAAGTAAAGTGACCACTGATTCTTTCACAAGCTTTTTACTTAGGCTGATGTATGCACAGACAGAGGTTTGAAGGACATGGCTAAATCTCCTCATGGGACTTAAGATGAGATGAAAAATGACACAGTCAAATCAACTGTTTCAAAACCCTAAAATACTTGTTTGCTTCTGGATGGGGAGGGGATTTTAAGAACAAAGAAAAGAGAAATCATGTTCTTACATCTTTTTTATTGTACTAATTACTTTCTAGTGTATCAGTTACCTTATATATCCAACATGTTTGATACCACCTTTCAGAGTATTGAACAGGTTAATTAGTCTGTTATGTGGTCCTTTGCTGTAAATTAAGTTTTATTTTGTGTTTGACAGCATTTACCCAGTGATTAAGTCTTATATTCAGAGCTGAGAGCTGTGAGGTTTGCCTTTGCTAGAACCCACAAGAGTATTTTAGAGTCATCTGAGCTGACTGTCCCACCTCACAGCAAGAGCAGGACTGGATAGTGAGACTAGAAAGGCTGGTGTGCTTTGTGCTTGTTTTATTTTTTAAGTTAAGCATTCAGATACTGGGCTTGGAAATGCAGACAGAAAACTCTTGCTTGAAGTTCACACCTGTCACTTCCCAGAAAGCTTTTTGTCTTTTAATATGTTAGTTTTAATGAATCAGTGATTGACAGCTTGGGAGATACCTTAAAAACCCCAGTCAGTGACTTTTGGATCAATTTTTTTTTTAATTCTTGTTTCTTAAAATAGTTGCATGTCTCTGTGATTCATACTCTTTATCCAAATAAAATCAAGTTCAAGCCCACTTCTCTCTAGCAGTTTCATTTTTTTCAGAGCTCAAATTTAGCAGCAGGGAAAAGGTTTTGCTTTATTTAGTCAGGTAATTCCATTATCTTGTTTGAATGTCATTTGGAATGGCAGTATGATATTCAACTGGATATTACCAGTGTTTATGCCAAGCACATAACTGCTTCTGTTGCTTGGGTTTGGTCTGTGATTTAATATTAAACAAGCAAAGATTACCAGAATGTTTATCTTAGGGGCCCTGACATTTATTGGGAACCTTTACCTTTGTGCTTCCTGAAAGTGGTTGTTACAGTTGTCAGTATGACAATAAAGATGATTTTTCCACTTGTGGGACCATTAAGTTTCCCTACAGAACCAGGAGAGAGTGGGAGGAGAGGGATGAACCTTTCTGGTATTTTAATTTTCTCCAAAGGATTATGGAACTACATTTGTCTATTTTGAATGCATTCACAAAAATGAACTGCAATTGCCTTGAACTGCAGGCTAGGGAAGAGGATTTGCAGTTCTGGTGCCAGCTGGAAAGGACAGTGTGGAATTGGTGCAGTTCAGCAAAAATTCATCTCACCTGATGAGCTGCCAGTGTGTTTGGCATCTCTTGCAGCTTCTGTAGCCTGTAGTAAAACTTGTTTAAAAAGTGATTCCCCTTTTTCTGAGGTAGGTTCTGGATGGATGGCCCCCATAAGGCCTCCATATCCTCCTCTCTCCACTCTCTGGCCAGGTTACTTCAGACAAGATGCCTAAATTTTAGATAAGACAAATCTTATTCTTCTTATAGATGTGGATTAAATTTATTTTTTTAAAAGGGTGCTGAAGAAAGGTGAATTCTGAGGTATCCAAGTGAAACTCTTATCTGGAAAATGATGTGGGGGAAACCTTGGGTTTGAGGTGTTGCCCTGAATAGCTGCAAGGACAGATGTACCAAGTGAGGTGTCCTGGCAGCTGATTTAAATTTCTTGTCTTTATTGTGTCTCCTGAAGTACTCAGTTTTGCTGAAAGAGGAAACAGAAAGCTGACTAGATAACTTGAAAAGTGGTTATTTTGTAAATATCTTATTTTTTTTTCCTCTCCAGAGCAGTGATATGCTTGCTTGCCATAATTACTGGCACTGGGCTTTATACTACATTGAAAAGGTATGAGATATTTTCATACATGTGCTTTATGGTTCAGATAGGTTATTTAAAGCTGTTTAAAAGGCAGAACTAACATTTACTGGGGGGGGGGGGGGTGTATCAGCTATTTGAAAGGATGTTTTTATAAAATAGCACAATTCTGTATTTACAAAGTGGCATGTTATTTTGAGAATTTTAATTGCATTGGTCAACACTTTCAGGATCTTTCTAAGAATGTTGAAATATTGCTGTGAGATTATTACATGTTTGAAGATCCAGTAGTCTCACTAATTACATTTAGCAGTTATTTGATAGTAAGATGAATGTAGATCTCTAATTTTGAGGCAAAAGTTAACAAAATTCTTAGCAAATTCAGTACTCATTTTCTGGCCCAAAAATTTTCTGACTATAAAAAAAGAGGCCATAAACTCTAAATTGGGTTGCCAATGCTCTAAATTATTGTTACTAATTCTTACTATTGAAAGCCTTTAAAAATGGTTTAAATTTTACCCAGCCTGTCAGAATTTCCTTGGATTTAATGCTTAGCACTTGTGGGATTCAGCTTAATAGGGAGATAAATGTGGCATTCTGGAGAAGGCAGCATCCTTTGGCCAGAAAGCAGAGTAACACAGAAGGAACATAATTCTCAACAGGAGTCCAACAGTTTATTTATTTTGTCTCTTCCTAGCTACATAACTTTTTTGAAGGCTACTTAAAACCATTTTTTCCCATCTCTTTGCATACACCATGGGATGCACTGATTTTTGCAAACATCCATGAAAGGAACATTAGAATGAGAGGCTATACCTCCATGTTTCTCCTTCTTGCTTAACTTGTGCCAGTATTGGTATTTCTTCTTAGATGAAACCTCAACATAGTGATCATTTTGCCTATTAAATCCAGGTTTTTCTGCTTTGAATACCTCAAGGTTTCTTTGACTTGGTTTGTTTTGATCAGACAGTCCTGAAGAGCTGTTATGATGTCTGTTAATGTTTTTATCTCTGGTTGCTGTGTCTGCACATTAACCACACAGTCCTCCTTTGCTTTTCCAGGGGGAATATGAAGCTGCTTTGACAATTTATGACCAGCATGTGAGTAGGGGCCTTTTTTTCTTTACCTACATCATGCAAGATCTTGATGTGATGATGATGTGTGCTTTCTTCCTTCTGTGTGACATTGAATCTCCTGTCACAGTGCGTGATCTGTGTATAAATATTGTTTACATCTCTCATCACAGTCTTTTAGGGAAACAACTTCTCAGCACTTCTGGGGAAAATGCCCCAAGGATTGAGTGTTACATAGTTTGAGTGCTTGAAAGAGCTACAGTGGTACTGATTTCCATTCTGTCCATGTTTCTTATTCATACCTTTCAAAGGATGTAAATTAGTCAAGTCACCTTTACAATGAACTGGTTTTCATGTTAGGTACAAAGTCAACTGCCTGGATTTCAAAACAACCTTTGTAAATAAGCAGTATCAATTTAGATAACACAGCACATCTTTGTAAGGATTGTAAAAATACCACAAGCATTAAGCTGCTGGGCAGATTTCTATCTACTAACATTGATCCAGTGAAGTAATATTTACGGCAGAATTTTGGAAAAAATAAAATACTGTGGTGACTCTCCATATTTACTGAGAAAAACAACACATGTAAACCATATAAGTTTCTGTCATTGCAAATTCCTTTCTTCCAGAAAAATGCAATTAGGACTATTACAAAACAAGTAATTTTGAATTAATAGAAGGATAAAATTAATTTAGTACTGTGAAAATAAGTTTGATAGTCTGAAGAAGTGTCCACTAGTGCATCACTTGGCCAGCCTATGGGTACTTGTGATTACAGATTGCTCCCGTGTGCCTGGCAAGTGGAAGCATCCTGGATATAGTTGATAACAGTTCAATGCTGTACAGGCTTCATCTGGAAGGTAGGATATCCTCTGGCCATTGTTTTTTTATAACTTTTTCTTTTTCCCTTCCCCTGCCATTCATGTTGGGGAGGTACTTCAGTATAATTACACAGCAAACTCGGTCAGTGTTCCAGAAGAAACTTGAGAAAAGCATCGATGTGAAGTTCCTAATAATGTCCATAAGCTTTATTCTTCCCAAAAGCTGCAGTTTTCCATGCCAGTGTGGCATAGCAGTCAGCTCCAGCTAGCATAGGTCACATACTTCTTCTCTGACAACTTCACTTCTATTGCTCCTGGAGGTCTGAGGCTGAGCAAACAAGTGCATAAGCCTCTAAAAACCCATAGTACTTTCTAGACATAAATTCCCAATTAGATCCTTTTTTTGATGTTTTGATCCTGATTGAAATAGTTAGTGTGGGCATATCAGCCTCTGGCTTTTTGTACTCCCCTAACTCAGTGACATTCCCCTTTTTAAGCCAGTGTTTATACACTGGGGTTCATGGCAGGGGACATGATGGGCAGACAGTATTTCACACTGTTCTGCTAAAACACTAATGATGTATTGGGGGTTTATTAAATCCATCTTCTCACTCTGTCTTGTGATTCCTACAGATGGCTCATGGTGAACAGCACCTCCAAAACATTATGAGCAATCTCATAATAAAGCCAGAAGCTCACACAATGCAGACTAAAATAATGCCTTTAAACTCCTGACAGTCAAGAAACTCTTGGCCCACATAAGGCAACCTGCAGTTGAGCATTATTGCTGTGTTCATTTTGCTACATCAGGAAATGTTCTCTTGAGTTGAGAAGGAATGCATTTTATGCTGAGTGGCTGACAGTAATTGCAAAGTCATACTTTGCACGTGGCAATATTATTGAGAAAAGTATTTCTTACTCTTAGGTGTAAAGCTTGGGGACAGGTGGAATGATCTGCTTGGGGTTACGAAGAAGCACACCAAGGATCACATTCTTCTGTTCAATGATGTGCACTTCTTGATGTCTTTCCTTGGAGCCAAAGACCACAAAACTACTGAGGAGCTTCTAACAACTCTGCAGGAACTTGCCAAGTAAGCAATGGAATTCCTGCACTGGGCTCAGTGAAATGCCCTCTGAACTTCAGTGCAATCTGACTTGCTGAAGTTCCAAGATGCTCCTCCTGCCTTAGCATGTCACTGGGACACATCTGGGCTAAGCAGGCAACGTCCAGTTAGGAGATCCATATTATTATTTGTTTACTGAGTTAATGTCTAGAGGGGTTCCTCATGTTGATGAGCAGAAATCTTTTGTGTTTGAGGTCATGGACACCACCTGAGCAGTTGCTGTGTTCCCTTTTAGTGGGGTCACACTAAGCTGTGTTACAGACAAGCAGTAAAGAACATTAATTAATAAGAACATTCTACAAGATACATCAGCTGTCTGTGGTGGATCTTTTCTGCTCTAGTTTAAAAGGTTATTAATAGAACACTAGTTGGTAGTGATATTCTAATGGCTTCTCTTTGAAGTGTTGTTAAGTCCATCTGCAGGAAATTAGGTTTCAAGTACTACTAAAGTAATAAACTAGAATATTTCACTTTCAAATTAAGTTATTTGAAAAAGTTGAATATTTAAGTACCACATCCAAACAATGAAGGTTTTTTGTTCCCTTAGGTATTAAATTACTATGAATTGCCTTGTTGTGGGTTTTTTTTAAAGGGGTTGATATATAGATGCTTTAAATTCAATTTCTTTTCCTCACTACACCCTTTTTTTCTCTGTTTAAGCATCTGTGCCTTCCTTAGAAAGAAGGAGAACCTGAACTTGTCACAATTTGTTCCTGACTATATGTAGTTTTGTGGAATACTGTAATTTTTAAGAATACTTACCAAAACAAATAACTTCCAAAGCAACCCTCAGTACGTCTCACTTAACTAAAGTAGAAAACAGTAAATATCTATATTTATTCTATTATTTATATAAGTATGTCAGGTTATATAAAGTATAGAAAACTGTCCACCACAGAGGCTTTAATGAACATGTGTTGATATATGCTACTTATTCTTTCACCCAGTGCTTCCTTTCACCTACTTTCAGCCTTAATAATACTTGGGTACATTTTTAGCTGTAGTTTGAAATATTATAGAGCTTCATTTGATTATTTGAGAAAGCAGGCCACAGCTGAAGGGGCTGTATTAATCTATCACAAATATGTAATATATAAATGATACCCAGAGGCGTTCTGTTTGTGTTAAGAAAGCAGCGTTACAACCTGGGCACAAACATCGGGCATTGCACCGGTATTTTTCTCTGGCCTTAGCCATGGAAAGTTGCTGGGAATTTGTCGGGTGCCCATGGCGCTCTCTGGTGGTTGGTGTCACAGGCTCCTCTCCATGGAAATGCTGGACAAAACGTAGAAATGAGGAATTGCTCCATCATTTTCATCACTGGCTGCTTCAAATGAACATCTGTTGGGCACTTTTATCTTTCTAGGGTGCCACAGTTTGTTTGAGGAATGATAAACACACAGGGCAGTGTTGCCTACTGGAAAATAGAGGCTGGCCCAGTGAAAGCAACTGGAAGTTTTGAAAGGCTGACTTGGGAAGGAGCTGGCTTGCAAGGTCATGGCTGGGAGCTGTGTGCAAGGACATGTGGCCACATGTGGCCACACAAAGCACTAGCAGTAGGATGTCCTGGTGGGGTCACAGAAGAGAAACTGCAGTTTTCTTACTGTCCTAGTCCAAACTGTTTATTGCAGAGCTAGGAGGGGTTGGGCTTGTGCCTTTTGTGGGTATATTCAGGAGGATAAAAACTGATTGCTGGCTGAGTGACAAAAAGGTGAAAGGAGCATAACCACACCAAAAGTTATGACCTAAGTCAAGTACCTGAAACATCAGGCTTTGTACAGTAAAAAAAGCCCAAAACACCTGTTTGCAGGCAGGGGCAGACTGGCATTGAAATGTGGCCATTTATGCTTTGGCTTATGGAAGTTAACCACTTTTTCATTCTGCAGAGCACCTCGTGAAGACCACCAGCTTTCCCTGGCTCCTCGTTTGGGGCTGCCACTGTGCCAGGCTTTTGTGGAGTTTGAAAATGGGAATTGTGACAAAGCTGTAGACCTGCTGTACCCAATCCGTTATGAACTAGTCCAAGTGGGAGGCAGTGATGCTCAGGTAAAGGAGAGCCAGAAAAGACTTCTTGTTGTGACTTAATCCCCTTTCAGTAGCCACCATGAAGCACTCACCTCATCAACAGCACTTCAGTGTCAGAGAGTGAACTGTGCTTGTGACTGAATCCTGTTTGCAAACACTTACATTTTGAATGTTGATTTGTTTCCTTCCTGTGAATTTATTAATTTGGTAACTGTGACATTACTTATTAGTTTGTATTTTGATGACTTTTTTTTCCAGAGAGATGTTTTCAGCCTGTTATTGATTCATGCTGCTTTGAATTCTAAATCAAAGGCCAAACAAAACCTTGCAAGGTGAGTATTTCCCCTGATAAATATTTAGCACTGTTGCTAAAAGTAAGAAGTAATGAATATATTCAAACCTGTAAATTTAAGGCTAAAATTATATGCATTTGTGTTAAATGTGGCAACATTTAAGCAGGATAAAATGTACAATAGCTTCCAATTCCAAAAGTCCACTCTTTCAGCCTGAATGGATGATCTGTGTATGTTCAAGGGTGGTTGATTTTCAGATGGTTCTGTCTTCAGACATGGCCTGTTGACCACGTGTGTTATGGACTGCTGTAACCCCAGTCAGTGCCCCTGCTGGCATCTGCTTTGCTGGGGAGCAGAGGTGTGCTCTGCCTCGTGGACCTGCCCCTCAGCACAGCCTGTTTGGCAGAACAGTCCAGGTTTATCACCACTCCTCACCCTCCTGCTGCTCCTTCCACAGGTGTCTCCTGCACGAGCGCGATATGATGAGACCCAAGTCACCAATGACTGAGCGACTGATCAGGAAGGCAGCAGCTGTGCATTCCATGGCATAGAGCTTTCCTCCAGCTTCAGCTGGAAGAGCCAGGAGCTTTCCACAAAGTCTGGGTGCAGGGAGTGCAGAGGTGCTGTGAAGGAATTCAGGGAGGTACACAAGGTTAAAAGATCTGATAATTATTTCCTTTTAAAAAAGACAGAGCTGTTGTATTTCTGGAGGTTGTGTCTCAGATGATTCCACAAGGAAAGAAGAAAACTTGCTGATAGTGCAAGCAAAACCTGCTGACAAAGCTTTCTGGGGCATTTCAAAGGCATGCTGCTCTGGTATGTTTTCCTGAACATTCCCTGTGACCCTGATTATACACAGTGCAGTAACAGTGCCTGGATTTCAGTCCTTCTTTGGCCCAGTTTGGTACTTGGCCTAGATGTGAAGTAAATTGCTCAGGTAATTCAAAGGGAGCTTTGAAATAAAGCTAACAGGAAGATGTAGGGCCAGAGCCAATACAGGCATGAACTGAATTCCATATTGAGCTTCCAGCCCATTCAGGCAGGAGTCACAGATCTGTCTGCATTCAGGATCTCTTTCCAGGTGTACATTTTTAAACTCCCTCTCATAAAATGTTAATTTTTTCCTCCCAATATAGCACATCAGAGCTTTCTGGCATTATGGGTAAATGAAACCAGACAAGAATAAAGACTATTTTGACATGGGTGCTCCCTCAGCACTTTTAAATCTTTCAGAAAAAGGGAAAAGCCTGGATTTCAGCTGAACAGTACCACTTCTGAAGGGTTGTTGGACTGGGTCTTTGTGCTTCCCTGAGCTTTTGGATAGCCAGGCCTTGCTACCATCTCACTCCAGAGAGGCCCTGCATGTTGGCAAAGTGGGGTTTAAACCAGGGTTAAAGCACACACTTTGGAGAGGTGAAGACCAGGAGGAAACTTCTGCCATGGGAGAGGGCTCAGGGGGACGGGCACAGCTGGGTCCCAGCACATGTCATGGGATAAACTTCAGTGCTGCAAGTCAGGAATTATGTGAGCCACGGGCCTCGAGGGAGCTCTGGTGCCTCTGGATTCCTGCAGCATCCCAGAGCTAACACATTGTCTTGCAAAAGTATTCCAGAAATCCCTAATGACAGGGAAGATCATATTTCAGACCAAAACTGAACTTCTGGAATAGAAGTGCCACACTCTGCAACTGCCCAAGCTCTGGCTTTACTTCCACATCTGCAAGCTCTCCTGGCCTCACAGGCCAGCCCCTCCTTCCTGTCCAGCTCAGGCTCTTCCCCATGTCCCACAGCAGCCTCGTCCTACAGTTTCCTTTTGACCTAAGAAAGCACTTCCATAGCTGGCCCTGCACTGCCCCTGGAGTTCCTGCTTCGTGGAAGTGCTTTGCTGACATTTTGCTTTACCCAATCCTTCCCTGATGCAGAAATAGCTTATTTTTAAAGGAAGAATAATAAAACCATGTCAGGGATTGCATTCCTTGCCTGATTGATGAACGTGCTGTTCTTCAGCAGATAGCTTGTCTCTTCAGCCATGGTGGGGGTGACTCACTTGGGACATGTTACACTGGATTTTTACTATTATTTTTAATAAGTGCACTACAAGCAATGCCTTTAGACATTGCTAAAAGTAACAAACTGTATAAGGGAACAAAAGCCTGAGACAGCTCTGGCTGGCTATGCAGGGTGTAATCAATGTAATCAATGACAGCTGTACTTTTGATAGAACATGATTGTGAATTTTGTCTGCTTTGCCTTAATAAATTCAAAGATTATCTTTGTTAAGCAAGTACATGATTTCTTTGCATGTGTGAAGCTCTTAAATGTGTTATTCAGCCTAATTTCATAGATGTTAGCAGTGTGCACCCACTTTGTTTCTATCACAGTGGCCAGAAGCATCCAGCAGTGGAGAGCAGCAATACGTGCTGCAGGTCCCAGCCCAAGTGTGGCTCAGCCTCCCAGGGGTTTTCCTTGGTGCCACTTAGGAAGAAGCTGAGATGCCATGAGGTGGGAGAGCTGTTGTTTCTTTCTCATCCTCCAGCATTCAGAGTATGCCTTTTCCAGCTTTCCTTCCCCTTCAGCTCAGTTACCCAGACTGCAGCTCTCACCCCCAGTCCTTACTCCCTGTGTGTGGTGATCTGGGCTGATCCTGAGCTGTCAGCATCTCACTGGCACCCTCCCCAAACAGGCCTGCCTTGTGCCTCCCAGGCTTGGGGGTTTCTACAGATTCAGATTCTTTAAGTTACTCATCTGCATATTAAAGAAGTACTTCCTTAGAATCTCTCAATATCTCACTACTTTGACATTTAAAACCAACAATTCTGCCACAACCTCAATTCTTTCACCTTTTCTTAGGACTTCATTAACTGCTCAGAGCAGGTGTTTAATTACATGAAATCTAACCAAACGACCCCACCACTTTAATATTAAACATCTCCTAGTTAGGAAGTTAATTTACAGAAATATTCTCTCCTTAGTAATTAGCTGAACACCTACCCTACAATGACAGTCCACATGTGCAGTTCCCTGGTTTAGAAACACCAAAGGAAGACAGGGAACACAGGCAGGGGCTGGTTCATTCAGCATATTTAGTCTTGCCCTGTTTATGTAAAGACAAACTGCACACTGAAAGTGCCTAAAAACAGGTTTTATTTGCAAATGCAACAAGCTCAGTAATTCAGGAATTCTACAGGCAAACAAGAGAAAAAGAGATCTTAAAAAGTGTTAAAATCTTCTCCGCATGTTTTCATTTAGTTCCAAGTGATTTTCGTAAGATTTTCTGGATTTATTTTTTCTGTTCCTCTTGGGAAGAACTTGATATCTTTGAGTAGTTGACAGATTTCTATCATAGATGCAAAAACCTTAGAGGCTATTGGTGTTTCTGTAAAGCTTATCTGAAGGTAAAAGTTACTGCTTCTCTGTTGTCACATCGTTTCCCTCTGAACAGCTAAACTGCCTGAATATGGCATTTTGTACAGAGGACTTACAGTTTGATCCACTTACAGACTCCCTGCTAACATCCAGCAGAAATTGCAGAGGTTTCTTGCCCAGGTTCACCTCCAAAACAAGAAGAGGATCCCCACTTGTCAGCACCCTGCCCCACACAAGTGGGCAGTAGAACATGCGGATGGTGCCTCAGGACAGCAGTTCTACCACTGGCCTCAAGAGAACCTAACTGGTCTCTTCTGGTCCCATTCTAATCTGGAAAAACGAAAATTATTGCACAAACAGGACAGAACATCTCTATGATCCTTAAGAAGCTTCTCCTGTCCTGTTGTGCTACGTGGCCATATCCACTGGAAAGCCTGGCTCGTTGGGACACAGCCTTTGTGTCCTTATGGCCATTAGGTACAGCCAAACCACCAAATTTTGGTATCTGCTTACTCACATGTGGTGGCTTTCACAGTTTCAGTTGAGCTCTGCTTTTGTATAGGTTACAGCAAGTTGCTGCTCATTTCCACAAAGAATCTGATCCAACAGCTTTTTGATCCATCTGCCATTGTACAGATGAAAATTCTCGAGAACTGACAACATGGATTTAAAATACGCTTTTTCTTTTTTTGTTTATCATTTTAACTCAAAACATGTACCAGCATTAAAAGCAGTGCTTTGAAAACAAACTCAAGTCATTATTACCTACACTGAGTTGTTTATAATAATGATAGATGAGAGAATCAAGAGCAGATGAATTCTGCACTGAGAAAAATCTCTGGCTACTAAAAATGTGAAAGCTTCCTTTAAAACTAATGTACTGTTAATCTTTCTTTTAATTGTTTGCGAAGAGAAGTCCTCTCTATTTTTTTAGACGATGCATTTGCAATTATTTGCCCACAGCAGTCCTAACATTCAATTTCCCATCCCACAATTCTCATTTTTCTGCTCTGGTTATCAAAATGTCTGCGCTTCATTTAAGAGAGGAAGAGAAGAAGATAAGGCAGTAACAACAAATGTAACATCCGCTTTGCCAGCCCTCCTCAATGCAAAAATTGGATTAACATTCTGAAGAACTGTATTAAAAAGAAAGAAGTCACCAAATAGTAGAACACCTGCAATCCGGAAAACAAGATGAGGGACACAAACTGCCACGTTCCTCTAAGATACAACACATTTTTTTCCCTCCTCTCTAGGCATTCTTATTCCTGTCTCTTTCACCTCTCGTATTCCCGTCTCTTTCTGCTCTCTTATTCTCTCCTCTTTATACTCTATTATGTACTCTGGGTAAACCTGGTGTTTCTCAAAGACAACAAAAACAGAAGGATTTAACTCGTCATCCACACAGCTGTCATATAACCACAGCTTGTCAGCACACTTCATGGGGGGCCGCACGTAGGCAGCGTTGCCTTTAACGTAGTCTCCAACCAGAACACGAGCCACGAACATGAAGCGTTCCTGCAGCACAGCCTGGCAGTAGGCATGGGAATAGCGAGCATCTCTAGAAAAGTAACTTCCTAGAAAACGAGATGGAAACGTGGTTGTGAGGAGAGTCTGTACAGTGACAGCAAAAGCTGAGCATCCCCTGGGGTTTTTTTTTTGACTCAACTTTCAGGGACTTCTCTTACCCAGTTTACAGGATACCACCAAAATTTTTGCAAGAGAGGGGACTGCACTATATCATTTCCATTCACTATTTGCTATTTCAGGAGAAATTTTTTTAAGCTATACCAATAAGCACACTACAGGACTGTGTGTTGAGATGAGAGGGACAGACCAGAAAACATGAGGACCTTCCATGATCTCACTGAGGGCATACATGCCCCTCTGCTCCCTGCCATACAAACTGATTTATAAATTCAAATTATGACCCCAGACATCAGAAAATGCCACCTACAGCAAATCCCAAATCACCAATACTCTTGACACCTTGTGAGAAGATTTACCCCCAACCCAAAGCAAATCCTGGCCCTCTTCAGAAGGATGATAATACCAATTCTTATCTTTTTTTTGTCCTTCTATAGTTAATGACTTCAGAACCTTTGACTGCTCCACTAGCAGGGGAGTCCCAGCAGACATCTCACTTTCTACATACCCTTCCCATAGTTAGTTCCATTGCTTCCACAAATTCTCCAGTCAAAGTTCTGACTGCAGATCGTTTCCATGGAGGTGACGTCAGTTCCATGGAACAGGCGTTTTTCCTGAACTTCCTTTCCTCCATTTTCCCTTTTCATCTTCTCTTTTTGCCTGACAAAAATTAAGGGGAGGAGAATGTGAGCCATGGAAGAAAAGGCAAAAAAGTGGTTTTTTTAAACAATTTAAACAACTGTGTAACATCCATGTAAATGTCAGCTGGATGAGGCTTCCAGCCTGCTCTCGCCTCTCAGAAGATGAGACACACTTAGCAGCATGATGGACAAGCACGAGATGAGCACAGTACTGACACCACTGCTCAGCAATTCTACATAATTCTGGCTTTACTCAGGGAATTTAGGCATTTGACACTATTCCAGTCGCCACTGTGCCAACCTGTTGCTCCTCTGCAGGGCCCTACTGGTTGTGCTGTAAAGTGCCTTCCAACTCAAGCTCTCAGAGGAGTGGAGGCACCAGTAACCTCAGGGGCTCTGTGCTTCCACAGTGGCTCAAAGCTGGAGGCTGCTTGTGCTCCTGCCCCTGAGAGGTCAGTGATGCTGGGGAGATGGGGCCAGGACACAAACCCAGCCTGCTTTGCCCACTTCTCACCTCGCTAGCTGAGGCCAGAGTCAGACTGAGCTATGAACAGGGTCAAAAGAAAAATCACAACAAAAGGCTCAACTCCTATTTCCCATCATTATTCCACAGCATCCTGACACCTCTCAGTTTTTCAGAAGCTGCTGAAGTGGACAAGGCAGTAATATTCTCCAGAGAGTCATCAGCCACCAATTAAGCAGAGCCAGAGGGAAGGGAGAATCCTTCCAACTTGTAAATTAGTAAATGGAAAGTTAAGAGCAATGGACTGAAACTTGTTCATTGAGAACTTACTGTGAGAGTGGCGAGGCCCTGGCACAGGGTGCCCAGAGAAGCTGTGGCTGCCCCATCCCTCAAAGTGTTCCAGGCCAGGTTGGACAGGGCTTGGAGTAACCTGGCATAGTGGAAGATGTCCCTGTTCATGGCAGATTGGATGTGCTTTAAGGTCTTTTCCAACCCAAATTACTCCATCATCCTCTGGACTTGGCAATGTTAAACTCTGCCTGCTTAGCTTAATTACCTCATTGGAGTAGGATAAAAAATATGCAGTATAACATGCTTTGAAGTCTCTTATGTTTTGCTAGATTAACAGGTTTTATGAATTAGTAGCTGATAACTTTCTGGGTTCCATCATTTTGCAGGTGAAAGCATTTATTTGAGCAGTATTTTTCTACTCCATTACCATTCCATACAGTCCTTGAATGCTTACTCTTGTTTTAAACTAGACAACTGTTCTAAGCAACAGCTTAATCCTGTATCAAACTAGCTTGAACATGGTTGAACCCCAGCTCTAATCTGCTGGTATCCAGCTTGGCCTAAGTACCTCGTGTTCAGTATCACTGATGCAGATGTTGAAAACCAGAAAGGACCTCTGGAACTCAGAGATCAAGTTAAAACACAAGGATTCTTTCTCAGTGAATACTGACTTTGTTCAGCAAAAGCACCTTAAATAAATCTGACTGGAACAAAAAGGCCCAAGCAGCCTTTACTCTTATTAGCATTTCATATACTCTAATGGATAAAGATTTGTAACAGACAGAGCACATGTGCAGCAGGCAGTTATTGCTCCATCCCTGAGACAATCACTGTTCCACATCCCTGTAGGTATCTCAGCCCAGATCTGCATCATGCATGCCTTTCTCTCCATGCTCCTCTCCCCCTCTTCCAAGGAGCCATGCAAAGGGAACCTCCCACAGAACCTTCCCACATTCCATGTCTGTGGAATGCCCCAGACACCAATCTCACTCCTGAATTGCTAATAACAAAATACCAGTCATGTTAAGGCACAGGTGGCAACCTCCTTTCTCTCCTAGAAAGCACAGACAGGACAACCTGTTCTTGGAGACTGCCTCCTCATAAGGACAGGGAAACAAGTACTGACCACTGAAACACCTTCCAGAGGGATGGATTCTGAATCCTCTGTATTTTAAGGATGCTGTAATTTTTCATAGTCTGATGAAACAGCTGCTTTATTTCATTGTATTCAGAGGTTGTGCTGCTGATCACCACTGCCTATAAAACACAAACCAAAGCAAAAAAAGGCATGAGGCTGCAGTGAGTTTGGAACACACAGAAGCCTAATTCCAGCAGATACACTTTCAGAAGGGTCCCCAGACGATGCTTATGAAGGGGAATTAAATGCTTTAGATCATGAGTATGTGAATAACCAAATACCACCAAGTAAATCAGTCTGTCCTCCTTTGCAAGGACACCTCACCTCTCTTCAGGAAGGATGCTGAAAGGTTTATCATCTCCAAGTGTTGACACCTGCAACTTTAAATCTCAATGGAACAGAAATTGCAAAAAAAAAAATTTTGACAGATTATTCCAGAGAGTGTCAGTTTTATATCTAAAGCTGATTAAGAACAAAAGATCTTAGATAACATGTAATTAGACATTTATGGAAGCTTCAGCTATTAAAGATTAAACAAACAAAACATAAATACCCTCCTGGCACTGTAGTGCCTTACCTTTTCAAAGTTAGAACATAGAAAGCTTTACTTAAACACAGACTTCAAAAAAACCCCTACATTTCTAAACAAATGTGACACCAAATACCTGTTTAAACAAATACATCTCCTTTCCCAAAGGAAACAAAGTTTATTTAGCCATTATCCTTTTATTTATTTATCCATACATTTTGTGTTTGAAAGTCCATTAAGAAATGCTCATTTTTCACAAAGAGAATTTAATGCAAAACATAATTAAAACATTACTCGAGCTCTTCTGCTTGTTTATGTCATGCATGAATTTTCCATTTTTTTCTCCAAAGTAATTCATGTCTTTTACCTTCTAGAATCAACATTTATCTCCATAAACTGCAAAAGTGTGATGCTGGCAGGCTGATGTCACCTGGTAATACTTTCCACTTCACCACAACTTAAGCCAAGTGGGAACTCAAGATTACAAAGTGAGATCCCAACAGCCCACGTTCCAAAGTGTTTCAAGCAGGAAAGCTGTGGCCATCCTAAAAGGTAACAAGGAAACTAACATCTTACCCTACCAGGCAAAAACTCCGTTTTAGAAGGCTGAGCTTAGAGAGAAAATAAAGTAGGATAAAATTTGTGTTTCACAGATACATTTAAGCACTTACTAATGAGGAGATCACTCACAGGGAAGTGTTCTAAAGATTAAGAATAAAGTCAACTGCACAGGAAAGAGCTATTTCTTTGAATTTATTTAAAAGCCTTTAAAAAATTGAGTGAAATTTCCCATGTCTCAATACAGAAGCATTTTCCAAAGCTTTACAGCACAGCAATAAAACAACCAGGATGTGCAAGTATTGATTGCCTGCAGTCTGTGGCACCGCAGCCCACCATTACCTACAGGATGAAGATCATGTCACTCTATTTCAGTACTACATCTTTTATTTAGAATCACAGAATGGCTTGGGTTGGAAGGGACCTTAAAGCCCAACCAGTGCCATCCCCCTACCACAGGCAGGGACACCTTCCACTGCCAGGTTGCTCCAAGCCCCATTCAACCTGGCCTTGGACACTTCCAGGGGTGGCACAGCCATGTTCTCTGGGCATCCTGTGCCAGGGCCTCACCAGCCTCACAGGGAAGAACTCCTTCCTAATACCCAGTCTAAACCTACTCTGTCAGTTTGAAGCCATCTCCCCTTGTCTTGTCACTCCAGGCCCTTGTAAATGATCAGCTCAGCACAGGGAGGGTTCAGGGGCAGGGCATGTCCAGCTCTCACCACCAGCACCCCCAAGGCCTTCTCCCAGGGCTGCTCCATCTGCTCATCCCCAGCCTGGATTGACCCCAAAGGTCATCCTGACCCACGTGCAGCACTGGTACTTGTTGAACCTCATGGGATTCCCATGGGCCACTTCTTGAGTTTGTCCACATCCCTTTGGATGGCCCTGTCCTTCAGGTGTGTCACCTACAGCGTTCAGCTTGGTGTCATCTGCAAATTTATTTATACATGAACAATTTCCACTTAAACTACAAATGTACTTTTGCTCTGCTGCATCCTTCAGGCTCATGGTGTGATTCTTGGGGTGTCCTGTGCAGGGCCAGGTGCTGGACTCGATGATCCCAGTGGGTCCCTTCCAAGTCAGCCTATTCTGTGATCTCTTCCTGAGGAACTGAAACCTTTCTAGGTGAAACAGAGGGTCAGCCATGTTACACAAGGCCTAATCCTGTAAGAAAGGTACTTCCATTATTTTATCATATGACGTCCTCCTGACAACAAAGCTGTTCTCCTTTCCATGAGAACTTGTGGGTTTGTCCCTATTTCCCCAAGGATGCTTCTAGTGCTGAAAAAGGACCACAGCATCACACTGCTGTTGAAGGCTGATATGGCATAACTACACAACTTCTTCAGCATTTTTCACCTTCAGGCCTGAAAAGGAAATCCCACTGAGTGTGAGCATTTGCTACCCTGTTATCAAGGAGCAGAGTTCCCAAGGCAGAGAAGGAATCTCTGCTCTGGCAGCAATTCCCACCAGTGTATGACTGCACAAGAGCAGTACCCTGTGACTCACACCCTGAGCTCTGCTTCACTGGGTGTTGGAAGGAGCAGGGCTGGTACTGGTGGCAGTGTCCCCACCAGAAATGACATCTGTAAAATGCACACACACTCATCACATTCCATCCTGTGCCTGGTACAGTGCAGCAGTCCTTGGCCTGTGTGTGGCCAGGATTCAGCAGCAGGTCAACCACACAAAGACTGGCAGGAAACCACACATCCAGTGCACTTTTCTGTGCACATTAAAGAGACAATTTTAAACCCAGAAAGAAGTTTCAGGATATAATAAATTCTTTTTTTTTCTTTTAAAACATTTAAAAACTACTAATTCCACTTTGTGACAACAAAGACAGGAAAAATTCACACCAACTTTCCAATCAATGTTACCAATTTCCGTTGTGCATTTTATACACTTCTTTCTACAGAACTGTTCTCAATGACTTACAGATTAAGACATGGCAATACTCAAAAAATAAGCAATGTTACCAAAACACAGCATCTCATTTTAAGCCAAGATGACTTTCTGCCTATCTCACAGGTTCCTTTTAAAAATGGATCACTTCCAGCACAGCAGATTTTGCCAGGATTATTTGTCAATGTCTGAAGAGAAGGCAGTTCATCGAGTTGTAGCTGTCAGCTCTTACAATGGTCACCACAAGCATGCAGAATCCCAGCCACTCCCAATATTACCTACTGCAAAAAAAATAAGCTTAGGGTCCCACAGAAAGCCTGGGCTAGATTAAATCTTTCTCTTTTAGTGCCAACAGGCACTGTCACTTTTCCTTTCCTGTGAAAGGCACTCACTCACAAGTTAAAGAGATATTTTCTTAGGTGCCAACTGAGCAAGCAAACTGAGCTCTTTCACACATCCCCACATGTACAACCAAAAGATACTATGGATCTGTGCAGTGCATTCCAAACTTCCCCCATTCACCCACATTCACCAGTTTCTGGTGACTCCAGAAACACCCCAACAAAAGTACTCAACTAAAATTCAGACAAATTTTCAGAGCAAGTATGGGAAGCAATTAAGTACACACAGCTCAAGAGACCTGAAGAGAACTCAGCTACCTGTCTTTCTGGCATTCTTTGGAAAATGTTATGCTTGTTAGTTAAAATGCTGATAAGCCAAGGGAAGAGGATATTCCTTTGTTACTTCCACTGGGCTCCAAATATCACAGGCAAATCCTCAAATGGGCTGCCTGCCAGATTCCCACACACTCTCATTATTATTTCATCTTTTCTTTATGAAAGTCATGACTCAAGAGGAGGGACTCTAGCAGTTTTGTCTGACCCTGTCTAAGCAGTAAATAATCAAGTGTACTTTGCTATCAAATCTTGTTAAACCACTGTCTCCTTCACTAACAAATTTTATCAAATGGTGATTTTATATCAACATAGCACTCCTCTCTTGTAAGTGAAGTGCTTTACTCCACCCATGACATGACACTGACACAGCCACACACTGGTGTTCCTCAGCCCCCAGGGTATCTGTGCCAACACAACACACAAGATTCTGTGACACATTCAACAAGGAAAACCTCTTAGACTGCTCCTCAAGCAGGGTCAAAACCACTACACAAAGGGCCCGTGTAACATGAAAAAGCCTTTTTTTCTAGAGTCCTGCAGTACTTCCACAAACTGTGCTGCTCTTCCAGAAGGACTGCAGGACCTAGAAATCTAAAAAACACCCACATATTTTGGTCTTGGTAGACCAAATAAAACATAGACTTTCGGCTGATGGGGGTTGGGTTTGTTTTGTGGAAGACACCACTGCAATGCTTTTTTTTATTTTATGGTTGTAGATCTTTATTTCTGCCATTTCCTGAGGCCAAGGTCTGCGCTCACATCCATGATGTATGTGACAGTACTGGAGGATAGAGAGATCTCCTTTTCTAGATCTCCAATCCAAATTTACTCTTCCTGTGTTGAACTTGGTGAGTTTTGGGTTCGTTGTTTGGAGTTTTGAGTTTTTGGTATGTAGATAAATGCCTAAAATGCAGTTGAAGTCCAAGGCAATTTGGCACCTGTTTTATGAGCCCTTGGGGGATCACCAAGATCTTTAGCACACCCACCCAAGAAATTGCTCCTGTCCCTTTTTAGCATCCACACAGTTACAGTTGACTCAGTTAAGCTCTGAATTGTGCCTTTCCAGCAGAATTACAAGGGGGAAAAAACAAAGATACCTTGTATCCAAAGTCAGGCAGTGCAGATGCATCCCAGTGACTAGGACAGGTCTGATTTGGAATAGAAGAATCCCTTTGGCTGCTTGCAAACAGACAGAAAATGAAGTGTTAGTAATTCTAGTACTGCTCCAAACACTCAAATTTGGATCATCCACTTTGGCCAATTCCTGCATTTAAAAATGAACAAAACACAACTACAGCCAGCACCCATTTTGCCTTATGATTACTTTTAAAATATGAAAAAACAAACTAAGGAGCACTTACCCTGTCTTTATCTTCTGCACATCTTCAGAAGACACAAATTTTGGTCGCCTGCAAACCTGTCTTCGAGTTTTAAAACTGATGTTTGTCTGAGTCATTTCTTGAGGAGAAAAAAGTGAAGAGAAAAAAAAGTCATGAGTAAGTCTACAAGACAGGGTCATCTTGTCCTCATCAGTTCTTCTTTAATGAAAACTGCATATTTTGCATATTCTTTAATGAAAACTGCACATTCACTGTCAATTCCACCTGCTGAGGAGCAGTTGCACAAAGGCTTCTCTGTAACTCTGTGATTGACCCTGTGCCTATCCTGCTTGCACCCTCAAGCCACTCAATGCTCTTTAAACATTGCTACAGCAGCACAAAGATGCCCAACTTGTATTTTTTACCATCCACAGTGTTACTTACTTTCCTTAAAGTTTACTATGACTTTATGTGAAGACTATGAACCTTTATATTTCTGGTCAGATTTCTGGTGAGTCTGGAGAGTGTCAAGGAACAAGGGGAGAAGGTTACTTTTGTGAGGAATTTGCTCTGGGCCAGCACTACCTCACTTCCAGTAAGTGAAACCGGTGGTGTCAGGAAAGGAAGGGAGACTTTGCAAGAGTCTGTAAAGCACTGCATAGTTGTAGATGAGAATCTCTAAAATTACTACCTTTAAAATTGAGTTCATACTGATGTTGGCCAGCTTGGAAAGGTACAATGGCACATGGATCTGCTTGATACAAATTCTCAATAATAGCAGAAGATGGTGAGGTCGTGCTGTTCCCTTCTTCCTTTGTGGGGAGAAAAGAAATACAGAGAATGAGCAGAATCACACTCAGGACTAAACCCTGAATAACTAGCTAGGGTAGAAGGAAAGAAGAGGCCAAGTGTAGGATGACAAGGAATCTACCCAGAACTGAGGCTGAGTACTGAATATTTGTAACATAAACACAAATACGCAATTAGAAATTTTAAATTTTTGTAACAAGTTGTGCTGGTTCTGGCTGGGGTAGAGTTAAATTTCTTCCCAGTAGCTGGTAGTGGCTGTGTTTTGGATTTGTGCTGGAACAGTGCTGATAGCACAGGGATGTTTTAGTTATTATTTAGCTTAGGCATGCACAGAGCCAAGGCCTTTTCTGCTCCTCTCCCACCCCACCAGTGCTGGGCCTGGGGGGCACAAGGCCTTGGGAGGATACACATCCAGGAGAGCTGACCCCAGCTGGCCACAGGGACATCCCAGACCGTGAGGTGTCACTCCTGTGCACAAAGCTGGGGGAAGGAGGAAGGGAGAGACATTTGGATTGATGGAGTTTGTTTTCCCAAGAGACTGTGACCTGTGATGGAGCCCAGCTTTCTTGGGATGGCTGAGCACCTGCCTGTCCAAGGGAAGAGGGGAATGGATGCCTTGTTTTGCCTTGCTTGTTCACACACTTTTGCTTTATCTTTTAGTGTTTTTCTCATCCCACCAGCTTTCTCTCTGCCCAGTGCCTCAGCAGGGAAGGGGGCAAGGCTGAGCTGCAACCGGCTGTGATGGGTACACAACTCCTTATCAAACCACAGTTAGTTTGGTTCAGGCTCCAAAGGAAGCAAAGACCTAGGCCAAGAACTTTTCTAGCTCCAACCTGCTATCTGAAAACCCACAAAGGAACAGGGTGACATGGTGAGAGCATTGATGCATATGAGCTTGGAAACAAACACTGATGATGTGATTAATGCATGAATAGCAGATGGTTTTCCAAGACTAATTTGCCAAGGAACAAAGTAAGTTGCAGGTGTAAGGAGTCTCACTCTTACCTTTTACTCTGCTTGTGATTGAACTATGAGCCAACCACTTCATTCCACAGACAGGAAAGCCTGAGTGAGCTCCTTGCAAGCTGTCCCTGCTAAAGAGCAGCTGGACAGCTGTGATCTCTCCTGGACCTGGGTGACTCCTGGAGGTTGAGTACTCTTTGGGGTTACTCTGAGTCTTTTAAACTGCACTCTATCCAGCACCTTTCTCTGTGTACTTTTCCAAGTCCCTGGATCACCTTTGTGTTCCACCATTTGTGCTGCTATACTGTAAACCATATGGTATAAACTCATCTGCCTTTGTTTTCCTGCATTTTTCAGATAGATTACTTTCTCATGAGGACTTGGACATACATGGAAAAAGACTGCATTTGATCTGAGAAAGCAGAGCAATCCTTGCACGTCCAAGGGCATTGCTTAGAAAAGAGGCAACTTCTTCCTATGTCTATTAAGAGCAGTGTCTATATGTTAAATCTGTAGGAGCTATGGACTACTCCAAAAGGGAGCTCTCTTTCCTCCAGCCTGTCAGCATTTTATCACATCTGTAATGAACAGGTGTAGCTTCACTGCCTTACCCAACGCTGTAAAATTCAAGCAGAAGGACTCAACTAATCCTGTTGAGAAAAGGGGAGAGGGTGCAGAGAGGCTCCACATATTCCTGAACAAGTGACTGAAAGCACAGGATGTGAACTCACCTGCTCTCCATATTCAATCCACTCGTTTTGGTTATTCTTCCAGTACCAAATCCACTGTGTGGTCAGCAGGAATGTGGGTTTTGTGACTGATGATGGTGTAGAGAGGCGTCGAACCAAAGAAGAAGAGCAGGTCATTGTCTGGAAATTAATGTTCTTACTTGGGAAGCTGTAAGGACAAATTCAGGTTTATTATAGTTAGCAGTGCATATTTTATCCTGTCATCCCCAGTTTAGTGCCATTTTCTTTAATATAAAGTAACCAAACTTAATGAGATCTGACATAGGAGTATTTATTTCCCACAGCACATGGCAGCTCTGAAAGCCATCTCCAAGCTTCAGAAGTGAACTCTGGCCTGTGAGACACCAAAGGCCACCTCAGTCACATGTGGCACTGCCAGCTTTACAATGTCAGGCTCCAAGTACAGTGTGGCAAAAGGAACTTCTGTGATAACCAAGCGTGGTTCCAGTCTTTCTCAGTACATAAGCAGAATGTGCAAAGTGTGTGACTGAATTTGCCAGCAATCACCTGCAGCCTATCAACTTTGTTCTTTTTCTGTGGTTACCAAGGATAAATCACAGCAACCAGAGCTGTGAGTTCTGCAAACTGCATTCATCACTGGAGCCACCTGGGCTCTTACTCCTGCAAGGCTTGAAAAATTAATTCCCAGGCAGGAAGATTTTGATGGCAGCCTCCTCTTGGGAATATTGCTTGTGATCTCCAGAAAACTGCCAATCAAAATCATCTGGTGCCTTAAGAGGCACGGGCCAAAACTAGAATACCATTTTGTGAAGCCAAACTTGGGGTGCCCTATGAATCCAGGTCGCTTTGAGTGGGACTTTTCAAAAAGGAGCTAAAAGGAAAACACACTCTTAAAATAGAAATAAAAAAGAAGAAAAAATAAATGGGCTGCTTACACAAAGGACATTTCATAAAATGTCTCTAGGTATGTAATATATCACTATTATTGTTATTATAGATACTAGCTGTAGTAGGAAAGAAATAGCTATACAGAAGGACCAGCTCTGAAATGTTGTCAAAAGGCCCAACTTCATTACTGCAAATAAACTGATTAGTGATCTGAAATACTACAATTTTAAACACTGGCTTTTTACTTTGTACAGAGTTTTACATGCAAGATAAAGTTTTGTTATTTTTAGAAGACAAAACTGGAGTGGGATTTTCATGCAATCATTCTTTCTTTGCTTTTTTAAAAGGAAAAATTCTTATTTTTACATGCTTCCAGCTTCTGAGAGGCTCAGTAACCAGAAGCTGAGAAGTCAGACACCTTTAGGAAGAAAACACAAGTTTTCCTACACAGGCTCAATCACAATACTCCAATCAAGGAGTCCAGCATTACTACACCTGCTGTTCTTTGGGTCACAATAGGCCTTTTCAATTTCCTCCATCATGGAAAGTGTATTCCAGTTCAATCCATCGTGTATCTCCCATTTATATGGCAAATGGTAATGAACAGATTTGCATTTATCTGTAACGAAATCAGACATAGTCAAGAATTCTGCAGTCATTAACACAGAGAGCAAGACAAGAAAAAACCAAAACAGAACCAGCATCTTTTACACTTTGAGGCTTTCTCTCCTGGGCTTTGGTATAAGGAATGAAGAGAGAGTGCTGAAAACAGAAGGAGAGTGTGTTTCTGCAGTCTCATCAAGAAAAGCAACATCATATACACATACATATATATATATATATATACACACTGCCAAATTTATTTGAAAGACACCTGTAGTGGTTTTGGTTCACTAATTTGAGATTTTTTTGATTAATGTACTAATTAGTGTGGTGGGTTTAGTGTCGGTTAATTACTAGTGCATTTACTAGAATGTATGGATTTATTTTTTGTTGTGAGAGAATTAGGAGAAAAGTAAAATAAGCTCAAAATTTTAAAAGGGTATAAAGAAAAATTTATTAATAGTAACTAAAAGAAAAAGTAGTAAGAATCAGAACACAGTTTTTAGGACACTTCTCTTCCCTTTACAACTTTTTTTTTCCTCACTGATAATGTAAACAGACAAAACCTAAAATTTTTTGTTAGTTTGCTACTTCTAGAATAGTCTTTCTTTAGTTTACTTAGGGAGAAAAGTCCTTCTTAATATTATGGAGACTTCTCTACAAGAAAATAGTTGTCTCATGGCTCTTAGTTTCTACAAATAGCATCTGTGTGGGGAAATTTGTAATCATGAAATCTTTTTGGCAAGTTTTTCTCTTAGGTGTGTTTATGGGCCATGTCATCTTGTGGGGTATTGATTTAAAGATTGGTTGTTTAAAAGCAAAAGTTCTTAATATCTATCTCTGAAATTATCTGCCTCTAGGAATAGAGATCTTTTCTTTCTTTGGAGTATAGGATCTTTATCATTCATCTCTTCTTCTGTTCAAACTTCTTATAGGATTGTAGCTACTTTAACACTTGGTTTTTGCTCAATATCTACAATTTGAACTCTTCCATTTCTTCATACTTTTAAGTGTTAAAGGTGAAAAAGAGTCCTTTTCTACAGTTTTACAAGAGAATTTTAGCCTAAAACTAAAGGCATTTCTTTGTCTTTCTTATTTGGGACTTGACTTCTTCATCGACTTTGATGTTTTTATGTTGTTTCTTTATGTGTCTGTCAATTCCCAAAGCCAAGCACTGACTGGATTCCTATCAGACACGGAGGAAATTGCCAGCAGCCTCTCCTAAAACACCACTTCTGTGATGCAAAACCAGCACATTACCAGAACCTTCCCTTTGCTGAGACACAACGCTGGCAGCTGGGAGAGCAGTGCCACAGACAGAAAGTGCATGTTAAGTGTCACACAACCACGTGTCTCAGCTCTAGAAAGTCTAGTCTACACAACACTTAAACACTCTGACATATTTGGTTGTCTTTTCTTTAGTCCTTTAGAAATTGGTGGTTGCCAAGGTCTGAAGGGTTTTCTTCTGACTGACACTCCACATCCAAGTATGGATGAAACATTTTATAACTTTCTAGCCCAATGTATCAATAAAGCACACTAACACTCCAACAGTTACTTGGGTTTGGTTATCTGGTGGTCACAGCAGGGCTGCTTTGAGCCTGGCCTTCACAGTTTTACCAGGTACACCGCTCACATCACACAGGGTCTTTCTGTCAAAACCAGGTGGTCAGAGGAGTAGCAGTCCTTTAGAAACTGACTGAACAAGATCAGGGAAAGAAAATGTCATGGTACCTCCTCACAATAAAGGAAGAGCCAAACCTGGGGGTTAAATGACTCTTCAGGACAGCTCCCAAATACAATTACTTATATTCTTCCCTCAGACCTCTGTTCTGGCCACTACCAAAAGGACAGTGGACTAGATTTATCTTTTGCTTAGCTGGTACAACTACTGTGGCTTTTTAAAGATGTTTTAAGACCTCAGATCACTTTTTAAACGACTTAATGGGGGAGAAGATGGCTATTATCTGATGTACATAGGATAGATACAGTAGGAATAAAGGGAGGCATACATTTACGAGCTGTCAATGATGACAGCACAAAGTCATAACTTGATCTTCTAGCAACACAAGGGGTGACTTCACACTTAAAGGGCTTTGCCATAGAAACACACCCAAAGCCTGCCCCCACCAAAAGGGCTGAAATAGGCTGAATTATCCAGAGGATAAAGGGTTTAAGTATACCATCTGGCTTTTTTTCTGATTATGTCTGTAATTCTGACAGTGTTTATTAATGACTTGGAAAGAAAATAAACTACTGAGGAGGCACGACTGCCACCACTAGCCCAAGCCACCAAGCAGGAGTCCCTCTGCAGACAAGTCTTCAACATTACTTTTCACAAAGCTTACCCTTGTTTTTGCAGTATTTCCAGACATAGAACAAACAGATCTCATCACAGTTAACTTTTTTGTTGTCCTTCGAAGCTTCATCAGAGGAGCTGTCCTTTTTACCTACAGCAAAGAACATCACAATCCATATTTGCTTTAAGAGAAAGATCCTGCATTTGGTACTTCATCCCAGAAATAACAAGGATTTGACTGCAGTAGGAAAGTCAAGCACTTTAAGGATCTCACTATCTCCCATACAGCCCAACACAGAAGTCAGGGCTTCGTGACTGAACAATAAACCCTAACACTGGAAGGAGTGAGGAAGTCTCAGTGAGGAAGGGCAAGGGCAGTGTCAGGAAGCTCAGAACAACACAGGGTGTGACTGACCATGGCTCTTGCAAAGAAGCTGACTTTGTCTCCAGACCAAGGGGACCAGAGGGTTCACAGAAGTCAATGGCAGCTGAGCTGACTGACTGGGAGTAGAAATGTTTCTCTCAGAGTCAGCCAGACCAGCATGGGTGTAGTGAACACAGAGCTCAGCCCCACGCAGAGGTATTAAACCTAAACAACCAACCAAAGAATTTTGAAAACAGCAAATGACTTGAGCTGGCTTCTACTTCCCCAGGGACTGGGGACACCCAGTGAGTATATATTGAGGCAGTGAGTATATTTACAGATCTGCAATGGGAAGCCCATTATTGTGATTAAACTGTGCGCTGTAATTACTCTGTTTTAAAAGTCAGCATTTGTATTTTGTTTACAGTGGACTTTGCATCACTTTGCTACATCAGAAATGCCACTGTACTTGGCATGGGTAGAATAAGATGTAATTTTCTTCATAGCAACCCATATGATGCTGTTTTAGATTTTTGACCAAAACAATGCTATTAACACACTCATGCCCCAGCTTCTGCTGAACAGTGATATGCATCAAGGCCTCAGTTTTTCACCATGGATTTCAGCACACAGCAAGGCACACACATCAGCTGCTCTCAACTACCACTGCGAGCTGTCAGGCTGTGTGAAATCAAGGCCAAATGAAAACCACTGGTCTCAAGACTGGAGGGTGAGAAACAATCCATACCTTTATCTTTATCTCCTGCTCCCTTTGGCAGCTGGTCTTGGCTCTGGGCAGGCACGGTGCTACTGGCACCTGTGTGAGAAAACTCAGTGAGCAGCACTGCAGGGCCACAAGCTCAGCTAGCTGGCAACATCCCAGTCTCTGTGGAGAACTATGTCCATCACACATGTGATTTGATATGAAACACTACACTGTCCATGTGTGGAATATCTAAAAGAACCTGTGCAGAGAGTACTGGACTCTGACAAGCTTTAATGCCAAGGTCCTTCTGCCCAGAAGAACAAGAGAATTACAGGTTGCTATTCACTCACTGGAAGGTGTATGGAGACAACAGTTCTACTGACAAAGCCATATTCATTGCCTAGAAACAGTAGGCAGGGAAAGATACTGCATGCACAGATACAATTCTTTCACTTTCCTAGGAAGGGAAAAAACGTGTCCAGGACATAGAGAGTGCTGCACAATGCCTGGGCAGAAATTCCAACACTGCTCCACTGGCCATCTGGTACCATGGATGTCAGCACACAGCAAGGCACACACATCAGCTGCTCTCAACTACCACTGCGAGCTGTCAGGCTGTGTGAAATCAAGGCCCAATGAAAACCACTGGTCTCAAGACTGGAGGGTGAGAAACAATCCATACCTTTATCTCCCGCTCCCTTTGGCAGCTGGTCTTGGCTCTGGGCAGGCACAGTGCTACTGGCACCTGTGTGAGAAAACTGAATGAGCAGCACTGCAGGGCCACAAGCTCAGCTAGCTGGCAACATCCCAGACACTGTGGAGAACTATGTCCATCCCACGTGTGATTTGATATGAAACACTACACTGTCCATGTGTGGAGGATCTAAAAGAACCTGTGCAGAGAGTACTGGACTCTGACAAGCTCTAATGACAAGGTCCTTCTGCCCAGAAGAACAAGAGATTTACAAGTTGCTATTTACTCACTGGAAGGAATATCAAGACAACACCTCTCCTGACAAAGCTGTATTAATTCCCTAAAGACAGAAGGCAAGAAAGGATACTGCATGCACAGATACAATTCTGTCATCTTGCTAGGAAGGAGAAAGGACATACAGAGGGTGAGAAACAATCCATACCTTTATCTTTATCTCCTGCTCCCTTTGGCAACTGGTCTTGGCTCTGGGCAGGCACGGTGCTACTGGCACCTGTGTGAGAAAACTCAGTGAGCAGCACTGCAGGGCCACAAGCTCAGCTAGCTGGCAACATCCCAGTCTCTGTGGAGAACTATGTCCATCACACATGTGATTTTCCACTAGCACTCCACTGCTGATACAACAGAGGTGCAATTACAGTTACAAACCCTAGCTAGTCACCGTTATTGCCAGCCACTCAATTGCTCTTTTGAATGCAGTACTTCAGGCAATAAAAGTGCAGTATTCCCTCCCACATGATTGTGCCATGACTTACTCAATTCTTGCAAGTGCATAATAGCAGAGAGGGAAAAAATGTGTGTATATTGCAAGAAGAGAAATCCAAAAGCTGATTCCACAAGGAAAGAGTTGGTACTATTATCTAGGTAATTACCTCCTGAAGGTGGCACATCCAGTGTGCTCTGCACTGTTTCCAAAGTTGTCTTCACTTCTTTAATCCTTGTAACTGCTGGCTTTTTCCAATATTCATTTCTGTAGTTGGGTACTGAAAGCATTGAAAGGATGGTGGGGTTTAGCTGGGAGTTAAGGCAAGAACAGTTTCTACTCTATCAAACTCAAAATCATGATTAAGACCACTGTTTCTTGCAACTTACCATACACCTTCTTCTGTTCCCTGTTGAATTCTATATGCTTGTAATCACATATCTCCTGGAAGTTTGAAGCTGTCTTTCCATCAATGCCTCCATTGTCCAACACTCTCAATGCATGGTTATCCAAGAGGTTATGGGACATTATGCATCGAGGAAATTTACATCTCCCCTTGAGAAAGTGTTGACAAACATGAAGCTTGTTGCAGTTGTGTTGCTGCATACAGTGACTACCTTTCTTGTTGTAAAACTGGCAGGCCTAAAAGTGGAGAGGATACAATAAGAAATGGAAAAGCACATTAGAATTTTCCTGAGTCCTACAGGCATGCAGCTTTGACAGCAGAAAAATGGTGATTAAAAGTCATGTGTTTGCTGTGCCTTCTTTAATCTAGACAGATTTCTTTCACAGAGGAGCAGGTATTTTAAGCTGACTCATGCATTTTCAGTTTTGAAGTTGTACATGTTTTGTTTCCAAGAAAAGCCAACCCAACAAGCTTAGAAGTGCCAAAAATGGATGCAAGACAGACTGGTTGACAGTTATTCCATTGTAAAAACCCCTACAGCATAATGAACAACAAAGAACAAATATCTCCATAAAAACATGCACGCTGTGTCAAAGGAGTTATCATTTCATGGAGCTGAAACTGAATTTGCACTTCTTATTTGTAAAGCTTATCCTGCATTGAAGATTTGAGCTTACAAAATGTTAAGAAGAATGCTTTGAGATTAGAGTATATATGGAAAAAGCAATGCACTTCCTTATTCCTCTATTCACTAAAGAAGAGGTACACAGGGAATCAGACCAGGGAACAAATCACAGACCAAAAACTCCTTCATACTGACTGCTAAGAACCACAGTGATAGTTTTGCTCCCAGAGCAGCCTGTAATAAGAAAGCTTCTTTGAGGAGAACACACAGCTGTCTGGCAGAGAGCCCCTATATCACACTGGGACTCTCACAGGTCCCCTCCAAATCCCTCTTCCCAGGAGCTGCCAACCACTGCTCAGGGAAGATGAGTTGGGCATCAGTCAGTGGGTGGGGAGCAACTGTACTGGGAATCACTTGTATCTCTTGGGTTTTACTAATTTCTCTCTTTCATTCTCATTACAGTTATTATATTTTATTCTATTTCAATTATTTTAGTATCCTTATCTCAACCCACAAGTTTTACCTCTTTTCCAATTCTCCTCCCCACCCCACCAGGGTGGGAGAGATCAAGTGGCTGCATGGTACTTATGTGGGCTTAAACCATGACAACAGGGAATCCACTATTTAGCTACATCAAAAAAGCACAGTCCCCTTGCACCTGCCAAGAAAAAAAAACAACCAAAAAAACCCCAAACAAACAAAACAGGAGAGCCAGAGAGGTGAGGGAAAGTGTGAAAACCCTGATATTGTGGTGCTGTTGTGTTTTTCTTACTCTGAACCCCAGTTCAAGTCAGAGAATTCTGAAGTGTCCTCTTTCTTGAGAGCTTCCTACATGCCATGTCTTCACACACACAACCAGTCAGCATTTCTAAGCAGGAAACAGCCAAATTGGCTTTTACATCCAACCTCCAAACTCTCACGTTTATGAATGGCCTGCACTGATCACAGTTTTCTCTTGGTTTTGCTATTTTACTGCATGATAGGAGTTAAAGTGCTCAATTACAGGTAATTAATGATGCCTGCCAGGGGTGAGGGCAGAACAGATTTCTAGTAAGCACTTAAGGGTAATACCAACCAAGAACATTTGCTACTATTTGCTCACTACTGGGAACAATTAGTATTTTCCTTGCTTACCACCATGCTCCTTCAGTCTGCCAGTAAAACATACTTTAAAACACTACACAATAAAAAAAAATCTGTTTTGTCAAAGTCTAGCACTTTCACAGCAGGAAACAAAGGAACAACAGAACTCTTGTGTCAACAAATCTGTGGAGATTATAACCTGCAAAAGACAAGGGCAGTACTTTGGCAATTTCCTAACCAGGAGCAGCTGTAGCCAGAACAGGGTATGACTGACTTTCAAACAGCCATACCAAGACAGTACTGCCCTCATACACACATGCTGAATCAGAATGGAATGTTCAACCAACTTTAACAAAATCAATGAGTGGCATACAATCTGGGCAAAGATTCCTTTGTACAAAGTCAGTGTGCAAAAACTCCACGCACTCTGGAAGAGCCAGA
The DNA here is from genome assembly GCF_036417665.1 of Passer domesticus. NCBI lineage: Eukaryota > Metazoa > Chordata > Aves > Passeriformes > Passeridae > Passer > Passer domesticus. The sequence goes on along the minus strand of NC_087478.1, from coordinate 75,204,332 downwards.
TTTGATACAAAACTGACTGCAGTCATTTGGTCATTTTCTCACAGATTCTTTTCATCTCTTACACCCTCAAGCACCAAAATGTGTGCAGGCCTAGATGGACTAGAAAAGGAAAGGGGCACTCACTTCCTAGTACTCATCTCACAGAGAAGAAGCAGCAAACTGGGTTTTGGTCATGCCTTTTACCCTATAGGCAGGTACAATTATTGTGATCTTTCAACTCTCTCTTGCTTATCTCACCCTCTGTGAACGTCTGCTGAAGTTGCTGACATTTTTGTTTGTTTGTTTTGAGCAGCTTTATGGCCACTCTGTTGGGATAACAGAACTGGCACACAAGACAGGCTGTAACCTTGCTGCCCACCTCCTGCTATCAGAGGGCAGGTCTGCTCCTGACACATCACAGACGACAGGGCCTTCTCCAGATGGGTACTCTGGGTACTTATTGAACAGTTTTACTGCTCAGGGGGTGGTTTTTTTATTACACAGCCCTTTCACAGATCTGGCTTTATGTTGTTCCACATTGCCATTCCCATTCCTCCTTTATTCTGACTAATCTCATTTCATATCTTAACAGCTGGACATGAAGATCAGAACTCCACATTCTCTCTTGCCTTCTCCTATTCCTAATGAGTGAGAACTTTCTGTTAAGAAATCAGTACAACTTACATCAGGGAGGAAGAATGGGTCGTTTTGGAGAAGCAGGACTTGCAGCTCATTCTCACTGAGGCCAGACAAACCGTGTTTTTTTAGAATTTTCCTGTTCTCCTCATTCATGATGTCATGCGAGTACTTACAAGAGCTGCAAGAAAACACACAGAAATATCAATGTTTACTCCTTTAGTCAAGTTGATTTAAAGAAGAACCTCAGATAATGTACAGCTTGGGAAAAGCCATGAGAGAAAGGTGGCTTGGTGAGAGTCTCTGAACATTTAGATGGTGTCTGTAATCAGCCAGAGGATGGACCAAACAGCAGAACTCCTCTGGGAAGTGTGGTGACCCTGTCCTCCTCATTTTAAACTTCAATATAGCCCCACCCCAGGCATTCTTTGCCTCCAGGAAGAGCCAAGTCAAGTCACATGAGCTAAACAGCCGGAGGGGAAGTTAATTTTAAAGGAGTACACCAACAATGCCAGAATTGCAACAGCCTGCATTTTGTGAACATAAAAGGTTGTTGTCCCAGGGATGGCAAGTAAAGAAACATGCAAGAGTCTGCACAAAACAAAAGCAGCAGTGAAGCTGAAAACAACACATTTTGTTATCTTCAGTGGCTGTGAAGTTTTATTTTAAAAAAATCAGAAACAGTTAAGAAAGTTTAACTTATTTATGAGTTTTGATTAAGGAAGCAATCAAGCTACAATCATGAAGTCAGTGCTGCCACTTACAAAGCCAAAAGTCTGATGAGTATGAATTAAGAGAGGGAGATTGCAGATTTTTAACATCTATTTGAAATGGTACTGCAAATCAGTAACAGAGAGGAGACACCTACATAAATCAGCCTGTGCATTAATTTAATGCAGTAAAATGCAGCTTCCTCATGTCCTGCTCTTCAACACATGATCTGATACAGCTCTAATATTAGACATACTCAACCAGTAAAAGTACCTGTTAATTTACCAGATTCAAGTCTATCCCTGTACTCTTTCAGCCTCTAGTTCACTCCTGAAGCTCTCCTCATGACAGTTTTACCTCAAGGTGTGCCTGGTCCAAGGTGTGTCTGTGTTTATTCATTTTTATCGCATACCAAAGGGACTTTAAATACTTAATGTTATTGAGAGAGCAGAATGACTGATCATTATGAAGGGAATTGCCTCATTGCAAACTTTTTAAATTCACACAAAGTCATCCATCATGAGTCTCTGCACAGATTGTGGCGTTTCCAACAGTGAACCCCACGGGAGCTTACTCTATTGTCTGTAATGTAATAAAAAACAGGAAAATCTTATCATCCTAATGATGAGAGAGACATGGCTTTTTCCCTCCAGGCTATCCAGATCTTAGTGCACAGGGATCCATTTTGTTGGGGCAGAAGAAGAAGGATCCAGTGGGATCATGCACGTTCCTAACACTACATCAGCATCAGACCTGGGGCTTGGAGGCTTAAACTACGAAGTTCTTCCATCAGTGGATACACAGTAATTGTAGTGGCAAAGCTGCATTGCTCTTCTGCATTTGCCTTTGGTTTCCTCTGTTTTTCAAACCAGGCACCACCTGTGGCTAGAAGAGGATGCCAGGTCTGCCCATCCCATGAGTCCTCCCTGTTCCAGAAACTGGGACCGATGCACCTGGGTGATCAAACAGTGCCTCTCAAAGGAAGGGCCATAAGCCACGCAATGACTTCGAGAAAAACTCAACTTTTTTAACTCTCTCGAGCGAAAGCAGTGGGCATGTCAGCACTTTGCTTCCTCCTGAGAAATACGTGTAAACAATTCCACCCAGATGCCAGGGGGGCTGAGCGTGCGGAGACGAACAGATTTAAACAGACAAACAAAAAGGAAAGAAACAAAAAAACCCCCAAATCGTCGGCTTGTACCGACACAGCGGGGACAGGACACGAGCTCTGCCGGAGCAAGGAGCCCCCGAGGCTGATCCGAGGGCACTCCTGCCCGCTCCTCCCGCGGGATGCGAGGGGGCTGGGGGGGAGTCTGGGGGGCTGAGGGGTTTGGGGGGCATGAGCGGGGTTGTGAGGGGGTTGGGGTGCTGGGGGGGGTGCGTGAGGGAGTCTGGGGGGCATGGGGGGTCGGAGGGTGTAAGGGGGGATGCGGAGGCGTTTGGGGGGGTGTCAGAGGTTTGGGGGATCGGGGCTGCCCGCGCTCACCTGGGCCCCAGGTTGCACCTGCCCATGAGGTGCAGCTTGCAGAGGTGCAGCCGCTCGCAGCCGTCGCACTCCTTGCGGACGCAGACCCGCACGTCCGTCACGGCCAGCACCGCCCGGCCGCCCCCCGCCACCAGGAACCGCCGGGGCCCCGCCGCCCGCAGCGTGTCCTGCAGCTGCGGCGCCGACAGCCCCACGTCCTCCTGCAGCTCCCGCAGCGGCAGCCGCCCGCCATGGGCGCACAGCGTCTGGGTGAGGAAGAGGGACACGGCGGGATCGCACATGCCGCTGCTCCGGCCGGGACGGCACCGCCCGCGGACTGTGGCGGCAGCGGGAGCGGGAGCGGGAGCCGGAGCGGGGCCGGGCGGGGCGGGGCGGGGACTCGGCCGCGTCCGGGCCGCGCTCGCCGGGAATCGAAACCGAAGGCAGGCACGGCTGGCGCTGGGGGCACGGATCTGCCCGGCGCGGAGGCGCTCTCGGCTGAACGTCACACGGGGAATAAATAGTGCACAACGTGATTGAAGGGACCGTGAGGTTTCCTCGTTGTAATCACGGAGTGGTTTGGGTTGGGAAGGTCTTGAGGATCGTCTCCTTCCAGCCCCGACGTTGCGCAGAGTCTCCTTCCACTGGAGCAGGTTGCTCCACACCCCATCCAACGTGGAACGCGCTTCCAAGATAAGGCAGCCACATTTCCTCACTCATCTTGCTAACTTCTGCTGTCTCTCAACGCTAACACGAATCTAGTGCAGAGCGTTAAGCCTATAATGCAGGATAAAACACATAACATACACAAATGACTCCAGTATTTATGTAGCAGTGCCATTGCTGTTCTTTCTTCCCGAAGGGCAGCGAGCTGCTGGTTAGCACTGGTTGCAGCAGTGTCCTGGCAGGGCTGTGGAGCTGCGCTGGTTTTGGATGGGGTAGTGTGAAAAACGCCAATCTCTTGTTTTTAAAATTTTTAAAAGTTTAATAGTAATAAAATGGTTATAACAATATTAATAGAAAATTTGAACAATTGAGATTAGGGCAATATGAGACAATAAAAACACAGACTTATGGACAGTCCAGGTACCTTTTTTCTGGGCAAAATAAGCCCGAAAAAGTACACCCGTTAACAGAGCATTAACCCTTAAAAACAATAGCCTGTTGTATATTCATACACCTCATAATGATGCATAAATTCTATTCAAACACAGGATTTTCTCTGGTCACTGTCAACTTCTTCCTCTGAATTCTAACAATGCCTTCATGGCGGGAAGAAGTTAGTTTCTCTTGATAAAAGAGCAATAAATTCTCCTTCTCTGAAAGATTTAGGTGTCTTGTGGCTGCTATCTCACTGCGAGTCCTTTCTTTTCAAAAAAAAAGTATCTTACATAGCACACTTTCTATTTTAACATTATATTATAGCCTAAAACTATATTTAACACACTACTAAGAAAATTAATACAGGAGAACTTTCTAACATAACACATAAAATATTCATTTTAATATTTGCGAAAAGCCAATCATAAAATACGCATTTTTCACAGGTAGGGTTCATTTTCATCAAGTGGCTGCTGTGGGGCTGTGTTTTGGATTTGTCCCAAACGCAGGAATGATAACAGAGATGTTTTCATTATTGCTGAGCAGTGCTTGCACAGAGCCAAGGTCTTTTCTACTCCTTGTGCTGCCACGCTGGGGAGGGGCTGGGGTGCGTGGGAAGCTGGGAGGGGGTGGGAGGCGGGAGGAGGAAGGCTGGGACATTTGGAGTTACAGCATTTGTCTTCCCAGGACATGGTGACACTGTGCCGGTCTCCTGGAGATGGCTGAACACCTGCCTGCCCTTGGGAAGCAGGCAATTAATTCCTTGATTTGCTTTGCTTGTCTGTGCAGCCTTTGCTTTCCCTATTACACTGCCTTTATCTCAATCCACGAATTTTCCAGGTTTTACCCTTCTGATCCTCTCCCCAGTCCACTGGTGGGGAGTGAGTGAGTGGCTGCCTGGGTCAGGCTGCTGGCTGTGGTTAAACCAGGACAGAAGCAGAAGTGCCAGTGTCCTCTTAGTGTTGAAGTCGGGCTGGGGATGGTCGGTGGGATGGGGAAGAAGCACAGCAAATACTGCCTCGAAAGAGGGTTGAGGATTAAATCCATTTGAGATTAAGTTTTATACTGAAACCCTTTGGAAATGCAAGTTTCAGGGACAGTATCAACTGTTCCCTCCCAATCAGGAAGTTAACCTTGAAAATAAAGTGAGTGGCCTGTGTTGCCTATTGCTGATGCCTGATTTGAAAGGCATGTGAAAGTACCAAGTCAGAGTCACTGTTCAGGTCATGAAGAGAGAACCACCTCCAGGAATGAGGCCAAGGTGGTACTGCCTGTGGTATGTAATAACCTTTTCTTTGGGCATATTTCCCCATATCTGTCCCATTCCTGTGATAATCGAACCAATTAAATGATTCTTAAAAAGCAGTAGAAAAGGGAGGTAGAAGAAGGAGTTTGCCAAGTCATAGTGTTATATTTGCCCAATTATCTCATCATAAAAGAAACCCAAACAAAATTAAATGTAACAGCAATTTTAATTAAGTAGCTTAGTATATATAAAATTGAATACACTCGAAATATTGACAATATAATTTGGTTAAAATAAGGAATAATTTGGTTCTGAAAATAGCGCATAAGCAAAAATAACCGTGCAGGGTACGGAGGGCAGGGCTTGACCCCGTCACCTCACGCACCAGCTTGCCAAGCCAAAATTCCCCTTTTATGCTGTATGCCATCACCACCTCCTCCCATTTTCAATTCCTCACACTTGTATCTCCACCCTCATCATCACCTTTACCACGCATGCTCCACCATTCCTTTAGGGGGCCTCACCACTCTTTGGGGGGCTTCTTTGAGGAAGGCCTCTCCTCTTCCTCGGTGTCCTGTAGTTCACCTTTTGCATTACACATGTGCCCCAAGCTGGTATAGTATGAGCCAATATTGTGTTCTAATATCAAAGCAATAAATCTCATGTATTTAACATTTTCCTGGTGTCCAACCAGATTCTCCTCTCTTCCAACTAAATTTAGTAATAGTTATCTCTTGCTTCTTCCTGTTCTGAACATCTGCAGGAGAAGGAGGGGGTGGAGCCCTCCTCTCCCTTTCTTTCTTGGCATTACACTTTTAACTGTTTTATTATTTCTAAATATTAATTACTGTATCAATATTGATTACTGTTTCAATTTTGTCAGCACCAATCGTACCTATTTACTACAATAGCTTTAGAGAAGTAAATTGATAGTTCTGGGTTGGTTTATGCTCTAGGTGTGGATATTGCTATTGTCAGGTTGTCAACAGATCATCAAGGATAATAAAACTCAGATCCATGCCAAAGGTAGTTTCAGGACTGACCGATAAGGAAGAAAAGAATTCAAACATTGAGTCAGCAATATATTACCAGCTTTAAACAGTAGATAATAATAATGAATCAGGCAAATTGTACAGTAATTTGCTTCTATTTATTTGTATTTTCTTTTTTTTTTTCCATCCAGTTCCAGTGAAAACATGCATTTCTGCATTAATCCACGCAGAAATCTGAAATACTGGCCTGAAGAGTTTTGCTGCATATTTTGTTGGAACAGTATTAACAGTATGAAGCAGTAAAGTGGAGCACTGCAAGAAGAAAGAAACCACAAATGCAATCTCGGCAAGCAATTCTCCACTTAAATACATTCAAGAAGGGTTTTGAATCAGGCCTGAGTAAAAGCAAACAAAGAAACATTGCTGGATTTATCCTGTTTGTTACTATGTCTTGCAAATACGAATGCCCAAATACTTCCTTAGCAACTTTAAACAGAACCAGTTGATGTGAAACAACACAAGTGGGTGAGGCAAAAGGGATCACTGTATGAAGGAGTCCCAAAATGGTGTTATTCTCATGGTGATTCCAACCTCAAGCCCTTTGCTTAAAGTTAGAAACCAGTGTGGCTGGATTGCTGTAACCTCTTGCTACCCTGCAAATCTGTAAATCTGGTGTCCTCCACTTGCAGCTGTAGTATTTCCTTATTTGCCCTAACTGTGCTATTCAGGTGACTTTGTAGTAAACAAAATCAGCTTTCAGAGACCTGAAACTGAAAGTATTGGTATGAGCAAAGTACGGGTGGAAGTGGCTGTGTATAAGCACCAGAAGAAACAGCAGAGCAAAGGTTAAAATAATGGCCTGTGCTGAATAACCAAAACCAGAGCTTCAGGCAGTAAAATCAAGAAATGAATTGTTTTTCTCAAAGTGGAAGTTTTGCGTTCTGCAGCATAGACAACTTGTCACCAGAAAATCCTACCACCTGACATGCTGGACAGGAGGATACAGCACATCACAAATGACATTTATTTCCTGTTGGTTCAACTGGGAGCAGACCGCAGAACGTGGAAACACAGAAAACGACCAAAGAAGTTCCATGAAGTGCATGCAGGCAGCAGTAGCCAGACTGTGAAGCACAAGGATGCCACCACAGTCAGTGCTGGGTCCCACAAGCTTTCTCTGTGTGAAGTAGAGGCTATTCCTGCTCTAAAGTCGGGGCAGCCCAGCTACCTTGGTGGCTCTGAGGCATCAGCAGTTCTTCCCTTCAGGGCATAAATAAAGTATGCAGAAACACCCTGGGAATGATGCTGTCAAACCGGCTTCCCCTCTTTTTTTCTGGCATGTGACCTGTTCAGTTTCTCTTACCCCCCATTCTGCTTCTTGAAAGGCCTCCTTCAGGTCTCAGCTTTGGCTCACCTTACAAGTTACTATTCTCTGTCCCATGTCCAACTCTTTTTTCTTGCCTTGGATTCCCCAGACTGCTTCAAATAGCATTTTGCAGAATGTGCTGGCACCACTGTCTTCATGTTCCCTCCCCTCCCCATCTCTTACACAGCCCTCCACCAGTTCAGTACTGTTTGCTTACTTAGCTAACGATATAAAATTTGCCTGAGGCTTTCCAGATAATTTTGAAGCTTCATTGTTCTGAGGAAACTGTTAAGATATGTGATAAAAGTTCAGCTGGTGGGCTCCCTTCTCACCTGACATGCCTGCCCCACACACATCCAGTAACTGCAGTCAGTTCAGACTGTCTGATCCCCAGCACAGGCACTGGAAGGAGACACAATCTTCACTGCAAATTGTAACTGTGACTCTGCTCAGGTCACTTGCTGGAGTGGGTCAGGCTGTGGGGCTGGCTGGGCAGGGACGTGCTTCCCAGGAACCTGTCCAGAGAGGAGGAAAAGGAGCATGAGCCAAAATGGGGAAAAGGCAATGTGAATTGTACGAGAAGGGATGAAATTATTATGGGAAATTTAGGGGAGGAACAAATGTGGGAAAATAAGGGGATAGTCAGCGACTGGAGTGAGTGCAGAGGTGTGAGTAGGTGATGGACCAGCTGGTGCAAAGGTGAAGGCCTGGGATTTGGGGCAAGTGCATCTCCAGGGACCAGCTCAGGATGTGAGGGGACCAGTTTGTCTCGAGGGGCTAAACCACGGGGAGATCAGTTATGGGACCTGGCATGCCTCTGTGTGACAGTCTGTCCTGGCAACTGGAGTGTGGCTGTGCCTTGTGCGTCCCTCTGAGTGACCAGAGCGTGGGACAGCTCAGTGTGGGACTGGGGCCATGTGCTGGGGAAGCTGCATCTTATAAGGGACCTGAGACACTCTTAGTTTTCTTAGGCAGAGGACAGCCCAGCAGCTGGAATTACAGGAGAGGAAGGGAGGACAGAAGGAGAAAGATGTACCTGGAATGGCAAACTGTCCCAGCAGTGCCAAGAAGGAGATCTGTGGTGAGTCCTCTGGGCTGTCTCCCCTCTTGTCTGTCCCAGGACACTCCCTGCCCCTCCACTGCCACCCTGCTGCCTCTTTCCCACAGCACTGCAATTTTTTTATTTTGGCTCCCTTGTATCTCCATTGTCCATCTGGTTCTGAGCAGTTCCCTGACCCTGTATTTGCCCTATAGACCATGGTTTATTCTTCCTTTGCTGCCTCTGGCTCCCAAGCAATATTTTGGAATTCTTCCCTCTCTGTCCTGGAGCTTGTCAGTGTTTCTCCCATCTCCATGTCTCTGTCTGGAGGCTTGTCCCTGTTCAAGGTTTTCCTGCTTGGCTCTGTAGCATGGAGTGGGTCTTTCTCCATCTCTGCTCTGCTCCCTTGTCCCTCATTTTGAAATCCTTGCTCTCTGTCCTGTACTGGGATGTGTTCTTTCTCCATACTTTTTATTTCTGGCTCCCTATTTATCAATTACTTCTTCCTTCATCTCTCAGTTTGGTGCTGGATCACAACTTTTAATTCCTCCTTTCCTTCCCTGAGGCCCACCTTTCTTTCTCCTGCTCTGCTTGGGCTCCCTGTCCCTGTTTTAATTCCTCATTCCCTAGCTGGTGCTGTTCTTCCTGTGCAGGTGGTGCTATGTTAGGTCTTTATCTTTTCATTCCTTACTCTCCCTCTGTTAGCCCATTGCTATAGTATTATTTTGCCATCTTTATATTCAGCTCCATATCCCTTGTTTTTTCCTTCTCCTCTCTCTGTGCCTTGTTGCCCCTGGCTGGTTTTAATTTCTCCATCTCTCTCTGCCTGGCTCCAGCCCCAGCTCCCTGTTTTTTCATTCCTTCCTCTCTGTCTTGTAGCCCATCAGTATTTTTAATTTCTCTGACTCTCTTTGTCCTGCTCCCTGTGATTCAGTTTCTTCCTTTCCAGCCCTGTGGACGGTGTGATTCTGTTTCCTCCTCTGCCTCTCCTTTTCTATTTCCCCGTCCCTTGCTTTGAATCTCACGCACCTCCTGCATCTTATTGCTTCCCATCCCTGTGTTTCAGTTCCTCCCTTCCTGCTGCACAGTCTGTTGCTTTTTCCTTTTTTTCATCTCTCTCCATCCATCTTGTGTGCCCACTTTTCATTCCTTTCTCTCTGCTGCTGTTTTTTGGCCTTTTCCATCTGTTTGTCCAGCTGCCTGTCCCTATTGGTTCATTCTGCCCTTCTCCTCATTGTCAGAGACTGAAATATTATAGTTTATGAAATAAACATTTTCATGAAAGACTTTTGCCTATTTTAGCAAAGCTGTATTATGAAAGGTACAGAGATGCTCACCACACCCTGAACGAGGCTCTAAGAGGCACATCAGACCTCTGCTGATGAAGATAAGATAAATTACAGCTCAGGCCTGGGGACATTCCTGAAGGAAAAGCCTAACACCTTCAGGGTGGAGCCCACAGCCCCAGGGCTCCAGCAGGCACCAAAGGGAGGGGGGAAAAGGCTTTGGGTGGGTGTTGGAAAGAGGTGCAGAGACCACCCATGCAGACTGCCCATCCTCTGGTGTGCCCTTCCCCCGGGAAAAGCTCAGAGGGAGAGGAGCAATGAGACATCGCTGTGTGGTAAAGAGGTACGATTGGTGCTGACAAAGTTGAAACAGTAATCAATATTGATACAGTAATTAATATTTGGAAAGAATGAAACAGTTAAAAGTGTAATGCCTAGAAAGAAAGGGAGAGGAGGGCTCCACCCCCTCCTTCTCCTGCAGATGTTCAGAACAGGAAGAAGCAAGAGATAACTATGACTAAATTTAGTTGGGAGAGAGGAGAATTTGGTTCAACACCAGAAAAATGTTTATTATATGAGATTCACTGCTTTAATGTTAGAACACAATATTGGCTCATACAGTACCAGCTTGGGGCACATGTGTAATGCAAAAGGTGAACTACAGGACACCGAGGAAGAGGAGAGACCTTCCTCAAAGAAGCCCCCCAAGAGTGGTGGGGCCCCCTAAAGGAATGGTGGAGCATGTGTGGTAAAGGTGATGATGAGGGTGGAGATACAAGTGTGATGAGTGGAAAATGGGAGGAGATGGTGATGGCATACAGCATAAAAGGGGAATTTTGGCTTGGCAAGCTGGTGCATGAGGTGACAGGGGTCAAGTCCTGCCCTCTGTACCCCACACGGTTATTTTTGCTTATGCGCTATTTTCAGAACCAAATTATTCCTTATTTTAACCAAATTATATTGTCAATATTTCGAGTGTATTTAGTTTTATATATATTAAGCTACTTAATGAAAATTGCTGTTACATTTAATTTTTTTTTATTTTTTTTATGGGATAATTGGGCAGCTATACCAGCTGGGACCCTGGGACAGGTGATACACTTCCACCTAACCCCTGTCCCCCCACTCCCAATGCACAATTCCTTCTTTTTTTTTTTTTTCTTTCCTTCTTTTCTCTTTCTTTCTTTATGCCTCTTTTACTATTAAATAAAACCTATCGATTTTTTTTTTTTTTTTGGCACCATCATCTAACCTCGTTTGGTTTTAATCTCATTTTTGGGCACATTTTGAACCTTCGAAGTTCTTTTGTGGTTTATACACAGAGACTTCGTTTTCTTTGCTCTTCTGGGTTTAAAGCGGGTCGTAACATCCCTGCACCCACCACTATCCGCTGCCATCGCCATCCCTCTCCGTTCGCAGTGCCTCTGAGCCAGCTTTCCGTGTCCCTAATCCCCGTGTCACTAATTCCTCCCTGCGACAATCCCGATTTTTCTCCCTTTCAGGGACGACTCTGGGATGTGGCTGCGCTCTGTGTCCCCGCTGCCATCCCCTGCCGGACCTCGCCGCTGCCCCGCCGGTGTTTCCTTTAGGGATGCCCCATCCCCTCAGTCATTCCACACTGGGGGACACCCCAAAGCCTCCCCTATCTCATCCCTAAATCCCCGGGCGGGATGCGGGATCGGTGGCAAGCGGCAGCGGGCTGAGGGAGCCGCGCCTGGGGCCGCGCCGCCATTTCGGGCCCTGCTCTCCCTCACTTCGGGGGCTCCCTCAGCACTTTTCGGCGCGTTTTGAATAACTTTTGGCGGGTTTAAAATAACTTTTGGCGGGTCTAAAATAATTTTTGGGCCTGCCGCAGTCATTTGCGGGGAGGGTTTCCCGTCATTTTGGGCAGTTCTCCAGTCATTTTGGGAGGATTCCCCATCATTTCTGGGGGGTCCCTCATCACTTTGGGGCCGGGGTTCTTAATAGGGGGTCTCCGTTATTTTGGGGGGGTTCCCATAATTTCTGCGCGTCATTTTGAAGGGTTTCATGGGCTTGAGGAAACCCTGAGGGCCCTATTGAGGGGCACAGAGTCCGCTCCAGACACTTTGGAGTTACGGGAGAGGGAGAGCGCCGGGATGGGACGGGACGGGAGGAGCGACACGGCGGCGCTGCTTTACGGCAGTGTGGCGGGCACGGCGGGGCTGCGGCCGGGCTTTACGGCAGTGTGGCGCCGTGAGGGCGCAGCGCGCTTTACGGCAGTGTGGCGGTCCAGGCCCAAAATTCCCTAAAAATTCATAGGGAGGGGTTGAGCGTGTAAAATTCCAAATCCTGTTAAGTTCCTCATTTTTATATATACATATGGGCAGGTAATAATAATTTATAAATAAATTTATTTCAAAATACCCCCCCACCCCATACCTGCCATATTATATACAAGATTTTAGAACATAATAACTCCTTAATAGATCCATTTTATGAAAAATGTGTATTTTATGATTGGCTTTTCGTATGTGTTATGTTAGAAAGTTATGCTGTATTCATTTCCTTAAATTGTGTGTTAAATACAGTTTTAGGTTATAATGTTAAAATAGAAAGTGTGCTATGTAAGATGCTTTTATAAAGAAAAAGAAAGGACTCGCAGTGAGATAGCAGCCACAAGACACCTAAATCTTTCAGAGAAGGAGAATTTATTGCTCTTTTATCAAGAGAAACTAACTTCTTCCCGCCATGAAGGCATTGTCAGAATTCAGAGGAAGAAGTTGACAGTGACCAGAGAAAATCCTGTGTTTGAATGGAATTTATGCATCATTATGAGGTGTAAGAATGTGCAACAGGCTGCTGTTTTTAAGGGTTAATCCTCTGTTAACAGTTGTCCTTTTTTGGGCTTATTTTGCCCAGAAAAAGACATCTGTAACTCTTTATTTTTATTGTCTCATATTGTCCTAATCTCAATTGTTCAAATTTTATTACTCTAATTACATTACTGTTCTTATAACCATTTAATTACGATTAAACTTTAAAAAAAATTTAAAAACAAGTGATTGGCGTTTTTCACAGGCTTGAAAATGCAAATAAAACTTTTCTACATATCAGTGAAAACAGGAACTAAGGGCTTGAAAATGTGAGGAATGATGAGGAAAATAGAAATAGCTCTTTGTGGTGAGCCAGGGGAGGAGCAGAGCAGCTGCTGAGTGTCACTGGGGGAAAACTGAGATAATCTGTAGAGGACAGGTGGGGAAAATTTGGGAGATAAAGGTTGTGTTGTGGAGAATGAACGTTCTGAGATGAATACGAGGTAGTCAGTCGTGGAGAAGGTTTGGGTGGTAAAATTGGGTGTAATCTCTAGGGGGAAGAATGGAGGTAAAAATGAAGTTCTTAATAGAGGACATTTTGGGGGTAAAAATTGAGGCAGGTTGGGAAAATTGTGGTGGTAAAAGTTGAGCTTTTCCCTCTGTAAGGGACAGAATAAATTTATTTTTGGGGATAAAAGAGGTAATTGGGGTTGTAAAATCTAGCTAAACTGCAGGGCACATAATGAATACTTTGGAAGTAGAATCTGATCTAACCTGTAGGGGACATTTTGAAGAAAGATTGAGGCAATTAGAAAGTGACATTTTGAGGGTAAAATTAAGGTTATTTGCAGGGGACAAGTAGGGAGAATCTAGGGGTAAAACCTGGGGAAATCTGTAAGGCACAGAATGAACTGGTTTGTTTTTTTTTTGTAAATGTGAGGTAACCTCTAAGGGACAGAATGAACCTCTTGGGTTTAATATGTGAGGCAGTCAGCAGGGGATGGAGGTGAAATTGGAGCAATCAGTAGGGAACATCCTGGGAGAAAAACCTGAGGTAATCAGGGGATGTTTTGGGGATAAAATCTGAGAGGGTTTTCTCAGGGACAGAATGAACATTTCTGAGGGAAAAGCAAAGGTGGATTGTGAGGGGGAGCAGAGGTGACGTTTTTGAGACAAGTGCTGAATTAATGTAGGTGAAACAAAATCAGCCTTTTACGGGTGCAGAATCTGGGGCACTTTAGAGAGAAATTAGAGCCTTTCTGAAAGAAAGTAGGGGACTGAGCATTTTTTCAGGGAAAATTGAGGTAATGGATGTAATTTATGGAAGAGTTTGAGGTTAGAACCTGATTTAATCTACAGGGGACAAGTATAGAGCATTTTTTAGGGAAAAACTGAGGTAATGTGTAGGGGAGAGAATGCAAAAAACTTACATTATCTGCAGAGGGGAATAAAATTAATAATTTAGGAATCAAGTTGAGTTAATTTTTTGGGAGAGAATGAAAATATTGAGGTAAACTGAGGATTTGACCTCCAGATTTGACCATCCAACTACTTTCTTACCCAGTCTAACAGCCTACTCCAAAATCAAATCCATCTCTCTCAAATTTATAGAGAAGGGCGTGGGGATCATGTCTTTACAGAAGCCTTTTACAGCTATTGTAATAATAAGTTATTACAAATGTTCATGATTCTATTTTTGTTCTTTTCATGATGCTGCTTTGTTGAAAAAAAGCTCCCTGAAATTCTCTGAAATCTGTTTGATACAGTGATGGTGAAAATCTCCTTTAACATCATCAATGTATATAAATTACGTATATAATGTATATAATATATATAAATTATCTGGGAAGCACCTGCCTCTCAGATAATTTATATATTTGATCCAAACACTCCCTGTGTGCACTGATATTTTTGTTCTAGCAGGTATGCTGCTTTGGGTCATTTGCCAAGGCTGGACACAAGCACACAAAAAAAACCTCAGTGTCATGGTTAGGAGTGCAGATCATTTAAGTAAGCATAGGTCAGCCAGAGAAGACTTTGTGCTGGGAGAGTTAAACTAAAAAGCAATTTTTTTTCAATGCAAGGAGCATTCTCATGATTGGTGAAAGCAGGAAAAGAAAAGGGAAATATTCAGCTCTGGGTAATGTTTTTCTCAACTCTTCTGAGCAGAGTAACTGGGGGAAAACTTAATGCAAAACTTCAAGTAATGTTGAAACACTCTGAACGTGGATATAACCTCAGTTCTCATTGCAGTCTTTTAGAAGACTATGGAACAAACTCTCCTGGAAATTCATTTGCCATCATGTTTAACATCCTGTTAAATGAGGAGCATGCCCTTCTCAAGCTGTGTGAAGCTGGGAGGAGCAGCTGCTACAAAGAATTAGTTTTGCCAGTGGCAGGGATCTTGACAGGGTGGGCAAAGGGGCTGACAGTAGCCCTGTGAAGTCTGAATGAGTGAATTCAAATCCTGCACCTGGAAGGGAGCAATCCCTTGCAAACTCCAGGCTGGGGCAGCAGATCTGCAGAAAAAACCCAGGGGGTTCCTAGTGAACAACCAGCTGCCCATGAGCCAGTGGTGTGGCCTTGTGGCAAAAAAGCCCATTGGCTTCCTGGGATGTTTTAGTGGGATGTAAATAAACATTGGGATGTTTTAGTGAGATGTAGCTAGCAGAGCCAGGGAAGTGATCCTTCCTCTCTGCTTGGCACAGGTGGGACCACCTTTGGAGTTCTGTGCCCAGTTTTGGGCTCCCCAGGGTAAGAAGGGTAACATCACACTGGCACAAGAGCGATGGGAGACCACCAAGCTGTCTGAAGCTCTGGCATGTGACAAGTGAGGAAAGGCTGAAAGAGCTCAGTGTGACCAGCCTGGAACAGACAAGGTGAAGGCGAGCCCTTAACTGTGTGTTCTACTGTGAAAAGCATGGAGGAAGAAAATGGTTACCCAGAAGAAGGATCCAGACTCTCAAGATGCACAAGGAAAGGATAAGAAGCAACAGACACCAAACAAAAGATCTTCCAATTAGCTATGAGGTAAAAAACTCTTCCCACTGAGGATGGAGATGCAGCACCATTTTTACCAGTGGCTCATTCTCCTGGGTAATCTTTGCAAGCATTACCTAAAATTGTACCAGTTGTTGGCACAAGCCTGAATTCACAAGAGTTGATAGTACAGTGAGGACAGCATGGTGAGTCTCTTGAGCCCCTTGGTCTTTCCAGTAATCCTCCTTGCTGCGATGTAGTGGGATGCTGAAATTCAGCAGGAGTTGCTTGCAGCTCTTTGGGAAAGATTACTGTGATTTAGAGCCTGTGGAGAAAGGTAATAGTAGAGGAAAATAATAAGAGTGTAAAGAGAAGGATAAATGAAGGTAATGAAAATGAAGCAAAACTCCAACACAAAGTAAATGTTTAGATTATTAGTAAAAAATCCACTAAATTTCCAGTCATAAGGGATGGAAGCTGAATGAAGAAATAAACTGTCAGGAGCAATAGGGAAGGCTGGGCTGTTCTCTGCTTAAAATCAGACCCACCACATATCATGCTGCCAGTGCAAAGCACTTGGATCTTCCTATTCTCCTTGCCCACTCTCAGGACCAAGTGTCTCACACAGCTGTGGTACCAGCCTGGAGCTTTTCTCCTCTGTGATGCTTCTGGGCCCAGGAGTCCCAAGAGCAGGAACAAAACTGAAGAGAGCTGGAAGGCAGAAGACCAGTGGGTGTCAATGCCTCAGAAAGGCAAAGGCTAAAAGGCTGCTCAGAAATCAGAGGACAAATAGGTGATGATGACATGGTAAAAAAGATATTATGTCCTGGCTGCCCAGCTGCTTCTGGGGCCCTGGGAGAACAACCCATTTGAGAGACACAGAATGTGCTGGGCTGGAAGGGACTTATCAGGATCATGGATTCTGACTCCTGGCCCTGCACAGGTCACCCCAGCAATCCCACCCTGTGCCTGAGAGCATTGTCCAAACACTCCTGGAGCTCTGGTACCCTTGAGGCTGTGACCATTCCCTGGGGAGCCTTTTCCAGTGCCCATTCATGCTCTGGGGGAAGAACCTTTTCCTGATATCCAGTCTGACCCTCCCTGACCCAGCTCCAGCCATTCCCTTGGGTCTTGTCACAGGAGTGAGGAGATCAATATCCGTGCCCCTGCTGCTCCTCAGGAGGATGTTGAAGACCATGATGAGGTCTCCCCTTGTCTCCTCCAGGCTGACAATCTGCTGGTGAGTTTGTAACCACTAGATGGAACTCGAACACTTTGCATTAATTCACTGATCATCCACAGGGAGTTCATCCTGATTTTAGGTAAGGCTTGTGGGTCTGGTAGCTGAATGTCAACACCTGTGCTCAGAAGAAAAGGCCTTTTATGGAAATACAACACGAGCTCCTAAAATATGGGTGAATAATTCATGTATTCATTCTAGTGAGCAGGGATACTGAACATTTTATGTCCAAACCAAGGTAATGTTGTTGGCACCTACAGAGTGGCACAAAAGCCTCTGATGACTTGATGGAGAGCACTGGGATTCATCATTCCTTGGACAGACCACCAGCACATGATTTTGGGTAAGTCATTTAACATGGCTGTGGCTTGGCTCCCCCTTTGCTGAAGCGAGTTTTGAACCTCTCTGCCTTAGAGTGTGCTTGAGCATCCAGTATGTTATTCTTGAAGCTTTTTAATACTCCTTGGTGGGGTACATCTTGCCAGTATACAGTGGCAAACAAAAATGCAGTCATCTACAACACCAATCCTACATTCTGCTGTCCTCTGGTTTCTGAGACTCCAGAATTGTTTGCTTACAGCCCATTAAATAAAACAAACTAAAGGACAGCTACTGTTCATTTCTTAAAGGCTAAGAATATTGAATTATAATTAAAGAATAACCAGTGTTATAGAGCCTAGAGACCTCAGGCAAGATCAGCTCTGTGTTGTGCTGTGTCTTGTACAAACAGAGTAAAAGGAATTCCTTCCCTTAAGCGGGCTACAGTCTTCACAGGAAAAAATGTACCTGGGGACAAAGAAAGCAAGCAGTGCCCTAGTGAATGCAAAAAAGAGCCATCACTTGACATGAGGGAATTCAGAGGTGAAAGAGTAGCTCAGCAGCTGCTGTAAAGCTGGCCTAGCACCATGGCTGCTGTGAGTTTACAGCAATTTATACCAGCTGAGGATATGCCTCAGGTGGGGGAAGTGTCTTTCTTAATGTCAGATTCAAAGTCTAGCCTCGAGTTGAGCCAGATATTCCGAATCCTGATCACAAGGTTTTGTTTTCATGCACTTGCTTCCTCGCTGGCCAGCCCTTGGAAGGGTGGTTTGCTTATCTCAGATTGTGCTGCTCAAGGACTCAGCTGAAACATCACTGCACACAGCTTGTGTGGGATTCAATCCAGCTGGGATTTTAGATGGGCACAGAGTAATGTGGAGAAAGACTAGTTCAGATCTGAAACAGAAGTGACTAAAAATTGCAATTGATTGTTTTAAAGGAGTACCAGCCAGAAAGAGAATAGAATTCTTGCTATTACCAAACAAATTTAAAAAATAGTTCATATTCTAAATTATGCTTAATGATTAAGTATTGTTTTTTCTCACCAAACACAGTATCTTTATCTGCTATCAGATAAGTAGGTTGTGTGTTAATTGAATATATTGTTCCAAATGCATTAGCCCCCTTCAAAGTCAATAGAGATTATTTTTCCTTACCTGCATTGAGGTGATACTGTGACTGTATTAATAGTTGCAATATACTTCAGAGCAATGCAGAGATATTGGGTTTCTCAAGATACATGGGAGGCTCCAAAATATTTCTCAATAGCTATTTTATTATTCAAATAAAATTAAAGAAGCAGTAATAATGGTGATTATTCTGAGAAGAAGACTCTTCTTTATCAATTTGTATGTATAAACACCAAGAAACTAGTGAAAGTCTATTGAAAATGGAGCAGAAAAACCTGCTCTGGCAGTAGGAGATTAATGATATATTCTGATATACAGAGAAAGAAAAGACAGATTTCTTGCAAGTACATTTTGCCAATTGTCCAAAGCATGCAAGGAAAGTGGTAGGGAAGTTAGTTCCTAATTTAATGTATCAGTTAATTGAAAGATTATGTGAAACACTTGAATTGATAGCAGAACAATCCAAAGCTGTAATTTAAAGGTTTGTGCAGTGTTTAGGCTTTTAGTCTTCCCAATTCAGTTGGAGGTTTAACAGAAGCAGTTTACAGAACCTAACCTGAAGCCAGTGAAGTTTCCTTTGGAGGGGTTTAACTGGGAGAGTAAAGCTCCAGAGAAATCATTACCAGGTGGAGTCACACCAAAAAGGTACAGGAAAAGAAAGAGGATGAGCACTGCCTGTATGGAGAGCTCCTCCTGATTCTCTGACCCAAGCTAAGGACATTGCAGTTCCCACTTTTGGCATCTCTTCCTGTCTGGGTGGTGTTACTCAAGCAAAATACAAACCTTTTCTCAATAGAAGAAGGTCAGTCAAACGAGGTACTTGGGTTGAGAATAGGTAGATGAGGAGTTTTTTAATTGGAGTGAGTCTTGCCTTGCACGTGAATTCTGAATTTCCTGGCTTTGGTCAGTGCACTTCTGTTTCACAAATGCTAATGACTGAACAAATCCATCCTCATGCTTGGAAAGAAGTAGTTTGTCTCAGAGACTTTGTAATATTCTTGGAAATAAAGACATAAATGAAATGAAGAAACAACTGACTTGTAAAAGGGGATTAGCAGAGTTGTAGCACTCTTGGCATATAAGAGACCGTGTTTGTAATGATACATTTTATTAACATAATATAAAGTAGCAAAACTTTAAAACAGTAACTAACACTTAGCAACTCGTTGCTGAGCCTCCTAAGAGTGAATAATAAACCCCCATTCAGCTGTTTCTTCACTTTCATAAAGCTATTTGCATGCAGAAATAGTGTCTTCCATATTGATACTACTCACATGCATTCACAATTTGTGCTTTATTATAAAATCCCTGTGGTCTTGGCTGGAGACAGTTTTCCTAGACTTTGGGCTTGATTATCTTGTGACATGCAGGCATTTGTTTATTGGAGGGTACAAGTTATTGATGTGCACCACTCAGAAGTGAAAAAGGTTCTACATTTAGTTTAATCCCATTCCATCTATTTTGGAATAATTCTGCCTCCAGGAAAGGGCAAATATGAGATATGAAGTATAGTTGACTAACAAAAGTAAAACTGGCAGCTTTGGTCTGAATCGGATATCATAAAAAGTAAAAGGTGATCCACAAGTTTTGCTATGCTGTGGTGACTGCTGGAGAACAAGAGTGTGATAATTGTTTGCAAGCCTTTCCTGGAAACATCTTGACTGTTCCAAGATGCAGAAATCCAATCTGAGGATGATGGAGCAATAATCAGCATTTTTCCTGAAAAATGTTACCAGCGTTCTCTTCTTGGAAAGCTGAAGTGATAGGGAACACGCTGCCAGCATTTAACTCTGGACTAGGCAGTGATGTTTTTCAGGCATGTAGACAATCACCAAGCCAGAGTAATGCAGGCCAGGTTAAACCTGCAGCCCAGAACTGGAATCAACATTTGAAATTTTTACTTTTCCAACAATTTTCCTTTAGATTTTAGCATCGCTTGGAAAGGTTCTTTATGTATGTTCATATATCTAAATATCTCAAGAGCTTGTAGATTTTTTAGGCACTTTCCTGCAGCTGTGAACATCCCATGACTAAGTGGGAAGATGTCCTGGCCTGTTTGTTGTGTGTAGTGCAGGGTGGTTCAGCAGTAGCCAGTCCAGCAGCTCTTGGTAGTCCAATTTAAGCAGTGTCAGGGAACATCCCCAGCTGTGGGAACACTGCTGCCTGTCCCTTCAGCCCCTGACTGGAGGGGTCCTTGGCAGCACCCATCCCCTGGTGCCAGCCAGCATGCACCTGAGCAGAGTCTGAGCATGGTTTGGGAGCTGGTGTGGGACACTGAAGCTCAAAGGAGGTTTGGGTGCCCTCAGGCTGGCTGCAGGGGTGACCTTAACAACGATGTGGTTGGCTAGCCCATGCCAGCAGTGTCTTGGGGACACTGCGTTCACCTGACTTTAGTGATGTCACTTGGGAGTAAGAGACACAGTTTGCATGCACCTGTGATGTCTCGCCCTTAAGGAGAGGACAGCACCCAAGATTCATAAATGCTTGTGATCAAAAGGAATAACAAAAGTCAGAGGGTCTGCAAAAACTGACATTAGTAAATTACACCCTTGGCATGGACATTGGTAGGTTAGTCCCTGACCTACTATGTAAGCACACATCACTGGGTGTTGGATAAAGGGGTAAGATGAAAAGGAGGAAAGAGAGAAAAAGAGAACACCAGTCCTTGTTTTGGTGTTGATCCAGCACATGGGATGTGCAGGGTCCTGGGACATGCTGCCTGGGATTGGTGGGGATACCTTTTTATAGATAAGTTTTCCCAACCCTGAAGACAGGGTTTTATTTTCTGTGCAAATTAATTCTTAGGTCTGAAAGAAGGGACTGTGCCTTTCTTGAAATGGGTAGCAGGGCTAAGGGGGTCTTGGGTGGTGTTGGTTCCTCCCTACACTCCATGCCCACTTCTCAGGCTCACCCTGTGCTTGCTCTGTGCTGTGTTGTGCTTATCTCTAGAACTAGAACAAGGGTGCTTGTCCCAGAGAAGTGCTGCCCTACTCCACACGGCCCCCTTTGCCAGCCACACTTGGTTCTTTCCCACAGCAAGTTGTTGTTTGCTATTTCCAGCAATCCTTGGGTGGCTCCACAGCCATCTGGCTGTCAGTGTTTGAGATACACACATTAGCCCCTTACCTTCCGGGGTTCTGCAGCACTGGATGATTAACCTTGCTGGGAAAGGGAAGATTCAATCCCAGTTAAATTACTACAGTAACAAGGTTGCAGCATCTCCATTACTGCAGTGCCCTGGGCACCTCTAAATGTCCCATTGTGACAGGCACTGGCCAGATGCAGGCTGTTTCTGCCTGTCAGTGGGCAGGAAGGCTCTGCATCCAGCAGTCTCCCTCATGACTTGTGCCACATGCCAAGGTAGCACATTTTTTAGTATCTCATCCATGGACAAATGTAAACTTTTGCAGTATGGAATGTGTGTGTGATATGACTGACTGGAATTTGTCACGAACATTTGCATGAATGAAGGAAACCTTTGTCCTGTCCCATTAGCTGTGTCACCCCTGGGCTCCCAGTGACACTTGCCAGCTTTGTCTGCTTACAGATGGAGTGCACCAGGCTTTCTCCAGGGCTTAGACTTCCCCCTGCACTGTAGACAGGCCAGCAAATTGGCCCCGAGACATGTCTCTTGGCTTTCAGCCCTTTCCAGCTTAAGAGAAGCTAACAGATGTTCTGCTCCGAGTTCATTACAGGTTTCCAGGCAGGGGAAATTAGCAAAGTCTCTTTAGCATCTGCCTTTTCCAGCTGAGGAGGAGTCACATGCAGAGGAGCTCCTCAGCCCTGCCTATCTGATCTTATTTGGGCACAGATCCCTCTGAGTTCACCACCTCAACTGTCCCACTC
Source organism: Passer domesticus (assembly GCF_036417665.1). Lineage (NCBI taxonomy): Eukaryota > Metazoa > Chordata > Aves > Passeriformes > Passeridae > Passer > Passer domesticus. Next base: position 75,182,224 of record NC_087478.1, on the reverse strand, counting down.
TGCCACTGTGCTGGCCCCAGCTGGCCCTGCCTTTTCTCTCTAGGGCAAAATGAACTGGCTGTGCTCAAGAAGTGTTGCTTCAGAGAACTTGTAATTGGTTTAGATGAGGAGTCAGGAAATAAAAAAAAAAATAAACCCAACCCTCTAAGATCTTCACAGAATCCCAGGATGGGTCAGGCTGGAAGGCACCACAGTGGTGTCAGCTGGTCCCACCTCCCTGCTCCAGCAGGGCCATCCCAGAGCACAGGGCACAGGATTGTGTCCAGAGGGGTCTGGAACATCTTCAGTGAGGAGACTCCACACCCTCTCTGGACAATCTGTTCAGTGCCTGGGCACTGCCCAGGGCAGAAGTTCTGCCTCATGTCCAGGTGGAACCTGCTGGGCTCAGTCCCTGCCCGTGGCTCTGGTGCCATTGCTGGGCCCTGGAGCAGAGCCTGGGCCCTGCTCTGAGCCTCCCTGCACACAGGGACACCCAGGGCTGAGGGCCCCTCTCAGCTGGGGCTCCTCTCCAGGCTGCACAGCCCCAGCTCCCTCAGCCTTTCCCTGGCAGGGAGATGCTCCAGGCCCTTCCTCATCCCTGCAGCCTCTGCTGGCCCCGCTCCAGGAGCTCCATGTCCCTCCTGTCCTGATGATCCCAGAGCTGGACACAGCTCTCCAGCTGTGCCTGCCAGGGCTGGCAGAGGGGCAGGATCCCTCCCTGACCTGCTGGCACTGCTCTTCCTGATGCAGCCCAGGGTTCCAGTGGCCCTCTTGTCCCCCAGGCACTGCACATGGGTCTGTCAATCAGTTGCCATGGTTGTTTGCTTTTCTTCAAGCCTCAGGTTCTACAGCCCAGTAATTGCACGAGAAACTTGCTTTAATATAAATTATAATAACAGCTGCAGATAAAGGCATGGAATTACTGATTCTAGCAGGCAAAATAAGAAAGGTTAAAAGCCCCAAAAGAGGCGGATGCATGGATGTGCAGTGAGGAAGGATGCAGCTGGCTGTGCCATGTCCTGGGTGGCATGTCCCCACACCAGGTCTTCTGATGAGGAGCAACCTCAGCATGAATTCATGTGACCCATGCCAGACCCAGTCATACAAGGAGCAAAAGAAACACCATCCCTCCTGCCAGGCCTTGCACCAGAGGTGAGGTGACCCAGCCACACAAAGAGGAAGGAAGGTCTCTTCCTCCTCCTCCTCTCCCTTGGCTGTGTCACCTCGTTTGGCTCCAGTGCAGGCAGAGTGGTAATGCTGGGGTTTGAGCTGCAGGGTTATGCGCACTAAGAGCAGGCAGCTGGAGGCAGAGAAGGGTGCCTTAATCTCTGGTCTCTCCTTTGGCAAAGCAACATCACAAATTAAATTTTGCTGGTGATGTTTTAGAGCTTGTTGGTTTTAACTGTCCACATGGGGAGCAAACCTCTCATCAGTGATCAACCATTATCATGTTTGGTGGACTTGTAACACTGTTAAACCCATCACTGCAGTGCTTAGAAAAAGTGTGTTCTGTAATGTGAGACAATGCCTTTGCAGTTCTTACTTATTTCTAGTAAATTCAATATTAGCAATGAGATCTATAAAGAAACTTAATGCCTCTTTCTTTCACCAGCAGAATATTGCTGGGAATCAAGATGATTATATTAGAATGTCTAATAGTGGAGTGGTGAGGATAGGAGAGTCTTACCTGGGAGGTGGAAGGGTTAACACACACAGGAGGGGCTCTGAACCAAGAAGGATATCAGTTTTCTGACCCTGGTGTTATTGAGCCTCAAACTGTAGGAGCTTGGTGCAGGAGTTTTCAAGGGAAATCTATAGGCCCTGTGTAATGTATTGAGGTGGGTGAGATAAACACAACAAAGGTAGGGTTTGATGAAGTTATTGGAGCTTACTTTGGCTTTATGCTGATATAAATTCTTCAGTGATGACCTTATTATAACAGATGCTATGGCCCTGGAACTGCACCAGTGAGAGCCAGACAGCACCATGTCCTTCCTCCACTGCCCTGGAGCTGTGGTGGACCTCCACAACAACATGAAGGAGAGGCAAATAAACTGCAAGCACAAATGGGACAGCCTGGAATATGGGTTTGCATGACATTGGCTAATTGCCTAAACTCCTGCTGCAGTCAGTGGCCACAAAGAGATAATTCCCTGTTCCCCTGGCCCATTGCAGACACCCACAACAGGATGAGGTGAACTGCAGTCACTAAAGAGAAATCTTTCCCTCTCAGAGTGACAAGGGAACAACTGATTTGGACCCCCAGCTCTATTGGTTATAATTAATGCTTTTTTCTTGTGTCCATCAGCAAAGGTGAGAGCAGAATTCAACCCTGTTTGAGGAAGGAAAGAGTATCTGAATTTAGTATTGTATCTTTTTACCTGGAATTCTCCCTGGCCATATTAAGTAGGGTCCACTACTGCATGAACCCATAGAGTTAGGAAACTTAGGAAGTATCCATGTATCAGAACAAAAAGTAAGAATATTAATACGGAAGTTAATCATTCAGATTGTGTGAGCGGAAAATTATATAAATTGAACTTTGGAAAGACAAGATTAACAGTATAAATGTGACATTACAACAGTGATTTCTGTTTTGAGTCAGTGACTGCTCCATAAACTATGCCAAAGGCAACTCTGTATGGGCTACTTTTGAAACACTAACTGAAAGGCTTTATGGCAAATGGAAAAAGAATCCAACAAATGGTAATTAACCAAATTATATCATGGTCAAAACAAAAGATTAATCTCTCCCATTTAAAATTAAATCAAATGCCTTGTAATATGACACAGATAAATACTTAACAATTATGGGATGCAACATCAGTGCCTGTAGGCAAATACAGAACAATATATTTCTAATGGGAGACACTTGAGAGACTATTTATTTAAGTTGCATGAAGATTTATACTGTACTAATCTCATTATGAACCATACATAGGAAACATGGGCTGCAGCACATTATAGGATAAAATTGGACCTTAAAAGATTATCACATTCATAAGGATCTTCTCCTAAATAAGGGTAGCATGACACTTCATATATTGCAACACTTGGCTCCAGAAAGCAATGCTGTTAGAAAACATTAATGCTGTTAGACTGGTTTAACAAGCAATTTGTCTTCCAGGATTCCTTTTTCAGTTGAAAATCACCATGAACACCTGTCAGATCCATACAAACATGTTCACCTTTCAAATCATGTGACCTGGTTTTATTATGGCTTATGTGCATTCTGAATTTGTGTCTCTGAGGGTGGTAAATTGAGTGAAAAAATAAACCTTTTCTCCTGCTTTATGAAAATATCCACTTCCCATGCTGTATTTTTCCATGCTCAGCTACTTTACCACTACTCTAATTTTGTTTGGTGAGAAAGCTGTAACAGAGAGGGGAACTCAGGTGCAAATTCCCCCATGCAGCCACTAAACCCCAGGTTTTTGTGTTCTCAGGTCTCTGGAGGTAGGGATGGCACTGTCCCATTGCTGCTGATGCCACTGTGACAGTTGTAGGTCTGGCACTCTGGGGCTGGCCAAAGCCTCCAAGCACACTGGGCAAATTTATCATCAGCAGTGGGCAAAGTGGCAGCTTTGATTTAAAATCATGAGCCTGTTTAAAAAGGATTGAGGAGCTGTTCCTGGCTCTTTTATCAGCTGCCCATTGCCATTGGAAGGACAATTGCCCAGCTGGGCACTTCACCCACAGTGCCTCACTGCATCCAAGGAATTTTTATAGAATTGTCAGACACGTGGATCTGTCTGTCTTCATCATGCCACATCAGCACACTTCTGTGATTCTGTGATTGATTCTGATTGGGAAAAGAGGTGAAAAATCTCATTAAAAAAACCAGTTTCTGATTTTTATTTGGAGTGGAGCTTTTCTTTCTTGCATAATACTCGTATGTATCCAGAAAAATACATTTTCTTAAGCAAACTGAAGAAAGTCTTGTCACTCATCAAGCATTCATGGCACTGACCTCTAGAGTTTTAAGTAATTTGAGTTCTCTTACACAAACTAGGAAGCAACTTTTCAATCAGCTTATCTTTTTTCTTTGTAAAATAATGTGGCATTTGGCATCAAGCAAGGCATTTTAAATAGAGACAGCTGGTGGCAAGTGTTTTCAGGGAGAAAGCCTGAACTTGTGATTTTCCTCACTTTCCCTCATTACAGATTTGGTATCTTTCAACCATAACACTTTTTGATTTTTTCCCCCCATCCTTTCCTCTATCTTGTGTTGGTGGTCAGCTAGAAGGGTTTGAGGCTTAATAAACAGTACAGAGTTTAATAAACAGAACAGAGACTGTTCAGTTGGGATCTCTGGAGACAGAAGTATTGTAGTGTCTAGATAGGGGAAAAAAAAAAACCCACAACTACGTTTTTTTTCTGTTGGAAAGATATTTTGAGGTTTTCCAACTTGTAAGAAGGTTTCAGAAAGGACTCTCTGTGGGAAGGTGTGCCAAGGAGGGACATCTAGAACACGCTCTCTTCATCTCTGCTTTCTCTGCAGATTTTGATGGCAGACACTTCCACCAGTGAAGCACAGGGATTCAGAATTGTGCATGTTTTTACCCACTCTGCTGGTGAGAGATTTGGAATGACAAAGTGAGAGAATCCAATCCCTTATCTTGGTTACAAAGAAGTGATAGAGTTTTCATCAAATATAATAAATGGAATTGTATCAGTGAAATTACACCTGATTGGTGGGAGGAATGATAAGGAGGACTCCCTGGTATCAGAAAGCTAATTAATTACTTTATTATGCTATATTATTCTATACTGTATTACACTACATCTAAACTGAAACTGCACAGGCACTCAACTGAACAGAATCTCATGACTGTCTGCTGACTGACAGTCTGGACATGCCAAAGAAACAAAACACCCTCACTTTGGGTAAACAATCTTCACATTGCATTCTACTCTGGCACAACACAGGAGCAGCAAATGAGATCAGAATTGTTTTGATCATTCTTTTCTCTGCTTCTCTCACTGCTTCTCTCAGGTTCAATGAATGTGAATCCCACAAAACTGAGCATTCATCTCCCAAAAGGATCACACATCATCTGAGCAAATAAGCTGAGCATGTGAAATCTTTTACTGATGAACTTCATTTTCAATACTGGATGATCAGGCTGGGGGGGAATTGTGTGTCGGTTTTTCTTGTGTTTGGTTTGGGTTTTTTTTGTTTATTATTATTAATTATCATTATTATTGAATGCATCATGTCATCAGCATCAGAAAATGGCTTAAGCAGCAGTACCCCTAAAGTCCAACCATGAAATTGAGAGGCAGTAGATTTACTTGCACAAATACTGTCACCTGAAGACACACATTTACTGTCCAGAGAGGAACCAAAGGTAAAGTACAGCCTTGGTAGAAAGTTCCTTTGACGTTGGAATTCGTTCCCTTTCACACACTGTGACATGCCAGTTTTGGCTATTGCAGAGTGTGATGCAAGATGCCACAGTTTGCTGTGGCTTCCTCTTCATCTGGGCAGATAGCCAGGATCTCTCTTGTAGATGGAAGTAGGAAAAATGAGTTTTTATGTGTCAAGAGCTGCTGGTTTTAATTTTGGGAAGCATATTTTTAGTAGCAAAATGGTGGGCATAGTAGATGTGGTTTTTCCTGTTAGCTTTTTGCTTTTTAAATAAATGAGCACTTGGTTAAGGACAGGAGGGTAGATCAGAGTAAAAGAAGGGCCAGCTTGTTTTTGAGAAGTTTTAGAAATGCTACTGGACTTTTTTTTTTTTCCAAAGGGTAGCTTTGGAAACTTATGTTCCCAAAGTTCTTAGAGCTAGAATAGAATAGACTATGGAATGGAATGGAATGGAATGGAATGGAATGGAATGGAATGGAATGGAATAGAATAGAATAGAATAGAATAGAATAGAATAGAATAGAATAGAATAGAATATTTCAGTTGGAAGGGACCTGCAGTTGCCTGCAATCTGCATATGACCAGGCAGAACCCACTGGCCACGTGAGCTGGACCCACAGAGGACCAAAACATCTGGAAGTGTTTGACCTTTGCATCCTTCACCCAGGTGAGATCTCTTTACAAGAGCAAGCAGCCCAAACAGGCATTGTGTAGAGCTGTATCAGAAGGTGTAAATCACTGTCTCTCTTTACTGGGTGCACTGAAAAGCAGCATTTATCTCCATAGGTGTGCAAGGCAGATGATGGAGCTCAGAGCACTCCTGCTGATGGAGGATGGTGCTCTTGGCAATGGCCAGAGGGTGGTAGCACTGCACAGCTCCTACTGCTCTATCCTCCTCAAACTACAGTAAAACATAGCTGCATTTCTTCATTTCTTGTGAGAAAAAGAAGAAAGAAAGAGGTGAGGAAAGGTGGAGATTTTTCAATTAAGAGGAACTTTTACAAAAACATGTCATTTTCCTAGGCCCTAAAAACATGATGCTAGCTCACACTAGTGCTGGTGGCAATTTTCTGAGCTTCTACTTTTTCAGAGAATGCTCCTTTTGATATGACAGCCACAGGCTGTCAGGCTTATAGTTTCTCTGCCATGGCACAAAACTATCATAAACAATGACCCCACCACAAGAGTGGTCATATGCAGCTTCCAGGCAATTGCAGGTCCCTTCCAACTGAGATATTCTATTCCATTCTATTCTCTTCTATCTCTAAGGACTTTGGGAATGTAACAATATTTGGTGTCGTGGAAGTCTTCTGGTATATGCATCTCTCCATTTTTGTAGTTGTAGGTTACCTTAAATTTTCTGAAAGTTGGAAAATGGAGAAAATTAATTGTTGAAGGGCACAAATTACACTAATGCTAACATTAGAACTATTGTGTGCCCATGTACTTGTGCATATAGTTGTGTGTCTGACTGTTAGTATTAATTAGCTTGTAGTTTAAAGCATAGAGGATCTAAAGCTCACAGCTTCCAAATGTCATTTGATGTGACATTATGTATTTTAGAGCCATAAAAATAAACTTGGGCTGCTGCTATCAGTCACCTCGTCTTTTTCTCTCCTATGCCAGTGAGAACTGTGTGCCCCTGTCTGTTTACTCCCATTTCCAGTTGCATTTACTATAATAATTTAAACCAGAATAATGTGTTGGCCTTGCTGCATGACCATAGGCAGGTGGCTTCACTGCTCTGACCCTCATTCTCCCACAGGTGAAACAAAGGTAATGATGCTCTGTGGAGGGCTCTGAGATCTCCAGCTGCTGTGGAAGAGACAATAGTGTGATTACAATTTTCCAGGCACTGTAAGACCCCATGTTTGGTGGCATGTTTTGGTCTGGCTCCTGACACTTTCAAATGCTGCCATGCACACTCTCACTGTGTTTTTTTCTCTCTCCCCACTGCGGCTCTTTCTCCTCTTGCTGCTGCCTCTCCTCTGTCACAAAGGCCTCTCTCAAGAAAATCTACTTCATCTATTGACCCATTTTCCTCCTATTGTTGGGTTCTGATTTGTCACTGCCTTTCCCTTCACAACCACTTGTACCAACAGTTCCTTCACCACCATCCCCTTTCCTGCTCCCCTCCTCCGCAATTCTCCTTCAGCCCTGACACTTTCTCTAGAAACAGCTTCAGGCTATTTCTAACCTTCCTTCTCTCATCAAAGTGCTTGAAAAATCGGCTCATTTCCTTCTCTTGGCAGGGAGGCTGCAGTGGTTCGTGGGCCAGGCTGGGAACCAGGAACTCCTGGCTGGTGATGGTGGCAGTGCCACTGAGTCACCACCCGGCCTTCGGCAGGGCACTCACCCTCTCTAGCTTTAAAATAGGAGCAGTACTTGTGTGCTTACCTCACATGGATGCTGTAAAAACTTAATTACCACTTGTAAGATGGTATCTAAGAGTGAAACGTGTCTTTATCTCTTGCTGAGGTAGTTGTGACCACTGCAATCTGCACTTAGTTCAGGCCCTGGCATCTGGAAGTATCTTCCACAAGCAGCTAAAGCCTTCCTTTCTCCTGGTAACAAAGGTCTCTGTGCCATAATCCTCTGACACAGAGGAGTCTCCCTGGCTGTGAGGATAACAGGCAAGGAAACTAAATTTCCATCCAGTCAAGGTCCAGCCTATCCAGCCCCTCTGATCACCCTCTCTCTGCCCCCCTGAAATCGCTGCTAAGACCTCTTCTGAACAAAAATCCTGGTCCTCATCACAACTGCCTTTTCCAGCCTCACCAGTTGCTTTGCTCTTCCCTTCCTCTACAGCTGACAGGACTGGAGTTCAGGCTGCCCTCCCTGCTTCTCCTTCCTGGGTGCCCTCGGCCTGCCTTGATGGGTACAACCCAAGACGGAGCCTTCGCCTTCCTGGGCAGCGGCTGCAGGGACAGCTCTGGTGGGAAGGGGCAGTGAACCACATGCAGGGCAGGCAGCAGTGGTTATCCCACCCCTGTCTAAGTAACAACCCAGGTCAGGCCTTGGCACACAGGTCCACCCACCTCAGTGCCTCTTGCCAAGTAAATATTGGGGTCAGCTCAAATTTCCGGTCTTAATTACGCCACTCCCTACAGGCACTGAAGAAAACCATCAGCAACCTGGGCTGATTACTGCCCCTTTCCTGGGAGAGGGCGGTCTGTTTGCTGGGATGGAGGTGGCAGGATGTGCAGTGCCTGCAGAAGCTGCAATCAACCCTTCTGGGTGCAAGATGTGCCTTTGGGGATGGGAGACAACAACAGAAATAAAGGCCACTTCAGATTAGGGCAGTCCAAACCCAAAAGGAACAGAAAAATTATTTATCTTTTGTATTAATCACCAAAATATTTTTCTTTGGAGTGTACTTCTCTGTATCTGAGCTCAAGGTATAAAAGGACATGAGGATGGAGTAAGACCTGTAAGTGGAAACTGCTGCTCAGCCAGGGAGAGGCTACTAACTCCCCATAATGCATGCACTCTAAACTACATCCATAAATGTCAGGCATGATTTAATAGGCTATAAAATCCTACATCACGATGCCACTGGAACTATTGAAAATAAAAGCAGATAAATCACAGTTCTGTGCAACAAGCTGTACTTGCATTGCTATTTTTTTCATCTACCAGGGTCTCATTGTACCATTTGCTGAGCATACACAACTCTCAGCCTTGAGTTTCCATTTCCTTCTCTATTTCCAAGTTGAGTTTTCACATCAGCCCACTGGCTTTGCAGCTGTGTGGTCACACTGCTGTAATCTCTGGCCCCAGAGTCTGCAGAACTGCTCAGAAAGGTGCTGAGCTTCCACAAGCTCAATTTTTCCCCTCAATACCAGGGGACACAATACCATTTTGAGCAGATTGACTGCTGTTGCTCATACAATATTATTCCTCACATTAGGTTATGAGCATTAAATCTACTAGACAATTTTTATTCGGCAGGAAAACAATTTGTGTCACTCTTCTACTGGCAGCAAGATACAGAGTTACAATGACATCAATGACATCAATGACATTGGAACTGGCATGACAGCTGTAATCCTGTCACCCTGTGGAGAAAATGGTGCTGAAAAAGGAGGGAGGGAGTGGTGAGACTGGGAAAATATTACTAATAGGGAGGATTGGGTTTTTAGAAAAGTTTGCTTCACCTCTGCAGCTGAGGTGACTGAACTGGAGAATTAAAAATCAACCACAGTACCTGCAAAATGTAAATAAATGTAAATAAATTTGGACTTACCTGACACAGAATTTGAATACTATCCCTTCAGTTTCTACGTTTTTTTCTTTTTTTTTTTTTTTAAATGTTTTACAGTAACAAAATATAGCTTGTTTTTTTCTACTTTTACCTTGAGTTACATCATATAACTTAATGCTTCTTAATTTTTCTGGTCCACATCATTTCATTAAATATGAAATCAAAAGGCAGGTGGAAAGGCAAAAAGGAACAGAGAAAAATAAGAGAGAGAAAAGAAGAAGGAATGAAAGAGAAGAAAGACATTTTTTAGCATTCAGAATTTGTGGGGGAAGTCTGAAAACATGTACTTTACAAGACGAAATCTGGAGGCAGGTAATGAAATACATACGATTTAAGGAATTTTCCAAAGTAATTTTTCCCCTCAAAATCTTGTGATTTTGAGGTGAGATGCAACTGACTCATTATTTTGTATTCAAGAGGTTGTAAATACTGACATACACTTCACTGTTCTGGACTGTGAAAAAACCAAACACAACAGTAATAGCTTCTTGTGCCTGAAACTGGGAGCTGGACATCTAGTGCTTTGCAGAATTGTCCTCCAAAAATCCTGTTTTTTGTAGCCTTTTCTGCTTTCCCTTACTTACCAGTGCTTTGCAGAAATGATGAGCCCATGCCCACAGCAATTTCTCTGTGGTCCCTGCTCTGGCTGTGCCCGTGCCTGACCCTGGCCAGCACAGCCCTGCCCCTGTCACTGCATGTCTTTCAGTGATGCCAGGAAGTTCCTCACATATCTGCAGAGATTTAAATTCCATTTAAACCACCAGCCCTGCTAAAGTAGGTTGTGTGGGGAGATTTTGCTGGTGCAGCCCAGCCTCTTACCCCAGCTTCTCCACAGCTCTCTCCTGCTGACCTTTCCCTCCCTGTTCAACCCAGGGGCTGCTCTCCCTCCTTTGATTCAGCCTGCCCAGCCTTGTCCATCTCCAGCCAAAGGCAGAGGTATCCTGCTTTTACTCCTTGGTCCTGGTGGCCCTTCCACACATTTTTCTGGGCAAGGTTCTCTAGTGGCAGAGCAAGGAGCAGCACCTGGCCAAGCCTCTTGACTCTTTGGAGGTGAGGAAGAGACACTGCCAGCATGAGCTGAGGGGACAGGCTGCATCTGTGCCCTTGAGCAGCCAAAAGATTCCAGTTTGAGGTATCCCTGTCAGTCTCCTTCTGAGGGAGACCATAGTCAGGGGAACTGAGCTGGTTTTAAACACAGGGACACATGCACAGACATACAGATTATGTATTCCTGTGCCTTTTCACTGTACTAAAGGCAGCTGCTGGCATAGTCAAAGGAGGGCAGAGCAGTGTGGGATGGGGTATTTTTGCATCTTTTACACTCTTAGCCCTGGAAGTTTTGCTTTGTGGCACCACACTGCAACCAAAACATTAGGAGAGGTAGCAAAGGACTTGGCTGTAAATGCCTCATGGTGCCATGGGACTGTTCCACAGCAGCATGAGAGGAGGCCCTGGTCCCAAGCAGTTTGGATTAACCTGACAGTCAGGTTTAGCCTTTGCCAGGTTGGTGTCACTGGAATCAATGCTCTCAGGGCCACTCACTGCCTCATTTTTATGTGCTACAACTTGAGCATATGTTCCAGGAGTAGCACTGTCAGCACGTCCACTTCTCAAACACCACTATCAGCTGGTCTCTCAGAAAATGCTGACTGCTGTGGACAACAGTACAATTCTCAATTTCCCTTTCCCTTTCTCAAGAACAAGAGTCACACTTGGAGCAATAGAAAACTTTTTCTCCTATTTACAGAAGCAATACACTAGATGATTCAAAATGATACAATATGTGACAATGTGTGAGGATGATGTGACATCAAGAATGATGTTCAGCATTATTTTCTTTTACATATGTTTGCTGCTGGATGAATAGGTGTCATACCAGCATTTTTGCATTTCTAGTTTGGCTGTTGTGAGTTTCTGAAATGGGAAAGCTACGTGAGTGCCTAAGAAAACTCAAGTATCTTTATATCAAAGTGCCTGCAGCTTTGGGGAATGCACAAATAAAACTATTTTGACTTAAAACCAAATCAAATCAAAACAAAAACTTACTATGAAAATCATTATATTGGTGCAAATCCTATTCATAGAGCCAGACTATGGAATCTCAAGTAAGACTAGACTCTTAGATGAACCAATTTGCAAGAATGCAAACAAAATGGATATAACATTTCTCACTCTAACAGTACAGACTGGATTTCATAACTATTCCTAAAAAGTCAAGGATTTGGGACTTCTACAAGAAACCTGTCTGAATCTTGGAAAAAGGACTTGCCTGATAACATGAAGTGAAGGCGAGTCTTACTGCTACTGATAAGAAGCAGCATGAGTGATGCATATTAAGGCCATAAAACACAATTTAATTTCAGAAACCGATTTGGTAAGAGGGAAAGGAATCACAGTGCCAAATGTGCAATGGGAATCACTTCCACAGTACCTCTGTGTACCAGCCCTCGTGGATTTCCCTTTAGCCCTCGAGACTAAAAAATCAGTTGCATTCTAACATGAACATGTCCTTGCATGTTCTGTGAATTTACTGTCTCCTCCTGTCCTTTGTTGTTAGGAGCTTGATTCTGTCCCTCACTTTGGAAGAGTCATCTCTGTTGAGGCCCAGTAATGTCAGCAGACCCATCAAGAATCTGCTCAAACAGATTCTTGTTTCAGATATTTTTGTCTGGAAGACAAAAATAAAACTAGTAATACAAGTGAGACAAACAAGTGAGCACTAAATGAGTCAGTTAAGTTGTGCTGGGGAAAGATAAAGGGAAGGAAAAGATAACAGAGGAGAAGCAGTAGAATGAGTTAATGATAACTGGGCACTGGGAAGTAATGACTGGTTTGAAAATAAAAAGAGGAAAGGAAAAATACTACTATGAACAAAGTCTCCTTAATAAAAGTCAATGATTATTGCAAACATCGGAGGCGTTGCTGTACCCTGCTGAAACCAGAAGAACAGTACACACAAAAGAAGGAATGAAAACCTTGGCTTTCAGCTCGATGTGGGTAGTCAAGTGTCTAACTCCTGTGGGAAAAAGGCTTCAACATCCTTCTGGGACATAGGAAAAAGCCCCTGGCCTAGCTGCTGAGCAAGTGCAAGTAGGAAGACACTGGGAGTCCTGTGGCTGTGAAAGAGGCCCAGGTGGCAGGGAATCACTGGAAGCTGCTGGGCAGATGCACAGAAAATTATAAGTCCCAATGAAAGGGTGGTTTGTGTCCTTTACTGTTTTCAGGGACAATCTTTAGGCCAGAAAATACAATACCAATACAATCTGGAGCCAGATTTTTCAGACCACTATGAGAAAAGCATACTTTAGTCTGTTGATTTTCTCATCCTGCTGCTGTCCCCCAGCACACCACCCACCTTCCCTTTCTGGGAGAGCCCTAGGCAAGGTAGGAGCTTGGCCTCACCTCACAGGCCGTGGTACCTTTTGCCTGTATTAGTGCTGCTGACATCCATCCAAACAAAAAGTTAGGGGAATTCTGGCTGGAGTGTTGATGACGGGTGGCTCTGCCAGATCATAAATCCTAACTAATGGGTGCTCCCTGGAGATAAGCTCAGCAGTAGCCTCTAGGTGAGAGGGAAAGAAACTCCTGGGAGCCTGCTCAAGGTTAAACACGAGCTAATGGACTTCCTTTCCGCTCTGTGCAATCTCCACGTGGCGCAGATCTAAAGGGGAGCTGACAGCTGGAGCAGCTTCCTCTTTCTTTTCCAGAACAACCGTCCTGCAACCATGGACCACCCTGCACACCAGGAGATTTGGTAGCATCTTTCTTCTCCTGCCCAGAGCAGCAGGCAGGACCTTAAAGTCTGAGGTCTCAAGAGACGCAACTAACGAGAGGAACTGCAAGAAATCAGGGCAGAGAAACAAGGGCAGAACCAAGCAGAAAAGCTAACACATGTCACAGGGTCTGGCCCTCCTTGTTCAAAGGGGTCAAAGGTGTTCTCCAGTCACGGTGTGTAGCGCCCAGCCAGCATGGCTGAGGCTCCTGTTGGCACAGGGTGCGGTGGGGTGTGTTTTGTCCAGCCACATTTCCTTCCTTCCTTCCCTTTCTTCCCAGCTTTCTTACAGCCACTTCAGTGGGATTGACTTGTGGCTGAAGAGGTGCTGCAGTCATGGCTGTGGCCTTCTCTACATGTTCACTATTTCTTTCCTTACCTTTTCTAGTTTCCATCCGTGGAACTCACATTTAGTGGAGTTTTGGAAAAAACAAACAGAATGAGCTGAAAGAGAATAGGGGAACAAAGTGACACAGACCCCTTATGCATCCGAAGGAGATCTCTCTATTCCAAAAATTGGCCCCTTTTTATATCTTTAATTTCAAGCTGACAAACCGAGACTTAACAGAAAGGCCACATCGGCTGGCTCAGCTGCCATGCTGCTCTCCGCATGTTCTCCCATCCAATCAGCTTCCTGCTCATACACTGTTCACACTTCCTTTAGCCAATCAGCTTCCTGCTCATATGCTGTCCATGCGTTCCTCCAGCCAATCAGCTTCCTGCTCATATGCTGTCCACGCGTTCCTCCAGCCAATCAGCTTCCTGCTCATACACTGTCCACGCGTTCCTCCAGCCAATCACAATCTCGCTTCCAACTGACTCTCTCCTCACCCCTCATCCAACTCCAGCCATCGAGGCCGGAGCTGTGCCTTTTCCGTGGGGGCTTCTCATGACCATAAGACATAGAAATTTTAATAATTATAACTCATATCCTACAAGCTCCAATCAGGTTGTGGTCTTGGACAGATACTTGCAACCATCCACAGTGAGAGGTTTGAGGGGATGGATCATGGCCTGTATTTGTAAGGGCCATTAGTCAAAGTGCGAGGAAAAGCAGCTATCAGGGATCCCAGAAGGAAGAGATGTTGCAACTCCAGGCAGAAAACTGAAACTTGGGATGCACATCTTCACCAGAATGTCTGTGGAGAAAAAGAGATTGCAGTGGTGTGCAAGAAGGAGCACATGTGATTCAGAGCCACGTCAGGTGACAGGTTCTGTAGGAGCCTTGGAGGCAGCTTGGAGACAAATGAACCTGTGATGGGCTCAGAAAATGATGACCAATTGCATGGGTATCAAAGAACACCAACAATACAAGTGATAAAGTGGCTGCAGGAACTGATTAATGAAAGGAGATAAAATGAAAGGATGGTAATAACTAGGAAAATAAGTGATACCTCTGTGTAAAACACAAACAGCTGTTGAGGAGAAAAACTGTTCAGGGGAGTACACAACATGGGTGTAACCAGAAGTAATTGGGTGAAACTGGACAAGTGAAAATATAGATCAAATATCTTCCTGACCATGGGACTTCCTGGACTGTGAAACACTTGAAAAGAAAGAGGTGCAAGCCCCAGTTCCTGAGGCATTTAAAAGAAAAGTCATACAAGTGCTGTAAATCCTCTGTCATCAGGGGAGCAGAGTAGATGACCTAACAAATCTTTTCCACCTCAAATTTCCATATTTGATATAAAGAATCTCAAAAAACCTCCAATTTGCCGTGAGACAGAGAATAATAACCCAGCTCTGACACAGTTTAGTGATTTAGGGGATACAGTAGTGCTGGGTTGACAGGTGGACTGGATGATCTCCAAAGACTCTTCCAACCTTGATGGACCATGATTCTGAACAGCAACAACTCCACTTCAGCAGCTCATCTGTGCTGAGGGACAACAGTACATACAAATCCTTCACTGTTGAGTTGGTCATATATTTAAAAAGGTTGCTAGGCTGGGAGGAGACAGTACCATCCCTCATTTAGTTTAAGGCCAAAATGAAGCTGTAAGAGGCTGCAGAGAGTGGATCCTGGTTTGCAAAATGGAGCAAGGGGTGCCTACACCAGTCTGGCCTGTTGGCCATGAACCAGCTCTGCATTCACTGCCAGCACACCACGCTTAAAGCAGGCACCACGGAATGGGAGCTAAGCCTTGCACTGAAAGCATCGCGGTTGGATTCCCTCTCGCTTGCCATTTTGGTAGCACCAAATCGCTTCCAGGAGCCTGCCCTGTGCCAGTGCACAGCACCCTGCCAGCTCTGCCTTGCAGTCAGTCCTACGGGTACAAAGCAGTGCCCTGCTCCCTGGCAACTTCAGGCCTTGCAGTAAAGTGGGCGCATCTAAAAACCAGTCAGGACACCAGAAACTGCCCGTGAAATCACAGAGAGATCTGGACGAAGAGATGGCCGAGGTGTTTTTCACTTTCCCCCAGCTCTTTTCACTCCCATCACGAGGGCTGTACTGTCCAGGAGCCAGACAGAAGCGGACACCACCGCGGATGGGGACCACTCCAGAGGCAGGGGTTTGTACCCACCCGCTGCGGGTGACACAAACCCATCCCTGAGACCCCGCGCTCCGAACGCAGGGCCAGGCCGGGCTCTGAACACGGAGACAGATCCGGGCCGGGCCGGTGGTGCCTCAGCGGACACCCCGTGCTCCAGCGGCCGGCGCTGCCCGAGCGGCGGCGGAACAAAGCTCGCTGCGCTGCCGGGGCCCGCCCGTCCCGCTGCCCGCCCCGGGACCGCCGCTCGGCGCTTAAAGGGGCCGCGCGGTGGGAAACGCCACCAGCCTGGCTGCGGCCACACGGCCCGGCCGCGCCCTCCCAGCCTCCCCGCAGCCCAGGCCGGCCCGCAGCGGCACCCAGGGCGCCGGCCGGAGCGGCCCGCACGCCCGCTCCGCCCGCGGGCCGGAGGAGCCGGGCCGGCGGTGGCCGCTGCTGCCGGCGCGGCCCCTTTAAGGGGCGGTGCGGGTGCCGGGAACCCACGTCAGTTTCGGCCCCGAAACTCCGGATCAATGAGCGGCGGCGCGGGGCGGGGCTCAGCGCCCGGCCCGGCCCGGCCCCCGCTGCCGCCTTTCGGTTTCTCTCTTTTCCAGGAAGGAAAACACCGGCGGGCACCGGGGCCGCGCCCCCCCGCCGCCCCCCACTTCCCTTCCCGCGCACTCCCGCGCCCTCTCCCTCTTCCCGCGCGCGCGCGCATCTCCTCTCGCGCGGGGCCGCGAGCACGCGCAAGGCACACGCGCGGGGTGGGGGGGGCGCGGGCGGCCGCGCGCGCCCGCGGGGAGCGGCGGCAGCAGCAGCAGCGAGGAGCGGCCGCGGCCGGACCCCCCCGCGCCAGCCCGGCCGCGCCGCGCCCGCCCCCGGCCGCCACTTCCCCTTGAGGGGACGGGCCGGGTCGGGCCGCGCCGCCGCGCCGGGAGAGGAGCGGAAAGTGGGGAAAGCCCGAGAACTTCCCGTCTGCCCGCCCGCGCCTGCCCCGTCGGGCTCCGCCGAGTCCCTGCAGAGAGATGTCCGAGACTCCTGCTCAGTGTTGCATCAAGGTAAAGCCCCGTCCCTCTGCCCGCCCGGCCCCTGTCAGCGCGGGTCGCGCCCGCCGGCGCCGCGGGGCGGTGGGCTTCGCCGCGTTTCCCCCGGGGTTATTTTGGTGGAAATAACTGCTTTTCCCGCTTCTGTTTTTCACCCGGACGGGCGAAGGGAGGCCGCGGGGGTCGGTGCCCCCCTGTGCGGGCGCGCCCCGCGCCGCTCCGGCCGCGGGCGGGGGCGCGGTGCCGCGGGCTGTCAGCGCCCTGCGCTGCCCGGGGACACGGCGGCGGCCCGGCTCTGCCGGCGTGGCTCTCCTCGGCACCGAGCTGTAAGGGGGCCCCGGAGCCCGGCCCGGCCTCCCGCGGGGCTGGCTGCCCGCCGGCCCCGGCAGCAACTTCGTAGAAAGTTTCCTGCCGTCGGGGAGATGCAAACGCTCCTGCTTCCGCCTACCGTGGGTCTGTCTTTCTTTCTGTCTTTCTTTCTGTCTTTCTTTCTGTCTTTCTTTCTGTCTTTCTTTCTGTCTTTCTTTCTGTCTTTCTTTCTGTCTTTCTTTCTGTCTTTCTTTCTGTCTTTCTTTCTGTCTTTCTTTCTGTCTTTCTTTCTGTCTTTCTTTCTGTCTTTCTTTCTGTCTTTCTTTCTGTCGTTATTGAATTTTAATATTTTTCCCCTTACTATCCGTATTGCTGCTGTTTATTTTCGTGCTTGCGATTCCTGGCATCGCTTGCCGGTGGCAGGTAGGAGAGCCAGGGCTGCCAGCCCGGCCCTGCTCCAGCAGGGGCTGGGGGATGTGTTTCCCCGTGCCTTGGCCTGCTGAACAAGGGCTTGCCCCGGGAAGTTTATCGTTTAAAGTGGAGGCGGCATGAAGCTGAGACAATGGAAACAAAACTGAGTTTCCTTTTTTGTCCAGACCCTTCCTATCTAGCAGCCCACTGCTTTCCTCTCGCCTTCCCTCACTCCCTGGTTTTGCATTTTATTTAGGAATCGCTTTGTCTTGTTGCAAGCCAGGAATCTCCCTTCTGCTCCTGACTAACTGTGCCCGAGTAAGAAAGAGATCTTTAGTGGTTGTCTCTCCCTGCCCGGAAGAAAGAGGTGACTTCCAGACTCTCTCTAAGGGGAAGAGCCTGGAATAAACACTTATTCAGCATGATGCTCTTTTGTTTGCTTGTCCCGTGTGTGTACGGGGGAGTCTTGCGTTCTATATGGTGGCACCACAATTTGAAAACTTCTGGGTGTATTTTCTCTTGCTGAGTTAAATGCAATCAGGCCTGTGTCCCGTGAAGTCTCGTGGCTTAGAGTCTAGTTTGACTTTCCGTAACACAGACAAGCAAACTGGATAGCGGGGTATTGTATGCATGTTGCTGTATGGTGAAATGCTAATGCAGCAAAATGTGTTCTATTAACTCATTGGGTCCCTAAAGATATACAGAATGAGATGTAGCTGCTGTTTTTTTCTGGTAAACCCCATGGAAAGGTAGGATATATTCTCTGGACCAAAGAACACAAATGTCATGAAAAGGTGGTGTCATATGAGCTGTATTTCCTTGTTTTCGACGTGTCATTTTGAAAATAGGAGGCTTACTTCTGCTCTTACTGAAATCAACAACCATCCTGTTGATTTCAGGAACTGTAAAACTGGTCCTTACACACTGTCACTAAGGTATGTTAGAGAATCATACTGTAAGTAATCAGTTTCCTAACTGGAGAGATACAAACTTCTCCTTCAGTCTTGAAATTATTAAATGCCACATTTTCATTGCATTTCAACAGTTACTGGAAAACTGATTTTTATTTTTTTAGAAGTCACTGGTTCTAAACATCATGAGCTGAACTTATTTTTTAATGTACCTTTTCTCTACATGTAGAAACTGCTGTTACTGCCTTCTCTGTTACTGGCTATTTTAGTAGTTTCAAATTTTAAAATTAAAACTGCAGGCAGAAATGTGAACTTCAAATGAAAGCATTTCTTCACCAGTCTAGCCATTCTGGGTAGCTTTCCCTTCAGCTTTTCTAATGATCATTGCTTTTTGGACACTTTTTTAAACCAGCTGATAAAGGTGATTGCGTTCAGCAGCTGGATTTAAGAGGAGCTGTTTAAATGGTAGTTGATTATGTGAGTGCAACTGATAGTTTCTTCAGTATTCCAGTCTGGCTCACGGCGTGGAATGTGGTACTGAGGCAGGGGAAAAAGCTACACAGAGTACCCCAACTTCACTGCCTTGTTCTGCATAGCAGGCAAGCGTTGTGCTACAAGGGTGTCACAAAGTTTCACTAGGAGCCTCTGAACGGGAAGCAGTGGTGCTGGTGGGTGTGTTTTCTTGTGCTTTTCTTGGTTTGTTGTTGGTGTTCTTTCTTCCCCTTCCTCCTCCAATGTGGGACAAGGGTGCAGGCAGTAAATGCCACAGCACCTGGAGCGATGAGCAGGAAAAGCTTCAGCAGAGAAGGTGAAGGCTGGTGCTTTGTTTGTGCCCGAGCTGCTCAGTGCACAGTCTTCCTATCTCATCGTGTTAGAGAAGTGCTCTAATCAGATTTGGGAAAACTTTGAGGAGGTGAAGTTTTGGTTTGTATTTTATTACTGGTAATCAGTGTAAGCTTGCAGTAATATCTTGGGTTGTGTTAAGTACTTATCAGTATGCATGTGTGATTATGTATTGATATGTGCTTGCTTTGCAGCAAGTATGTGCTGGCTGACTCCTGGGAGATGAAAAATACCCTGCTGATAGCCAGACCTTGCCAGCACTTGGGTGTGTGCTTGCCAGGCTCATGGCAAGCAGACCCACTGTGCAGCTGTGGCAGGGAGGTTAAGTGTGTGCTTGGGGTCTAAAGCTGCAGAGAGAACTCATCCTGGGGTTTAGAAAGTAAAACCTCGGGGCTCAGAGGTGAGTGTGAAGGTTGAGCCCTCAGCTTTTGCTGCAGCTTAGGGCATCAGCATACTCTGTGCATTGACTGGGAGGCTTTGGGGTTGTGGTGAACTCCAGTCTGAAAGGGCTTCAAGGCTTTTGCCTCTGAGGTCAGCTGGGAAGGGGCATCTGGTGTGGTTGTGATAGTCAGACTCTTTTTTTCATAGATGGAATATCTGTGTTGGTAGTAAACCTGTTCCTCTGATCCTGAGCCACAGTAGTTAGCTGATTATATTGCTGTAAATACTGCCACGATGTTGGCACTCATTACAGTATTGGCAAGTGATCCTTAAGGCCTCACCTCTCCTCCCACAGATGGGAGAATTGAGGCACCAGGGGAGTGTAAACATCTTGGCAAAGACATATACGGGAGCGAAGGCTCAAAGGGAGACAGGACTAGCAGTTTAGGCACAGATGATGATTTTTCTGATTAATTAAGGTCTATGTGGTGATAAGTTCTGTTTAAAACCTCACCTGGAGCTTTCTGATTGTCAGGATCTCCTTAATTTTTTGTCTGAAATTAATATACCTTGAGAATATCACTATAGTTTCATACAGAGATTCAAAATACAGCAGGCAAGTGGAAGGCTCTCAAAGGGCACAGTTTAATTTGTTTATTTTATTTTTTATAAATATGACACTTTCAGTTGCTTAGTCTGATTTACCACGTGACTATACAATTGTGCTGGCACAAGTGTGGAGTTGTGTGGGAACTAAAAATGGGGATATGGGGACAGATCAGCTGCTTCAGGTCTTGCAGACCAGGATCTCTGAGCCCAGATTCCCCTGTGTGCCCCTGGCTGATGCTTGAGCTGAGGCACAGAGCCTCACTGCCAGTCAGGTTTCACACCTGGTTTCAGGGCAGATTTTATGTAGGTGCAAGCTTGGTGGATATAGGTGCTCTCTTTTGTGTTGAGCTCAATGGGGTGGCTGCAGGAGTCCTTAAGCACAGGATCTTGAAGGACTTCTTAGAGTGCTCATTTTGGATTGGAGGATGTGCTTTGTAATGGTTTTTAAAAAGGCAGAGGAAAGAAAAAGCTAAAGGGCAAGGAATCAGTGTAGTGTTTGAGTTTTCAATCTTAATTTGCTTTAATTTGATTGATTTACTTTTTGGATGGTGGGTTATGTCTCCTGATACCTCATTCATGCTGTTTCTGCAAAGAGCCCTCTCTCACTGAAGGCTTCCCATGCTGAGGGACTGTTCAGCTCCACATGGCCAGAATCCTGTAGCCCTCAGCCAAGGCTGAGTATCTGTCAGTGCAGAGCATGTTCCTTAGTGTTTACTTGTGTACTGGGAGGAGGATCCTCCTTCTGTTAGTGTCAGTGACAATGCTGTCATTAAATTCAGTGGTGTAGGATTGAATGGAAGAAGACCAATGTTTGGAAGTACATACTATTTAACACCTGATTAATCACTTAACTCCTTGGCACCAAGTAAATTGAATCCCTCTGAAGCAAAATTTTACTAGCACTGCCCCAATTAAAAAGTGGTCATTAGCATTCACTGTGTCATTACAGGTGAAGTCAGTTTCCTGGGAGGCAACCCATTAAAAGAGCATCTTGAATCTGAAATGCCCCAGTGAAACAGAGTCTACTTTAATGATAATTTATATGCATATTGCAGCGTGCATCCCAAAGTGCCTTTTGGAGGGTGGCGACTAAACGGTGCTGTGCTGATAGAAATGATTATAAGAGGAACATGAAGTCTTGTACAGTGACACAGGAGCAATCTTTCTGCCTTTTAGAAAAGTTATCTGAGTCCTTGAGTGCTTGTGTTCTGAGTTCTTCTGACAA
The DNA here is from genome assembly GCF_036417665.1 of Passer domesticus. Classification (NCBI taxonomy): domain Eukaryota; kingdom Metazoa; phylum Chordata; class Aves; order Passeriformes; family Passeridae; genus Passer; species Passer domesticus. Next base: position 75,160,635 of record NC_087478.1, on the reverse strand, counting down.
AAGTTCTCCTAATAATGTGCTCACTGCAGGAAAGGGAGAGAGCCAAGGTGAGTGGTGTTTCTGGCCAGTAATGTAGTTTTCACCTACAGTCCAAAAATTGGCTAACTTGTTTTTGGGTTCTTTTTGTATATGTTTGTTTTGGAGTATTTTGTAGTTTAGCTGGGCATCCCTAGAGTACTACCAACAGTTCAAAAGCCAGTGCTTTTGAAAGTGATCACCATGTCTTTTGCTTTCCCCAGCTGTGAAACAAGCATAAAACAATAATAAATGTACCTATGCAGGGCAGTAGCAGGGCTAATTACTTGTGATACAGCATGGAAACAAACTGTGTTTATTACAGAAATTGGGGGCAACGATCTGATTTGTACTTGGCTTTTTAGTTCACCCAGTGCTTTGGGGGCAGGGGTGTGGTGGTGGTTGTTTGGCTTTTTTTGGTGTGGCCACCTACTTCTGCTGAGCAGTCAGAGCAAGGTCTTGGAGCTTCAGGGTGTCCTGATGTCTGGATCAGCCACACGTGGGCAGGGTGGTGTTCCTGTGCCCACAGCCTACATGGAGGGCGGCTTTGGAAGAGGCTGGCACGTGTTGCAGCCACAATCCTGTTCCTGGCCCGGGGGAGGAGCACCTGGGAGGGATGGCAGCCAGGTGTGGCTGCCAGAGAGATCCCCACCTTCCCCTGACCACCGCCCTTCCCAGGGCTCCCTGAAGCTGGATGCAGAGCAGGCTGCACACACAGTTGTTCCAGGTGTTACTCTTTCCCTGGCAAGGGAGGACTCCCTGGTGGGGACACTGGATTATGATGAACTGCTAGCATTGCCACAACAATTAAGTTTTAAGTTGCAGTGTGTCCCTGTGCCTCCCAAAGGAAGGAGGCTGCCTGGAACAGCCCATGGGTGGGATGTTCCTCTAGGCAGTTGTGAAGCAGCCAAACCAAACCCAGGTATGTTCAGCCTGAGCAAAGAGACCAGACACCAAAGCTTCTGTGCTTTAACAGTGGAGTTGTGGCTATTGATTCCTAATGTGGGTTAGTTTTAGGTAAATAGTGTGGGTTAGTTTTAGGTCTACAATCCATGCCAAATTTAGACCATACTGGTTCTGATGTTGCTGAGTTGTCCTCAGGCAGTGTTTTATTGAAGCACAGAGGAGAACTACACTCTTCATCTACTTCTTTAGTAACATGTGGGACTCAAGCCTAGATTATAGTGACTGCTTCTTTTTTTTTTCTTTTTTTTTTTTCAAAAATGCCGCTGCTGGCAGGAAAATAAATGCAGAAAACTCCAGCCGAAGTTAAACTTGTTTTTGGAATGTCCTGGAGCACTGGTAAATAAAGGATTTTGAAAAGGGTTAAGCTTTTCACTGATAGATGGTATCATCTGCTGTAATGCTACAAAACTCCAAAGTAAACTGGGTACAGCAGTTAAGGAAAGCTATAAATGATTCTTCATCTAAATGAATTTCCAAAGGTTATTCCTTGTTAAGCCGCATGCAGTGTCTTTGCTTCCGTGTTGTTCTTGTATAATTTGCAAAGACTGTCTTAACTAAGACAGTCTGGAGAGAAAGAGGTTATGGGGATTCTTGCTGCAGTGTGTGTTGGTGTTCTGTGGAATGTATGCACATATAAATATATAGCACTGTAAATAATTTTAAAGATGTGTATATTGCCAAGAGGAGCATTGGGTGTAACTGCAAGAGATGTGTTAATACAACTCCAAAAAAGTACTTCGGATGTGGCAGCTGGATTTCACATATTTAACTATTAACAGCTGGCCAATATTAAATCCAGAGTTTGGATGTTTAATTTTAAACTAAAATTAAATATGATTATGAATAGGGACAGCAAATGATTTCTTGGGGTTTTTTGTTTGCTTTTGTTGCAGATTTTGTTTTGGGCTTTTTGTGGCCAGCTCAAGTAGGGTCCAGTCGAGAAATTGTAAATTATTCATTTTAGGAGTTTATTCTGGAGAAAACCAACTGGCAGCCACTCAGGACTATCCTTAAAACTGATGAAATGAAGCAGAGAGTCAGGTTCTTTGTATGGTTCAAATTTCAACTGAATATAGCTGAAGTGATTTTTTTTTTCATTTTGTCTTCAGTGGGATCCTCCAAAATATCTCTTAACAGAACTAGGAATGTTTTCTGTGTGGTCTGGGATTCTGTGGAAATCTATGATCTTAGAGCTCTACTAGGCAAATAAAATGTCTAATAATAGTGCCAGAGATAGGAGTACTAAAATTCAGAGACTGGTTTATCCAGCTAGTAGGGCCACAACAAGGCATTCTGTAGCTGTAAACCATGTTTCCTGTTTATCTTCCTCCTTTTTTTCTTACAAAGCGTTTCACATAAAGGTAGTTTCCATCATTGGTGGAGCCCCATGGAGCTTTGCTGATACTCTTGGAGGTCAAATGCAGTGATCCCAGCATTTACAGCAATACTGGGGAGCCCTTTCCTGACCTTCTATAAGGTCTATATTGTGATTTCCCCTCTCTGTGACAGAACTAATAGTTTTTTTTCTCCTGGTGGATTAGGACTGGAGATGTTTCACCACGTTCCCCCTTGAATGGCTTGTTCTCATCTGCCTACCTGTCTTGTGCTTTAAAACACAGGCAAAGCCAAGAATTTTCTGACCTGGCTGAAGCTGAGCTTTGGTAGAGTGTGAGGAACTTCAGATTCAGGGCTGAGGCTTTTGGTTCGACTTGTCGCTGGAGGCTACTGAAAAAACATTCCTCAGTAGATGGATCTTCCCTGCCACATCTGTGAGAAGCTGCTTGGATGTTTCCAGTGGGCACCACTGTAAAATACTGGCTGCAACTTAAAGCCTGCAGAGCAGAAGAGGTGGTGCTGATAGGCCATTGTCACCAGCATGCCCTTCTCCTGTGGTGGCTCTGGTCCCAGCAGTGTCACTCCAGCTCCATGGTAGCAGCTCCCTGCAGTTCAGAGCACCACTGCTGGCTTGGGCAGCCTGGTGTATGTGTTGGATTTCCAACTGGCATGGATGCCCATGCCATGCTGGATGCACACCTGAGTGGCAGACCCGCCATCTCCCTGGAGGTGAGGAAATGAAGGGCTGGGCTGCTTACAGAGGGATGAGGATGCACTCAGTGCTGCCAGGGGTTCCAGGAAGGGCACCATGTTGCAGGAACAGGAGTGTTGATGGGTATGAATTCGCTTCTCAGTTGGCAGACTGAGTGGTTGTGTCACTGTCTTATGACTTGAGCAAATGTGCTCTCTGGAAGAGGACCTGGGGAAGACTGTGGGAGCAGCTTCCAGGAGAAGGTTATGGGATGTAAAATGTTTCATGGCTTGTGGCTTGAGATACGTATCAGCCATTGCACAGTAAACACTGGGCTCAAATACACTGGAGATCATGTCCTAGCCAGCTACTTCACAGCAGCTGAGTCATCAGAGCCATCCATGACTGACCATGTGCTGGCTTCTGTTACCTCCCAATGGGGACAAATTACAGCCTCAAAGTAAGAAGAGAGTGAATTAATAGTGTATGCAGAGGCAATTAGCACAGCCAAGTGAACCATGTTGACAGACAGTGGCTGCAGGCTTGGAGAAGTGGGCAGAAAGTGCAGGGGTAGGGGTTTTTTTCTTGGTAGTTTTGGGTGGGGCACTTTCAGAACTTTTCTGCTTAATAGAAACAACGAGGTATCTTTGAGATGTTCAGTACTGTTTGCTGATAGACCTCCCAGAACTGGTCTGGCTCCTGGGATTGTATTTTAGGAAATACAAATTTGTTTGGTTAGTGAATGAAAGAGAAAACTGAGCTCGGTTTTGATTTGGGGTGAAATAGAAATAGGCAAATAAAACCATAGTGGGAAAGAAACAGGGAGTAAAATAGAAATTACCTGTATCTTGCAGTTTGAATCTGTTCTGTGTATCAGTTCTGATTACAGCATGCCTTTCTGACTACTGAAAAATATACAGAAATGTGCAGTGGAGTTGCCTGGGGAAGCTTCTATAGGAAGACAGGCTGCAGTGCTTAGGACTTTTTGGCTTGGAAAGGAGTCTGCTGAGGGAGATATAATAGAAAATTGTAAAATTGCACAGCAGTGTAGTAAGGAGAGCAACTCCTGATAGATCATGGTTAAGAGCAGGTAATGACCTTATAGGAAGATTAAAACAAGTACTTCTTCCATCTGTGGAGCTTTGGAGCTCGCTGCTGCAGGGTGTGTGGAGCTAAAAGTGCAAATAGATGTTAAAAAAGAGGGTAGATGAACATGAGGAAAATACTAAGAGTAACAGCCTGTATGTGGGGGAACCTCTCTATTTACCCTGGGGAAAGTTAGTTTTTTCTGTGTGCTAAGCCTTTCCCAAAACAGATTTCTTTTGGGGATAAGATCATAGGTTTGCTCTGATGCTGTGTAGGCATTCAGATGCTTCCATATAAAATTTTGTACTCTGGAAGGATGGTCTTAAGGACACTTCTTCTTCAGACTCTTTTCTAAGTCTCAGCCCCAGCAGTCTTGATTTCAAATCTAGTCAGTTGTTAGTGAGAAGAGAGCTGAAGAAGAGCTGGTGTCTGTAACTCAGAGATTTGTGAAGTCAAGGTTGCTTGGACTACAAGAGATTGGCTTTACTTCTGTATTTACCCACATTCAAATGACAGAAGGGAAAACTTTGAGAGAATACAAAAAATTTGAATTACAGCTCAGGATATGAAAAAGTTTTCTGGTTTTGGGGAAGAGACAGTTGATTGCTTCTAAGAGCCAAATGTGGGTTACCCATGCTTTTCCAGAGGTCTCCTAATTACCATTATCACCCATGTGAAATGTGTTGCTGAAGCATTAACTCCTTTTCACATGTGTGACAAATGGGGTCCCAACTGGAGCTTGTAGCAGCGGGCATCAGAGTTGCTGCTTTCACTGCCTGGCCAAATGTTGCAAACATTCACTTAACCGTGTTACTTGCTAAGGAATGCTGTCATTTGTACAGACTTTGCATCATGCTTTGACTGTGTTTGGTTTTGGTGGGTTTTTTTTGGTTTTGTTTGGTTTTTTTTTTTTTTGTTTTGTTTTGTTTTGTTTTTTTTTGTTTTTTGTTTTTTTTAATGGCAAACAGAAAAATGGATATACAAAATCAATTCTGGTATTATTTTGCATGTGTAGTTTTTGGGTATTTTCCTAAAGAGAGAGTGATTCACAATGTTGGATGGCCTTTCAAATGTATTGATGTGCAGCTAAAAATGGCTTTTAACCTAAATTTAGTTTTCCTCTCTGCTAATCTATACAATGTCCACAAATATCTATTTAAGTAATTGGACAGTCTCATAAAGATTTAGTTAGGTTTTTATTTGGCAAATAACAAATTACTTTATTTGCTGAATGATTGATTTTTTTGGTAATAATTTTGCATGTTGTTATGATTGGCTTTGCAGTGAAATGTAATTGCAAGTGCAGTGTCCAGCATCAAAATCTGAGCATTAAAAGTAGTTCTTAAGAAGAAAGAAAGGTTTAAAATTGTACATGAAATGCAAATATCTGGTACATTTTCAGGTAATATTATGTAATAAATAACAAGCTTTTTTCTTAAGCACGTGATTTTTTCATTTTTTAAATTGTACTGATTGTTTTCTGCTGTGTTGAATTTTTGTTGACTGGAGGAAGGAAACAAGCTTTCTTTTTCTGCAGCCCTAAAGCATTTCCCAACTTTGAGTGATCTAGTCATTGTAATGAACTAATTGACTGAACTGAAAGAAGAAAATCTTTTCTCCATGTCTGTTGCCAGAAGCTGGCTTTGCTCTTTGACAGGCTCAAGCTCTAGAGGTAGGATAGTGGGTCCCACTCATTTGAATGTGCTTTGGCACTAAGTATTGGGATTGCTTGGGATTTATCTTTAAAATTATTTTCTGCTATTGTTGTTATACCTGGATATCAATACACTCTAGTTTCATGCTTCTTAGTTTGTATTAAATGTGAAAAAAACCTCCAAACCCCTTAAAATTTCAGTTTTTAAAAGAAGTGGCCTGGTAAAATTGTACATGTTGAGACATAATGCCTTGAATGCAGTGCTAGTCAGAACCTTTCTCTTTCCTCTGCATGTTACTCTCTATACTGGGTTTTCATTTAATGCTTTAGTGGTGAGATCCATCTTCTTCAGCCACAGAGTGCTGCAGCAATGGAAATCAGCTGATGTGAGAGAGATTCCTCCAGTTTGGCGTCAAGGTTTGGCTTTGCAAGCAAGAAGGGGAGCCATGGTAGCTGCAGAACAGGCTGGTGGTACCAAATTACCCAAACCCCTTATGGCAGTAGTGTTCTTGGAAAGAAAAGGCTCAGAAGAAACAGGTTTTAGCTCATGTCCTGTAATAGAGCTGTGATACCCAAGTCTCCATTAGCTCCATGTTTTAGTGTTGTCACTACCAGCTCCCCATGAGGGAGGGAGCCAGGATTGCTCTGCTTCACAGATGGGGAGCAGTGTGGCTTCATGGAGTCCCTTGGTGCCCAAGGGTGGGCTGCAGCACAGTGACCCTGTGCTTCACCAAAGGTGTCCTCAGGCCCTTTGCCTGCAGCCTCACTGCTGGCTGGGCAGGTGATGCTGCGCTCCTCCATCACTCCTGCGTGGGGTGAGAACCTCACAGCCCTGCTGCGTGTCCCTAGGAGGTGAAGGCTGATGTCACCATCACTTCAACAAGTCAAGTTATAAAGTGAACCTAAATACTGATGAAAGAGAGGTCTGTTTTCCTTCAGTCTAGACTGGGGTTTCATAATTCCCTGTTTCCCATCACTGGTCCACAGAGCACCCTGTCATATGAGAAATAGTTGTTCAGCTCTGAAGGCCTCATCCTTCTTTTTGTTGAGAAGAGGAAAAAATCTTTCCCTAAGTAATAGCTGAGATTCTGTCATTTTCCTAGCCTCAATTAAAAGATGAGCATAGGTAGACCCAGGTTGTTGGCAGATGGTTGGCACAGCAGTGAGGAAGGTGTGAAAGCCTTGGATTGCAGAGGTAGCCTACCATGGAGGTGGCCCCTTCCATGATTTGCCTACAAAGGACACTGAATGCTGGCCTGGAGTGAGGTTTAGAGCATATTTACATTTAAACATTACAGTGAGTCTATGCATATTTAAAACTCCATCTTCTAAAGAGGAAAAAACCAGCAAACCCCCAAATAAATTAAGGGATTTAATTAGTAGAGTTGGCTAAGAGTGGTAGCTTTTGGGGATGAAGAAAGTACTATTTTTGGGTTGCTCTGTATATAACACCTGAGAAACAGAGCCACTTTTCACTAACTGGTTTTCAAAATACTTTTTATCAAATTACTTGCAAAAAACCCCAAAAAAGGTGGTTTAGTTGGTATCTATGCTTCTGGAAATAAATACATATACTTGAAAAATAGATATTTTTGTTCAGAATTTGTCCCTGTGAATTTTCTGAGAAAACTTACCATAGTCTTTGAAGTTCCAACAGACTGCTCACCTGCATGTTTTTGTAGCCACATATTGATGGTAAGAGCCCAGGTGGGCAGTCCTGCACTTCAGGGCTGGAGCTTCTGTCTTGATTTCCAGTGAATTTCCCAGGCTGTGCTGCCCTCAGCCCACCCACCCTCATAGCCAGACACACAGAAATTTAAAGGTATGAAGAGTTTGCTATGGTGAACAGCAAGGCCCATTGCAGACTCCTGTGGAAATCATAAAAATAATTTGTTTTAGTCATAAGAGGCAGAGGCAGGGAGAAGCTGAACTGGAAGGGGTTACTTCTCATTGTATGGGAGGATCAGGTGGAAGCACCTGGCAGTTTAGAAGAGTGGGAAGTCTGTTTTCATACAACATGTAGTGAGGTTCCAAAACTTGCTGCCAGCAGGTGTAATGTAGGGCCAAGCAGGCAATTGTTTTCAGAAGACAGTTCCTACTACACGGATTTATCCAGGACCATTCACTGCAAAGAGAACAGCTGTGGTCCTTGGCTCAGAAAGCCCCTAACCTGTGGATTTCTGTGGGTGTGTGCAATGGAGAGTTTATTCCTTGTGCTCTTACCCTGAGCATTTCCTGTTGGGTGTTGCTGGAAATGTGGTATTAGCTTAGACAGACCTTTGAGCTGACCAGGACTACTGTGTTTTTCCATTTTAATTTAGGACTTTAGTATTTGGTGCTTGACTCTGTACAGATGCCGCTGACAAGTGGAAAAATAACAGGAAAACCTCTCAAGTGAATCAGACCTTCTGCTCTGTTTCTTGATCTTGTTGTGATATTTCCTTAGCAGAGGTAACCTGACCGTCTGAAATTCATGAGAGGAATGTTCTTCAGACTATGAAATGAATTTTGTTTGGGAAAATTCCTGGGGATTTTCCTGTCCTTGACACTCCTCTTGGGCTGTGATGCTATTTATTGGCATAAAGTGCCTTGACCTATTTTATTTCTCGAGGTTTTTCTCAAGATTTGGCTGACAGGGGGTGGAAAAAATAATTAGATTGTTAGATAATTCAAATGCTGTGTGCTGTGTCAGGCACACCTCTTCTCATGTTTGATAAGTGAGCACAGTTCCTTACAAGGAACTTTCTTTAGATGGCACAAACATGTAACCACATGACTGTGGCTGATGAACAGGTGTTATACAATACAGGGACAATTCCAGCCCTTCCATTAATTTATTCAACTGGCATGCTTGAAACCTGCATGAAGTGACTATCTTGATTTGATAGTTCAATCTTTTTGCCTTTCAATGCCTGACTTTTTTCAATTCCCAAAAGCTGGGAAAATTGAGAAGGGAGTGTTGTTTACTGAATGCCTGGATTTCATTTTTCTACACATAACTGTTAAAAAAGGAACAAGCCAGCAGACAAGACCTTCTCGTGGAACTGTGTACACCAAATGTTTCCTTTCAGTGCAAGTTGAGCTGTTTCTCAAATGGTGCTTGTCCTGTGCTAGTGCAGTTAGTGGGCAGTTAGAACTGGAGAAGAGAGCTGGCTAAAAAGGAAAAAGCTCAACCTGCAGATGCTTGTGTGTCCTTTACAAAGACCCCCACCTGGAATGGTGTCCTACAGCAGGCAGACATACTCACTATTACAGCCTACTCTCACACAGTGCCTGGCTTTAGGTAGGACTGAGTTGTGATGCCTGTGAAGCACAACTTGCTCACCTCTAATTCTCCTGAGGTGCTGTCCCACTGCAGCAGCCTGGAGTCACCTCTGGGGACCTTCTTTGCTGCTCCCAGGTGCTGGCTACAGAGCCTCCTCAATGTCTAAAGACATTACACCTGCTACCAACACATTAAAACAGAAACAGAAAGTCCCAAAAGGTGCTGATAACTGAAGAAATTCTGTTTAACACTAGAAAAACACAAGGAAGTTAAATTTATCATTCCATACAAAAGCAAATGGAAGTATATCCGTGTATCCCATGCAAAGTCTGGACATGCATTTTCCTAACCCACTGTGCAAGCACAACAGTAACATGACCAAAGGCTGTATTATTTGCCAGGTTTCATAGATAAATCTTTCATTTCTAACTCACTGATGTCCTAGCTCTTTGCACCCAACTACTTAGCTCTTGAATTTCCCACTCAGGCTTTGGGCATTGTTGTGGTGAATGGAGCTGGAGTGGCATCACTGGACAGATGAGCAGTTAATCTCTTTAATGCAGAATTCACTTTAGGGTGGTGAAGCAGGGCTGAATTTTACCATACCTGCCTTTTCTAGTGCTCAGCCCACCCCTTTCTCACCACTACAAATGGATAGCCCTGCACAGTCATGTTGAATTTTTCTTCAGGTTTGTACCTCAAGTTTTACCTCACCCTTCATACATTTGAAGCCACAGTCCTTAAAAGTGGTGGTGGTGAGGATACTGGGAAAACACCACCCTGGGAGGCTGAAGTGTTCTTCAAGTTGTTTGAAATGGGAGCTAAATGATAAGCCTTGTTTTAGAAAGCAGAAGTATTCTATCTGATGTTGTCCTTCCAGTGGGAAAAAAAAGGGTGAGGGTTTGATAATTTATATGGCAATACAGTTGTAAACTTGGACTGATTTAGACTGCTAATGGAAAGTACTTTGACTTTTTAACTGTGTGTCAGATGAAAGGATAATCTTAGGCTGTCTGATTTCCCATTGCTGCTGGGTTGCACAGCATCTGCCTAAAATGAAAAGGCAGTGTGCAGATACCAGTGTGCAAATGTAGCAGGCTCACATGGCCAGGTCCATTGCCTGCCTTCCCTCCATTTCTCAGTCTCAGGTCTCACTGGTGTTCATTTTTAATTATTCTGGCTCTGGGCTTGTTAAGAAACCCTGAAACCCAAGCATTTTTCCAGGCACAAGTCATTTGTGCTGGGATGTTTGTTTTACTAGTGACTGTCTTTCTCTTGTTTTTCCTCTTACTCATAAGAGGTGAGGATCTTTGACGATGATGAAGAGTCCTGCTCAAAATATGGTGAGATGTGAAAATTGTAACTTTAGCTGGGGCTCTGAGTCTTTGTTCTAGGTTGACTCTGCCAGTTCCTGAATTATATAGCATGGCTGTACAACACTGTCACACCATCCTTGCCTGCCCAAACAGTGTCTCTGAAGAAGTATTTGCTCAGCTTTGAGTTGATCACTTCTCCACAAGTTTTTAACCATTCCTTAAAGGCACTACAAAAGTGCACCACTGTTATTTCACCGAGGTTAAAGTTTGGTGAAGCTTTTAAGGTAAGGTGGTAGCACCCTGAAAGTTCTCGTTCACCTTTCCCCTTTCTTCTCCCATGGGCACAAATGTTGTGGTGGATGTGGGCATGACAGGGCAGCAGGTCTGGGTGAAAACAGACAGCTTGTGCTAGTGCAAGGCACATCCTGGTGAGAATAAGCAGCTGGGAACATGGGGAGGGCAGGGCATGGTTTTTTTGGTGGTGGTGCCAACAGATCTGTGATTAAAGCATTGATGAAACTCTGAATAAACCTTTGGCCAGATCTGTGTTACATGACATCAGAACCAAAGCTTTTAAGGATTCACACCTATTTTCTTTACAAAAACTTTCTCTTCAGGCTAAATAGATTAATTATAGGAGAAGTGGTCAGGGGTTCAGGAAAACTTGATGGTTCTTTTGCTGAAACACAGTCTCTGCTTTTTTAAAAAAAAATACACCTGGCATCTGAAGCAGCATGGTTTGCTGTTGTAGTGTGAGGGGTAGAGCCTGGAGTTCTGAATGAGCCTTGTGGTATCAGTGTGAGGCTCTGCCACTGTCACCTGCAGCCTCCCGATCATATTGTGGCTTGCTCTGTGTTTGAGCACACCATGGCTGAGCTGTTTCAGTTTAATTGCTTTAACAAAAAGAGGCACTCGCATGTATTGAGTTTTCTGAGATAGGCTGAGAACACTCAAAGCCAAACCTCCCTGCATTCATTGCAGATTTGTCTGTTCTGTACCACTGGTGCTGGCAGACAGTCTGGACCTGTTTAACCATGCAGCAAAGCGTGAAGCCTCTCAGGGTCAGGGAAGGAAGCTTGTCCCAGGTGCCTAATCTAGAGGGCATTTCAGAGTTTCAATTACCTCTTGAAATGATGTTCTCAAGACATGCAAACATGGCAATGATAGGTTCAGTCCTTGAGCTGCACTCACCGCAGCTTTCCTGGGAACTTGGTGTATATGCCCAGTTTGGCATGCAAGGTATCTGTGACAGCCTTTGGATAGAAAACTGGGCCAGCTCACAGATCTTGTTTTACATTTCTTGTATGTTCTGTGCTGGCCTTGCAACGTGGTTATAAAATGTACCAGCCTGGTGCATCTACTCATTATCCTGGACAGGGAGGGTAGGCTCAGGTTAAGGTTACTCTGTGGAGGTGCAGGACGTTTTAGTCCAGCCCCTGCTCTGTCACTGTATTGTTTGTGACCTTGAAGTAATTTAATGTGATTGCCACTTCATAAAGTGTTAACACCTAGCAAAATGAAGTCAGATGAGTGGTAGAAACTGCTTGTGCTTCTGTTATACAGATAATTAATAAGATCTTACCTTAATCTCCTGCTGGAAGATTAATGCTGCAGAATTATTGGTATTAGGACTCAGGGTTTAATAGCACTGGGGTATGATTTTGGATTGTTCACCCCCTTTTTTTTTTTGTCCCCTCTAAAAAAACTTCTGTTGTGAACTCTTACCTTGAAAACGCTGTAGATACCACTGTGCTGCTGTGTTGGTTAATGCACAAAAGAAGGCTTGAATCATGGTGAGGAAAATGAACTTAAAATTTAATGAAAATCAGTATTGAAATCTGCTCAGTGCAGGACTGACTAAGTTACCAGTTTGGTATTACACCAAGGTTTTTGATTTGTGTAAATTTTAATGAAATAGTTTCTTCCAGCTGATAGCAGTTTAGATGATGATGTGGTAAAGGCTTGAGAAGTTCTCCTCCCTTCAAAGTTACTTGAAAAAAGTTAAAGAAGATTCTGCAGCTAAAGTAGAAATGATGTCATTCTTCATGACACAGAGATTGTAAGGCAGTCGTGTTTTATTGGGCCTGATCTCTGGCCTTCACTGCATTCAAGAGGATTTGGCTGAAGCCTGTAGTGATAACTGAGCAAGGATGACTGATAAAGAGAAACTCCTTATTAGTCAGTGGCAGTGGTCATAAAGAAAGCTAGGGCAAGAGACAGATGTCACACAGGTAACATCAGTAGTTGTAATTCATTTTCTGAAAGCTCACATATGAGAAAGAAAGAATGTCTTTGGTTTCGAGAAAACAAACCCTTAGAAATTGTGTAGATTCCTAGGGATTTATTAACAGCAAAGTCCACCTTTCTGTTTAATTACTGTTGCTTTTATTTTGAGGTATTCTCAAAGAAAGCAGAATGATTCAGCATTTCAGATCTCAAATAATTTGTTTTTTCCTGACTCAGCTTGAAGAAGCTGACTGAAAGAACACCTTTCCCTCCAAATATAGACAGACAATATGTTGTCTAATAATGATAATTTCTGAATAGCAGATGATCAGAGCAGCAGCAGAAAAAGGAATTGGTGGTACCTTTTCTTTTTTTCTCCTGAGCCTCTGCACTGCCTGCAAAGTTGGAAAACTTAAATAATCTCATGTATTGAGGGAAGGTTTGTATCCCTCCCTCCCAGTAAAATACATTCAGAAGGTCTCTGACAAATAAGAAATTGGTGCAGGATTTACATCATCATTTTGGTTGACTGCTGTAGAAGACATCTGGGTTCTATTCATCTGGCTATTATTTCATTATCATCTCCTTGTGGATACTTTAACCATTGGAAGAAATCTCCAGTTGTTAAATCCCTTTCAGGTTTGTTTAAATTATTTTCTGTCTTGGTTTTGTGTCTTGTCCCATCTCTGAGGTGTGATTTCCTCTTTATTCTACTGCTCCTTGCTGAACACTTGCCACAGTACAAAGAGGTACTGAGGTGCCAAGGTAGGAGTGCAGACAAGCAGTGCTGTAGACTTGTTCAGCATGGACTCAGTGGATGTCAGACAGTGAAGAGGTCAGATGATGAATGTTTTTGTTGAGTTTAATTTCGTAAAGGAAAGAACCCATAGCTTAACCCTTCCCTGTAAATAGATAGCCATTAGTTATTGGGATATTGCAATTAGTAGATAGAACTAAATATACAAAAGTGAGATTTTAATTTTTTGTGGGGGGAAAGACAGGGGAAGTGGTGAAAACAAATTGTATAAGATTAGAATCCTTGATTTAGAAATGTATCTTCCACAGTCGCCCTGCTGAATGTCAGTGCGTTGCTCCCCGCTTCTCTAAGTCCAGCCACTCTTCCTGTGTCACTGCTAGTGTGGGCTCTCAGCTCTGTCAAGGGACAGCAGCTCTGACCTCAGGCAGCTCTCAGGCATTATTCCCTTCCTTTTCGTTTCCTAGGCTGAAATAATCCACGTTTGCCACCTTGTCTGAGATCAGTCTGAGAACAGGCTACAGCAGCTGTTTGTATATTCCTCTTAGGTTATTTGAGCTGATGCACAGAAGATTTTGGAGCTGCCCCTGCTGGACTTACTTAAATTTTTGAGAGTTGTTTTTGCTGTATCCATCCTTGAATTAGATCAGCTCGGGCAATGTTATTGTGCAATTTTTGTTCAGGACCAGTACAGCAGACAAGAAAGGTGTGTGTGTGTGTATGTGTGTGGGAGGTTTTCGGTCCTGTAAATAATAATAATAATAATCTCCAACTCTTCACTGGTCACTTCTTTCCTCTCCCATTACTCCCAAAGAGTGTTCCTGCATGTTTTACTGGTGATACAAGGTTTCTTTTGGAAGTTAGGTGCCAATTTGAGCTTCACTTAGAAGCTTTACAAAAAGATTGTTGTAGTGCTGAGAGAGAGCACGAGCTCCCTTTGAGCATCTTCCCTGCCTTTGGGATATCCCTGTGGAGAGCTGCAGGTTCTTAAATGCTTTGAGAAAGGGCAAGGGAATCAGTTCCTCTAAGAGTTTTCTTTCCCTGGGGGACCCTGGAGGAATTTTGCTTGTACTTTATATCCACTTAGTGGTGAGAGCAAATGCACCTTGCTCTGCATTTCTTGGAACTGGGTCTTGCTCACCTCTTACATCTCTAGTTGTGGTGCTGTGTGTTTTTGTGTACTCCTGACTCCTGTGGTCCTGCAGTGGTTGTGGATTTTTTGCCTTGTGTGCTTTGAAGCAGAGTTGCTGAGGACTCTGTGTGTATGTAGGAATAGCAGATTGGAAAATGAGAGGCTGGTAGGCTCAAAGAGCTTCCTGAAAGTGTGGGAGTGCAGGCCAGAGAAAGGAAGAGAAATCTTTTTGAAGCTGTATCAGTGCTTCACTTGGACAAGAATAGCAGGCAGAGAGTATTGACAGAGTGGTCTGAGGATAACTGTTGCTGCATAGCCAAGTGTTACTGCTGTAAAAATCACTGCTGTCCACTCATGAAAACAAATTCTTCCAGTGTGAGTGCAGTTTTACTGGTGTGGTTGAGTCACAGCACATTCTGCTCACACAGCTGTGTTAATGCCAGTCAGACCTGGTGAACGCTGATAAGTCTGCACGTGTCGGTAGTGTACGTGCAGCCCTTATAAAAATTATGGAGGTGATGTGAGGAACAGCTCAGATCATGCCTTGTGACATGCTCTGCCCCTGGGAGGAGATGGCTGGGGGTTCTGTTGCAGGTCTGTAACATGTGTGACTCATGACTGGTGCAGTGGTGTTTGTGCCCTTCCTCTAGCTTGTAGAATGTCCTTCCTGAAAGCAAGTCAACTCTTTACCTGAAAGATTGTAGTGAGTGGTAAGCAGGCCTTATGTCCTTGGTGGAGCAAGGAAACAAAATGTTTCATGTTTTAGTTGCTGTTTCCAAATGCTTTACAAAGCAAATCAGTGTAATTTCCTGGTTTTCTAATGGAGAAACTGAGGCAGAGAGATGTGGGGGTGAGAAGAGATCAACTTATGTTGCACCTACAATATAGGAATAGCAACTTGTTTTGCTTTAGCCTGGTGCTTTGGGCACCTGTTCAACAAAACATTTAAGCACATGCTTAATGATACGCATGGCAATAGCTCCCTTTCCATTTCCTCTTTTCAGAGCATCATAAACAGTGCTTCTCTCTGAACCTGGGCTGCAGGGCTGTGCCCACTCATGCCAACCCATTGGAATCACCCAGGCTGTCAGCCAGGACACAGCTGGTGTCAACATCTGGCCTGTAGAACCTGTCTTATCATTAAGGATGGAGAAGGTGGAGCAGAGTCATATGAACAGTGAGGAAGTGGTAGTAGCTGGGTTGCAGGAGATGGAAACAAGCTTGTTTGACAGGTGGCTCTTGGATGCAGTTGACTTGAAAAGAAACTCCTGAACTTCCAGGTGAGCTCAGAACGATCACACAGAGACAGCACAGGGTCATCAAGCAAGCACTTTAATGCAGTGGTGTAATGACCCGTGTCAGTCATGCATTGGGTATTTAAGCAGTGTAGTACCTCTGTTTAAAAACAAACACCAACCTAAACCAGCACCAAACCCCAAACCAAAAGAGCAGTGACTGTTCCCATACATCTGCTTGTCTGTCTTCAAAGAGACTTCCAGTCTTTGCAATTATCCTGGCATAAAATGTTTCGTGGTTGTGCTAACAGGCAGACTTGTGTCAGCCCTGGAAGCTGCTTTAATGAACCCCAAGGTCTGACAGCCAACTTCCCTCTTTTAAGAGCAGCAATTTGTTGGTCTCAAGAAAATTACCTTTTTCAGGAGCTGTTTGCAAGGTTATGGGATTACAGTGCCTAGAAAGCATTACAACTCCATTTGCTGCTGCTTTCTCTTCAGGTATCACATGAGACACCGTTCATTTTTCTGCTCTGAAGACCAACCTCAGTTCACTATATCCCTCTGGGCATGTTGATCATTCTGGGGCCTTTGCCACTGATTTTGGAAGGATATGATTCAGAACTTTCATCTGGGTTGGATTTTCTCAGTGAGATTGTTTATGAGAGAACAAATTTCAGGATCATATCCCAGGATTTTATATACTTTTGTTTCTTTCCATCTATAGATCCAGGATTTTGTGAGTGTTGCAATCTTAGCATCAGGACTTAATCCACTCTGATTAGAACCAATGGGAGTTTCCATTACTAATTGCCACTGACATAAATTCCAGCTCATAAATTAGGGATCAAAACGTATTATGTTATTGTTATATGCTGCATTAAGTGCAATATAGATTGGATATATATATGATTTTATATGCAGTATGTGTTGTTGCTTGCTACATTTACTTTTAAGTAATGTTACTTTCTAAAATTAGAGACTGCTGTAGGCTGTCTGAAGAGTTAGTCTGAAGTAGATTTTTTTTGGTTTTTATGTCCAATCCTGGAGACAGCTAGATTTTTTTATGGGTGCCTCCTTTAGCTCTCTGCCTGCTCCTTGCCTGTGCCTCAGTAATCCCTGCATTTAAGAAAAAAATCTAATTTAAAAAATACTCCTCTGTTGTCTTGTACAGCATTCAGCAATCCTCAGACATCTTACACCACAGATCATAGGCACAAGCCAGTAGCAACAATAGACTGATGCTGTCTTTGATGTTAGGAACATGCAGATAACTTTGTTTTCACAGAGAAGTAAAATCTGTAAAAGACTGAAGGGAGTGAATTGATGTCTAAAGATGCGTAAAAAGAACAACTGTACGGAATGAGAAAAAAAATTGGCCACTGCCATAAAGGTGCTTCCAAATTAGTAGGCATTGAGTTAACATCTAATCCTTTAGCCAGAAGGGTTAAGATTTACGTAAATAACATCTGCATAATGATTTTTTAAATGGCTAAATGATTTAATAAAAGGTTGAATTAAATTTATTAAACGGTTAGTAGAAAGCTAGAGCCACAACACAAGGAATATTTTCTCATTTTTCTCTTTTGTTTTGGGAGATGCACAGCGTAGACAGAACTGGTGGTTCAGAAAGGGATTGCTCATCTCTGCAACATCTCAGAAGGTAGAGTAATAGAGCCCAGCTAAAGAAAGAAAAGAAGATACCTCTCCCCCTTAGAAACCTACAATTAGTGATGCAAATCAAAGGGAGGCACATGTACCAATTTCAAAACTTACTCTTAGCTCACCCAGATAATTGCCATACATGATTTGCATCAAAAATTTTGTTAAACTTTCATAAACGGATTACCAGAATTGTACAAAACTTCTGTGATCTAAGGTTCTGTGATTTAGGCCTGGGTCCTGTAAATGTCTACTGAGATTTTCTGGACCTGCACTTAATTTTGGCCAAATATAAGTTGAGCATCTTAGTAACTTGAGGGTAAAATAATCGAAAACTTCAGCTTTTACAGTGATGAAGATGGCTAAAAGACTAGAACAACAGCTCTTGATCTGAACATTCCCAAATTTGGAAGTCTGAAATTCACATCTGGTTAGAATATTTAGATGGAAAGATTTTATCCTTAAAAAAAAAATAATAGATCACTGATGCTGAAACTTAAACAATTACAAAATAAATCCCTCAGGAAAAACAAAACATGGTATGGAGTTGGTTTTGGTTGGGTTTTTTTAAAGGAATTGATTGCCATGCTTCTCACCTTGATGTTCTCTGTTCACACTGTTAATTCATATTGCTCAAGTTATAAGAGAGGATGGTAGCTTAAAGCAAGGTGCAGCTCATGGTTAAACAAGCTTTGGGGGTTTTGGGCTGCCTGTCAGTGGGAAAGCCAAGGGTTAATGGTTTGTTCTGTCAGCTCTGGGTGCAGAGATGTGGTGCTCACACACCGGGAGCAGTTGTACAAATGTGCTCATGTCTGAACGCCTGCAGGCTTGCGGCTCAGTTTTGTATGATTGGGGGGCTTTTTTTAGAATCCTTTTTAAAAATACACAGGAATTAAGCAATTTCCTTTACATGGTGCCTCTGCCAAAGCCCACTGAAGTCACTGGGAAGACTCCCACTGTTTTTAGCTGGCATTCAGATCTATCTCATGTTCTTACGGCCTAGGCTACTGCGAGTGTCTGTGGGGGTGTGTAACCATCTCAGTTCTTCTGGAAGGGCTGTCCTGCTGTACTTCAGTTACCATGGAATAGATTGCCCACATTACTAGCAACATAATTATTCTGGATCAAAAATACTTCAATTCCAGAATTGTCTCCATGTGAGGAGCAACTCTGGAATAAAAATCAGGCAGTGGCTTCATCTGCAATAGCTGTGCTTCTTGCTCACTTTCTATAGGCAAGGTGTTTCAAAGAGAGGTGAAAGGCACTAAAGTGAATCCCTTTTTACATCAGCACAGCCAGATGCTGTGAATCTTCCCTGAATTGTAGTTGTTGTGATTTATAAAATGAAACTAAAACATCCATCCTCCCCAGACCCAGGTGTGCAGAAGTCCTTAGTGTGGGCCCTGGGCACACTCCTGAGCCCACATTCAGGTCTGTGTAGGTGCAGTTCTGTGCCTCTGGCTTCAGTGGGACACTGTGCATGTACAGATCTGATGGCAGGATTGTGGCCCCACAGGAGCAGGGGAGCAGAAGCGTTACCCTTTGTTTAGGGATCAAACCTATCCACTCTCACATTTTAATGGGAGTCTCATATAGAGATGCTGGAGTAATCTGGAGGAAAAGCTGTGTGTCATTGTCTTTCCCACTACTACAGATGAATCAAAACACTCAATAAATGAACTCTTTTTATCATGTGTGTATAGATACTGTGAGTGGACTTGGAGCAGACTTTAAGGCTGAGATTTTACAGTTTGTATTTTTTTAATGGATCTAACAAGACCTGCAGGTCTGTGCATTTTGAGCTCATTTTCCAAACTGCCATATTACTCTTGTCTTTTTATCTGTTCCTTTAACATCCTAACTTTTCTGTTAATGGGAGTACTGGCAAATTCACTACACAGATACAATATTAATTCCAGATATTTCCCAAGACAGTCTTTAGACATTCACCCACATGATGATGTGTTAACTTTAAAGTATGTACTTAGAAGTACAGAAGGAGTTAAGCAAAAAAAAAAAAATTAAAAGGTTAAAATGGGACTTATTCAGTCCCTTTCTTTGCAATACATAAATTCATGTACAAATACGGAAATAGCAGGATGAGTTAGTGTGTTTCCATGCCATTTTTTATAACCACATGTGCTGTTTCTTCTCTGTAGCACGTGTGTTACATATAAATAGAACACGGCATTTCCCATGAAAATTGTAAAAAAAGGAGGTTTTTTTAATAGATCTTTCCTTCATGATGGGAAAAAGGAAGTTTTTATATCTGATTTCAGGAGAAATACTTTTTTTCCCATAAATATAAGGACACGAACAGAAAATCTGCCACTTCTCTGTATTACTTCCTATCTTCAGATCTCTGCTATCAGTCTGTCCTAAAAGCTCGTATCAATTAAAGCAGATATAGAAGCTTATAATTATTGGACTTGGAGAAATCTGGTTGAAAACCTGGTCAGACATGATGTTCTGCCTGCAATTAATCTGAAGAGGTGCTGCCTCAAGTATATATCACCATATTATTTGTCTCTTCCACCTCCACTCCACCTGCCTACAAAAGGCTTATTTGCTCAGCTTTGCCTCTGTAGTTACTTCCTAATCCAGTTCAATCAAAATTATCAGCTTGTGATTTTTTTTCCTTAATATATTCTGGATAGCAGTTTTAAGTTAAGACATTGTCATTTTCATTAAATGTATATGGTGAAACTGGGAAGCTGAGATTCCCATCTCAGTGAGATTTAGCTCTCAGTGAACTTGGGGTCTGTTGTGGTTTCCTGAGCCTGACTTTCCATGTATCTGAAGACTACTTTCTTAGTGGTATCTATATATTGAGGTAAAAATGTTTATTAGAAAGCAAAGACATTAGGACTGCAAACAAATTCTGTTTAAAAATAGCAGAGAATGTAGTTTTCCATTATAGGAAAAAAATGGAAAGCAGATGCTGGGAATTTTCGACAGTGGGACTTACTTTATTTGTTGGTAGAAGAGGGCTTGTTTTGGAGGGTCCTTTGTTCTGTAAGCAGGTGGGGACAAAGAGACTCATCTCCTTCATAGCCTGAATTGTGCTGTGAACTTACACAGCCCTGGCATGGGGCTTGGGCTGGGTGCTGTAGGGCTGAGGGGCCGTTCCCATCTGCCTACGGCCTGGGTTCCAGGTTCAGGTAATTGAAATTATGCCCCCAGCAGTTTTAATCATCTGTAATTTCAATTCCATGGTGTATTTTGTGATCCCAGCTCAGCTGGGCAGAGTCACCGTGTGGCTCCCTTCAAAGCGTGGCCCCTGTGCTGCTCCAGCACGTTCTCTGTGGGTTCATCTTCATTACCCTCCATCAGGCACTTGCAACATCTGCTCAGCTCTGTTCAACCCCTGGCTGCCTGGCATGGAAGCGACTCTGCTTCCTGAAAGGGCAGGGCAAGGGAGGGAGGAAAAGAGCAAAGGGGCTGCTGCAGAGCAGCCCTCTTCCAAGCCTTCTCTTTTGTACTAAATTTAGCTGTTGTGGCCATGAGCAGGCTTGTGCTCGGCAGCAGCTCAGTGTAGTCCCTAAACCATCTCTGTTTCCTGCTGATTTCATGTTTTGCTAGGAAGGATGTGGTGCAGGACGTGAGGCAGGATTAAGCAAGGAGCACAGCGTTAGTGGAATGACCCTAGGGAGAGACAGGCTGGTTCTCTCTCAACTCTGTCCAAAGGCAGGTAGCTGTGACCTGTCATGTAACAACAGGCTTTTCCTTCAGTGCTGGAATCATTCTCTTGTGCCATGGTTTAGTTACCTCCCAAATTGCCTGATGCTGAACATTTATTAAGGACTCCATGATCAAATGTTTGCGGTTTGACAGAAGCAGCTGACACTGGTTTAAAAGGAAATATGTTGTAATATTACCTCAGAGAGCCATGGAGGAGAAACTTTGGACAGGATTTGTATTTGATAAAATTCTGTTTTGACATAGTTGAGAGAGGCAGGAAATTTCTCCTGTGACTTTTCATTAGAATGTCATCATGACAGCAGCATCTTTCGCTTCTTGAGAATCTGTCTCTCCCTGCTGCTAATTCCTCACCTGCAGTCTTAGCTTAACATGGGTGACATGAGACACACTTCAGAAGCCATGAAGAGAAGTGTGAACAGCCATTCCCATGGTAAGGTATTAAGAAGAGTCCAAGTTGTCTGAGAGCCTGTTTTTTGCATGAAACTTGAAGAAAATGAGGTCAAGGTTCACGTAGATTCCAGGGTTTTACAGTGGTGAAGGCAATCTTGCCTCAGTGCAATTAAAATTTAACTGAAGAAATAACTTCTGGTTTGTTTGGTTGGCTTTTTTTTCCCTGTAAGATTTCCCCTCTTGGCTTCAAAGGTCTTTGAATAAAGAATTATATTGCTGCAGTCTAGCTGAACACAAGCAATGAAACAGCACGTGACATCTACAGTTTGTACAATCATCCTTAATGTGCTCATATACTGCATGAAGTAGTCAGGTATGGATTTTTTTTTTATATATAGACCTGTAGTTTTCCGAAGACACAGTTGGCATTTTGGTCAAAGATTATATAGATGCATCAGAGAATCATAACCTCCAGTGCAGAGAGGATCCATGTGGCCTTTCCTAGTCTGCTCTCAAGGTTCAGTCAGGTCCTGCTTCTCAGCCATCAAAGCTTATTTAGTTTTTTGCTAGGGATGGCTCAGTGATAGTTAGCATGGGAAAGTGCTGCCTTATGTTTAGAAATTAATCCTGTCTTTCTGGATGCTGAGGATTTACTCTTGGCCTAGATTTAGTGTTTGTGTAAGTGAGCAAAGCTTTTTTGTTTGTTCTTCTCTTGTTCTCTGAAACAAATGTCCAGAATTTTTAGGTAAAGAAAAAGATAATAATGTGTGGATAATAATGTTCTTTAATGATATGAATGCCCTATAAATCTGTGTCAGGGAACTTGCACCTGGGATTACCCTCATTGCTGTACAAATTGGCTGGCAGAAGGTGAATAATTTGTGGATATGGGGAACATAGATATATCAAATATGTACATAATATATGAAAACACAGATTGTATCACCTATGCTAGAGTTTTTGGAGTAGGGAAGTGTGGTGTGGAGTTTTTTGGTTGTTTTTGAATAGTGTTCTAGATTGCATACCTTAAATAGCATCATTTAATAGGAAGTGAGAAAAAACCAAACATCTTATGAGACTGACCACTGAAGATTTGTCCTCACTGCTCTGTCAATATACCTGGTAACTCTAGTTTCCCCACTACTCCCTCTCCTGTTTGCATATCCATCCTTACCTCCACTAGAGTTCTGCTTTCTTCTTGAGTTAAAGTGGTTGAAACTCCTTGTTGCCAAAGCTCCAGTTAGGAAAATAGAGTGTGAGCCATCCCAGTTCCATTAACTCAGCAGCTGTGTGTAGCTAATCACATGCCTCTGCTTAACCTGAGGGTCACTTTTGCCTAGGTTTGATCCCCAGTGGCTTCAGGTGGCTCCTGGACTTTGCTCTGGGGCAGGTAAAGAGCACTCATGCATTCCCTTTTGCCTAAAATGCTTTTGGATTGCAGCTCCTGGTGACAGGGCAGTAAGGAACAGGAGTTAAATCCCTGCAGTTGTTCATTAAACCCAGGGCTTTGGCTAGGTGGGAATTTGTGGTCCAGTGTGAATTCAAAGGACATGATTACAACTGACTCCCATTTACTAACACAGCTGTAATATTTACTAGCCAACACTGACTTCAGGATGACCTTTTTGGGTGATTCTGGGCTGATACACCACTTCTGAGATAAATGCCATGCTGTATGTTTGGTGCACTGTATGTTCTCATGAGTATTGAGATAAATTGGTTCAAATTAATACAGGACAAAGGAGCTTCTAGATGACCCCTTGCATAGCAATGAGTTTTATAACAAGATTAGTGTTGAGTTGCATCTCTGTCAAGAATGGAGGTGGATTTATCTAAGTAATTTTTCAGATGCAGCTGGTGTTGGCTGACCAAAAAAAATCTTGCAATTTTGGTTTAATCAAAAGGATTAGTGTTGCTGGGCTGTGAGGGTGGAATAATTTTTTTTTCTTTTAGGAAAAAAAAAAAAACAACCTGCCTTCATTGTATTAATAGCACCTATATTCTGAATAGTGGAAACTCCATCTCGCCCTCTCATCTCTAGGTCTGTTCTTTAGGGCTTGCTGAGGTATTTGGATTTGCAGTTTTTTCTGAAGTCTGCATAGCTAGTGCACTTAGAATTTGTATTTCCATGGTGGAGGAGGAGGGAGTCTGGGGTGGAAAAAGCCCCACCACCTTCAACAAAAACAAGATGTTTATGTTTCTTCTGACATTGACAGCTCTTGAAGGTAAGAGTCTTTGCTGCCTCTACAGGCAAGGGCTTGTGGTGTTTCCTCTCACTTGTTCTCATGGGTGTCTTGTGTTTCCTTTCCATCCTCAACAGTGAGATCTGATTCTTTTTCATGTTCTCTGCTATATCAGTCAGATAGCATTGTTTCCCATTTTTCTTTTCTCCCATGCACTAGAGAATTTGTGCCCCTAAACTTCCACCTGTCTCTTAGTAACAGGATTCCTCATTCTGTCTCCAAAGTAGGAGCTCTGGGTACATCTGATAAAAATTTCTGATGTGCCAAGGGAGGTTTGTGCATCTCCCAACAGGATTGATGTTTTGGGGTTTGGGTGGCTTTTGTTTTGGTTTTTTTTTCTTTTTGGTTTTGGTGGTTTTTGTTTGTTTGGGTTTTTTTGTGCTTTTTTTGTTTTGTTTTTGTTTTTTTTTTAATCTGTTCTATAATTACAAGCTTAGCCATGGCCAGGAGTATTACCATGTTGCAAGGTATCATGGACTATGTCACCAGCCAGGTATTGCAAGTAATAGGAGCTGGTAGTTCTGCTCCCTAAACATTCTAGTATCTCTATATTCCATGTTTGCAATTTCCAGTGTTCAGCAAAACCTCTAGTTCCTGTCAGTAGGAATATACATGCTTGCTCACAGGGGTTTTTTTTAGCTTACTTTTTGCAACATCAGATATTAAGAGCTTGCTTTTATTTTTGCATACATGCAGGTTGAGGTGAGGTTTCTGATTAATACTATAATTTTTGGCATTAGGATTGAAGTTGAAATAGAGATATGTAGTAATATGCATCTATAGCATTACTGTATATTCATACATGTGTTGAAAGATAGAAGAGCATTGCTTGAGAGACTGTCCACTGTTTCACCCACATCAGTTAAGCCAGTAAATAGTTTAAGTTTCCATCCATACCAGGGTTACTCTGCTTTTAAATGTATTAGTAGCTTTAATATTTCCACTTTGGGACCTTGGATCATTGTACTATGATTCCAGTTTGGATGGGGATAGGAAGAGGAGAAGCTAAATAAATTTTAAAATGTGTTTTATTTTTTGTTGTGGCTCATCAAGTTTTATGTAATTTTAGCACTTGACTGAAGGCAGGAGGCAAATAGAGTGGTCTGTAGTTGACTGCATGACAACTGTATTTTGTGGCGTGGATATAATCTCATCATGTGCCCAGTGTCTAATTCTGATTGGATTCTCCTGGTGTGAAGAATCACACTTGCCATCAGTGGGATGTCCATCTGTCTGAGCCCGAAAGCAGCTCAAGGATGCAGGCTGTAGAGGATGTGGGATGGTCTCACTATGCCTATGAAGTCTGATGCACAAGATTTATAACGATTTAAAACCATCCAGTCTGTTTTGGGGGATCCTTTCTTGCACTGCTGTGTGGTTGTGAATGCAGATATTACTGTTGAATTCCTCCATGGTGGTCACTGAGGGAGCTGGACACTCAGCAATTTGCAGACATTGGGGGTGGTGTTTCTGTGGGGCTTGCCAATGTTAGGAGGTTATTCGCATTTAAGGTGATTTTAAGGACACTCAACAGCTTTCTGATTTTTTTTTTTTTGGTTGCAGGTGTGTAAGGAGTGGTGCCCATTCACTTGCTGTGCAGTGAGATTGTATATCCCTCCTAAATAGTTAGTAAATCACTTTGGGATCTTTCTGGCTGACAGGCAGATCCTGTGTAAGCACATCACCCAGCCCTGCAAAGCCCAAGCCTTAGGGAGCTAAAGCGCTGCCAAAGCAGCAGGTGTGTCAGCTCAGAGTTACCCGTGAGGAGCAGCTGGAGGCTCGAACTTTGCCCGTTTATTTGCTCAAGGTTTTATCTCATCCTTTATTCCACAGCCCAGTGAAAATGAGTATTTGCCGTGTCAGTTGAAGCGGGGCCGTGGAGTGGCAGCTCCGTGTGCGCCCGGCGGCCTCGCGGAGCCGTCGCTGCCGTGAGGGAAGGCTGTGCTCCATGTGCCATCACAGGAGATAGGGACACCTGAGCAAACAGTGGGCACCCGGGGTAGGGTGACTGGTTTGGTACACTCCACTGATTTTTTCCTTTTTTTTTCCTTTTTTTCCTTTTTTTTCCTTTTTTTTCCTTTTTTTTTCCTTTGTTTTTCCTTTTTTTTTCCTTTTTTTTTCCTTTTTTTTTCCTTTTTTTTTCCTTTTTTTTTTCCTTTTTTTTCCTTTTTTTCCTTTTTTTTCCTTTTTTTTTTCTTTTTTTTTCTTTTTTTTCCTTTTTTTCCTTTTTTTTTCCTTTTTTTTCCTTTTTTCCTTTTTTTCCTTTTTTTTCCTTTTTTCCTTTTTTTTCCTTTTTTTTCCTTTTTTTCCTTTTTTTTCCTTTTTTTTCCTTTTTTTTCCTTTTTTTTCCTTTTTTTTCCTTTTTTTTCCTTTTTTTTTTCCTTTTTTTTCCTTTTTTTTCCTTTTTTTTCCTTTTTTTCCTTTTTTTTCCTTTTTTTTCCTTTTTTTTCCTTTTTTTTCCTTTTTTTCCTTTTTTTCCTTTTTTTTCCTTTTTTTTCCTTTTTTTTCCTTTTTTTCCTTTTTTTCCATTTTTTTCCTTTTTTTTCCTTTTTTTTCCTTTTTTTCTCCTTTTTTTTCCTTTTTTTTCTTTTTTTCCTTTTTTTCCCTTTTTTTCCCTTTTTTCTTTTTTTTTTCCCTTTTTTCCCCTCTTTTTTCCCTTTTTTTCCTTTTTTTTTTCCATTTTTTCTTTTTTCTTTTTTTTCTTTTTTTCCCCCTTTTCCCCTTTTTCCCTTTTTCCCTTTTCCCTTTTTCCTCCTTTATTTTTTTTTCCCTTTTTTTCCTTTTTTTCCTTTTTTCCTTTTTTTTCCTTTTTTCCTTTTTTTCCTTTTTTTCCTTTTTTCCCTTTTTTCCCTTTTT